>NC_141694.1:811657329-812941522 GCF_964263255.1 Lissotriton vulgaris
TGCTCAGAAATTTCCCGAGGTCCCATGAATTCTGGGACCTAGGAGACATAGTGTAATTTTATGTATGTTATGTGCATTTGTAAAGTGCACTATCACTTGAATGGATTGCCTGAGCAGGTGTGCGTGCCTAGCCATGCCTATGGTAGGCTGGTTCATTGAAAAGCTAGGGCTTCAGCTTCTTGCGGAATTCAAGGAAAGGGAAGGAGGGTCTGCTATGGAGTAGGAGGCTGTTCCATGCTTCAGGCATAATGTTAACTTGTACAATCAATTCTTAAGGCTGATGTTGTGCCTCTTGCAGCCCCATAATACTTTAAAAGTACATTGGTGGGGCCCCTGCTCTCCTTGGGCCTCCACTGGAAAGAGAAACATATGTAAATGAGTCTGCACGGGCCATTATGGGGTGCTAACAGCAGGAGCACATGTATTTTTCATTTTTCTGTTTTGGGGGAGGGGGTGATTGCAGGTGCTCATTCCCACCTGGGACACCCACGCACTTTCAAGGCTGTTGTAAGTTGTGTGAGACTCTGTAGTTGCTGGCATCTCTATGCACGTTCACCCGCATGCAGGTGGGAGCAGAATGGCATGTTTCTCCCACCATGTGGACCAGCAGGTGGGAGGATTCAAAGCAAGGTGCACCTGTCCCCCCCAGACATGGATACAGGGCAGATGAGCACCCCATTGACCACCTTCTCTTTCTTGGTCCCAGGACTTTGAGCACTTTGCAACTGCCCTCCTCTGCTTAATTTATGCATCAGGCCCCAGAAGATGGGGACCCCTGGGGCCAAATGAGCCTCTGGGCACGTGGACCTTCACGCCACTCTCCCCCACTTAGGAGATATTCCTTGCACTGACCCCCAGGACACTGTAAGTAAGTAAGTAAATAAGTAAATCTTTATTCGGTTTTCAAAGTACATAAAAACCCATAAAAGAATTTCAACAAACATATCTGGCCCAACGTAGGGGAATTTCCAAGGGAATGCCGGCAGAGCGCCACACGTTCGGTGGCTTGCAAAGGTCAAAGGACAAAGGTAAAAAAGCTTTAAAGATGCATAACTCTGGCTCCGTTTGGCCGATTTCCATGATCTTCTGCTTATTTCAAGCAGGACTCCTCGCCTCTAACAGCATGCACCTTCCAGAGTTGCTTTACTGGCTCCCTGCATAGCCTTCTCCTCTGTCTGCCCTTCCTAGGTCCCATGGCCTCATGATCATCTTTGGGGGCACCCAGGGTACCAGTGGAGTTCAGTAACAGGTCCGCAGAGGGTGTAAAGGGGTCAGCTCACTGACCCAGGAAAGATCCACTAATCCTGGGGTCAGCCGTAGACAGAGTCCTTAGTTTATCTGGGCATCACAGCCTTGCCCTTCCAGCTATCCATGGCGTTGCTGCCATCTCCAGCGAACCTTTTTTTTTTAAACCTAAAACTGGTTCTGGTCAGTTTCTCCCTTCCCCTTGGTTTGGCCCCAGCCTGGCTGGAGAAACAAAGGTAAGCTCTCCTGATGTCAGGTTCCTTTGTGTGTGCTAGAGGCAGTTCCCTTGAAGTGTAATCAACGCAGGGCACACCTTGTCCTTGCCTTGCTGTCAGGAAGATTCACTCCTAATCTCCTTAATTTCTAATTGAAATGAGTCGAAGAAGCATTTGTTTAGCTATCACAATCTGAATTTAGTTTTCAATAAATGTAGTAAGATAGCCCAATGATTTCCCATGGCAGCAGCTAGCCTTGCTACAGTGAAAATAGTTTTGGGGGACATTATACTGTAGGGACATGTACTTTTAAATATTATGCACCCTGCCTTTTTGTGCAACAAGGCCTACATATGGGTGACTTTCTAATATTTAAAAGGAATGTTTAGGCCTATGAAACCGGGTATTTGGACAGGTCAGATTTGCAGTTTAAAACTGTCAAAGGCAATTTACCTGTGTGCAACCACCAGGCTGCCCATGAGTGTAATCTCTTCCATGCAGGCTGTGCCCATGCCACACACATGTACATACTCGTTCAGGTGTAACCAGCACAGTGCCCCATACCTTCGCTGCATCACAGTGGCCTTATCTTAAAAGTTGGACATTTGTGGTAAACATGCGCAGTCCTATTATCATGCAATTGCTGGGAGTGAGACAGGTGTAGTGAGATTCACCCACAATAAAGGGTAAAGAAACAGGTGATCAAAAACAAAAATCCTGCATATTATCAAGGGGGTTTATCTCCGCTTTTTTGGCTTTAAAAGCCAAGAAAGCGGAGATAAAATTATCTCCCTATTACCTAGCTGCCGCTAACACCAGTTAGCGACAGCTAGTAGGAGATAGCGACCATCTTGGGCCCCACTTTGCATATCAGTGATATTTATCACTAATGAGATGCAAAGTGGGCGTGCCAAGATGTTAGAGACTGGAAACAGTCGCTAACATCGCTATCTCCTATTACCAACTTTTGGAGATATTCGCGCTAAGTGGGAATATCTCCAAAAGCTAACACCTGCCCTGAGCAGTTCTTAGCCATGTTATCCAATGGGAGGTGGATAACATGGCTAAGAGCATTAGCTCGCTAATGCATGAATATCGCTGACTTTTCAGCGATATTCATCCTTTGCGGCGATTTTTACCGCATTTGCGTTAAACCTTGGTAATACCAAGGTTTATTTGCGGTAAAAATCGCCGCAGCGCTGCGGTAAATTTTTGTCTCTAACCAAGCATTAGCGATAATTATCGCTATGGCTTGGTAATATGCCCCCTAGTGTACTAAATGGCAGAAAATATTGGAAATAAAGCTCTCCCCAATGAATCTTTAGTCCCGACTGAGTCTATGGAATTCAATACATTTCAATTACCTGAAACACAGAAAGCTCCACAAGGAAGACAGTGAGTGGTTAGGTTTCAACCCATAAAGGTTTATTAAAGGATTATCAGGGTACAAACTAAAATCATCAAATGACTTTAAAAATCAATAATCAATAAATGAACTCAAAAGTCGATGAATTGTTTTATGCAATTTAAAGTCATAAAAAAAAGACAAACTATTATAGAGTTGTCTCAAAAGAAGGTTTGCCCATAAAGAAAGCACCCTACTCAGCTGAGTCCGCGAAAGGTTTTGCTAATGTTAGTAAAAAGGGTCGGACAAAAAGACATCTAAAAAGCATCTACTCTAAAAGCAAGTGAAAAGCATCTGGCCTAGGGTCAGGCAAAAAAGCTTCTGCAAGACAAGTGACAAAGGCATCTGAATCTGTGTCTATATTGAATTCACTTAAATTATACATTCCTAGCAACTGATACACACGATTCCCAGAGAAAGGACAAATCAGGTTAAGGCACAAGCAAATAAAGTAAACTCATGTTTGCCAAGCTGCTACACAGCAATCCTATTCTAAAGATACTTCATGCTAGGATTTATTGGCAACATAAAGTGATATATTGAGCAAAGCAGTTCGCTGCAGATGCCTTGCAACTGCTCGTTAATGCATTCTACAAGGATTGCGTAAAATAAAAAAGATTTTATATGAGAATTGATCGTCAAGGACACATCGAGATGATGTACGTAAATTCGACTTCTCCTGAAATAAAAAGACATGTTAAGAAAGAAAGATGGCATCCAAGCGTTAACAATTTTAAAATGCAGCCTACATTAGCTATGCCAATCTAAAAGTGAAAATCACTGCAACACACTCAGTACATTTGTGTGTTACAAGATAATATCAATATAGGTGCAAATCGGTAAATTATGAAAAAATTGCATCACATCCCAGGACTTTAAACTCGGAGTAGAGACGCAGAGGATATTTATAGCCCTGTCATAAGCAAGACTGATTGTGTAGTCAGATTCAAAACCAATGAAAGCAGGGAAGATTAAAGAAAGCAATAGATCATCTATAGTGCCAGTAAACGTCACAAGGTTGGTGAAGGTGCTCCTTGTTTGAGAACATAAGCAAACGTAAAGACGACCAATAAGGGCCCGCAGCACCACTGAAGAGACTCCTTCTCACAAGTCCGTTCACTCAAACTCCCTAACTGAACGGCCCCCTTTCTTCCAGACAATTTCATGTAGGCCTTAGAGTTCCTTTGTCTAGGGTAATTTAACTGGACTGCTGTCACTTAATGACGCTATACCATTATTTACGTCAGTCGTGTAGGAAGGGTGTCATAGCTCCCAGCACAGAGATGGGAAATGATCCACTCACTGCTGTACAAGTAGTAAAAGATAGTCATAATTGGAGTTTCAAGTGGGCCTCTCAGACTCTGGGCATCGGTGCCACTGCACCTGCTGCACCATTGGTCACTGCACTTCTGGTTTTAAGTTACAAGATGAAACACATCAAGACTGAAAATAAATGTTCTCCATTAAGATGCATAAACCTCATGTAGAGTTCAAAACATTGGGTTGATGCAGCCCTGAAAATCATTCTCTGATGGGGCGTGGCCAGCAGAGATGCCATAAACACCTGCCTGCCGCGGCTCTCTGTATGGTGGGAAATAATCCTTACAATATCATGGCTAAAGACTCCCCTCCATGGAATGAAGTGATATATTTTGAAGCAAGAAGTAATCCTGTACCTTAATATGATTAGGCAGATGACAACTGCCATATGAACCCCTCCCTCCCCCCTATCCCCGACTGAAGTTAAACACAACCTTGTCAACGAGTGCCAACAAGATTGAGCCTGCAAGCTTTGCAGGAACACCGCCTAACAAAAGAAGTCACCAATATTAAAGACACTTTAGAGCGTGGGCAAAAGGGGCAATTGCCCAGTGCCCCCACCTTCCAAGCCCCCTCCCCCCCACCCCCTAGAAAGTGACTTTACTCTCTATTAAACCTCTGTCTATTCTATTTCTCCCTCTAACCCTCTCTCCCTCTCTGCCTACATGTACCTCTAAGTCTCTTTCACTACCCAGTGTCATCTTAACGAATTTTGGGGTCTCGGTCAATACATATTTCAACTCTTTTTGTGACCCTGGAAAAGTTTAACACATTATTTGATCCGTACAGGAGCTCCCGAAATATGTCTTGCCCATGAGCCGCAGCTGCGACCCCTGGCTTGCCCTTTGCTACCATTACCACTGCCTTTGTGACCCCTGTCAAATTCAGTGCCAGGCAAATTCAGTGCCAGGCACACAGGGGTAGCTGGGGCTCCACTCTCTTTATTTTCTGTCAGTTTTTCATTACACTAATAGTGAATAAAGAAAATATATTATTCACTAATAGAGTAATACAAGCATTTGTAATGCAATAGGTCTCACATTAGGAAAATTTGAGCTATTGGTATTGTAAATTACAATTTTTTTATTTATGTGTTGGTTTTGAAAAGAGCGACATTAATAGCTTTATAATTTACAATGCCAATACTGTTAACTTTTGCCAATGTGATCTTGCATTAGGAAAATTTGAGCTATTGGTATTGTAAATTACACATTTTTTATTTATGTGTTGGCCACTGTTTAAAATATTGGTGGCACTTTGGGAGAACACCCAATCCAGTAAATCCTGGGTTTCTGCTGGGGAAGAATATAAACATAGCAGAATTTCTACAGTAGGATTACTGAAGGCTTATCAACTAGTGGGAAAAATGCATTGTGAGCCAGAAAAGCAAAACAGGCAATGATAAATCCAGCCTGTCTTGCTTTACCGTTGCATGTTGTTTTCTGCTATTGGCTTTGCCAACACTTTGTAAATTGAGCTAATTGTGGCAAAGTGAGTACCAGTGTCAGTCCACTTAAGAAGTGTATTTTCAATACTTAGAAAAGGGCTGTCACATTGCCTGTAGACACAATGTGGCAGCCATCTTGAAAGTGTAGAAAATGACATTCAGCCATTTTCGAATGTCTACCAAGATAATTACCATGTTGCATCAGACCACTTTGATCACGCAATGTGATAACACTTCTGAGATGGCAGCCGCATTATGCCTGTTGCATAACGGAACACGATGGCTACTATGAAAGTATAAAAAAACCTTCTGTAATGGCAAACTGGCAGTGCTGACATTGCCAATGCTGGCAGTTTTAAAATCATTTGGCACTGACAAAGCCAATTGCGACAAATGTGGCAAAGAGGTGGTAGGGTAGTTAGTGGATGCTCATGGTGGGGAGAAAGAGGTATGGATGGGAAAGCGAGCACAACACTCTACTGCCGCATTGCTCAGCGTTTGAGGGACAGGGAAAAAAGATGAGTTGGTAGTTGGAAGAAAACAAGAGTTGCATGGCTTAACACTTGTAAGGTCCCAAAGGCGAGACCTATTGGCTATGCCAATGCTTGTTTTATTTAGGCGTTGCACAGCGAATTACACAAAGGCTTTAGAAACTGACAGTGAGAGTCAACTTTCAAAGCTTTGTTGGAACTTAAGCATACGCAAAGTGGAGCGCTAATGTTGGCCACTTTTACACACATGCAGCTTCCTATCTATGCGTCTGTATTGCAACTGGCGCTCATGTAGCTTCGGATCGAGTTTTCGCTATATAAAACTGAGACAACAATAAAGAGAATGTTAGGCACAGATGGAAAAACAGTGAGGGAATTGAACGGATCATGGCGTAAATCTATTTTTGCTGGGGGACTGTCTGTAGAAAGAACGGACCTGCCTACTGAGGTCACTGTCCTCTCTCGGGTCTCAGCACCTATTGTCGACGCCAGTTATTCTCTTTGGAGGAGGGAGCCTGGATTGAGGGTCCTGGTTGTGACGTAGCATGTGTGCATGGGCACAAGTGCAAACAAGGTAAGTTTAACCACCTACCCTTTTACTGTGTAGAATGCCACCGTTCTGAACCAGGCAAAGAGCGCTCCCCCACACCAATGAATCCCGGCGCACCTTCATTGCCACTGATGTACACACGCCTGGGTTCATCTAAATTCATCAGATAATGCAATGAGGTAAAATGCGCTTTATAAAAGTAACACCATAATACAATACAACTGATCTGACGTAGCATGTAAATCAGATTACTGCAGACAGTTTAACTTGTAATGCAGTGCAAGTCACTTAATCTCACCGTGCCTAAAAAAAAATGTGTCGCTTTGTCGTCTGTGTTGCATCTGAGGCTCATGTAAAGCACTGATAGCTTCAGATCGAGTTGGCGCTATATAAAACGGAGACAACAAAAGTGATTGTGCACGTGCAGCAGAAGTGAAAGTGAGGGAAAGGAAGGGATTCAGGAGCTGAAATGAGATCGCGCGTACGCCTCAAGTTAAACTAGGACACGGGGCTCAAAGGGGTCCGCATTCTATTAGAAGTGAAATTTAAAAGAATGGGAGGGATGCCTCAGTAGGCCACCAAGTGTTCATCGTCTTGCATTCGTAAAAGGAGACATCGTGCCCCAAAAAAGAAAATGTGTCGCTTTGTCGTCTGTGTTGCATTTGGGGCTCATGTAAAGCACTGGTAGCTTCAGATCGAGTTGGCGCTATATAAAACTGAGACAACAACAAAAGTGGTGGTGCGCGCGCAGCAGAAGTGAAAGTGAGGGAAAGGAAGGGATTCAGGAGCGGAAATGAGATGGCGCGTGCGCCTCAAGTTAAACTAGGACACGGGGCTCAAAGGGGGTGGCATTCTATTAGAAGTGAAATTTAAAAGAATGGGAGGGATGCCTCGGCAGCCGCCGAAGAAGTGAAATTTAAAAGAATGAGAGGGATGCATCGGCAGCCGCCGAGTGTTCATCGTCTTGCATTCGTAAAAGGAGATTGACAAGTCAGATGGGGGTGGGGGGCGGGGGAGAAGGGGAGTGAGCGAGTGGGATGGAAGCGCTGGTGAAGCGTCGCGCTTCAAGAGCCTGGTGGGAGGGGCAGGGGAGCCAGCGGGTGGGAGGGAGGAAAGGAGCATATGGGGATGGGGTGTGAGTGAGGGGAGCAGAAGCCTTTGATGTGGTGTGCGAGGCCAAGCGCGCGCTGGAGAAGCGTCACGCTTCATGAGTTAACATGCATTGTGAGAAATCCACGGAGAAATCCACTTTGTCAAGAGAGTTTGTTCCCCTGCTATAGGGTCGAGCTAATTAATCCCTGCGGGATTTAATAGCTCGACCTAAAAAACGGAGTATAATAAGCTGGAATATGCACTCCTGTGGCAGTTGGTGTAAGTAAAAAATGCTTATGAATGTATTTTGTGTGCATGCTTGTGGGTGAGAGTGTTTATGTGTGAGAGAGTGAATATGTGTGCGTGTGAGTAAAAGTGAAGGTCAAAGGGCGTGTGATGTCACTTCTGCTACCCTTGACATTTTGGTGAATTAACATGCATGCCAGAGCCCTCAAACTCCTCAACATGACACTGCCCAAGACTGTAATAAGATTTGCAGGGGAATGCAAAGTGCTACCTCTTGTCTCGACGGATAAAGAGCTGACTGCATAAAGGACCGTGGCCACAAAGCAACTTCTGCGCACCAATGGACTGGTGAGCAATTCCGGGGCAGTTGGGCCCACTGTAGTGCTGACAGACAGCGGCATAACAGGCCCTGAGAAGTATAATTAAAAAAGAAAGCTGATCTGAGCGGGGAGAAACATTCCCCACAATATTAGGAAATGTGAAGTGCTTAGATGCAGAAAACAGAAGCGCTAAGGCAAGCATCAAAAAGAAGCGCTTGTAGACTAATAATATTACAAAAGTGGTATGTCACCTAGCCAGACTCATAGTCCGTTAATCCTGGCGAATAAACTGAAACTCTCTGGTGGCTCTAGACCATCATGTAATGCGGAAAAATGTACTGCTTGAACCTCCCACTTTCAAGAAGGAAAGATCGATGGCCCAATCCTTTTCAGGCAACGCAGTGAGAATCTGGAACTCACTTCTGCCTCAGCTCCGGACCACCTCCACCTCCCAGGCCTTCAAAACTGACCTCAAAGTTCTCCTCCTTCAAAGACACTTTCAAATTAAATTCACACCCTCTCTATTATCTAAAGGAAGGCTTATCATTATAGAAAATTCTATTCTCCATGACTATGGAAGTGCCTTCCCAGTGTGTTCTTGTGGTTTGAGAGTCTGCCATTTATTGCAGTATTATCCTTCTACCTGTGTTTGGTACTCTTTTGTAACATGCACACGTCACTTTTCTCTTGTAACACACTGTTTGCTTACATTTTGTTTGCTTTAGATACTTGCACAAGTGCCACCATTGCCTACGTAACCTTTGTTCTTGTGCTTGAGTGTCTGCCATTTATTGCAGTATTATACCTCTACTTGTACTTTGTTGGCTTTTGTAACTTGCACACATGTCACTTTTTCCTCCTGTAATGTACCTTTGCTACCTCTTGTATTTTGTTTGCTCACAATTGTCACTTTTGCCTCATGTATATTAACGTTTGCTTGTGTAATTTGTTTACTTGTAGATTAGATCAGATTAGCTTTATTCGATTTTTGATTTAAAATCATAAAAGCAGCAACAGGACATAGATAAATACGACAATATTTCATTACATATCAATTGTTAAAACACGATTAAATTGATAAAACGGATCAGCTAATCAGTATAAAACAGTATAAAACAATTCCCTGTCAGGTGGAGCACCTCTAAAAAATAAAGATGGATCGTACATACAGTGCTATTTAGTGGAATAAGGATCAAGGAAGAATCATCAAGCAGGGCTCTGTCAGCAGTTTGGATGATTAGTTTGGATGATTATAGGTGGGCTCTTGTAAGTAGTGCTCAGGAAGTGCAGTTTTTGAACAGAGGTTCAAATCTGTTGGGAGCTAGGAAGCTAGGGGCACTAGGTGCACAGGGTCCCCCACGCCAGACGTTATATTTCTTTACTGCTGTTCTTGGTGACTGAGTAGGTGGAATGCTCGGATAGAAGTCGTGTAAGTCCCAGATGCTGATTGGGCCATCCCCCTCTTTGTGCTTGCAGGATCATAAGTAGGGGACTATGTTCCTGTGCTTGAATTTAATTAACACCAAGTCCCCAGGGATGGCTTTTGGCAGCGCGCCCAACCACCCCACCCTCCTGACGCTTAAAATACCACCATCTAAGTCAGGTGGCAGAGGTCTATTGGTCTGTAACCAGAAAATAACCTTATTTAACAGGTCTTGACGTGTTTCATATTTCCCCTGATTTGATGGTGGAACCCCAGAGACAACAGCAACATAAGGGGCGGCTTCAGGGGGCAAGTTAATTCGTGGCATTCTGACTGGTTCGGGTTTGGCCTCAGTATGGTTTATTAACGGCTGCTTTATGGCCGGTTTAAAGCCTGTTGCAAAAGGTAATGTTTGCGAATGGACGTTCTTGCGGGAATTGAGCTTAGGCTTTTCCGAGATAGTGAAGGGAATAGGACAGTTGGGCAATACCGGTTTAATACTTGATGGAATATGCGTTTTGATTGATAGTTCAATACTGGATAACCTATCCCCCAAATCGTTAATTTTGGTCACCAGTGGTGATATGAGAGATGTTAATAGGTGCTCAAGGTGGGCCAATAAAGTTGGTTGGAGGGGTGATGCACAGTTTTCTATTTTTCCATACGCCATATCCCCCAACTCTGGGATTGAGTTGGAGGGTGGATGAGAGGGACTGGTGCATAATTTTTGAATTTTGGCTTGCTTCTCGTTTACAAAATCGCCATCGTACTTCCTCTTAATGTTGGGCCCCCCCGGAGGTACATTGGCTATGGATTTATGTTTATTAGAGTGAAGGGGTGAGTCCTGCAGGGTGGCGTTTACGTCATCTGGATTGGTGGCCATGCTTATAGTGGGTAATATGTCCGGAACATATTTGGTTCCACACAGGGCGTTCAGCTCCTCCCAGATGGACATATTATAATGCGGTACGCCAATGTTAGTCAATAGAAATGATAATAGGAGTCTCAGTACCTCTTGGAAGGAAATGTCAGGGGTGTGGCCCGTCCCATCCTCCTTGGACCTCTGAGGGCCACAGAGGGCCCGCCCTTTGCCCGGGCTTAGCTCGGCGTCCCGCAATGCGGGGCAGAGCACTGTTTTAGGCGCCTCCTGGCGCTGCGGTGCGTCACAGAAGCTGCGCCGCCGCTGTTGCAGCCGGGAGTTGTGGTCCCGGGGCGGGGGAGCTGATCCCTGCAGCTGGTGACTCCTGGCGGTGGCGGCTACGATGTAGGGCTTCCTCTCCCTGCCCCCGGTAAGTGCTGTGCTTGTAATTTTCTCCTCATGTATCAGTACTGTTCCTATTGTGAAGGGCTCTGACACCTTCGGGTAAAGTCCGCGCTATATAAAAACGCATAAATAAATAAATAAATAAATACAAATAAGCAAAGACTCAACTGCACTCAGCTGGAGTCACCTTAAAGGCGAAGAGATATATAAAGCAAAATCACTGTCAGAGGTGAGCAAAAGAGCTTAGAACAGGAACAAAGAGAAAGGTACTGTGCCTGTGTCTATTGCAATTCATCGAGTAGACAGGGGCAGAATAGACATAATGGTGAAAGATAAATCCTCATTAATACCTGCCTACTAAACTAATCTTTAGAATGATACCAAACAACTCCCTGCAGCAGGAAGAATGTGGGGGAAACATGGCAAAACTGACACTGTCAGATGTCATAATTATTTTGTAATTTTTATTTTACTGGGGATATTCAGAAATTCATGTAGCAAAATACTGCCATCCGGATCCCACAACCCTATTTAACTTACATAATTACTTCAAACTTCTTAGATAACCTTATACAATACAAACCCACTCATGTATTCAAATTCTAAACTGAATGTTACAATCAAGTGCCACATTACCTTAACTAATCAGGATACCTTTCCCTCCAACTTACTCTTGAGAACAACCACATATAATATATAGAATAACGTGTCTTTGTGCTATGTAAGGAAAAGTCCCATTTTGACTGCATGATTAGTTCTGATTATCTAACTAAATATAGCAAAAAGCATTTATAAATTGTTACTTTTCCAAGAGTTCTCCTACAATGCATATGAAGTGACTAAGTGCTATAAGAGAAAATATATTGAAACACATCAAGATACATCTAAAAAATATTTGAAATAGCAGTTATTTGCATTACAATTTTTTTTATATAATACTAAGGGCCATATGTAAGAAGCCTAATTGCGCTCGCAAATGCTGAAATTCACAGAATTTCAGCATTTGCGATCGCAATTAGGGCAGTGTGCTATGTAGCACATAAAAAGCCACACGCAAAATAAGGAATCGCAAAATTTGTGATTCCTTATTTTGCTATTGTATTTAAGGAATAGCAAATTGCGATTCCTTAAATGCAATGTAGGAAGCACCCAAGTTGTGCGAATTGTGGCTTAAGGAATCGCAAAATACCACCAACTTCAGGTTGGTGGTAAATTGCGACTCCTTTGAAAAATTCACTTTTTGGCATTTTTCAAAGTGCCATGTGGGTCACATACATGCCCTTAGGGCATGTATGTGGGCCACATGTGCACACATGTTAATTTCAGGGGTGCAACAGGGTATCATATTGACACCCTTGCAACCCTGAAATTGCATTCTCAATTTGCGATTCTCTAATTGAGAATCGCAAAAATGAGAATGTCTTCCAATTCATTCCTATGGGCCTTCTAGCCCATAGGAATGAATGAGAAGGTATTCCTTATTTGTGAATCTCAATTTGCGGTTCGCAAATAAGGAATAATTGGGATTCGCAAAAAAAATTGGTAATCCTACCTGCATTTCGTTTTGCGATTCTTTAATTGCGATTCCCAATAAATCGCAATTTGAGAATTGCAAAACACAAATTACCTACGTATGGCCCTAAGTCCTGTAATTAGCCTTCATTAATTGATCATATTTTATAGTAGGTAAAGCGATTCAGTGCAGTAATAAAAGGAAGAAACCACATTATCCTAATAATATTGAGAAAGTCGATATCAATATGACTAACGATACATTCATGTATAAAAACGAAGTTGGATCTTTATTGACAAATTCGTCTGTCATGAACCCCACATGAGCCCGGCCTCAGAAATATGTAGTCAGGCAGGAGCTGAGACCCAGGCCCGAGGTCACTGATTGACAGGTCACAGGTGGGGTGGCACGTAGCCAGCAGGCAAACACATGTGCAGGAAACCTCAGATCAATCCCACAGATAGGTGCAGTGACACCACAATTGTTCAGGGATATTGCCCCCAATAAAGCACACATGGCCGGAGGGGTGCGCACGTTCCAAAAACACCATAATGTCAGATGCCACACGAAGTTAGGAACACATAGCGAATCAGGACACTGCACACACAGTACACGCAGTGATCACATGCTCCCCATGCTGGATATCTGGACACGTTGCCCACTGGCCACATTGTGTTCATGGAAGGTTGAGGCCCACCTGGATTCCTCATCAAATACATTAATTTATGGCTCAAAAGACAGCGGTTACATTTCTTACTAAAAAAGGATCGCCTGAACTATTTTATGGCATTCAATGAATTGCATAAAAACACATGTCAGATCGATTGTAAGTTGAGACAGTCCTCAGACCCTATGCCTGTAACTGTTCTCCCTGCCACACTGTTTAATTAAACAAACTTTTCCTGTTTTGCGAAATGCCTCTTGCCTCTTGTTTTTTCGAGGCATTTCCTGTTCAAGCAACAATCCATAAAAAGTGCTTACGTGCTACTATTCACTCTCAATATTTTTGATTTACACTAAGATAGCTAAGAGATCTCTATAGCAATAATCTTATAAACGCAAAGCAAAAGAGTATCTTCATCTAGCTGTCTATTACCCCATTAATCCATTAAGAAATACCAAAGAAGAGCCTGCATATATTTAAGAATCCAGATTATGCCATATAGCTTGAAATATATCTAGCTGATTGTTCCTCTTAGCATAAACTGATTCAAAGTGGGATACCCACTTCATTTTTCCTTCCCATTACCCAACTGAGGAATATCTGTCTACCTCCATCTTTTTAAAATCAATAAATGAGCAATGAACACTAAATAAAAATATAGATACGCTCTGAACCTGATAGGGTTGGATCTTTCCTAATGTGACCAAACAAAATGACCTAAACCTCGGGACAGAAAACATTACCCTGTTTACTAATTAAAAAACATAGCACAAAAACTATAAGGTTTGGACATGCTGCTAGTCACCGGCCCTTTCTTGCTGGCATCTGAAGCATTTATTTGTCAAAGAGGGCTAACATTTATAACCACTTTGAGGTTATAATAAAGAAGCCATCTGGAATAAAATTCCATCCTTCTCCGATTTGCTGCTCTAAACAATTTATAGCTGAATTGCAAAATCTCGTCCCATTCATTCAAGTCCAAATTCACTCCTGTTTCCTTGTCAGTTTTACTCATATGCAAAGAAAGGACTAGGGTATGTGTCTTGTAACCAAATATTCTATACCCAAACACTACCCCCCTCATTTTATGCATGTATAGACTTCTTAAAATTATCTCTGGGAGCTCATTAATTTAGGCAAATATTGGCATGGAATACTTCTAATTTTTATAAAGCTGAACCACAACCCCATCCCCACTTTGAGGGATCCCCAACCAATCCCACCTCTTGCAATCTGGGTTAAACTTTTAAAGTCTACAACCGAATTATACCCAACACACTTTTCCATTCCCTAAACTCTTCCTATGAAAGTGTGAAACCCTGACTTTCACAATCCTCTAGACTCTCTAGAGGGAGATAATCATGGCATTCAGGTATGTCACATTCCTTAAGTACTTCAATACCTCGACGTGCAAAATCATACAACACTTTGTAACAGGTCATTTTGGGCAGCCTAAAAATCCTAAGAAGGCAGATGCAATCCCAAACATAAAACCATTTAATGAAAAAGATACTATCAAAAACAGGAGCAACCAAAGGGGTCTCTAATCTGTTTATCATTCCATCAAAGCTGCCTGAGAGCATGCCCTTATTTGCTGCAGAGCTGTTCCACCACACTCTTTATTTCGCTGAAGGCAACTAAGGTTAAACGAGGGACGTTGATTATTCCATTTAAAATCACAAAATAAGGTATCCACCTTTGGAATGTTTGGAATTCCAATCGACACATAACTGAAAAAAACATAAAAAGGCATAGAACTGACATTGTCACTAATGCTACTCTTCCCAATATACAGGAGCAAAAGTTTTCACATGGTCAAGTGAGTCTTTACTTTCTGGAAAGTAGTCTCACAATTGTATTTAACAGATCAGCATAATCAGCAGAAATATAAACTCCTAACTACCTGTTAGCTGACTCTGGTTTATCTCTCTCTCTCTCTCTAAGGCCTACAGGAAGATTATTAAGGGAGGGATGTATGACGTTACCACGCATACTATTACCACGCATACCTTTACAACGCGGTATTTACAACGAATACCGTTACAACGCATAGTGCTTAGAGGTGCTGGATAGTGGTAAGTATAATTTTCTATTCCAACTCCAGTCCCCGTGGACACTAGGGAAGGTGTTGGATAGAAAATTAAACGTATTCCCTATCCTAGAGCGCCCCCCAGCGCAATGCATTGTAATGGTATGCGTGGTAATGCCTGCGTTGTAATGGTAGTGCGTTGTAACAAATGCGTGCTAAACGTTGTATACCTTAAGGGAGATTATAAAAGAGCAGAACTTCTGATTTCCCTTGATTTATTTTATGTCCTCAACCTGCCTATTGGCCTCAATTTTCTCCACTAAGTTTTGAGGATTACCCCCTTCATCTTTTAAGTATAATATAAGATTGACTTTATAAAGGTTACGTTCAGTCATACCAAGTATGGTGGGGGGAGGAATATCTGCATCCCCATGCATTGCTATTACCAGGGTCTCTATAAAAAAGAGAATAACTTTGGGGACATGGGGCATCCTTGCCGAGTCCCTCAGTACACTTTAACTCCATCTACTTCCACAGAATTAATTATAATTGTTACTGGCAATTCCTTATAGAGACTCTTTAAAACTCATAGTCAACTGAAAAATAATAAGCTTCAATAATTTGAAACACTGCCTTCCAATTGACCAAGTCAAATGTTTTCGCAGAGGTGAACATAATTATTGCTGCAGTGATTTCATTTTTGGTAGTTTAATAATTGCCTGTATAAGATAATTGGTAGCTGAGATAAACCTATTTGGTAAAAATACACTCAGGTTAAACTGTATTGACTTGAAGTCAACATCTGTAATGCGGGGTGCCAAAAAGTTAGTAAAAAGCTCATAATCCACATTTATTAAATAAACTTAGCAGACAATATAAACTCCAGTCCGTTGGTGGCTTACCAGGTTTTAAAATGCTGATAAATTCAGCTTCAGAAAATTATGCAGAAGCCCTTCCTCCCTAAAGAATATTATTAAAAAGCTTCACTACTACCTGCTCTAATTCAGAGTAAGATGTTTTAAAAACCTCTATATGAATTCCATCACTCCCTGTAGCTTTGACATTACCTAAGCTATACAAAGCAGTTTCAACTGAATATGACACTTTACTCCGCACGATTTACAACGCTTGCCATTACCCCACAGAATTTACTCTGCAAAATCTTTTACAATGCAGGGCTTTATACCGCAAACCATTAGAACGCATTGTCCATTACATCGAAATTTTCTATTCTAACTCCATTGGGGTGTTGTAATGGGGAATGCATTGTAATGGTTTGCAGTGTAAAGCTCTGCGTTGTAAAAGATTTTTGTAAAGGATGTTTACCGTTTCAGCCTCTTCTTAGGAAATATATTTACTCATTGTAGCTCTCTGCTCGTCCTTTGCTTAGGAATCCATATCCCCCTTAAATTCTGTACTATTATATCAAATTGAACTTCGTCCTGGCTTCGTTAAATCTTGTTGTAGGTTCCAAAAATATCTGTTGGATTGAGCTCGTGAGCTTGGATCACAAAACGCTAAGGACCTGATGTAGATCTTGGCAGACGAGTTACTCTGTCACAATAGCGAAGGATGTCCTGTCCACCGAAATATAAATCCCGTAGGATATAATGGAATTTATGGTTTGGTGTACAGAATATTTATCACAGTTGTGATGGAGTAACTAACCATCTGCCAGGATCTATATCAGGCACTAAGTTAGTGTCAACAACTTCTCTAATAAAATTCTCATTCACCCTAGATTTTGTAGACTACAACAGTAGTTTCCCAACATGTTCATTCTTCTCCTAAAACTTCTGTTCAACGTGCACTGATCCAAGACCTTCGCCTCGATGTGATAATCCCTTAATTCATGTTTTGCCTTAGCAAATTAACATGAATTTTTTGGGGAGCTAGAAATTCGAACTCTCGCAGCTCTAGTCTCTACTGTTTGCTAAAGAGAGCGGCACCTATCTTTCTTATGTCTTGGTAATTTAGCCTCGTTCTGGAAGTCTCAAATGAAATATCTCCATGGTAGAGCATGTGGATGGAGAGGGTGTGGCATAGCAAGCATCCTGTGATTCTGGCCAAATGACTTAGGGCCAGATGTATCAAAGGAATTTACCCCTTTTGTGTCTATGGGAAAATGTGTTCATACATATGGCCCTTAATCTCCCCGTGCCTTGAAAAAAATGTATGTCTCCGTCTATAATGCAACTGGTGCTCATGTAAAGCCTATTGATACATTCGAATCAAGTTTGCGCTATATAAAAGTGCAAACAAAAACATAACATGTCCATCTGTAATACAACAGGTGCTCATGTAAAGCGCTCTGATACCTTCGGGTCGAGTTCACGCTATATAAAACTGCAAAAAAGAAGAGAATACTCACATCGTGCGCAGGTACACAATTTTTACTCAAGACTGGACTTTGTATTTCTAGATAAACAAAGTGCAAAATGTGTTAGATAATATTTATCTGACTGTCGCATATAAATGTAAAGTCTCTCATATTAAGCTTCTCTCTGAGCAAATTGTTCCAAGTGCTGCAGTTCTCTCTAAGCTGTGTATAGCCAGAGAGGCTTCTCTGCTGTGTGTCCCTGGAAGAATGTGATCTGGGCCTAGGGTCAAAAGGAGGTGACAGGTTGCCATGGATACCAGTCATCTCAGCCTGGTCCTAGGTTGTTTACTTTCTATTTTTCTCCTCAGTGACAACCACATTTCAGCATATTATGCGTGGTAATGTGTGCTGCAAGAGCCTCTGGGTCGCACCTTGTCCAGTGTTAGTTGAAAACTGCAACTCCAGAGATCGCCGGTAGTCATCAGAGACGTTTTAATGCATTGGCAAAGTGGGCTCTGCCCCAGGGCCCCTGCCTTTCAGGGGGACCCTGACAGAGTCAGGTCTGTTCTGCAGAGTCTTGCCCTAATGACCTTGAATATTTCTTAAACAGATTCTTAAAAATACTGTTTTCCTTTAATTTATTTAAAGTACATGATGTGTGAGAGTCCAGTACAGACATTTTGCAGAGAAATGTTGTGTTTAAGTTTCATGCAGCATCCATAAAAAAGTTTCTTTTAGATCAAAACAGGGCCTCACATATGAGAAATGGGAGGGGGTCACAGAGATTATTTGCTGTAATATTGGTGAGCTGTTGCTTTGTTACAATACTAAAAACACACATAACTATCCCTGAATATTAGATGTAACACATTTCGAATTTGGATGAGTGTTCCTGTGCTCTGTCAGGGTTTTAGCCAAAGAGGGTATGCAAGAGCTGAAATAGGATCAAATTCAAAGCAGTTCCAAACAGGGGCCCCCAATACCTTTGGCCTAGGGACCCCAAAATCTTTAAGATGTCCTTGGGTCAAGTATGTGCATTGAGTTTTTGTGAAACAAGCTGCCCCTTAGCTGTGCCATAGCTCCCTTTCTTGTACTTGAAATGGAAATATCAAAGTGCCGGTACTATCTGAGTACCTGTTTCCTGAGAATTAAAATGTCCCACTCTTTCATTCATTGTAGGGTTAGGGTGATGCACCCTGTTGCTTTTAGTTGGAGAGTTTGTTTTAGCCGATTTTGCCTATTTTTTGTTCTTTGTGTGTTAGAAGCCTCATGAGGCTTTGTGACAAGGTTGCAAAAAGACTCCCATTTCGTTACTGGTTCAGAATAGGAAAGTAGGAAAAATGCTTGAACAGTGGGGCTAATAGAAGCATTTCCAATATTTAGAGACTGTTAGATCCAGAGGGAATTCTAATAGACATTTTTTTAGACTGAAGTTGCTACCTGTAAATGTTATATGTATTTATTGCTCTGCAATGCGTCCTCACGCACCTAAATTATCCTGTGTACTTTTTATGAATTTTTTGTGTACTTTTTATGTATATTCACTCCTTGACTTGATTAGAACACCTCCTTTTCTCCTACCCAGCATGGCTTCAACGTTAGTCCATCATTTATTTTTAGTTCCGCTCACCCGGCGTGTTTAATTACTGTCACATGTTATATACTTCATCACGCTCCTTCACGTAACTCCACCGAGACTTTTCAAATCGGCATCGTTCAACTCTACCGGCGTTCACGCTACTAAGTAAGTTCTTTATACTCGCTAACGATTCACGCTGCTATCCACTTCTTAACTAACCCATCAACTAAGTGACTCCATCACTCTTTTTCCTTCAGCTTGTCAGCTTCAAGCGGCGTTCCGCATTTCGTAAGTACATGGCTCCTGCCATATACCATACCCCTTCACTCACACTGTTTAGTAACCTAAACACAATCAACCCACCATTAACCCCTCTGATGCGGCGCAAATATCCCTCCCCAGTGCTGCGCTGTCCATTGGAACTAGTGCTGAATGGACGTCCAATGGTCGTGCGCAGCACTGGGGAGGTAGTGCACGCGACGACCGTTGGACGTTCACAGCACTGAAGGGGTTGACGCACTGTCCTTCACATCATGGTTGTTTTAGTCACGTTTTTTCAACTTATGTTTTTCTAATCACGGGCGCGTTACACATTTTCCTAATCCCATCACTTTATTTGTTTATCCTCATATATCTGACAGTTTGTCATATCTTCTTTGTTTTCAGAACTCCTTGATAAAGGGCTGGATTAGCCCGAAATGCATTGGAGTCTTAATTGAATGGAATCTAACATGATTTAAACTTGAAATCATCTACTTTTTTGATATGCCATTAATATCATGAACTAATAACAACTTTATGAAAAAATAAAAGAAATTCATAACTAACTTTGGAGTCTTTAATGAACCCCAAGGAGTGCCTCTATCACAGGGATGCATCCGCCTTCTAAGCGTGCATAACTCTCTTTAGGGGAACCAGTAGGGATTTACTCCAGTTGACTCAAAGTCCAGAGGCCTCTTCGTATAGTTGCAGGAGTTCAAGGATTCTAGGCCCAACTGCTTCGGATTGGAGAGAAAGAAGAGTACATAGTCAGCGTATAGCGCATCTTGCCCTCCAGTGAGTCCCCCTAATTGTATCCTCTCACGTTGGTGTCACATCTACCCAACCTGGCCAGTGGCTTAGTGGCGAGGTCAAAAAGAAGGGGAGGCAGTGGGCAACCCTGTCTCGTGCCCTTCCGAATCAGAAATGTGGTAAAGAGAAACCCGTTGATGAGGACCTGCATCACAGGTTCATGATATAGAAGCTTAACATGTCCCCTGTATCTGGCCCAAAGCACTTGTCACAGAGGACTTGATACAAATATCCCCATTCCAGCGTATCAAAGGCCTTCTCAAAGTCCACCAGTAAAATCACCAAGGGGTCCAAGAGAGCCTGAATTCTATCTATAGTGGTGTGGATATTGTGTATAAAGTGGTGGGTACTCTCATTGGGCATGGTGGACAAGAGTATGAAGGACCTGCTGTAGTCGACTTGCTAAGATTTTGGCGAAGGTTTTGATGTCAGTGTTAATCAATGAAAAGCTATTTAGTCATTTGCAGGATGGCCAGCCTTTGGGAGTCTCACCATGGTTGGCAGGTCCAGACCAGCTGAAAAGGAGCCCTTATCAACTGCCTCTATGTATAATTTGAACAGATGAGGAACAAGAATATCCCATTATTTGTTGTAATATTCAAGGGGGAGGCTCTCTGAGCCCAGCGTTTTGCCTGCGTGGAGATTTTTTTACTGCCTCTCCAATCTCGTCTATTGTGAGGGGGCATCTAGATATTCTCGTTGAGAAGTCAGGAGACGATGGAGAGATATCTCATCGAGGAGGGGATAAGCCTGTTCTTGGAGCGGCCTTGGATAATGGGCATATAGGTTTGTGTAGTGATTGGTAAACACCTGAGCAATTTGAGTTGTTAGCAGAAGATTTCCAAGCTGTAAAACAGTATTTTCATTTCTAAATCTAGGATCAGGACCTCGAGGTCAGTCACTGGGCCATGCTTTGCTCAGTTTACCCACCTTAGGTACGTTTTAGCCTTGCCCCGAATCGTTACTTTACAGGCCACCCGTAATGTAGCAGCTGCAGCTTCTGAACAGACATTTGTTTCAAAATAAGACTGAAGATCTGTAGCTAAAAGGGCAGCTAAGTGGCTATCCAACGGAAACCAGGTGTTAAGACTCCACAACAGCCATCTGTAACGTAAAGGAGCCCCTATGTGAAATGAGACTGGAGAGTGGTCAGAAATGTCTATTTGCTGCCGTTGTGTTGTGCATGTCTGTAGCTGGGAGGAATAAAAGGTCTATGCGCAAGCCGGTTTCAGCTGAGGCTGAAGTGTGTGTGTACGTCAGAGTGTGTGAATACCAAGTTCTTCAGGCATCACAGAGGCTTAGGGACTCCATCCAGGCCTAGAGAATCTTGGACTTCTCCAGTCAGTGTTTAGAAGGGGGACCGAGACGTCACACACGGGAAGAGGCACAGCATTGAAGTCTGCCCCCAGAATCGTAATCCCAGGTGGTAGGTAGCCCTACAATCACATCAGTTAAGGCGTCCAGGGTGTTTGTTTGTACCAGTGGTGGTACATAAACACTAAGGATGTTGTAGTGTTTCACTTCCAACGTTTCCTCAATCCCCACATAATGCCCATGTGGATCACTAAGGGCAGGCGTCACCGCCAATGGGAAACATTTATATAAAAGGATGGCTGTACCCCTTACCCTCCTAGTGAGCCCAGCATAGAAGACGCAATCATATCCAAATCTACCCAGAAAGGGACAATGTGGAAGACCCAGAGGATCCACCTCTCAACTTTCATCTTTCACCTCTGAACCCAAGGAGATCACCTGTGGTGTCCCCTAGGGCTCATTCCTCAGCCCCACGCTCTTCAATGCATCTATGACCCTGCTGGCCAACATTGTCAGATCCCACGGTCACACCCAACTTATCCTCTCAATCACCGACGACCCTACCAACACCAGAGCCAGCTTCCACAGATGCATGACAAAAAACTTTGGCAACAGCAGAAACACATGGAACGACTCCTGGTGGAGATCAGACATAGGGCCTGCACCAACTCCCTCCGACCATGCCAGAAACCTTAAAATCATCATGACAACAAGCTCACCATGAAATCACAGATCGTCACGTCTCCTTGCCTGTGTCCTCACTCTGGGCATGCTATGTAAGATTTTCAAGTGGCTACCCCTACAGACGAGATGCACTGTGATACAAGCCCTCATCACCAGCTAACTAACTGGACTACAACAACGCCCTCTAAGTAGGAATTGCTGATAACCTCCTGCAGAGACTTCAGACCATGCAGAACACCACAGCCAGACTCCTCCTCAGCCTTCACCAATGAACCCACATCACACTCTACCTCAAGCAACTCCACTGGCTCCTCATACAGAAGAGATGCCAATTAAGCATGCTGACCCGCACACTCAAGTCTTTACACAACCAGGGACTGTGAGAAGTTTGCCTGGAATATGCTGTTCACTAAATAAAGTGGGCACCTTGCACCAGTCCAAACAACCCTTATGGTGATTTATGAGTCAAAGATAACCTTAAAAAGCTATCCAAGTAGTAGCTGTGAAGAGCAGGCTTCAGGCATAGTCTTGAAGGAATGTTAGGAAGCTTGTTTTACCGGGGGGGCAAGATGGCGGACGGAGAGTCAGAGTGAGGAGACGCTGACCTGGAGCTCTCGTGTGGCTCTGCTTCACTCATGCCGTTTATTCGAATTTTGAGCTGCTAATTGCTGCGCTTACCTTTGGAGGTGGTTGGTGCTCACGGAGTTCACGGAAAAGCGATTGAAACCGATGGATCTGGAAGAGAGTATGCGGCTATGCACTTAGATCTTTGGAAGAGCTAAACCCGCACTCTTCGCTCGGCGTGGCTACGCCCAACCCCTCCGCTCTCTCCAAGGGACACACCAGGATGATTTCTGTGGGGATATAGAGGTATCAGGAGAGCTTATAAGAAGATGATCATTCCCAGAGATAGAGGAGGCTGGTCTGTCCCACATTTTCTATTTTACTACCTAGCAGCTGTACTTCAATATATATCTCCTCTGATTGCTGGTAAAAAAACGCCTACATCATTAGCACAGTATCCAACGATATACGAACTAGTATTAGGCACTGAAGCTAATCACCATCTCCTAAAAATAATAGAACCAAGTTACTATAAAAAAACAAAATTTAAGATTATAGTGGCTGCATATAAAGCATGGCGAATTATAAAAAGACTGGTTGGTATTACAAAGATCGTAAGATATACCCCATTAAATTCACTACATTGCTTTCCCCCCATATTTAGAGATCAGGTGATGAAGAGATGGAACATTAAAGGTATTCGCTATCTTTTTGATTTATATACAACTAACTCTACCTCCTTACTTTCTTTTTCTGAACTCCAGCACAAATATAAACTTCCTCCTCACAACTATTTCAAATACTTACAGATCTATAGTTTTTTAAACTCATTTTCTATTAACGAGCGACAAGGATTAAAAACGATTCTGATTATAGATAGCTTGGCTATTAAAAGAAAAATAGGGTATTATTATAATATCTTTATGACCTACCTCCCTGACGATTTTACTATGATTTGCCATAAATGGGAAGAGAAATTAGGAATAAAAGATTTGTTGATAAAAGTATCAATTAAAGCAGCTAACTCCATATTGTTTTCAGGGCGAACTCGAACTCAACAATATATGGTTATGTGTGATCTCTATTACACACCTGCCAAAGTTATGAAATGGGGGGTTACGGTTGGTATAAACTGCAATTGCTGTAATATGAGAGGAGCAGATACAATACATATGTTTTACTCTTGTATTAAATTAGCTGATATAAATTCAAAAATTATTGAAAAAATTACAGGAAAAACAATAATCCTGTCTCCTGATTTAATATTATTTGGCATATCTAAAGACTCTATAGAAATGGAACAACAAAATGTGTTATTTATTATGATGTCTGAACTGCGTGCATGTATCACTCAGGAGTGGATAAGTCTGGAATCACCTTCGTTTTTTATGTGGAGGGGTCGTTTATTAGCTAGGTACAAATTTGAACTTGCTATCTATGCAACAAAAGGAAGAAAAAGGAAACAACTAGGCATGAAAATCTGGACTCCAATACAACAGTGTATTGACGGGGAAATGATTTGATAAGAACTGTATCTGTCCTTTTGTTGTTTTTATTTCCTTGTATCTTTTGGAGAATGTATACTTATATATCTTGAATATCTGAACTGTAATGATATAATCTGCTTTGCTTGCAACAAAAAAATCAATAAAAAAAATTTTTAAAAAATTAAAAATTAAAAAAAGAAGCTTGTTTTACCGGAATGCAATCTTATAGTATTGGTTCAATGAAAGGCGAACCACACAGTAGTTATAAAAATATGTATTTATTAATATAACACTATCTAGTACGACACAATATCTCCTACATGGAGATAATCACAAAGCACACAATACTTGAGCAAAGAAATGACAGTAAATAACAATAATACACAGTTGGCCCCAGGAGGGGACCAAACCATATACTAAATATGTGGTATAAGAACCACAACTCAAGTCAAAACAGTGTCGAGAGGCCATTGAATTGCTGTGATCCTCAAGGAACCACCCAAGGTGAGTTAATAGGGAAGCCACAGAGAGCGTGTGCAGTGTGAGAACACGACCGCGTGCTCCGTAGCAGTCCATGGGGAAGTTGCGGTTGAAGATTTAGAGTTTAAGGACCCTTCCCAGTGGGTTTTGAAGAAACCCACATGAGGAAAGAAGGTTGGAGAGTCACCCCACCCATGGATACCCAGGCACCCAAGTTACTTAGCCCAGAGAAGCCGGGTGCATAGGTCTGAAGTGGCGTCAGAAACAGCGCTTTTACCCAACAGAGGACTTCCAAGAAGAGCCGCTGCTGGGAGGGAGAAAAATGTCCGCTGAAATCCAAAGGTGGATTCTTGTTGAGGAGTACTTGAAAGCAGAGGGGACAGAGTTTGTGTCACTTGGAGCTCGGTAAACAAATGCCCACCGATGTCGGGTGCCTAAGGTTGGTTGATGGAGTCCTTGACTCTTCAGCCGCAGGGACCGGGAGATGTTGAGGACAACCAGGAGCCTGATGCGAGCTGTCCCACAAAGGATGTCGAGTGCTGGGGGTTGGTGTCCGGCAGGAGCACCAACAAGCCTTGGCAACGGCAACCCATGCAGAAGGACAAGGCAGTGTATGATTCGGACCAGCAAGGCCAAGGAGACTCACCACACACAGCAGAGTCAGGGCAAGCCTGGGGCAACCAGGGGGGCCCAAGAAAAGCAGAGTTGACCCTCACTTAGACCCACAGGCCGGAGGCACAGGAGTCACTGGAGGACCTCAAGTGATTTCACCAGACAATAGCCCACGGAGCACTCAGTGCGAGGATGTCAAAGTTCTTAGCAGGAAATGGTGCCAGAGGTTGGGGCTGCTCAGAGACCAATGCAGAACACCACAGCCAGACTCCTCCTCAGCCTTCACCAATGAACCCACATCACACTCTACCTCAAGCAACTCCACTGGCTCCTCATACAGAAGAGATGCCAATTAAGCATGCTGACCCGCACACTCAAGTCTTTACACAACCAGGGACTGTGAGAAGTTTGCCTGGAATATGCTGTTCACTAAATAAAGTGGGCACCTTGCACCAGTCCAAACAACCCTTATGGTGATTTATGAGTCAAAGATAACCTTAAAAAGCTATCCAAGTAGTAGCTGTGAAGAGCAGGCTTCAGGCATAGTCTTGAAGGAATGTTAAGAAGCTTGTTTTACCGGGGGGGCAAGATGGCGGACGTAGAGTCAGAGTGAGGAGACGCTGACCTGGAGCTCTCGTGTGGCTCTGCTTCACTCATGCCGTTTATTCGAATTTTGAGCTGCTAATTGCTGCGCTTACCTTTGGAGGTGGTTGGTGCTCACGGAGTTCACGGAAAAGCGATTGAAACCGATGGATCTCGAAGAGAGTATGCGGCTATGCACTTAGATCTTTGGAAGAGCTACACCCGCACTCTTCGCTCGGCGTGGCTACGCCCAACCCCTCCGCTCTCTCCAAGGGACACACCAGGAACGACGGAATCAATTACCTGTGTCTCGCGGCGGAATCAACTTCAGAGAACACGCTTACACCCGACGGAGTGTGGAGGTCTACGAGCTCGTGAAAAACATCAAAATTGTTCTGCATTAGTGTCGGATAGTTCCACGGCATTAATGGCACCGAAGAATCCGACGGGAGCACAGAGGCAACAAAAGCCGAAAACAAGAGCGGACACCGCAGCTGCACAGGAGACGACTCAGCCATCGGGGGCAGTAGCAGATCTCTCTCTCAGCACTGTGAGTACGATTAATCCATCAAATACGGATGTTTTACATCCGACTATGACTCTGAATGAAGACACCTCTCATACTACTTTACCGTTTTCTCCATCTGTATTACCAATAGCAGTTTCTGCCACAACCAGTATTGAAGCCTTGAACTTGGTGAATTCTGGGGGTTGTAGGCTAGGGGCTATCCCGAAAATACCAGTCATGTTTATGAAAAAAACGGTTGCTCCATCTAATTCATCTAATTCATCTAATCCATCCAGCCTCAACCCTAACTTTAATTCAAAAAGCCTAGATAAACAGTCACATGCTACTGCAAGTTCTGTCAAAGAGGCAACTACCATGGCTGAACAAAGCCGTGGACCAATAGAACACACATCGGCAGTTCCTGAGGTCCGAGGTGAAGATACGGAATCTATAGACTCTGCTGGCAACTTCTATTCCATGACTGACCTCTCACAAGCGCTAGACTCTGATAGTACAGAAGATTTGGAGCGAGGTGGGGGTACACTGCAGGATCATGAAAAATCTTTTTCGGACCCTGGACAAGATGAGCTAAGTAATCTTGAAGACTCGGATCCTGAGGAGTCTCCTAATAGACCAGAATGGGGAGAAGAAGAAGAGAATGTAAATACTACCATGCAGGGTTCTAACAGAGCCATCTCTCCTCTTGTCTCTACTACACCAGAAGTGATTAAATCAACTATAAATGGCTCAGAGACTCCTGAGATAACATTGGAAGTCCTCTATCAAGTGATGTTGCACCATAGAGAGGAGACTAAAGCTGAAAATCTTCGCACTCAGGGTGCCGTAAGGAAATTACAAAACAATTTAAGAAAAGTGATGAAAATATCCAATGATACAGTTATTAGAGTCACAGAGACAGAAAATAGAATATCGCAAATAGAAGATACAATGGTACAGCAGAACTCTCAATTAAAATCGATGGAGGGTCTGAAGGAGGAGATCAACTGGAAACTCGTGGATTTAGAAAATAGATTGCGTCGTAATAATCTCCGAATTCTAGGTGTGCCGGAGGGGAAGGAAGATTCAAATCCGCGACAATTTGTGATAGATCTATTTTCAGAAGCCTTCCCAGAGCTAACCCAGTGGAAATGGGAGACTGAAGTTCAGAGGGCTCATAGATTTCCGTTTCAAATAACACGACAAGATTCTGTTCTTAAACCACGAGCTATTCTGATTTCTTTAAACAACTTCTTGGCTAGAGAAGCCCTCTACGATCTGGCTAGACCCAATAGAAAGCGCAAGGCTAATGGTGTGGAATTTTTTGTGCGCCCTGATTACTGTCATGTTACAGTTCAACTACGATGGCAGCTTCGACAGCTTATCCCCTTATTTCAAGCTAAGGGAGCGTAGGCATTTCTTTTAAACCCTGCTAAGCTTAAAATAATCCATAAAGAACGCTCCTACTTTCTTACTTCAGAGGGGGCAGCCAAAGAGTTTCTAACGTCTTTGTGAAAAAGATACTGGCTTTCTTTAAAAAAAAAAAAAAAAAAAAAAATGATGATATAGCGGCTCTTTAACCTTATTTGTTCCGATGTAATACGAATGCAATATAGCGCAAGCATTTTTCCTTTTGTTTTTTTTCTTTTACAGGGGCTGGTAGAAATGGAGGAAAAGGTTCAGCAAATGAATGATATAGGCTGGTTGGCTGTTCCTTTCTTTTTTTCTCTGTTTATCTCGGTGAATATGTTTAATATCAGAGATGCTGGATCTGAACTGACTTTTATTTGGAAAGGAACAATAATTATGGAGTAGAGCCATGCGATGAGAACCATTTAGCGTTTATCACATCATCAATGCGAGGGACTATTAAGTCCCTCTGCCCCGATTGTTTTGGGGGGTGGGGTGGGTGGGCTCGGGCTGAGTCCGGGGAGGGCTGGGGGTGGAAATGGGGTTGTAAGCAAAAGCAGAAAGACTTCTGATTTGGTATCTATGAATTTTCTTTTTGTTCTCATTTTGTCCTTAAATTTCTATGATATGCTGATATATAGGAGGTATTGTTGGATTGTACTGACTTATCTGATGCATCTTCGATTTCTCGCTTGGGAAGAGGGGGGAATTTTTTTTTTTTTATTTAAATGGAGAAACTATGAATCTGCTCATGGAATATCTGTGGGCTGAATAATAAAAAAAGGGGGGGATTGCTGCACAAATTATACAGTCCGAAACTTGATATACTTTGTATTCAAGAATCACATATTACGTGGAATGATAGACATCTATATAAAGATTTAGGCATGAATTTAGCTGTCTGTACATCTCAAGGGACAACAACAAAAGGAGTTGCAATCCTATTTAGAAGAGGCTTGGGTACTCTGATCCGGCATAAAGCAGATCAATATGGTAGATGGGCAATTACAGAGTTCAGAATTAGTAATAAAGTCTGGACTGTCTGTGCTGTTTATGCTCCAAATTTAGATGATCCATCCATATTGGATCTTCTGAACTTGGAATTAGCCAACTGGTCCTCATCGCTAGTATTATGTGGGGATTTTAATCTTCATTTAGATTCTAACATGAATGTATGTGATACTCTCTGTTACCAAGGGCTCAAAAAGAAATCATTCAAGGCTCTACGCTCATTGGTTTTGGATCATGGTTTAGCTGATGTAGTTTATGAAAAAAAATTACCATCACCTGGGTTTACATTTTTCTCTTGTCCCCATAAAAAGTTTGTGCGTTTGGATTATTTCTTCATTAAAAAAGCACTTATCTACGATACCAAATTCGATTTATTTCCACGTATAATTTCGGACCACAACCCAATATTGATTGAAATTAAAACTAATATATCAATATCTCAAGTAAGGCCTTGGACTTTTGATCGTAAACTATTATTTGACTCTGAATATTTAGATGTAATGGCAAAATGGATAAAAGAATTCTTTGATATTAATAGAGAAACAGCTTCAGTTCAAATAGTCTGGGATACTTTTAAATCAGGGATAAGGGGTGAGTCATTGTCTTATGTTATCAAGAAACAAGAAATTATACGTGAAAAAGTCGAACAAGGGTACGAAAATGTATTATTCTGGGAAAAGAAACTAATAACAGCAATTACACAAAAGCAACCAATATCTGATATCGAAACTAATTTAGCGATTCATAAAGCCTGCTGCTATGAATCCTTTGCATCTAAGGCAGCACAACAGATGGCAACTTTTAGATCTCATTTATATGAGATGGGTGAAAGTGCAGGGAAAATACTTGCAAAGAGAATTAGGCAAAAAGAAGCTTTCAATGCTATCAATGTAATACAAGATGAAACAGGCCAGCTACATAATAAACCTGAATCAATTCTGGAAGTTTTTCGCCAATTTTATCTTAAGCTTTATAAACATGATAATGACTCTTATTCGTTAGAAGTATGTATGAATTTTGCCAGGGAAAATGTCTTACCATCTCTTTCCTATGATCAAATAGCATTTTTAGAATCAGAAATAACTTGGGAAGAAATAGAAAATGCACTAATTTCATTAGCAATAGGCAAAGCAACTGGACCTGATCATATTCCATTAGAATTTTATAAGATCTTTAGGAATAACATAAGACACGATATGCTTATTACCTTTCTGGAGGCTCAGAGAGGCTTACCACCGGAATCCTGGGCCCAATCAGTAATCATGGCCTTTCTAAAAAAGGATAAGGACCCAACTAATCCAGCATCTTATAGACCAATATCTTTAATAAATGCAGATAGTAAGGTATATTCTAAAATATTAGCTACACGATTATCAAAAATAATATCTTTAATAGTATCCCGATGGCAACATGGGTTTATCCCAAATAGAGACACAGCAGACCATGTACGAAGAATTATTGCCATGATGGACTGGGCGGAGGTCTCTAGTACATCAATAGGGATCACCCTTTTGGATGCTGAAAAAGCATTTGATAGGGTGGCATGGCCTTATCTATGGGATCTGCTGTCTATGAAGGGTTTTGGTCCAGGAATAATAACTGCAATTAAAACTTTATATAAAAATCCGGTCTCAGCTGTAAAAATCGGAACTACTAAATCTGCTCTATTTCCTATTCAGCGAGGAACACGTCAGGGATGCCCATCTTCCCCTCTTCTTTTTGCCATCTATATCGATATTTTTCTCAACCAATTAAATCAAGATGAGAATATATTACCGGTACAGTTAGGTGGTATTTCCTATAGAGCTCTTGCCTATGCAGACGACCTGGTAGTAGTTACCAAGGATACTGAAAGGGCTTTCTCTAGGATTGAAGAATTAGCATCTATTTTTGGTTCCTTCTCAGGATACAAATTAAATCTGTCTAAGACACAAATTCTTTTTATAGGTCAAAATCCTCCGCTTATTAACAATATAGTTTCTGAAGCAGTCTATTTAGGGATCAAACTAACTACACCAATTTCAAAAATACCTAGCCTAAATTACACCCCGATCCTGAAGAAAGCCAATTCAACCTTGGAAAGAATAGATCACTTACACTTATCCCTTCATGGTAGGAATAATGTGTTAAAGATGCTGATTCTCCCCAAATTTATATATCTATTTAGAACAATTCCGTTGGAATTCCCGTTAGCTTTTTTTAAAGAACTTGAAAAAATGTCAGGAAGAATTCTGTGGGGATATAGAGGTATCAGGAGAGCTTATAAGAAGATGATCATTCCCAGAGATAGAGGAGGCTGGTCTGTCCCACATTTTCTATTTTACTACCTAGCAGCTGTACTTCAATATATATCTCCTCTGATTGCTGGTAAAAAAACGCCTACATCATTAGCACAGTATCCAACGATATACGAACTAGTATTAGGCACTGAAGCTAATCACCATCTCCTAAAAATAATAGAACCAAGTTACTATAAAAAAACAAAATTTAAGATTATAGTGGCTGCATATAAAGCATGGCGAATTATAAAAAGACTGGTTGGTATTACAAAGATCGTAAGATATACCCCATTAAATTCACTACATTGCTTTCCCCCCATATTTAGAGATCAGGTGATGAAGAGATGGAACATTAAAGGTATTCGCTATCTTTTTGATTTATATACAACTAACTCTACCTCCTTACTTTCTTTTTCTTAACTCCAGCACAAATATAAACTTCCTCCTCACGACTATTTCAAATTCTTACAGATCTATAGTTTTTTAAACTCATTTTCTATTAACGAGCGACAAGGATTAAAAACGATTCTGATTATAGATAGCTTGGCTATTAAAAGAAAAATAGGGTATTATTATAATATCTTTATGACCTGCCTCCCTGACGATTTTACTATGATTTGCCATAAATGGGAAGAGAAATTAGGAATAAAAGATTTGTTGATAAAAGAATCAATTAAAGCAGCTAACTCCATATTGTTTTCAGGGCGAACTCGAACTCAACAATATATGGTTATGTGTGATCTCTATTACACACCTGCCAAAGTTATGAAATGGGGGGTTACGGTTGGTATAAACTGCAATCGCTGTAATATGAGAGGAGCAGATACAATACATATGTTTTACTCTTGTATTAAATTAGCTGATATAATTTCAGAAATTCAAAAATTATTGAAAAAATGACAGGAAAAACAATAATCCTGTCTCCTGATTTAATATTATTTGGCATATCTAAAGACTCTATAGAAATGGAACAACAAAATGTGTTATTTATTATGATGTCTGAACTGCGTGCATGTATCACTCAGGAGTGGATAAGTCCGGAATCACCTTCGTTTTTTATGTGGAGGGGTCGTTTATTAGCTAGGTACAAATTTGAACTTGCTATCTATGCAACAAAAGGAAGAAAAAGGAAACAACTAGGCATGAAAATCTGGACTCCAATACAACAGTGGATTGACGGGGAAATGATTTGATAAGAACTGTATCTGTCCTTTTGTTGTTTTTATTTCCTTGTATCTTTTGGAGAATGTATACTTATATATCTTGAATATCTGAACGGTAATGATATAATCTGCTTTGCTTGCAACAAAAAAATCAATAAAAAAAAAAAATTAAAAATTAAAAATTAAAAAAAGAAGCTTGTTTTACCGGAATGCAATCTTATAGTATTGGTTCAATGAAAGGCGAACCACACAGTAGTTATAAAAATATGTATTTATTAATATAACACTATCTAGTACGACACAATATCTCCTACATGGAGATAATCACAAAGCACACAATACTTGAGCAAAGAAATGACAGTAAATAACAATAATACACAGTTGGCCCCAGGAGGGGACCAAACCATATACTAAATATGTGGTATAAGAACCACAACTCAAGTCAAAACAGTGTCGAGAGGCCATTGAATTGCTGTGATCCTCAAGGAACCACCCAAGGTGAGTTAATAGGGAAGCCACAGAGAGCGTGTGCAGTGTGAGAACACGACCGCGTGCTCCGTAGCAGTCCATGGGGAAGTTGCGGTTGAAGATTTAGAGTTTAAGGACCCTTCCCAGTGGGTTTTGAAGAAACCCACATGAGGAAAGAAGGTTGGAGAGTCACCCCATCCATGGATACCTAGGCACCCAAGTTACTTAGCCCAGAGAAGCCGGGTGCATAGGTCTGAAGTGGCGTCAGAAACAGCGCTTTTACCCAACAGAGGACTTCCAAGAAGAGCCGCTGCTGGGAGGGAGAAAAATGTCCGCTGAAATCCAAAGGTGGATTCTTGTTGAGGAGTACTTGAAAGCAGAGGGGACAGAGTTTGTGTCACTTGGAGCTCGGTAAACAAATGCCCACCGATGTCGGGTGCCTAAGGTTGGTTGATGGAGTCCTTGACTCTTCAGCCGCAGGGACCGGGAGATGTTGAGGACAACCAGGAGCCTGATGCGAGCTGTCCCACAAAGGATGTCGAGTGCTGGGGGGGTTGGTGTCCGGCAGGAGCACCAACAAGCCTTGGCAACGGCAACCCATGCAGAAGGACAAGGCAGTGTATGATTCGGACCAGCAAGGCCAAGGAGACTCACCACACACAGCAGAGTCAGGGCAAGCCTGGGGCAACCAGGGGGGCCCAAGAAAAGCAGAGTTGACCCTCACTTAGACCCACAGGCCGGAGGCACAGGAGTCACTGGAGGACCTCAAGTGATTTCACCAGACAATAGCCCACGGAGCACTCAGTGCGAGGATGTCAAAGTTCTTAGCAGGAAATGGTGCCAGAGGTTGGGGCTGCTCAGAGACCAATGCACTTGTTCGGGCATTGCCAACAAGCACATGCACTTGCAAAATGAACTTGGTGCACAGTGGTTCGGGTATTGCAGCCCCCATGATGGATACTGGCCTCAAACTCAGTAAGAGGACAGCTAGGGCCTCAAGGGATGTAGAAACCCACTTCTTGTGTTGCTGGACTCTTCAGAGTCTGTAGGAGTTCAGGATCAGCAGACCAGTCAGCAGCAATGAGGTGTCTGCGAATGCAGGGGAGTGACTCCTTCACTCCAAGGGAGATTATCTTCACTTGTCCTTGATGCTCTGCAGGTCCTACACGGATTCTGTATGGTGCATGGGCACAGATGATGCTACGGACTGAGAGGGGGAAAAAGTCGGGCCCAAACGAAGTCCAGCAAAGTCCAGAGTGTCCAGACGGTCGAATTACAGTGGTTTCTTGTTCAGAATCTTGTCCACGTTGAATCTAAGGTTCTACAGCCAGGTAAGCCATTAAGTACCCACAGAAGAGGGTTGGAAAGATTTAGGCGACCCTCCCAGGGTAGGGTCTGGGCAGGGAGCTGGCTACTCCCATGTCCTATGTCCAGTTTTGCATCGTAGCTGGAGCCAGCAACTCCCAGGACTGGTTTGAACTGGACTATGCACAGGGAGACCCAATGTGCCCCTACAGCAGACTTTCGGTGCTGGCAAGCGCACCCACCTAGCCCTAATTCAATAAATCCTGTCTGGGACAGAATTCCTATTATTCTGCCTTTCCCTGCTCCAGCTTGGCTCAGCAGCAGGAGGGCATAAATGTGTCTCTGGTCGGCAGCAACCATTTTGTGCCTTCCAAGACTAGAAGGCTGGTACCGGGAACACCAGGGACCCCATGAAGCTCGCTTCTGAGGGGTGGAATCATACCTCCCACACCAGTTAACAGTGTGGGGGTATGATTCCAACATGTTTGATACCAAACACAATAGGGTTTGTTTCAGCTGTTTTAGAGTTGGTGATCATGCAGTCGCATAAAGCCCCTCTATATGTCGTATATGGTTGCTTCACTGACAACCCGGGAGAATGGACTCAGTAGGCTGCATGGGTGTCCAGCTCTTGCATTGGCCCCCTTTCACTTAGAACCAAGCACCCTGCTGTCAGGATTGTAAAGGCCTGCTATAGGGGTTCAGTGACCCTTAGATATAGTAAACCCATATCTAAAGTGCATGCACCGACTTACACAGGCTGCAGTGATAGACCTGTAGTTGCATTTTGCATGGCCTCTCACGCTCCTTCTCCCACACCGCAGCAAAGACCTGGAACAGCCTTCCCATGCACCTCTGGACTATCATGTCACTTCAAAATTCCGAATGGCCCTCAAGACCTGGCTGTTCGAATAAGACTTCAGAACCTGCAAGCACCTGCTTACCCTCTCAGGTGATTAGCCGTGCTTTATAAATCTTGATTGATTGATTGATTAATGTGAACCCAGTAGATAACTCTTCTGCTGTAGCAAGATTTCAGGTGTGTTCCTTTTAGCGCTTAATTCGATCTAAGACACTATTGACATTCCAAGACAAGATATGAAAGTCAGCCATATAGTGGATGGGTTGATGATTCGTGAGAGCACCCCGAGGGCCACTCACCACACTGCAGTATAGTATATTGGTGCAGGGCCTGCGTATTAAGATGCATAAGAAACAACATAGCACAACCTACTGCAACAAGCATGAACTCTAAATTGTACCATCCCCCCATATCACTGACCCCACACTTCTATTCCAGAAGTATCTGTTGCCCCATAAACCCAAAACAATAATATTTCAGTGAAACACATTACAGAGCATTAGAGGTGGACCTTCTTTTAATCAGGATCTCACTCTGGCAAGTTTCGAGAGTCATCAATGCACCACGGAACTTCTGGACCAAGACCAGTTCACAGCCGTGGGTCATGTCCTCCAGCAGGGAGGACAACACCAGTGTGTCCCCTACCCGGGAGAACCTCACCCTCAACTGTCTCCCCAGGCGAGGAATTGTCGGCTGGACCAGACCAGGAGTCATTGCACGAGAAGGCAGCATCCATGAAGTGTTTCTGGTCAGTGTCCATGGTGTCTGGAGAGCGTTTGTGCCTTCCACCTCCCCTCTGAGATCTTGAACACCTCCGTGGATGAGGTTTCAGCCAGTCGCAGCCTGTACCCCAGTGCTGGTATTAAGGCAAGGGGGGTCATGACAGTGGAGCTCCGGCCTTTATACTGTCTACTCCCATGTCTCCTCAAGGGTATCAAAGAAGTAAGCACAGGAGGTTGTGTAAAACCTTCAGTTTCGCAGGGATCAACATATAACACAGGAATATTTCTCTCAATTTAGACTACACTGTGGGGAAGTTATTTGCATTGTTTCTGGACTGTTTTGGTGAAATAAGGGAGCATCATGATGCAGGTCGACTGAAAATGCAGGATTCGCTTGGCCCACACTGCTTACAGGATATTATCTTGATCACAAAAGTTTAGTACATAAGCGATTATGGAGTGGGGGTGCCCCCCCTGGGGATTATGCCACCAAGGACCTGTGGTCCAGCTCCACTACAGACCAAAGTAAAGGAGACAGGGTTTCCTCCAGAATCCAGGGCTTGAGCCAAGTCTCTTTGAAAGTTTCTGAGTTTGGGGTTTCAGCTCCCTCCGGGAACCCCATGAGGCACAGGTTGTTGCGGCAGGAGCTTTTTTCAGCATCCTCTGCATGGGCTTCCAATACACAGGAAGCAGATATCAGTTTGGGCACCTACGCTTTGATGTTTACTGTGTCGTCTTTCAGAGTCGAGACTCTTCCTTCCACCTCATTGTCTCTCCCAGCCATGTTACGTAGGTCTTGATGAAGTAATGCAACATCAGCCCCTACCTCTCCTATTTTCATTTTCATTGCTTCGCAGGAAGTTTGGATCAAATTTTCACCACTGAGGTAGATTCTAGCTTTTCCTGCGCCTGGGGGATTGCTGCAGCGTTTTTGTATGGTCAATGAAGGGAGTAGTATATCTTTCTATTTTGGGCAGGGTATGATGTGGCATTCCTTTATCCTAATGTTCAGTTTTACTTGCAAGAAAGTGTCAAACAAAGTGTCACTTGTTTGGCAGTGGGCGTGTGGCCTGCCGAGTTCCAATTTGGCCACTTAGGTGTGGCATTCCAGCAAAAGGGCAATTTTATCCTTGCAAACCCCACCAATTCATCTTCTTTTCTGACTTCCTGGGGTGCATGGATCCTGTCAATCTGGCTGTTGTGGCCTAGCAGTGGCACCCTAATGGAGGTAAGGAATCCCAGAGGGAGCGTGACCTAAAGGAGATGGAGCAGCTGCTCTCCAGCCTGCATTCCTGGCAGCTGGTTGAGACCCTGGTGGGCAGGCAGGTAATCCACCATTCAGAAGCTGCAGTCCCCTCCCAGGGCCAGCAGTCATTAGTGCTGACTTGGCCATGTGGAAACCCAGCCATAGTGAGTCTCAGACGGGGCCGCCCATTCTGCCCTGCTGGTGCCTGTCTCTTTGGGGGGGTGACGGTCCTCCACTCCCTCTGTCCCATATTGAAGCACACAGAGGATGGCTAGGCTGCCTGGAGGGCTGAGGAACCTTGCGCCCTTGTTATTGTTCACCTGCTCCTGAAATACTGGTGCCACTAATCTGATGCCCCAAGGGCCTGGAGACCCTCGACCCCTCATGTGCTCCTCATCAATGTGATCCTGGTTTGGGCCTGCCTGCTGTGGGCCGTGGCTGACTGTGTGGTGCTATGGAGTTTGGGGCCTCTCCCTCTCTATCGCTCATTACCGTTGCCCTTCCTTGGGCACCTCCGCTGACCCTCCGCTCTCCTGCACTGGTCTGTACCTTCCCACTTGTGCTGCACCCGGCCATGAGGGGCAGTTGCAACCACAGATATCGCTAACAGGTGCAGGGACCCTATTCCTCTTCTGACCCCCCTCTACTAGTCGGGGCTATTTTAGTTAATTGATTGCAGTAGTACACCTGGGGTTGCTGTGCTATAATGAGCAAGGCTGATTAGCGCCAAAGCAAACTTGCATTCTACCAACGTATAGCCCTGAGGAACTACCAGAAGGGTCTGCCCACACATGATGACTCTGCGCGGGAACCCGAGGTGGGCACCACACAAATCCTTCTTGAATTGAAGGCGGGTCCTGCAGCCATTGATGGGAAGCTTGATGCTGTGACCATGCGACGGAGCTGGAGGATTTATGTGAGGACCACCCGACCAGCCTACAGGCTGAAGAGAGGATGCTACTGGTGGTAGCAGTTAAGACTGAAGATTTAGGAGCACGCTCGTGCTGCAATAATATCAGAATTACAGGCTTGGCGGAATCCACTGACACAGCCAAGATGAAGCTCTTTGTGGAAAATCTCCTGCTAGAGCTGTTTGGTTTTGGTAACTTCCCCAATATGTTTATGTTTTAACACGCCCATTCTTACTTCACCCTGAGGCCCATTCCCGGTGCGCAACCATAATCAGTTATAGCACACATATTTAACTACTGCAGCAAGAATGTGGTCCTGTGGCTGGCAAGGGAGTGGGGTTTATTGAGATACCAGGGTGCAGATTTTGCCATTTTTCCAGACTTCATGATCATGGTGCCAGAAGAGAGACGAAAATTCCTTGAAGCCATGCAGAACAAGGGAGTTAAATGTGCCATGCTATTCCCAGAAAAACTATGAGTTAATTTTAGAGACTCATTATAATATTTCACTGATCCCAAGGCAACCTTGACATTCGCTAAGCAATATTATGGTGCGATGATGTCTGCATCCCCGCAGGGTTCAGGTCCTGGGTCCACCGCCTCAGACGTTGACCGAGGCACTATGAGTGACAATGACTGAACTAACACACCAGCCAATTGTACTTGGAAAGAGAGACAGAAGGCATAATGTATATTCTCAGTTGGTATTCAACATGAGTTATAGGGGGTGTTCTAATCCTCACTCCCCAGAATAATGTTGCAAACCTTTACCCCCATAGGAGGCCAGGGACAGCGAACCTCATGTGTTACACCTCATTTACCAATGGGTATTTGCTTAGTTTACAAGGGTACATTCGCTGACAGCTTGGGTGGGGCTCTGGCTCTTTCTCGCCATGTGTATAGCTGGGGGTGGGTTATTTTTGGTGAAGTTGTTTAAGTTTATTATTGTTTGTTCAGCTCATCATTTCTCCACCACTCTATATCTCATAGTCACAAAGTCCAGAATGATCACACGTCACCTTCCTGTGTCACATCATCCTTGCTGCGGCTACAACTCACTACTTGGCGGCATTTATGGTCCCCGTGTATCAGGAGAACACACTTGGTTCCCGGAGAGAGATAGAGAAGATTAATATACGTTCCAATTTGACAGCGTGTATTTTCAAGGAAATACAGAGTGGACACTACAGGCGGGTTTGATTCCCTGGAGGTACCTTTAGTTGGAGTACCCTTAAGATTTTCCAGTACCTGTTGTATGGGGCATCTGTATGTGCAGTTGCACCCTGTAATCTTGCCCTTTGTCCTGAGGAAGCCCATAGAAGCGAGTGGCTGAAACGCGACCGCGACTGTGTCAACATTTTTTCTATGAAGGAGTCCGTTTGAAACTTCAAATTGGTTCATATTTCAACATAAGCAAATTTATAAATATTTTCTGATGGTGATTCACCTCTGGCGCGACTTAGGACTACCTAGAAGTGTAGCACTTTGATTTAAGAGTGCACATGTTGTCATTGTTTAGTATTTTGTGTTTTTTGTAGGGCTGAATTGTTGTATATTTGTCTTTGTAGATATTGTATATGTGATGTATATATTGTATATTGTATTATATGTAGAGATGACTATAATGTAAGGTATTCCCATTTGTTTGTATAATCTTTTGTTGATATTATACTGTTTGTGCTCCACCTTATCTAGAGATACATGCATATGTGATTGTAATTTGTGAATGCATTTTTCTAAAAAATTAATTTTGATAAATCCGGGTTTTTAGTTTATCCCTGTATGTAAATAAATATTTGAATTGATCCCTCTGTACTATTTTGCATTTTTCACATCTTCTTGATGTTTGTGCTCATGTATATGAGGGTAATTTGGGCCTATTTTCTCCTAGTACAACTCACTACTAGGCAGCTGTGCCAATGGCTATGGCCTTGTCAAAACCATTAACTAAGATGACTTGGTATTTCCATGGCCCGAACAATCCAAAGAATTACAGGCTAGTTAACGCATACTTTTACAGTCACGAAGTGTCAATAGCATTGTTTCAAGAGACACAACTCTGCAATAATATTCAGAATAAAATTGTTGGAAAGTGAGTACACTACTCTTTGGTCAAAAGAACAAGAGAAGGGGGACTTGGAGCTCATGGAGAGAGGTCCAGTACTCGTGCTCCCAAGGTCAACGTGTCAATCACTGGAGGGTAACTATTCCTAGAAAAGTAGCTTGCCTATTTGGCTGCTTGAAGTACAGGTTAAAGAAAACCTAACTCATGTAATGGCTACTGGTTGGATATAAAAGGAAAAGGGGGGAATTCATCCTTGTTAGAGAAGAGCCCTCACACACCCATAAGAGTGGCATGCTTCATCATTGGTTGTTGCTCCTCTAGTGTCTTACAGGCAAGATTGTTTTTGTGTAGGAAGGCATACCTTTCTGCAGAAAAACAATCCTTAGCAGCTATTTTCTTTTTCTATGTGTCATTCAGAATGCTTCACATATCGAAAGTGAAAGTAATGTGGAGAAATAAAGATATTACTCTTTGTTACGCCTCTCTGTGGTAGGTGCAGGTTTTTGCCACAATCCCAGGTTTACTCCGTTTAGTAAATAAGGGATTGTGTCAAACTCCATGAGAGGATGCAAATAAACTCCTATGTTCCACCCATGAAACGTGTACCACTATGAAATGTAACATAATGCAGTGCGAGCCACTGCGTCGCATTACATTTCTTCACAAAAATATGCAAGCTGGTGCAAATAGCCCCGCGTGGCTTTGTAAATCTTACTGAAGCCTTTGCGTTGTACTTACATTGTTCTGCAAAGGCTCACTAAGTCTGGGCTGCAGTCTACCGAAGTTTACTCACAGCAGCTCTGACACTGCTCACATGTAATGGTCGCTCCATCGCTGAATGGCAAGGACTCTGTCCTTCAGTTTCTTTTTCTAGCATTGCTCTGAGAGTTAGAATATCACTACAAATTTATAAGCCAGTGTGAGCAATTGGGTTACTGGTTGAAGGGGGTGGAAACCCTACTCAAATAGCAACCACAATGCTTGTCAGGGTGAACCACAAATGACCCAAAATTAACCTATGCTTAACTCTGATGTAGCTTGGCACAGAAGCAGTTAGCCTCAACTTAGAGGCAATGTGTTCTTCTACAAACATTAAACAGTAATAAAGTACAAATAGAACACAAGAAAGATTCCACACCAATGTAGAAAAATAGAGCAACATGAATAAATAACTGAGACCAAAATTACAAAAATCCGATCTGTAGAACAGAAGGTATCCAGTTTCAAAGATGTTATGTTATGTTATGTTATGTTATTTAATTTTTATATAGCGCGCGGATGCCACAGCAAAGTGGCGTCCCGGCGCTTTGGAGGGTTGATAACACAACACATCAGAGAAGGTAAAAGAAGTGGGCCTAAATTGTGAAAAAAAGAAAAGTTTTAAGTGCCTTCCTGAAAGGGAGCAAGTCAGGAATGGAGCAAAGAGGGGCTGGCAGAGAGTTCCAAAGGGCTGCTGCCAACACTGAGAAAGAACGTCCGCCCATCCTAGATTTTTTAAAACGTGGCACAATGACAAGGTTGGATCCGGCGGAGCGAAGAGCTCTGGCCGGGACATAGTGCTGAATAGTCTGTGCAAGAATGGGAGGGGAGGCTGATTTGAGAATTTTGAAAGTTAAGCAAAGAGCTTTAAACTTGATTCTCTGCCCCACCGGCAACCAATGGAGATCTTGGATAGTCCGATGAGCCGAGACAAACTTCGGGAGGCCAACAAGCATCCTAGCTGCCGCGTTCTGGACTCTCTGAAGGCGAGATAGCTCGGCCTGGTTAAGGCCCAGAAACAGGGAGCTGACATAGTCCAGCCTGGTAAGAACCAGAGCTTGGACAATAATCTGTCTGGTCTCCGCATCGAAGAACTTAAAAATTGGTCGAAGACACTGCAGAGTACCAAAACAGGTGCCAGCCACACGTTTTGTGTGAGAGGTGAAAGAGAGCTTGTTGTCGAACCACACCCCGAGATTTCTAACCTCAGTCACGGGAGAAGGAATGGGGCCAAGATCAGAAGGCCACCACTGATCTCCCCATAATCCACTTTCCCTACCAAAGATAATGACCTCGGTCTTAGAGGCATTCAGTTGGAGCCGATTGTTCGCCATCCAGCCTGCCACAGCTTTTAAAGCTGACTGGAAAGTGGGGGCATCCATGTTGGAGTCGCCATTAAGTGCCACCGCCAGCTGCGTGTCATCGGCGTATGACACCAAGGAGAGACCAAAACTATGGGCTACCTCCGCTAATGGCTGAACATATAAGTTAAACAAGGTGGGGCTAAGGGCCGACCCTTGGGGAACACCCTGAAGTATGGGGCGAGATGCAGAAACAAAAGGGGGTGTGGAGACCTTGAAGGCTCGATCCTTAAGAAAGGAACGAAACCACTCGAGTGCCACCTCTCCAACTCCTGCCTGCATCAGGCGATGTAAAAGAATCTGGTGAGACACCGTATCAAAGGCGGCACTAAGATCCAAGAGGATCAGTGCCGCCGTCTGACCCAGGTCCAGCAGGTTCCTGATGTGCTCCACCACAGCCAGAAGGGCAGTTTCGGTGCTATGACCTGCACGAAACCCATTTTGGGAATTATCCAATATATTCGCTTCCTGCAGGTGAGATGATAGGATAGCGTTAGCATGTGCTTCTGCTAGTTTGGCTGGCCAGGGGAGAAGGGAGATGGGTCGATAGTGTTCAGGCTTGGTAGGATCAAGGGCGGGTTTTTTAAGGATTGGAATAACCGTTGCCTGTTTCCACGCCCTAGGAACACTGCCCGTACTGAAGGACAAATTAATAAGGTCATGCAAAACAGGATAGCAGCATTCAGCAGATTCCCTGAATTGAATGGGTCTCATGGGGTCGTCCGCGGAGCCAGATTTAACTTTTGTCGTCAAGGCTAGAAACTTATCTAAGGTCGGACTGGGAATGATCAATAGTGGTTTATGAACCAATGACGTAGAGCTTTCCTCCGCGATGGGGAGTTGAGAGAATGACCTATAGATAGCCTCCACCTTTTCGACAAAAAACGAGGCTAAATCCTCACAGTGTGTCATGGAAGGTTGGATAGCAGCAGTATCAATCCTTTTGCTAGTGAGGTCCTTACACACCCTAAAGATGACCTTAGTAGGGTTTGTACTGTTCTTTATCTCCTGAGAGTAAAAAGCAGCCCTAGCCGCGCATATGGCCCAGTGATACACTCTAGTGCAAGCCCTATAGGCTGCCTTGAGGTCAGTATCATAAGTTTTGCGCCACGCGCGTTCAGCTTTTTTACAGGAGACTTTAAGTTTTTTAAGGGATTCATCATACCAGGGGCTGGAAGGACTAGATCTAGTCTTACTCCACTTAGCCGGAATAAGCAAATCTAATGAGTGATTTAGCCACTCACAGAAGCTGTCATAGCTGCGAGAAACTTCAATAGGAGGTAGAGGATGAAATTTCATCAGTAGCTGATGGAAATGCTATAAATTTAAGTTTCTCCAGGGGCGTCTGAAACTGGCTGGGGGGTTGTTTTTAGGAGGAGAAAAGGTAGTTATGATACGAAACTCAATCAAATGGTGGTCAGTCCATGCCATAGGTCTGGGATGGGACACAGAAATATTCGTAGCAAGATTCGTTAAAACGGGGTCTAGTAAATGGCCGCCTGTGTGAGTTGGTGATTGTACCATTTGGATCAGTTGGAACGCTTCGAGATCAGCTAACAAGCTATGGACCGAGTTAGAAAGTGGGACATCCATATGCATGTTGAGGTCGCCAATAATCGTAAAATTGGCAGTTTTTAAAGCTAAGGAGGAAATCACCTCTGGGAGGTTTTGACGAAACGCGGCGTCAGGACCAGGAGGCCTATAAATCAGTAGTCCCGTGAAGGTGAAATGGGGATTCACTGAGATGTTGAAAAGAGCACTCTCGCAACCAGCTATGGTGATAGGTTTCCAAATGCAGGGGTAGCAAGTTTTTACCGCAACTGCAATACCTCCACCTCTAGCCTTGCGGGGAAGAGAGTGCAAAGTGTAGCCCACGGGGAGGGCTAGATTGATGACCGCCATGGACTGATCATGCAGCCAAGTTTCCGTAAGGAAAAAGATATCCGGATTATCATCAGTAATCAGAGAGTAGACTTCTTGGGAGTGACATGACAATGATCTAACATTCAAATGCATGACTTTAAGAGTCGATTGATTAACTGTGCCTGCAATATCGGCTGATTGATTGTCAGCTGAGGGCCTCGACTGGAGACTCTTAATAAGCATGGGCATAGGAAGTTTAAAAGGGCAAGTGGGGCACTGAAAAGGTCCACTGAGAGGATCCAAGGAGCCATGGCAGCAGTCACATACCTGGTATTGCAATAATCGCAAGTTCTCAGAGGATATCATCCTGAGGAAGCCAGAGTCCCCTGCCCTAGCCCTGCCTTAGCGCTGACGGGCGCAGACGGGCAGGACTCTGGCGAGACTCAGGCGTAGCGAAGGCGCGACCGCTGCGCTACACCGCTGCGCTCTAAGCGAGCATTAAGTAGGCGAGTGGCGGTAACAAGCGCTAGCGCGCTAACCCCCAGCAAGGAAGGAACCAGCCTTCCCAAGATGGCGTCGTCACGTCGTAGTCACGTGACTCAGGAACCCAGGAGCCCGGACCCGCTAAGTAGCGGTGCTGTAATTTGTATTATAGTGCGGTAAGGGCCAGGGGGGGTCGCGGCAATAGCGAAAGTAAAAACAGGGCAAAATAGAACACAAGTTAACAAAAATACAAGAAGGGTTTTTTAAAATGCGAAGCGCGAACCACAGCGCAGCGCAGTTCAATAATTCGCTCTGAGCGCACTAGAACGCGGTGGTCACCTTCTCCAGGCTGACCCCGAGTTAAAGCTCACCTTAAGTAGGCGAGTGGCGGTAACAAGCGCTAGCGCGCTAACCCCCAGCAGGAAGGAACCAGCCTTCCCAAGATGGCGTCGTCACGTCGTAGTCACGTGACTCAGGAACCCAGGAGCCCGGACCCGCTAAGTAGCGGTGCTGTAATTTGTATTATAGTGCGGTAAGGGCCAGGGGGGGTCGCGGCAATAGCGAAAGTAAAACAGGGCAAAATAGAACACAAGTTAACAAAAATACAAGAAGGGTTTTTTAAAATGCGAAGCGCGAACCACAGCGCAGCGCAGTTCAATAATTCGCTCTGAGCACACTAGAACGCGGTGGTTACCTTCTCCAGGCTGACCCCGAGTTAAAGCTCACCTTAAGTAGGCGAGTGGCGGTAACAAGCGCTAGCGCGCTAACCCCCAGCAAGGAAGGAACCAGCCTTCCCAAGATGGCGTCGTCACGTCGTAGTCACGTGACTCAGGAACCCAGGAGCCCGGACCCGCTAAGTAGCGGTGCTGTAATTTGTATTATAGTGCGGTAAGGGCCAGGGGGGGTCGCGGCAATAGCGAAAGTAAAAACAGGGCAAAATAGAACACAAGTTAACAAAAATACAAGAAGGGTTTTTTAAAATGCGAAGCGCGAACCACAGCGCAGCCCAGTTCAATAATTCGCTCTGAGCGCACTAGAACGCGGTGGTCACCTTCTCCAGCAGGATAGCTCTCGAAAGCACACACTCGAGATCCTCCATTCATGCTGACCAGGGGAAATCACAAGTTCAGGCTGACCGCATGGGAGTGTCGGCCAGAACAGGGGCCAGGTTATTCCCCCTGAAAAAGTACATATCCCAAGAAATCAAGACACCTGCAACTAGTATAGGTGTTTGGTCCCCTCGAGCAAAGGTTAAAATCCTCGAAGGTTTGTTCATCCTTTTATCCTTCAAAGTTCAACAAAATAGTACAATTGAAGTGGGTAAAAATAAACATCAATCAACTTTTCTTACACCCTGCCCTTTTCTCACTCCTTAATCCTCTTCCTATCCTTTAAACAAATATTTTCTACCTCTGCATAATTGTTCTCCTGTGATGCCTCTAAACTTCCACCGAAAGCCACAATGTGTCTCATGTTCATGAATAAATTTTTTGAAGCTGCAGCTGCAGCACTGTTGGGGAGTAGGATGTATTGTATCAATTCAATTCATGACAAGGTTGCTATTTGGCTATTATAAAATGCAGAGGTCTGAGTGAGCAAGTCTATGACTCTTCAAAAGCAGAACTATTGTTGATAGAACCAAGGTGCTATCCTAAGCAGAGCTGTGGACGTTTTGAGCATTGTTATAAAGAGCACATTTTCTGTAGTATCAATAGCTTCATTTATGTGTTTTCTGTCTTATCACATGCTTTACTTTGCAGGACTCTGGTGTTGTCAGGCGTGCAGCTCTGAAATAGTCTGAGGGGCAGAATTACAAACCCGCCAGTGCTTCACGTTGCGTGACGTACCGGCGACGCAACCTGCTGAGTGATATTTACAAGCACAGGTAAAGTCACCCTGCGTGACTTTACCTTTGCTTGTAAATATAGCCCCTTTTCACGCAACACTTTGCGTCTTAGGGACATGACATGGGTGTTGCTGTGGGTGTTCCCACGCAACACTCATGTCCACTGATGCATTTCCAAATTTACGAGGAATCGTAAATCTGGAAATGCATCAGAATGCTTCGCCACCCTAGGGGTTTCATTTCTCCTCGTTTTTTTCCTCTATCAATGTGTGCTGCATTGTACAGCACACATTGGAAAAGGAAATCACCTCAGTCGGGGTTTGTCCCTGGTCGCTCCACCTCTCATAACCTACGCACCTTATTTTCACTCCTCCGCACGGTTCATCCTGACCTTCCGGTGGCTGCAGTATTTTTGGACGCCACTAAAGCTTTCGACTCGGTCGAATGGCCCTACTTGTTTTCAGTGCTGTCGAGCATGGGTTTCCCCAAACTTTTTCTTTCCTGGATACAGCTCCTCTATGCACAGCCTACGGCGAAGGTCCTCATCAATGGTCGCCTATCTCACTCAGTTGCTATCACGCGAGATACACGCCAGGGGTGTCCTCTGTCCCCCCTCCTTTTTGCGATTGTGGTCGAGCCTCTGGCTTGTTGGCTCCGTCAACTGCACCGGGAGGGTGCCATACAGTGCCTGCAACGCCAAATAGATGTCTCTCTCTACGCGGACGACATTACGCTTTATGTCAAGCACCCCCACCTTCACCTGAACCCTTTATTGAGAGAATTTGTGGCCTTCGGGGGTATGTCGGGGATACACATAAATTGTTCCAAGTCGCAGTTCTTTCCCCTCACTGACTCAGTAATCGACTTTCCCCTTGACTACCCACTAGAATGGTGTCGCTCAGATCTCCGATACCTAGGCATACAAATCTTGCGGGATCGGGAGGAGACAATTCGCTCCAATTACGGGGTAGCAATCACAACCCTTACAGCCATGGTTGACCGCTGGATTGCATTACCGCTTTCCATGGCTGGTAGAGCTTCCCTTATCAAGATGGTAGTGTTGCCCCGCTTCCTCTACCTCTTTCTCAACATCCCGTATTACACGGGTACCTTTTTTTTTAAAACTCTGAAGTCGGAGCTCTGTCGCCTGTTCTGGGGGGGCAAGGCCCCACGACTGAAATGGTCCACACTCATATTGCCTTACGAAGCTGGAGGCTTCGACGTCCCCGACCTTGAAGCCTACTATCTTTGCGCGCAGGCCCACTATGCATTTCATTGGATGGCTCCCGCGCCATTCATGCCGCAGCTCGCTGTGGAAGACTGGATAGTACACCCTATACCGCTCAATGGCTTAATTCACTGTCCGGAGTCGGTAATCCAGACTTCGAACACATCTGTTTCTTGCACCTTGGATGCATGGCGCCGCCTAGCTAGGAGGCTCTCTTGCTCCTTCCCTTACTCCCCCCTTCTCCCCCTGACATACCACCCCTCACTCGCACTATTGCAGGAACGGGGATTTCGGCTGCTTTGCGACCGGTTGCATATTGTCACCTGGGGGGATCTGTTCGTAAACAAAGTTTTCAAATCCATGGAAGTACTCTTTGCCACTTATGACCGTTCCCCACTCGATGTATTCTATTACCTTCGCCTCCGACAGGGGATGAAAGATATCCTACCTGATTATCCTAATGAACCAGAACTCCTATGCCCATTGCACTTTCTGCTCAGCTCGCAAGATGTGGCCCACTTGGTCTCTGGCCTGTACCGTCGCCTTCGTTCAGACATCGACCCTCTTGTGACGGGCGCTAGGGCATCCTGGAGTGCAGATCTATCCTCCGCGCTCACTGATGAACAATGGCAGTATTGCTGCACCCTCACAGCTAGGATATCGGCCAGTAGCAGGCTCAAGATGATCCACTATAAGTTCCTTTAACGTCTATATTACACCCCGGTCAAAAAATTCAGGTTCCGTCTGGCTGATACCGACAAATGCGAGCGCTGCCGAGCCGACCATGCGGGCTTCTTACACCTTGCCTGGGAATGCCCGGCCGTTCGGATGTACTGGCAACAGGTGACCGATGCTCTCACAGCCATGAGCAAGGTCTCTATTGAGGCGGAGCCGCGTATCACACTTCTGGGACACACACCGCATATTCCAAAAACCAGCAGGAAATTCATTGATACTGCCCTGCTCTTGGCTAAACGGCATGTGGCATGTTGCTGGGGCCGAGGCAGGGCACCAAAATTTAAGGACTGGCTCTCGGATTTGACTTACTGTCAGGCCCAACACATCACTTATTCCGAATTGTTGCCGCTCTCAAACAGGCCTAAAGACATCTGGGAACCACTGGTTTCCTACCTGCTGGCTCAGGAGGACGATGACGCGGCCTCGGAACATCAGCGGGAGTAGGACTGATCAGGCTACCGGCCCTGGAGACTAAGAAGCGCTGGTTCATGGCGCATGCATATACTGTGCTTCCGACCTGACTCATGACCCCTACTGACCACGCTACTAACATAGACATGACGCTTAACGCGAGCGGCTGCTATTCCACCATCCGATATGCATCATATCCCCACATTTCCTTCTACTAACACTTCCTGGGGACACAGCATAAGTCTACTACCCTATTTCTATGCAGGCCCAACCGATGCCACGACCACTACCACAATGCCATGTAGCAACCTATGATCTTTATTCCATGAGCAAGCGCATAGAACTGGAATCTCTTCCTCATTCAGACGTGTGTATAAGACCTTCTTTTTTATTGTTTATTGTTGCGGGTTGATAAGAATTGGGGGGGGGGGGGATGTAAAACCTGTTCTGCTGCTGCAAATCCTGCAATGTACATACTCCTCCTCCCCTTCTCCCTCCCCTCCCCCCTTTCTCCTCCTTTTTTTCTGTTTTATTCCCCCCCCCCACTCCTACCCGCCCCTTTGCTTTCCTCTCCTTCTTTTCTACTCCCTTCCTCTTATTGTGCTCACCACCAGGCGCTCCCTTATCGATATGGTTTGTCGCCACCGGTCCTCCGGGATGCCGGTAACAAGGCTGTGTTTATCTTTGCTTGCTTTCGTTTCATATCACTATGGACATGACGCTGCCAGCCTCTGGGTTGTAGGCGAGCATAGCAGTGTACTTTCCTTATTATGCAATAAAGCAGTTTGAATACCAAAAAAAATAAAAAAAAATTGCAATTACTTAAATTGCGATTGCATTTAAGGAATCTCAAATTGAGATTCATTAAATGCAATGCATCAAAGTTAAAAAATCTGCGATTTCGCTAATTTAATAAGGGGAGCAAATTACCATGAAGTTGAACTTCATGGTAATTTGCAAAAACTTTGAAAAATGCACTAAAGTGCATTTTTCAAAGTTCCATTTTACATACACACATGCCCTTGGGGCATGTGTGTGTGCAAGATGTACTCATATGCAGATTTCAGGGGTGCAACAGGGTGTCCTTTTGACACCTTGGCACCCTTGAAATTGCATTCTCAATTTGCGATTCTCTAATTGAGAATCGCAAATTGAGAATGTCTTCCCATTCATTCCTATGGGCCTCTAGTCCCATAGCAATGAATGGGGAGGTATTCCTTAATTGCGACTCACAATTTACGAATCGCAATTAAGGAATTTTTAGAAATCGCTATTATTTTAGCGATTTCTACATGCATAGGCTTTTGAGATTCCGGAATTACCATTCCTTAATAATCGCAATTAAGGAATCGCAGAAGCCTACCTTGATGCATGTGCCCCTATGTTTCTGTGTGAGTTCTGTCTTTGGTTTAGGAGACAGCTTATTAGGCTGGGAGCTTTCTATTTGGTGAGTACACCTCTCTACATTTATTTTTGCTGGTCTGTAACTAGCGAGGGCAGAAATACCTCCTGACGGTTGCTGAGACTGTCAATGAATATCATGGTAAGATCCTAAGAGCTTGTACAAAAAGCATGTAAATTGTCAAAGTGCTTTCGGGCTGGATGAAAGGCATATAAATTTCAGTCCCTTTGTCTTGTATGACTGCTGTCTTTGTGCAGCGCATCACCTCTTTTTGTGGCTCCAACCTGCTAGTTAGTAGAAAACACCTCTTTGTAAGTCTTGTTGCTATTCCTAGACTTTATCTGAGGCGAGCAGTGAGCCAGGGAAAGCAAATGCCCATGATAGACAGAATGGATTAATCTGTCTCCTTTTTCTAGCTCTTTGCTGCTAAACTCAGAAACTTCACTGCCTTACATGCTAGCTGGACTGTTGATCCTCCTAGTGACCTAATTATGGGGGATCTGCATGTTCTTATTTGCTGTTGCCTCAATATTGGCCGTAATAGTTTTTTCGGAAGAGGTAAAAGTGCCGGGGAAGATACATGATAAGTGAAGTAAGGATTCACTATTGTGTCCGCAAGGGCGGCACTCCTGGTTTGGCCAAGTCTGTTTCCATTTTTTAGTAAGATCTTTAGATGGATAAACTCCCAACCTCAGAAACATCAGGTTGTGCTATTTTTAATTCTGAGAAGTGTTCCTGCAGATATTGTTGACGTTTTTTTTTAAAGACCTTTATTGTACATTTTCAGTATGACACAATGTAGGGCCTACAACCTCCTGGGCCGGCCGCAGTAGCAATTCAGTCTTGGTATTATTGTCAGGGTAAAACAGCCGTTTAGCCGATAACCCAGGGGTCCGGCGGCGAATGGGAGAATGTTGTACCATAATGCAGACAATACAAATATACGATATGGCTTAGGTCTATGATTTTTTGTTTTAACCCTGTAACAAAACTTTGCATTAAATTAAAAACACGTCAATAACGTTCAATTCTTCACAAGCGACAAAACAATGTTCAAGTATGTAACGTAGCGAACATTGGCAGTGCAACCTCCGACCCATCCCGCACATTATGATGTCCAATAATCAGTACGTCGGAGTTCATCACAGCAGGAGAGTTACTCTTCGACACACATAGACCTCAGACCCAGCTCCTAATCCGAAAGACACTCATCTGGGTCAAATCGTGGAGGTTCGCATATGTCCCCTCTAAATTTGTTCCAGGCCCCCCAGATTTGTCCCCACTTTGCAGGGCATCCCCGATGGATAAATACTGCTTTCTCGGCCACCATTGCTTCATCCATATCCTTACACCAGTCTCGCAGTGTGGGCAGCACGTTAGAACCCCACAGTCTCGCAATATTACGTTTTGCCACCAACATTCCCAGCATGGCCCAGTCCTGCTGACGATGGGTCAGGTCCTCTGCGTCCCAGATGTTTAACAGGCAGCGACGTGGGTTGGGCATCAGGGAAACAGTTGTGGTCTGGGAAATGGTTTGCATTACCGCTGCCCAGATTGTTGACATTTTTAAGCTTTATATGTTGGCATCACCACCCACACATGATTGTTGTTCACCAGGGCTGCTTTGTCTGTTATCGATGATCGTAGTCTAATAGCTTTATTAGTTATTCATTTGAACTCAAGTTAAGCAGGTATTGTGTGCCATGCCTCATCTAATTATAGAGATAGAAGTGACTGGAGTAGCGCCGAGTAAACTGAGTTCTTTAGTCTGGATTGTTAGGTCTTGCTAGAGCCAGCGCATGCGCTGCTCTGGTGAGAAATTTAGAAGCTGGTTTAAAAGTGCTACCCAGGCCGGCCACCAGCTTGCTATTACGTGCAAAAGAGCGCGCGCGACGTGCACAGCTGCCATTTGGCTTCTTTCAGCACGCATGTGAATGCCCTCCCCTACCCCCTCCCTTTTTCCACTCCCTTCCCCATGTGGCTCACTTTCTTTTTCAAGGACGCGTGGCGTTACTTTTACTTTTATAGGTACAGAAGTTGCACCGCGGCGATTCAAGCCCCACACCCTCAGTCAGACTGGGCCCAGGATATCAATACTCTCTCCTCATGCCTTCTTACGTCCTCCAAGTGTTTGTCAGCAGGATACATGTTGCTGAGTGGGAATTACTCTAGTATGTGCCGGGCCCTCCTCTCTCACTTCCATAGTGGGCCTGTTGCAGTCAGCCACCAGACGACTCCCTGGACACATAGGGCACACACAGAGCAGCCGCCTCTCTCTCATGACAAACAGTCCAGCCTCTTACCTGATTGCTGTGTGCCGAGTCGGGCTCTCTTGTGACTTCTTGAAGCCCTTAGACACCGGCGCTCTCCTCGTGTCACGGCACCCCTGGTTGGGGGCGCTCCCCCTACCTTTCGCCTCACTTAGGCCCCCAGGGGTTCTCAGTCTGTGAATGTATTCTCTTCTGCCCACTGCGGATCGGCTCAAGCCGCTCTCACCCTGGGCTCCAGAACCTCAGGCGCACCCTCTATCACTGCGCCGCAGTTACAGTTTCATTCCGACTCGGGCGTCGCCGCTATCATTTGTATGTGCCCGCTGGTTCAGCTCGTGCTGTTGGAGGATCTTCCCTTATTGTTTTCGTTTTGAATTCTGCCCCTTAATGGATTCTCCCCAATCCACGCAGTTTTTTATGGGGTAATTAATTACAGGATATCGGTGAATGAAAGATCTCCTGGTGGGAGCCCCGCAAGTCGCGTCTCTCTACATCGGTGCCTGGCCACGCCCCCCCACCCCTCATTTGCACATTTTAAAGTAAAGTGTTCTGGTTTTGTTTTGATCCTCTTAAAACCTTTGGTTCCTTCACACCTCTGAATAAAAAGAAATGCTTTCCTAATTGATTATATATGTTGAAATACTTCTACTTGACATTTACAAGCTGTAGTATTTTGGAAAGAAAAAAAGTGACCTTCTATAAGCCTTTTGTTTTAACGATTGTCAGACAGTTCAGTTTACAAAACCCTCTAACGTTGCAGTCACAGAAAGAAAAGTAAACACAAATCTACAGGAGAAAGTAGGCTGTAGTTTAAAACAAGCATTGGCATTGCCAATAGGTCTCGCTTTTGGGACCTTATAAGTATTTTTTAGGTAGACCTGTGAAAATTGTGATCTGTCTATGCACGTTTTGGGAACTCTTTAGAAAGCAGACTTCCAAACTTGATCTACTTCGACGCACCAAAACTGTTCCTTTTCTTTACTTTTTGTTCTTTCGCATGCATTGTAAACCCTTCGCATTCACAGCGCCTTGAAATTGTTTACATAGTAGTGCTCTATACAAATATTATCATCATACCGGAAGTTAAAGGCCCTTTAACTCGACTGGTGATGCTTTTGCTCAAGCCCCCTCCCATCCACACCTCCCGTCCCCCCTCAATCCAGCTGCTGTCACATGGAGCGGAAGCCACGTGCCGGGGGAGGCCAGAACCTACATGACCTACATGCCCTGTGGTGTCTTGGGTGTAATGCATTCTCCGGGTACCATGGTGATGGAAGATGCACTACAACCAGACTCCAGAATGTAGAAGATAGTAGGCAGTTAAGGATAAGGTGTACCTGTTTGCCATCCATTAAACCTATACTTTGGATACATATATATGGATACTCGTTCTTTACATGCCCACAGTAAATGTTCCAATTCCAGCCCAGGCCCATTGACTAGATCCGCCAGCAATCCTTTCATCTTCAGCAGCCCCCACCCCGTGTTTCTTAATTATCATTAAGAGCGACGACCTACCGTTTGCAGAGGAAATGCATAAATACAAGTCCATAAGAGGCAAATCTTTCACGGAGATTTGCCATCCACCGACCAAAATTTGACCTAACTCAGTCAGTATTGCCTTGCCCATGCTCGCAGCTCTCAAGATATACAAACAGCTCGCTCTTCTTTTAAAGATTGGCCACTGAATCCAAGCAATTACTGGGAAAGCATCCCCTTTCCAGCAACATGCTGTTAATGTCTTCCTTTCCTCAAATGCACACGCACACCTCCTCGTCTTGGGGCAGGATGGACTGTGTTTTGCACCTGGGATTGGAAGCAACACAGCCCCCAAAATTGTACTTGCACCTAAAACAGGCTAGGCAGCTATTTGCTTCTTTGGTGAAAAGATTTGGGAAGTGTGTGTGGTCAGAAATGCGGGTCTCCAGATCACACAAACACACAATAGTCTGCAAAGATGTGAGGTTATGCACCTGCCAAGGGCTTAAGCTGAGCTTCCGACTCTAAGGCTTTATATTTGTTTTGCTCCATTGAGATTTAGAGCCAGTCCGCTACCAAACCATGCATTGCAGATCTTTTTGACGGACCTCATCCTACAATCCATGCTTTCCTACATAGCTTGTGGAGGAGTGCTGCTCCAGTAGAAACAGCCAGTGCTCTCGACACTGAAACCTGCCACATACATGGCCATGCATAGAATACACATCAAAAGACATTCAAATCAAACTATGCTCAACAGCAGCTCCAAGAATCTATGGGGCCGATTATGATTGCGGCTTTCCCGCATCCTCCGGGCCGGCGGAAGCCACCGCCGGCCCGCAGGATGCGGGAAAACCACTGCGGAGCCTCCAAAGACCCACCGCCAAATTAGGATGGCTGGTGGGTCTTGAATTCCGTCCGCAGCTTTTCCGCCGCGGTCGCCTTCCGACCACGGCGGAAAAGCACTAACATGGCTGGCGGTGTCTATCAGACACCGCCAGCCATATTAGGATGGAGGGAATCACATGCTTTTCCGCGGCGGATTTTCCGCCGTGGAAAAGCATACGGATCTTCACTGAGGGGGCCTGTTGCGGGCCCCCTAGGTGAAGGGGGGTGGGGGGTGCACATGGGGGGTACCTATGGTACCCCCCATGTATTTGTAGGCAGAAAGCGGCAGTCACCGCGCGGTGCCTGCCACTTTCTACATACAAATGCAATGCATGCTTTTTTAACATTGCTGCGGGTGCAGCTTGAAGCCGCACCCGCCGCAATGTTAAAAATAGAGGATTGCACAGGAGGGAACGCCGCAGCCCATGCGGATGTTCCCTCATCCTCGGTGACTGCGGACGGACTCAAGTCCGTCCGTGATCATAATCGGCCCCTAAGAGCAGAGAAAGATGCACATCCCCCACCATCTCCACCTATGCAGGTTCCTTTCCGTGCATGCCATTTCGTCTATTGGGACGTTCTCACACTAGTGGTCAGTGTGAAGAGCTTACATTGCCCAACACAGTGACCGTATCTTAGACTGTCTCTCCTATTCCTCACCAAGTGCCAGCTCATCATAATTCCCCTCCTTAAAGGTCCGTGTCCTCTGGCTCCTAGAGGGCCCCTCTGCTGGGTTGACTCTCCAGTTCTTCCCCCTCTGGTTCTACACTTTGATCCTGGAAGCACAGAGGGCGCTAGAGAGCAGCAACTGACCAGCAACAGACCAGCAGCAGCAGAGGGTGTGGCGGAGCGGTGACAGCAAGCAGGAAAAGCAAGCAGGAAAACGCCGCCGAGACCCGCTGCCGAGACCTGCCGAGACCCGAGACCCGCCGAGACCCGAGACCCGAGACCAGAACCGGGATCTGAACCGGGATCTGAAAGGCCAATTCAAGGGCCGCAATTCGAAGGGCCGCAACCCGGGAGCAACCCGGGAGCCGGGAGTCGGACTCCGCACCTCGGACCCGGACCCGCCGCCGCCCCAGCCATTGACGCAGAGCACGCCACACTTTAAGCCACACTCCAAGCCTAAGCTACAGCCTAACAGCTCATAACGGAGGCAGGAGAACGTGAAGAACGAGGCGGAGGCGGCACGCGGAATGCAGAGATGCAGTAAGCGGTAAGTGGAGACCTGCACCTCTACCGCACTGCACCTGCACCTCACCGCTGTACCGCTGTACCGCACGGTCCTCACCACACCACTTGCCACATTCACCTACATACTTACCTGCCCCTCCCCCGGCGTCAAGCAAAAGATAGCCGGCTGAAGAGCAACAGCTACAGCTACAGCGGCAGTGGCATCAACTGTGGCACCAAACAGTGACTAATTAATCAAATGCGCACAAGTACAAGCACAAGTGCACAAGTGCAGCAGCAGCAGTAAGCAAGCTGCCTATCAACAGCTGCTCATCAGCCTTCCATCCTACCAACTCATCAATTCAAAGCGGCCAATCAGCCAAGGCGAAAACCAGCGATAGGAGTGAGGCGCGAGGATCCTTCACGTAGCCGGCGGACCGTACCGAAAAGCGCGTGGCGAGAAGTAAAGAGGCGACGCCAAGAAAAGCAACGCAGCCCCCCCACCGCCTGCTCCCCTCTGAGCGGCCCTTGCCAGGGGCTTTGGTTTCCTTTGGTTTCCTCTACTTGAGCAGCAGCAACCAAGGGGCCGGCAAACCACCTGAGCCTCCAAGCCAACCACCTAGCCAGCCCAAAATGAGGACCAGAAACTCTACCCTAGTCCAACCCCAGGAGAAGCCCCGGCCACATAGCTCTGCCAAGAGAAGGAAGGCGAAGCTATTTTACCCCCCAGTACTAGAGCTAGGGGGACCTTACCAAGGCCCAGGGCCCTGGGACGAGGAACAAGCGGGGGGAGTGGGAGCGACTGGGACCACTCCAACCTTCCCGGGACAAGACATTGACTTCATTGTGGAACTACCTGCTACTTCCCTCCCACCCCACACCCCCCATATGACATCAGGGGAAAGCCCCCTAGCACCCCAAACCAAAACATGCTCAAGCCTAGGCTCAGCATCAAAGACCGCTCAACCTGCCCCGTCGGGAACAGAGACATAAGAAGCTTCTTGAACCCAAAAACATCCACTATCCCCTCTTGTTCCAGTTCCCCGGACCGCTTGCTCGCTATCAACGTAACAGAGGAAGAAGAGTTGAACTTAACACTTGCAAGCCCTCGGGCAAACAGGATACCTCTCTCACCAACAATACTTACCCTTCAGAGTGGCACGCGTCCCAAACCTTTGACACTGGATACGGAGGCACTTGGGCTCACCCAACCAAACATAACAGTCCAGACTCTTCCCCCCTCAGCTGACTGCCAGCGGAGTAGCCCTTCCGCAGCTACAGCGAGTATATATGTCACCTCAGAAAGCCCCCATGCCGACAAGAGAGGAGGCACAACCCCCCCCCACCATACCAACGCATACAGAATTGTTCTATGACTCGCCGGCCATGGAGGAAGGTGCAACCCGACAATTATTCGACAGGACCCCAAAACACTTACTGAACTTAACTACATCGGGCCACCAAGAAAATGATAAAACGGCCCCATCCCCGCCCACGGATAGCGGCCCTGTAAAAACCAATCATCTATTATCAATCAGTGAAGCCCTTGTCTCAATGACCGGCGCAGCGATAATGCACGCAGACAAGCTCGACGTGCAGATCAACATTCTACAAATAGTGGCAAATCTGATATCGGGGATAGACTCAAAACTGGACAACTTGAACGCCCTGATACGCAGAGCGCAGGACGGCACACAATTCAAACAAGAGTCATGCAGTTGCAGTCCGATTCTGCACAGCCTACAAAAACTTCCAAATATTATGACCACTCTAATAGAGGACCTCAAGGGTGAAGCAAATAAAAAAAACGGTTTGAAGAGTATGCCTTCAATTACACAGGGCCCTGATATGGCATACCCCACGGATAACAGCCCGGCCTTCCCCTGCCCAAGCAGCTCGGAAAAGCCAGCACCCTTGGCCCTGCCCTCTGCCGGCGGCACAAGTCTAACCCTGACAAAGGCTGGAAGTCAGGAACACCAACTAACCCTCAAGCCGCCCAGCCCAGAGTTACAAAACTTGTCAAGAAAAAACAAGAAAAAACTAAGAAAACTCAACAAGGAGAAGAAAAATAACGCATACGCCTCCAGCGTTATTCACAATTGGTTACGACCCAATAAGCAGCCTACCTTGGGAGCCCCCATGCATATAGCAGAAGCCACAGGATCATCGATCGAAAATTTGCACATCCTCACTTCAGCTCAGGACCCAAGCCTGCTTGCTCCCCCCTTGGCTCCTCAACACGCGACAGCGCCAATAACACAAAAACATGCGCATGATTCGCAGGTAACCAACCTTGTTGAAGTCAAGCTAGACCCGCAGGAGCCCTGCCAAACCAGATCTGAGAACCCAGCACAAACCAAGCTCACAATGAGCGAAGCAATAGCCCCCGACAATCCAAAAAGTATTAATGTCATCAACATTGACCCTCAGAGCGCCCCCCATGGGCCAACTCCGCTTAAACCGGAGCAAGTCGTTGATAGGCAACGGAATAAGCACTGCTCCTCCAGCACAAAGCCCATGGAGGCACCTCAAGTGATAATAGGACCAAACCAGCAGACAAACTCTCACCTGCCCGGCTTGAAGATGACACCTCCAATTAAAATCCAGAGCAAAACTTGGCTTAAAGAGGCCATTCCAAGCCAATCAAACGAAGAGGACCGGAAAATACTGCTATACCCAGAATACATCTCTCAAGGAAAATGGGACATCCTGAATCGAAGTAATCTCTTAACACTCTGCGCAAACCTGCCGGGACTGGAAGGTATAAAAACCAAAGATATCGAGACCATCTCTTTCCTGCCCCCAGACGCCGTGGAAAAAAATGAAACAACGGAATTAACCTTCATCAGACCAGACCTGGGGGAGGCACTGAGGAGCCAACAACCATTACTAGAAAGCTGGGGCATAAAGATAAAGGCAAAGCCGACCCAAAAATATCCCTTAATCTTAAAAGCATTGATTCCACACCCTAAGCCGGACAACCAGGCACAGGACACGGTTGACTTTACATCCACAAACGCTCCTACCACCCATCGGCGAAAAATTGAGTCCGTTCTTCAGGGGTGCAAAGGTAGCATAAACAACAGCCCAATCGACGGCACCCAAATTAAGATCATAACAAACCTTACACAAGGAAAACGATCGTGCACAACCAGGGGCCCCTCATGCAATGACTGGTCCTGGCTGTCATCTGCACTAAACCCCAGCTCCTAACACAGCCCGCCTCGCAAATTCAGCTCGAACATCTCAACATGCTGCTAGCAAGCGAGAAAAAAGTCTAAAGAAAAAAGAGAAATTCACCGAGAGTCTAAAAATACTAACGTGGAATGTCTCAGGACTCAAAAAGCTGCTACTAAGCTCAGCTGCGGTGAAATTCTTGGAGGAAGCAGACATTATTTGCACACAGGAAACTTGGCTGACTCACCCACTTTCGCTAAGAGGATATGCAGAATATAGTAAAGCGGCTAAAAAAACCAACATATTTGGAAGACCATCAGGAGGCAAGTGTGTCTATATAAAACATGCCTTGAACATAGAATTCTTGGAAATACACAATCTACCAGACACCCTACAGGCGGGCATTCTGAAATTCCCCAATTCGACCAACGGAATCCCACCAATACTACTAATCAATACCTATCACAACTTGCAGGAGAATACATTGAACTCGCTCACACTCGCAAATCAATTAGAAACTTTACTGCTGGGCTATCCATCATTAGACTGCATTATCCTCGGTGATTTTAACATTCATAACATAGGGGTTTCAACCAAGCAAAAACTACACCGCGGGGGGACCGAAGCACTGAATGAACTCTTAAACTCTCACAAACTGGCGACGGCCCACACATTGCTCTTAAATAACACCCCGGGAGCCTTGATCGGTCACACGTATAACAACCAAACGACGATCGATTACATCATCTTAAGTGACAACCTGCAAAACAAAATGACAAATTTCATGGTTCACCAACGCAATGATAGCGATCACGCAGCACTAACAATAACCATGAACTTATCGGTGCAATCACGATATCAGCCGATATGTGTGGGAGCTTCGGACGGCCAAGAATTAACAAAACTCCCCAGAAGAATAAAATGGGGACAGGTAGCCACAGCAACCTTTAACAACTGGGCAAATATGTGGGCAGGCTGGCCCCCGTGCAAACACAACCAGGAGATGATAGCCACATGGGAAGGAATCACCTTGACCCTAGCGGCAGAACTTAGGGGAGGTGGAGACAACCCCAGGGCAATCCGCTGGCATCCTCCGACCACACTTGGATTCAATGCAGAAATCAAAACCAGTGCAAAGGACTTAAACAAAAAACGTAAAGCCTACAGTAAAAACCGCACAACTAAAAACAAAATCCAACTGCAAGAGGTTGCAAAGAGCCACTCCATAAAAGTGTGGGCCGCAAAGCGCAATCATTGCGAGGCTCAGTGGCTGAAAATTTTCGATCTACTGAGCCCCGGAAAATCACAAGAGTTTTGGAGTTACATCAGTCATCTTGGTCGAGGCACAAATCATAGAGAAAATGCCCTCGAGGCTTCTGTCTGGGTTCGCCATGTAAAAGCACTTTACCAGGAAGAAGGACTTACTATCAAGCCTCACAACACGACCCCACAAAAATTGGACCCGGCTCAATCCACTAACACAACATCCCCTCCTGGAAAAACTCTAGTGTCCAAAATACTAAAAAAAATTCGAGCAAATGGCGCACCGGGCCCTAACGGCCTACCAGGCCATCTATTCAAATCAAACATTGAATTCTGGTCTGAAAACCTGACCCACCTATTTTCTGACTGTTGGCTGTCATAGGCTGTGCCTGACTCATGGCGAGGCTCGCTCCTGCACCCAATTCATAAAAAAGGGACCAAATCAGACCCAACTAACTACCGTATGATCGCCCTGTTGGACATTGAGGGTAAAGCTTATGCAAGTGCCATTCTGAAAGACCTCACAGACTGGGCAAGTGAAGAAAATCTCCTGCCATTCTGTCAAACCGGTTTCAGACCAGGGTCCTCGACCGCGGACAACATTACAGCACTCTCCTATCTAATCAATCGAGCACGGCTGCGTAAAAGCCTCCCCTTATTTGCCTGCTTCATCGACTATTCTGCTGCGTTCGATGGGGTAGACCGTACCATCCTTTGGAGAAAGCTGGTCCACTGGAACATCGATCCTTCCCTGTTAAGAGCGCTACAATCCCTGTACCAAAACACCTGGGTAAGAATTAAGCATGGGCGAATTTTGCGGATCTCGCGTTCGCGAATTTGCGGATTTGCGAACTCGCAATCCGCAAAATCCGCAAATTCTTGCGAATTTGCGGATTTTTTTTTTTTTTTGTGTTCGCAAGGATTTCTGCCAGTTCGCGAGGGTTTCGTACCAGTTCGCAATTGCGAACTTACATTTCGTCGCGCAACGGTCGCGAATTATGTTGTTTCTACATCTGGTTCATCATCACAGGTTCCCAGCACCCTCTGTTTCACCACTGCAACCCTCTGTTACATCAATGCCACCCTCTGGTTCATCATTACTGTAGATTATGGGGGGGAAAAGCAAGCACACCATCCCTGCTTCAACTCAGATGAATTAATTTGGGGTTAGTTTATTAATGTGTCACTGTTTTAAAATTCCAGTCTGGCACCTGCTTCCTTATCTGTAATTTTGCTTTCTGTTGCAGTGCATTTTTTTTCCCCAGGACCTTCTTTGTGGCCTACTTGTAGCTATTGTATGAGCCTGCTGTGAGGGTCAGAGCAGGGTCATACAATTGTTGCAACTAGCAACTGAATTCTGGAGGGGCCCCAGTCAGGAAGCACTACCGGGAATTGTTACTAATGATGAGTTTGAACTCTTGCCCCTGCCGAGTGCTTTCACTTTTGAAAAACTCGTTTTTCTGCAATTTCGCGGGGTTCGCGGGGTGCGAACACGCGCAAGATCGGATTCGGAAGCCGCAAATTCGTGCGAATATGCAATTTGTTTTTTTTGCGGCGTGTTAGTTGGCAAGGTTTTGTGCGTTTTTGCGAGCCGCTCGTAGCGCAAGACGCGAAGTTACCCTCGCGGTCGTTCAAGGGCGCAGCCATCTTGTTTGCCTGACGTATTTCCGTTTCCGGGCGCGAAGTGTAATCTCGCAAAGTCCGCGGTTTGCCAGTACAGTCTCGCGCGTGTTCGCAAGGAAAATCTCGCGCGAACTTACCCGCGCGGTCGTGAACGGGCGCGGCCATCTTGTTTCTCATTCATTGCTATGGTTCTGGGCATGGTCTTTGTATCCTCTGTCAATCTCTGCCATCCTTTGCTTGTTTGAAGTTTTTTTTAATCTATTTTACTTATTATCTATCCCTCTATTTTTCTAGCCCTATATTTTTGTGTTTACTGCTACTTTTGGTTAATTTTAAACTACTTTTGTAAACTCTTTTCTTTTCTTCTCTTCCCTATTCTATTTTCTTTATTCCTTTCCGCCCAGACCATGGTGAAGGGAGCCGGGAAGCATCCCGAGAAGGGGAAGGGTCCCGCACCCCGTGTCCGGCTCCCGTGCGGGCGTTTGAGGGGGGAGCTAGTGATGCCACGGGAGATCTTTACCCCGGAGGAGGTGGCCCAACTCATTTTTTATGTTCAGCGCCGCCTCCCCAGGACCATCATGGGAGGCGGCAGGATCAGTGCCGGGTACGGGGCCCGGGAGCGCCGGAAGCGGTGGGAGAAGGTGTGCCAGGCCATTTACCACCACTCTCGGGTCTGGCGCACCTACAACCAGGCCACCCACCGCTGGACGGATGTCCTGACCCGTGAGCGAGATCTGCTCGACCTCCTTGGCCTTGAGATCCCCGGGCTTGGTGAGTAGTAGTAGCTATGTCTTTACTACTATGTTTTCTCCTGCTGTGTTATTATATTGCAAATTTTTGTTTTTTACCAAGAGCAATAATGCTGCTCATTACATTGTAGGTACATTTTATTTCAAAATCTTCTGTGCATTTCAGGTACACTGCTCTCCTTCTCAGTAGTGTTGCTACTATGCTTATTTGTTTTAGATTTTGTGTTCATTTCATTGGCCTGTGAAATTATGTATGAGTGTAGTTGAAAGAACTGCGCAATGCTACACACTAAGGTTCAGATTTTTAATTACCGGCGCATCCCTGCAAAGTTGCAGGGATGCGCCAGTAATTGTGCGTCACGCCACCATCACCCATGGTGCGCCGTATTACAATGCGGCGCGCCATGGGCCCAAAACGTCACCAAAGCGTTACGCATCTGTGCCGTAAAGGTGGCGCATTGCTGGAGTTGCGTCGCAACGATGGTGCAGCTCCATCAATTCTCTGGGGTGCCCTATCTCCCCAATGCTGCGTCAAGCCGTACGTCTGCTTTAAGCAGGCGCAGGGTTTGAGTCACGCATCATTGTCCTCAAAGTGACTGATTGAAATCTTGTAGATTTCCCTCAGCCACTTTTAGGATGCGTTCCTGCGCAGGAACGCCCTCCCTTGCGCCGGAACACCCCTATTGGCGCAGGGCTTTACAACGTGATGCATCTCCCAGATGCGTCACGTTGTTAATATACGCCGCACCATTGCGCCTCTTTTGTGCTGTCGCTGCGTCACAAAAGTCACGCAACAATGGAGCAAAAGAGCCGCAAGGGCCTTATAAATCAGCCCCTACAGACTCAAGTCCAGTCCTTCCTTTGTACACATGGCGATAAGAAGAAATAGTGGTGGTGGATTAATAGTTTGAGTATTTTAATGACTGGTGAATGTAGTAGGAAACTTTAGTGTTGTCGCTGATCTTCAATCACGATGGACTTTGGCTGTCACTTTGCGTGCTGCGGACTGCTGCCTGCCAATCCTAGGCAAACCTTTTTAGTACTTTGTTTAGTGAGTTACATAGGGTAGTTTCCAATTCGACGGTCCGCAAATCAAGCAATACTAAAGTAATGACGTAGTCGACCACATGAGATTGGTCAATAATATATCCCGTGGAGTCGTTCCCTATTTGCTATTTCGCAAAAATATTTTGTTACTTTGTTAGTTCTTTTTTAAATGTTTGATTTGGTTGAGAAATAAATATCATCCATGTTTTCTGTTTTTCTTTCTTTCATGTTGTACATCAGCTTCCCCCAGGGGCAAGAGGAGGACACAGGAGGAGGAGGAGGAGGGTGCTGTTGTCGATGCAGGCCAGGACCGGGCAGTCGAGGGCTCCTTTGCTGGCCCCAGTAAGTTTTAATTTTAATATAGAGTACTTATTTTTTCCTAGCGTTCCTCATTCGATTTTTTCTAAATCGTCTTTGATCTTCTTGTAGACAGGATCTAAATTCTTATCCCTATGACTCCGTGTGGTATTACTAGATTATTCTTATTAGTCTGTCTGTGTAGCTAACTAAGATTGCACATTTGGCATTTCCATTGGACTCCCATTCTAGTCAGCAATAGCTCTATGCACTGAGTGTAGTCCTCTGGGATTGTCCATAATGTCTTTTCAAGTATTCTAAATGTTTATGCTTTGACCATTGCCAACAATAAAAAGGTGAATGACCACCACCAAGAAATAATAAGATACTACTTTACTTTTGGTTTGGATAGGACAATCCATTCTACTACTGTTGCAGGGACAAATCTGCACAAACAGAACTATGGACACTAAATAATGCATCGCTTAGCTTATCAATTATAATAGGTGCTGTAACTGTTAGACTTTCCACATACCTCAGTGATAACAGACTTTGTAGTTGAACCCCCAATCTCCTTACTGACTAGATAGTGTGGCAGAGTCATTTAGCTCCCAAAGTCACCGATGGCAGAGGCACGGACTCATGCTTGCAAAAATTCGAAAACCTTTAGCTCATCCACTCTAGTCTGGAGGGCCAAAAACCACAGAGTCTATTTAAGTTTAAAAGCTTTATTAAAAGTAAACACATTTATTAAATTCAAGTTTGTCATAAAAGTGAACGTGTAACTGAAAATGGAAAAGTGCTTAGTGCTGACGATTAATTGGACACATTTCTTGTGGTCGAGCCGAGCTCTCACCTGGTTTGAACTTGATCCTGCTCGTGTTCTTAGAAGTCAAGGTTCTGTCTGTTAGGAGAAAAAGTGGTGCGTGTTAAAAAGTAAAAAGCAAACATTCATCAGTTGTGCCAAAAAGTGCAGCAAGACAACAGCCTTCCCTGGAAAAAGGGACATTTTTACTCTAGAGTACACAGTCAAAAATTATTAAATTGTACACTTTTTTTCACATTTCTTTCTTCCTCCTAGACCAAATATTATATAGTAGTGAGTGGTGTATTCTAACATTATTAAATGTACTTTGTAGGTGGAACATCTGGAGACGGGGCCAGCGCGGAGGTGGTGGCATTGGACGAGGAGGACAACTCTGGGGAGGATGCGGTGCAAGTGCCGGAAAAGGACATGCCTGTGAGGGTTCACACGGTGGTGGCGGGCAGAGGTAAGCTATACATTCCTTAGTCATTGAGATTGAAGACTGCAGAGTGTGCTTTCTGCACGGGTGTATTATAAAAAAAGCAGGTAGTAGCCTCCTCTAAATGTACTTCGACTTAGCTGTGAAGTTTTTGGCGAGAAGAATCCCAATCAGATCTGAGGTGAACTTGATGGATGGGATGAACGAAAAGCGAAAGAAGGGTGTAAGTAAGTGTGGAAGCACGAGAAATGTAATGATGACTGGCAAAGAAGAATGATATGTGTTTGCTTGGTCCCCGAGGTGGCTGGGAAGGTAAGAAAATGGTATGGTGCATGGCTGGGTGAATGATGAAGCAAGGATGGGTGGAAGGAGAACAGCCTGGGTGGGTGAGACAGAAACTGTATGTGTGCAATATACTTTGAATGGATGGATGCCTGGATCATTCATGGTACTATCTGACTCTTAGATAGCATATGTGAATCTAGAGAGAGTAGACGGTCACTGGATGAACTAAGTGTTACTTTGAAGAGCATGTAACACCGCACCCGCACGTCCGTTCCAGTGTAGGAAAGGCAAGGAAAAGAAGTTGTAACGTTGTCCAAAGACTACCATGAATAGTAGCAGTAGTTTGTATTGCAACTGCAAGCACAGCATATATCCAGTTATTACGGTGGGCACTCCCTACCTCCCTTAATAACTTTAGTTTAGTAGTAGTACGTCATTCATGTGTGGGGGTATCACTGTTCACTCAATAATAAGCAAAGCACCTAAAGTCATCCCATATGTCATCAAATACATCCCATGTGAAGTGATAGATAATCAGATAATTTAGCTTCTTCATTTTCCTTTTCTAATACTCATTTGCACTGTAGGGTGAAAGCTAAATTAATTAAGCAGTAGCCCTTTTAACAGAGTATTCTCAGTGCCACCCGTAATAGAAAAGTAAGAGCTTCACCACCTGCATGTACTGGACCGGTACAGTAACGCAAGTCTGTCTCACTCACCATGGTGTGCGTCTGTTTTTCTCGGGTGCAAGTTCACTGTGCTGGCATTATGCCGGCTTGCATAAGATAACGTACCAATTTTCCTAAACAAGAGAGAAGAAGAAGAATAAGAGTGGTGTACTGTCATAGTCGACTGTAATAGAAGTCCATAGTGCTCGTAGAATTTGTTCCTTAAACTCCCACTAATGTTAGAGCAAGGATGAAGAAGTCGGAGGTTACATAGATACTGTCCTCAATAGTTATGCACTGTGCTTTCAATTTGCTACTTGTACTGTGACAACTTTCTGCTCAATCATTTTGTGTTAATCTTAAGGAGCATTGGTTACAGACTATGTCTTTCTTTTTTCATGTAGTTGCTCCTTCCAAATCCAAGACACCATCAAGGAGGAAGGAGCTGGCTCGAATGGCCCGGCAACGGAGGCTGGATGCCACTGTTGCTGAATATCGGCGGCTGGTGGCCCTGGAGGAGGAGGAGACGCAGTCTGGAACAACAACAACGTCCACTGGGACAGCTGCCTCCTCCTCCGTGCGGGCTGCCAGCCAGCGCAGTGCTCCAGCGGTACGGAGCCGGGCTACCAAAGCCAAACGCCACCGCCCAGCAGCAAAGAAAGCAGCTGCCCCTCACAGGATTTGCAAGGCACACCGGCGCCGCTAATCCCTCAGACTGTCCTACCTGGAGCAGGAGGTCCATAATTATAAGAACGTGGTGGAGGGCCTCCGCTTCGAACTTGCCACCCTCCGCAAGGAGCATGATGCCCTGGCTGCTAATTCCAACAGCACCCTGCCATAGTGTCCCTTGCCCCTTTTTTAGAGACTTTTGGGGGGTGGGAATTGGGAGTTGTGATTTTTGGGGACTTTTGAAGGACAATCGTTGGGGTTAGGGAGGGTCTTGCGGGAGATTCTTTTGTTAGGGCTATAAAAATATACTTTTTGAAACTTTATCTGACCATACCTGTTTTTTACTGCTTTTGAGTCTGGTGGGTGGGGGTTTAACATAACAGTAAGTTTGTTTTCCTGAATAGTCCTAGGACTTTAGTAGTACTACCGTCAATCAAATCTCTCGTCTCTCCTAATACTCCATTATACTACCTCCAACCAAACGCCTATCTTACCTGTAATTTCTGTTTGCAAGTAGGGCTAGGCCCAGGGCTGGCTCCACGGGAAACAGCAAATAAGGTTGGCAATCCTGGGCGGATAAAATTTCCTCATAGCGGTGGTACTAGTGGTGTGACACAGTGGCAGTTGCTTGCCTATGAAAAAAAGAAAATGAAATCTGGTTTGTCCTCCTGAGCAATACAAAGGTACAATACAGAATATAGCAGGTGACAGAAGTACACTAGAACAGTGCCACGTTGTAGCCTAACAAATGTTAAAGTATAACTAATTCGGTTGAAGTTCTTTGACATTAGCCATGGGTCTTTGTCAAGCAGAGTAAGAATATATCCTCGGATTTCTTCACCAGCCTGTTGCTATCACCTTATCCTCCCCAGCAAGTGTGTGGATTTATTGCTGTAATTTAGTCACACATCAATCAAAACCACACAGCCCGGGGGAAGAGGGTTAGGGTTTGAAAAATGGATGGGTACGGGGGTTTTTGGGAAAGGTTTTGGGAGACAAGAAAAAGTAGCACAGCATGGACGAACAATTGTGAACATAAACAAATCTTTGGGTACAAACCTATCCATCAATCTTTGAAAGTGCATACACTACTGTAACTGCATGCATGTCAGTTAAAAGTAATTAGTACTTTCGACAACTGTGGAAGAAAGAATGCGACAGTACAGGGCGTGGGTGGAAATATTGATAACTATATTCAACATAAGGTCTCTGTAGCCAGATACCTGAGAGCCTTGCTGGTCACTATAAATCCATTCACAACAACACTCAATGGGGTTGGTCTGGAAGGTGTCAGGTTTACTCCCCGTGATCCAGTCGATGCAAATATGGTTCCACCTCCAAATGTCACCAACACCCAGAAGTGTAAACACAGGGTGTTCGAGGCATTAGGCGGGGGAGAAAAATAACAAACTAAAATAAAAAATGTGGGATGGGTAAAGGTAGGGTCAGCAGGGAAAGGATACCTGTAACAGAAGACAAGACAGGCATCAGTGAAGTGCTGTCCTAACATACAAGGGTACTCTCATATAGTCTCACTAAATAGTCTGCAAGTCTCCCGCCTACTCATGGGAAATGTAGTTTCATAGTACGGTAGGCGCTTAGGGGCTGCGTAACCTGACAGAAGGTATAGTAGATAGAAAAGGAGAAATTGCTTTTTTTCTAGGTGTCCCCTCACTCACCAGGGTTGCCCCTTGGTGACATGCTTCATCATTGGGGCCATCCCAGTCCTCTACGGCCTGGGGCGTGCTGCGACTTGCGAATTACGTAGGAGCACTTACAAATGACTATGTGTGGTGCAGATGTGATAGTGGAGTGGACTAAGTGATGTGTTAAGGGATCAATGTAGAAGCAGAGAGAGAGCCAAGAAATGCAGTCACAGTCAGAGAAAAAGGCAAGGGATACTGTATCTATGTGGTTGTAGTGGTCCTGTTGGAAGTGGTAAGTAAGTTGCCCGCAGAAAAAAAATCCTCCTATTAGCGGCACTCCTCCATTGCAGCCGACGCTTCGTCCATCGATGTTGGTCACCAGAAGACACCCTGTCCACTGCCTGCCTGATGCTGAATTGTGGCTCGCTACTGTGAAGCCTGACTCCATCCTTTTTTCCCCATTGCAGAGACTGAAACCCGGCCTGTAATTATTCAACGAAAAACAGGAAGTGATATAATATTACAACACCACTGATAAATAAATATAAGGTATGTAGGCTGTGGAGTGCAAAAAGTCACAATTTGTTTTTCCTAGTAGACAGTACAATGTTTTTGAAAGTGCGTACTCTGAGTCACCTTTTGAAGGATAAATAAGTATGGGCAAATTAATGTATCGGATCTTGCCCCTCAAGCTAGGTGTACTGTAAACTGTGTTTTAGAACAAAATTAGATCTTCCTAGCAGTGCTCCCACCCAGACCCTTACTAAAGCCAGTCGCAAAAATGTAGAAGACCCCCAATCAAATCTCAAAAAACGAGGCCTAGCAGAAAACTGGTGACAAAACTTACTTTGAAAGTAAAAGTAGGCCGAAGTACCCTAATTACCCATTACCCACCGTGGATTGCATTCAAACCACTTGCAAGCAACCAAGCAAAAGTAGCCATAGCCAGCATCGCTCCAAGACTCGAAATCCCCCCCACTCAAACACATGCAATAGAAATACTGCTAACCCTAACGAACCCTAAGTTAAGAATAGTGGCAAAGGCTTTCTTTAACTATGCCAAATCCCCCCTTTCCCACCATGGATTTTCTTCAAATGACTTGCAACCAAAATTACACATTCTCACGAGTGCTCTAAGACCCCAGAACTCAGTTTGAAAAATCTAGAACACCCCGAAACACATGCAATCCTGCTGCTAGGGCTAACCCTAACGAACCCTAAGTTACAAAAAGTGCCAAAACTAAAGGCTTTTCCGCGCGGATTTTGTCCCAACCACTTCTACCCGGTATTAGACCTTCCCAGGAATGCCCCAAGACCCGGCAACCCACCCGCCAAGAAGCGTAACACCCCCAAACAGGCCAAAAGCAAAATCTCATACTTGCAATATTTCTGGGCCTTCGGTCCAAACGCGCTGCGTAGCTAGGCCATAAGTCGGGGTTGGCACGACGGATTTCCTGAAAAGCAAATGCAATCAAGATTAGAGTGTCCCAGCAGTGCTCCCAGACCACGAAACTCACCCGCAAACAGACGGAACCCCCCCTAAGAGCACCTCAAAGGCAAGCAAGTCATCAAAAACACAAAAAAAATTCCGCCTGGGATTTGGTCCAAAACACTTTTATCCGGTATTAGAGCTTCCCAGCAATGGCCCCAGAGCCGTCAACCCAGGAGAAAACGAGTAGAAGACCCCCAAACAGCCAAAGAGCAAAAGTACAAAAATGGGGACTTAGTCACTTTTTCACAAATTTCCCAAATCACTCCGCGCGCGCTCTGCAGCTAGGCCCTAAGTCCCCTCATCCACCATGGATTTGCTTCAAACCTCTTGCAAAGTAAAGTATATATAGCCAGCAGTGCTCCCACACCACGAAACTCACCCACAAACACCAGGAAGCCCCCCAAACAGGCCCCCGAAAACGCTACATAGAGCAAAATGTCAGAAATAGCCCAAAAAAAAATCGGCCTGGATTTTGTCCCAACCACTTCTACCCGGTATTAGACCTTCCCAGGAATGCCCCAAGACCCGGCAACCCACCCGCCAAGAAGCATAACACCCCCAAACAGGCCAAAAGCAAAATCTCATACTTGCAATATTTCTGGGCCTTCGGTCCAAACGCGCTGCGTAGCTAGGCCATAAGTCGGGGTTGGCACGACGGATTTCCTGAAAAGCAAATGCAATCAAGATTAGAGTGTCCCAGCAGTGCTCCCAGACCACGAAACTCACCCGCAAACAGACGGAACCCCCCCTAAGAGCACCTCAAAGGCAAGCAAGTCATCAAAAACACAAAAAAAATTCCGCCTGGGATTTGGTCCAAAACACTTTTATCCGGTATTAGAGCTTCCCAGCAATGGCCCCAGAGCCGTCAACCCAGGAGAAAACGAGTAGAAGACCCCCAAACAGCCAAAGAGCAAAAGTACAAAAATGGGGACTTAGTCACTTTTTCACAAATTTCCCAAATCACTCCGCGCGCGCTCTGCAGCTAGGCCCTAAGTCCCCTCAGCCACCATGGATTTGCTTCAAACCTCTTGCAAAGTAAAGTATATATAGCCAGCAGTGCTCCCACACCACGAAACTCACCCACAAACACCAGGAAGCCCCCCAAACAGGCCCCCGAAAACGCTACATAGAGCAAAATGTCAGAAATAGCCCAAAAAAAAATCGGCCTGGATTTTGTCCCAACCACTTCTACCCGGTATTAGACCTTCCCAGGAATGCCCCAAGACCCGGCAACCCACCCGCCAAGAAGCATAACACCCCCAAACAGGCCAAAAGCAAAATCTCATACTTGCAATATTTCTGGGCCTTCGGTCCAAACGCGCTGCGTAGCTAGGCCATAAGTCGGGGTTGGCACGACGGATTTCCTGAAAAGCAAATGCAATCAAGATTAGAGTGTCCCAGCAGTGCTCCCAGACCACGAAACTCACCCGCAAACAGACGGAACCCCCCCTAAGAGCACCTCAAAGGCAAGCAAGTCATCAAAAACACAAAAAAAATTCCGCCTGGGATTTGGTCCAAAACACTTTTATCCGGTATTAGAGCTTCCCAGCAATGGCCCCAGAGCCGTCAACCCAGGAGAAAACGAGTAGAAGACCCCCAAACAGCCAAAGAGCAAAAGTACAAAAATGGGGACTTAGTCACTTTTTCACAAATTTCCCAAATCACTCCGCGCGCGCTCTGCAGCTAGGCCCTAAGTCCCCTCAGCCACCATGGATTTGCTTCAAACCTCTTGCAAAGTAAAGTATATATAGCCAGCAGTGCTCCCACACCACGAAACTCACCCACAAACACCAGGAAGCCCCCCAAACAGGCCCCCGAAAACGCTACATAGAGCAAAATGTCAGAAATAGCCCAAAAAAAAATCGGCCTGGATTTTGTCCCAAACACTTCTACCCGGTATTAGACCTTCCCAGGAATGCCCCAAGACCCGGCAATCCACCCGCCAAGAAGCATAACACCCCCAAACAGGCCAAAAGCAAAATCTCATACTTGCAATATTTCTGGGCCTTCGGTCCAAACGCGCTGCGTAGCTAGGCCATAAGTCGGGGTTGGCACGACGGATTTCCTGAAAAGCAAATGCAATCAAGATTAGAGTGTCCCAGCAGTGCTCCCAGACCACGAAACTCACCCGCAAACAGACGGAACCCCCCCTAAGAGCACCTCAAAGGCAAGCAAGTCATCAAAAACACAAAAAAAATTCCGCCTGGGATTTGGTCCAAAACACTTTTATCCGGTATTAGAGCTTCCCAGCAATGGCCCCAGAGCCGTCAACCCAGGAGAAAACGAGTAGAAGACCCCCAAACAGCCAAAGAGCAAAAGTACAAAAATGGGGACTTAGTCACTTTTTCACAAATTTCCCAAATCACTCCGCGCGCGCTCTGCAGCTAGGCCCTAAGTCCCCTCAGCCACCATGGATTTGCTTCAAACCTCTTGCAAAGTAAAGTATATATAGCCAGCAGTGCTCCCACACCACGAAACTCACCCACAAACACCAGGAAGCCCCCCAAACAGGCCCCCGAAAACGCTACATAGAGCAAAATGTCAGAAATAGCCCAAAAAAAAATCGGCCTGGATTTTGTCCCAACCACTTCTACCCGGTATTAGACCTTCCCAGGAATGCCCCAAGACCCGGCAACCCACCCGCCAAGAAGCATAACACCCCCAAACAGGCCAAAAGCAAAATCTCATACTTGCAATATTTCTGGGCCTTCGGTCCAAACGCGCTGCGTAGCTAGGCCATAAGTCGGGGTTGGCACGACGGATTTCCTGAAAAGCAAATGCAATCAAGATTAGAGTGTCCCAGCAGTGCTCCCAGACCACGAAACTCACCCACAAACACCAGGAAGCCCCCCAAACAGGCCCCCGAAAACGCTACATAGAGCAAAATGTCAGAAATAGCCCAAAAAAAAATCGGCCTGGATTTTGTCCCAACCACTTCTACCCGGTATTAGACCTTCCCAGGAATGCCCCAAGACCCGGCAACCCACCCGCCAAGAAGCATAACACCCCCAAACAGGCCAAAAGCAAAATCTCATACTTGCAATATTTCTGGGCCTTCGGTCCAAACGCGCTGCGTAGCTAGGCCATAAGTCGGGGTTGGCACGACGGATTTCCTGAAAAGCAAATGCAATCAAGATTAGAGTGTCCCAGCAGTGCTCCCAGACCACGAAACTCACCCACAAACACCAGGAAGCCCCCCAAACAGGCCCCCGAAAACGCTACATAGAGCAAAATGTCAGAAATAGCCCAAAAAAAAAATCGGCCTGGATTTTGTCCCAACCACTTCTACCCGGTATTAGACCTTCCCAGGAATGCCCCAAGACCCGGCAACCCACCCGCCAAGAAGCATAACACCCCCAAACAGGCCAAAAGCAAAATCTCATACTTGCAATATTTCTGGGCCTTCGGTCCAAACGCGCTGCGTAGCTAGGCCATAAGTCGGGGTTGGCACGACGGATTTCCTGAAAAGCAAATGCAATCAAGATTAGAGTGTCCCAGCAATGCTCTCAGACCACGAAACTCACCCACAAACAGACGGAACCCCCCCTAAGAGCACCTCAAAGGCAAGCAAGTCATCAAAAACACAAAAAATTTTCCGCCTCGGATTTGGCACAAACCACTTTTAGTGCTTCCCAGCAATGGCCCCAGACCCGTCAACTCACCTGCAAAGAGGTAGAACAACACCCCCACAAGTGCTGAGTCTTTCTTTATTGGGCGTAAACCAGCCCTCTGCTTTGATGGAAATAGGAGTCTGGAGGAGGAGGATAGAGGAGCATGTTCTTCTGAACTTGTGAACCTGAGGAATGCAGACTGCGGCACCTTCAAATAAATTAGCAAACAAGTGAAGACAGTTCTGCTGATGGGCTTGTTTTTGTGATTATCTGATTAAAGTTTGAATTATATTAACTGTGCACAACAAAGAAAGACAGACACACAGGAATAAAAGTGAATAAGGATGAAAAAGAAAGTTATTGATTCGTTGTCTCATTTTCAGGGCTCGAAGTCGGTATCACGGTCCAGGAATAAGAATAAGGCTTCGTCATCATACTCTGCGAATTCAGCCAGGGTGAGGTCAGTGCCACCTGACAGAGTAGAAATTCCCTCATCTATGGTGCTGGCCACCTCCTCTTCATCCGGCACGCTCTCTCGTACTCTTATATCTGGTGGTATGAGGTGCTGATTCATCTTGATCATTGTTAACCTCTCCACATTTTTGGGCGAGAGGCGGCTCCGTTTGGGAGTTACAATCCCACCAGCCGCACTGAAAACCCGTTCAGAAGACACACTTGCGAGTGGGCAAGACAAGTAGTTTAAAGCCAGGTTGGTGAGCTGTGGCCACAATTCTTTTTTCCCATGCCAATACGCCAATGGGTCAGAATTAACATAGACCTCTGTGGAGTCATTCAGATAGTCCTTCACCATCGACTCAAGGTCCTCCTCCAAGGTTCCTCCACTTTGTGTAGCTCTTGCTGTGCCTCTGACCTTTTGAGAACCAAACCCACGCAGAGCTAGCCAATCCTCTTCAGCCTCCAATGTTTCTGTTGTCTTTCGTGCAGATGATCCGGTTGCCGGTGTCTTTAACGGCTGAGAGGTCACTTGTGCCACAGCCACAGGTGCAGAAGTGGATTGTTTTGACTGGGGATGGCCTGCTGATGTACTGCCATTTCCTTCAATTTCCAGCCGTTCTGTTTCAAACTTCTTGGCTGACAAGGCTAGCCAACGTTTGTACTTTGTAACATCTTCATCAGCAAAAGGAAAGAATGCTCTGCCTGCCAGCGCCTTTTTGTAGCGTGGATCCAGAATAGTAGCACAAATGTAATGCTGTTCTGAGTGGATCTTTTTAAGACGTTCATCACCTTGTAGGAGCTCTAATAATTGCTCAGCCAGAAGCAAAGAGTCTTTCTTTTTGTCATCTTTTCGAAACACAGAACACACCTCCTTCAGTTGGTCCTCCAGCATGTACAACAATGGGATAGCTTTTCCCAAATTAGAGTCCTCCTTGCTGACTGCACGTGTGAAGACCTCAAAAGGACGAAGCATGCGTGTTAGGCTTTCAACTATGTTCCATTGCGGCCCACCCATCCTCAGCTCCTCTATACCCTCTTTCAAGAAATATTGATCGAGTTGCGTATACTGCTCATACAGACGCTCAAGCATGTAGAAGGTTGAGTTCCAACGTGTTACCACCTCCTGGATGAGTGCTTTCACTGGCATTTGACATTGATATAGCATGCTCCTCAGCTGCTTGCGGGCCTTAAAAGAATGCCTGAAATGCTTGCAAATTTTTCGGCAGTTCTCCAATACACTGTACGCTGCACTGCGTTTATTACCCAAGAATTTTTGGACAACCAGGTTTATACAGTGCGCCAAACACGGCACTCTGAAATAGTAACCGTCCCTCATGGCCTTAACTATATTGGAGCCATTGTCCGTGGAAACATAACCAACCTTGCGTTTTAGTGGGGACAGACAGTTAAGGACCTTTGTGTTAAAGACATCCAAAATGTTTTCTGCTGTGTGACGTTTCTCCAAACCAAACATGGCTAGTGTTGCATGTTTCCGAGCACCTTTAAAAACAATGTTAGTGTCAACACCTGAGTTTAGCTTTGCTTTAGCCCCTGAAAAAGAGACCCAGTGTGCAGTGATGCACATGTAATCAGCGCCTGCGCCACTGGTCCACATGTCTGTTGTCAGATGTATAGTGTGAACAGCACTCTTCTGCAAAGCTGCCCCAATCACCTTCAGAACATCTTCATGTAGTGCTGGAACCGCAACTCGGGCAAAATAGAACCGGCTAGGAACCTTCCATTTAGGGCAGAGCGCTGTCACTAATTCTAGAAAACCAACCCCTTCTACAAAAGAAAAAGGGAGAAGGTCCAGAGCTAGCATTTTAGCCAGCTTAGTGTTATACAGACGGGTCATTGGGTGGTTGCGTTCATATTGCGCTTCTGTAAACAACATCTTTTTAATGTTGCCCTGGACCAATGATTTACGGGATGATGATGATCTCTTCGACCCAGTTACGCTCGCTGATGAACTTTTCCGCATTGATGTCTCACTCTCTCCCACACTCTTAGTGTGGCTCCCATGGGGTGTGCTGCTGACATGGGAACTGGGTGTAAGTGAAGTGTTTGAATCGTCTTCTTCTACCTCCTCGTCATCAGCAGATGACAAATCAACGTTTTCATTACGTGCAATTCCGGCTTTCTTGACCGCCTCTAGGTGCGGAAACCATTCGACAGCGTGCCTTCTCTCAAGATGACCTCTCTGGCCTCCGGTACCATAGTTAGAACCAAGCTTACCACGACTAAATCGAAGCTTACAAAGGCTACAAATGGCTACGTTTTCCTTTTTTGGGCAAACACTAAAGAAGTCCCAAACTGGAGACTTGAAATGTCTTCGGGGGCCGGAGGAGGCGGCGATACTGGTGGTGGTGGTCCTGCTGCTAATGACAGATGAAGTGGAGGATGTGGATTGCCGAACTTCAGTACGTTTTGCACTTTCACCACCACGAATTGAGGTCGAGGACGAGGTGGGTACCTTCTTGCGAAGAAATATGGAAGCGGTAGGTTTTGGTGTACTACTTAACTCCAAATCTAATGATTCCATTTCCATTGCCTCCTCGCCGACATCATCATCACGCTCAGCAGCTTCTCGGGATAGGGTCAAAATGTCTCTTTGCTGCATGCCCGGTGGGGCTGCAGTGACCTTTGTGATGACTGGCTCGTCGTCATCGTGAGAGGCTTCATCACCAGCAGTATCTGTCACTTCTTGTTGAGCCTCATCACACTCCATAGGTTTGAGTTTTTGGACGACCTTCCTTTTACGCTTAGGTACCGGTGTCAGATCATGGTGTGCCTCTGCCTCACTGTCAGACCGCAGTTGTGGTTCCCAAGACAGATCACTTGCACCAGAACGAGGTGGGCTTGAAGAAGATGTAGACACCCCCCTTGATCTTTTCCTTGCTAGGGATGTGGAAGACAATGAATGATCATCAGGAGGAGTGGCTTCCAATGATACCTCAGCTTCATTGTCGATTTCCAAATGTGCCCCTACTTCGGGAGGAACAACTATTGTGGGCACTTGTGAACGTCCATGCACCTTTGCTTGCGCATCTCCTTTTGCTGCCTCTCCTTCCACATGTACTTGGGCGTGTACTTGCACATGGTGTTGTTGTTGCGGCTGTGGTTGTTCAACACTTGTCAGATGAGTTACAACAACCTGTGTTGATTCAGGGACATTGCTGCTACTTTCTTGCGATGAGCCAACATCACTGGTCGATGGTGATTGGAGAAGTACACTGACTGCCTCTGAAGCACTCAAGGGCTTTGACTTAAGTTGGCGTGGTGGTGGAGGCACTGAACCCAATGGAGCAGGGGTGCTGCTCTCAGGTTGGTCCCCAGCAGATCCTGCTGCTGCAGGCGTACTTTTTTTTTTGCTCCCAAAAAAAGTGGCGGGTGGCACACCAGCCTCCTTGGTAACTTGCTTCTTCTGCTCCTTACTAGCAACTTTCTTGCTAGAGGAGCTACGGAAAACTTTCTTTGGGGGCGGGGCCATCTTCTTCAGAGCAGGTCAGACAGCAGGCCGCAGTTGCACGAATTGTAGAGTTGTCTGAGGCCAGACGTGACGTCGCGTGACGTTATGCTGCACACACACACCGCTGCAGGACTTCTTCCTGGCACTGGTGGTTCTCTTGAGTCTTGTGCACCTAAAAAAAATGGAAGACAGAGGAACATCAGTTCAGTTATAGAGCACAAAAAAATCGAAAAACACTGCAAAATCAGCACAATCCCAATCCATCCATGCCCTCCATAATGTTTAAATTCAAGACAACCCACAGAAAGACTAGGCCCATGCTAGACTCAAATACCCCTGGTGAAAAGGCCACAAGTACAGGCCCATAAATCGAAAAACACTGCAAAATCAGCACAATCCCATTCAATCCATGGCCTCCATGATGTTTAAATTCAAGACAACCCACAGAAATACTAGGCCCATGCAAGACTCACTACCCCTGGGCATAAATAAAGGTTGAAAAGTAGGCAAAATGGTTGGAGGCCTAACAACAAAGCCTGCATTCAAAATGGCCACTTGCCTGCCAGCACATGGCCAGTGCCTGTAGCTGCACTCAAAATGGCCACCAGCCACATGGCATGTCCCTCCCCATGAACACCCCCAAAAATCGAAAAACACTGCAAAATCAGCACAATCCCATTCCATCCATGGCCTCCATGATGTTTAAATTCAAGACAGCCCACAGAAAGACTAGGCCCATGCTAGACTCAAATACCCCTGGTGAAAAGGCCACAAGTACAGGCCCAAAAATCGAAAAACACTGCAAAATCAGCACAATCCTATTCCATCCATGGCCTCCATGATGTTTAAATTCAAGACAGCCCACAGAAAGACTAGGCCCATGCTAGACTGAAATACCCCTGGTGAAAAGGCCACAAGTACAGGCCCAAAAATCGAAAAACACTGCAAAATCAGCACAATCCCATTCCATCCATGGCCTCCATGATGTTTAAATTCAAGACAGCCCACAGAAAGACTAGGCCCATGCTAGACTCAAATACCCCTGGTGAAAAGGCCACAAGTACAGGCCCAAAAATCGAAAAACACTGCAAAATCAGCACAATCCCATTCCATCCATGGCCTCCATGATGTTTAAATTCAAGACAGCCCACAGAAAGACTAGGCCCATGCTAGACTCAAATACCCCTGGTGAAAAGGCCACAAGTACAGGCCCAAAAATCGAAAAACACTGCAAAATCAGCACAATCCCATTCAATCCATGGCCTCCATGATGTTTAAATTCAAGACAACCCACAGAAATACTAGGCCCATGCAAGACTCACTACCCCTGGGCATAAATAAAGGTTGAAAAGTAGGCAAAATGGTTGGAGGCCTAACAACAAAGCCTGCATTCAAAATGGCCACTTGCCTGCCAGCACATGGCCAGTGCCTGTAGCTGCACTCAAAATGGCCACCAGCCACATGGCATGTCCCTCCCCATGAACACCCCCAAAAATCGAAAAACACTGCAAAATCAGCACAATCCCATTCCATCCATGGCCTCCATGATGTTTAAATTCAAGACAGCCCACAGAAAGACTAGGCCCATGCTAGACTCAAATACCCCTGGTGAAAAGGCCACAAGTACAGGCCCAAAAATCGAAAAACACTGCAAAATCAGCACAATCCCATTCAATCCATGGCCTCCATGATGTTTAAATTCAAGACAACCCACAGAAATACTAGGCCCATGCAAGACTCACTACCCCTGGGCATAAATAAAGGTTGAAAAGTAGGCAAAATGGTTGGAGGCCTAACAACAAAGCCTGCATTCAAAATGGCCACTTGCCTGCCAGCACATGGCCAGTGCCTGTAGCTGCACTCAAAATGGCCACCAGCCACATGGCATGTCCCTCCCCATGAACACCCCCAAAAATCGAAAAACACTGCAAAATCAGCACAATCCCATTCCATCCATGGCCTCCATGATGTTTAAATTCAAGACAGCCCACAGAAAGACTAGGCCCATGCTAGACTCAAATACCCCTGGTGAAAAGGCCACAAGTACAGGCCCAAAAATCGAAAAACACTGCAAAATCAGCACAATCCCATTCCATCCATGGCCTCCATGATGTTTAAATTCAAGACAGCCCACAGAAAGACTAGGCCCATGCTAGACTCAAATACCCCTGGTGAAAAGGCCACAAGTACAGGCCCAAAAATCGAAAAACACTGCAAAATCAGCACAATCCCATTCCATCCATGGCCTCCATGATGTTTAAATTCAAGACAGCCCACAGAAAGACTAGGCCCATGCACCACTCACTACCCCTGGTCAAGGCCCCAACAACAGGTCAAAAATCGAAAAACACAAAATTTTACAAAAAAAAAAAATCGAAAAACACAGAAAAATCAGCACAATCCCAATTCATCTATGGCCTCCATGATGTTTAAGTTCAAGACAACCCACAGAAAGAATCAGTCCACCCACCACTGAGTACCCCTGGGGAAAAGGCCCCAAAACAGCCCAAAAATCGAAAATCCCAAAATTTTAGTTGCAGCAACTGTAATGCCCCAAACAAACTTACTTGTAAAATTTCTAATCCAACAGTGATCCAAAGAAAGTCAAAAAGGCCTCAAATCCAAAGATCCAGCAGCATCCACAAAAAGTAATCCTTCCAGGTCCACATCCGAATGAAAAGTGACCAGGAGATGGACAAAGCACTGGGAGGAGCCTGCTGAACAGGAACAGGAAGTTGAAGACTATGGGGCACTTCCTTCCTCCCACCCCCCTGCCCCCCTCCCCAAAATGGACTCCTCGCTAAAAAAGTGCAGGCAAATGTCAAACTAAGGAGTTATTCACATAAAAATCATCATTTCTAGAAGGTTTATGCTGCTTGCTGGTGGATTTCTTGTGCAGAATTGCAAATTTAGATTTTCGCTCGCCGCATCTCAAATCTCGCAATTGCGAAGTACCGCGAGACGTGATCTCGCCGTACTCGCGTTGACAAACTATCGCTGGCAAGCCGCGATGACGTAATCGCGCTCGCAAATTCCCGCGGGATCACACAGCAAGATCCAAAATGGCGCAGCACTCGCAAACTATCGAAAAAAACAACTCGGCAAACGATGATAAACGCCGCGCGCCGCAAAAATTGTATCACCAACGCCGCGCGCCGCCAAAAAAATCCGCTGCGTGCGAATTTGCGGATTTTGCGGGAAATCCGCAAATCTCGCGGATTGCGGATTTCCCGAAAATCCGCAAAATCCGCGAGCGGAACGGATTTTCCGCCCATGAAACTTTCAAACGATTCCGCAACTGATAAGATAGTCACGAACCGCGGTTTAAAACAAGGGTGCGTGTTGGCGCCCCTACTGTTCAACTTATATACAGCAGACATGGAGACAGCCTTCCTGGGGGCCACCTTAGTAACACCAAAGATCGGGGCAACCAAAATACATTTCATGCAGTATGCGGACGATCTCGTAATTCTGGATCACACAAAAACAGGACTCCAAAAGGCACTCACCGCCCTGGCAATATACAACAACAAAAACAGGCTGGTAGCAAACCCGACTAAATCAAAAATAGTCATTTTTGGGCACTACCCCCAAAAAAAAAGAGCAAAATGGAGCCTCGGCCATTTAACCTTGGATAGTACCCAGAAATACATATATTTAGGGGCCTCCTTTCACGAATCAGGGACGTGCGGCACCCATCTAAAGAAAATTCAGGGTAAAGGCAAGTCCATCACCTTTGCCCTATGCAAACTACAAGCCCTTATACATAGCTCATCAGCTACGGCCATTCAAAGAGTCCTTAAGGCCAAGTTAATGCCGGCCCTTAACTACGCACAACAGGCGTATCCAGGCAAATTAAATAAGGAGCTGGAAAAAATCCATTGCGGGGCATACAAGAGATTGTATCATCTGCCGAAATGTATAAGAAACACTCTAATCCGCCTGGAATTCGCCCTTAACCAACAAACCTTGGAAGAAATGGCAGCTCTAAGTAAATATTATTACCTCGCAACAGCGGCACGCGATAACACACTAAAGGCCGTTCTGAAACACATCTTCACTGAACAAGGGAACCCCTGGTCAGCTACCATCGAAGCTGCCATGACGCAATTGAACCTGGCGATCGAGTCATGGAACCCGGATCTTGTCAACTACACGACCATCAAACACGTGATAAAGAGACAAGTGCGCGCACGCTCCCGGGAGCTGGACTTGGAGTCCCTCAGGAAAAGAGCCTTCCATGAGTCCTTATGCTTGCCACATATTGTGCTCAATCCACGAAACCATCTTACGCAGGCCGTGGGCCTCCCAGCTCTCCACAAGATCCTTGCCTACAGATTGCACCCCCTGCCGCTCAATGAACTATACCATCCGGAAAATGCAGGCACAGGAGTTCGGGATTGCAGACTCTGCAACTATAAACGAGAGTCACTGGCCCACTTACTGTTTTGCTGCCCTGCTCTACGTGCACCCCGCACACTCTACCTTAGGCCCATTCTGAGGGACGCTGGGACACGCACAGTCAAGGAAGCAATCCATCATCTTTACACCTTGAGCGTAGTAAAACAGATGGCCTCATTCGGAAAATTCATTCAACAGACTCGGCTTGAGTTGACAGCAGCAAGGGCCACGCAGGAATAGAGACCTTGCTGTATGAACCCCCGGTGGTCTCACAGGCCCCCGACCGCGTGCGCCAGTATGAACTTTGGGAACTTCTTATAAATGCTTGTCACCAGAAACTCTGTGGTTTTTTTTTGCCCCCACGAACTTTGGGAACTTTTTAAGATATGCTTGACTACTGGAATTCTCTGGTCTTTTAATTTTTGTAAATTTTATACTTGATCTTAATGTAATGGTTTTAAGTAACCACACAATAAAAGTTATTCATTCATTCATTCATTCATTCATTCATTCATGCTGGGTTGACTTTTCCCACTTGCACCATTGCTAGTTTCTCTTCTGTATACCACCAGTGCCAGCCCTTAGCACAGCACACCAGAGACTGCTCCTTAGACCGCCCCTCAATTTGCATGGAGCATGCTCGTTGGCTGAATGGGGAAATGTAGTCTCAGTGACCATTCAGTCCTTAGATGCATTCTTGACAAGGCTGACATTGCGTCCTTTTCACTATTGTCCCTACTCCCTCTCTTGCTTTCTGAACCCACTCACTCCACCTAGCCTTTTAATATTTTATTCCATTTTGCTTTTCTTCGGTCACCCCTAGTGGTTGTGGGGGGATGAGTGGGTGTGTGAATGGTTGCATGGGTTTATAATTTGCTGTGTGAGTAGTTGTATGGTTGTGTGAGTAATTGTATGGATGTGTACATTGGTGTGTGAGTAGTTGTGTGTGGTTGTATGGGTGTATGAGTGGGTATGTGAATGGTTTTATGGGTGAGTGATTGGAATTACTTCACCTTCTTGTTTATAGTTTCCCACCCCTTCTGTTTTTTCTTTTCTTTCCCTTCCTTGTACAGTCCACCCACTCTCTCCTTTGTGGACTCTATGGTGATCATACAATGTGGGCTTGTAATTAGAGCATTCATGTGGTTGCATCTTTGTTACTTACTCCTGGGTGGATACTTTGTGCAGGGTTCTCCAAAGTCAGTCCTGGAGGGCCGGATCCATGCCAGATTTTGACATTACTCTTAATGGGGATATACTAAAAATCGGTGATGGATCCTACTCTCCAGGACCGACTTTGGTGGGCCCTGGTAGAGAATATGCACTAACTGATTGCCAGTAGCCAGTGCATTTTATCCTCTTGACTGACACCCAGCTGTGAATTGGAATCGTTCCCTCCCATGGATGATGAACAAGAGCATCTGTTCATCTAGCTCTCACTCCACGCATAATCGCAGATGCAAGATTGCTGTGACTTGAAGTACATTCACTACTCATGACACACCAAAAAACTTTCACAAAGGCTATACTCCTAAAGCACTCGCTCCTATCTAAAGACGATGATAATTAAAGTACGTGCAGTATCCTTTGCTTCTGTGATGCGACTAGCGCAGTGACTGATAAGAGCAAAACCCTGGCCATCAACCCCAAGCACAACATCAAAATATTTCCCATACAGTTCACACTGCAGTTCAGATCTATTGCAGCTACGCTGCCCATCAGTTATTGTGCTCTGGCACCTTGTTGGTGGAACCAGGCGCTACATGAATGCCACTACAACATAGTCATAACAAGCATTGGCATAGCCAATAGGTCTCGCTTTTTGGACCGTATAAGTATTTAGTTATGCAGCAGAATATCCTTGGTGCAACAACACCAACTGTTGCATGGTTAAACACTTATAGGTCCCAAAAGCGAGACCTATTGGCTATGCCAGTGGTTGTTTTTCGATTTCTAGCCAGCGTTAGTGGGAAAGGGAGTTTGCCTGCTGCCCCCATTGTCCAGTAGAATTTTATTAGGGCACAGTGACAGGAGGAGCGAAGGACCAGCAGGAAGGCACCCTGGGGGCAAAGGAGAGATGTGCTCTAGCGGTCAATGGCGTCATGACCCGGAAGCCGATGTGTCTGGAGCGGAGGAAGGTGACGAAAACACAGGCGGAAAGGAGGAAAAGGAAGAAGAGAGTTGGAAGGAAGTCGGGAAGGAGAGCGAAAGAGAAATGAGAGCAGCGAGAAGAGCGGCACGGATTCCAAGGACGGTGTGACAGACGGAGCGGTCGTGGCAGGAACAGAGTCTGGAACGGGAGGAGAGGACGAGAATGTGGGCCGTGGTAGAAAGAACCAGAGGGAAAGCGTAACAGACGTGGCTGCCGTGACTCCGGTGACTCCGATTGGGATTCATAGCCCAAGGCAAGTATTGTCTAAGAGTGAGCTGTTAAGAGGTGTGGGACTTGTCTTATGGTTCTGGGGTCTGTTCTTGAGGAAACCCTGCTGGGAGGAGAAACAGAAAGGGAACAGGGTCAAACCCCAACACTTTCTTTCCCTTCTCTCCCAAACACCTATGGAGTACCACCCTTGGGAGATTTGGGAGGTATATAGAACACTGACTTGGTGTATTGCTCAGTGCATGAGCGGTGACTGGTGGAGGGACTTTCATTTTGGAGGATAGATTGCTAATTGCCACATACCCGTTTATGTTTCCTGATGACATCGAGGAGGCAAAGGATGGGAGAACAGAAGACGAGAGGAAGAGAAGAGTGACGATAACTCTTTGTGTCATCTAAGAAACTTAAGAATACCTAAGAAGGGAAAAGGTATGAACAAAGCCTCATACTAATCAAGACTACCTTGGCTCCGCCTTTTTCTTGTCCTGTCACAGTGGTGTCAAAAGTAGGATTAGGTGCTCCCTGACAGGACAAGAGGATGACCCAACCCCTAACCATGACCAACATGGTCAAACAGTTGGCCGAGAGCCAGAGATATCTACAACTAGTCATTGAGGGTCAAGAGACCGCAGCTCAAAAGGACTGTGAGTCTCTCCAAGAAGCACTTCAGTCCCAGCCTGGAGTGATAACCAACAATCAGGTGATACAAGATACCCCAATTCAAATGCTGACGGACACTATCACCAACACCAGAGTTCATCCTAATGTCCCAAGTTCCGTACAGCAAAATATCCAACCTGGAGAAGACCCTGATTTCTTCTTTACTAACTTTGAGCGGGTGGCCTCCACTGCCTCCTGGCCTCTTGAAAGGTGGGGCAGTATACCATCCCTTTGTTGGCAGGGGAGCTACAGGCGGCATATCAGGCAGTGAACCCAGCCGGGATAACTCCCTATCCTGAGATCAAAAGGACTATCCTGGGATCAAAAGGACTATCCTGGGAAGACTCGGACATAACAATGAATATTACCACTCAAAATTTCTTAGGGAAAAATTGAATACTCATGACAATCCATGGGGCCTCTTCTACTGGATACAGGATCTAGGCAACCGCTGGCTAAACTCATCTACATTCGGCCTGATGGAAGTGTTAGATAAGATATTCCTAGAACAATATCTGGATGCACTCCCTAATCCCACAAGAGTCTGAGTTAAGCAACACCCATATGGCACCGTCACTACTGCCATTGAAATAGCCTGTGCATATCATAGGGTGACTGACCCCCCGTCCTTCTCAACCCGACCCATTGAAACAAGACTCTCAAAGCCTAGGATGCCTACTCTGGTGGCCCTTAAGTGCAGATCCTCCTCCCCTTCGGGGAACACCAGAAGTCCCCTAGATAACAGACTCACTCCAAGATACACCTTTTGAGAGACAGGAATGGGTCCCCAGTGTTTTCAATGTGGGGAGTGGGGACACCTTGCTAGAAACTGCCCCAGAAGGCAACAAATGCAGAACCCATGGATCTAGGTTATCTACAAGGGTGGGTATTTTGGGCAGGCCAGGGGAAAGCTAAGTATCACCAATGGATGACAGTCAAGAAAACACTCATGAAAGTCCTATTGGACTCCGCCGGATGTCACCATTCAGTACTAAATGCAGATAAGGTGTGCCCAGGACAGTGGCTGACAGGGGAAGCAGTTTGGATCACTTGTGTACATGGGTACAACAAACCTTACCCCCTAGCTGAGATACAGTTGGACTGGGACTGTCACCATTAGATCCTACGGGTGGTAGGTATCCCGGATATGGTGGAGGAGATGATCTTGGGTATGGATTATGTGGGTCTCCCTCAGATCCTAATAAAGGTCAATAAAGAGAAAGAGGAAGCCTTATGGTGGGAGGAGGCACCTTTTTCCCAGGAGGAATTAACAGGCGGTAGGTACAAAACCTAACTATCCAATTGAGAAAGACGGTAACATAACCAACAATATGTCCTTTCTGGTGGTTCTGATGACCCTTCTATTTCTTCTTCCTCTCCCACAGAAGAGGCGTCAGTACTCACCTGCAGCTTTAGAGCAGCGCAGAAAGAAGACCCCAACTTGGAACGTGCTGGGCCCAAGTCGCTGAAGAAGAAGATGGCAGATAGGACACTATTTTCATGTCTCCAGGGTTTGTTGTACACCTTGGGGACACAGGAGAGACGTGCTCTAGTGGTCCATGGCATCACTACTCGGAAGCGGATGTGTTGGAAGCAGAGGCAGGTGACGAAAACACAAGCGGTGAGGAGGAAAAGGAAGAGGAGAGTTGGGAGGAAGTCGAGAAGGAGAGCGAAAGAGAAACAGGAGTAGCAGAGGAATGCAGCATGGATTCCAAGGATGGCGCGACAGACGGAGCAGTAGTGGCAGGAACAGAGCCCGGAACAGGAGGAGAGGACGAGAATATGGGCCATGGTAGAAAGAACCCGAGGGAAGGTGTAACGGACATGACTGCCGTGACTCCGGTCAGGAGTCATGGCCCAAGGCAAGTATTGTCTCAGAGGGAGCTGTTAAGACGTGTGGGACTCGTCTTATAGGTTCTGGGATATGTTCTTGAGGGAACCCTGTTGGGAGTAGAAACAGAAAGGGAACAGGATCAAACCCCAACATTTTCTTTCCCTTCTCTCCCAAACACCTATGGTGTACCACCCTTGGGAGACTATAAAGGTATATAGAACACGTACTTGGTGCATTACTCAGTGCACAAGCGGTGACTGGTGGAGGGACTATCATTTTGGAGGATAGATTGCTATTTGCCACATACCAGTGTATGTTTCCAGAGGGCATAGAGGAGATGAACGATGAGAGAACAGAAGACGAAAGAGAGAAAGAGAATAGTGATGATAAATCTTTGTGCCATCTGAGAAACTTAAGAATACCTAAGATGGGAAAAAGGATAAATAGAGCCTCTTACCAATCAAGCCTACCTTGACTCCGCCTTTTTCTTGTCCTGTCACAGGCACTTTGTCTTGCTGGAGTCTGGTTTTTGAATCCGAACTCCAGGCTGATATATGCTTGTGATATATTTTGTGGAATCGAAAATAGTTTTTGAGGAGACTAGATTGTAAGGTGTTCAAACATGGTGCAACTCTTGTTCTGAGCAATTCTGATCCGTACGAGATTGAGGGCATACATTTTGCAGCTACTACCTTCAAAAGGTTGTTTGTTGAGCAATCTGTGAGTTTTTTGGGGAATATTTTAAATGCAAATAAGAGCTGGTTAGCTTTTACTTGCCCTGAGGCAACGTGTTGCTTGTTGTCAAGGTGACGATCTAGATGTACCCCCAAATATTTATAAGTTGCAACCTGTTCTAAGATGCTGCTGTTTGTCATCCAGGTGAATCTGGGTTGTCTTTTATGGGGACTCGAAAAGCACAAGACTTTTGTTTTTTGGTAGTTAGGGTCCAGTTGTGCATTTGTCGAATAATCTATTAGCTGAGTTATCAGCCGCTGTAAGCCTCGAGGGGTTTTGCTGAGGAAGACAATCGTCAGCGTATTGCAGGCTTACGATGGGTACGTTTCCCAATTTTGGGGGTTCTCCCTGTAGTTAGCATAGACAATCCTCTGGGTCCGCTGTGTAAATGTCAAACAGGCAGGGAGCCAGGACGCACCCCTGTTTTAAGCGATTGGTGGTTGAGATTTTACTATTTAAACTTAGGCCATCTCCTAGTTTAATTTGAACCCATATTCTCATTTAAAGGTTAATAATTGCCCCGGCCACTTTTGTAGGGACTCCCCAGATTTCAATTTTTTCCCATAACTTTGCTCTGGGAACTTTATCGAAGGCGGCTTTGAGGTCTATGAAGCACGCATTGAGAGTGCTTGGTTTGTTAATGGCTTGCTCAGCCAGGAGAGTAACTGCTGACAGGTTTGTTAGGGTGCTCATTCTCGCAAAGAATCCAGTTTGTGTTTTGGGGACTACGTTTATACTGGTCAACAAGTCCTCTAAGTCAGACAGCAGGTTTGAGGTGTACATCTTGGCCTCCACGTCTATAAGTGCAATTAATCTGTTATTATAAGGGTTTGATCACACCCCAGTTCTATATATCGTTTGAAGAAGGCTGCCTCGCCATGACCTGGCATTGTGCCTGTCTCCAGTGCATGAATGAACAAGGGGGTTGATGGGTTGACCAAAAGGCGGAGTCCCTTTTGAATAAAGTTTTAGGCAGGTCATTTGAGCCTGGTGCCCCTTCGAATCCTAGCTTTTTTATGATGTGCCTAACCAGCTTTTCTGTGATCTGTGGCTGAAGTCCTTTTGGTTGGCCCACGTTGTTGAGTGCTTGCTTGAGTGCGCTTCTCTTTCAATGAGTCTGGCTTGTTGCTTAGTGGCGCTGTCAGTTTCTAATGAGGAGGGATTATCCTTTGGTTTGATTGTGATTGATGGGGCGTTGATGGCCTCATTTAAGCTTGGGACTAGCTGAATCCCGTCCAGTACTTCCTGGGTAGTTGGTGAGCTGTGATGAGCTGCATCGTTATATGTAGGGTATATGTGGGGGGCGTGGCCGGACCAGCCAAGATGGTGGATGTCTCTCCATGAGGCTCTGGCTGCCGGCCGGCGACCGCAGCCTCTAGTGCCCATTCAAGGTGTCCTCATACATCACAGCGCCCATCATCAGATCCCGTAGGCGGCAGGGATCATGCCAGTGTGCCTTGATCACGGAAGTGCGGAACAGCGGGGACGAAGACACCCCATCTAAAACCTTGGCGAGCGACCTCCCCAAAATGGCGGACCAGCGCCGGAACATTGCGGGCCTCTGACGTCCGGCTAACCCCAGTGTCGCCCGGGCAGATCGAGCACGACCGAGCGGAAGGTGGCTGTCAGACTCGGCTGACCGGTCCTCGAGAAAACGGACCCCCTGGATTGCCGAGCTGCGCCACAGCAACAGTGTGGAGGGAGGCCTCCCCCTCACCCGTCTGGCCCATCCTGCAAAAAGGACCCCGAGCCAACACCCTGAGGTATAACTAGGCAGCGGCGCTCAAAAAGTGGTGCGAAGGCAGTTGGAGACCGGCACCACAGGGGACGTGTGGCCTACAACCACCAGGTGAGGCGGCGGCGGCGGCCCGAGCCCAGCAGCCCAGAGACTGTGCGCAATTCACGGGGCGAGCAGCCATGCCGCGCTCAGGGACTGCCATCAATGCTCCTACGAGACCCCGGCGAGGACAGGCAAGGGTAGCCCTCTGGGAGGTGACATCCTGGGAAGACAATACTTCCTAGACGTTACGCCCGCAGCACAATAGAAGTTCACGAGCGCGCTCGGGCGCGCCCTCCCTAACTGACAGCTAGCCCATAGTAGCGCAGGCCAGGCCGGGGATGTGGGCCTGCTGCCCGGGTGCACCGAAAGCGGCTGGGCGACCCCGAATTCATTGAGGCCAGGAAAGAAGTCGCACCATCGGCGTCTGCAGCGGAGGCATCTACGGTGCTGCTGGGGGGGTGTAAGAAGGGGAACTCTGTGGACCGATGACAAAAGCCCCCCCCCCACTTACAGCCGGTAAGGGGCCAGGCCACATCACCACCAAGCACAGCGACCAACACCCGGCGCTAAGCGTCGTGCCCGCAGCGCAATAAAAGATTACAAGCGTGCTTGGGCCCGCCCTCCCTAACTAAAAGCAATCCGTAGTAGCACAGGCTAGACCGGGGGTGCGTGCCTGCTGCCCGGGTGCACTGAGAGGGGCTGGGCGGCCCCGAACTCACTGAGGCCTGGAAAGAAGACGCGCCATTGGCGTCTGCGATGGAGGCATCCACGAAGATGCTGGGGGGACATAAACGGGGAACTCTGTTGACCAATGACACCAGTCCCCCCCGCTTACAGCCGGTGAGGTGCCTGATTGCATCAGCGCAAAACACAGCGACCTGCACCCAACGCAGGGCGACCACCCTGGCACTCCCTGCGAGATAAGAGTTGACTATCGCCCCAATTGCATCCTCGGCACCGCGAGGGAGTGACACCCCGTGACACCATCGGCCTGGACTGCCACGGGAGAGCGCACCAACACCTCGCCACGAATACAGCCCCACGCCCGAGAAGCGGAATCAACAAGCCGCCACTGATCCTCCAAACGGCGAGACCAGGGTGGACCGCCAACAACCGCTTGATCCAGAAAGATACACCGGGAAGTCGACCCCCTCATCATGGGCCGCCCACCGAAGACGCCCGCCCAGACGCCAGCCATCACGAGGTCACGAGACAAACCTACCAGAGAAGACGCTATGTCCAGAAAACTGGCCCAAAACTTAGCGGCCATAGAACATTCCAGAGTGATGATGATGGAACACAAGTTCGACACCCTGGCCACAGACCTTAACATCTTGCAGGACGACCACATAAAGCTCGCCGGCAGGGTGAACCAGGGCGCAACGACAATACAAACAATGGAGCCTCAGGTGCAACAACATCACCAACCCCTAAAAGATCTCGAAAACCGGATCCAGATCCTTGAGCATAAGACGGACGACTTGGAGGGGCGCTCCCGCAGGAGCAACATCCGCGTCATGAATCTGCCGGAGGGGGTGGAGGGGGCCGACCCTGTCAAGTACATCACAGAATGGATCACAACATTCTCGCCCGCTGAGGACCTGAACCCCCACTTCTCCATCGAACGGGCGTACCGAGTACCAGCGCGGAAGCCCAAGCCGGCCTCCCCCCCGGACCCTTCCTGATGAAACTACTACACTTCCGGGATAGGGACACCAGTCTCCGCCAGAGTTCGGGGTCGATTTCAGGTAGAAGACAAGCAAGTGATGTTGTTTCCCAATTACTCCCAAGCAGTACAGCGTCAAAGAGCCACCTTCCAAACAGTCAAGCGTACCCTGCATCAACAGAATATTCAATATGCTCTCCTGTCCCGGTTCGCCTCAGGATTGTCCACGACGGGAGCACACACTACTTCTCTGACCCGAAGGAAGTGGACACCTGGGTAGAACAACATCTTCCACGCCGAGCTAATACCTCACCCACACGAAACAACTCCGGAGCGCGTAGAGGGGGACGACGACGACCTCGAAAACTCACCCTAAAGCACCTGGAGGTACGGTCCAACCCCTTGGGAACAAGCTCCCCGGACCTGATGCAAATTATCGCTGAGTGCCAGAAGGCGCTGAGGGCGGTGGCTGCCCTGGACCCTGGGAGGAGAGGCTCGGACATAGAGGAGGACCCCCTCCTACTCAGCTCGGAGGATGAGGGCAGTGATGCGCCCGAGTCCCGGGAGGGCTCTGCAACACCTCCCATGGTGACCCCCCAAACAGCGGACACTTTGATCTAACAAGGCAGCGGCAAGCACAGGATACTCAGCAAGATCGACTTCTGATGCCGGACCATGGCCGGCGGCAAACCCGTCCCGCTATTCGAGCTCAGAGGCCTGCTGATTGTTGACCTACATTGTGGAGACCATCAAGACCAGGGGCTTCCCAACCCAGCTGACCCCGGAGCCGGATTGCAACGCCTACAGAGGACACCCCACTGCAGCTTTCAATGACCGCGGAGCGAGCCGGCGGTGGCCGGAGAGATGTCGTTCCACGACCCCACGAACTAAAGCTCTCTGCAAACCAGTTTGGACGCGTTGCCTCGTGCAACATGTCCCCGATGTTGGGACTGTTCCCCGAAGTTGTAGTTTTTTACTCCCTTTTACATTTTACTTCTCTCAGCTAGTCCCGAGAGAGCAAGAGGCGCACAGAGCGAACAGCTTAGACTTCTAGAAGACTGGGGGCGGCGAGAGGTGGGCAGGGGCGGGGTCGGGCGGGGGACACACCCGTGACAGACACTCGGATCGCACAGACGCCACATGATACACAAAATGTCAAACACGGACTTCAATATCCTCACGCTCAACGTCAGGGGCATGCACACGGCCAGCAAACGATATTCGATATACACATATGTTAAACGTCAACAAGCCCAGGTGGCCCTCCTACAGGAGACACACTTGACGGCGCAAGAGGTAGGCCGATTGCATAAAAAAGGCATGGTGTGATATGCGCCACTGGGTTCTCCGCTTTCGCTAGAGGCACACTCATATGGATTAGGCCGGGGGTCCCCTTTAAAGAACACGCCAGGATCATTGACAGGGAAGGCTGTTATGCAATACTGATAGGCCTGCTAGAAGGCCAGTCAATCCTTGTGGGGTGTGTGTATGCCCCCAACAAAGATCAGGAACAATACTGGAACACCCTCACTGGTGTCCTGGCCCGCCATTAAGGCATACCTTTAGCTCCTTGGAGGGGATTTCAATTGTGCTCTAGACTTACACCTTGACAGATCACACCCCCCACCACTCCACTCGCCAGAACACAAACAAACGGAGCGCTTCCGCCGGTGGCTGGATCACTGGTCCCTGTTAGACGCATGGAGAGCACTACACCCGACCGAGCGGCTTTACTCTTTCCATTCCATTCCGCATGACCTGCGAGTGACACTAGATAGGTTCCTATGTACCACAAACCTGATACCCAAGATACGGCGTGCAGATTACATGGGGCGAATACTATCAGCCCATGACGCGCACATAGTGATCCTTCACTGGCGGCCACCTCACCCCCGGTCCCCACTTGGAAACTCCCCCAGGAGTGTCTTACTGATCAAGCCTTTCGCCACACACACAGAGAGTTAATCAGGGACCACTTTCTGCACAACGCTGGCACAGCCTCTTCCAGGGCAATAGAGTGGGACGCATACAAAGTTAGTGCCAGGGGTCATTGCAATCAGCAGGTGGTGGGAGTGTGGCGCACGCTAGAGCAGGCACTGAGGGGAGCGGAGAAATCGCTGGCGGATCTCTCCCGGGACACAGATCAAGGGAAAGCCACACTTGTGCAACTCTCAGCAGCGAAACTCACACACGCGGAGGCTATGAGACACTTGCGTAAATATAACTTCCGCGACTATGCGGCCCGAGCTCATAGGGAGGGCAACACAACGGGCGCGCTCCTAGCTTGGCTGACCAAACAGGACATGATAGCTCACCCCATCACGGAACTTATGGACTCACACAGCCACCTTAAACACTCCCAACTAGACATCTTACACATATTCCACGACCACTACGCCGCGGTATACCACGCCCTGGTGCCGACGACACTGCGCGAATTACCCCAATTCTTAAGCCCGTTGTGCATGCCTGTCATATCTCCGGCAGACAGGAAAGATCTAGACAGTACAATTACACCCCACGACATAAAGCGCGCTATAAACTCGCTAGCAAAGAAGAAAGCGCCTGGCCTGGACGGCTTCCCCCTGGAATACCTCAAAACCTTCGCGGCTGACCTAACACCCCACTTGGCATCCATATATGGGGAGGCCCTGACTAAGGGCATCCTACCAGCCTCGTTCTGCGAGTCACTAGTCGTAACGATCCCAAAGCCGCACAGAGACCCCACACTCCCGACCGCTACAGCCAAATCCTCCGAGCGCTGGTACATCCCGACCAGTGCGGCTTTGTTCCCCGCAGCAACACCTCCCACAATTTACGCCGGCTATTCCATATACAACATGAAACCGTGGACCGTTTCCTGTGAGCAGCCTGCCTGATCTTCGATCTGGAAAAGGCGTTTGACACCCTGACCTGGCCCCACCTTTTCACTGTCCTGCGGGCCATTCAGATAGGTCCCACTCTGATGGCATACACCCAGCTTCTGTATAGAGGCCTAACCTCCAGGATAAGAGTCGAAAAACTAATCTCAGCCCCATTTCCGGTGGAGAGGGGAACCAGGCAGAGGTGTCCCCTCTCCCCCCTTCTGTTCGCGCTGGCTGTAGAGCCCCTGGCCATTCGGTTGCGGCAGAAGGGTGGGGGATGGGGCATCCCGATCGCGGGCATGTTTCACTGCGTCTCACTCTACGCAGACGACCTGCTGGTCTATGTCCAGGACGTAACGGGCGATCTCACCCCCATCTGGCGTACTCTGCTATGTCCGGTCTCAAAGTAAACTGGGACAAGTCAGCAATATACCCACTTAGTCCAGACCTAGCACCCCATGATCTACAGGTAGGCGCGCAGACACTAAAATGGAGTACAGAGGGCCCCAGATATCTGGGCGTGCGGTTATACCATTCTCCGAAAGAGCTTTATGAGGGTAACCACCGCAGCGCACTAGCAGGCCTTCGGTCCGCAATAGGCTTCTGGAAGACACTCCCCCTGGCGCCCATAGGGAAGATAGCCATTGCCAAAATGATAATGGTACCCAGACTACTGTATAATTTCACTAACCTCCCGGTGATTCCACCTCGATCCTTCTTCCGAGAGCTGGACACGCTCCTTACAACATTGATCTGGGGGGGATGTGCGACGCAGAGTAGCCCTATGCACTCTGCAGCTACCCACTACAAGTGGAGGTCTGGGCGCCCCATCATTCGAATCATACTTTCTAGCTGCACAACTCCAGTGGTTCTCTTATTGGACAGCGGAGAGGCAGATGGGAGAGACGGTCACCAAAAACGGGGGGCTGCCACTACCCTTCCTTCGGCGAATATTGATGCCAGGCTCCAAGCCAGACCGCACGTACCCGGTGCAAGTCGCCATAGCCTGCAAATGCATGATGCGCATCCACAGACTATCCAAAGAGCGGACGCTATACTCCCCGCTGCTCCCCCTAGTAGGCTTCCCCCGGAAAGAGGGATATTACACTGACAGGGACCTGCAGACATGGACAGATAGTGGGGTGTCAGAAATGGAAGCTCTGTTCCAGGAGAGACAATTTAAGACATTCGAACAACTGATTGAGTGGTACAACCTCCCTCCTGGGCAATTTCTAACGCATAGACAACTGATAGACAGCAGCCGAGCATACTGGGACTCACGGGCAGGAGAACCCCCAACGCACCCAGTGTTGCACACGATACTGCGTATGGGGACCAGCAGGCACCTGGTGACATGGCATTACAAAGCCATTCGGGAACTCATTGAAAATCCTCTAGACAGGCTGCGTCAATCCTGGGAGGATGACATAGGACGAGTCCTCCACGACACGGAGTGGGCACGGGCGCTAGAGTACCCCAAAAAAGTTTCCCGGAATGCCCGCTTCAAAAATATACAGTTCAACATCCTACACCGAGCTTATCTAACGCCCAACAAGCTGCATAAATATTATCCCGACACGGAATCCCGTTGTCCCCGATGACAGTAGCTGAAGCAACCTTTCAACATATGTTCTGGGACTGCCCGTCCCTGCAAGCATACTGGAACAAGGTACACCGTACGCTGCACGCGCTGGTACACTTACAACACATTACCACTTGGGATACTTGCGCCCTAGTTATTTATAAGAAGAAGAAGTCTGAGAAACTGCAGTGGCGATTCGCATCCTTAGCCGTCCTCCTGGCCAAACGGAATATAGCCATGCACTGGAGGGCCCCTACGGGACCGCCAGAAGCGGCCTGGGTGAGAGCTGTAAATAAGTGGGGAGCGGCGGAGGAAGAGATCCTGAGAGAGGAAGAGGTAAAAGGTACACGCAAACACCCTATCTCTATGGAGTGGGCACACCTGCTGATATAGTTTATGCACGAGACGACAGTTCAAGACACCCCAGAGCCAACGCAGTCCCAACCTGATGGCCCTCCTTGGGACCCCAGCCCACGGGCCCTACCACTATTGTACACACAGCGCCAACCCTGTAGATATGGTCATTTGATGCGGCTGCAGGTCTTCCCCCCTCCCTTTGACATGCTTGCCCCCCGCAACATGCAATGCCAGCTCTCGCCGAATGGTGTCTGCCGGGGCACCGCCCGGAAGCGCCGCGCCCCCTCTGCTCGATGTTATCCCTTCTTCATGCTACCGTCCTCCCCCTCCTTCCCTTTCACCTCCTCGGGGGCTACCCCCCCCCCCCCCCCCGCGCGGATCCCAGTTTAACTTCAGTCGGCAAGTTCAAGTCCGACACGTTTACATACTTACATACATACATACAACATTGCTGTTAGCACAAGTCAAGTAGGGTAGAACACTGACGGAGGGGTAACAGCTCTACTTGACCCCACAATAATATCGTCCAAGGGATCAGGTACACTAAGACATGGCATTCTGCAACACGATAGCCCACTGATGAGTTCAGGGGACTCATTGCACAATTGTCACACCCAAGAGACAAGGTCCAACCTGTTGCCATTGAACCACAATTGTAATTGTTATGTAATGATAACATCCATGTTGATTGTTCTGTGACCTATCTTGGAAATGTAAAAAAACCCTAATAAAAAAATGTAAACAAAAAAAATGTAGAGGATATGTGAACTCTCCAGGTAGATTCGGAAATGTCTGAATTGTGGTGACTGTTGTGTCTGTTTAATAGGCTGTTTATATTTGCCCAGAAAAGTTTAGAATTTCTTTGCGTGGAGCATTGTCATCCACATTGCCTCCTTGTGTGTAGACTTCGCTGCCCTGATTACTTTTTAATAATAATTTTTCATTTTTACAATTGTCGCTACTAAATCCTGAGTTGGTTGGAGGCCCTGAGAGCGCGACGTTCCAAGCAATTTGTTGAGTTGTTTTTTAATGATCCGTATGTTTCGATTGAACCACACTGCGCTGGTGTTCCCTGCTTCCTTGTGTCTTGTGTACTTGGTCTGAAGTTTTGAGTTTAAGGCTGTAACAAATTCCTCCCATACCTCTATTCTAGGTGACTTCTAATTCTCAGGTGATAGTAGGGTAGTGCAGGCCTCCAAGGTGGCATCAATGTTATCTTCCTTCCATTTGAGGCGTTGTAAGTTGAAGGTCTGTGTTGTTGAAGTGAGGGCATTGCCGAGTCCTTTCAGGTGCGCGTTCTTGGGTGAATGATTGGGGGAAGTGGTCACTGTCAGATCTTTCTATCATGTTAAAGTTAGAGATGTTTGTAAACGAATCTGGGTCATCCAGGGTGAAATCTATTGTGGAACAAGTTCTGTTGGTTAACCTCATGAAGTCCGCTGGGCAATCCGAAGGTCCTCGTCCGTGAACAAGGACACATCTTCTAACAAGGAGATGCATTTTTTTTGCCTAACACGTAACATCTTGTGGTGTTGCCCTGCTTCGCCTGTATGTAACCAGGTCGATTGTTGTTTCGACCCTGTAGTAGGCTCATGTTAAAGTCCCCTGACAGAATTATCCTTGCCTGTGGGTATATTGCTGTCAATGTTTTAATCGACCCTACCAACAACTGGAATGTGGGAAGAATTTAAATGTTCAAGATTAATATAATGGCAGCGGTGTGGCTACTAATTTGATGCTCTACATCTAGGACGAGTCTAGGTCTACCTCTTTGTGTTCCAAGAGGATGTCGGTGGAAGTGTAGATGGATAGACCACCTTTTGCCCTTCCGAAGCTTCCTTTTTTTAGTGGCTTTGTTATGGTGTTCTTTGTAGCCCACTATTGGTGTGGTACTTAGCTGCCAAGTTTCCTGAAATAGCAGGATCTCATGCTCTTGGAGGAATTCTAGTCATACTTTTCGATCTTTCTGCTTAAACCGTTCACATTCCAAGAGCAGATCTTACAACCTTGGGCTGCTGCTGTGGAGTATTGAGACGTGACTCATGCCTTCAATGCATAGTATTATGTGATGCTGGGGTAATAATATGTGGAAGAAAACATATTTACTACTGCAAAGTCACAATTTCTTGCAGTTGTAAATCCAACCATTCACACCTGTAAGTCTGATTTACGTGCGCAAGTCAGCTTGTGAATGGGGCCCACAGAGGTTTGTGTAGTCAATTTCAGAGACCACAGTGTGTTAACTCGCTTAGTCTATTAGTTGGATGTCCAGTGGTTAATTCTACTGATTTCTCAGCTTCAACAGTGGGCCATTTGATGGTGAGCGTGCTCTCTATAAATGAGCATTCCATACCACATTGCATTTAGATTCTTGCAAAAATGTGTTTTAAAATGCACTACTACACGCTATTCTATCAAAAATGTTTGAGGGTGGGCACAAGGTGGAAAGTCATCATTCCCCAAAAGAAAGGCATGGCTAGCTCTAGAATTACTTGTTCACAAGCACAATTGTTTAATATCTCTATGATGTGGTGGGTGTGGGCGGCTGCTGGACAGTGATGTGACTCCCTGACCAGCAGCCCCAGTCTAAAAATAGTTGGGGTGAGGGAAGGTAGGGTGGCCAACCTTCCATTGCCATTTGCAAGACACTTCACATTCTGCGAGGTAACCCCATTATTTTGTGTTACTCCACTTGTGTAATTATTATTCTGAACTGTGTTTAAGTTCCAATTCCTTTACCAAGTGCTAAAGTATGCGGTATGCAGAAAACAACAAAGAGTGGATGCTAAAATATCGAAAAATGTTGTGCCCTTGTTCCAGGGCAGAGCAACTTAGGAATTAGGACAGAGGCTATGAAAGGGGCAAAAGGAGAGGAGCAGGGGCTGGGCCGGGGCCGGGGCGCCAGAGCTATATGCCAGATAAAAATGTGACTGAGTAAAATATACAAGAAAGTCGTTCGCCTAATGAAAATGGATGACTGCAGTGTTATAGTGCCACCTACTGATTGAAACATAGTGTATTTAATTAAATGGCAACCATGCACAGTCACAGAAAATGTGAGTTGGAAATCATTTTCGTCATTAATGAGACATTACGTTACCCACAGTACAGTTAATAAAACATATAGCTTACAAAAAAAACATTTTTATTTCAACATTTTGGGAATTGTCCTAGTCAAAATAGGATGGTCGCAGGATTATAAAAGTAACAATTCCCACTCGACTTTAACGTAGTTGACCTTTTTATTTTCAGCTCTGTTAGACAGATGCAAGCAAACGTTAACTCTTCTTCATTGCCACTTTTGAGAGGGAAGTTGGCAAAATTAATCACTCTGGAACCATGGATGCTGCTCAATAACCACCTACTGCATCAGGATCCAGAACAATGTAAACAAAAAGGCAACGAAAAACTCTTAAGACCTGAAATAGCAATAGTAAATAACAGTACCCTCTGCAGATACAACACAGAAACCACCTAATGTACCAGGACCAGAAGAAAAGGTATTGCAATTTACATATGTCTTTTTCCTATCAAATGAAAATATTGGTGGAGTTTCAAAAAGGCTCAATAGAGATAGTTAGTGCTCAAAATAAACCTTAAGACACACAGATCTTGGACAGAACGCAGAGCAAATCAAGCATTTGCCCCCAGTATAGAGATATGGGTTAAATCCATTGTTCTTTTGCTCACCATGCCACCCCAATTTAGACCCAGTCATATGCAAGTCAGTCTTGATCCTGTTCTTTATGGGACAGTCTAGCCCGAACTGCCAAGCCAGGTCTTCCCTGGACCGGAAACAAGCTTTATGGGACCAGTTTCAGGGCATCGCCCCTCATCAGCCAGCCTAGGTTGAATCCAGTGACAAAGTGAGCCCGGGACCTACGTCTGGGCATACCCGGTGCACTTAGGGCAAGAAAGTAAAAGACACACAGATGATGGACAGAATGCAGAACAAATCAAACATTCACCCTCAATCAAGATATTGGGTTAAATCCATTGTTCTTTTGCTCACCATGCCACCCCAGTTTAGACCCACTCATATTATTATTATTATTATTTTTTTTTAGAGTTGTATGTGTTATAAAATATATATTGATATCCATACAAATTCATGTGTATGCACTTTAAAAGATATCATGATTAGATATGTCACATTAATATGAGGCCTGGAGCTCAAAAGGGCTTCCCATCTGACCTTGACTGAACAAGCTTCAACAAGCTATTCTGTACCTTCTTACAGGTCACCTTGCTTGTCTTGACTACATTAACTGCAAGTGTTACACAGTGCAGAGCCTGCCTTTCTGGGCTGCCCATATCTGGCTATTTTGCATGGTGCAGACATTGCACATCCATGTCAGCCATATTTGGCTTGGTGCCTTATTCTGGTTCCGCTGGCATTACTTTAGGTATATATCACCTAGAAACTTGTCACTCTGGGAAGAAGCAGTCTGAGAGCACCTAAGGTGGCAGATCTGACTTCTTCCTTGCTAATTAGCAATGATGCATGCTTTTGGTACCATTAAATACATTTCACTCTGTTTCTGAGCAAACCTGCTATGTCTGGTGAGTTTCATTCATATGCTCCTGGGAGGGTGCAGTATTTCCCCATCAAAATTGTGTCAGAATGTGGGACATATTGGAGGACTGTGATGTCACCAGTTGGTAAGTGAGATGTAAGCTAAATAACTAACTTGCCTTGCTGCAAGTGGCCTTTCAGTCTTTCAAATATGTATTTAACACATTGTATTAATAAAAGGGGCATTGAGTGGCAATTAAAATAGACAGGGGACTGTAGAGAATGTTTTTAAAAACATTCTCTGTATCAATACACTGATTGATATGTGGCATACACTGCAGGAACGCCTGGAATAGAGAATAATGTATGTATACCTACACATATAAGAAGTAGTGAAGCAGGTGACTGATGAGTAACTAAGTTACTTTAGGTCAATAAATATTGACAAATGGCTAGACCCTTTGGGGGTTTTATAAAAATCCATTTTCAGGAGACCCTATGCTAGTAAGGGGTATTGATTTTACCCTCAAAAAGAAACCCTCATAGAATATAGTGAGTGGAGCTTCTGATTTGCTGGTTGCACCAGAACACAGGGAATAATTTTGAAATATGCGTAGTTATGTCATGGATGAATTACTGCATTTGAATAGGGCATTGATATTTGTACTGGACCTCTATGTTTCCTTCATTTAGAACAACAACAAAAAAATGAAGCGCATTGTTGCATGAGAGAAGGAAGTTGGTTTTATATATGTTGTCTCTGTCTAGTCCAGTACTGTTGATTTCCCTCTTTTTAACTCATTCTATCCCTCACCTAACACTTTTCCCTTGCAGGAGACTGTTTGAATATATCTTTCAGGGTGTAAGCGCACATTGTAAGTACAAAGCAGACATCACAAGACAGGATCTCAGATGAAAATCATGGTAAGCGCACTAGAAAGCTGTTTAAAAAACCGTCAGGAGAGAAAAATTTAAATGAAGGTAAGAATATGAAGTATAGAAAATATGTTAAGTACTATGGACAGTGAAGCAGTTACAAGGTATAGCATATAAGAGGAGACTGGTTTTGCATACATTGTCCTGTATTCTACTTGTCCTTTTTTGTGCCATGCAGTGCTGCAACAAATTATGGCAGCAATCTCATTATATAGAAGTTTTGTTATAGCATCTCTGATTATGCCAGGGCTCATACCATATTAGGGTTTGAATACTAGCAATTCCCCTATGTTGCCATGTTTCTGCAGGTCTACATACTGGGGCTGAAGTTAGTGGTAAGCAATAGTTCCAGGGTTGGAATGCCCTAAAGAAGTCTGTGCAAACCTAGTGACTTGCATGTTTAGGGGGTTTCACCAATTCTTCTAAAATATTCTCATAATGAGAGGGGTTGGAAATGCACTCTTGACAGTGGCAGACGTAAAACTTCTTCCAGGGTTAGGAAAAAGTTGTTGGAGGAAAATTGAACTTGGAAAGATTCAGATTTTCACATGAGTAAATCGACACATGCACATTTTTGTGTATATTAAAATTATGAATGTAACTCTCTCTCTCTATCAGCTGGCATCACTGTGAGTGACTGTATTCTGCTCTTTCACAAGGAGCATATTGACCCTCAAAGTAGTTTTGTACAGTGCACAGAATTCCTGTGGCAATGTGTACTTTTTGAGACAAAAAATGATTTTTGCTTTTGCCAATGCTTGTTAGAATGGTGAGGGCCCAGCAGCTCCAACACTGATATGGTTTTACAAAAAAAACGTGCTTAGAAAAAGGTATGCATGGAAATAAAAAATACAAATTATCAAAAGACTGACCTCCAATTTCAGAACTACTGGCTTTGGCAATGCTTGTTTATTTTTGTTTTCTATAAATTTATTTAAACTGGTTAAACTAGGTTGTTGCACCACATGAAAAGTGTGAATATTAATTTATCTAACAACAGCAATATTACTGTCTCTTAGTGACAACCTTAAAATGTAGTATGGCCTAATGGCTGCAGTGTCAAATACAAAGGCTTTCAAAAGTAATGCAAACAGTATCTCTAGAGACCTGAATTACATGGCATGCCTTAATGCACCTTAGTTCTGGGCGCATTATGCCAGTTGTTTAGCTGCTAGAAAGCACACTACACACAAATACAAATAAATAAATAAATAAAAAACAGCAGAAGTTATTTGCTTACCTCTAACTTGCTGTCACACAGCAGGGGAATGGGTTTGCTTGTTCAGCTATCAGTATCCTGGATAACTTTGAATGGGGAAAGCTGTATGGAAAGCCTTGCACAAAAAATGGAACAGCTGCTAATGTGTTTAAAGGTCAAGTTCCACATTTAGAAGCCTACCAGGGCTCACAACAAGGGTTGCCTTTGACATTTTGACCTCTGTAACTTTTTGAAAGGTGAGATGGCAGCGCAGGGAGAGAAGGAGAAGTTTGCTTACTTTTACTTTTTTTTGGCAAAAGCAAGCACTATACGCACTCATGCTAAGGGAATTGGTGGTTGGGTATTCATTTTTTTTTTAGCTCGCTTAAATTTGCTAATTACTTCCTCAGAGTTTGTTTATGCCCAGTTTCTACAAATAGGGGTTGATAGTGTTGACAGAAGTGAAACCTGTTTCAGGTTTCCTACTGTCAAAATGGGGGAAGGAGGCTAACTTCTCTACAAATTAAGGATAGGAAAAAATATGTTTTCTCTCTCTTTTTCTCAATCTCTTTTGAGCCTGTCTAAACTGTCTATGAAATAGCCATGAGGCATTTAATTGGCTATTCAGTAATACTGTTTTAAAAATTGTTAGCATTAATAAAATGAATATATATATGCTATGTTACTGCCCATCCTGTGTGATGTTTTAATGAGAGGATGAGTAGTCTACATTGCTGGTCCCTTATTTGACCTTCAAGGGGAACTAGATGTGGGTAGTTTTGTTCTAAAATTCTCAGGTGATAACACCATTATTGTAGGTTATTCTCCTGCTACATAGTTTAGGGAGTTTTTGAGCATTTTTATCTGAGGTTAAGCCACTGTGTGTATGTACAGGGCTGTGTTTGATTGAACTGGGAACATATTCCCTTTTCAGCAGATTTGTTTCTATTTTGGCCTACAGCAAATAACAAGTGTTAAGCAAATGCAAACTCCAGTGCAACTTGTTCTAAAAGAAAAAACATACATATAATACCTGCTTGGAACGTTGAAGAGTAGTTTAAACAACTTAAATTCCTTGATATTAATTAAATATCCTGATTCTACCATTGTAGGGTACAACACTTCAGGTAAATGTAAATTTTGCCCTGATGATGTCTAAATCTATAATGTGCCTAGGGAAATTAGGGTCAAAATTAATTCTCAATTTATGGTAATAATATTAGGAATATCACATTAGCCTTCCTGGAGCTAGATTGGACACCACAGATCTGTTTAGGATATCACTGTTTTCTTGAGAAATAATACCTTTGTAGGAGATATGCAGGGTGAGTTTATTCCACTGAATAACATTATCAAGGGGTGCAGAGTAGATACCCGAGAGTAGATACGAGTATGGTATCAGTTTTATTTTTGCACAGTGTTTCAGGATGAAGATATCAGACATGCCCAAGGAAAATCTCATGTTTGCACTGAAGTGGAAGATGTTTCCACTTACGTGGGAGGTAAAGGGATACATTTCACAACTTTAATATAAATAAATATAATTTTGCAACAGTATATATATATATATATATATATTTTTTTTTTTTTTGTTTCATAAATGGAATTTACTCACAAATACCTAATGATAGGTTAGAACAGGGCACTTGCTGCTTGCAGCTTCAGTAAGGATTCTCTGTTGTATGCACGCCCGGTAGAGCACGTATGGATTTGTTGAGAGATGATGAATGATGCTGTTAGACTGCAGTTTGTTACATATGAAAAGGAAATGGATGTATGTACACATAACTAACAAAAAAGTTATAGATTTAGGGAATGGAGAGGTTTGGAAAAATGCCCTCACCATAAAATGACATTTAAAATAAATAACATTTTAAAAAGAAAGGGTGGTGGTAACATGCTGTCCCCATAAAGTGATTACCTTATGAACTTGTGGTTCCCTTAGAGCCTGTTGTGCCTGGCACCAGTACGATATTATTATTTATACCTGTAGAGGGAAAGTATTTTTCGCTCCTCAGTGGGTTTTAGCATTAAAGTCCATCCATTGGGTAAAAACCTCTTTGCCATCATACTGAGATACCAAGTCCACTATGTTCACTGTGAGTCCCAATGTCAATACGCAAGCAGTAAAGAAAGACTTGGGCCACCTATGCCTGGAAGGTGGTACATTGTCTTGCAGTAAGCTGATGACCTCCTTGTGACCTCTCCATCACTTGAGGCCTGTGAAAGCCTGTGACAAAAGACACTGTAGCTCTGCTGAACTACCTCCAGGAGAGAAGAGAAGCCACATTGTCAAAATTCCAGTGCTGCCAAAAAGAGATGACTGACCTGGTTTTTGTGATATTCCAAGGTACACCCCGCATATCACCTGACAGAATGAAATTGGTTCAGGGCATTCAGCTCCTGCCCACCAAGAAAGGAATGATGTCCTTCCTGGGGATAATGAACTGCTGCCACCAATGGGTCCATGAATGCAGATACTATGAATGTTACAAAATGAACTTGCAAACTGTTTCAAGAAATTGAAAGAGACATTGTGTACTGCGCCGTCATGGGGACTGCTGGACTACAAACTGCCTTTCCATCTCTGTTTCAGAGCAAAATAACATTGCAAATGAAGTGATGCTGCCAATGGTGTGCTGACACAGCTGGAAAAGAAAGGCCTGTGGGATACAACTATGTGGCTTTGCTTTCTGCAGTGACTCGGGGTCAGCAGCTTTGATGGTGGAAAGGATGGCTCTCATTGTGTTGTACTACACCTGTATTGTCTAGGTGCCACATTTGGTATGATTGTTGTTGTCTGGATCAACACAACATTTTCTGCTGACAGGCACACAGGTTATAATGGCATCATGTAAGATGCCCACCTGTAAATCCATTCTCTTAGAAACAGATAAGACCCCCAAGTAAGTTGGTGTTGAGATTGTAGAAAACGGCACCACGCAAAGATTAGACACCATTAAAAAAGGTACACTATAGGAGTGGTACACTGATGGTTCCTCCAGCAGACTGATAGACACTGATTACAGAGTAGGGTATGCTATAGCATTAGCTGAAGTACAGCTCTGTCACTTGGAACATCTACCCAATAAGATGAGCTGTATGCTGTGACAAAAGCATGAATAGTAGTCCAGGGTAAAACTGTTAACATTCGAACTGACTCACATTATGCTTTGCAGTTCTTATTTGTGGGCAGCGGTGAAAATATCACAGATTCATAACAGTAGCAGGGCGCCTTATTAAAAATGGTCCTTTAGTAAGGATCTTGTTAAAAGCAATACTATTATACACCAGGATAGCGGTAATAAAATGTGAAGCCTACACAGGAGCTAATACTAAGTTAGCCAAAGGTGATTCCATTTCTGCCACAGCATTAAATGAAAGCATGTTACAGCCAGTGCAGATGGGACTTGTTAGAACTGGGGGTCTCTAGTTGGCAGAGGTAGGTCCCACTGTCCAAATAGGGACCCTTGCTTCTAGTCAGGGTAAGGAGGAAGCACTCTTTATATAACCTCTGCTCACCCCCGTGGTAGCTTGGCACAAGCAGTCAGACTTATCCAAAAGCAATGTGTTAAGTATTTGTACCAACACTCACAGTAACAAAGTGAAACACCACAAACTGACTCCACACCAGTTTATGAAAATAAAGCTATTTAATCTAAACGACAAAAATCCAACATACACAGTTCAAGAATATGGTTGCAAAAGAGTTCTTAAGGTTGCGATAAAATAATCCACAGTTGCGTGAAAAGTTCACATTTGCGTCACGTTTAGCTAACAGTACCTTTTAAATGCAACAAAGTTCCAAAGCAGAAGCTGGTGCGGTGGAAAACAAGCAATGAGTTGCTCCTGAGACCCTGGGGAGGCGATGGGACAACCCCGCTGCAGCAGCGGGCGTGTTGCGACAAATCTGGTCTGTATGGGGAGGAAGGCGGACATGTATGGATTCCGGTGCATAGGTTCCGTAGGAAGTTTTCCCTCGCAAAGGCAAGATGCAATGATCTCTGGAGTTGCGACGATCTCCGGGGTGAGGATGCGCGTACCAGCGGTGATGTTTCTCTCGCAGCTCCTCAATGCGATGGCTTCTGCGACGACACTCGCAGTGACGTGATGCGGTCCTCAAGCAAGCGGTGCAGCGATCTCACCCAGCGACGACAGGCTCTGCGTCGACACTCGCAGCAATGGTAATCTTCCTGCACCGTTCTGGTGCATCCTGAAAACGAAGCATGCAACGGCTCTGGCAGCGGCAACAGGCGCGGCGACGATCTCGACCTTCGTAGCGGCTGGAATTTCCTCGCACTGTCGGGGATGCGCTCCGCAAGCGAGCGATGCGACAAAACTTGCAGAAAGTCTTTAAAAGCTTGGTTTCCAGCTTCCCAACACAGGTACAACTTCTAGAGGCACCACACATGGGTCACACACTCCAGGAAGGACAGAACTCTCTCAGTAGAGTTCATGGAAACTGGGGGTGAAGTCCTTTTGTTCCTGGGAATTCAGAACAGGGAGCCAGCTCTTCTCAGGCCCTTGGAGACCTTTCTTCCACTTTTCCTCCTGCCAAGTCAGGTAGGGCATCCTGACACTGGCTCGCCAGCCAGGGTCTGCACCCTCAGGCTGACCAGAGTTCACGGGTGAGGCTCTCCTCTCCCTATCCCGCCTTCTGGGTTCCCGCACTCTCCTCCCAGGAGAGGCGCCCTCAGAACACAACTCTCCTACCAGTTCAGGACCTCTCCTACCAGTTTAGGATCCCAACCTAGGGTTTAACCCCTCAGGTTGCACCGGGGTCAGAGGCGAGGACTCCCTCCCTCTGCACCCCATTCCAGAGCGCTGCACCCTCCCTACTCGAGGGGTACCCCTGGGAACCATATTGGTCAGGACACTGGTTACAGATGCCCTTCCTTCCAGGTCAGGCAGATCCTGAACCTGGTCTCCCAACCCAGGGACCAATACCTGCGGTGGTGCACTTGCCTGGCACGCCAGGACTTCTGGGGACTCACACAGTACCCCCTTGAGGGTGACACATGACTCTTGTGTCTTGTGACAGTCTGCCTGGCGCAGATCTGCCGACCCCTGTCCGTCTGACAGCGCGGAAAGATCCCCCAGGGCAGAAGTGAGGTCACCATGGTCACTCACCGGGGACTGACGCACTGGTTCTCCCACTGGGTACTCCTTCCCCCTCTCACCCCTCAGTCTGGACTTCGGTACCCTCCCAAATGGAGAGGCACCGCCAGACACCTGAACCACTGGAGCCCTGTTTACAGAGGCTCCAGGTTCTCCTTACACTAGGAGATCCTCCTCAACCTGGTGTTCCCTTAAGGAACCCTCCAGGCCCTGAGACGGGGTTTCGGGCACCGTGAGACACACCGTCCCACACTCACTTCTTCTCCACTGAGACCGGACATGAGCCCCTACACTCCTCCCACTACACTGGGACCTAACTGGGCTACACTGAACCTCTTCCACCTTACAGGTCTGGAAGATATTTAAGCCACTCCTCTTGGGATCACTCCCCAATGCCTCCTCAGACTCTAGAATTCACCAAGAGGTATGCCTCCAGCGCAAGCTCTCTGGGATCAGAGAACTCACACTCCACCTGGTGTTGGCAGAGCTCTGGAAAACAGGGACTTAAAATATGCTCTCCAACAAATGAATCACACAGCCCCCCACAGTTGTTAACCAAGCTACTCTTTGCCTCACCCTCCAGTGCCTCACACAAGTATCTCACACCACTCTCCTGAGACTGGCAAGACAGAATCTGACTTTCCATGTCACACAACCCACACTCTTCTGGCTGGTCTTCACACACACACACCAAGGTTTCTACCATGGGGGAACCCCTCTCCCTGTACCTCTCATCTAGAGTCAGTAGAGTGTCTCTCCCACCACTAGGAATATGGTCCCCTGTGCCAGTCCTCCAATCTATTTCAGGGATAGTGCACTTCACTGGAACTACATCATAAACCTGAACCCCTTGGTGTATGTCAACCCCTTCCATCAAGTTAGGCGCCACACCTCTGGTTGTTTGTACCTTTCTCTCAGCACTGGAAACTATAATCTTGCTGCCACCATCTGAGCTGGACTCCACCTACAACTCAGCAAAGCTCACCTCTTGAGCTACCCATGTTTCTTCTTTAGCTGAGACCCTCATGCCTCTTGAGCTCCAACTCAAGCTCCCTCATTCTTAATTCATGGGCCAAGGTAAATTTCAATTCCTCCAGGGCACTGGCATTTTTGCTCTCCTCCGCCGCCCTTTCTCGTTCCGCTCTTTCTCTTTCTTTTTCCATTTGCTTCAGCTCCATTTCAAGCCTCAACATTTCTAACTTATGATCTTTAGCCCTTTGGTTTGCCTCCAACTCCTCTGGGGAAAAACATTCAGCTGAATGGTTGCTGCCAGCCCTTGAGGCTGCTCTGGACACAGGCAGATCCTTTGGCCTGGAACCATCTCTTTGTGCATCCTCATCCACTTCTGCACCATCTGTCTCCCCAGCCTCTTTGGTCTCCCACCAGGCCCTGAAGGCCTCCTGTAGCTCCTCCTTCTTGGAGCGGCGCTTCATGGGGCATCCAAAGTTCCTGCAGAACTGCCTGAGTTAACCTACTTTGTAATCACTTAATATTTCAATATCAAACTCCAGTTCTGCAACATCACTTGCTGGTTTACCATTCAGAGACATGATGCTTGGATTCCTTCAGGATGACGATCAAAAATAGAACAAAAAATTAAAAACTCAACCGTAGTATGCAGTGGCGTAGTGGTCTGCACTCACTAGTGATGTGCACCAATCACTGTGGGTCTAGTACAAATACAAGTTCAAATCCCACCGCTGACCAACAATGTTAGAACTGGGGGTCTCAAGTTGGCAGAGGTAGGTACCACTGTCCAAATAGGGACCCTTGCTTCTAGTCAGGGTAAGGAAGAAACACTCTTTAGATAACCTCTGCTCACCCCGTGGTAGCTTGGCACAAGCAGTCAGGCTTATCCATAAGCAATGTGTAAAGTATTTGTACCAACACTCACAGTTAAACAGTGAAAACACCACAAACTGACTTCACACCAGTTTAGAAAAATAAAGGTATTTAATCGAAACTACACAAGACAAAAACGACAATAATCCAACAAACAGTTCAAGAATATAGATGCAAAAGAGTTCTTAAGGTTGCGATAAAATAATCCACAGTTGCGTGAAAAGTTCACATTTGCGTCACGTTTAGCCAACAGTACCTTTTAAATGCGACAAAGTTCCAAAGCAGAAGCTGGTGCGGTGGAAAACAAGCAATGAGTTGCTCCTGAGTCCCTGGTGAGGCGATGCGACAACTCCGCTGCAGCAGCGGGCGTGTTGCGATGAATCCGGTCTGTATGGGGAGGAAGGCGGACGTGTATGGATTGTGGTGCGTAGGTTCCGTAGGAAGTTTTCCCTCGCAAAGGCACGATGCGATGATCTCTGGAGTTGCGACGATCTCCGGGGCGACGATGCACGGACCAGCGGTGATCTCTCTCTCGCAGCTCCTCGATGCAATGGCTTCTGCGACGACACTTGCAGTGACATGATACGGTCCGCAAGCAAGCGGTACAGCGATCTCACCCAGTGATGACAGGGTCTGCGATGAAACTCGCAGTGATGGTAATCTTCCCGCACCATTCTGGTGCGTCCCGGAAATGAAGGATGTGACGGCTCTGACAGCGGCAACAGGCGCTGCGACGATCTCGACCTTCGTAGCTGCGGGAATTTCCTTGCACTGTCGGGGATGCGCTCCGCAAGCGAGCGATGCGACAAAACTTGCAGAAAGTCTTTAAAAGCTTGGTTTCCGGCTTCCCAACACAGGTACAACTTCTAGAGGCACCACACATGGGCCACACACTACAGGAGGACAGAACTCTCTCAGTAGAGTTCATGGAAACTGGGAGTGAAGTCCTTTTGTTCCTGGGAATTCAGAACAGGGAGCCAGCTCTTCTCAGGCCCTTGGAGATTCCTTCAAGACAGGGGACACAGCACAAAGCAAAGTCCTTCTGGGGACACTGACCAGGAGTACATGGCAGTTCACAGACTACACACAGGCACTGCAGTGGCAGGCCTGAGACACCATTTTAGGGCTACTCATGTGGGTGGCACAATCGGTGCTGCAGGCCCACTAGTGGCATTTGAATCATCAGCCCCGGCACTCAGTGCACGTTAATAGGGACTTCTTGGTAACACAAATATGCCAATCATGGATAACCAATTACAATAACAATTTACACAGAGAGCATATGCACTTTAGCACTGATCAGCAGTGGTAAAGTGTGCAGAGTTCTATTGCCAACAGCCACAGGTCAGGAAAAATAAGAGAGGAAGAAGCAAAAAGTTTGTGGATAACCCTGCAAAAAGGGCCAGTTCCAACGGGACTAATGAACAAATCATTCCAAAAATACAGCTTATTCAGAGACAATTGTTGTAAGCTAATGCAAAGGAAGCACAATGGTCTCCAACAACAGATGAACATAGAGGGAGGATTGATGATGGATGTGAGCTGAATAATGAAGAGAGTATGGGCCTACCAGGGTGAGATGCCTGTGTCCCCACGCAGTATGTTCCTTTCCCTTACAAGACTGGAGCAGAGACCATCTGATATTGCACAAGGGAGGATGAATGTGCAGATGCATGTTGCTTTCCAGTGAATGGATTTAAATATTTGCTGGTGTGGGTGGTTATGTTTTCAAAATGAATGGAGGTGTATCCAACAGGGAAGAATAATGCAGCAACTGAGGCGCAGTACTTCAGTAAAGCCATCTCTCCAAGGCTGGAGACCCACCAGGGCATAAATAGCGATAAAAGGAGATCACTTAGGGACTACATTTATACTGAAGAGGTTGTTTTGGGGGAATAAAGTATAACATGCATAACCCATACCACCCTCCAACTTGAGGCCAGGAGAAGTAAATGAGCGCCAAAATAAAAATTTTAAAAATAGATTATTAGTAAAAGCAACTGATGGAACAGGCCTGAAATGGCCTGGTGCTCTGAATTTAGGACTGACTGTGATGTGGCAAAGACTTCTAAAGTGATTATGGAGACATGGTCATTGCAAGAAAAATAAAAGCTGTTTCTTTTACTTCTAGGTGGACTGGACCACAGACGGTGAACCAACTCCTTGAATGGGTTGAGGGGAGAAGATGCAAGGCAGCGCCCCAACGCCTGAGAGGACGTTACCAGAAAGTTATGACCATCTGTCACCAGAGGACCTGAGTAACACAGCAGTCAAGAAGAGGACAGACCAGACCATTTCCACGATCCATGAGGGCCCATCATAAAGTGTCATACGGACACATCTACATCTACTGATGCTGTTGAGTGAAGTACACATGATGGTCTGCACCTGCTGAAAAATAGACTGAAGAGGACAACGCAGGGCAGGTCCGTGACACTGCCCCTGAACAAGATGACTGCAGAGCAGGAGAAGATGCAGATGACCGCTCACTGCATGACTAAATTACTGACACTTGCTGAAAGTGCCCAGGAACTAAGTGACACTGTAGCACTATGCATTGCACAGAGAAATATTTTTGTTGAACACTTACTGCTGGTATCACAACAGCCTGCTGATATAATATTGATCTCATCGAGATGTGTCAATGTGACAATACATGCATTGTATGGAAACACTGTGTAATGCCATCCAAAGATATGTAACTAATATTTCCTTCATATATACATATATATATATTTTGGTTTCACACTAATGTTGGATAGGTCTATCCAAAAGGGGGGATTGTTATAAAATATATATTGATATCCATACAAATTCATGTGTATGACTTTAAAAGATATCATAATTAGATATTTCACATTAACATGAGGCCTGGAGCTTAAAAGGGCTTCCAATCTGACCTTGACTGATCAAGTTTCAACAAGCTATTCTGTACCCTCTTACAGGTCACCTTGCTTGTCTTGACTACATGATATGCAAGTGTTACACAGTGTAGAGCCTGCCTTTCTGGTCTGCCCATATCTGGCTATTTTGCATGGTGCAGACATTGCACATCCATGTCAGTCATATTTGGCTTGGTGCCTTATTCTAGTTCCGCTGACATGGCATTACTTTAAGTATATAGCACCTAGAAACTTGTCACTCTGGGAAGAAGCAGTCTGAGAGCACCTAAGGTGGCAGATCTGACTTCTTCCTTGCTAATTAGCAATGATGCATGCTTTTGGTACCATTAAATACATTTCACTCTGTTTCTGAGCAAACCTGCTATGTCTGGTGAGTTTCATTCATATGCTCCTGGGAGGATGTCAGTATTTCCCCATCAGTATGTAGCGCAAACTAGACCTGAGACATCGGGTATCAGAGCGCTTTACATGAGAACCACTTTCGTTACAGATGGACACATTCATTTTTGGTTGGCACGGGAGATTAAGTGATTTGCTCAGAATCACAGGATGTTGAGCGTTGTTGCTGAGACTCTAACTCGGTTCCCCAGCTTTGAGGTTAACCGCTCTAGCCATAAGGCTACATCCTCTCAGTCTTGACCCTGTTCCTCATGAAACCAGGTCCTCCCCTGGACCGGAAACAAGAGCCCTGGAACCGGTTTCGGGGCATCAACCCCCATCATCCAGGCTAGCTTGAATCCACTGACACAATGACCCCGAGACCAACGTCTGGGCATACCTGACACACTTAGAGCGAGAAAGCAAAAGACGCACATATGATGGATAGAATGCAGAGCAAATCAATCATTCACCCCCCACCCCATGAAGAGATCTGGCTTAAATCCATTGTTCTTTTGCACACCATGCCTACCCAGTTTAGACCTAGCCGTATGCAAATCTGTCTTTAAAATAAATCTTGGCAGGATCCTTAATAAGTTGAACAAGTCACTGAAATGGGTAGACAATAGAACTAGATGTGGTCCTGTGGGTGTGTTTTCGCCATGGAACTAGGATACTTGACATCTAATCTATGCATTTTAGCTTCATGTAAATATCCTGGGAATAAATCTGGTCAGGGTCCACAACACAGTGACATTTTCCGAGGATGGGTAGTCCCTCGTTTTTACAAATTAAGCACTGGCTATCTTTGGTCCCCTACTTTAACAAACCACTGGCTTTTAGGACAATTCTACTATTCTGTGCTTCTGTCCATTACTTTTTTTTTTTTTTTTTTTTTTTTTTTGAAGACGTTTATTATTGTAAAAGGAAAAGTGCAGTACACATAGCAGAGCCTACAACCCTGCGGGCCGGCTGCAAGAAGTCTGTGAATTGTATAGGCATAGGGTTACAGAGGAAGGCATTATGCATCTTCTCCTTCTTTGTTTGGCGTGCTTCTTCGCTGGTGGATTATATATACACTTCACATTTCGCACACAATCTGTTCCATAATTGACGTCTCATTTTACATTTTTCTATAATTCAACCAGTAACTTTTCAACATAAAACAGGGGTGATCATATCAGTATGTCCCAGCGTGTCTGTGTGGCCAGTGCCGTGCCACACGTCGTCCGTGCGCACGGCACCAACGTCCCATCAACATGTTAGACATGCGCCGGCGGCGCAGCAGTGAAATGTGGGGTCTATAGCCCGCGTGTGTGAATAGCTGTGAAGCTGGTGTGGGACAGGGTCCGCGGGCGGTGGTATCCCTCCGTTCGTCGGTTCAGTGTACGGCGTGCGTGGCAGACGCAAGTGTCGCCCCTGTTGCATGTTCGGTGGGTGGCACCCATTCCTGCGTTCCTTGCCGAGTGTCCAGTCAGTGGCGTTTAACCGCCGCTGTGTGACGGTATGTGTTCACGCATCTGGCAAGCACAGGAGTGCGAGATCTTTGACTTGGGGTTACGTGGGGGAGGTCGGACAGGAGGGGGGGGGAAAGTGTACTCGGGGGGGCTGGGTCAGGGCAAAGTTGCTAAGATCCGTGCTCGGGCTGTTGTGTGGTGGAGGGTCCTCGTGTGTGTGCGGCTGATCATTGGTCGTGACTTGTGCGTCGGGGGGAATCAGTGCTGCCTACATTGAGGGGGGGGGGGGCCAACGCGGCGTATGTTCCTGTCTAGGGTGTCGCCGCTCGTGGGGCGCCTATCCTTCTCAGCTGTCTCTGCGTGAGCCCCCTGGCCACGCCTTCCTCCCGCAGGGACACCAGGATATCATTCCATACTTGTGCGATCGGGAACTGCCTCAAACCCGCTATCTCTTCGCTTCGCAGCGCCGTGCCCTCTGCTCTGGCCCAGTTGAGAAAGGATGTGTACCAGTGTGCGGGGGTTGGTGGTTCTCTACTTTTCCAGTGCTTGGTGAGTAGGCGCTTGGCCGTGATGAGGCCTAGGTCCCAGAACCGGGCTATCGTTTTAATTTGTTTAGTTCTCTTGTATAGCCCAAGAACGCATGCCTCCCACGTGTTGGGTAGCCCCGGGCCTGTGCTGTGCGTCAGGAGCGATGTCACCTCCCCCCAGTATGTGGACAGAGTCGGGCAGCTCCAGAGCATGTGTAGGATGTCGGCATCCAGCAGGTCGCACCTGGGACAGGCTGTGGTGTCTGTCGCGAAATACTTATTTATTCTATCGGGTGACAGATATGCCTGATGTAGTATGTACAGTTGGATGGTGCGGAAGCGGGAGTTACGTGGGATGTTCACAGGGCTGGCTAGGACCAGTTTCCATTCTTTGTCAGTCCACCCCCTCCCTCGATGGGTCGCCCACTTGTCCCTGATCGGTTGTGTGGACCTCTGAGTGTGCATGAGGAGCGCCTGTGCCAGCCAGTGTGTAATGTGTGATCCCCTGCCCATAACATGTAGGTACTGGATCAAGTAATGAAGTTGTGGTTCCTCCTGGATGTCCCCCCAGGACTCCGTGTACGCCCTCACCACTGACGCGTGGAGCAGGAATTGCCCCGCTGGCAGGCCAGTGCTCACCGATAGTTCCGCAAAAGGAAGCAGGCCCCCTTCCGCGTAGAGGTCTCCCATTGTCTCCACTCCGGCAGCCACCCAGGGCTCCATGCTACGCGGTGACACCATCCCATTCCTCCGGGGGGTACCCAGCAGGGGAAGGGCGGGGGCATACGGTTTGACGTCCTTCGTCAACTTCAGGCAGCGAAGGAAACACTTGCGGGCTACGGCCACGTGCAAGGGCAGGGGGCGAGGCCCTTTAGTCAGTGGGTGAAACAGGGCACACACCTGCGGGTGTGTCCACTGGTGGTCTGCATTGGCGGTGTCGTCGAGGTGTGAATCGCTAAGCCAGTACGTGACCCACTGCAGCTGTGCTACCAGGTAATATAACTCCATGTTGGGGACCGCCAGCCCCCCTTCCGCCGTCGGGGAGTACAACTTCGCCAGGGCCACTCGTGGGCGCCCCGTGTTCCAGATCAGGCCTCGGAGCATCACCTCCAGCTCTCGGAAGATCCTTGTGGGGACATAGAGCGGGACGTTCGCAAAGTGATAGAGTAGTCTTGGTAGCGCGATCATTTTAGACAGAGCGATCCGGCTGGGTACATTCAACGGCAGGGTCCTCCAGAAGTTCATCTGGGCCCTCAACGAGGACACGGCGCGCACCAGGTTGCCTTCCAGTATATTCTGCGGGTCTCTATAAATGTGGAGCCCGAGGTACTTGAACGTGGTCGGGTACCAGGTGAGCTGGGCGCCACCAAGGTGCACTTCACATTCCTCCAGGTCCGAGCTGAAGGCGTACACTCCGGACTTAGTCCAATTGACTCTGAGGCCCGATACCCCTTCAAACGCCCGGAATATGTCCGACAGTGTTGCAGGCACCGCCGTGAGGTCTCGCACATAGAGTAACAGGTCGTCCGCGTACAGCGAGACCGTGTGCACACCGTCCGCCAGCGGGATCCCCCATTCCGCTCCCTTGTCCCTCAGTAGGGCCGCCAGGGGTTCGATCGCCAGGGAGAAGAGAAGGGGCGACAGGGGGCAGCCTTGTCTGGTACCCCTGCGCACCCGCACCGTCTCCGACAGCAGCTTGCCCGTCCTCACACGGACGTTCGGACGTTGGTATAGCAGTCCGACCATATCCATGAAGGCATCCCCGACGCCGAGCTTGTTGAGCACCGCTCCCAAGTACGGCCACTCCACCGAGTCGAAGGCCTTCTCCAGGTCTAATACTAGACACCCCGACCTCGGCCAACGTAGTGTGGCCGCTTCCTGGACCCGAAAGAGACGCCGCAGGTTACGGGAAGTGCTCCTCGCCGGCATGAACCCGTTTTGGTCTGCATGCACCAGTGCCGGGACCTCTAGGGTCAGGCGGCGGGCCAGCAGGGAGGTGAACACTTTGTAGTCTGTGTTCAGCATGGCCAGGGGCCTATAGGACCCCATACATGTGCCGTCTCTGTCTGGCTTCAGCAGCGAAACCAGGTTCGCCTCATTTAGAGAGTCCGGGAGCGCCGAGTCCTCAATCGCGTGTGTGTAGAGCTTGAGCATCTCCGGGACCAGTATGTCCGAGCAGGCCTTGAAAAACTCGGCGGGCAGGCCGTCGGGGCCGGGGGACTTGCCGTTGGACATTGCGAAGATGGCTTCTCGCAATTCCTCTTGGGTGAATGGGCCCCCCAAGTCCTCCTGCTGCGCGTTCGTCAGAGAAGGCAGTTGGATGTCAGCAAGGAAACCCTCTATGGTGGCCGTTGAGACCCTCAGCTGTGACTTGTATAGGGCCCGGTAGTGCCCCACAAACGCCTGGTGTATCTTGCTTTGTGTGTATACAATCTCCTCTCCAGTCGTCCGAATGGCGGACACTGGTTCCGTGCGGGATTCCTGTTTGACCAGCCAAGCCAGCAGCCTCCCCGGTTTGTCGCCATGTTGGTGCACCCGCGCTGAGTGGGCCGCGAAGTTGACGTGTTTCAGTCTTTCTAGTAGCGCAGCGTGTTCCTCACGGGCCTCCCGTAGCCGGTCACTCGCTCCTAGCACTGCCTCCCGCTCCCAACGGAGCAGGTCCGCCTCCACCTTGCTTAGGTCCGCCTCCAACTTTTTCTGGATACTCCCTTGTGTGCCTAAGCAATGACCCCGTATCACCACTTTGAAGGCGTCCCACTCCACACTTGGGGTGGACGCCGTGCCCGAGTTGTCGGCGAAGTACTGCGCTACCCGGGCCTGTAGGGCGTCTCTGAAGGGTGCGTCGAGCAGTAGGGCGGGTTGTAGCCGCCACAAGGGTATGGGTGGATGTGGGCGTTCCCATGCTATTGTCAGCGTGTGTGGGTTGTGGTCTGAATGTGTCCGGCCAAGGTATTGTGACTCAGTAATGTGCGGTAGCATTTCCGTTGTCACCATGAATCTGTCCAGGCGGACATGTAGCGTGTGTGCCCCCGAGTAATATGAGTATACCCTGGTGTCCGGGTTGTGTGCGCGCCATGCATCCCTGAGGTCCCACTGTGTCGCCCATCGTGCGAACGCCTGCGCAACCCCCAAAGAAGTGGCATCTGGCCTGGGCGGGGTCGAGCGGTCAAGCGCAGGATCTAGCACTGTATTGTAATCACCTCCCAGTACCCAGGGGACTCCGTGCCAGGGCGCCAGTGTTTCCGATAGGTGTGTCAGGAAGCTTCCCTGGTCTGTGTTTGGAGAGTAAACGGACGCCAGAACTACTGGCTGTCCGTCCATCCGGCCCTTCACCAGTACATATCTCCCCCCCTGGTCAATGAGCACCTCAGACATTGTGAAGGGGGTGCCTGGCCTAACCCACAGTAGTGCCCCACGGGCAAACGAGGAGTATTCCGTGGCGTACAACTGACCCCTCCACCTGCGCCGCAGTGCAGCCACCTCCGCCCCACATAGGTGTGTCTCCTGCAGGAGTGCGATTTGTATATGTTGCCTTTTCAAGTAGGAATATATCTGGTATCTGCGCGCAGGTGTGTGCATTCCCCTGATGTTCCAGGTGCATATCTTAATGGAAGTCATACTAGCGGTGCGCTCTCCTCTCCCTCCCTCGGACAAACAGCCGTCCCACTAGAGGCCCCCCCCTCGCCCTCCTTAGCATGTCCATCTCCACCCCTCGTAGTACACTTTGCATAGATCAGGTAGACATTAGGTGGGGGGAAAACAATAATCAACGTTAACCAACTGTGGGCAAAACCCACTAAAATACCAAGGGGACCGTGGCGAAACGGGCCACCGTCCATAATCTCAATTGAGAGGGACAACAGTTCCAGTCTAAGGGGCAGTGCGCATAAGCACAGTTGAGGCTAAGAGGAAGTTAAGTCAGTTAATGGAGTCCCGGCTCCATCCCCGAGCCTCAGGGTGCAGGCCGTTTGCTGGCCACCGGCTGCGGACCGGTACATGACGTATCTCTGGTCCCAAGGAGCCCCGTCTGTGTGGGCCCCGGTCTCTCTTGGGGGGGAGGGCCGCAGGTCCGTGCGAGCCCTTGGCCCCAGTCAGGGAAGGCGCCTCTCCCCCCCAGGCCACACCTGCAGCCGGCCAAGGACGAGCACGGGTCAAGGGGCAACCCCACCATCATCAATCTCATCAGCCTTCAACGCCACTGAGGCAGTACTCACTGTGTCTGTGGTCCGCTGTCCATTCGGCAGGCAAGTGGGGTGGAGGGGTGCATTCCCAGCTGCACCCGGCGCTAGCTGTGCTTCAGCGTCTCGCCGGTCGTTGCCGCATCCCCCTCCCCTGGGCGGCCTTGTTCCAGACTGCTCCTGTGGGGCTAGTGAATCAGGTCTGAGGTTTGCGGCGTGACCACCGGCAGGTCCACAGAGATCTGTGAGTTCGGTATCCCGTATATGGCTTCGTCGTCGTCGCTGGGCGCTGTCTGCTGCTCGTCCTCGGGGTGTGATTCCTGGGAGGGTGGGTTGCTGAGCTGGGAATCTTTCCGCAGAGCGTCCCGCTGTTCCTGGAGCATTAGATCCAACGGGGGAGAGTGTCGTGATCCTCCCTCTGCCCGTTGGGACTGTTGTGTTCCGTGCCTCCGGCGGTGTCGTGGGCCGCGTCGCCTGGGTCTTGTCTCGCCCCCCCGATGGGTCTTGGGCGCCATGTCCGTGCCTCCGTCCAGCCACTCGCTGACCTCCCCGGGGGTCCCGAAAAAGTACGTGTTGTCCCCCGCCACCACTCTCAGCTTTGCGGGGAAGAGCAGTGAGTATTTGAGGCCTGCGGTGCGCAGCCTCCTCTTGACTTCCAGGAAGTCATGTCTCTGGCGTTGCACCTGGATGGTGTAGTCGGGAAAAAACATGATCGTCGCATTGTCTATGCGGATTTCGCCCATTTTCCTCGCTTCCCGCAGCACTGCGTCCCGGTCCCTGTAGTTCAGTATCCTGAAGAGTAGTGGCCTTGGGTTGGTGCCGGTCGTGTAGGGCCTGGTCGGTACTCGGTGCGCTCGTTCTACTACAAAGTGGGGTGAGAGCGTGCCTTCTGGCAACAGGGTCCGTAGCCAGTCTTCCACATGTTGCGCAGGGTGGTTCCCTTCCCATTTTTCCGGGACACCCACGAGCCTGATGTTATTGCGTCTCGCCCTCCCTTCCGCATCCTCGGCCCTGTCTTCCAGAAACTCTACCCTGTTCAGGAGATCCTGCACGTGCTTGTCCGTTTGGGTGAGTTTGGGCTCTATCTCCTTCACTGTGCCTTCCAGGGCTTTCGTTCGGTCGGACAGCTTCCTGTGATCGTCTCTCAGGAGGGTCAGGTCCACGGCCACGCCGTCTATCTTGGACTCCAGGGAGGTCCTGGTCTGCTGGAGCGATTGCTCCATTCGTTCGACTGCCGCCAGCACGCTGTCAAGTCTCGTGGCCAGTTGCTCAGCAGCCATTTTGTCGAGCTGCTTGTTCGTCTTCCCCTTCTGCTGGGCCCCACCAGTCCCGGTGCGGGTCCGCACTCCTCCTGACCTGTGCTTCTGTCCATTACTATGAAAATAAATGACCACTTTGAAACAGGCTTGATGGAAGAAATAAACATCAAAAGCATATTCTCAGTACAAGACCCAACACAGAATGTATTCACACATTCAAGGCTGTTTAAGGGCAGGTGGCAAAATTCTATATTTCCTTCTCTAAGTCCAAACATGAGTTTGAAGATGCATTGCACCGGGCCCCTCCTCTTCTGCATCTCCACACAACCAACCACCAATCAGTACCTCTTTTACAGTGCATACAGGGCTGAAAGAGTGTGAACAGAGTACCCTAACTAGACCATTGCCCCCCGTGGCGACCCCTGCATTTGCCCAGCCCCGCAACGGCCACATGTAAGAGCGGCAGGTAGCCCGCAGTCCCCAAAACCCGTGCTGCCCGGGGCGGATCGGCCCACCATCCCCCCATTGCTACGCCACTTCCTACTAGGCTGGTATATTGGCAACTCCAATCCTCATCTCTTGCTTGTCCTGTTAGTGGGGCAAAAAGTAACACTTAGAGCACTGTAGCAGCTCATTGTGGACAGCGAGACAGACCATTGAAAAGTGGGGCTAACCCACAGATAATGAGATGGTTGGTCATCCTATGAGAGAGAAGAGGTGAAAGAGTAAAAATAGTAAAGAGTAAAGAGTAAAAATAAGAGAGAGAACGAATGAGTAGAGAAGGGCATGGTGCAGTGGAGGAGTGCACATGGCTCAAATGTGAAGAGAGTGAAACAAAAAAGGAGCAGACAGAATATACTCCCACAGTGGCAGCAAAAAGCCATGAAAAAGCTTAGATTTTCTAGAAAAATACAGCAGTTGCAAACATATAATGCTAAAAAATGATACTTGTACACAGACATCACAATATTAATCTACTGAACGGTTATACCATCTATAACCAAGCTCATGGTGGTCTGGCTATCCTGACAGTCATGTTTCCTGTTATTCCAATGGTAAGAGGGCTGTTTTTAGAGCGAACTGGGCAGTCAGGACCCAACCTTGAAAGCTTCCCTTACCCAATTCCAATCGCAGCCTCCTGCGTTGGAGCTTCTTGTTTTAACTTTTTTGCCTTTACCAGGTCTGACTGGTTTCAAGGTGTCCAAGGTGAATTGATTGTGACTGTAATTGTTTGGGAAACTGTGCTTTCAGAGACCTCTGACCTGTCTCAATTGGTCCCTATTCAGTGACAGCCGACACAGGTAAGCGCAATGGGGAGGGGAGGGACGGGATGGGATGGGATGGGAGGAGAGGGGGAGGAAGTTGACAGACGACGGAATAGGTATAATTAAATAAATAAATAATACCTATTCCGTCTTCTCCGCTGCGCCCCACTTCACCGCGCTTACCTGTGCTGGCCGACGCTGCCTCTATTGTGATAAACAATGGTGGTTCATGCCATTCAACAGAAAAAATATGAGGGCCTCGTTTATGAGACTCCTTGAGCCTCCGGAACATCACTTTTTGTTACGTTCCATGGCGCCGAAGCCTACATGATATTTATCAGGCAGCACTAAGCCACATTTTTGGGCTTAATTCTGCCTGATAAATAACAGTCCCATTAACGCAACGTTCTTTGTTAAAGGGAAGTGCAATGGGTGTTGCTGGGGGCGTTCCCAGTAACATCTATGGCCTTTTTGACACTGTCCCAGATTTACGAGAAATCGTAAATCTGAGTCAGTGCCAAAAGCTTACAGAGGAGTAAGGGAGGCACAAGGAGGAGAAATATCTTTTTTTCTATGTACAGCACAGATAGAAAGAGGAAAAAGCCTCTTGTGGTTATTTTTGTACAGAAAGGTTTCCCTTCCTGTACAAACACAATCATCCCCTCAACGCAGGCACCCTTTCACCATGGTGCAAAGGTGCCTGCGTTGGCGCACGACAGCCCATTGCGCTCCGGCGCAGGGGAAAAGGACAGGAATGAGCTATATGTTATAGATATGGAGCATTCCTGCCCTTTTATTTTGCCATAGGGAAGCATAAGTGAGGCCCTGGATTTCTTTCCACATTCCACATTCCATGAATAAGACTCATTGTTGTGCTTTACCTTTGAAAATCGTACGGGTAAAAAAACAGCTGTGGTTGGTACTAGCGCACCTTATCATGCTGATTCGGTTAAAAACAAGAGTTTGCCTCAGAATCAACATTTGCGTTTGTAATGAGGCCCTAACTACCAACCACCCAGAACACTCACATGCACAGACATATCACAATAAACACAGCCCCAACACTCCATGCAATAGCACCTCAGCTCGCAACAGTATACAGCACGCGACACCCATCCCTTCTTTTAAAACCCCCAAAAAGACACACGGAACACAAGGAAAGTATCACATACTGCCATGCTTCAAAGAATATTTTACCAATGGACTGGTCTGGACTAATAATGTGAACCAATTGTGTCCTGCGTCATATTTCTAGAAGCTTCTTAGATATTCTCCACAATATAATCCTTTCATGATAGGAGGAGACGTGCTGAGGGTCTTTATTTCTCGGATAATAAAAAGGACATCTCTCGCCTTACTGCTGCATTTCAGATTACCTGATATAATTAGTCAACACATGCTGAGCGATTCAAATTGGAAACGGTGTACTATTTAAGCAAAAATAATAACTATCTGTCATCCTTTATCATGCGCCGGTGCCCTTTAAACTGAAAAGGCATGTTGCTAATGTTTCCCTGTCTCTTACCAAGCGGGAAAATTTGGCAAAATACCGAGAGACGTTAAGCAAGCATCTCCGGCGCGGCCCCAATGTCAGTGGAAATTCATATTATTTAGATAAACAAGCTCGGAGACAATGGACTGCGATTCCATCTGCACAACAGCTAGTCACATTTAACATTTTACAAAGGGAAAAGGCGAATTGCTTTTGTAGCATTAATCAGCGCCTCGTCCTCTATTGTTAATGCTCTTGGGCGAGCAGAGCCTGTGATTAAACCGAGCCTAATTCACTTTTCTAACCCAATGTTTGTTAAGCTTTAACCGGAAATGTGTCTTTTCTAATGCATGTTGACAGCGTGTGTCCTGTTTGATTTTCCCTGGTTGGTTCACTACATTAAAAGTCACAAGTGAGTCGGGCAGACCAATGATGCATTCATTCTAAATAGAAAGTATATTTCTGCACTTTTCACTATCACAGGGGCAAACAAAAAGTTGTTGAAAATGTGGAATTCAGTCTTAATCTGTGGGAATCTCATTGCCTAACATTGCACATACGTCATTTCACTCCATTGTTTTAACTTATCTACTCCATTTTTAAAGGGAGGAGCCAAAAGAAAATCACCCATGTCCCCAATTCAAAAGACGTAATTCAGCTAAAACTTCTAAGCCACCTTCCTTTTGGCAAGTAACACGAGTAATCCCCACCGGTGATTAATTTAAAAAAAAGTGTCAGGGCCCTCGTCAGGAGGTCACCGCAGCTTACACAACCCATTGCCACTGCCAGCGCTGCCAATGACAGTACCTACACAACTACTAATCAACACATTGCTACAAGTGTGACAACACAGACTGTTCAAGGACCCCAAAGCTATAAAACTGGCTTGGGCAACAGATATTAGTTGTTATACTGCATATTGAAGGAATAATCAACTGTTGTTCTGCTCATCTCTAACTTAGACAAACAGCATCACCATGTGGCAGCTGTCATAAGTGCTGGTGCTCATAAATAAGTGCTGGTTCCGGGCACTGGAAACCACCGGCACAAATTGAGCACTGACCCAAACCCAGACTCCATGTCATAAGGGATTCAAACTGTTCTTCACCAATTAGATGCAATAACATTTTCTAATACTTCTGGTAACAAAGGAAGTGCTCCAGTAACTCATGCTGAACTACTACCTTTGATGTGGGCCGTGCTTGCATACACCTGATCACTTTTTGTGGTGACTCTGACAAGCTAAAATGATGGAATGGACTGCTACTCTGAGCAGCACCAAAAACTAAGAGTGTCATTTAGAGTTTGGTAGGAAGTGGAAATTCTTCAGGTTCTAGAGGAAACCCTAAATAAAGAACAGAATCCATTGTGGAGATGCCTCCATCTAGGAATACTATTGTGGAGGAAATTCAGTGGTTGGATTCTATTACACCCCATTTAGACTGCACACAGATGCATACACTGTAATTAGGAGGGACGGGACATCTGCCATATTTTTGACATATGTCATACTTCTGCAAACTCTCCCCGACGCCCAGAGATGCCTAGAAGCAATCTATTGCCTGATTCAGTTGAAAAAAAACGATAGGAAATTGTAGGGAAAGTTTCCAATTCTGAATTAAGAGCCAAATGTACCAACAGGCAGGTGGCAAATCGAGCTCACAAACAGGGCACCCCATTTTTGCATCCCCTCTGTAATTTTGCAATGCGAGCTATGCGCTAACGTCTTGTCACAAAATGTCCAGTCTCAGGAGGTCACAGGATGACCTTCCTAATTAATGTTAATGAGGGCGGTCGCTGTCTACGATCCCTAGCTATTGGCCATAGACATAGTGATAGTGTCCTGCACAGGACAGTAGACCACCATCCTTGTATTAGCATACCTAAACAGCATTTTATTTTAAGCAGCTTGATTTCCTTAAAGCAATCGGTGCTCCTTCAATACAAAGTGTTTCTCAAAGGTGCTGTTGCACTACAGGGACAGCTTGCCCTTTGCAAATGAGGTTGCACTTCATTTGAGGAGTCTGAAACATTTCATTGCACATCTCAAGTGAGAGGAAGTGCCCCTTTCACTTCCCTCCTAGTTCCATTTTGGAAAAAGTTGGTAAACCCTTTCTATGATTCAGTAAGGCTCTTCTAAATTGTTAAAGGGGATTAGTACTTTGTGTAGTGTCACATTATTTTTGCACACTTTGTTATTTTGCAACTCATGGGGCCATATTAACAAGAATGGCGATAACATTATTGCCGCTTTAGGGGCAGGAAACTGCAGCTAAAGCGGCAACAAGGGGCTTGATAATATGCCCTTGTGAATTCCTATAGAAGCCCAGGTTCTGGTGTGCAGGACATCAGACCTGGGTTTCTATGGGAATTCACAAGGGCATATCAGAAAGCCCCTTATCGCCGCTTTAGCTGCAGTTTCCTGCTGCTAAAGCGGCGGTAATGTTATTGCCGTTCTTGATAATATGGCCCCTAGGGTTTGTGTCATCAAACTCATTTCGAACATCTGGCCCTCAATTTGGTGAGATGTTGCTCTTAAATTATAATTTAACCAGAGGATAATGATGATATAGCTTTAACAGAGCCAATGAGCAAAGGCGTTCAAATCCATTGCTTGAGCTGGTGATCTTTATGCTGCAAAAGGTCCCTGGTAAAGGGGCGAGTGAATTTTTAGACTTTAGCCAAGTCCTGAAAGGACAGTCAGCTGGCTAATGGAACTGAGTAGTAGGCTATTTTCCTATACTAGAAATAGAGACGTTCAAAGCTTCAAGATCAGCAGGAATGGGGTATCTCTTATTTCTACATGGTCACTTGACTTTAAACCACAAGAGTTGGAAAATCAAGGGACAGGGGCTCTTGCTACCAGTCAATAGGCCTGTGCCATATTAGAATTCAGAAATAGATACAAAGCTTGGCGTGTCTAATGCAAAGTCAGAGTTCAGTGTGTAGTAAAAGTAAATGTTGGTTAGTGTGGGAATCTCTGATTTGTAATTCTTAGACTTGAAAGGGTTTGGAGCTTGAGGACTTTTGGAGTTTCTGCACGTGAAGAAGAAAATATTGTTCTCCCTTGCTCCCTATTCCCTATGTGATTGAAATTGGCAACCAGGTTTGGTGAACATAGCTCCACAACATACATTTTGGACCAGTGGAGTAATGAGACGTCTAGGCTTCCAGTGTGCCTACTGTTAGCAACCTATCAATGGGGAAAAGAGAAAAGAGAGTTCCTTGGAGGGTGTAATGCCGTTCTCGGTGGCTGCCGTATTAATGAACTCCTTCATGATGGCAAAGAGTTCCTTGCTGTGGTTTGTTCTGGCTTCAATGCGGTCAGCTAGGGCATTCTTCTTAGTTTCTTTCTGGAGGAGGTGGTACTTGTTGAAAGCAGCCCAGAAAGCAGATTGGTCTCTCTTTATATGTCCAAGTATGGAGGGAGGTACCCTTTTGCTGGAAAAGGAACGGGTCACAATATTAAAACAACAAATTTCCTTTTCCAAAGTTCTCTTTATATGTCACCAAGCCCATCTTTCCCTCGATTGAACAACTGACAGGGGATTTTATTTAGCATGCTGTGCGGCAGAGGGCCAGTATAGAAAGAGTGGTTCTGCCACCTGAAAAAAATAAACTTTTATGTCCCCCTTTCCAGATGGGATTTACAAAATATGTGTAAGTAGCACAAAACTGAAAAAATGACAATTTAAATTCAACAAATCTTTTTGTATTTGAAAAATTCATAGATTAGACAAAATAACCAAATGGCAATATGCAACATACACAACAAAATACATGTGAATATTTACAATAGTGACATGAATTGGTGACAGATTGTGACAATACACACCACAATACTCTTACATATCTTTACAAAGAAACAAAACATCAACATGAAAAATCTATGTTATCCAATGAACAGTGCAATCCATTGACACTGCTGATCCCATCCCATCTGGAGACTGGCTACACCAGTAGTAGCTGTAGGAGGACTAGGGGTCTTCTTGTTAGGACAAGTAGCATCTCCAGTTAAGTGTCTCATCAGTCTTACAGTTGTTACACCAGGCCTTTAAAGGATCAAATGTATTTCCCCTTTACCTAATATTGGACTGGGAAGAGTTTTGGGTCCCACCCCCCTGTGCAGGTTTTTGAGGCCATTTTGAAGACTCCGGCTTTTTTATCTTGGGGATTCTCACCACATTTCCCCTGAGGAGGCTTTATAACACTTTTCTTTTGGTCAACCCCAGTGGTTGTTTTCTTCACCCTTGTCTTGACCCAGTGGTCTGCCTTCTTTCCCAATTCTTGGGGAGAAATTAGACCTAGGTCTACCAAATGCTGATGTAACTTTTCATTAGTGCAATTACTTAAAATATGTTCTTTCATAAATACATTTCACAGGCCCTCTCAAAGGCTGTGAACCACTTTGTGATATCATCCCTCTCTTCATATTTAGCGACAATCCCTTTGGGGATTTTAGGATCACAAGATTGCTCTTTACCGTTATTTTGTAAATTTCTGCCATCATTGATGGGAGCTAAGCCCATCTCTGCTCTCTCTTTCTCTAGAGCCAGGAGTCTGGTCTCTAGATCCACTCTTTTGGTCAATCTTGCTAACAGGTTGTCATCCTCCTTGAGGCTGTCCTCAATGTCCTCTGTAGCACCTGATCCACTTGTGTGGACTCCAGGTGCTGAGAGGTTTATTCTTGGAGTCAGGGACGGTGGGGTATTTTTCTCCCTATGAAGTGGTGGGGGTGGTAGTTCTCCTCATCCCCTGCATCTCCTTCCTCATCTGAGAGGTCTTCACCATTCTCAGATGGGTGGTCCTTAACATACCTTGCCAACAGCTCCTAGAGCTTTTGTTTGACAGGATGGGACCCCATGCTTATATTTTTAATTTTGCCTAGACTACAGCTCCTTAAAAGTTAATTGGAGAAAAGGGGTTACGTTGAGATCCTCAACCTGGTCATTTATGCCATTGTGATTATCTTCACTAACAGCTGGGTTCTTGTTAAGAGACATTGTTAAAAAAAAACTTCGAACCCCTCTTACCCCTACCTAAAAAGAACTTTTATTTTTCTAAAATTCTAAAGGGACTTAACAAAGGCGATAAAAAGACTTTTAATAATTTGGGAAAATGTTGTCAATTCAAAAATCTGAATTCTGAAGACACTTTAAAAGTTCTGTCCGCAGAGGTCCTGGGAAGGGGTGTTTGTGTTCTCTGAAGCTGCAGTGTTAAAGTACTCTTTGATGATGCAGTAGCGCTCCTTGCTGTGGATGGAGGTGGCTTGGAAGTGGGTGATGAGGGCCCTTTTTCTGGCACGTTTCAGGTATTGGTGATATTCGTTTAGAGCTAGTTTGACGTTGACTCGGGTGTTGGGTGTTTTGCTGGTGCGCCAGACCCTTTTAAACCTTTTGCAGTTTAGTTTAGTAGATTTAAGTCCTGGAGTGAACCAGCTGCAGTGTTTGGAGGGTCTGTCTGTTTTGGTCGGTTTGAGGGGTGCATCTATATTGGTGCAGTCGGTGATCCATTTGCAGAGGTTTTCGATGTCCTCCTTGAGGTTAGAGGTGGTGTCTGGGAGAGGGAGGCACTGAGGGTGTTTGTCCAAAGGTCTTTGGTTACTTTGCTCCTGCTCCTGTGGGGGTTGCTGGACTGGTAGGTGAGGATGTTGCAGGTGGATGTGATGTAGGAGTGGATGATCAAGTGGTTGGATCAGGTAATTTCAGAAGAGTGGCTGTACTTGATTCTGTAGTTGGTTGAAAATATGGGGTCCAGTGTGTGTCTGTCAATGTATGCGGGTCAGTGACTAGTTGCATGAGTCTGAGGGTTCCCAGGCTTTCAAGGACGTTGGTGGTGCTGTTGTCTTTGGGGTTGTCAAGATTAAAGTTGAGGTGCCAGTGGAAGATGAAGTCTTTCAAGTTGATGGCCAGAGGGGCAATGTGTCGGGGGTGGACTCGTAGAATGCAGGGTGAGGTCCTTGGGGTGTGTTTTATACTAACTTATTTTTGTTATATGTTATTTTGGGCTGTTTGTTGAGGTAAAGGATGGGAAGTAGACGAAGCAATAATTAACACTGAATTATTCAATTTTAAATAACTAATGAATTGATTTTTAATGATGTAATTTTCAGAAAACCTATTTACTTTACTTATATTTTAGTTGTGCCGCTAGGTTTGTAGGGGTGTATGGTGGGAAGTTAATTACGTAATAATTAATTAACATTTTCCTATTAAATGTTAATTAGTTATTTATTGGGTTTTTATTATGTACAACATTCAATATTGATTTATTTTACCTATAATTTATTTGTGGGATGCTAAAATTGTAGGGGTATAGGGTGGGAAGTTATTTAAGTAATAATTAATGAATATTAATTATTATTTTGTAATTTAATAGTTTAATTGAACTGTAAATATGTAAATTGTGGAATACTTATTAATATTCATTTTAGTTTAGGTGTGAGATGCTAGATTTGTAGAAGAATATAGAGGGAAGTTAATTAAGTAATAATTAATTAGCAATTATGTATTAATTGTTCATGAACCATTAAGTCTATATTAAACAGGTATGTTATGAAATATTGTTCTTTCGTTATAGTCCAGGAGTGCAAGGTTTGTAGGAAACAGGGTGGGATGTTAATGAATTAATAATTGAATAACAAGTATTTATTAATTGATAATATATTTATTATTGAATAACAATATTGTAAATTGATTGTTTTTAGCTTTGTGTATATATATATATATATATATATATATATATATATATATATATATATATATATATTACCTACTGGCGGTCGCCAGTAGGTATATATAGTTAGGATTTTTTCTCTATGGAACTTTTGAAAATTCTATGTCTAATAACTTTGGCGTTTGTGGACGGAATCGGCTGAAATTTTCAGGAAAATGGCACATTTTGTTTCCGATCAGCCCCTGAAAATTTGGGAGGGTTTCGTCAAAGGGTGGCCGAGAAAAAAGGGGGGTCCCAAAACGCGTTTTTCCCATTCATTTTTCCATAGGGCGTTTGGCCTCACTTTTAGCTTGAACGGCTGAATGGATTTACACGAAACTTGGCAAAATTGTAGGGACTGTTAGCCCAATGTGCCTTTGCTGGGTCTCAATATATGTGCTCCAGTGGATTTTGAGAAATTAACGTTTTAAAAAACAGATATATCTGTGACAGCGTCCCGGATAGCGCTCCAGTTCGCGTACTTTTCGCGTAACGGAGCTTTGCGAAGCGAAGCTGATTGGCTCTCCGGCGTCTGTCAACATTCTAAATAGTCCGGTGCGGCCGCCATCTTGTTTCTTGGTAGGATCGAGAGACAAGAAGAGGAGAAAAACGAAGGGCGAATTTAATGAAAGGGGGCAAGGTAGACCCTTCTTGACCCCCTAGGAATGATGTTGGGGTTATTAAAGGGTCCCGTGGGGCAAATAAAAAAAATGTGATTTTTTGCGGAAGAAGCGTTTTCCGGTTCGCGAATCGGGACGCGAAACGGGAATTCGCCATTTTGTGTTTCGTTTTAATTAAATTACAAGATGGAGGAAAAACAATGTGAGAAATGGGTATAAGGGGGTACGGGAGACGTATCCTGACCCCCTATGTTTTCTGAGGGTGGCTGAGGATGCTCATATATGTTGATACTTGTCTTCCAGCGGCTGCGCGTGAGCGTTTTTTTTTTTTTTTTTGCTGCGTGACGTCTGTTAACGTTCGATTCGAAGGAAATCAGGAAGTGTTGACCGCCATTTTGACACTGCGAGTAAATATATTGTTAAAAATAATTGTTATAAATTAATCCGTATTGATAAACATTGTCTGCGCCATCTTGCTTTTTTTCCAATGCCACACTTTTGTCGTGCACGGCAGCCATTTTAGATGCCTTGACCAGACCCACTCTCTGCACGACGCCGATCGTGACGTCTGTTAACGTTCGATTCGAAGGAAATCAGGAAGTGTTGACCGCCATTTTGACACTGCGAGTAAATATATTGTTAAAAATAATTGTTATAAATTAATTCGTATTGATAAACATTGTCTGCGTCATCTTGCTTTTTTTCCAATGCCACACTTTTGTCGTGCACGGCAGCCATTTTTGATGCCTTGACCAGACCCACTCTCTGAACGCCGCCAATCCTCAGCATGGCTCCCCACCCTCGCAAGCATCTCCCCCACGCACTGGTCACCCCCACTCTCTGTCTTATGCATGGGCCATAAACCTCCCCCCATCTGCGCTGCTCTTCCCTGAGAATCACACCCTGTGCCCGCCCGACACCACCCTTTCACCCTATTCACTACCGCACCCTCTGACACTCCTCTTCCTCTGTGTCCGATTGTCCAGGCCGGTCCCAGGCTATCACCTAGCCCTGCGGATGTAGTTTATGGCCCCAACTGTAAAGAATCACCCCTCTTCAAAGGAGTTACAGTAGATCAAGGCCCCCACCCCATAAGATCCGTCACACCACACGCGTTCCTACTATCTGATAACGATCCTGTATTGTGATTGGGGAGGGGATTCTCACTGTAAGGGTGTGTGGGACCGAGCCTGAAGCGGAAGATTCCAGGGATGCCATTTTGTACATCAAAGTCTTCACAATTATGTGTCACATTAAAAATATATAGCACTCCAACAAAGTAGTAGGATTATAACACTTTAATAACTTATAAATATATACATCGCAACAAAAACAGTATACACCTTAAATTTTTTTTATTAAAACAGAAGCAACAATGGTCAGTAGCGGTCTGTTGTGCGAATAGTTCCAAGGCAGCACAACGTGCTGAGTTCTGGACTGCACCCAGGTGAAGAACCATCCCTTCTTTAAACCCCATGGTGACCAACTATAGTTTATTCTCGATTTCGTTCCCTTGCCATAACAAAATAAAAGTCTTGGGTTTCCTTGTGTTTCTTAATAGCATTGGTGTCTGCACACTTCTTTGTCAATTCTGTGAACATGACAGCTGCTTCATAGACAGACGATATCTTTGTTAAGTCATTAGTGTTAAGTGTGTCTGAAACTACAGTGCCCTTCTGTCAGTAGCGGTCTGTTGTGCGAATAGTTCCAAGGCAGCACAACGTGCTGAGTTCTGGACTGCACCCAGGTGAAGAACCATCCCTTCTTTAAACCCCATGGTGACCAACTATAGTTTATTCTCTATTTCGTTCCCTTGCCATAACAAAATAAAAGTCTTGGGTTTCCTTGTGTTTCTTAATAGCATTGGTGTCTGCACACTTCTTTGTCAATTCTGTGAACATGACAGCTGCATCATAGACAGACGATATCTTTGTTAAGTCATTAGTGTTAAGTGTGTCTGAAACTACAGTGCCCTTCTGTTTTACTTTCCTCAGACACTACAGAGTTTTGTGTGTTGTTCTTCTGAGCGACAATTATTCCAGAGGTTTCAGGTTCACTTGTTTTGTCCTGCAGTGAGTTAACAGCTTCAGAGACTTCATGTTTATTTGCTATGTCCTGCTGTGCGTCAACTGCTTCAGAGACGTCAGCCTCATTTGTTATGTTTGACTATATCCTGGACCTGCCCGGCCGCGCCCAAAATGGCGCCGGTATAAATGGGACTCGTAACTCCTTGTTGTGTACTGGTTGCCCAACCTTGATATCACGAGATACGTATGCACCGTATGCGCCCCTGGGTGCAGCACTGGTTTTGGTATCCTACAATGCTGCTCCGAAAAACGGCGTGGGGTGCCCCGGGGGGGGTGGGGGGGGGGGGAGGCGGCGTGAATGGGCCTCCCCAGGTGGAGGCTCGTCTGTTGTAGTGGGGCGCCCCTTTAGCGTTTCACTTGCCATTCAGCGGTTTTCCGCCCGCTCTTGCGGCTACAGCGTCTCGCTCACCATGTAGTTGAGTTGCTCCCACTCTTGCGGTGCAGCGATAGGCGGCTGCCACAGGACTCTTAAAATGGCGGCCGGCTCTTCGGATTTGGGCCTGGTCCACTAAAATGGCTCTGGGACACCTTGGAACTCGAACGCTTGTCTGCTAGGGCTTGGGCTCCATTCTCGAAAGCGTCCCCTCAGCCTTGAAGATTCTACAAAAGTTTTGGGGGCCCCCGACTCCCGCAGGCTTCCGGTGGGGAGTGGCTGCCATGATTGCTTGCGGAATGGCCACGACGGAGCTACGAGATGGTGGTGCTCTCATGCTGACGCCAGCTTTAGTCTGAAACATCCAGAAACACTGTAGACTATCAATTCGATGAAATCCGGTGGAGCCCCAACGTGACCCGGTAGGGAAGAACTTGCCCTCCCCTTTTTTGAGTGATGGTTCTTGTTGCCTGTCCCCTCTGTTGTCATCTAACGGAACCTTTTTTGATTGCCGAGTGAGAAAAAAAAAGGTGGGTCTTTCATCGTTTGGGAAAAAAAAATGTTTTAATCCAATAAAAAGTGTTATTTTTAGGTCATATGATCAAGCCTTCCATCATTAGGAAACCAAAAGTAAAATGAACCAATTAAAAGTTTTATAAACAAGTCACATGATCTGTTATGCGGCTTTGGGTTATAAAAAGCATACAAAACCCGTTGGCCCATGAGGCGGCGTCAGTAGCAAACTTTTATGCCCTAATTACGCAAAGATTTAGCTAATCTGCTAAAGGGGGGAGTCGCCATTTCTTTTGATAATTTATTCACCCATCCGTAGCCTCTCTAATCTCCATTACAATGTGTTTGTTGCTGTCGCTAGCTGATGAAAAAACTAAAGTGACAACTTCCTTATCCTTAATTTGTCTTTCTTTGTTCCTTAAGATGTCATCTGTGTCAACCTCTTCCGAGAATGCTGATGCGTTAGGGATTTTCTTGTGTTTCTTAATAGCATTGGTGTCTGCACACTTCTTTGTCAATTCTGTGAACATGACAGCTGCTTCATAGACAGACGATATCTTTGTTAAGTCATTAGTGTTAAGTGTGTCTGAAACTACAGTGCCCTTCTGTTTTACTTTCCTCAGACACTACAGAGTTTTGTGTGTTGTTCTTCTGAGCGACAATTATTCCAGAGGTTTCAGGTTCACTTGTTTTGTCCTGCAGTGAGTTAACAGCTTCAGAGACTTCATGTTTATTTGCTATGTCCTGCTGTGCGTCAACTGCTTCAGAGACGTCAGCCTCATTTGTTATGTTTGACTATATCCTGGACCTGCCCGGCCGCGCCCAAAATGGCGCCGGTATAAATGGGACTCGTAACTCCTTGTTGTGTACTGGTTGCCCAACCTTGATATCATGAGATACGTATGCAGTTTTGAAGCACATGGCGAGCAGGGACGAGAATTGATTGAACATTTTGACATCCCTATTGATATTAAGTTCTGATGTGTTATTGATTACTGTACTATTGAAAGTTCGAATTAACGTCACCCATGGTACTTGCCCGCAAATGTATATCTAGATAATTTTATTGTAACTGGCCCTGTCGTACTTTAATTATAAAATGTACGTCCACCGATTCCGTAAATGGTAGACACCTTAGTTCTTGCAATCTAATGGGTCGCCCGTTACGTTCTTCTACAGTGTAAATGTGCCCTCATCATATACGATTCCAGTTTGCTCCGTGGCCGGCCCACGTGGTTATAGGCCCGTATTCGTATACTGACATTTTCACAATAAAGGTTTTTTAAAAAAAACATGGTAGTAGTACCTACATTGGTAAAGTTTTGAATAATAGCCACTGTTTTCGAATCAGTAAAAGGCAAGTGAAATAAAGCAGTCCAATTACATGACTGTTAAAAGGTATAATACGCAGGAACGCAGTAAAGAAAAATGGTCAAGGGCTGTTGTGTTTTCTACTCCTGCAACATAAAGTGATCGATAAGAATCTGATATTCATGCCTATCAGCGACTAAGACAGCAGGCCGAGCCTCTTTTGCTCAACGGCTCCCTCATGGGACGAAGAAACGCCCTTTTTCTCGAAAAAGGAATATTTTACTTGCAGGACAGTTGTAAATTTCCCGGGAAAATACATTAGCCTGGAACATTGTAAGTGATAAACTGTAAATGCATCTGGGTCCTTTGCTTTACAAGTCAGAGTGAGAAAAAAAAGGTGGGGCTTTCATCATTTGGGAAAAAAAAAATGTTCGAAAGCAATGAAAAGCGTTATTTTTAGGTCATATAACCAAGCCTTTCATCATTAGAATAACAAAAGTAAAATGAACCAATGAAAAGTTTTATTAACAAGTCACATGACCTGTTATGCTTACGTTACGCGCTGCGCGCCGCGCTCTGGATCGTTTCCGGGAAGTTGCGCCTTGCGCACCGGAGCACTTCCGGGTGCGCTAACGCGGCGCGTCATATGATGCATTACGCGACAACGTAAAATGTTTTTACCTACCACGTACTTGACATTTTACAGCATTTGATATTTGCTATTAAAAAACCATTGAAATTCACTGAAAAAACCATAGGTTATAGACCATATATAGTTAGGAATTAGCATTTACAAAACCTTATTTTACTCGCACAAAACCATAGAAATTCGCATATATAGTTAGTTGCAATAACTATATATCGCGCACCCGCAATCCACTGCTGATGATGTCACATATTACATCATTCATGACATGGTCAGTGACATCACTGATGACATCACTGATGACATCTCAAATGACATCACTGATGACATCACTGATAACATCTCATTTGACATTACTGATCACATCACTGATGATATCATTCATGTGATAATACGATGAACCTCTTCACTCTAATATAACCTTAGATACAATCAGTGTAAACAGACACTCACAGACTGTCACTCATCCATGGAGTTACTCACACACCTAGTCAGTCATGCAAAGAATCAATCACACCTCCATTTCCTCAACTATACAGTTATACACACCTTACTTATTCAAACATATACTAACACATATTTACTCTCTTATACAATCCCTGATAGAAGTTCACAATGATCCATACAGCCACTCACACATTCACTGGCTCTTATGCACAGTTATTTATATATGTCAACTCTCACATGTACTGTGTTTTACATATGTACTTACTTTGACATGTAGCACTGAGAAATCTATTCAATCACCAATACACTCATGCAGACAGTCAACCGCCCATACAGCTGTTTCCACATGCACTTTTGAACCCATACATATAGTGAATCAACTACTCACACATCTATGCACAGAGTCACACACCTCCCAGCCACCCACACACACACTCAGTCTCCCATACAAATACTTGGGCAACCAATCAATAACCCATATAGTTACTCATATAGCTACTGATCAACACATGCAGCAGTTTACAGAACAACAGACATAATGATGCACAAATTAAGACAGTTTAGTCACTAACCCATGCACTCAGTGAGACACATTAAATCACTCACTCATACAGTCAGTCATGCACCTACTAAATCCTTCATCCAGACACTTATACATCCTCTCATTCTTCAATATGTAAGACATATTTTAACTTTACAGAAACATACAGTCACTGGGTGTTGTCATCAGTGATGTCATTTGAGATGTCATCAGTGATGTCATCAGTGATGTCACTGACCATGTCATGAATGATGTAATATGTGACATCATCAGCAGTGGATTGCGGGTGCGCGATATATAGTTATTGCAACTAACTATATATGCAAATTTCTATGGTTTTGTGCGAGTAAAATAAGGTTTTGTAAATGCTAATTCCTAACTATATATGGTCTATAACCTATGGTTTTTTCAGTGAATATATATATATATATATATATATATATATACTAGCTTACCCGTCGTGCGTTGCTGCGATCTCAGAAGAAAGGAAATTTAAGGAAACTTGTTATGATAACATTCAATTTACATTGTGTCATTTTTATTGAAACTTAATCATTTTAATATGGAAAACATTTTAAAGTGTTGTTTTAATTCTGTTTATTTATTTGAGTGCTTGTGGATACACAGTATTTTTTGGTTTTCCGTCTGGTGCGTACACAAATAAATCAGAAGGTTTTCCTACGCGTGAGCTGACCACATACAGTGAAGCACGGATTCTCCAAATCTAGTCCACACACTTGCAGCGATTGTCCTTGTGCTTTGTTGAAGTCATTGCAAAAGGGAGTCGCACCGGAAACTGTAAACGTTCAGTATTGGAAAGATTATGAGGGCCCTTGGGGGCCGATATTTAACACATTTTTCTTTTTTTTTTCTTTTTTTGTCAGAAACCTTCGCGGGAGTGTACTCAACAACTTTTAACAATTTACATTGTGTCATTTTTATTGAAACTTACTCATTTTACTATGGAAAACAATTTAAAGTGTTGTTTTAATTCTGTTTATTTATTCGAGTGCTTGTGGATACACAATATTTTTTGGTTTTCCGTCTGGTGCGTACACGAATAAATCAGAAGGTTTTCCGACGCGTGAGCTGGCCACATACAGTTGTCCATGTGAGAAGCACGGATTCTCCAAATCTAGTCCACACACTTGCAGCGATTGTCCTTGTGCTTTGTTGATGGTCATTGCAAAAGTGAGTCGCACCGGACACTGTAAACGTTCAGTATTGGAAAGATTATGAGGGCCCTGCGGGGCCGGGGGGACGATATTTAACACATTTTTCTTTTTTCTTTTTTTTTTGCCAGAAACCTTCGCCGGAGTGTACTCAACAACTTTTAACAATTGTGTTTTTTATTATTATTTATTTATTTTTTGTGACAGAAACCTTCGCGAGAGTGTACTCAGCAACTTCCCAAAGTTTCATGCAGATCGGATGAATGGTGTAGACAGACAGGTGTTGGAACTTTGAAAATGTATACGGCGGCCCGGTCATGAAGGCGTGCATCGCCCCATGTCGTAGGGGTCCACGAGTCTCGGAGACTCCCGAGACCCAAGTGGACCAGCGGCAGGGAATTGATGGCTCACCCGCCCCTCGGGGCCCATTCAGGGCACCTAATTCAGTTAAATTATCATGGCGGACAAGCACTGCATGGTCCATAAGCCTTTGCGGTTATTCACCTGAAAGCAGCCCATTTGAGGGCGGTTCAAAACATAAGGTAGGCGTGTCTACTCCACGAATCTCCCGTCGAGCCTCGGGCATTAGCCCAGAAATGCGTCAGGCTTCATTATGCGACACGAGGACTGTAATCACAGAAGGACGGAGTGTAGCTTTTACTGTTACAATTGCTGCGAGGAATGTGCTCGTGACAAGCTGCTGGAGCGTGCTGCCTTGCCTTCGGGCAACTTTGGAGCTTTGAAAATGTACACGTGGCCCAGCCGTGAAGGCGCGCGCCACCCCGTGTCACAGGGGGCCATGAGTCTCGGAGACTCCCGAGGCCCATGTGGACCAGCAGCAGGGGATTGATGGCTCACCCGCACTTCGGGCCCATCCAGGGTACCTAATACAGTTTAATTATCGTGGCGGACACACACTGCATGGCCCATAAGCCTATTCGGTTATTCACCTGAAAGCAGCCCATTTGAGGGCGGTTAAAAACAAGGTGGGCGTGTCCACTCCACAAATCTCCTGTCGAGCCTCTGATGAGGGCATAGCCAAGAAACACGTCAGGCTTCATTATGCGACACGAGGACTGTAATTACAGAAGGACGGAGTGTAGCTTTTACCCTTACAATTGGTACAAGGAATATGCTTGTGACAAGCTGCTGGAGTGTGCTGCCTTGCCTGCGGGCAACTTTGGAGCTTTGAAAATGTACACGGCGGCCCGCCGGTGAAGGTGCGCACCACCCCCTGTCGTAGGGGGCCATGAGTCTCGGACACTCCCGAGACTCATGTGGACCAGCAGCAGGGGATTGATGGCTCACCCGCCCCTTGGAGCCCATCCAGGTCAACTAATACAGTTAAATTATCGTGGCAGACATGCACTGAATGGTCCATAAGCATTTGCGGTTATTCACCTACAAGCAGCCCATTTGAGGGTGGTTAAAAACATAAGGTGGGCGTGTCTACTCCACAAATCTCTTGTCGAGCCTCGGGCATTAGCCCACACACGCGTCAGGCTTCATTATGCGACACAAGGACTTTAATCACAGAAGGACGGAGTGTAGCTTTTACCCTTACAATTGCTGCGAGGAATATGCTTGTGACAAGCTGCTGGAGTGTGCTGCCTTGCCAGTGGGCAATTTTGGAGCTTTGACTGCGGGGGCCTTGAGGCTCCCCTGGCAGGACCCAACAGGAAAAACTGGGTGCCCTGGATGGGACCAGGGCACCCAGTATATATATATATATATTTATATATATATATATATATATATATATATATATATATATATATATATATATATATATATATATATATATATATATATATATATATATTTACGTCTCACAAAGCCCACTTAGGAGAGCCCACGCAGATAGCAATATTTCGTTTGTATTGGGAAGTTGCAGCACAGCAAAAGCAAGTCTGTTCCAGAAGAATTACACAGCCTGACGCGTTTCATGCTTCACACAGCATTTCTTCAGAGGCTAGAGTCCTTGTGAAGTGAAGCACTCGGCATTACAAAAATAGTCCCACCAGCTGCCCCAGTGGGCGTTGGCTCTCGCTTGGCCTGCTGGTTGTTGTAGTGCCGACAATAAAACTCCAGTGAGTTGCTTGCACTCGACAAACTTTGGACAAGAATTAAAAACCAAGTGGTTCTGGAAAAGAGTCCCGCTCCCACCATGTTGTATCTTGTTGCCTCCCAAACGGCTAATCTGCCTGCAGTGCTGCCTCAAGTGAAAAGCAGCGCAGTCCATCCATCCATGGCAGGTCTCTCCCACGACCGGGACCGGCCGTCATTTAATTACGTCTCACAAAGCCCACTTAGGAGAGCCCACGCAGATAGCAATATTTTGTTTGTATTGGGAAGTTGCAGCACAGCAAAAGCAGCGCAGTCCATCCATCCAGGCAGCACTGCAGGCAGATTAGCCGTTTGGGAGGCAACAAGATACAACATGGTGAGAGCGGGACTCTTTTCCAGAACCACTTGGTTTTTAATTCTTGTCCAAAGTTTGTCGAGTGCAAGCAACTCACTGGAGTTTTATTGTCGGCACTACAACAACCAGCAGGCCAAGCGAGAGCCAACGCCCACTGGGGCAGCTGGTGGGACTATTTTTGTAATGCCGAGTGCTTCACTTCACAAGGACTCTAGCCTCTGAAGAAATGCTGTGTGAAGCATGAAACGCGTCAGGCTGTGTAATTCTTCTGGAACAGACTTGCTTTTGCTGTGCTGCAACTTCCCAATACAAACGAAATATTGCTATCTGCGTGGGCTCTCCTAAGTGGGCTTTGTGAGACGTAATTAAATATATATATATATATATATATATATATATATATAGCAATCCCCGCTACCTCTCGCCCGGAGCCCAGTCCTGGATACCGCAGCGCAGGGAGAAGAGAGGAGACCTCAGGTGCAGGTGAGCAGTGTATTTTTATTCCATCGAGGAGACAGCACACCTCAGCATGACGTTTCGGCCTTCACAGAGGTCTTGATCACATGCATATATATATATACACACACATACATATATATATATATATATACATATATATATAGGCTTCAGGCCTTATATAGTTAGGAATTAGCATTAAAAAACCATTGAAATTGCTCCTATATAGTAAGTTGTACTAACTATATTTCGCGCACCCGCAATCCACTGCTAATGATGTCACATATTACATCATTCATGACATGGTCAGTGACATCACTGATGACATCACTGATGACATCTCAAATGACATCACTGATGACATCACTGATGACATCTCATTTGACATCACTGATGACATCACTGATGACATCATCCAGTGACTGTGTGTTTCTGTAAAGTTTAAATATGTTTTACATATTGAAGAATGAGTGGATGTATAAGTGTCTGGATGAAGGATTTAGTAGGTGCGTGACTGACTGTATGAGTGAGTGATTAAATGTGTCTTACTAAATGCATGGGTTAGTGACTAAACTGTCTGAATGTGTGCATCAGTATGTCTGTTGTTGTGTAAGCTGCTGCATGTGTTGATCAGTAGCTATATGAGTGGCTATGTGGGTTTTTGATTGCTTGCCCAAGTATTTGAATGGGAGACTGAGTGTGTGTGTGGGTGGCTGGGAGGTGTGTGACTCTGTGCATAGATGTGTGAGCAGTTGATTCACTAGGTGTATGAGTTCAAGAGTGCATGTGGAAACAGCTATATGGGCGGTTGACTGTGTGCATAGGTGTGTTGGTGAGTGAATGGATATCTCAGTGCTACATGTCCAAGTAAGTACATATGTAAAACACAGTGCATGTGAGAGTTGGCATATATAAAAGACTATGCATGAGAGCCAGTGAATGTGCGAGTGGCTGTATGGATCATTGTGTACTTGTATCAGTGATTGTATAAGAGAGTAAGTATGTGTTAGTATATGTTTGAATAAGTAAGGTGTTGTGTGTATAACTGTATAGTTGAGGAAATAGAAGTGTGGTTGATTCTTTGCATGACTAACTAGGTGTGTGAGTAACTCCATGGATGAGTGGCTGTGTGTGAGTGTCTGTATAGGTGTATGAGTGCATATGATAGTGTTGTATTGATGAGTGACTGTATGTATGAGTGATTCTATGGGTGAATGAGTGAATGTGTGTGTAGACCTAGGAATCAGTGAGTGCGTATGTTGTAACTGGTATTGGTGTGTCAATGGTTTCAAGAATGGTAGTCTGTATTTAACACTGGGTGTATCAAAGGTTATATTAGAGTGTGAGGAGGCGCATCGTATTATCACATGAATGATATCATCAGTGATGTGATCAGTGATGTCAAATGAGATGTCATCAGTGATGTCATCAGTGATTTCATTTGAGATGTCATCAGTGATGTCATCAGTGATGTCACTGACCATGTCATGAATGATGTAATATGTGACATCATCAGCAGTGGATTGCGAGTGCGCGAAATATAGTTAGTACAACTAAATATATAGGAGCAATTTCAATGGTTTTTTAAATGCTAATTCCTAACTATATAAGGCCTGAAACCTATGGTTTTTAAAGTGAATTTGCAAGGTTTTTAAAATGCTAATTCCTAACTATATAAGGCCTGAAACCTATGGTTTTTTAAGTGAATTTGTAAGGTTTTTTAAATGCTAATTCCTAACTATATAAGGCCTGAAACCTATGGTTTTTAAGTGAATTTGCAAGGTTTTTTAAATGCTAATTCCTAACTATATCAGGCGTGAAACCTATATATTTTTTCAATAAATTTCAAAGGTTTTGTAAATGCTAATTCTTTTAGCGGATAACGTTTATATATGTTATTATCCTTCTGGGACCACCTGAGCAGCCATCTTGTTTCTCAGGAGAAGTGAGGCACAAGAGAGCACAAAACAAGAGTGGAAAACACGAAAAGGGGCAGGGTTGAGACCCCCTGAACCCCTAGACCTTCTCAGGGAGTCCCAGAAGGACCACCAAGTGCAAAAAAAATGTATTTTTTTAAAATCGCGGGGTGCACGTACCCCGCGATTTTTTTGAATTTTTTTTTTTGCCCTTGGGGGTCCTTTTGGGACCCCCTGAGAAGGGCTACAGGGTTGGGGGGTCTCTACCCTGCCCCCTTTTTCGTGTTTCCACTCTTGTTTTGGGCTCTCTTGTGCCTCAGTTCTCCTGAAAAAGAAGATGGTGGCCAACCCTTCATGGTTTGGACAGTTTGGAATGCTGACAGTGGACTGCCAGCCAATCAGAAACTCGCTTGCGCACGTAAGGGTACGCGCACGTACGTGTACGGTACGCGTACTGTACGCGTACGGTGAGCGTACGGTGAGCGCATATAGATATATAATTTGCTCAAATTCAATTTTCTCAACAACTACTGGAGGGATTTTCACCAAATATAGAAAAGGCACTACTGCATATCTGTCCCTACCATTTTGCCAAGTTTGGTGTAATTCCGTTCAGCCGTTCGGGCTGTAGCCGTGTCTAAAGTTCCCATAGGAAATACCATTTGAAAAATTTCAAATTCAATTTTCTCAAGAACTACTGGAGGGATTTTCACCAAACATAGCAAAGGCACATCTGCATACCAGGCCCTACCATTTTGTCAAGTTTGGTGTAATTCCATTCAACCGTTCGGGCTGTAGCCGTGTCTAAAGGTCCCTATGGAAATTAACATGGGAAAACATGTTTTGGGGCCCCCCTTTCGGCCCCCGCTTGATGAATCCCCCCGAAACGTTCAGGGAAGGAGCGGAGCGGAGCTGGCCGGAATTCTGGAAAATTACACACAGATTCCTCAATCGGCGCCAAAGTTATTCCCAATAGAATGTTGAGCGCATATAGATATATAATTTGCTCAAATTCAATTTTCTCAACAACTACTGGAGGGATTTTCACCAAATATAGAAAAGGCACGACTGCATACCTGTCCCTACCATTTTGCCAAGTTTGGTGTAATTCCGTTCAGCCGTTCGGGCTGTAGCCGTGTCTGAAGGTCCCATAGAAAATGCCATTTGACAAATTTCAAATTCAATTTTCTCAAGAACTACTGGAGGGATTTTCACCAAACATAGCAAAGGCACATCTGCATACCAGGCCCTACCATTTTGCCAAGTGTGGTGTAATTCCATTCAGCCGTTCGGGCTGTAGCCGTGTCTAAAGGTCCCTATGGAAATTAACATGGGAAAACATGTTTTGGGACTAAGCATGGGCGAATTTTGCGAATCTCGCGTTCGCGAATTTTGCGGATTTGCGAACTCGCAATCCGCAAAATCCGCGAATTCTCGCGAATTTGCGGATTTTTTTTTTGTGTGTTCGCGCGGGTTTCTGCCAGTTCGCGAGGGTTTTGTACAATTTCGCAAAACGCGAACTTACCTGTCGGGTCGCAAGTTTCGCGAACTTGTTGTTTCTACGTGTCCAGCCTGTTTGGGACACTCTTCTTCATCACTGCCACTCTCTGTCACCACTGCCACTCTCTGACTACTCATGCCACCCTCTGGCCCACCCATGCCACCCTCTGTTTCATCACAGCACCCTCTGGTTGTCCAGTCAGTGTACATTATTGTGGCAAAGCAAGCACACCTTCCCTGCCTCAAGTGACCTGAATTAATTTGGGGCTGATTAATGTGTCACAGAATATTTTTTTAGCTGGCACCTGCTTCCTTAGTGCTTCCTGATTAGTGATCTTTTGCACTTGCTAAGTGCTTTCATTGTTGCAAAATTAGTTACAACACCTGCCCTGCCCCAACTGACAATAATGAATTAGGGGCTGATTAATGGATTTGAACTTCCAGCCTGGCTCCTGCTTGTCTCCCTTAGCTGTAATTCAGGACCTTTGTGGCATATGTGTAACTATTCTGAGGTTCAGAGCAGGGTCACATAATAGTTGCAACTGGCAACTGAACTCTGGAGGGGCCCCTCAGGAAGCACTACAGGAAATGGCTACTAATGATGAGCCTGAACTTTTGAACCTGGTAAGTAGTTTCAGTTTTGCTAAGATCGTATTTCTGCAATTTTGCGCTTATTCGCGGGGCGCGAAGTTGTACTGGGAAGCCGCGAACTCACGCGAGCAGTGCGAGCAAGCCATAAAATCCGCTGCTCGCGGATTTGCGGATTTTGCGGGAGATTCGCGAATCTCGAGGATTGCGAATTTACCGAAAATCCGCAAAATCCGCGAGCGAAACGGATTTTCCGCCCATGCTTATTTGGGACCCGCTTTTCGGCCCCCGCTTGACAAATCCCCCCAAAACTTTCAGGGACGGATCGGAGCGAAGCTGGCCAAAATTCTGGAAAATTACACACAGATTCCTCAATCGGCGCCAAAGTTATTCCCAATAGAATGTTGAGCGCATATAGATATATAATTTGCTCAAATTCAATTTTCTCAACAACTACTGGAGGGATTTTAACCAAACATAGCAAAGGCACATCTGCATACCAGGCCCTACCATTTTGCCAAGTTTGGTGTAATTCCATTCAGCCGTTCGGGCTGTAGCCGTGTCTAAAGGTCCATATGGAAATTAACATGGGGAAAACACGTTTTGTGACCCCCCCTTTTTTCTCGGCCCCCGCTTGATGAATCCCCCCGACACTTTCAGGGAAGGAGCGGAGCGAAGCAATTTTAAGGAAAATTACACGCAGATTCCTCAATCGGCGCCAAAGTTATTCCCAATAGAATGTTGGGGATTTCCTATGGTAACTAGGTCCTAACTATATATACCTACTGGTGACCGCCAGTAGGTAATATATATATACATATATATATATATATATATATATATATATATATCAGTTTTGCGAAGGAGTTCCTTCTGGGATCAAGCCCATAGCCAGGTGGAGCGCGATGCCGGTGAAACCACAGCTGGACGTTGCAATCAGAAATATATTGTGAATAAGGGCGCACACTCGAAAGTCCTTTGCATAAGCAGATTAGCTTTATTCCTCAAACATTTGAGGAATAAAGCTAATCTGCTTATGCAAAGGACTTTCGAGTGTGCACCCTTATTTCCAATATATTTTGGATATATATATATATATTTTTTTTTTTATACTGCCGGTAGGGAGTTATCGTTAGGACCAACGTTTCCATAGGAAAAGCGTTCTGCGGGTCCGGACGAAAAAAGAAAAAAAAATGAAGCGAGGACTCCGGGCTACGTTCTGTAGCATTGGAATAACATATAGTATAGTTTAGACGTAGGACTGTGGTCGTCTAGTTCTCTATCTTATATATTAAACTTAATTTTGAGTGCCAGCTAGCTCAGAGGTCACTAGAAACTTTCTAGAATTCACAAGAAGGGATTAGTTTCTGACAACCGCATAAACATGACAACTTTGTTTCCCAAGAATAAGAAATCAATCTCTAGAGTCGTGGAAACAATAGATAACTATTTTACTCAGTCAATCGTGCATGCTTTGTTTCACCAGAGGTGCTGAGAAAATAGAGAGACGGGCGTTTTCAATAAAAGGTATTTATTGAACAGTCTTCTTTCTCAAGCATAAGAAATTTACTGCTACAATCATAATACTGTTTATAAAGTCCAGGGTATATAATACGAAAAGTATTATAAAGTAGTACTGTAAAAGCATGATATGGTTTCTAAGCCATAAGTTGCCTAAAATGTATAAAATACATACAGTAATAAAAGAATGACTAAAAGTAATCAACTGGTGCTTTTAAAATACACCTACCCCGGTGTGCCTAACCTAAGTCTAGTAAAAGGGAAGAAGTAAGTGAGGAGTAGCTTAAGTTTAGTATTTCTCTGCCAAGGATCTATCCAAGAATTCTCTAAGGGTCTAATCAGCTCCGTACCTTGGTTTTAGAATGAAGGAGGTCTTGTATCTCTCTCTTAGGACTCGATTTCCCGGCAACCCGCAAGGGTAGCCTGGAAACACTGGAGCTGGATTTCTCGGCAGGAGAAAAGACAGCGTCTCTCAGTGTGTCAGGTGGAGGGTCGGCTTCCTTCGGCACTTGCTGCTGCAGGGCGTCGGGCAAGTAGTTAGTCGATCTGCCCCAAACCACTGTGTGTTTGACTGGGCAAATGTAGGCATATTTATACTTTGAAGGTACCGAGTTTGACGTATGATTGGACTTAATAACGTCACTCAAAGTCTCAGTTCTTTGAAAACTCCATGATTTCCTAGATAAATTAGTATTCAGGCGAGGGGAAGTCCCTAGCTGCTGAAGGCAGGTTTTTCTAAGAAATCGTTGTTGATTCTCGGAACTTAGTAGAAGTAGCCATGCCGTACTTGGGCTGCATAGGCTCAGTCCAAATATGGTAATGATTTATATGCCTATATAAGGATCGGGTAATTTATACCTATATAAGGGCATGAATCGGGAAAATTACACTAGGGTCCTAGATTCATTTACAACACCCACTCCACGATATTAAGTTCAATAAACTAAATGTATAAGCACCGAACATATCTAAGGCATGTGTTTACAATCCCACCCCAAAATACATGAAATGCACATGAAATAGTTGTACACGAAAAAAATGAGCATTTCTACAGTACACATTTAAGGAAATGATGTCATTCTAAGCATAAAGTATGATATCTGAAATGCAAACTGAATGAATCATGTAATTACAATTATGAAAATGGCTCTTAAATACAGAAAAAAAGGTCGAGGCCATTTCATAACATAAGATAGCATATCAATAGTTATAGTATTGAGGACAAGGCCAAATATTTTCTCTAGGAAGTGTTCAAAAATAATTTCTTGTTCTCTAAGAATAGTTCTACTTTAAGCAGATTACTTTGTGAGAAAAAAGTTCAATGTTTTGGAGAATTTTTTTTTTAATTGTTTGAGAAAAATAGAGTTCCAGGTTAGAAGTCTTTGTTTTGAAAACGTGAAGGTCGAATTTCAGAGTTCACGGAACACTGTGTGCATGAATCAAGAGTTATTCTCGGTGTCAGGAGAAAACATCAGATCGTCTAGGCTGGCAAAGAAATCGTCTACCACAGTAGGTGAAAGTAAAACTATTTCATCAAGTAGATCAAATGTGCACAGATGAGAAGCATTGCCGTCAGCGCCAGGTGCCGCGTTAGCAATGTTCATATCAGATGGTACCTGTGTGCCTGTTGATCCTCGTATCTCACCCTCAGTTAGACTTACTGGTGAGACCTCAATGAATGCCGTCATCAGGATTGGTAGCCGTTGGGGACAACACGATGCATGAGTCATTACCGGACCTAGCAAGGCGTCGACATCCGATGGGAGTACTGATGGAAGTGTAAGACAAATGTCCAACACGCATTCCTCTCCGCAAAACAGGCATCGTAGAACAGGTAAGATGCAATCTTGCCAGATTGGTCTGAACGATGGAAACCAAGTTGTGTTCAGATCTCTTAAATGAGCCAAGCCAAGAATCTGTGTAATTCTCTCACGATACCTCATGGCAAGGAGGCATAGTTCCATGGTATTCTGGGTATCGCTGGTGACCGGACTTGCCATATCGGAGCAGAAGGAATAAATATAGAATTCCTGCTACAAGTCTCAAAATGAGAGGCAAACCGCCGAACACAGAATGCACGAAATTTGGAAAAATGGCAAGGACTGCTTCAAATGGTGTTAGCAGTCCCAAAAAAATCGTCTTAAATACATGTGCGATGTCACTGGTATAAGACATATTTAAGATTTGACTTAACATTTCTGCGAAATGTACTGGGCAGTTTGTTGATAATAATGCATGTATCTCTGCAGAAGTCCTTGCAACTTGCAGATCATACGTTTCTTTAGACGAGGTCAGTGGCACAGTTTTTTTGCAAAAGAATTAGTTTCATTCTGCTTAAAGTATCAATTTGTATAGAAGAGATATTCAGTGAAGGCCATAACTCTGTCTCCCTGTCTGTCTTGCTCTTTGGATACAATACTTGCATACAACAAGTGACCCTGGATGACACACTAACGAGATAAGCTTTTCCTGGAACATGCCACAAAAGCTGTGGTTATTGAGCATAACGTAGCTGCCATTGGATAGCTGCCTGAAAATTAGTTCTATCACTGTGGAGGGTGTACCGTGCAGGTGGCAAGAAAGGTTATTTGCAGATCCTTCCCAGGCTCCATGTAAATTAATACCTTGGCACAAAAGTGTACCACTTAGTGAGTTCTTACAATTTTTACCACTAAGGAATACCTCTTTTACCCCACTCCAACATTTGTGTTTGTATGGTAAAGTCCAGGTCGACTTAATGTATTCTGTATCCAATCTTTCATACAGGCCCGCTGGTATATGCTGTAGACAATACTGAAATTAGAAAATCGTCACTGGTATCGTAATGGTACCATGTATTATCCATTCAATGACATGCTTCTCAGAAACTGTCAATGGTAATCTTTCCAGTTTTTCAATGCTCAGCACCGTATAGTCTGCTCCTCTTTGTGCCAAAGAGATTTGTTTATCTGTAAGGTTAAATACAGCAAACAATGACGTTGTGTTGATTAGATGCCATGGCAAGTAGCCTGAATAAAGATTTTGTAACGTCCAGCCTAACTGCATTATAGAATGTAATTGAGACTAGCCATGTTGTAACATTAGCAAGTCCTGCTCTATGATGTCAATTGCAGAGGATACAATGCTGTCCAAAGAATATATTCTGGAGGACAGAGTTGTTAACCCATTGTCCACTACAGAGAGAGCTTTCTCTAAATTAATACGATCAATTTCTCGTATTCTTCTGCAGTTTCCATTTGCGTTATTTTCCAGGCTTCATTGTACGCAGCGTATATACCGGCGTATATGGAACGTTTTTGACGTGGTTTGCGAGGCCCCATTAGAAAATCTCGCAAATCATTGCCTTCTTTAAGTAAAGATAAGTGTTGTTTGATTTCTGGAAGTGTGGATGTCTGTAGCCACTCAAGGCATAGTTTTCCTACACTGTATGTTGTTACTATACCTGGATGTTGTCTATGGGAATATCTTTGATCTGGCCTGTTCATTTTGAACCCCTGTGTTTTGTTCAGGAATCTGTCTTGACAGTTATTAGTGTCTGTGGGCCAGATTAACCAATTTTTCCAATCAGGATTAGTTCTGTTGTGTTTTAAAATATATGGTACGTCTACCTCCTTTTCTGTAGTATCATTACTCTCAGATGTGGGTTTAGGTATAGACGTTTTTTTTTAATCTTTTATCTTAGCCAGGCCAAGACAAGAAGTTTGTTGAACAGTGTCATTTAAAAACATTATTTGTTCTGGTATAATGCAGGCTCTGAACAGGGCTTCTAAACCTTGCACCTGCCAGTCTTTCGTGCCCCAGACAGTTTTTGTCTCAATGTTGTCTTTCCAAAAGTCAAAACCTAATGTAGACAGCTGAGCATAAAAGTTTGCAGAATACATTTGTTTAGTATTGGTCAACATTGTTTTCATTCCTGTCTTATTCATATTTTTGAAATAAAACATTTCTGGATTTGTAACATTAAACCCTGAGAAGTACGGAAACGTTTCATAAAAATATTTTTGAGCTGCCCTTTGGCAGCGTTGGACAATGTTCCCATTGATTATAAGTAAAAACATTCCTAGGGCTTGCAGATTTATGCAAATAATGGTGACCATAGTGATTAAAACAATACATTTGTTCATAATCTGATGAACCTTCTAAGTATTCATGTTCTGTAAATTTAGCTGACATTTCTAAGTCTATCATCATGTTATTAATAGTCTCAAAGTCCCAATCATCAGAAAATGTGCTGGGTGATACAAAGTCACTCAAAGAAACCTTGAACTGGTGTGGAATCTTCAGCAGCTCCACCGGGCCATAGATGTCATAATCAGTTCTGTCCCATGCTATACCACCAGGTATAGGAACGGCTGTGATGTTTACTAATGACAGGTCTCTTCTTTCACGATGAGATGATTTGTGAGGTTTCAGGATCAAGTTGATTTTCTTACTTGCTGTGTCCTTTGTACTGTATTTTCCAACTATCATTTTTCCCAAACTTAAAACCAGTATGAGACAGAGCAGGAGGAAAAGTACGCCTAACACAATCCAAAATTCAACCCATGGGGAAACCAGATATGTTTTTCCAAGTTGATGAAAGAGTTCTGTTATTTTTTCTTTGAAAGTTTTATTTACTGGCGTTCCTTCAGGTTCACTGGGATCCTCAGAGAAGGTATCGAAGTTGATGAAATAGCCAGAGGCAGTTCTGTCAATTGTTGGAATTGCATCAGGATTGTTAGTAATCTTTGGAGCTGCTTCTTCCTTTGTCATATTGGTATAGTCAGATGCTACATCATTGTAGACAGGTGTTTCATGACGAACTGTTATTTGGGTCTCAAGAGGCACAAGTTCCATGGCTTTGTTGCATAATACTTCTTTTCTTACTGCACGTTTATCAAAGGTGATAAGTCTTTCAGTTTGAACCTCTTGGATTGTGTCGAGATTTGGTCTTCTGCTATATCTTGGGACTCCACTGGGCCTACTACTTATTATTGGTCACATGATGTGGTTTGACCAGGTCGATGGACACAACTCTGTTCTCCCTTTTACCAGCAAGGGGTGGTAGTACTACTGATCTTGTTCCTTGGATTGCCAAAACAGGTACTGCTTTTCTGTAAGAAGGCCCAAATTCCTTCTTTACCGCGATCTTGTCCCTGACTAGTTCCCCAATCTTTGGAATCCAGACAGGCCTTGCTGGGACAGGTGGTTTTTCTTCAGTGGTCTTTGGCTTCTGTGTTGTGTTACTCAGACTTCTTCTTGTTTCATTTAAGTCCTGTAAAACAGCCAAACGATCTTTGACATCAAAAGGGTATTTGTTCCACCACTGAAGTTTGACAATCGAGGTCTTCGATTATCATTCTAGTACCAAAAAGTAATTCATATGGAGTGATTCCACCCAGAGAATTTCTTGGCAGATTGTTTAGACTACGTTGGACACTTATTAGATGTTTGACCCACCCATCGCCCGAACCTAATACCTTAGCTGTTATGGATTGCTTTATGTCACGGTTTTTTCTTTCCACTACCGCATTACCCTCAAGATGGAATGGAAAAGAATACCGCAAAGCAACGCCCAAGCTAGCCATGGCCTCTTTGTAAGCTCGAGAGCTAAACGCAGGACCCTGGTCAGAATGTAGCGTGCCGATTGCGTATGTGGCGATAAAGACTAGCAGATCCTTTATAACAGTTCTGGCGTCAGCCAAGCGCTGGGACCACATCCAAATAAATCTTGTGCAGGAATCCACTGCGACCATGATATATTTATAGTTGCCGTCCCTTGTTAAGGGACCACAGTGGTCCAGGTAAACACATGCTAGTGGTTTATCTGAAATCAGAAGGGGCGTCTGTGCAGGACATTTTACTGTAGAAACTTTCATTTTTTGGCAGATTTCACATTCTTGAACATAGGGCCTCATTAGAATTGCGGTTAATCCGCATCCTCCGGGCCGGCGGAAGCCATCGCTGGCCCAGTGGATGCAGATTAACCGCTGCGGACAGAAAAAAGACCGCCCGCCAGATTAGGATGGCTGGGGGATCTTTTTTTCCGTCCGCCGCTATCAGACACCGCCAGCCATATTAGGATGGAGTCCGTCCTATGCCTTTCCACAGCGGCATTTCTGCTGTGGAAAGGCATACAGACTTTTCTTTGGGGGCCCGTTGTGGGGCCCCAGGTGTGAAGGGGGGTGGGGGGTGCACATGGGGGGTACCTAGGATACCCCCCTGTCTTTGCGTGCACGAAGCGGCAGGCAACACGCGGTGCCTGCAGATTCTTGCACGCAAAGGAAAACATGGTTTATTTAACATTGCGGCGTGTGCTGCTTCAAGCTGCACCCGCCGCAATGTTAAATATACAGGATGTGACCGCCAGGGTGGCGGTCACATCCTAATCTGCACAGAGGGACTGCCGCTGCCCCTGTGGACGGTCCCTCCTACTCTGGGGTGGCGGACGGACGCAGGTCCGTCCGCCATCCTAATGAGGCCCTTAGTTTCTAGTTTGTTTCCTCATGCGTGGCCACCAATATCTCTGTTTTGATAATGATACTGTGGCGGAAACTCCTGCGTGTGCAGAGGCGGGTCCTTCATGTGCTGCTAAGATTAGTCCTAACCTATGTTCCATGTTTGGTATTGCCCTATCCCCCACTCCAGGAATTTGAGCAAAAGCTACATTATTCGCATCAGTTATATATGAGTACTTTACTGGAAAGCCTTTCGGGAGTGTCTTACCACTGTCTTTGACTGAAGCATTGACAGCTTGCATTATTTCGCTGTCTATTTTTGTTTTTGACCGAGTGATTGTAGCTACGGAAGCCGTTCGCACAGCTGCCTTTGCGGCTTCATCAGCCAATGAATTCCCTGCAACGTAAACGCCATCACGCTGATGACTCAGTGTATGAATCACGTGAGTCTTTTATAGTTCTTTCTGCAAAAGAACTACTTGTTCCTGGTGGACCCGGCCCTTTTGGCAGGTTCACCCGAGACTTTTTGCTTTTTCCTAGCCTGTTTCTGTTACCTGGTGTTGGTGATTTTAGGCCTCTGCGCACTTTTTCACTGTGGTACAGTGTAAAGAGCGTGAGCTCTCTGTGTATGTATGGTGAGTGACGTGCCCTCCCATAGGAATGCATGGGGAATATGTATGACCATGGTAGTTCCTGAGGTGTGGGGAGTGCAGGGTCGAGTTTGGTATGTGCGAACTCGTGAGATTAAATGCTGCGCACTGATATGTGCGGCATGGTTGTGTCTAGTGTAGAAGTGCCACTTTTAGAAGTTGGCATATTCGGTTAAATTGTGCCTGGCATGTGATTGGCTGGAGCCTGGCTCCAGGAGGGTGCCTGAGCCTGCTTGTGGATTGACTGTCTGGTTTGAGGGTGACAGGGGTTGGGGAGCCCCCAGGAGGTTGTCTGAGTCAGCCCCTGGTTGAATGACTGCATCCGCAACTAGAGTGGTGGGAGGAGATAGCACCTGGGAGTGAATGGGGCTGGATTTTACCCACACAATGCTGGCTCCACCCCCTGTGGTGCGTCTGATGTCCCTAGCCTGGCCAGTGAAAGGAATTCCCAATAAACCAGTTCTAGCTGGTTCTCACACTGCCTGCACCCTGCTAGACAAAGGATTTCTCTGTATAAAAAGGGGCTGTGTCCCCTTACAAAATGTTCTTGTTTCTGACTTGAATCTGCCAGGGGTGGGCTCTGCCCAGCCCCTGGATGCCAGGAGGATTTTTGGGGGACCCCTCTGCCTTGCCTGGGCTGATAAGGGGACTTTGCTTTGCCCTGGATACCTGATGGACTTGTCCTGGATACTGAAGGACTTTGCCTGGACTTTGCTGGCTTCCAGCGCCTGGAAGCGCTCCATCTTGACCCTTAGCGCCTGAGAGCGCTTTATTCTGCCCCTGAGCGCTTGGGAGCGCTTTGCTAGCTGTGCAGGTGCCCACCCTGCTGGGGGTGCCGTGGCGAGTGCCCACCTCGCTTATTTTTCATGATTTTGTCCCCTGGCAGGTGCTCACCCCCCAAGGGGCTTGGCCGCTATTTTTATATTTTTAATTTAACTCGAGGGAGCCCACCCCTCGGTTAATTCATCCCCCATCTACAGTGCATGGACAGGCCGCCGCGCTGCCCGCGATGACCCGGAAGCAGCTTGCTGGCAGGCCAATCACGGCCCAGGAGAAGGATCGGAAGTCCCACCCGCTGGCCGGAGAAGGGAAGCTGGTGCTGCGAGGGGAGGCCGGGAGCCTACTCCACCTCCCCCTGAGTGGCCATGAGGAATCCCGGGTCCCAGGAGGGGGCCCGGGGATAGAAGTGTGCTGCCATGGTCCTTCGGGGCTCCCAGTGCGAGAAGGGAGCCCCGCGCCGAACCTGAGTGCAGGCGGGGCCCTCGTATGAGGGAGACAGCCCCGCGGATCCCCCGCCCAACGCTGGAGCTGGACCGGGTCTCGAGGACCGAGCCCGTGAGTAGGGCAGAGCAAGGGGGGGCAATGGGGATCTTCCCGCTCCCCCAAGGGAGCAAATGATGGTGGTGCCAAGACCGGCACCGACTCAGAGCGGCCCCGTTTTCCCAGTGGGCCGCTCCAACGTGGAGAATTGTGTTCTGGGCTAGCAGGCCCGTGATGTGCTCAACTAGGGGCGTGTTCCTGGTGGTGCATTAAGGGCGGCCCCGGTTGGCAGCGGGCCGCCCCAACGTAGTCTAGAGCCCCGAGAGGCTCCCTGAGGGCATATTTTGTTTCAGAGCCCCTGAGGCTCCAGCGTGATTTAGGGGGCCATTGTCCTCTTCTAGAGGGCCCTGGGGACACATAGTTTCAGAGCCTATGTGGCTCCAACGTTTGGGGCATGGGTTATGTCAGAGCCTGTGTGGCTCCAACGTGGACACGAGTGTTTTCAGAGCCTGTGTGGCTCCAACAGTTGGCGCAGTTCTGTTCTAGGGTCAGTGAGGACCCTGTCACAGTTTTGATTCCCAGCTGCCCAGCAATTAGTGGGCAGCTGCACCGTTTAGGTCTAGTGCTTGTTCCCAGGTGCCCAGCAAGTAGTGGGCACCTGCAACGTTTAGGTTTTGAGCCGCTGGCGCACCCCTGACTGGCGCTGCATTGGCAGCGCACCCTGACATTCTGGACACAGGGCTCTTTAGTCCCTTTATTAGATGTTATGTTATGTTATGTTAAAAGATTTTTTACCGCGCACGGTCACCAATTGGTTTCATGGCGCTCAGAGACAAAGCAGGAAAAAAAAGGCATGGGGGTTTAGTTGTAGGCTGACTGGAAAAGATGGGTTTTGAGGAGTTTACGAAAGCATATATAGTCAGGACACAGTCGGATAGTGGAGGGAAGGGAGTTCCAGGTAGAGGGAGCAAGAAAAGAAAAACAGGAGCCGCCATGTTTTTTCCGTTTGAACCTAGGAGTGGTTAAGAGGTTGTGAGTAGAGGATCGAAGATTTCTAGAGGGATGTGTGGCATTTAAGGCTGTGTGAGGTGAAAGCTGGAACAAGGCCAATGAGTGACTTGAAAACAGTGCATCCCAGTTTGAAAATGCATCGAGAGGCTACCGGGAGCCAGTGCAGTCTCCTCAGCAAGGGCGAGACATGTTGGTGCTTAGGCTGTTGAAAGACCAGTCTGGCCGCCTGATTTTGCACCAGCTGGAGCCGGTGAAGATGGTAGGCAGGGATCCCAACATATAGAGAGTTGGCATAGTCGATATGGGAGGTGACAAGGGCCATGATCACAAGTATAAGAGCCTCTGTGGTGAGGAACCTTCGAATTTTGCCAATTCTGCGCAGATGGTAGAAGCATGCAGAAGTGACGGCGTTGATTTGGGGTCTCATAGACAGGTCACTAGAGATAATCACGCTGAGGCTCCTCATGGTATCGACAGGACAGGGTGGGGGGCCGAGAGATTGGGGCCAGAAACTGGAATCCCAAGGGTTGGAGGACCCTCCCGTCAATACAAGCTCCGTCTTGCTGGGATTGAGCTTCAGCTGGCTGAAGTGCATCCACTCAGAGATGGTAAGCATAGTGGACTGAAAGTTGGTACGAGAGGCAGAGGAGGAATCGATGGGGAAAATTAGCTGTAAGTCATCCGCGTAATTGAAGATGGTTACTGAAGTATGACGGAGGGAAGCTAGAAGAGTTTGCATGAAGAGATTGAATAGAAGGGGCGAGAGAGCAGAACCTCGAGGGACACCACAAGAAAATGAAGAGTAGGGAGCATAAAAAGTGGATAGATGAACCGATTGAGAGCGTTGGTGTAAGAAAGAACTGATCCAGGTTAAAGCCAAGCCCTGGATGCCTGCATTTCTGACACGGTCGATCAAGATGACGTGATCGACCGTGTCAAAAGCTGAAGACAGATCTAATAAAACAAGGGCCTGGGTGAGGTTCCTGTCGGCGCCTTGTCTCAGCGCATCCATCACAGCCACGATGACAGCTTCGGTAGAGTGGGCTGGTCTAAACCCAGCCTGCTGGTCATCGAGAAAGGAGGATTTTTCTATGAATGCGCTGAGGCATCGGGTGACATAAGTCTCCAAAACTTTCCCCAAATAGGGGAGGAGGGAGATAGGCCGATAATTGCTCAGAACGGATGGATCAGCACCAGGCTTTTTAAGTATGGGCACAACGATAGCTTGTTTGAAAGCATCGGGGACAGAGCCTGTAGCAAGTGAATCATTGAGGAGAGCCAGGGGGGGTCCTGGACAGGCCGAAAAGCAGCTTTTAGAATTTGAGGGGGGCAGCAGTCATTTGGGGAGCCAGAGCTGACTGCATGTAATAGGGAGGTGAATTCAGTCTGGGAGATGGGGGGGAATTCGGACAGACAACGGGGATTCATGGGAGGTAAGGAGCAAACGCTGGAAGGAGAAGGGGAAGGGATATTGTTTTTGATGGTAGAAATTTTCTCAATAAAGAATGAATTGAGTGAATCACAAAGAACTTGTGAGGGTTGAGGTTGCGCAGTGATACGGTCAGGCAAAGAAAGTTCTCCTACGATTGAGAAGATGTCCTTGGTTTTGGAAGCAGAACTGAGAATTTTCTGGGAGAAATAAGAAGTTTTGGCCGAAAGGATGGATTTTTTATACAGTTTTAGTAGGTCAATGTAGGCGATTTTTAGTAGGGGATCGTAGTTGCGTCTCCATCTGCGCTCAGCTTGTCTAAGAGCTAATTTGTTCTGTTTAAGTTGGTCGGTATACCAACGCTGAGCGTCATGCAGGCGTTTGGTTTTAATGACTCTCATCGGGGCGACCACGTCGCTTGCCTGTGTCAGCCATTTATCAAGAGCGGCTGTTTGGGTGCTTGTTGGAGGAGATTCACTGGGGATTGTGTTAAGCAGAATAGAATGAAACTGAGAAATATCAGCTCGCTTCCAGTTGCGTGCCATAAGATTAACAATGGGGGGGAACGGATAGGTAAAGAAAGATTCAATGAGAAAGAAATGAAGAAATGGTCCGACCAGGTACAAGGATAGACTGAGGACGAAGAGATGTCAAGATTGGCCGTCTATACTTGGTCGAGAGTATGTCCTTTAATATGGGTAGCAACTGAAATGTGCTGTTTGCAGTTCAAGCCATATAGCAGATCTGTAAAGTCAGCAGACAGACTACTTTCCCGGGGGTCCTTTGGCCAGTAGTTAAAGTCACCTATGATAAGGATTTTAGCAGAGTTAATGACTAATTGAGAGATAAAATTGCCAAATTGTAGGGGGAATAAAGGCATATTATCAGGAGGACGATAAACAAGGACACATATAAAAGAAAATTGAGGGGAGGTGAATTTTAACGTGAGAATGTCAGTGTTTGGGATTGAAGTAGTTACTAAGTTAGTGAAGTGGAATTGGGAGCGGATGATAGCAGCAACCCCGCCACCCGTTCTGCCCGTCACCCTGTTAGACTGTAAGATGTAATAGCCCGAGGGGATGGCCGCCATGATATCGGGGGTGGAGTCGTCAGTTAGCCAAGTCTCGGAGAGAAGGAGAATGTCAACATTGCTGCTGTTGAGTAGTTGGAAAACCTCGAGTTGATGCTTGGGAAGCGATCGAGTGTTAAGGTAGACGACAGAGATGAGGTGGGATGCTGAGGGAGCAGCCATAGGTGATGGGGGGCTGGTATGTGATTTTATTTAGGCGCAATGTGATTATCTATGTGATGGTAATTGCCTAATGTGAGTTTTGCGCAATGTGATGTGGTGCTAGGAAATGTAATGCATTTAATATGATTACGCACCTTGATCTTACACCTCTGAATGTTTTTAGGCATCATGTGTTTTTGCGCTATTGAGTTATGTTCTGGCACCTCTGAATGTTTTTATGCATCATGTGTCTTCCTTGATTTTACACCTCTGAATGTGTTGGTTTATGCATCATGTGTTTTTCCTTCCTTCCACCTCTGAATGTTTTAGGCATCATGTGTTTTCTCCGGTACCTCTGAATGTGTTTTAATGCATCATGTGCCTTGTTCTTACACCGCTGAATGTATGTTTTATGCATCATGCGTTTTCCTTCCCTACACCTCTGAATGTTGTGATACATCATGTGTAATGTGTTCTTGCTTATACCCCTAATTGTATTGTGATACTTAGGTGGTTGTTCTTTCTAGCACAGGTGGTCCTAGTGAGGTCCTGGTTCCCTGCGTGACATTCTCCTAAAGTGGTTAGAGTTGCGTAGGTGGTACTTACCTGTTACCAGTAGTTACTGGTTGTGATTTATAACTGGCATTTTGTGCTATACTTATTCTAAGTTCTAGAAGTGCTATTTCTACTAAGTGCTGATTCTGATAGTGGCCATGTGGCCCTGTCCTGGTGTAAATAATCCCTTGTGAATATTGCCCGTGCCAGTTGGCACAATGTATATTGTGTGATTACTATCTGATGTGTTTTGACAATACAAAAGTTATTTTTATATAACCTTGTGTGGAGTTCCTTTTGTGGTGTGCCTAGGATGTTGTTGCTGTTGTGTGCGTACGCAAATGCTTTACACATTGCCTCTGGGATAAGCCTGTCTGCTCGTGCCAAGCTACCAAGGGGGTGAGCAGGGGTTATCTTGGCGTGTGACTCCCTTGCCCTGACTAGAATGGAGGTTTCTGCCTAGCTTTGGCGTCAGCCTTAGCCAACCAGAAATAGCCAGTTCTAACAGTTTCCAAAGCGTTTTATGCTTAATTGTGCCACCTTTTGAATTTTTGAACCCGTTTTTAACCCAGCTCTGCAAGTGTTTGTTGTAAGATTCAACGCAGAAATACAAATTGCACACTATGAGTGTGGGGAATTCGCGATCTGTATTTTCATGCGCCATCTTGAAAGCCTGTAGTTCAGCTCACTGAGCTGTACAGTCTCCGAGTGATTGAGTTTAAGTGACCATAGGTCTAAATTCACCTTCAATCCAGTGACCTTTAACAATCGCGTATGCAGCACTATAAGTTTGTTTACCCCCAATTGCTGGCTGTGCTGATCCGTCTGTATATATTATACATCCGTAATGTTCTAGAGGCAGAATCTCGGTCGGCAGAGGACATTCGTGTTCGTATTGTAAAAATTCTTGAGTTTTCAAGTAGGGGTCAAAAACGTATTCAACGTCTGTTGCAGCAAGAGAGTTAACCCATTGTATCCATCCCGGATGTAAAGCTTCTGCATTTGGAATGCTCGCTTTTGTCACTGCCTTTAAGGCAGGTATAGTTGTAACGATCATTATTCGTTTTCCCTGTGCTAGGGCTCTCTCCTTTGCTACTGCAGTTTGAACCGCTGTCAGAATTTTTTCTGTAGAAGTGAATTTTATTTAGCTTTTGTGTACAAGTGTGATTTGTATGCTATTGGTACCTTTTCACCTTCATTAAAGGTTAGGTATGTGAATCCGCATTTTCCTGGGATGATTCGGATCACAAGGTTGCGCACATTGTCGCGTGTTTCTAACTGTGTTTATGCTAACATGTCTGTTTGCACTGATCGCAAAATTTCTGTATGGTTTTGAGTCCAATTAGTTGGTTTAAAATCAGGTTTGATTAATTCGTAGAGAGGTTTACCCTTTCTGCGTAATTCAGAACATAAGTTCTTCCGAAATTCAGGAAACCTAGAATTGACTGTACGTGTTTCAGCGCTTTTGGAGGTTGGAGCAGCGCACATTTCTCTAGAAAGTTAGCTGCCAGGCTTTTGCCTTCACTTGATAACTCGTAGCCTAGAAATGGGATGTTGAGGTGGGCAATTCGTGATTTCTTAAAATTGAATTCATACCCTTCAGATGCGAACCCAAGTATTATGGTGTTCACTCTTTTCAAGTGCACGTCCAAATCATCGTCTCTAAGATAGATGTCATCGACATAAGATAATGCCTCACCATCGTACGTTTGTAGTAACTCTGTTACTCTGGCTGAAAATAACCATGGACTATTCTTGAATCCTTGGGGGAGACGGCAAAATTGTCGCTGTGTCCCCATAATTGAGAAAGCGGTCAAATGTCTGCTTTCAGGTGCAATATTTTGACAGAAAAACCCATTCGAAATATCTAATGTGGTTTTATATTTTTTCCGCACAATGTTATTCATCAGTGCTGCACTATGTGCATTTTGTACTGCAAATGTTTTGCAACAGGAGTTTAGATGTCTGTAATCCAAAACTAGACGATATGAATTGTCTGGTTTGGAGACAGGAAACAAAGGATTGTTCATTGACGATGTGTGTTAGAACTGGGATTTCTGATTGGCTAAGGCTTACGCCAAAGCCAGGCAGAAACCACCATTCTAGACAGGACAAGGGAGTCACACGCCAAGATAACCCCTGCTCACCCCCTTGGTAGCTTGGCACGAGCAGACAGGCTTATCCCAGAGGCAATGTGTAAAGCATTTGCACACGCACACAACAACAACAACATCCTAGGCACACCACAAAAGGAACTCCACGCAAGGTTATGTAAAAATAAATTTTGTGTTGTCAAGACACATCAGATAGTAATCACACAATATACATTGTGCCAACTGGCACGGGCAATATTCACAAGGGATTATTTACATCAGGACAGGGCCACGTGGGCCACTGTCAGAATCAGCACTTAGTAGAACTAGCACTTAGAATAACTGTAACACCACATAACAATTATAGATCACAACCAGTAATCACTGGTAACAGGTAGGTACACATTATGCAATACTAATAACCATAGGCATAGATCAAGCATGGACACATAACCTCTCTAGTATAAACTATACTAGGCAAAACTACCTCCTAAGCATGAAAACACAGTTAGAGGTATCACAGGCATAATGGCATTGCACATTACGCCTAACTCACATTTCGGCCTAACCAGTAAAAATACAGTAGGCAATCTCCTCACTAGTCTAAACACATTAGACCCTACCCCCTAAGCATAACTCACATTTAGGGGCGTAACTCACAGAGTGAAAACATCTCACTAGCATAAACCTACATAGGTAAAATAACCTCATAATCATAAACCAAAGTTTAGAGGTATAAAACACAGGGTGCGTAAAACATACTAAATGCATTACATTTCTTAGCACCACATCACTTAGCATATAAATCACATTAGGCAATTACCATCATAAACATAGTAACATCACATTGCGCAAAAATCACATACCAGCCCCCTGGCCAATTGGCCATCTAAGAAGGGGCTCAACTGCCCTGTGTCCAGAATGTCAGGGTGCGCTGCCAATGCAGTGCCAGTCAGGGGTGCGCCACCAGCGCAAACCTAAACGTTGCAGTTGCCCACTAATTGCTGGGTAGCTGGGAACAATCACAGGGCCTAAACGTTGCAGCTGGCACTAAGTGCTGCGCAGCTATAGAAGGCCTGGCACCTCTGTGCCACTTCTGTCCCTCTCAGGGACTCTCTCTCCCATGCCCCTAAACGGTGCAGCTGCCCACTACTTGCTGGGCAGCTGAGGACAAAACTGCGCAAAGAGTTGGAGCCCTCAAGGCTCTAAAAACACATAGGGGCCCTGGAACAAAGCTGCGCCAACTGTGGGAGCCCTTTGGATCTAGAAATCCTAATAAACATACCCCCAAAGAGCCACGGGCTCTGGAAATAAACAGGTCTCATGGAGTGCTCTGGCTCCTCACATGACAAGCATTGGCCCCTCTGGACCCATGCAAACAGGTATGGCCCGACACTGGAGCCCGCAGGCTCGACCAACACAGGGGCAAATACCACGTGTGAGCCTTGCAGGCTCTGTGACTAAAAACAACTGTGCCCCGTGGGAGCCTCATGGGCTCTGGACTTAAATGTGCCCACTGGGGGAGCGGCCCGCTGCCAACCGGGGCCGCTCTACCCTCAGGAATGCCCACCACGTTGGAGTCCTTCGTGGACTCTGAAGAGATGAAATGCCCCCAAGAGCCTCGCAGGCATTAAAGAAAAGAAAAATGCGGCGTCGTTGGACCCCCCCCCCCCCTCTGGGGGCTCGAGATCACAGAAATGGCCCCAGAGCCTCTCGTGGGCTCTTAATTCAAGAATGCCCCCTGAGATGCTGGAGTCTCTCACTTGGGACTCGAAAGCACACAATGACCCCGGGCAGGTGGCGAGTATAGGGGGGAAAGGCCCGCTGCCTCCCAGGGCCGCTCTCTCTCACCAAAGACAAATGCCCCCAATACGCGTGGGAGTCCCACTATGGCAAGGGACTCCTACGCTGTGCCTCACTCTTGCTCTCGCACCCCCCCTCCTGCCTGGCAACTTCACTCACTGGCCTGCTCGCGGGAGGCTGCGGGGGACGCTGGCTGCCTCTTTGGACTGCCGGAGCTCCTCTCGGACTGCGGGGCTCTTCTCTGTGTGCGGGGCTCTCCTCCCACACCACGCAGGGAGCCTTGCTGGAGGTCGCACGCAGTAGCACGGGGTCGGCTCCCATTGCATTCTGCTTCCGGGGGCTGACGTCCTACTTCCTCCCTCACCGGAGCACGGGGTGGGCTCCCGTCAGCTTCCGGTTTTCGGCTAAGTCCTTCCGGGTCGTCGTAGGCAGCGCGGCGGCCGGGCGGGGGAAAGAGCACCTCACTGAAACCAATACACGGGCACAAAAGTCCCTGGCAGGGTGGGCACCTGCCAGGGGCAATACGAGGCAGGCACACAGCAATATGCGGTGTGGGCAGCCGCAAAAGTGAAAATAAAGTGCTCTGAGCGCTAGGGGAAAATCCAGTGCTCCCAGGTGCTGTAGGGCTTAGAAAGTTAAAAGTAAAGTGCTTTTCTAAAAAGGTCCTGTGGAAAAGAGGTGGAGCAAAACAGCTCCCAGCAAAGGAAAAGTCCTCCAGGTCCCCCAGGCAAGGCAGAAGGGTCCAGCAACATAGTCCATCCGGCATCCAGGGGCTGGGCAGGGCCCAGGGAGGCAAGCCTTCCCCTGGGCCCCGGCAGCAGCACGCCCCTGGTAGATTCTAGTCAGGAAAAACAAGAACAACTTCATGGGGTCACAGCCCCCTTATTTATACAGCAAAATCCTTTGTCTAGCAGGGTGTAGGCAATGTGAGAACCAGCTACAACTGGTTATGGGGAACTCCCTTTCACTGGCCAGGCTAGGGACACCAGTCGCACCACAGGGGGTGGTGCCAGCATTGTGGAGGGAAAACCCAGCCCTATTCAGGTCCCAGGTGTACCCTTCCCTCACATCAGCATGCTAATCTCTCCATTCACCACCGGGGCAGACCCATCCTGACTCCTGGAGCCAGGCTCACCAGCCAGCTCCAGCCAATCACACGTCAGACACAAATTACACAAACATGCCAACTTCTAGAAGTGGCACTTCCACACTAGACACAATCATGCCGCATACATCATTGCGCAGCATTCAATCCCACGAGTTCGCACATACCAAACTCGACCCCGTACTCCCCACACATCAGGAACTACCATGGTCACACATATTCCCCTATGCATTCCTATTGGAGGGCAGGTCACTCTCACCACACACACAGAGAGCGCACGCACTTTACACTGGACCTCAGTGAAAAACTGCACAGAGGTCTAAAATCACCGACACCAGGTTACAAAAACAGGCTAAGAAAAAGCAAAAAGTTTTGGGGTGAACCTGCCAAAAGGGCTGGGTCCAAAAAGGTGCATGTTTCAATCACCCCTTGGTATTCAAGTTGCTTTAAAATCTCCCTGAGTTTTTTGCTTCTTGCTTAACTGGATACTGCCTTTGTGCAGTAGGTTGATTTTTTAACTGTATTTTATGGTGAGGAGAGTCCTCATCCCATCCTACATGATTTTTATATAATGCTGGAGCCGGAGCTACTGCCCATTTTCTGGCATATGTGTATTTTTTATGAATTGGAATGTATTTTGAGAAGGCTGGCATAATTATCTCTTTGCCATGTGGGCACTCCCTGACAAATTCAGGTGGCCAGTCTTCTACAGCTAGAAGAATGTCATAGCCATTAGAGAGCTTCTCCCAAAAGAGTGCTCTAGTTATGTCCCCCTCCATCCGGAGTGTTATTTCATATAATTTGTGGGGTACACTAACCTTGGTGTCGGCAGTTTCAACTTGAATGCATTCATTCAAGTCCACTGTCTCCAGATGATCCTTCAAGATCTTGCAAACTATGGTGCATTCTGCTGCACTGTCTAGCATTGTCTGAGCCCACTCCCCGTTCTTGAGTTGTGTCCTCAAGATCCTCGGCATGTCTGATCTTTACGCTTGCTACCTTCTTTTTGGTGAATTGAGTTTTCTTATTTTTTGGAACATGCTGTTCTTTTTTTGACTTCACACATTCCTCTTTTGGTTCTGATCGTCCTCTTCTTTCGGATTTCTGCGAGGAAGTCTGAAAGGTACGAGAGGAACGTGTATCAGTATCTTGATATCTATCAGGTTTTCTTAAAGTATCCCTATTTCTAAGGTTATACCTTTTTTCAGAGGGCTCCCGTTGGGGAGACCTACCTCCCCGTTGGGGAGATCTTCCTCTGGACTGAGAACGTTTCTCTTTAGAAAATGTCTGTTTAGTATTTTCCCACTTCTTTTTAGGAGTAGTGAGATTATTTTTAATAAAAACTTTTTCAGGATTTTTGGTTAATTCGGGTTTTACTGGTTTCCCACCCAAACTATCTCTTACTATTTCTTCGTAAGATTTTTCAATAATTCTAGCAAGCTCATATGGTTGGTCTGTTATATTTGTTTCTTTTAACTTTTGGCGGATTGCCACTGGCGCTGCTTCACCTTTAATGTTGGCTAATAGTATAGCCGAGACTTGTTTGAAATCTTTTAGTAATTTCATACCAAGATTTAAGGCAGGTTCTGGTCCGTATTTATTTTGAATCTGTCTCAGAACGTCTGGTATTACCGCCATGGACGGTACACCATGTGTTTTTGTGTAGATTGAAGCAAAGACTGTACCCCAAGTGCCACAGTCCTCCACATGTGGTGCGATCCCCATTGGTAAACAGATTGTCAGAATTCTGTGTTTCTCATGAGGTGTACTGTCAGGGAATACTGCCTCTATTTGAGTAATTTTCTGAGCTAACCAGAACGGAATTTGTTCCCTTTTTGCGGGCAATTTACCAATGACTGATTGTATAGTCTGTGTTGTGATTTTGTTTGTATTCCCCTGGTGAGGGTTGTGCTGTGGAATCCTTACAGCTGGTTGGACTGTTAAAGTCTGCATGACATATTGAACCAATTGTCTATGTATTTTAATTAACTGTTTCAGGTGAGCTAACAGTTCTGGACCTGTCATTCCGTTAATGTCCGGATGTGGTGTGTTGCTGGCTAGTACCGGCCATGTTGCTCCTGGTCTACCTAGTGGACCGAGCCTGGTAATGTGATTTTGATTATTTAGGGCGCCTTTAAACCAGAGCTGATGCTCTTGGTAAGTTAATGGAATTTAAAGCTCCTCGAAAGGAACGTATTCCACTGGAGGTTGCTCTAGTTTCTAGTAGTTGAACTTGTGTGTTACCGGATTTGCTGTAGGAAACAGAATCCATGGATAGAATACCTCTGTCTGCCGATATTCATGTGTGCCTCTATAACAAAGATTACTTTACCACCCCTTGATGATACTCCATTTTCTATAAGTTTTATAGTTATGGTTTTCCTTATATTTGCCTGGGTGATTATTGCACCCGGGTCATTTTGTTGGAGATTTGTGTCATCTAAGACTGCTTGAGCTGCTGCTGCAGCTCTCTCCCTTTCGTCGTCACTCTCTGTCATTTTATTGACTGAAAGTTTGCAGAGCAAGTTTCAAGGAAACAAAGATTAGGTGCACAATATTTTGGAACACTGTATCCTTCAACGTTGAATAAACCAAAAACTAATACGTAGAGATTTTCGTCCTACTCAGTTTTGGTGGATATTAACCTTTTACCCACTCCAGACATCTATTGGAGTATTTTACGGGAAAAAGGGGTCTGTGTGAAAAGCACAACTGAGTTACTCTAGAATCTAGCGTTAAATTATCGCCAAACGTTGGGCGCCATGTAGTGTAGTTCCTATATTCCCAATAGGCTCTGCGCATTGGAATAACATATACTATAGTTTAGACGTAGGACTGAGGTCGACTAGGTCTCTATCGTATATATTAAACTTAATTGTGACTGCCAGCTAGCTGAGAGGTCACTAGAAACTTTCTCGAATTCACAAGAAGGGATTAGTTTCTGACAACCGCATAAACATGACAACTTTGTTTTTCCCAAGAATAAGAAATCAATCTCTAGAGTCGCAGAAACAATAGATAACTATTTTACTCAGTCAATCGTACATGCTTCGTTTCACCAGAGGTGCTGAGAAAATACAGACGGGCGTTTTCAATAAAAGGTATTTATTGAACAGTCTTCTTTCTCAAGCATAAGAAATGTACTGCAACAATCGTAATACTGGTTATAAAGTACAGGGCATATAATACAAAAAGTATTATAAATTAGTACTGTAAAAGCATGATATGGTTTCTAAGCCATAAGTTGCCTAAAACGTATAAAATACATACAGTAATAAAATAATGACTAAAAGTACTCAACTGGTGCTTCTAAAATACGCCTACCCCCATGTACCTAACCTAAGTCTAGTACAAGGGAAGAAGTGAGTGAGGAGTAGCTTAAGTTTAGTATTTCTCTGCCAAGGATCTATGCAAGAATTCTCTAAGGGTCTAATCAGCTCCGTACCTTGGTTTTAGAATGAAGGAGGTCTTGTATCTCTCTCTCGGGACTTGATTTCCCAGCAACCCGCAAGGGTAGCCTGGAAACACTGGATCTGGATTTCTCGGCAGGAGAAAAGACAGCGTCTCTCAGTGCGTCAGCTGTAGGGTCGGCTTCCTTCAGCACTTGCTGCTGCAGGGCGTCTGGCAAGTATTTAGTTGATCTGCTCCAAACCTCTGTGTGTTTGTCTGGCCAAATGTAGGCATATTTATACTTTGATGGTGCTGAGTTTGACGTATGATTGGACTTAATAACGTCACTCAAAGACTCAGTTCTTTGAAAACTCCATGATTTCCTAGATAAATTAGTATTCAGGCGAGGGGAAGTCCCTAGCTGCTGAAGGCGGGTTTTTCTAAGAAATCGTTGTTGATTCTCGGAACTCAGTGGAAGTAGCCATGCCGTACTTGGGCTGCATAGGCTCAGTCCAAATATGGTAATGATTTCTATGCCTATATAAGGATCGGGTAATTTATACCTATATACGGGCATGAATCGGGAAAATTACACTAGGGTCCTAGATTCATTTACAACAGTTCTTTACCTCCGCCTGGGTGGGCCATGTCCCGGGGGCATTTTTTTTTCTTTTTAGTGGAGGAGGGCGCACAAGCCATCCATCCTGGGGCTCCCTATTGCCTCGGGCCTACCACCTCCCGGGGGCTTATAGTTTTATAAATGGGGCACCTCTTGGACCCCCCCCCCCCCAAGCCCCTAAGGTAGTCACCTTCCCGGGGCTTCATCTATAAACAAAGCGTGGAGCTGCGCGGACCCCCACAACACCAGGGGCCGCCACCACCATGGAGTTTTCAATTTAAATAATGTGAGGATCCATGTGCACACCCCCGTAGCCCCGGCAACCACCACTTTCCCAGGGAAAATTAGAACAAAGAATGGGGGCACAGCCCTCTCCTGTAGCCAATAATGGCCCTGGGGGATTGTCATCCCCCCCCCCCCCACGGTCGGCTCCTGAAATGCCCAGGGGTGCCCACCCCGGGACTTTGCTGTTTGCTATGGCTACCTACAAGCCATAGCAAACAATGATCCGCTTCTGGCAAGCGAGAGCATGTAAAATGTTCTTGCTTGCACGAAGCGGAGCAGAATTTCTTTTGGGAAGAGGCAGCTGCATCTTAGCAGCTCTCTCTGCCCAAGAGCAATGCCAGCTCTCGCAGCACGCAGGGAGCTGTCAGGGACTGCGGGGACCTTGAGGCTCCCCTGGCAGGACCAAACAGGAAAAACTGGGTGCCCTGGGTGGGACCAGGGCACCCAGTATTTTAGTTACTTAAGGGGTACTTTCCAGTGTAAACAAATATTTTCGCGTGATGGTAAATAGTTTACCAAGACTTTACGTCCATATGCGTTACTTTTGTGACACTGCACAGAGCAATGCCTTGATAAAACTGGCCCTAAGTGTTAGAATACTGTACACCGCTCCTGCTTTACAATTTTCCTTATCGGGACCAATAATTGCTTTCTCATCAAACATCATTGCCACCCACATCAGCCAGACAAAAAAAGTAAAACCCTTGGAAATCGGAGAAGGACTACTGCCGAAAGTGGATGAGCTAATATGAAATCACTGAAATTGGCACTCCATAGGTGGGACCTCGTTGAATATTTCATAAAGTCATTAACCTAAGAGGGGGAGATAATGACTGCTGTCTCGTGTTTGCCCAGGGGACCTTGTGTTGAAGTGAGCTGCATTCCGAGAGTTCCCTTGCCTAAAAATCTATGAGGGTCAGAGATGAAAGGCTCTCAAAATTCCCCCCTGGTTTAATTCACAACACAATGAGAAGTGCCACTCAGCATGCAGGCGGGGAGCTTGCCTCGCCTTACTGTAAATAGACCGCAGCCTCTTAGATCTACCGAGTCAAGGGATCAGCTGCGAGTGGGAGGAGTCACCGACACATTACAGGAACTCTTGAATTGTGGGAGCGGGGATAAGCGGCAGTATCGGTCCAGGCATTAGTAGACACATGTGACGCACTTTTTTTCTATCTATCTTTTAGTAATGGAGCCTGCTGATTGCTGCGGTTGTTCTGCGAGTCAGCTATATCCATTGGTCAATCTGGTCATCCAAAACTGACCGTAATATAAAAGAAAATCTGATTTAAAAAAAATGCTTTTAAGCTTTACTCTGCAGTGACCGAAGTGCACCCGATTAAATCCATATTTTATCACCATGCATTTGACTATATTCTTATGTTACAGTTTAATGTACAAATAGAGTATACTACAGTTTATATGATTATGACAATGTGTGTTTATGGAGAAGCTTAGCAAAAAATACCAGAAAAGGAAAATGGTGCTAGCCTTAAGTTTTCTGTGACTTGCAATGCTGAAACGACAAATATTTTACATCTGCTGCTTGTAAACACAGGTAGTACAGTAAAATGGCAATTTGAGGATATATTGTGCATTACGGCCTCATGAAAACATGGCTTCTTCAGTCCCATGCTCTTTAGCAGGCCGGGCCTGATTTAGAGTTAAGAGGTGGACTTTCTCTGCAATAAATAAGCAGATGTACCTCAACCATGCCAAGGGGAAAGCCACCAATTTTGATATGCTTCGAATATGTCTCTATTGCCTTATCCATTGGAGCCGCAAATAAACAAGAAAAACAAGACATAAACGTGACCCAAACAGGGTGAAAAGTGTTGTGTTCATTTTCCAACGCAAATCCTGATTTCCGTAGGAAAATGTCCAAAAGTAAGGCAAAGAAAAACTATGCGCTACTTTACACCAATGGAGCATTCCATGGTTGTTTAACGTACTCGGGTTACCTTTCATGTGTTTTGATGCAAAGCTTTATCTATTAAAAAAGGAAAACAGGACTTTACTTCAAAAATGTACGCCTCCTCAAAGCAGGCATAAGGTTTGAGCAAAGTTTTCTTTTCTCAAAACGTTTCCAACTTTGCATGCGATGCTGCTAGGTACCGCACACATGCAAATTAGGAAAAGTATTAAACTGTCTTAAAGCTTTTTTTGTACTGCAAGGCTAAAAACCCTTGCACTATAATGCAAGCATGTGTATGTTGATGCGTGACAGCCAAAAGTGCGCTACAGAGGTGAGGGGAAAAGCATAAAAGACCTGCCATCTTTTGTCATGTTTCCCCTGCCTGTTTGCGTCTGACCTTCTGTTTTTGATGGTATGCTGGACTTCATTTTTGTTGGTTTAGTGTCTATGTGCACTTTTTCACAGCTTTTCAGTGCTAAAGTGCAAGTGCTCCTAATGTAAATTGTGTTACTGATTGGTATATCCATGATTGGCATATTTGAGTTACTAATAAGTCCCTGGTAATATGCACAGGTGTGCCCATGGCCTGTAAAACAAATGCTGCACTTTTTGTTCCACCCACAGAAGTGGCTTTCCAAAGGTATCTCAGGCCTGCCACTGCAGTGTCTGCTCTCAGTTTTTGCTGCCATGTCGACCTGGCAAGTAGGGCTTGCCAGGCCCTAGCCTTCCCTTTTCTTACATGTAAGGCACCTCTCGGGTAGGCCCAAGGTACCCCCATGGGTAGGGTGCAGTGTATGTGAAAGGTAGGACAAGTACTGGTGTGTTTTGCATGTCCTGATAGTGAAATACTGTGTATTTAGTTTTTCCCTATTGAAAGGCTATCTGTTTAATAGGATAAAATGGGAGCTGCCATGTAACATCTTACAAGTGCAACTTCTCATTAGGACCAAATAGAGAAATGGAGTTTAAGCTTCCTGAACTCTGAATTTAAAGAAACGTCTTTTAGCAAGATGCCACTTTTAGAAAGTGAGCATTTTCTTGCCTAACCATCCTCTGTGCTTCTGCGTGTTGTGTATTCCCTGTCTGGGTTTAGAGGGACAGGAGCAGGGGATGTACATTCACTCTAGATAGACACAAGGGGGAGGGGGTTGGAGGTGTGTCCTGCCTTTCCTGGGTGACTTAGAGCCAGGCTGAATTGACCTGGCTGCATTTAGAGTAGTGGGAGTTATCACTCGCACCTGAATGTACTGTGCCTGCCTTCAACAAATCAGTCTGCACCTCCTGGAGAGAACCTGGCCTGAGCCAGGCAGACCTGGTTTATGTATGTCAGGGGAACTTTGTTCGTACCATCTTTAAAGTGAAATGTGGTATAAATATTGGGGCCCTGACCCCATGACTTTAGATATCTTTTGGATCAAGAAACCTGGCTAGAAGAAGAGCTGGAGAAGCTATGAGGATAGACTATCACTTTGCTGAGTGTTTTGCTGTGTTGGCTGCTTCTGTCTTGGGCAGTGAAATGACTTGACTGTACTTTCTACAAGCTTCTTTTTCTGAGTTTCTCCAAGAGCTTGAGCTCTGTTCAAGACATCTCAGGAACAGTAAAGACTTCACATTAATCTGCTATCAGCACCAGGTACCCGTGTTTTGTGATGCAACAGAAGAAAAAGCAACCCAACCCTGTCCGCAATGCCGCTACTGGCTCCGTGCCTTGAAGGCACAGCAGAAGGCACCTCCACATCACGCACCATAACCCTGGTGTCACTGACGCCTCCACCACCAATCTGCTGCTTGCATCGTGACCTGTGAGCACCACATTGCACTCTACCTCACTTCACACCCCTGCCCTGGTATCCCCTGCGATGACACTCCATGCTGAAATTGATGCCACAACCTGAGCAGTGGTTTAGTGGTGCCACTCGAAAGTTACATGATGCACCACCCCGTCCCAAACAACAGCCTTGGCCCACCGGTGCCATCGACTTCATTTCGTCAGCCGTCACCAGCGCTTCAACAACAGCGCGGCCGCCGCCTGCACCGTGAGCTGCCAGCACTGCAACAAGCACCATCCTTCTTCGCACCACGGCTTCGGTCTCTCCAACTCCAGTGGAGGCTGTTGCAGAGCCGCTGCCTGCACCATAACCGAGACCACTGCATGCCTGCCGGCACTCCCGCCTTCAACCACATGGAGTTCGCCAGGCAACGCATATGACTTCAAGGGCCGATGACTCCTGAACCAGCCTCTGTAACCAACACCAGGCTCTTCTGAGCTCATCGCAAGCCCCTCGACATCCTGTATTTCTAAAGGTACTATTTTGCAAGTCTTACCGACACTGTTACTGGCCCGCTACTCCGCAGTCAGCCAGAACTGTTAGATTTGTTTGTTTACAATGCCGTGATAGCCACAGATAGACCAATTGACTTCAAGGAACTTTTTTTAAAGTCTATTTTTGCATTATTGATATTTTTTAGTAGCTGTATGTTGGATTCTTATTCTTTTGGTCTTGTTTTACACAGATGAACATTGGCTATTTTTCTAAAACTTGTATGGTGTCTTTTTGTAGTGTTTTCACTGTGTTACTGTGTGTTATGTGCAAATGCTTCACACATTGCCTCTGAAATAAGCCTGACAGCTCGTGACAAGCTACCAAGGAGGTGAGCAGGGGTTATTTTTAAAAGTGTAACTCCCTCATTCTGACTAGGAAGAAGGGTTCCTACTTGGACAGGGTAACAACCTGCCAACCAGAGACCCCCATTTCTAACACACCACCATATAGACTAAGAGATGGTGTTGTTTTTCTCTCTCACTCTGACACAATGCCGCAGCATAGGTTGCTGCGCTACATTGCACCAAAAATGTGTAACTTTGGCCCACAGTGATGGATGAGCTACACAAACCAACTCAAGCATGGAGACATGTGGAGATGTGGAGAAATGTATACCGTGTTACTGTTCCTATACCAAATATTATGATTGAAAACCATCAAGGGCCTGATCCTCAAAAAGCAGTTGGAAATGTATTCTCTTAGATTTTTTTTACTGCTTTACAATCCAGTTGTAGTTTTCTCAGAAATACTCATAGAAATTCTTTGTGAATTTCAAATTTGAATGAGAAAATAAATGTGTGTATATGTTCTCATAGAAAAATCAACTGCTGCATCAACAACTGCTAATCCATATGAAAGCTATTTTTTCTTTATTCTAACTTTTTAATTTTTTTATTGGGAAATTCGAGCACACAGGGGAAGACTGCACACTCAAACAATACATAAAATGATTTAGGCTTTAAATCATAAGAGAAAAAAATGAAAAAACATAAGATGATAAGCTTAATTCCATACACAGTTATTTAAGAATTGATCTATGAATTGTAATTTTGCTAATGTTGTTTCTTCATTCTACATGACAAAACCATGGGGCATATTACCAACAAATAGCAATATTTATCGCTAAGTAGGGTTAGCGGCAATATTTTTATTGCGGCGCATCACCAGTTTTTAACGCTGAGATAACTTGCTATTAGCAAGGTTTATCTCAAAAGCGATAAAAATCAGGCGAAATGCGTGAATATCGCTAAGAATACAGCGATATTCACGCATTAGCGACGAAATGCTCTTAGCCAGGTTATCCACCTCCCATTGGATAACATGGCTAAGAACTGGTCTGAGCAGGCGTTGGTTTTTGGCGATAGAGGGAATATTTCCATTGCTACACCTGCCTTGGTAATAGGCGATAGCAACGTTAGCGACTGCTTTCAGTCGCTAACAGGTTGGGTACGCCCACTTTGCATGTCATTAGCGATAAATATCGCTGACATGCAAAGCGGGCCCCAAACCGCTCGCTATCGCCTAAAAGCTGTCGCTAACATCAGTTAGCGACAGCTTGCTAATAGATCAATGGAATTATCGCCGCAAAACGGCCGCTAAACCGGCAATAATTGCCTATCGCCACCCTTGGTAATATGCCCCTATGTTCCTCAAGGAGAAAACACATTATCTGCACTCTAACTAATTTTAGCGGTGTTCCCTACCCATTCCTACCTTAAAAATGCATTAATTTCTCCTCTTGGCAAAAAGTATAAATCTGACCCCTTCAATGGGGTGAAATTTCATGAAATGCATTTAATGGCCCACAATAATTGCACTGCATATGTAAACACCTACAAATATTCGTAGTACATGATGCCGTTATCATATGCCTATAATTGTCTAGATTTCCAAATTTTTTGTGAATCAGGCTCACAGTTTCCTGGCATCTTTAGTGCTCTTCATGTTATCCAAGGCGGTTAGTGGTCCTGCACTCAAGCGTCAGTGGGTTTTCCAAACAAAAATAAAAATAACATTAAATGTCATTCAGTGCTATTGGTGGAGGACATCTTAAGATCTATTAGAACATGTGCTATCATTATTTATACATTTATAAAATGCAGTACTCAGTACCTTGGATGTGACAAAATGTAGATTGTAAAATAGTGCATAGTATAAACAAGGGCACCGAAGGCAATTCCTCTAGTGGCAAGATACATCCAGACCCAGAGAAAGAACCAATGAGGGGTGCTGTGCTTCCTGGCCTATAAACTAAGGGTTCATCACACAGAACAACACAAAGCAGAATGGACATTTGGAAAGTGATAAGGAAAAGAGAGGAAGTGATCAGAGAAATGTCAGAGGTTATACATTCTATGGAAACATGGAAGGCAAGAGGGAAAAGTGTGGAGATAGAGCTGAAGCACAGGCGCAGCTAGGAGGAAAAGGCTTGCTGCTGTCAAACATGTCATACTATTTTAGTGTACCAAACAATTGTGACCTGTCTTTAGGAAGACGGGCTCTAGGGAAAGTGAAAACATGGTACTTGGGAACACCCTGTGGTGATGCTGTGTTAGCTGCGTTATGAAATAAAAAATCAGGCTTTTTGTTTTCTTATTAAAAAAGTAATGCTATACGAGAGCAGGGTCCATCATGTTCGGGCGTGGGACAAGCTAGCCCGACTGGCCTCCCCTTCTGATGGCCACGTTGCTGTCAGGGTTGGATAGGCCGTAGTGGGCATCAGGCGTTTTACAGGGAGGCTGAAAGAGTGGGCGCCAGTTTTGGAGCAATACTGCACTCCCAGTAACAAAAGCAGCAGTGCTGAGGGCCGGTTTAGTTAAGCAACAGTGCTTCACACTTGCACCCTCGCCCCCCTGGGGGCTGGTCTGATAAAATTGCCTGGGCTGATTGAGCACCGCCTCCTCCACAATGGTGGATGAGCATCACCCACTGGTTCAGAGCCAGCAGTTGAAAAATAAACCAATATTTTATCATTGTTTTATTGTTCAGCTGCTGGCTGAGCCAGCATGTGTGAGGATGGGTGGGGCGGTCCATGGGAGGGGGAGGAGTGATGAGCCCTGTTAACTGTGCATGTCTGTTTGGCCGGCTGTTTTAGGCCTTTCAAATAGACTGGGGCAGTTAGGTTTCTCCAACCCATCAGTATTACACAGCCAGGTTAGAGAAACAGCACAGACTCCCTGTGCCTGAGCGAGCGTTAAACAAGCCCGCTCAGGCCAATCCCTGTGCTGCTCTCATGCTACATTAAAGCTGCGCGGATTGCACAGGGAGTCTGTAATGCATTCCCAGGGTCTGCTGGGACCAGGAAGCATCGGAGAACCGGGGCGCAAGGAGGCAGAAGCAACGCCAGGTATGTTTTTTTGGGTTTTTTAAACCTGCGTGCTCCCCTATCCCCCACTCCCTCCACCCGCTGCACCACTGTTTACATGCGTCGGCCACCACTGGCTGAATTGTGTACTCAGTTCAGCCCTGGTTGCTGTAGAAAAATGGCAAATGTTTATATTAATTATGGTGCTGCATAATGAGGTATTTGGAGCTATCCGAAGAGGAATTGGTGTATGCTTGAGATGGATACCCTTAATGAGTGAATTAGCTGGACAATGGCAGAGAGTGATAAATGAGTATGTTTTGAGGAGCAGTGCGCTAGATGAGGTAGCTATGTGCTGTTTTTTCTTACAATACATACCACCCGATGACCAAGAGTTCTACCACATCTCCGTATCTCAGAGTTACCATTTCAGTCATCCTTTTGCCAATCGATTTTTAATCTGAAATAGCCTCAGTGTGGCACAGATCACCACTTTTTGGACACCAATGAATTTACACACCCTTTTTAGCAGTGATGGCCATTTTGTGGTCTCACGATGCAAGAGCGCGATAATTCATGAACTTCTGCCTTTATCTATGAGGCAAAATTAATTTTGTATCACACGTTTTTAAGGCCCTAAAGTGGAATTAGCTATTCCCATTGTTTTTGTTTTTTGTACTGGTTAAACTGACATGAGAAGGGCATTGCCCCTTTTGCCCCAGTGTTTATTTTTACTTGAACTCCCTGTCATAGCTCGGGAAAGGTAAACTTCAGATGCCAATTGTTCTCCCTCTCCCAATTTAACTCTGCTTATCTACTCATTCATCTTGCACCTGACTCTACTAGGTTCTTTGGGCCTCATTTATGACTTTTTGCCGTAGGGAAGCGCAACAGGCCTTCCTGCTGCGCTTCCCTACGGCAAAAGAAAAGGGCAGAAATGCGCCGTATCTATAAGATACGGCGCATTCCTGTCCTTTTCCCCTCCGCCGGCGCACAATGGGCTGCCTGCGCCAGCGCAGGCATCCCTTGCACAATGGTGCAAGGGTGCCTGCGGTGCGGGGAAGATTATTTTTGTACAGGAAGGGAAACCTTTCTGTACAAAAATAATCACAAGAGGCTTTTCCTCTTTCTATGTGTGCTGTAGAATGCAGCACACATAGAAAAAGGAAATACGAGGAGAAATAAAGACATTTCTCCCTGTTGCGCCTCCCTTATGCCTCCCCTGGGGAGGCGTAAGCTTTTGGCACTGCTTCAGAGTTACGATTTCTCGTAAATCTGGGGCAGTGTCAAAAGGCCATGGATGTTGCTGGGAACGCCCCCAGCAACACCCATTGCACGCCCCTTTAACGCAGAACACTGCGTTAAAGGGACTGATATTTATCAGGCAGCAGTACGCCACAAAAACTGGCGTACTGCTGCCTGATAAATACCACGCAGGCTTCTGCGCCAAGGAACTTCATGAAAAGTGAAGTTCCGATGGCGCAAGGGGCCTCATAAATGAGGCCCTTTGTATCTACCCAAGTCATTTTTTTCCCACCGATTTTCTTCAAGTGATGATGGTCATAGTTCTTAGTAACCCAGGTACCTGGGTAGATTGTTCTTCTCTTCCCTTTAGTTCAAATTTTAATAATCTTTTGACAGCTTTTGAAACCATGGACTCTGTCTCTTCGAACTCCAGGGTCTTAACTGGGATGTTCTTTTGAATGTTAAATAAAGCGGAGTTATATTTCAGTGTTCATTAGCACTACATAGGTTAAGGCGCAATTTCCATTACACTGGTATAATCTCACATAGTTTCACACATATAGGGATGTATTTACAAGGAGATAGCGCCTCCAGAGTATCTCCTTTACCGACGTTCTGGTGGTCCTATGCCCTCCTCCATATTTACAAAGCAGTGCTAAGCCACTCTGAGTGACTTTACGCCGCCTTGTAAATACGGCCCTTTACACACATAACTGTACGTGAAAGGGGTGTGCAATGAGTGTTGCTGTGGGTGTTCCACCGAAACACCCATTGCTTTTTGATGCTGCCCCAGATTTACAAGGATGTGTAAATCTGAGGCAGTACCAAAACCTAACGCCATGCAAGAGCAGCCGTTAGAATGGCGCAATGAGGAGAAATACTTTTATTTCGCCTCTTTTTTGCTCTTTCATAGAAAGAGCAAAACACCATTAAGGACTGTTTATGTGCACAAAGGTGTTCCTTCCAGCACATAAACAATCATAAAATAATTATGCTTTGCTACTTCTATGTGTGCTGCAGAAGGCAGCACACATAGAAGTAGCAAATCACCATTATTGATTGTTTATGTGCAGGAAGAGACACCTTCCTGCAAATAAACAATCACTCCCTACAACACAGGCACCCTTGTGGTGCATGGGTGCCTGCATGGGCGCTAGACAGCTATTTTTAGTGCCAGCACTAGGGAAAAAACAAGGGTGCGCAAGCGTTGGGTCAAAGGTGCCTTTGACCCGACGCTTGCGGCTTTGTGCGTCCGTTCTCCTTCGATCAAAAACGTATCCGGTACTAAACACCCTGAAATAAAATCTGGTTTGAATCACTACTTGGAACGCAATTAAAGGGACAAGTTTTTAAATCCCTGAGGGTATGAATTTACACATTGAACTGCACTTCTGAATGCTCGCAGTGCTATCTGTGTTTTTTATTATAAGGGTCATCCATACTGCACTAAAATTCTCCGTCCTGATGATGGTCTTGGGATAAAAACATATAAGACCGAAACGCCGACACACCAGTCCATGTCTACACTCTACATCTGACTTTCTGTTTGTTCCAACAAGGAGTCAATTCTTCATTTAATTTACAGACTGGATCAATTATCTTATGTATTGATGGAATGATTTTGTCGCTTCCTTATACCTAAGATTCATTTGCAATTATTTTGACCATGAACCCTTGTAAAATTTGAATTTGATTTGAAGATACAAATAATAAGTTTCTTTGAAATATTATTCTGTATTGCTTCTCATTATTATTTTTCTTCTTTCTGAATTTCATTTGATGAACAGAATTGTCATTTCAAAACTGTTTGATTTCCTCAGGGCTAGTGTGGTAGCTTCCATGAGGTTTTAAACTGTACTAATAATTACAACAGTGACTGATTTCTTCAGTTGAGGAGTCTTAGTAAGACAGACCCTATTACACTGAAAAACTCTGATTTTCAAAATAAAACCATTGCTGGTACTTTCTCTTAAATATTCATTGTTGCAGAGACGCTCAATGAAGTTGTGGTGAAGATTTCTATGTTCATACTTAGTCTCTTTTATGAAAGTCAAAAATCTCCAGCAGCGGGTCTCACTGACGGGGAAGGAGTTGCTATAACGGATCCAGCAGCTCTGGCGGCGAGCTTTGCCAACTATTATGCGTAACAATATGCTCAACGGGACTATCTTCCGGCAGATGCGATCGACAAATTCATTGCAGACCTGCCCCCCCGGGCAGTTTCAGATGAGGTGAGGAAATCCCTGGCCTCCCCCTCACGGCGGAGGAGCTGGGAGATGCGTTAGGGCAGCTCAACACATGGAAAGCACCCGGACCGAGTGGCTTTCCTTGCGAATTTTATAAGAAATTCCATCTCCAATTGGGGTCCCATTATAGGACGGCGCTGGAGATGGCGCGGGAACGGGGTAGCTTGCCGGCTGACTGGCGACACGCCGAGGTTGTAGTTTTTCAGAAGCTGGGTAGACCCCCGGACCGACATGATTCATATCGCCCCATATCCCTGCTTAACATCGAGGCTAAATTGCTGGCCAAGGCGTTGGCAAATCGCCTCCTCCCATATGTGGCTGACCTGGTCCACCCAGACCAGGCGGGTTTCATGCCGCATAGGGCGACACGACACAACATCAGACGAGCGCAGACGGCTATTGACGTCATGGGGGCCACAGGGGAGTGGGCGGCATTATTGTTAGTGGACATAGACAGAGCATTTGACTCGGTCAGTTGGACATACCTGTTTGCTCTCCTACCTCGCCTCAACCTGGGCTTATCTCATATGTCAAATTGCTATACACAGATATAACTGCGTCCGTCCGGGTGTCAGGGGCGATCTCAGAGAAATTCTCAGTTGGCCGGGGGACCCGGCAGGGATGCCCACTGTCCCCTTACCTCTTTGCGCTGGCCATGGAGCCTCTGGCCTCTTGGGTGCGCTTCGACGCGCAGCTTCGTGGCTTTGTGTGGGTGGAGGGACTCTCCGATAGAATCGCACTCTATGCGGATGATGTCCTCTTGTTCCTTACAGATCTTAACCGGTCAGGCCCCCGAATCTTGGAGATTATGCGTGTATTTGGTGAGGTGTCAGGACTTTTTCTCAACCCGCGGAAGTCAACCCTTTGGGTGCTGGGCAGAGAGCCAAGTGTGTACCCCTGGGAATCGGCCTTGCAGGTAGCGGTCGGGGGACTGAAATACCTGGGAGTCTTCCTGTCCGAGTCCGCTGACATCGCATGGGAGCGCAATGAATTGCCGGTGTGGGAGAAGGTCCAAGCAGACATCAAGACGTGGTCCCAAATGCCCCTCACCATATTTGGTAGGTCTGCGATCTTCAAAATGGTCGCACTCCCGCGCCTGTTATACCAACTGCAGAATCACCCACATCGGATCGAGCCCCAGTGGTTTCGTCGGGTCAACTCAGTGTTGGGCCACTTCCTGTGGCCTGGGGGCGCCGCCAGGGTGGCGTTACGGACATGTTTCCTATCCACGTATTGTGGGGGTCTGGTCACATCGGATCTCCTGTCCTATTATCAGGCCTCCCACCTCTTGGTTCTCAATGAATTGTGGTATGGAGATAGAGGAGACCCTGCATACGCCCTCGAGCGCTCGTTGATGGGAGACACCACGCTGCACACGCTACTGTATTCGGCTAGGCAACGGAGGGGGCTGCCACGTGCCACTCAGGTGGTCTTCGTGATTTGGCGACAAGTACTGCGTCGTATGGGTTGGTGGGGTAGACTGACAGCGGAGACCCCACTGTGGAAGAATGGACAGCTCCCCGCACTGGCCTCGCTGACAGGGTTTGGTGGCTGGGATTCGATTGGAATTTCTTCACTTGGACACGTTCTGACCGGGGTCACTCTCAAGTCCTTCCAAGAACTTAGCACTGAATTCCATATGCCCAAGACCCAATTCTTCAAGTATTTACAATTTTGCCACGCGCTTGGACCTAGCTTGAGTGGCTTGGAACAGCTGCCAGAGTTTAGTCCAGTAGAAGCAAAAATTTTCATGGGGGCCTTGGGGACAAAAAGGTGTCTCGAATCTATCAAACGCTAGTCACTCATTGCTCCTCTTCTTTGCTTCCGTTGAAAGAAACCTGGGAAAAGGACGTTGGCCCCTTGGACGAGGATGATTGGAGGGATGCTTTGGAGTCCCCGTGTGGGGCTGCTATGGCAGTGCGACTCCGCCTAATCCAGTTTACATATCTGCACAGGGCGTACTATACCTGGGAGAGATTGTGGAAGGCGGGCCTGATTGCGTCCCCGGAGTGCCTGCGCTGTGGGACTGAGAGAGGTACGCTGTTGCATACGGTGTGGTCTTGTGTTGGTCTGACTCGGTTCTGGAATGGTGTTTGGTGCTGTTTGTCGGAGGTACTGGGATGGGACCTCCCCCGCACTCCCCGGCTGGGACTTCTACATGTCTTGGAGAATGTGGGTGGGAACATCTACAAGCGTCATTTTATGCTGTTGGGTCTGGTGGTCGCTAAGCGGGACCTGGCAAGGGCATGGAAGAGTGAGCGGGCTCCTCCACTGGGTGCCTGGAAGGCAGGCCTCGACTACTTCATGGGGTTGGAGCGACCTGTGTTTGAGGCCAGAGGATGCCCCCGGAAACATTATAAGATCTGGAAACGGTGGGCGGATTACAGGGGTTTGACTCTAGAGCAGATGTCTTCAATCTGTGGGGCGCGACCCCTAGGGGGGTCGTGGAGTCCTGGGAAGGGGGTCGCAGATTCTGCCAGAGTGCAGTTCCTGGCGTTGGGCTGTCGAGGGTGCTCAAGGCGGAGGCCGCCTAATTCACACCGAGGTGTGAAGAACATCAAAGCCTCGTTAACAAGTAAAGGTCTTCTAAAGACCTGTGATAGTACTCTGGTGTGCCTTTGTGTGTGTCCAATCTGTTTTAGCCAGGCTGACATACAGGAGCTGGGGGGGGGGGGGGGGGGGGGTGGCTGTAGCCCTTTGAGTTCAATGGACTTAGCTGTGGGTTTATTTTTACTTTTAACGTTTTATATAGCGCTAGTTTAACCCGTAGGTATCAGAGCGCTTTACAAATACACAGTAAACAGCAGAAGGACAGCAGAAGGAGATTACAATCATATCATTGGTTCAAGTCCCACGAGCCCTCATACCTGGCGCCTGTGCAGGAGAAATGTGGCTGAGAGTCTGTTCTTCATGGTGAGATGTTTTCACAGCCGGCTGTCCCCCCCCCCCCAAGCAGGGAGGCACAGAGATGCCCTCCCATGAGAGAGGAAGACGAAGCAGAGAGATACTGACCCCCCATGAGAGAGGCACAGACAAGGTGGGTGAATGAATGATGGGTGAATGGATGGATGAAAGGGTGGACGGATGAAGGATGTATGGATGGATGAATGAAAGGGTGGATGGCTGTATGGATGGACGGATGGAAGGATGAAAGGGTGGACGGATGTGTGAAAAGGTGGGTGGATGAATGATGTGTGGATGGATGTAAAGATGAAAGGGTGGATGGATGGATGTGTGAAAAGGTGGGTGGATGGAGGATGGATGGATAAAGGGTGGATGGAAGGATGAAAGGGTAGATGGATGAGGGATGGATGTATGGATGGATAAAAGGTTGCATGGATGAATGATGGATGATTTGTGAAAAGGTGGGTGGATGAGTGATGGGTAAATGGATGGATGTAAGGGTGGATGGATGAAGGATGGATGGAAGGATGAAAGTGTGGATGGATGGATGAAGGATGGATGTATGGATGGATGTGTGAAAAGGTGGGGGATGAATGATGGATGGGTGGGTGGATGGATGGATGAAAGGGTGGGTGGATGAAGGATGGATGTATAGATGAAAGGGTGGATGGATATATGGATGGAATAATGAAAGGGTGGATGGATTAATGAAAGGTTGGATGGATGAAGGATGGATGTATGGATGGAAGGATGAAAGGGTGGATGGATGAAGGATGGATGTATGGATGGATGGATGGATAAAAGGTTGCATGGATGAATGATGGATGGATGTGTGAAAAGGTGGGTGGAAGAATGATGGGTGGATGGATGGACGGGTGGATAGGTAAAGGATGGATGTAAGGATGAAAAGGTGGATGGATGAAGGATGTATGGATGGATAAAAGGTTGCATGGATGAATGATGGATGGATGTGTGAAAAGGTGGGGGATGAAGGATGGGTGGATGGATGGATGAAAGGGTGGGTGGATGAAGGATGGATGTATGGATGAAAGGGTGGATGGATATATGGATGGAATAATGAAAGGGTGGATGGATGAAGGATGGATGTATGGATGAAAGGGTGGATGGATGAAGGATGGATATATGGATGGATGGATAAAAGGTTGCATGGATGAATGATGGATGGATGTGTGAAAAGGTGGGTGGAAGAATGATGGGTGGATGGATGGACGGGTGCATAGGTAAAGGATGGATGTATGGCTGCAAGGATGAAAGGGTGGATGGATGATGGATGTATGGATGGATAAAAGGTTGCATGGATGAATGATGGATGGATGGATGTGTGAAAAGGTGGGGGATGAATGAAGGGTGGGTGGATGGATGGATGAAAGGGTGGGTGGATGAAGGATGGATGTATGGATGAAAGGGTGGATGGATATATGGATGGAATAATGAAAGGGAGGATGGATGAAGGATGGATGTATGGATGAAAGGGTGGATGGATGTATGGGTGGATGGATAAAAGGTTGCATGGATGAATGATGGATGGATGTGTGAAAAGGTGGGTGGAAGAATGATGGATGGATGGACGGGTGGATAGGTAAAGGATGGATGTATGGATGGAAGGATGAAAGGGTGGATGGATGATGGATGGATAAAAGGTTGCATGGATGAATGATGGATGGATTGATGTGTGAAAAGGTGGGTGTGTGGATGGACGGGTGGATAGGTAAAGGATGGATGTATGGATGGAAGGATGAAAGGGTGGAAGGATGAAAGGGTGGATGGATGAAGGATGGATGGATGTGTGGAAGTGTGGGTGGATGAATGATGGATGGATGGATGTGATGAGGTCTAACAGGCGCATTTATGGTTGTCGATAGTTGTTTATGATGAGGAGTACCAGTTTCTAGAATCTTTTGTCGGAAGGGGGTCCTTACGTCTAAAAAGGTTTTACGAGGGGGTCTCGGCATCAAAAAGTTTGAAGACCTCTGCTCTAGAGCCTCCAGCAGACCTGGATGATGGGTTACCTACGATTGAGGACCTTCAGGCCAAAGGAGGCACTCGACGACTGTTGTAATATATTCAAATGATGAGGCTTATTGTGATCACGTGCATCGGGTTAGGGTGGGATAAGGGGTGGGTAGTTGGGACGTTGGGTAGCTGGGGTAGTGGGGGAGGGACGGGAGGGGTGTTCCTTTCAATTGATTAGGTTTGTAAGAATATTGAGACGTGTCTTGCTATTTGACAGTACCCTCCTGATTGTGGAGAACTGTATTTATGCTTTGCCTAATCAATCAATAAAATCAGTTGTGAAAAAAAAATCTCCAGCAGGACGAAGCTGCAGGCCGTAGCTGGCTAGGGCCCCACAAGGCCAGATACCCCTTCTGTGTGGAGCCGCTGAACAGGATTTGCTGCTGCGGAGAAGAACACATTGGGAGCTGCTGAGACATCAGACTGACCAGCAATGCACCTGGGGCAGATTGGCGAGCAGGTAAGTCTTGGTCTCCTCTCAGTTCTAAGAGCATATTTTGGCTGAAAATTTTCAAAGTCACAAGTTTTCGATTAGGGCTATCTACTCAACTTTAGCACCACTTTCAAGGGTCGAGGACTGGAGGGGCACCGCTTGGTGGTTTAGAACTCACTCAGGTTAGGTCCAGGTGCAAGTTCAAGATGATTGGAGCCTTTTGTGTCCCGAGGCTACAGTCAGGAGGCTAGCCAACTAGGTCTTCTGAGGGTGCAGGGCAAGCTTCAGGCAGCACAGCAGTCTTCTTGGAGCAGCAGGGCAGTTTTCTGATGTACATAGCATGCACAAGCAGCAGGACAGATCTCTGAGTCCTTCCACAGGCCCAGAAGTGAACTGAATAGTGGGTTTGAGGGTCCTAGTTTTATACCTGGTACCAGCTTTGAAGTGCAAGAAACATCTAAAGCTTTCCCCCATAGAACTGGCTGAAATGTTATGCCCCTCTGCCCTGGTCCTAAGGAGTCTGAAGTCACAGTGGCCTAGTGTGAAGTTCTTTATGTGTGTGCTGAGGCACTGTCTTTGAAGTGCAAATGGGGGCTGTGCATGGCTTTGTCTCCCATCCTGATTGGATGTTCCTTTCTGCCAACAGACAAACCCTCTATTGTGTGGCTGTCCGAGAAGAATACACAACGGCCAACTGCCAACTACACCTAGTCATATGACCCTGTAAAATGCTGCAGGCACTAAATGGATAGGACAAGAAAATGCCAACTTTCTAAAAGTTCAAAACACAAAGCAACGAACTTGGCTCCGTGCTACCATACACTCCTACTACTCATGGAGTAACGGACATACTACTCTTTTTGAATGGAATTTTTATTAACCAGTAGTAGGAGTGTATAGTAGCACGGAGCCAGGTTCGTTGTTTTGTATTTTGAATTTTGAATAGCCCTACCTGGCCCGGTCCTTTGGGCTTAACCCCTACAGTTGTTTGCAACTTTCTAAAAGTGGCATTTTCAAATTTGTGACTTAAAATCTAGCTTTGCAATTAAAGAGGATCTTAAATTACAAGTTCTTAGACACCAAACATGCTCCCAAACAAAAGTTATCACTTATTAAATGTAATAAGGTAACCCAATGGAATCCTATGGGTGAGGTAGGCCTTGCAGTAGTAGAAAACGAATTTGGGAGTTTTTTTAAATACAGTGCGCCCTGCCCTATAGGCTGTTTAGAGCCTACCTTAGGGGTGACATGTATGTATTAAAAACTAATTTTGGGCATGGCAATGTATTTATTTGTGTTAAGTCGAATTGGCAGTTTAAAACTGCTTACAGGCTGTAATGGCAGGCATGGGATATGTTTTAAGGGACTACTTAAGTGGGTGGCACAATAAGTGCTGCAGGCCCACTAGTAGCATTTAATTTACCAGACCTGATATATATGGTATCCCCCTTTACTAGGGTCTTAGTAGTAAACTAAATATGGCAATCGGGTCTAAGGCAACTTTATCATGCATTAGGGAGTGAGATCAGGCACTTTAGCACTGGTTAGCAGTGGTAAAGTGCTTAGAGTCCTAAGGACAACAAAACCGAATTCAGGAAAACAGGAGGGTAAAAGGCAAAATGTTACAGGTGATTGTCCTGAGAGGGCCAATCAGCTACAGCGGCTCTGTAGACATGGCTAAGTTCCACTTATCATTAAAAAATACCTTTTTTTGCTTTGGTATTAACATTGGTGTCATTTATAAAAACTGCACAAAATCGGCACACAGCACATTCAGCTATGTTCCGCTATGTCAATCTTCTTGGAGGTATGTCCTATCCCAGAGGGTGTGGGAGTTGAAAGTATTGCTCTCTACTACAGCAAAGACTGCTTAATCGAATCTCTCCAAACCTGGTAGGAAAATAACATTTTAATCAGACTGGCTCTTTTTGTGTTTTGAAGTGAATATGGTAAGTAGTAGGAAAAACCTTTTAGAAAGCTTCTTAAAACCTGGATCTTCACTCTCTCCGATGATTACACCAAAGCAGCCATCTAGACCTCTTGGACTAGCTCTCACAGGATTCTTAGCGCCAAGATGCTCCCTTCGGAGCGAACGCTGCGCTCTAAAAATACCCCCCAAATATCAAATATCAAATAGTAGTTCATTAACACATTTATGTTACAAAAATATAGGCAGTCTTTGAAGAGTTAAAGCTACAGATATATTGACCGATTTATACTCGGATTATTCACTATCTCAGTCCGAGAAGAATGTGAGGATCACAAATCTGAAAATAATAGAATTGGAATAGATGAGTTAACTCTTTTTCTAATTGTCTGATGCAGGAGCTTTGGATCCTCATAGGAAGTGTGGATTTTCGCAATATCAAGAACATTGCGTTACAGGTACCATTATTCGATTAAATAACATGTGGGGGACATAAGGAGCAAGGAGAGCATCCATTGACACCGAAGGGGATATGTTTAAGTTCCAGACTAATCAAAGTGTGTTATGTCCATCCAAGGATTTGGCACAGGGCCTGGCTTAATTCAAGGCCTCATACCTACTCTGCACTGTGCATAGCTGAATAATGTGCATAGCATTATTCTCACACAAGAGCCATGAAATGAACAATAACTATGCACAAGTGCTGTGTACAGAGCATGAGGGCTCAGAGCACGTCCTACCAAAAATCAGGCTCTGTCCAACCCAATCCACACACAGCCAAATACCATGAATAGTGTTATCAAAGTTATATAAATCACTTGTAGGACATATACCCCCAAAAGGTACTTCAATTTTATTCTGATTTTGGGCAGAGCCTGAAGCATCGAGCCACAGAAAATGCCAGTATCTTGTAATTGTGTTATGTCTTGAGTACTGCACCTATAAAAATAATAAATAATAGTGAACGGAGATTAGAAAGCCCTTTATAGGTGCAAGAATAAAGATCTGCTGGCAGAATAGAGTTCTATTTCTGACCAGTGAAGATGGCTCTAATAAGAGCCTTTTTGTTGATTTCATTTTCTTTTTACATTTCTTGAACCCTTAACATACTTATGCTTATTACTTATTTGATTGTAATTTGATTGTAATTACAGCTAAGGAACATCAAGCCCTACAAGAAAATGTGCACTAATCTTAGATCTGTATTGTAAATTCTGAGAAATCACATATTGCGAAACTGGTGGAAAATGTTCTTTATTGCCACAGTAAGGGACATCAGATCTTCCTTAGCATGAAAAGAATGCAATATCAGGAAAACATTCTTCCAATTCTATGAATGAGAGCTTAATGACTATGTCAGACATGCTTATATCTCTTGTTCTCAATGTCAATCGTTAAATCTGGATGTGTAAACCTGTGAAGTTACCACTTTTCTCTAGAAGAAAGTATCAACACAAAACGCACAATTCGACTTTACCTGTTTCCCACAAGCCACAGTATATTTGCAAGATCAATGCAATCCCTTTTTTAAGACTTTGTGCAACACTCTGAAGTCTACATCTAAACTATACCTGAGAGAAAACAACATTTCCATTTATAGAAAAAAAATCCATATTTGGTAGCCTCTTGTGTGTGGACCTCTTGTGATATTATCCTACAAGTCGATTACAGAGCTGTCAGGCAGTGTATATCTTAAATATAATATTATTTCCATGTATTAAGTGTATTTAGATTAAAATCAGTACTTTATTCACGAGAATACATCTTGATAAAGCAGATTTCCATGACACTAGTATCGGCTGTGGCAGTGATTGTATTTGAACGATCTAATATTTGAAGAAGAATGTATTCAATCATTATAAAAGAACCATACTTTGAACCCTCTAGGACTGTGATTGATATTACTGATGAGGCATTACAAAAACATTTTTAATTAAGGTTTAACAGATTAATGCCAGAGGGTAACCAGTATTGGGGAGTTCACTGTAAAGTGCCCTGCACAGTCTTCTGACAACTAGAGAGCTTTACTTTCGAATATGTTTGCTTCAAAGTCTAAGGGCCCGATGTAGGTAGCCAAATACTGGTCGGTAACGGCCGAAATTCAGTAATTTCGGCCATTACCGACCGGTATATGATAATCGAGATGTATGTGACCGAAAACGTACCGATTCGTTAAATACCAGTCGGTTAAACACCGAATCGGTATTAAACTAATCGGAATATACCGAAGGCATATTTACCGAATCGGAAATTAAGAAATGGTAAATATCCGAATCGGTAAATACCGAATACATATTTACCGAGTCGGTAAATAAGAAATGGTAAAAATGGGCTGTTGAGATGTAGCAAATTTCAAAAATACAGAATTTCATGAAAATCGGTATTTAAGAATCGGTATTTACCATGGATTGGGATCAGGTGGTAACCAGGAACAGGAAATATAAGAAGGCCCCAAAATGCAACAGTGCAACCACAAGTTTCCTGCTCAGTGCTTCCCCTGAACTCCATTGGGAGCGCTGAGTCGCTCGCCTTCATGCTCAGACTGTCCCCGGGCCAGGCTTTGAAGGGGCTGTTGGTTTATAGACCACCAGGCCCTGTGGGCTCCTTCCTGGAAGATTTGCAGACAGCTGTCTCCGAGTTGGTGCTGACCACACAGCATTGCGTGGTGGCCGGTGATTTCAACTTCCACCTTGACGTGGCGGACGACCCGGATGCGGCCAAGCTGCTGGATATTACATCTCCGCTGGGTCTTATACCGTTCGTGTCAGGGCCAACACATGAGAAGGGGCATACCCTGGATCAGGTGTTTTTGTCTGTCCCTCTTATGGAGGTTGATACTCTGCCGGTGCTCTGGACTGATCACAGGTTGATCAGATTTTCGGTGCTGGAAAGTGCGCGGCTGGATAACAGCGCCTCTACCTTGTCTAGACCGGCTTCGAGAGCGCTGCACAGAGTGACACCTGACATGCTGGAGCAGGCGCTTCTGGATCACCCATGCCATCTTTCGGGCGATCTGGAAAGCGACACTGAGGCTTTGCAGCTATGGCTCACTGATAGGCTGGACGATCTGGCTCCCAAGGTAGCCTCCCGGTCCACGGCGGCACGGCAATCTGCACCGTGGTTTACGGAGGCGCTCCGTGTGGTTCGCAGTCAATGTAAGGTGGCCGAGAGGGCGTGGCGCCTTCGGTATGATGAGGAGGCTAAACTCGCCTATAAGGCGGCGGTGAAGGCCTACCATCGGGACATCCTGGGAGCGAAGAGGGAATATTTGGCTAGGAGGATCGAGGCATCTGCGAACTCCTGTAAGGAGATCTTCACCATTGTGAAGGAGTTCACGACCCCTAGCTCCCAATCGCCCCCTTTAGTTTCTTCGGATGCGTGGGCATGTGATCTTGCCGGTTTCTTCACCAATAAGATCAAGGCGATTCAGGCCTCCTTTGTGGAGGGACCGGAGGATGGAAGCGGCATCACTGGGGCGGGTCACGGACCTCCGCACACACCTGTGGCGGTGTTGTCTGTTTTTCCTGTTGTTTCCAGCGATGTGTCCAGGCAGCTGCTGGCCAATCTGAAATCTGGCTCGCCACTTGACCCCTGCCCCGCCAAATTTTTGGCTGGGTTGGCGGCGGTGGTGAACCCGCTGGTTAATCCCATCCTCAATGCCTCTTTGAGGGAGGGGAGGGTCCCTAGCTCTTGGAAAAGAGCGATGGTGATCCCCCTCCTTAAGAAACCGGGTCTCGATGCCGAGGTCCTGGCCAATTATAGGCCAATTTCACTTCTTCCGGCCCTCGCGAAGATCACGGAAAAACACGTCCACGGTGTCCTGTCGAGCTTTTTGGAAGCTAACAATCTGCTCCACCCATCCCAATCCGGCTTCCGTCCTAATTTTAGTACGGAAACGGCTTTGCTGGAGGTCACCGAGATCATCAGGGAGACTCTGGATGTTGGCGGGAGGGCCATGTTGGTCATGCTAGACCTATCGGTGGCCTTCGAAACCGTCCCCCATAGGGCACTCCTAGCGAGGCTTTATGACATCGGCCTTAGGGGGACGGCGTTCAGGTGGTTCACATCTTTCCTTGAAGGCCGCCGCCAGACGGTCTGGGTCTCCCAGAGCTCCGCCGAGATGCCGCCACTGGGAGTTGGGGTTCCACAGGGTTCTGTGTTGAGCCCCACGTTGTTTAACATCTTTATGTCCCCTTTGGCGGCCTTGGTTGAAGCATATGGGGCCCAGATCGTCTCCTACGCCGATGACACGCAACTCCTCTTCACATGCGGGAAAGACCAGGAGTTTGATGGAGGGAGAATTCGGGACTGCCTTGCATTGGTCTTCGACTGGTTCCAACGGAACAGTCTGAGGGACAACTCCAGCAAGTCTGAGGTTCTATTCTTTGATGGCGTCGCCGATCCGGAGTGGCAGCAATGGTGGCCGTCTGACATGAGCCCTCCTGCACAGTCTTCCTTGGTGGCTAAAAATCTGGGTGTCAAGCTGGACAACCAGCTGTCGCTGAGAACACATATCATGGGTCTGGCTGGCACCTGCTATGGAATTTTGAAAATGATCCGTAAATTCCTGCCCCTGCTGTCTGAGGAGCACAGGCGGATTACTGTGCAGGCCCTCGTGGGCTCAAGGCTAGACTATGCTAATGCCCTCTTTCTCGGCCTCCCTGATTACCTAGTTCAGCGCCTACAGGTGGTACAGAGCTCTGCCGCCCGGGCTATTTTTGGCCTGCGCAGACGCGCCCGAGCCTCCGGGCTGCTACAGGCGCTACATTGGCTGCCGATCCGGAAGCGGATCCAGTTCAAATCCCTGACTCTGATGCACAAAGCCTTGTTTGGATCAGGGGCTGGATACCTGCGGCGGAGACTGGCCTTCTATCGACCAGCCCGCTCTTTGCGTTCGGAATCTCTTTGTAAAGCGGTGGTCCCGCGGGTGAGGAAGGCCCGCGTGGGAGGGCGTTCTTTCAGGGGCAAAGCTCCCCAGCTGTGGAATTCGCTTCCTCTTTCGCTTCGCAGCACTGCCAATTTGTTCCAGTTCAGGAAGAGTCTGAAGAACTGGCTTTTTAATCTTTAGGCAGTTTTTACTGTTTTCTGTTTTAGTTCTGCTCCTATTTTCGCTGTGTTGTGTTATTTTTACTCTGAGCTGCAGGTGGAAAGCGCCGGGACACTCTTTTCGAGTAGCCGTGCGCTATATAAAAGCGTTATAACATAACATAACATAACATAACATAACAATGGCGGCTTTTTACGTAATTGCAAGGCGGCTACGGATACAGGCAGCAGGAAAGAGGGTCTGGCTAAGGGAGGAGCAGGTGTATAGGCAGAGGATCACCCTCTTCCAACTGACTGAAGCTGAGATCCTGCAAAGGTACCGACTCCACCCCAGAACCATCCTGGACTTGATTGGGGACCTCCACCCATATCTGGAACACCCAACCCCAAGAGCACACGCCATCCCACCCCATGTGCAGGTGCTGTGCTGCCTACACCTTCTTGCCTCAGGTAGCTACCAGCACGTGATAGCCACAGTAGGTGGGGTGTCTCAGAGCTGCCTGTCACGGTTTTTCAGAAAATTCCTAAACGCCATGATGCAGAGGATGGAACACTACATCGAGTTCCCTGACACACCTGCAGAACTTGCAAGGACGAAAACCGATTTCTATCATTTTGACCAGTTTCCTCACATCATAGGCTGTATCGATGGAACGCACATCCCACTATGGCCACTTGCAGCAACTGAACACATATATAGAAACCGGAAGTCCACACATTCTATAAATGTGCAGGTGATCTCCAACGCTGGCAACATAATTACGGACATTGTAGCCAAATATCCAGGGAGTACCCATGACTCCTACATATTCACCAACAGTGGGATATACAGACGCCTTGTGGCTGGTGATTTTGGTGATGGATACCTGCTGGGTGAGTATGTGTGACACACCCTGATAGCCCATGCAGAAGGAAACATAAAGAGAACTTGACTAATCAAAATTTCATTTTCCACCCAGGTGACAGTGCATATGCCCTGCGTTCATTTGTGCTCACCCCTTACCTGAACCCATCCACCATGAGCGAAAGGCGTTATAACATGGCACACAGAACAACACGTTGCGTGGTGGAACGCACTTTTGGACTGCTGCAAAGTAGATTTAGGTGCCTCCATAAGAGTGGAGGTGCACGGCAATACACGCCAATCATCTGTTGCAAGATAATAGCTACCTGCGCCATGCTGCACAATCTTGCCACCAAGGAAGGCACAGAGATTGAACTAACATATCATGAGGACATAGATGATGGGACTGTACAAGCCAATCACACTGCAGCAGGAGCAGCACCTGCAACAGATGGCAGACTGCGACGAGCAGAAATCACCAACAGATACTTTTAATAGAGTGATGACACACAGGCATGTTCATGTCTTGAAACACTCACTTTAATTTGCACAACTGCACTAGTCAAGACCAAAAAAATCAAATTCACTTTGCACACTGGGTGGCCAAAGTTAAAAACGCTGTGACCTGTCCTGTGTTCATTATGATTTATTAATGTTTGCGCTTACGCGTGAAGTTGTGGGAGCCACGGGGCTGGGGGTCAACCTGCGCAGTGGGAGCGGTGTCATCTGCATGGAGTCTGCTGCTCCGACGAATGTCCCATACAGGTGTGCTCGCTCCACTCTTGCTAGTGGACTCCTCTGTGTCCCCTACACACATGTTGCCAGCAGTGGCTGTCTGCTGTGTCAGCATTACCTCCATAGCAGAGGTCACCCTCCCCATCCCCCTGGACAAGTCACTGCAGCAGTGCACAATTTCAGTCTGCATGGTCACTGACCGGCGGCATAGCAGTGTGGTAGAAGTAGCCAGACGGTTAATTGACTGATTCAGCTGCTGTACCTCGCGCCTATACCTGCGCCTTTCTTGGTGGTCACTCTCCAGCGTGTCACAGAGGGAACCCATGCGCACACCCATGTCCCTCACCGCCTCTGCCATGGACTCCATTCCTTTGCCCATTGCCTCCATTCCTTTGCCCATGGACTCCATTCCCTTTACCATGCCTCTTATCCCCCGATCGATGTCTGACACCCTGCTGTTCAGGATGCGCACCTGTCTTTGCACTGGCAGGATTCCTTTGGCCTGCATGCGCTGCACCCTCACCATTGTGGCTTCCAGCCCTGCAAATACCCCCTGCACATTATGCCCCTCATCCTGCTCACGTGCCCTATGGCCACGGTCACTTGCACGGCCAGATCCCATTGACCTCTGTTGGCCTGCGTCGCCAGCCACTGGTGGTGTGGTCGGTCTGGGTGCCTCCACCACTTCCTCATCAGAGCTTTCCATGAATCGTAATGTTAGTACGTCCTGCCTCCTTGGCCTCACATGCACAGGGGACCCAGAGCTTGGTGTTGTTGCACCTGCAGGTGCTGCCGGAGTCTGTGTCTCGAACAGCAGGGGCGACAGTGGCTGTGCAGTGGTGTCTTGCTCCGTAGCTGTGGGTGCTTGGCTTGTGGTTGTGTCCTCAGGGACAGTGCTAGGTCCTGCTGTGTCTGTTGGCTTCTCCCTCTGTGCCATTGTTGGTGCACTGGACTCCCCTCCCTGCGCTGCTCTGTGCGATGACTCTCCTGTGGAGAGACATGGACAATGATCAGCTGTGTGTTTTCATCACACATATTCCTACTACACATTTTCATATGCCTCAACTGGTTGTGAATGGGGAGTGTGGCATGGCATGCAGTGTTCAGTGTTGGCAGCTTTGATGTATGTACCTATGACTACGACTACCATGATGCATTGCTGGTGACTATTGTCATGTGTGCTGGATTGTGAGTGAGTCACCCACATTGGGGAAAGGGGCAAGGGAATGGGTGGGGTACATGTCCATGCATCTTACCTTTCTTCCTTGCAGCTCTGGCTGAGCTATAAGCATCCCCAATCCTGTGTATGCTCTCAGGCTCCATGGTGGATTCCACAAGCTGCTCCAGTTCTGTGAGGCTTGGAGCACGGTTCTTCCCCCCACCTGCGGCTGCTGATTCCTTCCTATGGGTGGCAAGCTTCTTTTTGGTGGTGATCCTCAGATCATACCACCTTTTCTTCATGTCGTCAATTTCGCGATGAGTCACTCCCAGGGCATTGACTTTGCTCTGTATTGCCAGCCAGGTGTTCCTCTTTACAGACCCTGCTACTTGCAGGGACTGTCTCCCAAACAGCTGACTGTAGTGCTCCACAACCTCCTCCACCAGCACCTGGAGTTCTGTTGGGCTCAATTTCACCTTCCTCTTTCTGTCACCTCCATCCTTTTGTGCTTCCTGGGACTCCATGGTGTAGCTATGCTGGTCTCAGTGCAGCCTGCTCCTCTGTCTCACCTCCAGCTCTCTCTGCAGTTCTGTTGCTCTGCACCTGCATGGGTGTGGCCACCTCCAGGTACTGGGGTGTGGTACTTGCATCTGATTGGTTGGTTTCTCTGAGGCTTTGTTGTGGGGTGTGGTGTGTCTCCCTGATTGGTTCACTGGGTCACATGTCATGTATTCAAATTTTCGAGATAGGATTTTTCCGATTCGGTAAATACCGATTCGGTAATCTCCGATTCGGTGTCTCCCATTCATTCCTATGGGACTGGAGGCCCATAGGGGTGAATGGGTGTTACCGATTCGGAGATTTCCGATTCGGTGATTACCGATTCGGTATTTACCGAGTGTGGATACCGATTGTTACCGAATCAGTATTTTTTACCGATTATTTACCTACATGTGGTTTTCCGGTTCATAAATACCGATTCGGTATCATTCGGTATTTACGAACCAGTAAAAAAAAAATTACCTACATCGGGCCCTTAATATTTATTTTTCCGGATCAATCTTAACATATAGGATTACAGATGCGTAACAGTGAGTTATGGAGATGTTTTTCACCAAGCAGTTCTGAGAGACCATAAATAGCCTACGAGAGCAACGAGAGCGATGAATGTATAAGTATAAAAATCTAAAACAAAGGATTGAAAGAGAGCAGCACGTGGTCAGAAATACATTAAAAAGTAACCTCAGACAACTAGGAAATTTAGGAAGTTGCCACGGTTACTCAATTTTGAGACGTAGGCCTTCGAGATGTCACCCGCCTGCCAGTAATAGACAAACCTCTTTCCTGTTGCTGACCTCTCTGTGTAAAGGAGAGGGTGGTCGCGCTCTCTTCTGATTACTTAAAACCGGTGACTGTTGCTGAGGGCCCTTCCAAAATCGAGACTGGGGACCAAGGAGGAACAGCGAGACCTATAGCCGTTTTAGCCTGAAGTCCAGTTTATCAGGCAATCCCAAAAAGCGCTCTTCCTACTATCTTTCAATCTAGCCAGATCATTCCTAGAGATTTTATACAAGGAACACAACCAGTCTGAGTGTGGGAGGTGAGGCCTCAGTCCATCTCCTGCATATTTCTCGTCTAGCTAGCAGAATGGCATAGAATACGTTTGCTCGGGCCTGTAATTTAGCTAGATATACCAAAAATGATGACTCTAAGAGAAATAAGTAATGGGCGTCCCAAAATGTTCATTAGAGTGCTTCGAACTTTCTCCCAAAATTCAGATATTGCCAGGCAGGCCCAAAACATATGTGTGTCTGGGGCATTTTCCATGTCGCATTTTTTACAGCTAACGGGGGGCACTTGGTCATTTTAGAGAGGCTCGCTGGGGATAAATAGGCCCTATGTGTGGTGAAATAATGATTTCTTCTGAGCCAGGCTGGCTTTACTTCTGCAAACAAGATGTTAAAAGAGGTTTGCCACAGGTCTGCCCAGTCTATTTCTGGTATAGATTCTCCCCACAATTCTTCAGCTACTCTGAAGTCTCCATCTATGGCCTCTTCAATAGTCCAGTAAAAGAACGATACCTCTTTCTTGCCAACTGGCTTTTGTACTAGATGTTCTTCCAGCATATTCCCCAGGCCTATAGGATTTTTAAGACTCAGGGACCAACTCTTAAGTTGCAAATATTTAAATCTAGACATGCCCCTTATCCAATTTTCCATCACGAAATACCCAAGGTAAGAGTGAGCCCTCTGCTGTGAGATCTCCCCATACCAGAAACCCAGCTGTTTTTAAAGGGGTCGCCTGTTTATCTTTCAAACAGCTTGGTGTCCCTGGACTGTCCCACAGTGCAGCTAACTTTGAACAGTACTCTAGGCCTGTTAGTTTTTTATTTCTGGCCCAAATACGAACCACGCTCTCTAGGACTTTCAGTCATACTTTCTTGAAGAATTTCTGATCTCCATATTTAAAAAGAAAACCTTCATGAGGTAACCCCACTTGCTCCAACATAGCTAGGTACATTACCCCCTCCCTGATGAATCCGGCGATTTTAACAGCATTCTTGAGTGTGTTAGCTGGAAAGCCCATGCATAGTATTGTATATCCGGAAGTGCAAGACCACCTTTTTCCCTCCTGCATCTCAGCTTATTCCAAGATATCCTACTGGCTTTATAGGCCCACACAAATCAATTAAGAGATTGCTGGAATTTTTTGATTGTTTGCCTCTCGAAGTGTAGAGGAATGGTATTAAAAAGAAGGATAACTTTTGATAGAATTGCCATCTTTACCAAATTGATTCCACCTAAGATGGTCAGGGGGAGATGTGCCCAAGATATCATACGTTTTTGGCACTCTCTTGAGGCATTTAAAAGATTAATCTCCGCGATCTTATTTATACTTTGCACTATCTTCACCCCCAGGTACCTTATCTCGTCTTTGGTATGATATCAACACCCCGGCAGATTCCATGTCATGATTTCAGTTTTTTCTGCATCGACCTCATAATCCGAGACCCGACCAAAATCCTTCGCTATTTTAATAACATGAGGAAAAGATCATTCTAGATATGACAAAAGATTAATATGTCATCAGCGTACAGGGCTACCTTCCTCTCCCATGTTCCACTCTTAAATGGTGAAATAAGTGTCTCATCCCTAAGACGTTGAGCAAATGGTTCTGTGTACATGTCATATAGGAGGGGGGAGAGGGGGCAACCCGGTCTGGTTCCTCTCTTAATTTTAAAACGTTTGGTCAGTTGTCCGTGGACCACAAGCCTTGCCGAAGGGTCGCTGTATATAAGGCTAATAGTCCAGCAGAATTTTGGCCCAAAATTGAACTTCTCCAACACAGCCACTAATTAATTCCAATTGACCCGGTCAAATGCCTTAGTGGCATGCAGGGTCATTGCTGCCAGAGGGAGTGAAAAAGTTGAGGCAAAATCGATGGCACCAATAAAATCATGAGTGAGGTCAAAAAGGTTCCAACCTCTTAAAAAACCCTTTTGGTCTGCATGCAACAAACGTGCTGCTACCGCACCCAACCTATCTGCCAATATTCTGGTAAAAACCTTATAATCGGTGTTTAGAAGCAAGATGGGTCTGTATGACCCACATTTGGGTGAAGACTTGCCTGGTTTTAAGATCAGCATTATGTTGGCTTCACCCCACGAGGTGGGTGGTCTAACTCCTTCAATGAAGATTTTATTGAAGAGGATCGTCATGAATGGAATTATCGCCTCTCCCAAACTTCTATATAATTCAACTGGAAGGCCGTCTGGCCCTGCAGCCTTACCTGCCTTACAAGTGAAAAGCGCCTTCCTGACCTCCTGTTGTGAAATCTCGGACTCTAAATTGACTTGTTGGGCGGAGTCTAAGGGGTGAGATTTATTGGATTTAGCCATTCATGTGCTAATGTGCTATCTACATCTTTGTCTTCATTTTATAGATTCTTAAAGAAAGTATAGAAAGCTTCTCCTATCTCTTCGTCATTAGTTACCAACAAATTAGTATGCGCATTATCAATTTGTTTGATAAAATTTTGTGTCCTATCAGTTTTGGCTTTCAAAATTAATAATTTTCCAGCCCCTTCACCATATTCAAAATGATCTAGTTTGCTCGCATCCCGTCTCTTAGAGATCCTGGCCTGTATAGTATCCTCTAATAGATCTTTCAAAGTTTTCAGTTTCACAACTTGTGCTTGGCAAATAGCTTGGTCTTTTTCAGTATTAATCTTCCTTTCCACCTATTTCATTTCCCGCTCAATAGATGTCAGTTCTTTCCTATACTGCCTATTTTTATAGGAGGCCCTATTTGTTACCAATCCTCTCAGATATGACTTCAGGGCGTCCCATACCACAGAGGGCTCTGCCGATCCTATATTTACATTTAAGAAGAACTCTGTCGCCTGGTATAGATAGACGATTTCAGTTTCATCTAGGAGAAGTGTGCGATCAAATGTCCATATCCTTTGTTGTTCTTTTTCTGACAGATCTAGATCCATCCATACCGCCGCATGGTCCGAGAGGTGAGGAGTCAAATAACCTATATCTTCGACTTTACCCTTTAAATCATTACTAATCAGGATATACTCAATCTTTGATTTGTGTCTGTATTTTTTATTATAAAAAGACACACCTAATTGGGCACCTGACCTTTCCGTCCAAATGTCAGATAAGGCATTCTGCTTCATCATCATTTTTAGGTATGACCTAGATTTGGATAAGGCATTTGCTCTACTACTTGGGGATTTTTTCATTTGCGGATTCAATACTATATTGAAATCCCCGGCTAAAATAATAGTGTCGGGAAACCCCAAAAGATTTACAAAAATGTTTTTTTTAATTCAGAAGGGTCATCCTGATTAGGGCCATAATAGCCTACTACTGTTATGAATGAACCTTTAGTGGATAAGTGGGCTGTGACCCACCTACCACTTCGGTCTGTCATAACCTTTAAAAGACTAGCATTTGCTTGTTTTTTAACTAAAATCGCTACACTCCTAATATTGACATTCTGACAGGAACTGACACAATGTTCCACCCACCTGAGTTTCCCACAGATGCCACTAATTTCTTCTCTCGGGAGGTGCGTTTCCTGCAAAATAATTATCTGTGCAGGTGAGTCCTTAGGATATTGAAAGATTTTTTTCCCTCCTACTTTTAACTCGGAGGCCATTAACGTTCCATGATAAACATTGTATCATTCTCATGGTGGATTAAAAATCTGATTTCTGAATGTGCACCATCCTTCAAGTATCGACACCAGACCAAAAACAATAACCAAGAAAAGACTGCTAGGTTAAAAGGCGCATGAGAATTTTTTCCTTTTTTCTCCTTATGCTCCCCCACCCAATGATTCCCCATCCCTTCCCTTGATCCCCAACCTCCCCTCCCTGGAGAACCCAACCCCCATTTACCTGGACTAGGTCCAGATTCTGCCTGCTGGTGTGCCCCACTCTCCCCCATCTTTAACTCTTACCCAAAAATCTATAGTCAGCCTGTAGTGTAGTTCCTATTTTTCCTATAGGCCCTGCGCATTGGAATTACATAACCAGCAGTGTAGATGTAGGACTGCGGTCTTCTAGGTCTCTACTGACTATGTTAGACTTAATTTAGGTTTGCGCCAGCTAGCTCAGAGGTCACTGGAAACTTTCTTGACTGAATAGGAAGTGATCAGCTTCCCTGGCTCAGACAAAAAGGGATTCAGCTTCCGACAACCGCATAAACAGGACAACTTTGCTCCTCAGAATAAGAGTCAATCTCTAGAGTCGTGTGAAACAATAGACAGCTATTTCACTCACTCAGACGTGCGTTCTTAGTTTCACCAGGGTGCAGAGAATAGAGAGACGGGTCTTTTTCAATAAAAGATATTATTTATTGAGCAGTCTTCTTTCTCATGCAAGAGAAATGAATTGCCACAATTGCAAGACTTGTTATTATAAAAAGTGCGTACAGTAAAAGGAGTATTACGAAATAATACTGTAAAAGCATTGATATGGTTTCTTAGCCATAAGATAGTTAAAAAGAATAAAATATGTACATTCATATATACATTGGCTAATGACCTCAACTGGTGCTTCTAACTACGCCTACCCCGGTGTACCTGACCTAAGCCTAATACATGGGAGGGAGTAAGTAAGTAGCAGTTTAAGTTAAGTTGGTTTTGCCAAGAGTTTGATTCAAGAATTCTCTCTAAGGGTTTAGTCAGCACCGTACCTCTGGAATAGAATGTAGGAGTTCTGGTATCTCCCTCTCAGGACTCGATATCCCAGTCACCCGCAAGGGTAGGCTGGAAACGCCGGAGCTGGATTTTCTCGGCAGGAGAAAAGACAGCGTCTTTCTCAGCGCGTCAAGGAGGAGGGGCAGCGTCCATGGGCTTCTCGCATCTGCTGGGCTCTCTGCAAGGGGACAGCTGTTCTGCTCCAGTATTCACCACCACCGTGTGTTTGCTTAAGGCAACTTTGGTATATTTATACCTGAAAGGTGCAGAGTTTACGTAAGTTTTTGGACATAAGAAGTCAATAAAGATGTCACTAAGAACTGATCGTTCTTACAGTGCTCGCAGGAGTTCTATTACTAATCAAAACAAAGCAAGCAGGGCTTTCCCAGGTTGCTGGAGGTTTGGTATGTCGAAAGAACTTGGTGTGCTATCTAGGAATCTAAGGAAGTGGCTTCTGCTGTGTCATGGATTTTCATGGACTGCAGAGGCGAGTTACTGAAATATGGTTCTGATTTTTATGCCATTTATAGGGATATGTATTGATTATAGCCGTTAGGGGCATGAGGTCACAATATTGATCGGGGTCCTAGATAAAACACATCACCCACTCCACGAATTTATGTCCATCAATTACTAAAAACTTAAGCAAATAAAAGTTGCATCTGTATTCCTACCCACCCCAAAATACATTTTGCATTTGAAATGGTGTATACGAAATACATGAGAATGATAATAGGTGCTGTACGTTTCAAGCAGAGTAATCATTCAAAACAAATTTGCATATATAAGCAGTTGAACGATTTTGCGAAAAATTACACATGAAATGTCTCTTAATACAGAAAAGAAGGGCGAGACTATTTCATCACATATAAATACAGTTTCTGTAAAATGTGCTAGAGGCTGAGGTAATATATTGTCTCTAGATCTACTAAAAATAGAAGCTCTGTTCTTTATGAATAGTTCTACTCTAAGCAGAGTACCAGTGCCAGAAAAAAGGTAAATATTTTGAAATTTGGAAAAAATAATTTCATCTTCAGGGGAAAAATAGTTCCAAATGTTTTTTAGTAGCTCTTGTTTATCAAAGCGGAAGGCCGAATTCAGAGTTCATGGGAACGCTGTGTCCCGGATTGTTTTCCAAAAGTTATTGTTTCTGTTCAGGGGAGAACATCATTTCAGACAGGCTCGCAAAGAATTGGTCTACATATTCAGGTGACAGTTCGACCAAGTTCGATAATGCTGTAACTTGGCAGTTGTGAGAATGATTGCTATCATCGAATTCAGGATCAGCAATGCTCACAGAAGGTCGTACCTGGGTGATGTTGCTTTCACTTTCTGCTTCACTGCCACCACCTAGGCGTAGCGCAGGAGTCTCAACGAATGCCGTCATCAGGATTGGTAACCGCTGGGGACAACACGATGCGTGAGCCGTTACTGGACTTAGCAAAGTATCGACATCCATTGGTACTGCTGATTGTAGTGCAAGACAGGTGTCTAACACGCATTCCTCTCCGCATAGCATACATCGAAGTACAGGTAGGATGCAGGTTTGCCATATAGGTCTGAATGAAAGAAACCAGGTCATATTCAGATCTCGTAGCCGGGCTAGTCCAAGGACTTTAGTTATGCGGTCACGGTAGCGTATTGCTAGGATCGTTTCTTCCATTGTCGCTGGAGCCATGTCTGTGTTTTGGCTTGCCATATCGGAGCAGGAGGGTCAACAATAAAATACCTGCTACGAGTCCCAAAAGTAGTGGTAGGCCGCCAAAGACCGAATGGACAAAATTGGGAAAGATGCCCAGGACTGCTTCGAATGGTGTTAACAGTCCCGAAAAAATTGTCTTAAATACATACGAGATACCACTGGCATCCGACATATTTAGGATTTGGCTGAGCATTTCTGTGAAATGCACGGGGCAATTTGTTGATAAAAGTGTATGTATCTCTGCAGTTGTCCTTGCAACTTGGAGATCATACGTCTCTTTTGATGACGTGATGGGCACTGTTGTCTGTAAAAGCACAGATTTCATTCTGCTTAAAGTATCAATTCGTATAGAAGAGATATTCAAAGGAGGCTAAATCGGAGCCACTGAGTCTCCAAGGCCATTTGGATACAATGCTCCCATACAGCAAGTGACCATGGAGCTGACGCTTAAGAGATATGCTTTCCCTGGCACCAAGCCACAACAGCTGTGGTCCGTTATTAGAACGTAACTCCTGTTAGAAAGTTGTCTAAAGAATGGCTCTATTTGTGCTGCAGGTGTGCCGTGCTGGTGGCATGAAAGGTTGTTCGAAGTACCCTCACAGGCCCCATGCAAGTTAATACCTTGGCACAAAAGTATACCGCTTAGTGATTGTTTACACTCATTACGACTAAGAAATACATTTTTGTTATTTTCACTATAACATGTGTGTGTATAAGGTAATTTCCATGATGACTTAATGTATCCTCTACCCAACTTTTCATACTGGCCTGCTGGTATATACTTTAGGCAATTTTTAAATCGGAAAGTTGTTATCGGAATTGTGATAATCCTGTGTATTATCCATTCAATGACAGGTCTTTCTGACATTGTCAATGGTAATCTCTCAAGTTTTTCGATGCTCAGGATTGTATAGTCTGCTCCTTTCTGTGCCAAACTGATTTGTTTATCAGTAAGGTTAAAGATAGAAAATAATGACGTTGTGTTGATTACACGCCAGGGCACATAGCCTGAACGGAGGTTTTGCAACGTCCAGCCTAGCTGTACAATAGAACGTAATTGGGACTGGCCATGTTGTAACATTAGCAAGTCCTGGTCTATTATATCACTAGCAGATGATAAAATACTGTCCAGTGAATATATTCTGGAGGACAGAGTCATTAACCCATTGTCCACAACAGAAAGTGATTTTTCCAAATTAATACGATCAATTTCTCGTATTCTCTCTGCCGTTTCAATTTGAGTCACTTTCCATGCCTCGTTGTATGCAGCATATATGCTGGCCACTATGAAACGTTTTTGACGCTGTTTGCGTGGTCCCATTATGAAATCGCGCAAGGCAGCACCATCTTTAAGTAAAGACAAGTGTTGCTTAATTTGTGCCAGTGTGGATGTTTGCAGCCATTCAAGGCATAGTTTCCCTACACTGTATGTTGTTACTATCCCTGGATGTTGTCTCTGGGAGTATCTAGGGTCTGGTCTGGTCATTTGTAGCCCCTGTATTTTGTTCAGGAATCTGTCTTGACAGTTATTTGTGTCTGTAGGCCAGATTAACCACTTTTTCCAATCAGGATGTGTTCTGTTTTCATGTAAAATGTGGGATACGTCTATTTCAACATCTGCAGTGGTGTTACTATCAGGTATTGACTTTGGAATAGACGGTTTGTTCAGTTATTTTATCTTAGCTAGGCCAAGACAAGTGGTCTGTTGAATTGTGTGATTCAAGAAAATTATTTGTTCTGGGATCATGCAGGCTCGAAATAGAGCTTCTAGGCCTTGTACCTGCCAATCTTTTGTACCCCAGATGGTTTTTGTTTCAATGTTATTTTTCCAGAAATCAAAACCGAATGTAATCATTTTTTCATAAAATGCTTCTGAATATATCAATTTAGTATTTGTCAGCATGGTTTTTGTCCCTGTTTTATCCAACAGTTTATAATAAAATGTTTCTGCATTACTTGTGTTAAACCCTGAGAAGTATTGGAATTTCTCATAGAATGATTTTGAACTGCTTTTAGGTGGAGTAGCACAATGTTCCCATTGGTTGTATTTAAAAACATTTCTAGGTTCAGCAGATTTATGTAAATAGTGGTCTGCATAATGCGTAAAACAGTACATCTGTTCATAATTAGATGAACCTTGCAAATAATCATGTTCTGTAAATTTTGCTGTTAAAACTAAATCCGACATCATATCATTTATACTTTTAAAGTCCCAATCAGCAGAGAATGTACTTGGTTTCACAAAGTCACTTAATGAGACCTTAAATTGGTGAGGATATTTCAAGAGCTCAACCGGGCCATATATTTCATAGTCAGTTTTGTCCCAAACTACCCCGCCGGGTATTGGAATGGCTGTGACATTCACTGATGATAATTCTCTTTTCTTGATGTGAGATGATTTGTGAGGCTTCAGAACTAGGTTGATGTTCTGACTTGCTGTGTCCATTGAATTGTAATACATTTTCCTAAAATTAAAATTAAAATTAGGCATAGTAGGAGTATAAGTATCCCTGATACAATCCAATGCTCAATCAATGGTGCATTTAAATATGCCTCATTAAGTTGATGAAAGAGTTCTGTTGCTTTTTCTTTAAAAGTCTTTGTTGCTGGCATCACTTCAGGTTCGCTTTGATCTTCAGAAAAGGTATCGAAATTGATGAAGTAGCCAGATGCAGTTCTGTCGATTGTTGGAATTGTTTTTCCCAATTGGCTTTCATTAGCACATTCTGATGCCACATCATTGTAGACTGGTGTTTCATGACGAACTGTTTCAATTTGGGTTTCAAGAGGCACAAGTTCCATGGCATTTCTGCATAGTCCTTTTTTATTCACTGCAGGTTTATCAAATGTGATTAGTCTTTCAGTTTGAACCTCTTGGATACTAGCAAATTTGGGTATTCTGTTACTTCTTGGGAGTCCACTGGGCCTGCTATTGATTATAGGCCACATGATTGTGGTTTTACCAGGTCGATTGATACAACTATGTTCTCCTTTTTACCAGCAAGGGGCAGTAGTACTACTGATCTTGTTCCGTTGATTGCTAAGACAGGTACTGCTTTTCTGTAAGAAGGCCCGAATTCCTTCTTCACCGCTATTTTCTCTCTGACCAGATCCCCAATCTTTGGAATCCAGACAGGTCTTGCTGGGACAGGTGGTGTGTCTTCAGTGGTTGTTGGCTGTTGCTTTAACTTAATGTTGCTCAGGGCTTTTCTTGTTTCATTTAAGTCCTGTAAAACATCCAAATGATCTTTAATGTCAAAGTCTTTATGCTTATTTTCTACCACTGAAGCGAGACTATCTAAGTCCTGAACATACATTCTAGTTCCGAACAATAGTTCGTACGGGCTGAAACCTTTTAGAGAATTCCTTGGCAAGTTGTTAAGACTACGTTGGACACTTGTTAAATGTTGGACCCACCCATCACCCGAACCTAATACCTTTGCCGTTATAGATTGCTTTATGTCTCGGTTTTTTCTTTCCACTACACCGTTTCCCTCAGGATGGAAGGGACAAGAGAATCGCAATCCAATGCCCATGCTGGTCATGGCCTCCTTATAAGCTCGAGAGCTAAAAGCAGGACCCTGGTCAGAATGAAGCATGGCAATTGCGTATGTGCCGATAAAGACTCGCAAATCTTTTATAACAGTTCTGGCGTCAGCCGAGCGCTGGTGTCTACATTTATTAGTATATACAGTCTTAAAAATGTTTTTAATAGGACGCTGGATTTTACTTATAGATAGCTTTATGCTAACTATAAGACTGGCCATGGCATTACTCCGCTTGACTCGTTACTGCGGTCTCTGTCACAGTCTGGACAGTTCTTTACAAATTTGTAATGTTGTATGCTCATTCCTGGCCACCAGTACTCTGATTGTAGTTCTTTCAGAGAATTTTTCATCTGGTTGTGCCTTGCACCCAATCCCATGTGCGCGTCTGCTATTAAAAAGACTCTCCGATTCGTGTATGGAATTACCCTATCCCCCACTCCAGGGATTCGAGCAAAAGGAACGGAGTTTGCATCAATTACATATGTATAATTGAGTGGATAGTTCACGGGTAGCGCTGCACAGTTGCCTTTTGAAGACGTTTTTACCGCCAGCATGGTTTCCCCATCTATGTATTTTTCTGAACGCTTTTTTGTGGCTACGGAAGCCGGCTTAGCTGCTTCCGCTGTGGCTGTATTAGCCAATGAATTCCCTGCAATGTGAACGCCATCACGTTGATGACTCAGAGTGTGTATCACGTGAGTCTTTTGTAGTTGCTTCTGTAAAAGAACTACTTGTTTCCAAAGCACTTTATGCTTGATTGTGGCACCTGTGTCATCTTTGTAATCATTTTGAACCCAGCTCTGCACGTCATTATTGTAAGATTTCACGCAGAAAAGCGAATCGCACACTATTAGTGTCGGGAATTCACGATCGGCATTTTCAAGCGCCATCTTCAAAGATTTGATTTCAGCTCGATGAGCCGAACAGTTTCTCAATAATTCAGTTTTTGTTATTTTCGGTCTGAATTTACTGCAGAGCCAGCGACCTTTAACAATCGCGCAGGCTGCATTGTATGATTTATCATCTACATTGTAATGCTGTACAAATCTGTCTGTATAGATTATACAAGAGTACTGTTGGAGAGGCAGAATTTCGATTGGCAGAGGATATTCTTTTTCATATTTTAAATCATTCCGTTTTTTCATGTTCGGGACATAATAGTATTTCACTTTTTCTGTATCAAGAGAATTTTCCCACTGTATCCACTTTGGATCCAGTGCCACTGTTTTTAGATTTATTGGGCTGAATAGTGCCTCGAAGGCTGATTCTGCTGTGAAAACAGTTATTCCTTTGCCTTGTGCTTGTGATCTTTCTCTTGCTACAGCCGTCTGAACTGCCTTTACAGTATTTTCTGTGAGACTGAATGTTTTTTCTGCTTGTGTGTACAAATGTGATTTGTAAGCTATTGTTACCGTTTCTCCCTCATTAGAGGTCAGGTACGTGAATCAGCATCTTCCTGGGATGACCCGGATTACAAGGTTGCGTGTATTGTCACTTGTTTCTAATTTGGTTTTAGCTAACATGTCTGTTTGCAGTGATCTCAAAATTTCTGTGTGTTTTTGAGTCCAGTTGATTGGTTTGAAATCAGGTTTAATTAATTTGTAGAGAGGTTTAATCCTCTCTGCATAGTTTAGAATATAAGTTCTTCCGAAATTCAGGAAGCCTAGGATCGTTTGTAAGTTTTTCAGCGTTTTCGGTGCTTGGAGTACAGCGCATTCCTCTAAGAAGTTATCCGCTAGGCTTTTTCCTTCACTTGATAATTCGTATCCTAAAAATAGGACAGTTAGATGGGCAATTCTTGATTTTTTAAAGTTGAATTTATAATCCTCTGCTGCGAACCCAAGTATTATGGTGTTCACTCTTTTCAAGTGAGTATCCAAGTCATCGTCAGTGAGATAGATGTCATCGACATAAGATAATGCCTCATCATCATACATTTGCAGTAACTCTGTTACTCTGGCTGAGAATAGTCCCAGGCTGTTCTTGAATCCCTGTGGGAGCCTACAGAAATTCTTCTGTGACCCCATTATTGAGAAAGCGGTCAAGTACCTGCTTTCTGGTGCAATATTTTGACAAAAGAACCCATTAGATATGTCTAATGTTGTTTTGTATTTTTTGCGAACTATGTTATTCATTAGTGCCGCACTGTGCGAATTTTGTACCGCAAATGTTTTGCAACATGAGTTAAGGTGTCTGTAGTCTAAGACTAGACGATACGAATCATCTGGCTTGGAGACAGGAAACAAAGGATTGTTCATTTGAGAGGTGCATGTTTCAATTACCCCTTGGTATTCAAGTTGATCTAAAATCTCCCTGACTTGTTTTTTAGCTTCTTGCTTAATTGGATACTGGCTTTGTGCAGTAGGTTGACTTTTTAACTGGATTTTGTGAGGAGGAGAGTCCTCATCCCATCCTACATGATTCTTATATAATGCTGGTGCCTGGGCTGCTGCCCATTTCCTTGCATATATATATTTAGTGTGAATTGGAATGTGATTTGAGAAGGCAGGCATAATCATTTCTTCGCCGTGAGGGCACTCCCTGACAAACTCTGGGGGCCAATCTTTCTCAGCTAACAGGATGTCATAACCTTTTGAGAGGTTATCCCAAAATAGACCTCTTATTTTTCTAGTCTTATCTCCCTCTATACGCAGTGTTATTTCGTATATCTTATGAGGTTCGCTAACTCTGGTATTCACAGTTTCTACTTGAATGTATTCATTCGTGTCCACTGTCTCCAGATGACTCGTCAGGATCTTGCGAGCTATGCTGATTTCTGCTACACTGTCTAGCATTGTCTGTGCCCACTCTCCGTCTTTCAGCTGTGTCCTCAGTATTCTTGGCATGTTCGATTACTCTAATACTGGCTACCTTCTTTCTTGGAAATTGTAATTTTTTACTTTGAGCAGGTTCCTTGTCTTTGGACTTGGTGTGCTCTTCCCTTGGATCTGACCGTCCTCTTCTTTCCGATTTCTGCGAAAAAGATCGAGAGGGACGTGTATCAATACTTTGATATCTATCAGGCTTTTTCAAGTTATCCCTATTTCTAAGGTTATATCTTTTCTCAGAGTGCTCCCTCTGGGGAGACTGGTGTTCTCGATTCGGAGTTCTTTCCCTCCGCCGAGGAGACCTACCTCTGGACTGGAAAACTTTTTCTTTGGGAGTGGATTGTTTATTTCCATCCCAGTTCTTTTTAGGAGTGTTCAGATTATTTTTAATAAATAATTTTTCAGGATTTTCGAGTAGTTGGGGTTTTACAGGTTTCCCACCCAAACTATCTCTACCTAATTCTTCATAGCATTTTTCTATTATTCTGGCAAGCTCAATTGGTTGATCTGTTATATCTGTTTCTTTCAATTGCTGGCAGATCGCGACAGATGCTGCTTCACACTTTATGTTGGCTAGTAATATAGCCGAGACCTGCTTGAAGTCTTTCAGTAATTTCATACCAAGAGTTAAAGCAGGTTCAGGACCGTATTCACTCTGAATTTGTTTTAGCACATCCGGTATTACCGCCATGGACGGAACACCATGTGTTTTTGTGTAAATGGAAGCAAAGACTGTACCCCAAGTGTCACAGTCCTCCACTGGTGGTGCGACCCCCATTTGAAGGCAGATAGTCAGAATTCTGTGTTTCTCAATAGGGGTAGTATTCGGGAATACTGCCTCTATTTGAGTAATTTTCTGTGCTAACCAGAAAGGAATTTGTTCCCGTTTTGTGGGAGTTTTTCCAAGACATGATTGTATGTTCTGTGGTGTAATTTTATTTGTGTTCCCCTGATGAGGGGTCAGCTGTGGAATATTAACAGCTGTTTGGACTGTTGCAGTCCGCATTACATATTGGACTAACTGTCTGTGTATTTTAATTAATAATTTTAGCTGTGCTAAAAGTTCTTCTCTTGACATTTTATCAATGTCTGGATGTGGTGTGTAGCTGGCTAGAACCGGCCATGTTGCTCCTGGTCTACCTAGTGGACCGAGCCTGGTAATGTGATCATTGTGTTTTAGGGCGCCTTTAAACCAGAGCAGGTGCTCTTGGTATTTTAATGGGATTTCAATCTCCTCAAAAGGAGTATATTCTCCCGGTGGTTCCTCAATTTTGTAATAGTGGAATTCGTGTGGTGTAGCGTTTGCCGCTGGAAAGTTTATCCATGAATAGAATACCTCTGTCTGCCGATATTCGTGTGCCTCTATCACGAAAATGACTGTACCACCTTGTGATGTCAGTCCGTTTTCTATAAGTTTTAAAGTTATAGTTTTTCTTATGTTTGCCGGGATGATAATTGCATCCAGTTCGTTAATCCCTGTAACATCGGGACCCAGCTGATTCGCATCTACTGCGACTTCATTGGTTCCGTTGCTGTCGCCGTTAGTTGACATTGTTTTAATGAAAGTTTGCAGAGCAGGTTTCCAAGGAAACAAAGATTAGGTGCACAATATTTTGGAACACTGTATCCTTCAACGTTGACTGAACCAGAAACTCTACATAGGAATCTCTTCCTACTAAGTTCCGGCGGATTTTAACCTTTCACCCACTCCAGACGTCTATTGGAGTATTTACGGGAGAAAGGGTCTGTGTGAAAAAGCGCGACTGATTACTCTAACGTCTTGCGTTAGTTTTATCGCCTTACCAAACGTTGGGCGCCATGTAGTGTAGTTCCTATTTTCCCTATAGGCCCTGCGCATTGGAATAACATAACCAGCAGTGTAGACGTAGGACTGCGGTCTTCTAGGTCTCTACTGACTATGTTAGACTTAATTTAGGTTTGCGCCAGCTAGCTCAGAGGTCACTGGAAACTTTCTTGACTGAATAGGAAGTGATCAGCTTCCCTGGCTCAGACAAAAAGGGATTCAGCTTCCGACAACTGCATAAACATGATAACTTTGCTCCTCAGAATAAGAGTCAATCTCTAGAGTCGTGTGAAACAATAGAGAGCTATTTCACTCAGTCAGACGTGTGTTCTTAGTTTCACCAGGGTGCAGAGAATAGAGAGACGGGCGTTTTTCAATAAAAGATATTATTTATTGAGCAGTCTTCTTTCTCATGGAAGAGAAATGAATTGCCACAATTGCAAGACTTGTTATTATAAAAAGTGCATACAGTAAAAGGAGTATTACGAAATAATACTGTAAAAGCATTGATATGGTTTCTTAGCCATAAGATAGTTAAAATGGATAAAATATGTACATTCATATATACATTGGCTAACGGCCTCAACTGGTGCTTCTAACTACGCCTACCCCGGTGTACCTGACCTAAGCCTAATACATGGGAGGGAGTAAGTAAGTAGCAGTTTAAGTTAAGTTGGTTTTGCCAAGAGTTTGATTCAAGAATTCTCTCTAAGGGTTTAGTCAGCACCGTACCTCTGGAATAGAATGTGGGAGTTCTGGTATCTCCCTCTCAGGACTCGATATCCCAGTCACCCGCAAGGGTAGGCTGGAAACGCCGGAGTTGGATTTTCTCGGCAGGAGAAAAGACAGCGTCTTTCTCAGCGCGTCAAGGAGGAGGGGCAGCGTCCGTGGGCTTCTCGCATCTGCTGGGCTCTCTGCAAGGGGACAGCTGTTCTACTCCAGTATTCACCACCACCGTGTGTTTGCTTAAGGCAACGTTGGTATATTTATACCTGAAAGGTGCCGAGTTTGACGTAAGTTTTTGGACATAAGACGTCAATAAAGATGTCACTAAGAACTGATCGTTCTTACAGTGCTCGCAGGAGTTCTATTACTAATCAAAACAAAGCAAGCGGGGCTTTCCCAGGTTGCTGGGGGTTTGGTATGTCGAAAGAACTCGGTGTGCTATCTAGGAATCTAAGGAAGTGGCTTCTGCTGTGTCATGGATTTTCATGGACTGCAGAGGCGAGTTACTGAAATATGGTTCTGATTTTTATGCCATTTATAGGGATATGTATTGATTATAGCCGTATAGGGGCATGAGGTCACAATATTGATCGGGGTCCTAGATAAAACACATCAAGCCTGTGGCTTAAAGATTCCTACCATTTCTAATGCTGTTTCCAGTTTTATATTCCTATACTTCATGTTATGCTTTTTACCCCCATGCGATTGAGTTGATTTAGTTTATGGCTCTGATTACTTCGAGACATGTTTTACTGATGTATACTTATAAATATTAATTTGTGAGTGAGTACTTCCCGTCCCCATAAAGTTATCGTATGTGTACAAATAGTAGTCTAGCTTAGGATATTCTTATTGGAAGCCATTTTACATTTTCCAAAAGCTCTTCTGCCTCCTGCACTGTTTTCAGATTATACATTTTGTTATTAAACATTACCTTCAGTTGTGCAGGAAATTTCAACTGGACAACGGCCCCCAATTTCTTAAAATCCTCCATTTTCCTGCCCAACTCCCATTGTCGATCTAAAGTGACCCGTGAGCGGTCTGATCAGATCTCAAAGGCAACGTCTATGGGTTTCAATGATTTTCTGTTTAAGGGCAGCTGTTAATATTCTCTCTTTCACTGAAAAAGTCAGGAGATTGATTAATATCTTTTCAGGTTTTGTTCGGTTGGGGTGTCTCCTGAAGGGGTCCCTATGGATCCTTTGTATATCCCTCATTAAGTCTTCTTCTGAATCATCGATCAGAATCGATTCTTTTATGAGGGTTACTATAAAGGTTTTAAGATCCTACCCCTCCTTTCTTTCTGGTATATTCAGGAGGTGTAGATTATTACGTTGGGAGTTATTCTCCAAGGATTCCAGCCTATCTCGGAGCACAGCCTCCTCTTTCTTAAGTATTATAGTCTAGATGTAGGTAATTCCCATTCACAGACTCTTAAATACCGAATTTTACCGATTCGGTATTTAAGAGTCTGTAAATGGGAAGGGGCAGATGTAGGTAATTTTAAAATCTGAATTACCGAATCTGTAAAATTTGGTATTTACCGATTCTGTAAATACAGAATCGGTATTTCCCATTGATTCCTATGGGCTTTGAAGCCCATAGGAATCAATGGAAAATACCGATTCTGTATTTACAGAATCAGTAAATACTGAATCCTGCAAGGGTGCAGGGGGTGTCACTTTGACACCCTCTAGCACCCCAAGTACAGGCTTGTGTGCAATGTGGCACACATACATGCCCTAAGGGCATGTCTGTGTGTCACATTGCACAGGTGTGCATGCACAGATGTGCATGCACACCTGAATTCGGTATTTTACCACACAATAGGATTGTGTGGTAAAATACCGACTCTTAAGGGCCTGTGGCACTGTAAACTGTGCCACCTACATTTGTAATTACAGAATCGGTATATTTACCGATTTGGTAATTTACCGAATCGGTAATTTTACCGAATCGGTAAATATACCGATTCTGTATTTTTCAGCCCCCTACATCTGAATACCCTAATACCGGTCGGAAACGGCCGAAATCGGCCGTTTCCGACCGGTATTGGGCTCCTACATCTGGCCCTATAATATCAGCTTTAGCTGCTCCCAGATATTTTTTAAGCCCCTCCACTGAGTTCTCTAGAACCACCGTCCTAGAGTCTAAGAGGTCAAATTTTTTCTCAAGGGATTCACAAAAAAGTCTGATCTCTCCCTAATTTGACCCCGAGACAGCAAACCCTTTTCTAATGTCCGAAGACATGGTGGAAAATAATGCTTCCAAAGAGGCCACAGAGGGACATCCCTCTCTGGAATTTCCGGGATCCCCCCTATTTCTGTGCTGGTCTTAGCACTATCATTCTCACTGAAACAGAGACGTCTTAAGGTATGAGCTAATTGGGCTCTGGCTCAGGGCCCCAGCCTTTCACGGGCCCCCTGATATAGCCAGCTCTATTCTGCAGAGTCCCTGGTGATGTTGAATAATTCTTTAACAGATTACTGCAAATAGCGTTTTCTTTAATTTATTTTTAATCTGGTTAATGTGGGAGAGTCTAGTACAGACTTTTTGCAGACAAATGTGTTTATATTTCAGGCAACATTTATTTTAAAAAAGTTTCTCTGTCAGATCCAATCAAGATCTCACAAATAAAAAATGGGAGGGTGTCACAGAGATTATTTGCAGTAACATTAGTGAGCTGCTGTGTTACAATATTGAAAACACGTCACTATTCCTGAATATTAGATTAAACATATTTAGAATGTGGACTAGTGTGCCTGTGCACTGTCAGTGACCTGGCCAAAGAGGGCATGAAAGAGATGAAACTGGATCATAAATTCAAAGCTGTTCTGAACAGGGGCCCCCAAAATACGTTTGGCCCAAGGGCCCCAAAATCCTTAACCCCTCGTGTGCTTCGGACGGCCGTACGATGTCACGTGGGCATGTGCGGAGGACGGCCGGGGGCCGTCCGAACCTCGCCCACTCATTAATTCGCCCGCACCGCAGCACGCAAAGGGTTAAAATGTCCCTGAAGTGTAGTGCATAATTTGGTTGTGGTCACTTCTGTCACCTTACCTGTACGTTTTCTGACACATACTTCCCATACATCTTTTGATTCTCTTTGAAATATCTCAAAATTACACCTAAGACCAGAAATCAGGTCAGTGGAGGTATGCCTTATATGAGTTCACTCCCCAGACCACTGTGCTGCGCATTTTCAAGGCCATCTTCGTAAGGGTCGGTTGCGCATCGCTGCTATTTCTGGGTGACATTGTTGTGACTGTGAGCACACACCTCGGGGCACCCTGGCTATCAGCAGAGATGCTTCCCAAGCAGAGCCTGTTCTCCAGTGTTGAAGGTGGCAACAGCTACTGTACCTTCAGGCGACAGGTCTCAACACAGACTCATCCATTAACTCTCCAGGCTCTCAACGAGGACAATTCCTTAAATTAGCCACCAACAGGAGATGTGAAGTGTGACAGAAGTAGGTATTACAAAGGAGATGCGGCAAGTACTTGCTTAAGGGCATAAATGGGGCAATTTACAGAAAATATAATTAAATTATACAAAACAGATTCAGATATTTAATTTCCCCAAAACGGTACAAAACCTAGTCTACTCGTTTCCTTTGAAATTAAACTATCTTTGAATAAACACATAGAAATTTCGCTCCCACTTTTTGAAAAGTATCTGTGTACGAATGATACACATGCAAAAACTCCCATTTTCTCTCTCGCTCTCCTTCTCTCTCTTTCGATGTCTCTCTTTTTCTCGCTCTATGTTACTTCTGGAACAAAGATAGAAGCTGGAAAAAAGTTGGAAAACTCGGGAAAAAAATTATTTGAATAGACACCAACAAATCACTGCTGCTCCTCCGGGAAAGCAAGCAAAATAGCATTTCATATGTCTAATAACCTTCTAGAAACGAATAACACAAGTACATAGAATTTTATAAAAGTATCACAGCTTACAATGATGATTATTAGTAATATTCATGAATAACATATGCATAGCAATCGCCTTTAACACAGACAAATTTAGTATTAACTTAAGGGCATGAAAGAAGAGGAGAAATAAGAATGTCTGACATCTTTAGTAAGCACTGGTTCACTGCACTATTACAAGCTTTCCACCCTGCCAGGCGTTTTGTCTCACATAATAAAATCTGCTGCTCCTCTATGCGACAATAAAGAAAATGAGCGACCAATTTTGAGATATGTGGTGTCCCAAACTTACTGCACCATTGTGAGACTAGCACGAGCGATCGAACAGGAACAGAAGACAGTAATTAGCACACATTGTCTCGCTGTGTGATTAGAAGAGCACCTACTGGAACAAAAGAGGTTCTAAGCAAAAATATGTTAATGGTTCAGATAATTAACTGTTCAGTGCAGCAGGTACTACAGAACTATTAGGAAATGCAAATCACACTCTCTTGAATATACACCCGCACTCCCACATTTTGCTATCTTTCTTAACCAAAACAATCACCAAGCGTGGAAAGAGAAAAGGTGCCTGTTATTATGTGAAGATCAGACAATGTCAAAACATTCTTATGTCCAGGAATCGAATACTTGGAAGTACAAAGGTAAAAAAGATTCTCTAACCATGGAAAATCCCAGATTACATGAAAGCTACATATAGATTACACAATTAGCGAGAGTGATAGGGGTGAAGGAATAAAACAACAGGAAATCTGAAGGCATGTGAGTTACGTATATGTTTTCTAAACCTCTATAGAACATAGCATGCATAGAAAGCCAACAGAAAACATGGTGCCCAAAGCTGTCAATCTTGGGATGCGTATGCCTTTGTTCACATATTGAAGAGGTTTAAGAGTTTCTACCCTCTGCTCTGCTCTACTGGGTCAGATAGGAATAAATAGGAGTTATGTAACTATCCTGCATAACAAGCTTAGCATATTCATTCTGTATTGAAGAAATTCTGCATGCATAAAATTAGGAAATTTGTGATTTTTGGGACCGAAAAGTCCTCTGCTTGGTAAGAGACGTATACCACTGCCTGAGTGTCCAACTGCACTGTTGTCTGGATCCCAAATGCTGACTTTTTGGCATAGGTCAGCATGTATAATGCATGTGCATCATGCCATAGGCCTGTCTCATGGATTCCGGTCTTGCTGGACTAGGAGGGGCGCCCAAAGCGCTACCGGCATAGTGGTGGAAGGCTACCCCCTTCACCAGGAGTTAAGCAGCACAAGCGCAGGGGTGGCAGCATACCTTTTAGGGAACAGTAGTAGTGGACAGGTCTGTTTTACCTTGTGTCACTGGAGGGAGGCCTACAGGCTCACTGACCATTTTAAAAGTTCTGCTGTGGTGTGTTTAACACACTCATGACCTACCTCAGGTAGATGTGCAAGTGTGTGCATGATGGAAACATGTGCCAAGTGTATATGTGATTGCAAGAAGTACAATACACAAAGGTTGAAGTGTTGTATAGTGCGCAAATGGTAAATGTGTGTATGCTGGCAGTGTGTGTTTTTAAAATAACGCACTCTGGTATAATACAGAAGGGCTTCAGTACTGAACAGTGCAAGCAGACTGAATGTGTTTGCTGCATGTAGTTATGCTTGTGGCGGCATAATGCATGAGATAACAGTGATGTTCAGTAAGTGTGCTGTGGATGTACACTGAATGCATGTGGGCCTGCACTGGTACATGACATGGAGGACCCAGCGTTCCAGTTTGGAAAACCCTGCCCTGTGAAAACATGAGGAGAAGAGAAATCCCCTTAGACAAATGTGTGCACTGTTGCATCTCTTGTTAGATGAGAGGGACATGCACTGGAGTAAGGGAGAGCCAGGCTCTCTCTATGCAGTTCAAAGGGCTCTTCGATTCAGCGATAGTTCACAAGGAAGGGCCCTGGACAAATCTCAGGAAGAAAGAGATGGGGCTAATAAGGTAATCATAAAGAGTACGGCTGGAACACGGGTGTTAGGATTTGGGTGTATTTTATGATATGGCTTTGAGGCCTTATCAAGTACTACACTTGCATAAACTGTCCTGGGTTTAGTCAGGCTCATTTACAAACCTTAAGCTCAACCCTGGGCAGCTGTGGCTGTGGGAAGCGAGACTCAGCAAAGGAACAATGTGTAAGGCATTTAACAGTACCAAACAATAGAATAAGATAGTCACACAACAAGAAAGAGACCAAACAACAATTTTTAAAAATGGAGCATATTTTTATGAATTTGTAGAGATCTTGATGATCAAAATCCAAAAGAGGGTTCCGAAGATACAGATTTTTGAACCTATAAATACTTTTAAATGCAACCGCAAACAATATTTGGTTAACAAAAAATTTAAACTTTTGAAAAGTTTGAAAGAGTTAGTTTGTCAACTCCAGCCTGGACTGGGTGACCACACATGACAGGATGGAGGTCTAGGGGGCCAGAGAGGAAACTGTGAACAGTTACCTGAGCACCAGAGCATTTTTATGGCAAGTTCCAAGCTTTATAGGATGACTGCCTTAGAATACAATGGAGTGGTCCTGCAGCTGGGGATGCAGGATTTAGATGATCAAGCGATGTTATGGTTGAGGTATAGTTGACGGGTAGTGTCTCTGTGAGTGTCCCTCGATCCTGGGGTGATGAAGGGCAACTCTGGCTACAGCGATTTTAGTCTCTCAAAGTGCTCTAGGTTGCAGCAGCTGACCAGCCTATGCTGGGTTACTAGTCTTGTTGTACCAAAATTGGGGCAAAATAGGTGAGGGCTAGTGTCCCTTGGTATGATGAGTCAGGACTCTGATAGCACTCCAGGCAGACATGGGTACAGATTTTGGCTTTCTCAGATTTATCCTTTTATGCGACTTGTAGAGGCAAAACTTCTGTGGTGGCTACCAACTTGTCGGTTTGGGCTCTTTCAGATCTTGTGTACCTGGAGCTAGTTCCTGGAGATCAGCCACCTGATCCTTGGAGGCACTGAAGTATGTTGAACTTTTCCCTGGGTCAGGAACAGCAGGTGCAGTATTCTAGCTACACTCAACTTTTGGGACCCTTCTCAACTGCCAGGAGCATGGTAGCCCACCCTAGAGGTGTGGCTACCTGTGGGCTACATGCCTATGGGAAAGCCGCTTTGGGAACAGGTATTCCCACCCTGTCCTTGTCTCCAATTTGTCTGCAGGAACAAGCAGCATCTTGCTTGGGAGTGCTGTTGCAGGCAGCCCTTCAAATGCAGCTTCCCCTTTGAAGCTCGCCTTTTAGGCTAACACCCCAAGTAGCCGTCCTGGGTAAGAAGGTTACATCTCACTCTGTGGCAACAGCCTTTGTTCCTTAGCCTGGAAGTCATTCACATGTCTCCTCAGACGGGCAGAAAGATGTCTGCATGCTAAGGCCTTTGGGAGGGCACTGAGCTAGGTAGACACAGAGTGGCAACTTCTTAAAAGTTGCTCAACTTTAAAAGTGACATAAATCTCAACATGGGCACTGAGTCAGATTTAATGCCATGGTTAACTTGATATCTTACAGGACCCGATTAGGCAGTTCCATTCAGAAGTTAGCCAAGCTGGGGTACCAGACGGTAATCCTGTGTTAGCCAATGGTGCTACTCACTTATCTCCAGCAAAATGACAATTTATTGAGTGCTGCTGTTAAGACATATACAAAATATATGTCTTACATATAAATATACAGCCCCCTGCCTTAGGAATTCATCGGCATTCCTTAGTGGAGTATTATATATAATGTTATGGGAGTGGTGGCTTTGCCATTAGTTTTAATGACAAAGTCGAACTACCAGCACTGTGTGGATACTCTTCCTTACATGTTCTGGGTTACCATATACTAGGGACTTGTATGCAAGTCAGTACTTGCCAATTGGGTAAAGCCAATTCAATGTACTTTTATTAAGGGTTAAGAATACTGGCAGACCTCAATGCACTCTCAGAGTAAAAAAAACAGCAGCATCAGTCCAAAAATGTGGGGATAAATATGCCTAAAGAGGCATGTACTTACAGGAATAATCTTGTGGTGCACATATCACTGTGACTGATATCCAGGTGAAAACTCTGGTCACTCCCATGAATCTTGTTGTGGGTTGATGAACTTCAGAGTCCTATCTGTTGTGACAGACATACTTCAGGAGGAAAAAGAAGGGGAAAGATGTCCACTTAAAAGAACCTAAACACCCCAACATAAAACTTCAAAGAGTCCGACATTAAATTACATTTTGTGTCTGGAATAGGACTATCAGTAGGGTGTTTGAGACCTTGACTTTGTCACCTGCCAAGCAGCCAGACGGGCTGTGTCAGGAGGGGAAGCTCTTCAAGGCTTCTGCCTGTGACCAGGACTGGGGGCACAGGCTTGCCAGTCTCCCAGCTGGGTGAGGGAGCATCACCCAAGGAAACTAAGATCAACTTCATTGGAGCACCAGCACCTGCCTGCTTGCCAAGACCAGTGTGTCCTGTGAGGATGAGGAAAGTATTAGAAGGAGCAAGGTCTAGTGGGGAACCATATGGTGAGGACTTACTGTGTGAGGTGGGAGGAATACACTATTGCACTGATCAGACCATGGCCCGTGTGCTGGATTGTTTCAGCAATCCCTGTGTGGCAGGAGGGTCCGCCGTGAACTCAGCTGAGGAGCAAGGGTTGTGTGGAGGGTGCCAGGCATGCACAACCTCATGGTGGGTGGCCACATGTCTCATGGGGGGGGCAACTTTGAACTTCAAGTCGGAGAAAGCAGATCAACCTCACCCCCTGCTAAGGGAAGTGTGACTTACTGTGCGATCACCGGCGCGGGAACAACCCTGATCACTAAAACCAGCCGGTAGTGTGGCTAGGAGGAGAAACCCTGTGCCTGCCGGGTGATGCCATGTGTCACCACGCACAGCCCGACTCTGCCGATCTGGAGCAGGACTTCACTGCGCTGCTGAAGGGTTCTACACCTCTGGAGTGGGTAAGCCTTGAACAGGGTGTTTGGCCCCAGGAGACATACTGTCATCGGGGCTGCAGCACCATATACTCCTGTAACTGAACTTCCTAAAGGAGTCGGTAGGGAGAAGTTTTTGAGTATGGCCTAATAGTTTACATTCCCTGGGTGGGGTCATCAGTGGATAGTGAATAACAACGAACCTGTTGCACTAAAGTTAGTATGACAGAGAGTGGCCTGACAACTACTAGAGCCCTAACATCAAGGGGGATTGTGTTATTGCTCTCGAATGTCGTTTACCTTTGCATGTGCAGAACTAGAATTAAAAAACTTGTCTTTATCCAAAAACAAGTATTTGACAGGGCATGGATTTATTGTTCTCGCTGCTTGAATATTGAGTTGTGATTCGTATTCACTGATCTGATCATTCATTAAAATGATGATCCGTTGTCCACACCAGCCCTGAAACGAGGCCCTTAATATAAAATACCCTCATCCTATCACCTTTCCATCGACCCTTTCATCTTTACATCTACTGATCCTTTCACTCTTTCTTCATTCTCTTGTTTCACATTTGTTCACCCTTTCTTTCACCTTTCCTTCATTCCTTCCCTGTTTCAGTCTTTCCTTTCAGCAATCCTTCCTTTTCCCTTTCTCTCTACCTATCTTTATTTTCTCTACTTCTTACTATTTCTATCTTCCCTTTTTCCATTGTTGTTGCAGTATCACCCCATCAGTCCTCTTTTTCCCCATTTTTCTTGTTTTCCTGATTTCTCTTTCTCCCATGTCCACCGCTCAAATTAATTTAATATCTCCCTATACTAATTCACCACTAATCCTTTTTGGGTTCTGGAGTAGCGCACTACTCGCGGAAAAAGCACTTTGACGCCTCGTCATGGGTAGTAAGCGCTCTATAAATGCAATTACAATTCTCAGTTTCTCGGGTGGAAGTGTCAGCCCTTTGGTCAAACCTCCTACACCGTTACAGTGTTATTTATGAGCTATTTCCTGGCTGTCTCCGTATAGAATAAGCCCATAAGGAACAAGTCAGTTTTGTAGAAGACCATGGCAACCCTGCTGTAGCTGGAAAAGTGTGGGGAGGGGATGCGAGGGGCTAATCGCTTCCTTGGACACATTTAGTGGGCGGAGAATGCAGCTGCCCGAGGCCACCCGGTGGCCATCAAGAGGGCGGCACCTTAGTCGCCGGGGGGCTCCCCCCCGCCCCCTTTCCATGCAAGTACCCCCTCCTCCCTCGGGCAGGAGGGGTCCAGCAAGGAACGGGGCTGGCCCAGTGACGTTCTTCGGGGGGCGGCAGGCCGGGCGAGGGGTACTTAAGTCCCCCTCGCCATGTTCAGGCCTCTTTGCCGCCCCTCACCGCGTACAGACGGTCGATTAGGACGCACTTCTTCACCAAACGGGACCGTCGTGCTCGCGGTGAGTGCAGGCCTAGCTGGCCGGTACCCCTCCTCCGCCAACTCCCTCCTAGCGGAGGTCGATCGGGGCCAGGCGGCCTGCTTGGGAAGCAGGCCGCTGTGGAAGTGGGGGGTGCCACAATACTGAGCACCGCTCTGGGGGTTTAGCACGGGAGGGGGAGGTCGGGGGTTATGGTGGGTCCCGTGGCGGCGCCCCTACCGGGGCGGGCGAAAGCTCGACGCGGGGGACCTTGGGGCTGGGGAGGACGGACAGAAGGTCGCCGCAAGCTCTCTCCCACGTGGCTTGGCCCGCGTCCTCCCGGTAGGCCCGCACCATGCGGAGGGCGGGGGTGGAGGCCCACAACACCCGCTCTCCTACACCACCCCCCCCCCCATACCCCCTCTCTCCACGGACCACGCATGGGGGGAGTAACAGGCGTTTTGCCCCTGCCTCCCTCGCCGTCGACGCTGTCCTCGGACCATTTGGTCCAGAGGGGGAGTCCACAGGCCGCGTGTCCGGCGGCCCACAGGCCACGCGTTCAGCGGACCACAGGCCATGTCAGGGAGACACAACGGGCAGGGGGGGTGGCAGGCCGCGAGATGGCGTATCGGCCCAACATGCACCCACGTGCGGTCGGACTTGCAGTGGGGGCTCGGCTGTGAGAGGTCGGTGCCACCCGCATCCCTCCCCCCCCCCCCCCCCGCCTAGTGTGTGCCGGAATGAAGAGCTGCCGTCGGAGCGACCGCTGGCTGCGGCTCCGGGGCTGCGCCCCGCCACCTTGCTGGCAGCTGCATAGGGGCCAGGCAGAGCGCTCAGACCCCATGGCCCGGCATCTGCGCAAGTTGTGTAGGAATCCCGGGGTTGCTGGGGCTACAGGGTTGGTCCCTTGCCCCACTTGGTAAACGTCGGTTTCCGGGGCCACCGCTGCTGGCAAAGCGGTCGGCCGCGGTGCTAGAGGCCACCGGGATCTTGGGTCACATCGAGGTCCCCGTTAACTCGGGGTTACGGCTTCACTGCATCCCCCATTCTGGGGTTGCTGAGCCAGGGGCCTGGGTACAGCCCCATGCCCGGACGCAGGCGCAGGGCCTGGGGCACTGGTCACGCGGGCGGCCATAGATGTTGGAGGGCCTTGGGTCACCGACTCACCATCGGAGGCGCTAGAGCGGCCGGCGGCGTTTGTCGGACTAGCTGGTTGGCTATGCTAGGCAACCGGTACACGCCATCACCTGTCTCAGCTAGGGGGGCACGGAGCCCCAGTCTGGGCACAGAGGACAGCTCTGATGCTGGCTCTGCGGTGCGCGCTGTTACCAGGCGTAGCATGCAAGGGTACAAGGGAGCAAGCGCGCGCTCGGTATCAGCAGTCCTGCCCAGATCCTTCTTTGGGGGTGCGCCCATTAATGCCTGGAGCACCCCAAGGTCGGGCGGAGCAGGAGGGACGCGTGCAGGCCTCGGCTCATCACGAGCAGCCCCGCATTCACGGATCGGCCTCCACGAGGGCCGACGCGTTATTCACCAGTCCGTCGGTAGGAGAGGCATTTACTGCACGGACATCTACAAGGGTGGGACACAAGGATTGTTTGTATGTTCCTGGGGCGTCGCCTCGCTCGGGTCGGACGATAGCTCCCAGCTGCGGGCTGGGGGGTAGGGGAGGCCCGACAGTGTGTCAGCCCGCCAGCTCCCTCCTACTCCTTCTACGTGGCATGGCCTGCGCCTCCCGGGTGGTGGCCCCCACGGGGAGGGCGAGGGGGAGGCCATCCACTCCAGCCACCATCCACGGCGTGGGGTCTGTTCAGCTGCCCGGTACTGTGGGGGCACGGAGATGCGGCTCTCAGGTATCCGTCCATGGGTCCGAGACTGCCTCTCTTCTCCTACAGTGGACGTGCCTAAAATACCATCAGAAACGTGTGATCCTGAACAAACTGGGCACTTCTCTCAGTGACCCACTGCCTGCTTCTGAGAGGACCTCGGAGGTGACCGTGCGCCTGTAGCACCCAGCGCATCCACCCTTGCCCCCGTATCTGCTCGCTGCCCCCCTCTTGCTTGTACCAGCAGTCCTGACCCTGCGCACCGTTCCCTGTGCCTGCACCCTTCTGCCTGGTCGCGGCACCATCATCTTGCTGGCTGGATGCAGTGCCTGCACCTTGCTGCCTGGACGCGGCTCCTACACCCCGTTGTGCCAGCACCCTGTTACCTGAAGGCTGTGCCTACACGCAAGTTGCCGTATCCTTAACTTGCGCCACCCCCTGCCCCTTTAAAGATGCAGTCGGTGCTGTCCCGGCTCTGCTCCTGCTCTTGCTGGCCCTGGTACTTGGCACTGGGTTCCTTTACCAGTTTCCGGCAGCATCCACCCTGCAGCACACCTACGCGGAGCAAGCAGCGGCCCCCCAGGGCGGGGGGTTCCACAACCGCCGGGGAGTACTCGGGCCCTGCCTGCTGCAGAGTTCTTGTTCATCCAGTGCCTGCCAATGTGTAATTTCCTCGTGTGTTTAAATTAAGTAATGTGATCATGCTAAAATGAAAACGTTTCTATAACAACCTTTCGACGTGTTTTCATCCCAAATGGCAGGTACTGTTTTCCAAGTTGTGATGCACAGTGCCCCCTGCCCCTCATGCTTTGTTTTCATACTGTAGCTAATGTATTTCGCGTGCGTCCGAGCCCTGGAGCTGGTGCTGAAAACTAGGGTTCGAGCCTCGGGGTCGCGTCCACAGCCTGTGATTTGGGGCAAATCACTTAATCTCCCCGTGCCTGAATGTGTAATGTAAATACGGTGCTCAGGTAAAGCACTCCGCTTGGAGGGCGGGGGGAGGAAGCCGTCCACACCATCTACCACCCACACTGGCAGCAGCCGCGGACTTTCGGGGACCGTGCTGCCTTTACATGTTCGAACTACCTTGCTGTAACTAGTGCAGGCGTTACCATCTTTGGGTAGGAAGTGGTTGGTGTTTCTGCGGAGTGTTGGATTATGCCCTCGATGGAGGCGAAGTACACTGTGGGTATACAGTCACAGGTTTCTCCGATAAGTGATCCCGTATGTGCTCCAGTGGCGCAATCTGTTAGCGCGCAGTACCTATCCAGAAGTACTTGCAATGAGCGAAGCCGAGGCGGTGAGTTCAGGCCTCACCTCGAGCAGGATAATTTTACATTAGGGTTTGTTGGCACATGTACATTCTCAAATGGTGTTCGGGTAGCTCAGTGTTTTGTGCCCCTGCTATTTAGTGGGAAAAGAGTTGTATTACACTATCGTGAAATAGACTGTCTGGTTTTCCATGGGTGCTCTGACGGGTTGAGCAGTCGAGAAAATAGGCATGTTAGATTGTCCAGTTGCAAGCGCGTGTTCATTGAGGGTAATTTGTATTACCTCTTGCCAAAATACGGTTTGGTTAGTCTGTCTCTGTGTACACTTCGCCGCGTACACAAGAGTGCGCTAGTCAGCCCGTTTCTCACGTTTTAGAGCCTGCTGGGGCAGTATGTATTCTGAAGCTGGTAGCTGGTAAGACACATGACTGACCGTGGCCGGATAAGCAACAGCACTCAAACGGACCTGCCTGTTGGCTTACGGCTATGGCGCCTCAACTTGGGGAGCTGGGTTCCAATATCGGTCATGACGCCAATCGTCATGTGATTCTCGGCAGAGAACTTCATTGCCCCATGCCTCAGATGTTTGTGTCCCACGTTCTTCTGGAGCCATGGTGTTGGACTCGGTTTCACTATTCGGCTCTGGCCTAGGATATCATTAATAGTTATTAGCTGCTACCAATCGGGGCATGGTATGTTGGGATCGGAGGGGCTACGCACGCTGGTGGGGCGGTCCATGTGTTGCTGCCAAGTCGGGGTTAGCCAGTCTCGGAGGCCCGATTTTTGCATTTTGCGTCAGGAATGTATTCCCAGGCAGTAGGCAGTGTGGAGATCACCCGTACAGGCATTGGGAACAAACTATTCAAGAGGTAACAAACGGTACCTTTAGGGCGCTTCACAATTGGAACAGAACCATTACTTGTGAGCACAGTCCGTGAACACTTCTCAAGGGATTAGTCAAGAAATAAGTGTCAGCCTTGAGCAATATATACAAGTGGTAGCAAACGGTACATTACAGGAAGAAAGTGTCATGGGTGCAAAGTTCTAATCATATAATTGCAAGTCGAGGTTTGTGCTGAAATAAGTAGATCACTCATTCGCGGGAACTTAGGTTGCGTGACTTTGATGGCACTTGCGCAAGTGCCAGAACATATCCCTATGTAAGTGGTAGCTATCAGGGGTTACTTAGAAAAGTTAGTGGGCATATTCTATAGAGTACCAGACACGGGTAAAAGGACCATACGATCAATTCGCAGACGCTCAAATTACAAGTCCACTGCGGAATAACTGGGTGTTTTCCCTTATAAATTAACTGAGCATGTACATTTGATTATTCCCCGGACAATATCTGGTGTGCTCTTGTCGAAAGAAGTTCGTGAACCCCCTGTAACCATTAGGGTAATGGGTTTTTCCGTTAGCATTCGGGGAGTCGGGGCTATTGCAGGCATCTCCCGTGCTGGGACAGTATAGGTTCTTTGTACAGGACCTGGTGCGCAAGTAAGTGACCAGGATCTGCGAGCGAGTTAGCATGTCGCTTTCTTGTATATGCTGGTTACGGGCTGTTTTCATGGATCTTCTCTCTATTCCAGAACGCACAGTCTTCGTCTTGATGGTCAATCCCTCGCCTTGCTGGATGACCTGCTGGGCGCGGAGCACGAGCTAGGGAAGACTACACTGGGGAGTGAGTGGGTTGCTGGGCCAGCACGTTAAAGATTTAGGGTAACTGTTTTCCAATTGCAGGACAATGGGAACAAGTACACAGGCTCCACCCGTAGCATACAGTTAGGGCCTTAAAAATTTGAGAATAAAAGGGTGTGCTTGTTGCAGTTAAGTATTGGGGTTTAGTGCCTCTGACAGGTACTTAAATTTAAACTCAGAGATACATGGGCTTGTGATCTCATGCACAGGTGACTGGCAGGCGATGTTTATGTATCCACTGACAGGGCTCGCAGGAGGGCATCACTTGAATAGCGTAACTGGTGGAATTGTCTATGAAGCTATTCTGGGTTTTGAGCAACCATTGTGGAACCCTTTTCACTTGATGTACAATAATACACTGGTACTCACTAAAGTATAACTATGTTATGCTTCCTGTCATAGCAAGTCACCTCCGCCAAAGAGGGGGGGTGCCCTTACTAAGTTCCTCGCCACTTGGTCACGGGGTACTCACTGGTCATACTGGTAGATGTATAACCCAGCTAGGTGAGAAAGTTTTGGCTGGACTGCTCATGGTGGAGACGGCCCGTCGATGCTACTTTCTACAACAAGATAACAGGGCTTTTGAGCCAGGGTGGGGGTTGCTGGGACACTGCACCATCCCTTTATGGTCGCTAAGTAGCATTGCTGGGCTGTCGGATATGTCCACTACAACAGGCACGGAGTAAGTCAAGACCATGGGTGACCTTTGCCGTTGGAGATAGCGTGTTTTGATTGCTGGGGCCCAGGATAATTCGACTCTTGCTGGCGCGTTTCTGGCCAGATAGGGTATGTCTAGGCAGGAGGACCTGCATTTCTCTTGGCAGGAGTTGCTGGTAGGGCCCGGAGGTGGGCAAGTAGCAACAAGAGTCTATTGAACGGCGAGGGTTTTACACGTGGTTGAGGGCCCTCCGTTAGGTACTCTGGTGAGCGTTCGAGCAGAGACAGTGTCTATATGGTTGTTCAGGTTGAACCCGTGAAGCTCTAAGAAATTGGTGGCCAGTTCATGATGGACTATGCAAGAAAGCTTTATTGTGGCCTCTTAAGCTTGTGCAACTAAGCAGCATTGACCATGTCAACAGATGGGCTGTTGGAAGTGTAGTGCTCCTTTTGTAAGAAATTTAGGGAGGCTATGGCGTAGCAGCTTTTACCAGGCAATGTTCAGCACATCACCTGAATAGATGAGTAGCCCTACATTTTTGATGGGCCTGCATGAGCCACACAGATAACCCATACTTCCTGGCCCACGCCGAGACACTCACTTAGTTGTACCACAGCATTGCCAGTTTGCGATTCTCCGGCTAATTGGCACTTTGTGGATGCATTGTCTATTTGCTCAGAATTTTGGGCCTGCATTAGCCACACATACCTCCTCCAGTCTGATCCCACGAAGACCTATCAGCTCTGACCCCACTGTGGTTCAAGCTGATACCTTTTAGCCTCCACTTGTTCATTTCGGGGGACACTTGGTGGTCCACATGCGGCCAAGTTGGCGATTGCTTTAGCTGTTTTACGTGTCCGCAAGGGGCAGGCAATTTCCACAGTCTAAAGTTTCACAACAGGGGTTGTCTTGCAGTGGAGGGCCCTTGGCTAGGTGCTTGGGTAAGCGTTCTACCCAGACCGTATCTATTGAGTTGTTTTCAGGTACGAAAGTTGGGATTCCTCGTGCAGCGTTCACTTACCAGAGAGTTCGAGGAGGAAGTATTTGTTCCCCTAGTTGCACAGCATGTATATACAGTTGTATAGGCTGCCTGTTAAGCACATCATAGGGGCCAACTAAGGCCAAGTACAGGGGGACGACTTGCGCAAATGTCAAACCTCGCCAGGTCATGGGTAGCCGTCTTTAGCTAGAGCCTGTGGGGGTGATAGTGTTCGATTCCCAGTCTGGGGGTTTTGGGCCAGTTTTCCTTTGCCATGCGGTGCGGGGGCAGCGGGCTCTAGGTGCCTCTGAAGATCAGGCAAGGGTCCATCTCTATAGGCAAGGCGCTAGTCAGGGGAGGCGCTGGAGCCAACACGCAGGAGGTCCTGTGCTGTGTATAATTAAAGGGGCAGAGACACAAAACTTGGTAGCCCGACACCGTTCCGGTGGAAGTATCAAGGCTCACACAGGTGGTTAGCAGGGACCGGGATTCTGTGTCCGGTCTTAGGGTCAGCAAGCAGGGTAGACCGCACCAGTTGGCCCTTCATGGAGGTTTTCAGTACCATCCACAGGCAACACACTCTCTTTCCCTCCACCTTGTTGTGACACGATGCTGTGTCGCCGGGGAGCTATGGAGAAGTATTGTTTATTTGTCTGGGCTCTGGGGCTAGCATGCACCCTAGAGGTAGAACACAAGGAGAATGGGCCACACGTTGGTAACAGGTGAGCTCTGTGGTCCGATTTCTTATCCCGAGCTCCCGTGGCATGATGCCCTGTTTGGGACAGCGAGGCAGCTGGCTCGCATGCGGTGTGCTGCGCCATGCGTAACTATTTTGAGCAGAGATTTGGCCTTGTACATATGTGCTACAAGCCAAACTCCCTGGGTGTTGCTGGACTTACAAAAGTTATTGGGGTCTTTTGTGTTGACAGGTTCGAGAGTTTGGGTTCTGGGCCATTCAACCGTCGCAAGGTTAGGCGATGGGCAGCCACCAGGAACTGGATGCGGGGTTTCTCTAACACGGAGTGTCTATGGTTAGGTTTCCCGGGCATGCGCTGGAGTGGCCTCTTGTCCAGACTCAGGCACTCCCTTGCGACAGGTGGCGCTCCGCCGCATCACTTGGTCATTCACCTGGGGGGCAACGACATCATCAACATGGGAAGGTCCGCGCTGCTGCATAAAATGAAGGCGGACCTGGTGGAGGTTTGCAGAATGGTGGGGAGCTGTGAGGTCTGGTGGTCCGAATTGCTCCCACGCAGAGTTTGGCGAGGCACTAGGTCAGGCGAAGCCATAGAAAAGTCTAGGAGGAGGGTAAACCGCGACATGCGCAAGTTTACTTCGCAGAGAGGCATTGGTTTCATCCGCCATGAGATGATTCAGGACAAGATAAAAGGTTACTTTGAGATGGTTGGCGTGCATCTCAATCCAGTGGGCTTGGACCTTTTCCTCCTAGATTTGTACGATGCTTTGCAGGAGAGAGGCTGCAGGTAGGAAGGAGCATAGTGGATGGGGGGCCCGGGCGGCGGCGGCGGCGGTGGCCGCCGGTCGGGCTGTGGCGGAGTTACAGGGTGATCCGGAAGCAGAGAGGTGCAGCGTTGTACCTCAGCAGGCACATAGGGGTGCCAGAGCCTAACACCTGGACTTCATGGGAGGTCCGGGTACACGTGTCGGCGCCTCAGTAGTCCTTCGGGCGGTTGTGGGCCTGTACAACCGGGGGTTGCCTAGTTGCGCTCCGCCCCTCGGGGCGTGAGTATAGTTAATTAACATATGGGGCAGCACACAGGTGGTACACACTGTGCTGCCCGGCTCATCAGGCGGGCAGGTGGCGAGAATGCGGCCTGCCCTTGGATCGCCCGTAAGATAACCCATCTTGATTACATATGTTGTATGTAATAAATCCTGCAGCATTTTCTTTCCAACCAAAGACTGTGTCCTGTGTATTATTCCATGTTTGTAGGGTATCCATGTGTGGGGCGGGGGGTTCCTGTTGCCATGAGGGGACTATGCAGCTGCCCGAGGCCACCCGGTGGCCATCAAGAGGGCGGCACCTTAGTCGCCGGGGGGCTCCCCCCCGCCCCCTTTCCATGCAAGTACCCCCTCCTCCCTCGGGCAGGAGGGGTCCAGCAAGGAACGGGGCTGGCCCAGTGACGTGCTTCGGGGGGCGGCAGGCCGGGCGAGGGGTACTTAAGTCCCCCTCGCCATGTTCAGGCCTCTTTGCCGCCCCTCACCGCGTACAGACGGTCGATTAGGACGCACTTCCCCTCCCTACCTCTTACCCGTGCGACAATGGGGGGTGGGACTGCTTGAACTTTTTAATGTTTTCATTTTTCGTTGCAGGCGGAGTTACAGGGTGATCCGGAAGCAGAGAGGTGCAGCGTTGTACCTCAGCAGGCACATAGGGGTGCCAGAGCCTAACACCTGGACTTCATGGGAGGTCCGGGTACATGTGTCGGCGCCTCAGTAGTCCTTCGGGCGGTTGTGGGCCTATACAACCGGGGGTTGCCTAGTTGCGCTCCGCCCCTCGGGGCGTGAGTATAGTTAATTAACATATGGGGCAGCACACAGGTGGTACACACTGTGCTGCCCGGCTCATCAGGCGGGCAGGTGGCGAGAATGCGGCCTGCCCTTGGATCGCCCGTAAGATAACCCATCTTGATTACATATGTTGTATGTAATAAATCCTGCAGCATTTTCTTTCCAACCAAAGACTGTGTCCTGTGTATTATTCCATGTTTGTAGGGTATCCATGTGTGGGGCGGGGGGTTCCTGTTGCCATGAGGGGACTAAGGGAAAAGTGAACAACGTAAAGGAAATTCTTTGTTTTCATGAGGAGAAAAAATATTAAAAACTGTAATCAATGTTGGTAGTGCACTTCTTCTACTTTTGATCAAAGTTGTTATAAATTTACCGACATCCCGTTCCTTTTCCTTCTTGGAACACTTTCGGCTCTAGCCCATCTGAATTCTGCTCATCTCCGTGCATCGCCATGCGTGTCTTTTTGCAGTCACTATCTCCACAGGGTTTACAATTTTAATCTCTGGAACTCATTTACTAACTACAGTTTGGCATCAATGTTATCTCCACGGTCTGTCGTTTAATTATTTTCTGCTGAGGATTAAACACCAATCCTGTACAAGAAAAAAAGGCAGCAGAAAAATAAATGATGTTATTTGAGCTGTATTATTTTCTGCACATTAACGCGGGAAGCTTCCCGCTGGAGTTGCTGGTCTTATCTTCGAGCTGTCAAATCCTCTTATATTTTTCAAATAAGCATTCGCTTGATGTTTTTACGTTCTATTATACAAGCAAGAGCCGTTGTGTGACTGGTGAAGTCACATCATGCCACGCTGAAAAGCTTAAACAATGCAACTTGTTCATGTTTTCTGGACTGTCTTCAAAAGTCGAGCTACCCAGTTAGGTGGAACAGGTTGCAACGGCCAAGTCTTCAACAGACACGCGCCTTACCGTCCCGCTACTGAAAATCGTGGAATCAGGGGTGTAGCTTCGAGGGTGGGGTTGGGGGGGGGGGGTGAAGGGGGTTGGTTTGAGGTGTTACAACCCCCTAGTAAATGTATTTCTCGACAAATAGTTGGGGCCAGGTGCTTTCTTGCGGGTATGGTGAGATGTCTTTCACATTCCATCAGAAATTGTTCCATACACACAGGCAAAAATGCTCACAAACTCTGGCACTCTCTGTTTTGAAGGTCCTCAAAAATATTGGTTATTTTAAAAAATATTGTGTTTTCGCTCTTCGTGCTCCTACCAATCCGCATTCCTTTCCCTTTTCACTGCCCCTTAGGCCGCTCTCGTGCACTCTGCTTGTCATACTCTATGTTTAAGTCCTCCGCTGCGCTGAACGTTCCGCGCTGGTGCGGAACGTTCTATTGCGCAGGTGGGGCCGCGACGTTCAGCAGACGTGCGCAGCACTACCAAGGTAGTGCACGCGACGTCCGCTGAACGTGCGCCGCACTTAACGGGTTAAACATTCTGGGGCTTATTTATGAACCCGTTGCGCCGTCGGCACTGGCAACGCAACCTACTGCATGATATTTCCAAGCACACGTAAAGGCACCCTGCGTGGCTTTACATATGCTCGTAAATATCACCCCTTTTCACGCAACATGTTTTGTGTTGGGGGCGAGACATGGGTGCTTCTGTGGGTGTTCCCGCGCAAAACCCATGTCCACTTATGCATTTCCAGATTTATGAGTAATCGTAAACCTGGAAAAGCGTCAGAACGCTACGCCACCCCCAGGGGTGGTGTAGCGAGACCCAACAAGGAGAAATTTTATAATTTCTCGTTTTTTCCTCTTTCTATGCATGCTCTATTCTACAGCACACATTGGAAGAGGAAATCACCTCAAGTGATTGTGCAGGTAGGTGCCTCTTCCGGCACAAAAACAATCTGCCCACAATACAGGCATCCTTGCACCATGGTGCAAGGGTCCTGCACAGGCGCATGGCAGCAGACTATGCGCCAGCGCAGGGAAAGGCACAGAAATGAGAGATGTTGTTGTCAATATGTCATACCTTTCCCTGCGAAACTAAGGCAGCGTGGCACAGCAAAATAACTTGAGGCACCATGCTGCATTAGTTTCTCATAAATAAGAATATGAAAGTGGTGCGGCGTTAATGTTGATGACAATTTCCACAGAGCGATTGAAGGAAACAAGGAAGAGCAATTGACAAATTGGGACTGAGTAGATCAAGAAAACTGAACAAAATCATGAATTTACGGCACATTCTCATAAGAATTCGATTACAATACATACAATACATTTTTTTTTTAAAAATCCAAAGGGTAGTATACCAGTAATTATTAATGGCAGGTAAGCTGTAACTAACAAAATAGATTATACATAAGGTACAGTTACCTTTCAAGAAAACACAAGAGGGCTGGAACCAAAGAGTTAGGCCTTTGAACTTGAAGTACAGTTGAAACTTGTAATTCTTTAATAATTATATCTGAATCATAGTCATCAACAGGAAAAAGACGTAACGTGATCTTTTGATTCATTACCTTTTCCTTAACTGAACGCATTCAAGTTTAGAAATAGACAAAGTAGGGAAAATCGACCAATTTTGCAGTATTTTTGTGAATTTGAAAGGGTGTTATCTTAGAGGCAAAAACGTCATACATGAATCGAACTCTTCAAGGGCCTCGAAGGCTTGGTGCTAGTGGGTCTACTACGTGACTGGCTTTGCTTTAATCATGCTAACTCATAAAAACCAATAAAATTAATGCTTAATAAATTCTTTACTCCTTAGAAGCATAGCTGCTGTGATTGACTTGGGCCCAACCAAGCTAGTCTTTTAGAAGCAAGCCTCTTCTGTGATTGACTTGTCTCCACCTCTACACATCTTTCCATAACAAGCCTGCCCTTCTACTAACTACATCGCAGTCCTAGCCACGCGTACTGATTTATCCAATGTCATTTTGCCATGTCTCTGGCTATAGGAGACATATGCCTTTCATGAAAGGTTATGATTTCCTTGCCGTCCGGGTAGTACTTCTCCGCCAGCCAAGACAAAGGCTAGCCAGGGTCTCACTTCCATGACAATAAATGGAATCAAGGAAGGGCAGGGCTGGACTGGCCATAAAAGAAAGGCGGGCCGTCATCGGCCCCGCCGCAGATATGGCAGGGCGCACCGGCCCCCACCCGCTACCGCAATGGCTGTTGCGGCGTGCCTCCGTCTCGTCACCATGAGGCGGCAGGAGCGCCGCAACGGAGATTGGATCCCGGGTCCCAGAGTGACCCGGAAGTGATTGAATCACTTCCGGGCCTCTATTGGAACAAAGGCCACACCGGTTAGATCCGGCCTGGCCAAAGAGGGGTAAAAAGGCAGTGGAGCGCGGGAATTTGTCTCTTTGACTCCGGGCACCACGGCCTGCCCCTCCAGCCTCTAGGAGGCTGTTATTCTTTTTCCCCACCCACCATCCCCTGAAGCAGATGATTGGTATTATGTGTTATGAAGATTTTCGCAGTTTTGCTAAAAATGTTTATAGATGACAAGTGTATCTGACTAATACGTTTCTGTTCCTTAGAACTTTATCCCGTTTACAGGTCATCAATCGTCATATTTATTGCTATTCCTTGGTCAGGCGGTAAGGTCATGATTGGTGAGCAGTAATTTGAGGTCCTTAGGGGTCGGCGCCATTCTTGAATGGGGTCGCCCAAACGAGGGACAAGTGGTCTCTCCTAGAACTCTAGGGGCAGTTACAGCCTGTTGGCTACATGGGTGCAGGGGAGGGGAGAGTCACGCTTTCTCTAGGCTGGTTAGCCGCCCCGCACGTGCACAATGACGCCAGTAAATGGCACAGAGATGCAAGGGCCCCCGTTAATGGAGTTAATAGGGCGTACGGGGTAACCAGGGGGCGGAAGTACCCTCACGGTAAGCGGGCCTTCTGCGCATGCGCACTTTGACTGAAGGGCGAGATTAATCGGGCGTACGGGGGTAACCGGGGGGAGAAGTACCCTGACGGTAAATGGGCCCTCTGCGCATGCGCACTCTGACAGGAGGGCGTGGTTTAATGATAAGGATCTGACACCAGTTAATGACCTTGCCGTAGGCCCAAATAGGATACGCAGAAAATAAATATTGAATAATGTGATTGATATGTTAGTTTCGGATAGGAAATACCTTGTACTAGACGTATGTTAAGGTTAGCCATCTAATATCTGTAAATATCATTTGTAACGTTTTCTGCGTAATTGTGTAAATATTGTTTATTTCAATTTTTGATTTATTTTATATTTGAATAAATACGGCCGGGGGTCGTAAGACCCCCCCACCTTCCAAAGAAATCCCTCTCATGTCCTGGTTAATAAAGTTTTCTAACGGAAGGGTGGGGGGTCCTCCGTTAGTCCCTGGCCATACGGGCATTGGTCATTTCCCCGGGAAGCTAAAAGGGTGGAGGCAGTTTTTTCAGCAGTGGGGTCTGGTTTTGGTATTGTTACAGGGGCCCCCAGGAACAAAAGCGGCAATGCACACTTGCACATTCCTCCCCTGACACATTTTTTGAAATGCACTAGTAGTAGTCATAAATAAAAAAAATGGACTGAACGGGCTACGCTTTACGAAGGCAGTCCTGGAAATTGCTGCTCGTATCAAAGGCAATGCAGTTATATAAATCTATTCAATTAAGCTGCGAACAATATCTGGCCTGGGTAATGCATTTAATATGGTCATATGCATGAACGTATGCGCACGCACCAGCGCAGGCTCGTTGAGGCTGCTTCAGGACTCACAAAAAGTTGCTGACTCACTGACCAAGGAGCTCTCAATCCACATCCTCAGGGCTTGAGCACACAATAGGCTACGACTTTTGGTCAGAAATATATAGGGAGCTTAGTTGAGCATGTTTGAAAGACAAAGAGTGAGATAATGAGATTGAGCTAGGAAAAAGCAGTGAAAGAGAACAAGTGAGAATTGACGAGGGGGAATATAAACACAAAAAAGAGAAAAACAGCAGGGTTGCGTACAAGTTAGAAGAGGGTAGATTTCACTGGCAATGTGTGGGAGGACAGACATCTTTTGGAGTGGACTTTAAATAGTATCTTAGCTATCAATTCCATCCTGGGAACTAGCATGTCACCTTCCCCTAAAATGTGTTTATTGGGATATGTCAAGGCGGCACCGATGGGACACCGTAAGCTCCTGCTATTAGCCAAATGCAGGATTGCGATGCACTGGGGCAAACAACCCCCTCAGACATTAAAGCCTGGGTCCTCGAATCCACAGTCTGTCAGGAACAATTAAGTATATATTGGGAACTGCTACCATTAGCTTCTAGACCCAAAGACATTTGGGGTCCGGTTCTAGCCTGGTTGGCCAGCCAAAACCCAACTACTGCTCGTGATTCTACGCCTAACATTGAGTCACTCCAACCTCCAACTTATGCTCAACCAGATGCTTTGTAATGTGTTCATTGCCATTGTATTATGTTAATACCCTATCATTGCTCTCTCCCACTGAACATCAATCTGCAACTCATTTCTGTATACTCATGCTATTTCTGCTGATGTGCATTGCTGAATTCTCCCCTACACATTTAATCACCGTAGGCTGCTCCTTCTTCGGTTGTGTTCTGTTTGGTATGTTTTAGGCAGCACTTTTTCCTTGTACTAATTGGCATCATATGGTTGAACTAAACCCTGCTGTACCTCTACTGAAATGTCAATAAACAAATAAAAAATAAAAGAAGAATGTATGTTAGATACACATCCCAAGAAAACGTATAGTTAACTCTACCTCAGCATATACAGCCAGATTCATGAAGGTGAATAGCGCTCACAAAGGGCCAGATTCTCAGAATCTGGCCCTTTGCGAGCGCAATTTTTGCATTTGGGATTCATCATCCCAAATGCAAAAATCGGTAATAGCGAATTCGCAAATTTGCGAGAAATTACATTTAAGGAATCTCTATTTGAGATTCCTTAAATGCAATTCATCATCCATTTTCAAATTGCGAATTCGCAATTTCGGCCCGCTATTTACCGCGAGGTCAAACCTCGTGGTAAATAGCGAAAACTTAGAAAAATGCTTTTAAAACCATTTTTCTAAGTTGCATAATGCACACACACATGTCCTTTGGACATGTGTGTGCGCAACACCTGTTTAAATTTGCATTTAAGGGGTGCTACAGGGTGTCCTTTGTTAACCCCTGGCACCCTTTAAATCGCTATCTTATTTGCGAAGGCCTTTTGGCCCATAGGAATGAATGGGGAGTTATTCCTTATTTGCGATTAGCAATTTGCTAATCGCAAATAGGGAATATGTAGGAATCGCATTTTATTTTGCGATTCCTACATGAATCCCATTTTGCGAGCCTGTAATAGCGATTCCTTATGAATCGCTATTAAAGACCCGCAAAACGGGTCTTTGATGAATCAGGCTGTTAGTTTCCATAACATTAGATACATGCTCTTTGGTGTCAGAAAAAAAACTAAACAAGATGTATTTCTAGTCACACAAAGGATTGGGTGGTTCGACCTGGCCTTCAGGTTTTCAAGGATCTCTAAGCCGGACAATGTAGGGAGCACACAAGCAAACTCAAAGGCTCAGTTTCAAAAGCTTTTCACCAGAAAGAGTGCTATCACCTCACCGAGGGCTGATAATACATGCTGATGGTAACTCTAATGTGTGGCTAGCTTTTGTAAAGCTCTACAAAGGTAGTGTAGTGTACTCGTTCTATGAATTTCAATTTACAACGTAATCCTTTCAACCTTGGTGTGCTACACTGGGAAGCATACTGTCTAATATGCTTCTGGGAAATCTGAACTCATGAATACAAGCACATGTACTTGGACCAATGTCCACAATTTACTAACGACAAATGTCAGTTTGATTCTTCTCAATTTCTTTGCATTCAATTGTATTCACAACAATGATTTCTACAATGCAATACATCAACTTACATTTATATTAATTCACATATGAATATTACATAATACACATTCTATTTCATTGCGTTTAAATTTAGCATAAAGGAATGCTTGTTTGCGACGTACAAAGATTCAAATTCTTCATGCCCGCCCAATGCATTTTGGGACCTGTGTCCTTTCGTCAGGGGCCAATCTGTAACAATACATAATAGCAATGTACAGGGTAGCGTTTAATTTAATTTGTTGTACTAAAAACTACAATGTTACTGTGTGGAAAGGTGAAACTGTCATGCTTTTCCGACCAAGTGATCGTGCTGAAACAAATGTGTCCTAATGTACTATTCACCTTCGTGCAAACCTCACCTTGTGTACGACTTGTTTACTGGTAGCAACTGAACCTTATCACCTGTGATATAGTACTGTTCAGAAATTAAACTTACTCAATACCACCTCCTCTAACCTAACGACAACCTCTGCTAGGTGACGTTCCCAAATGTCTCTCTATCAGAATACAATACCAAATTAAAACCAAATTCAAAGCCTTTTTCTGAAAATGACTCTTGGTTTGATAGCAACTAACCTGCTCAACGAATCTTCGTATACACCGAAAAATGGAAAATGAGACCAATGCCGTTCTCTGCAAAATTGAAATTATACCGAGTTGTCAGTAAGAATATGTACAAGCAGCACACAGCAGGATGTTTGGATGTTGGTCATGCACCAGTAAACAAGTGGTACACGAGGTGAGGTTTGCATGAAAGTGAATAGTGTAATGACCTAGAGTCAGCGCTCTAGTGCTCAGCATGTTACCACACATTGAACACCCACCCACCACAGGCGTCATCGGTCAGATGACCCTGCTCAATAAAGAGGGCTGAGCGCACGTGCTCAGGGCCATTTAACCAACCATCACACCAGTGTCTGTGTCACCTTATTTACCAGCATGCAGGCCTAGGGCCCTCACCTCATAACACTAGCGACGAGGCGGAAGCTGTGCCACGCGTGCCACAGCTGTAAATCATCGTGGGGAAAAAGGGGAGGGAGCTGCCTGCCTCGAGGGCACCCCCGTAAATGGCGCTGGCCGCCGAGAGGCCTGCAGGGCATGTGCCAAGCCCCGGGCCTGCTGGGAGATAAGGAGGTGACCAGGAGCCTACCCCCACCTTCTAAGCCCAGCGTGAGCCGTCCCTACCTGCCTGGGGTGCAAAGTGAGCTGATCGGAGCCCACCCGCATCGGCCGCAACCGGGCCGCAACTAAATGCCACGAAAGTGTGATTATCCAGGCGGAGCCCACCTGCGTGAAAGATGTCCGATGGCCAAAGGTGAGAGGCCGCAAGTGCAGAGCGGTCTGACCGGAGCCGACCCGCGTCGGCTGCGAGGGAGTGTGAGACCCACAGCAAAGCCCACCCGCAGCAGAGCAGAGCGGCACTGGCACCCCCCCCCCTGCACGGCCCGCAATGCCAAAAGGTCTGCTGCGAGGGGCGGGAGACCTTCAAAGTGAATGGCTGGCCGCCGCGCCGAACGTGAAGGAACACTGACCAGTGTGAGGCCCAACAGCACACATGAAGCAGCTCTACCCCCACCCCGTGCGTGACCGCACAGGGAGCTGCTCGCTCCTGATGCCAGCCCATGCCCAGCTAAGGAGTGAAGAAGGCTACGTGACTGCTGTGGGTGTAGGCACGAGCTGGAGCCCACCCGTGATTAAAAAAAACCCAGACGAATGTAGCCTGGAAGCAGGCAGCCCCGGGAGTAGCACAGCCCTCCCCCACTGGAGCGCCGCTGCGGTGGTGGGGGTCGAGGAGAAGAAAGGACGCATGAGGGGAAGTAGCGTTTGCCCCCTGGACCTAGCGTTTGCACGCCATACCCCCCGCATAGTCAGAGGAAAGGAGATTGCCCAAAGCGGAAAAGGCCGGCCCCAGCAGCTGCGCCGACTCTCCCCCACCCAGCGCAGCGTGTAAACTGAGAAGCTTCTGCGGGCGGGGAGAACAAGGGCAGAGACTGCCGGTAGACTGTATGCGGTCAGCGCCGCTGAAGCAATTGAGCGGTAGGTCGGGAGGGGTTGAGATCTCCCTCCCCAAACACCAAGTGCATTCTGCCCTCCTGCACGGCCCAGGAAGATAAAATTAATAGAGGGCTGACTCACTGATGGGGCACAAGAGGTCCGGCTGTGGCGCGTGGGTCCAGAGGAGGAATTTGGAGGCACCGGTGGATTGTGTGCACGAGTCCCAGAGGGAGGCCCTGCGCCCAGCTTCGGAGCTGCGCAGGGGCCCGGCACAGGCAGCGATGAGAAAAGGCCCTGAGTGAGGAGAAGACTACTGGCACCTGGAAAAGCGCTCCCCTGCCATCTACTGGCCGTTTCTCTGTACTGCAGGGAAGTAGGACAAACAAACCTGCAACAAGCCAAGGAAACACAGCAGCAGCACAGGACAAGCTGTTTTTGCAGCACATGACCGAAGGCCTAGAAAGCACCGGAATTGCAAGACTGCAGCACAGAGACAACGGTGGCTAGCCAAAGGACAGTAGAAGCAGCCAAGCGCCACCCAAATGGCGGACGAAGAACAACACTGGACAGTGAGTACTGCCAAGTACAGCAAAGCATGCGCGAATAACCTGCCATGCCAGTGTGGCACCAAACCACTGAAAAGGGGACGGCACAGGAACGTGCCAGAAGCGTGAGGAACGCGCCAGGAGTGCAGCACCTCCACACAGAACACTCAAGATAGCGCGCAGCAAGTGCGCCCAAGAGAAGCAAACAAAGAGCGCAGCCATCAGAGCGCAAAAGGGAGTGACCAGAAGAAGGTCGACGGAGAGGTGGCGCAACCCTCCAGAAGCACTTAAGCCACGCCGGAAGAGAGTGCAGCGATGCCTGGTGGCCACAGGCCATCGCTGCAGCAGTATGGCGAAGACAGAAGCACAACCACACGAACCGACGGTGGTTCCGAAACTCGGCAACAGGAAAGTGCGAAGGCGCATGATGCAAATGCACAGCAGTGCAGACGGCTGTAGCCCAAAGCAGCAAGTCACGTGACCGAAGAGCGCATCCAGAAGCACGGCAAAGTAATCGAACTGCGACGGAAAGGAAGAAATGGTTGCGCAGACAACCAGAAGCATGAAGACTCACCGGAAGAAGCCGACCACCCAGTCTGGTTGCAAAGGATAAAGCCGACCAGTCAGATGGTCGCCCAGGGAAAGAAGAAGCCAACCAGTCGGATGGTCGCCCGGGAAGAAAGTATAAAGCCGACCAGTCAGATGGTCGCCCGGGGAAAGAAGAAGCCGAACAGCCAGGTGGTCACACCAAGAAGCCGATCAGCCAGATGGTCGCAAGAAGAAGTAAACCTGCCAGAGATCGGCAGAGTGGACCAGCGAGAGGTCCAAGAAGTTGGAACAAGGCGTGGTCCGCGAACATGGACCAACGAACTTCCACAACACAAGTTAATAGAGTAGAACTGAAGAGGAAGTGAAGGTCGCGACGCTAACTCTGGCAGTTGAGTGAAAAGAAGACAGTGTCCTAGGACTAGGAAAAACCAGGAAGACACGTGCAGAAGGCGCGCGCTGCAAGGGGAAGCCTGGCCAGAGAAGATGAAAGGAGATCGGTCCAGGTTACGTCGCGAGAAGAAGGAAGAAGAATTCAAAGTGGCATGCCGCCATTGCGAAATGAAGGAAGGTGACAGACACTGGAACACCTGAGTGCACTGCAGCAACAAGGCCTGGCAAGAGCACTCACAGAACAGATCAAAGACATCCACCTACGAGCCGCCCATCCACATGGCGATCCCAGAAGAGAGAAAGATAGACTGTTCGCAACATCTACCTTTGGGGTTGATCGGAAGATTGGATGACGAGAGTGCTCAGGGATCCGGAAGTCGAGGAACTGACCACTCCTCACCAGCCCGTGGCAACCCAAGAAGCAGAGGCCTCAAGGGACTCTGGTGGCAGCAAGTCCCGCACGGGAGACAGATCCACAGCTGTGCGTCTGCAGGACCCACGAGGATGAAAGCCTTGTGTGCAAGGAAAGGAGTCAACAACTTAATCTTCAGGTGGAACTAAGGACACAACGGTGAGGCTCGTGGAGTGTCCCGCTCACGGCCCGAAGACTATGGTGGAGTGGTGAAGCAACATGACCGAAAGCACCAGTCCAGTGGAAGCCTGGCAAAGAGGGCCTCCCGGACATCTTGTGAGAGAAGAACACCAGCGAGAGGGGCATCCTAGTAAGAAGGATGTTTGCACCTACTCTTTTCACCTGCCAAGAGACACTTTGAAGTCTGCCCGGAGACATCACCAAAGACCAAGACTGAGTAGGGGAAGCTAGAAGACAGACAACACCCATATCATCCACACTTCTCCCCAACTACTCATCGTCACCTGTTGAGCGAAGTAAAAGCAAGATTGAGGATGACGTCCAGGCAGCACGGGCAGGAGACCGGACCCGCCGAACACCTGCAAACCATGCCACAGCGAACTGTTGGTCTTGGCCGCAGTAACTACTTTGCCTGCGGCCAGCGGCAGCCAAAGAGACTCGTTTGAAGTCATGAGTCCTATGTTATGTTTTAGTACATCCTTCTCCCACAGGTTTTCGGACTTTTCCGTTGGTTTGATTTTTCACCAAGTTTGGGAGGGATGTAATGGCCTAGAGTCAGCGCTCTAGTGTTCAGCTTGTTACCACACACTGAACACCCACCCACCACAGGCGTCATCGGTCAGATGACCCTGCTCAATAAAGAGGGCTGAGTGCACGTGATCAGGGCCAGTTAACCAACCATCACACCGGTGTCTGTGTCACCTTATTTACCAGCATGCAGGCCTAGGGCCCTCACCTCATAACAAATAGTACATTAGGACACATTTGTTTCAGCACGATCACTTGGTCGGAAAAGCATGACAGTTTCACCTTTCCAGACAGTAACATTGCAGTTTTCAGTACAACAAATGAATAATAATGCTACCCTATACATTGCTATTGTGTATTGTTACAGATTGGCCACTGGCGAAGGGACACAGGTCCCAAAATGCATTGGGCGGGCATGAAGAATTAGAATTTTTGTACATCGCAAGCAAGCATTCTTTATGCTAAATGAATTGCAATGAAATATAATGTGTATTAGAACATTGGAATGTGGAGCACTCCATTGCAGACAATGGAATGTTCTGAGCTTCTACGGGCGGTAAAGGACCGCAAAGCAACATTCAATGCTGTTTTCACAAAGGACTCTCGGAGCCCGAGGGGATTTAAACTCGCTCGGGCTCCGAGAGCCCTTTGTTTAATTTGTTAGAACATTCTGCCGTCTAGTGGCAGAACGTTCCAATAGTCTCATAGCCCTTCATAGCTGGGCTATACCAACTATTAAAGTCCTGCTCCCAACGCTGGAGGGGGCCTTTAATAGCCGGTATAGCCCGCTACGGCGGACTATAAGACTATATTAGAACATTGGAGCGTAGAGCACTCCATTGAATACAATGGAGTGCTCTGAGCTTAAGATAGCAAAGCAACATACCAATGTTGTTTTACAAAGGCCTCTCGGAGCCTGAAGAGATTTAAACTCCCATGGGCTCCGAGAGGCCTTAGTTTTATTTGTTAGAGCATTCTGCCCTCTAGTGGAAGAATGTTCTAATAGCCTTATAGCCCTTCGTAGCTGGGCTAGGGTGGGCTATAAAGCTATATTATGTAATATTCATATGCAAATTAATATGAATGTAATTCGATATATTGCACTGTATAAATCATTGTTGTGAATACAATTGAATGTATAGAAATTGAGAAGACTCAAACTGACATTTGTTGTTTGTGAATTGTGCTCATTGGTTCAAGTACATGTACTTGTATTCATGAGTTTAGCTTTGGTAAAGCCCATATCTATCTGAATTTCGAATGAGCAACACACAGTTCTTCTCAGGTGAAACAAGGCTGACTATCTAGTCATGCTCTCCCATATGTTAGCCTTGTTTCACCGGAGAAGAACAATCTGATGTTCATTTGAAAATCAGATGGATACGTGTTTGTATGTAACCAGGCCTTTGTGTTTTATATTTATGAGTGGAGGGCGTACTGGTTCTTTTTTCCTCTTATGCTCCTTTCTGTGAAATGCTAGCTTCGGTAAAGCTCCAGGGCACCCTCTGGACAATGTCAGTGCTATAGGAAAGTAACATAAATACACACAAACCAACAGGACAAGCTGCATGCATGTCTGAAAACAAAATAAAGGCACACACTATCCTTAGATACAAAACACCTATATCCACGGGTCTAAACAGTCAAAATGAACCACAAGAGACCCGAAAAATCGTAACCACTGATCTCTCAAACTCTAGCAGGCTATAAAGGACAAAAACAAAAGTCCTTTTAAAAAGGACGGATTCCCATCACTTACCATTGGTGACATGCTTTATCATCTGGGTCTCCTCCTAGTCTCACACAGGTGGCACTAAGGGCTATAACCCTTTCAAAAGGAAAGGGGAGCTCACAGATGTTTTTATCAAGAGCTATAGGTGTAGCTCTCAATATAACATGCTTATCGTTAGACCTACAGACATGAGCGATCAAATTGTGTGGGAGTGAAATGTGCAGTGCAGAATGATTTGAAATAGTGAACTAAAATTGAGCAGTGAGAGAAAAAAACCTTTATTAATTTCTCTCAAAGCTCAAATCTAAAAACAGTGCAATCAACAGTTTTCAACAAATAACTGTTTTTATATGGATGAAAGGGTCAACATGTTTCAGCAAAAGAGGAAAATCTTTATCCTATACCTTCTTCAGGACCACAAAAGAATTGCTACCGGAAACGTAAAATAAATAGGAAAAGGTTGGAACGAATACAGCCTTGTCACCTGTAATCAGGAATGTGCAACGTGTCCTCTGCAAGTGACGGAATGCTGATAGCTTCCGTAATGCATGAGGGGAAGACCTCACCTGGCTGCGGCTCAGGAAAAAGGAGGCACCGCTCTTTCCGTCAGTACCTCTGGCGGTCCGTTGAACCATCTGGGTTCTGTTTTTAGGTTTGAGCTTTGAGAGATATTAATAAAGGTTTTTTTCTCTCACTGCTCAATTTTAATTCACTATTTTTAAATCATTCTGCACTGCACATGTCACTCCCACACAATTTGATCGCTCATGCCTCTAGGTCTAACGATAAGCGCGTTATATTGAGCGTTACACCTATAGCTCTTGATAAAAACATCCACGAGCTCCCCTTTCCTTTTGAAAGGGCTGTAGCCCTTAGTGCCACCAGTGTGACACTTGGAGGAGCTCCAGATGATGAAGCATGTCACCAATGGTGAGTGATGGGAATCCGTCCTTTTTAAAAGGACTTTTGTTTTTGTCCTTTATAGCCTGCTAGAGTTAGAGAGGTCAGTGGTTACGCTTTTTCAGGTCTCTTGTGGTTCAATTTGACTGTTTAGACCTGTGGGTATGGGTGTTTTGTATCTGTCTTGTATTTGGGGAATATATCCACGCTAGGTCTTAAAATATTCCCTTAGACTCTGTTAAAATTGGAGTGTTTGTTGTTACACACTATCCTTAGTCTGTACTGATTGCACAGCCGCAACAGGGTGAGGCAGTGGAGGCTTCACCTCAACACTCTCTGCCTCACTATCTCAGGAACTCTGTAAACGCACCTGGTCACTCTCTGCCGACATATGAAGCCATAGTACTTCCCTCCCCTACTATTCCCATAACTGAACTTTCAGAAAGAGGGCACACAGTGCTGTTAGCTGCACTTGTGGATGAAAGATGCACGCCGAACACGAGAGACAGCAACACGGCCACTTTATTCTTCATGCCACTGCAGAGTCTGCAAACTTATGTGGGATCAGAGGGTGGATGTTCTGGTTAGCAGTCAATGGGGCAATTGAGGCATTTTTGCCTATAAAAATATATGCAGAAAAGATTTCCCAAGAGGAGTAAATGGTTTTACTATTGTGTATATTTCTGGCACAAGAGCAGAGAAATGAGCAGTAGGCACTATCATGCAAGGTATGAGGAGTGAGTGGTACACAGTATGGTTAACCTTACAACTTTACTTCCCGATCTGTTTATGTTGGTGGGCATTGCCAAACTCTGATACAACCTTGGAAATTATCAAAGATTTACTCCATCAAAGGGCTAGAGGAACTCTCCTTTCAAAATGGGAAGGAGAATGAATTACCTCCAAACATGGAGATCTTGGGGAAGTGATCTCTCAACAAAGATTTTTTTTCCCAATACAAAAATGAAAAGAAAAAAAGTATACATGTGTACATCAGTCTCTATTTCTGAGCCAGTGCTTAGCTTTACGCTATGAAGAATTATGTACCAGGGAAATGGAAGCCCAGGGAACATGCCACAAGATATTTCCAGAAGTCCCTGCACCTGGAGTGTAGTGCTGGAAATTATTGTGAAATCCAAAAGTAGTTAATCACACTCACTAGTAGGAGTACTTTTACAGCTGTTGTTAGAAATTGGGTTACTGGCTAACTGGGGTTTGAGTCCTGGTCAAGCAGCAACTACAAACCTAGTCTGGGTAAGGCACACAAAAATCCCAAATTTACCTGAAATCACCCTCTGGTAGCTTGGCACAGGGCAGTCAGGCTTAATTTAGAAGCAATGTATAAAGTATTTGTGCAAAATTTTAAACAGTAAAGAAGTGAAAACACAACACAAAAAGATTCCCACACCAGTTTTGAACAACAGAGCCTAATTTAATAAATACAATAAGACCATAATGACAAAAATCCAATCAGTGGAACCGGAGTTATTAATTTTTCAAGAATAAACTGTAAAATAGCACCTAGACGCAGAAGGCACCAACTGGGGATATCTGGCCATGCTGGATCAGATCAAATTCAAAAGCTCAAGCCGACCACAATGGAGCGTGGATTGGATACAGTTCAGATTATTCCTGCTGAAAGATTACCTTCTCAAATGTTGTGCCAAGAGTCCCGTTTGAACTGAAGAAATTAACTGAGAGCGTTGCTGGCAGTGGTCAGTGCGACGCAAGGAGTTTGGTACTTCATGTTGGCAGTCCTCCACGGGTGAACGATGCTTGCTGGGTGAAGAGACTGGCTTGTGGCAGGTCCTGCTTATTTTCCTTGCAAGGGGCATGGTTCCAGTGCAGACTGTCCCGTTTGCAGTAGTGAAAATCCAAGAGCTTGAATTTAAGAGCTTAAGCATCGCACCAAGGGCCCAGGACCTGAGGGGCACCTCTTGGGGGTCAGTAACTTGTTGAATACGGGTCCAGGAGCTGTAGGGAGCCTGTTATGTCCCTGAGTCTCAGATCAGGAGGCCAGCAGACTAGCCCTTTGAGTCACTCAGGGGTCCTGGTTTCAAGATGGAGTCACAGGTCCAGTTCTTCTTCCACAGGCAAGATGGCAGCCAGCAGCAGGGCAGTAGTTCAGCACAACAGGTCAGCAATTCCTTGTACAGCAGCAATCTAGCAGTGTGGCAGTCCTTGTAGCAGCACAGCAGCACATCTTCCCGGGAGAGTATCCACCAATCCAAAATTGTACTGAAGTTGTGGTGTCTCAGGTCCTTTTTTTATACACAGATGTGCTCTGAAGTGGGAAGAAGCTTCTAGATGCATGCCTTTGAAGTGCATAGATGCCCTGCCTCCCCAGCCCTGGTTCCAGGCTGGCTGAAGTGAAAATGTAGGATTGTTAAGCCCTTTACGTGGAAACAGGACAAAGCCTATTCAGGTGTAAGTGTGGCTGGGCCAAGCTTCTCTCTCCCATCCTGCCGGTGATGACCCATTCAGACACACCTAAGTTCTCATTGTGTTTGGCTATCTGGACGAATACACAAAGCCCAGCTGCCAACTACACCCAGTCATATGATCAGAGACAAGCTGCAGGCACCAAATAGCTAAGGGAAGAAACTGCTGACTTTTTTGCATTTGTCACCCCGAGTGGGATGGGTATGCTCAGATGTGAGTCCCATGCTCTCCACACAACTGGAGTCAAGCTATCCTGGCTGAAGATGGCTGATAGCCAGAAACTGGTCCTAGAATGCTTGATTCCGGTCCAGGAAAGACATGGCTTGGCAGTTCGGGCTGGATGTTCCCATGAGGCACAGGGTCAAGACTGATTTGCATATGGCCATGTCTGAACTGGGGTGGTGTGGAGTGCATAAAAACGTAGGATTTAGGCCCAGATCTATGTACTTGGGTGAATGTATGACATTGTTCTGCATTCTGTCCATCAACTGTGGTTTTTGCATTTGTCACCCCGAGTGGGATGGGTATGCTCAGACGTGAGTCCCATGCTCTCCACACAACTGGAGTCAAGCTATCCTGGCTGAAGACGGCTGATAGCCAGAAACCAGTCCTAGGATGCTTGATTTCGGTCCAGGAAAGACATGGCTTGGCAGTTCGGGCTGGACTGTTCCCATGAGGCACAGGGTCAAGGCTGATTTGCATATGGCCATGTCTGAACTGGGGTGGTGTGGAGTGCAAAAAAACGATGGATTTAGGCCCAGATCTCTGTACTAGGGCGAATGTATGACATTGTTCTGCATTCTGTCCATCAACTGTGGTTTTTGCATTTGTCAACCCGAGTGGGATGGGTATGCTCAGACGTGAGTCCCATGCTCTCCACACCACTGGAGTCAAGCTATCCTGGCTGAAGACGGCTGATAGCCAGAAACCGGTCCTAGGATGCTTGATTCCGGTCCAGGAAAGACATGGCTTGGCAGTTCGGGCTGGACTGTTCCCATGAGGCACAGGGTCAAGGCTGATTTGCATATGGCCATGTCTGAACTGGGTGGTGTGGAGTGCAAAAAAATTATGGATTTAGGCCCAGATCTCGGTACTGGGGTGAATGTATGACATTGTTCTGCATTCTGTCCATCAACTGGTTTTTGCATTTGACACTACTTCCACAGCTGTAGTGCAGCGGCCAAGGCACATGACTTAACAGCACAATTTGGGCTCACCCTTTAATCCCCGAGTCCCGCACCAGCTCACCTTAGCAGCATCAGACTCTAGGCAATACCTCACTTAATTTTCGTAGCCTCCAACAGCCTTTCCAATTGGCCTTTCTGACATGGAAAGGCTGTCGGAAAGTGACCTTTCCAGCCCCTAGCAGGGTCCCCTTCTCCCCTGGCCATCAACATCTGTGCTTGGGGGACACCTTTGGTGCTCCCCTGAACAGCCCAGCACATTGGGCCAGGCCTTGTGAGGTGCCTGCCACATGGTGGAAGGATGTTCATAAACTCAAATTTTTCTCAATGGAAGGTTGTGCTGCAGGCAGTTTCTGCCTGCCACACACGGTCCCATTGAGAAATGGGAGAGTGAGACCGCACCATGTGCGGTCGCATACAAATAATGCTGTTGGAACCACCGACCTGAGGTTAATCTGTACCCAATACGCAGCGGTGTTGGTCGGAGGCAACTCCAACCAACATCGTAATAAGGGTCCAAGTGTTTTATTTGGAGTTGTTGCACAAGCGCAACATTACTTAAATTGCTGCGCTCATGTCTCCATCATTTCAATGGCATGCTCATGCACACAACTGTTAGTTTTAAGGGCTTAGGATTGGTGTTTAGGGTTAGTTTTTAGGGTGTAGGGTTGGGTTTTAGGGTTCGTTTTTAGGGTTTCTGCCTAGATTTTAGGGTTTCCGGCTAGTTTTTAGGGTTTCCGGCTAGTTTTTAGGGTGTCTGGCTAGTTTTTATGGCTTTGGGTGGTTGATGTTGGGCTACAAGGGTCTTAGGTTCTTAGGGTTGAGGTCATGTGTTTGTTTTGTCCATATAGGTGTTGGCTTGGTTTGGGTGTGAAATTAAGAGTTTTCGTGCGTACATGGCTGAATTTGGCTTGTTTCTGAATGGGCGGGGGTAGGTAGTGTTTGGGGTGAAAATCGTATGCATTCCAGTAATGGCATCTGGATGCGGCTGCTGTCGGGTGTTGGGGAGAAGTGGAACTTGGAACAGCACTTTCTTATGTACTCGCTGTCAGTTAAGAAAAGTTCATACCAGTATTTCAGTGTTGGTGTTTTGCTTCCTTGGAATTAGTTGAGTGGAGTCGTACCCTCTATGTGATTTAGCGTTTCACCAATTTGGAAAAGCTTTGTATTTTCGTCCATTTTCTGCTTGTTAGAGATTGGCTCACTAATGTGCTGCAGGATGCCCTTTGATTACTGTTGGGCAAATCACAATCAGCAAATATACACACAGTTTATAGCAGGACGGCATCAGCTTTCACAGTAATTAATTTTCATCAATCTTCTCAGCTGTTTGCACGCCGACTGGGAATTGGGCGTTTTCATATTATACTTACCTATTAAATTTTGAAAACAGATATGCCTTTACAAAACACGTATAAAAGGCATGAGTGGTAAAGGCATATGTGTTGTCAAAATATTCATTGCAAATGCATGTGTGGCAAAGACAAAGGCGTAAAGACGTTGTGGTAATAACATGCGTGGTTCTGATATACAACCAGGAAGAACTGTTTTCATGTGATCAAGGTGGATGAAAGCCAAAACGCGCCAGAGAGTGAGCTGCCACTTTGTTTACTATCTTTTGAATAAAGCGCCAGATTGGTGTAAATTTACATATATATTTACATACATATATATTTAACCATAAGTAATATATACATTTGTAAAGCAAACCTTAAGAATAGCTATATATTTTAAAAAGAATAGTTATTATTCATATTTGTTCATGAAATACACATATCTAGATACATATAATTAAATTATTCAACAATAGATTCCTTTCAACTATCTGATTACGTTCATCACAATCGGGCCAGAGCGATTTACGGGATCAAGAACCCTTCCAAATTCGAAGAAAGATGTGTCCTTAGATCCTGACACATAGCACTCGCACTCCAGGATTGTGCTTTTCAAAATATTTTTTTAATTACGACTGTAAGTAAAACTTTATTTTAAAAAGCACAATTCTGGAGCATAAGTGTCTTGTGTCAGGGTTTGTGGACACATCTTTCTTCAGATAAATCAAATTATTAATGTTGATATACACCGGTAAATGCTGTACATTAGTGTTTGAGTTTGGTGGTTATGTAAGAAAGAGCCAACTCTTGAGTTATCTTCTGAAGATAAGATAGTTATCCATGGATCTTATGTTTGGAGGTAATTAATTCCCTAGTTTGGCTGCTTGAACAGGGAAAGATGTACCACCTATGGTTTTTGTCTTGTATGGTGGGGTTTTGAGACAGTGCCAATCTGGAGCAGAGGTTCATTTGTTGAATGTATTTGATGATTTTATTCCTGATGAAAAGCGGTCCTGTTCCATGTATTGCTTTGTGGGTGATACAAAGCGGCTTGAAGGTGGATCATCCAGCAACTGGTAACAAATGTTATATATTTTTTATTTTATTTTGTGTGCGGAGTTTTATATAGTGCGAACTTGACCCGAAGGTATCAGGTATCAGCGCGCTTTACACAAGCACCAGTTGTGTTACATGTCATTTGAGGTGTCATCAGTGATGTCATCAGTGATGTCACTGACCATGTCATGAGTGATGTAATATGTGACGTCATCAGCTGTACATTGCGGGGGGCGAGTTATAGTTCCCTCAACTAACTATAACAGCCACATTTTTCTGTTTTTGTATGACTGAAATGTCCAACTAACTATAAATTCCCTGAAACCTGTGGATTTTTTCAGTGTATTTCAAAGGTTTTTTTAAACGCTAATTTCTTATTATAATGTCCCTGAAACCTATGTTTTTTTCAGTGAATTTCAAAGATTTTTTTAAATGCTAATTTCTAACTATAACGTCCCTGAACCATATGGTTTTTTCAGTGAATTTCAAGGTTTTTTTAAAGGCTCATTTCTAACTAGAATGTCCCTGAAACCTATGGTTTTTTCAGTGATTTTCTAAGGTTTTTTAAATGCTAATTTCTAACTATGCCAACATAGGTAGGACATACGCAGAAAGAGGAAGAAAGGCACAGAAAAAAGCAAGAGAAATGCAGAAAGAGGCAATAAAAGTCTAGAAAGACAAAGAAGGGTGAAGAAAGAAGCAAGAGATATGCAGAAAGAACCTACAGAAATGCACAAAGAGGCCTTGTTGCAAAGTCATCCTGTGCCCCCAACATTTTGCTGACTGGTATTGGTGATAACTGACTAACTAACCAGGCACCTAGCCAGTGCTATGCTAAAAGACACTTAGAATACAGGGGAAACACCTAAATACACTAGGGTACACTATGGGTTGGGATACCCCTGTGATTGGCATGACCTCCCCTGTAAGGCCCTAGTACATAATCGGGCAGGGTGATTAAAACTACCTCTAAGTCAGAGGTGCAGAAATAAGCAAGAGCAGTGAAGAAAGAACCAACAGAGGTGCAGAAAGGGGCAAGCGAACTGTAGAAAATGGCAAGAGAGGTGTAGAAAGAGGAAGGAGAGGTGCACAAAGAGGCAAAAGGGGTATAGAAAGAGGCAAGAGGGGTGCAGAAAGTAGCAAGAGAAGTGCATAAAGAAGCAACAGAAGTACTTAAAGAGGCAAAAGGGATGCAGAAAGAGGCAAGAGAAGTGCAGAAAGAAGCAACAGAGGTGCCGAAAGAGGCAAGGGAGGTGCAGAAACAGACAAGAAAGGTACAGAAAGAGGGAGCAGGGGTGCAGAAAGAGGTGAGAGGGGTGCAGAAATTTGCAAGAGAGGTGCAGAAAGAAGCAAGAGCAGTGCAGAAGGAGGCAAGAGAACTGCAGAACATGACACAGTAAGTAGCAAGAGAAGTGCAGAAAGAAGCAACAGAAGTACTTAAAGAGGCAAGAGGGTGCAGAAAGAGGCAAGAGAAGTGCAGAAAGTAGCAACAGAGGTGCCGAAAGAGGCAAAAGAGGTGCAGAAACAGGCAAGAAATGTACAGAAAGAGGGAACAGGGGTGCAGAAAGAGGTAAGAGGCATACAGAAGTTTGCAAGAGAGGTGCAGAAAGAAGCAAGAACTGTGCAGAAAGAAGCAGTAGAAGTGAAGAAAGTAGCAAGAGAAGGGCAGAAATAGGAAAGAGGGGACAGAAAGGCATGAGAGATGCAGCAATTTGCAAAAATGTATGGAAAGAAGCAAGAGTAGTGCAGAAAGATGTAGGACAGATGCACAAATTGGCAAAGGAGGTATAGAAGGAAGCAGGAGGGGTACAGAAAGAAGGAAGAGAAGTACAGAAAGAAGGAAGAGAAGTACAGAAAGAAGGAACAGATGTGCTGAAAGAGGCATGAAGGGTGCAGAAAGAGGCAAGAGAAGTACAGAAAGAAGCAAGAGAGGTACAGAAAGAACCATGAGAGGTGCAGAAACATGCAAGAAAGGTGGAGAAAGAGGGAACAAGGGTACAAAAAGAGCAACGAGGGGTGCAAAAAGAAGCAAGAGCGGTGCAGAAAGAAGCAAGAGGGGTGCATAAAGAAGCAAGTGAGGTACAGAAAGAGGCAACAGGCGCAGAAAGACGCAAGAGAAGTACAGAAACAAGCAAGAGAAGTGCAGAAAGAGGCAAGAGAATTGCTGAAAGAAGCAACAGATGTGAGGTACAAAAAGAGGCAACTGAGGTGCAGAAACACGCAAGAGAAGTGCAGAAACAAGCAAGAGAAGTGCAGAATGAGGCAAGAGAATTGCTGAAAGTAGCAACAGAGGTGTAGAAAGAAGCAAGAGAAGTGTAGAAAGATACATGTGAGTTACAGAAAAAAGCAGGAACAGTGCAGAAAGAACCAACAGAGAAGCAAATAGAGGCAAGAAGGGTGCAGAAAAATGTAGGAGAGGTGCACAAAGAGGCAAGCAAGGCACAGAAAGAGGCAGGAGGGGTACAGAAAGAAGGAAGAGAAGTGCAGAAAGAGGCAAGGGAATTGCTGGAAGATGCAACAGAGGTAAAGAAAGAAGCAAGCGAAGTGCAGAAAGAGGCAAGTAAGGTGCAGTAAGAAGCAAAAGCAGTGCAGAATGAACCAACAGAGGTGCAAAAAGAGGCAAGAGGGGTGCAGAAAAAAGTAGGAGAGGTGCACAAAGAGGCAAGACAAGTACAGAAAGAGGCAGGAGGGGTACAGAAAGAAGGAAGAGAAGTGCAGAAAGAAGCAAGAGAGGTATAGAAAGAGGTAAGGCGAGTGCAGAAAGAGACAACAGGGGTGCAGAAAGAGAGAACAGGGTTGTAGAAAGAAGCAAGAGTGGTGCAGAAGAGGCAATACATGTACAGAAAAAGGAACGTGAGGTGCAGAAGGGGGCAAGAGAACTGCAGGAAGAGGGGTATAGAAAGAAGGACGAGAAGTGCAGAAAGAAGCAAGAGAGGTGTCGAAAGAGGTAAGATGAGTACAGAAAGAGACAACAGGGGTGCAGAAAGAGACAACAGGGGTGTAGAAAGAAGCAAGAGAGGTGCAGAAAAAGGCAATAGGAGTGCAGAAAAAGGCAAAAGAAGTGCAGAAAGAAGCAGCATAGGTGCCGAAAGAGGCAAAAGAGGTGCAGAAACAGGCATGAAAGGTACAGAAAGAGGGAACAGGGTTGCGGTAAGAGGGATACAGACATTTGCAAGAGAGGTGCAGAAAGAAGCAAGAGAATTCCTGGAAGAAACAACAGAGGTAAAGAAAGAAGCAGGCAAAGTGCAGAAATAGGGAAGAGGGGGGCAGAAAGGCATGAGAGATGCAGCAATTTGCAAAATAGGTGCAGAAAGAAGCAAGAGCAGTGCAGAAAGATGTAGGACAGATGCACAAATTTGCAAGAGAGGTACAGAAGGAGGCAGGAGGGGTGCAGAAAGAAGGAAGAGAAGTACAGTAAGAAGCAACAGAGGTGCTAAAAGAGGCACAAAGTGTGCAGAAAGGGGCAAGAGAAGTGCAGAAAGAAGCAAGAGAGGTACAGAAAGAGGTAAGGCGAGTGCAGAAAGAGACAACAGGGGTGCAGAAAGAGAGAACAGGGTTGTAGAAAGAAGCAAGAGTGGTGCAGAAGAGGGAACGTGAGGTGCAGAAGGAGGCAAGAGAACTGCAGGAAGAGGGGTATAGAAAGAAGGACGAGAAGTGCAGAAAGAAGCAAGAGAGGTGTCGAAAGAGGTAAGATGAGTACAGAAAGACACAACAGGGGTGCAGAAAGAGACAACAGGGGTGTAGAAAGAAGCAAGAGAGGTGCAGAAAAAGGCAATAGGAGTGCAGAAAAAGGCAAAAGAAGTGCAGAAAGAAGCAACATAGGTGCCGAAAGAGGCAAAAGAGGTGCAGAAACAGGCATGAAAGGTACAGAAAGAGGGAACAGGGTTGCGGTAAGAGGGATACAGACATTTACAAGAGAGGTGCAGAAAGAAGCAAGAGAATTCCTGGAAGAAACAACAGAGGTAAAGAAAGAACTAGGCAAAGTGCAGAAATAGGGAAGAGGGGGGCAGAAAGGCATGAGAGATGCAGCAATTTGCAAAATAGGTGCAGAAAGAAGCAAGAGCAGTGCAGAAAGATGTAGGACAGATGCACAAATTTGCAAGAGAGGTACAGAAGGAGGCAGGAGGGGTGCAGAAAGAAGGAAGAGAAGTACAGTAAGAAGCAACAGAGGTGCTAAAAGAGGCACAAAGTGTGCAGAAAGGGGCAAGAGAAGTGCAGAAAGAAGCAAGAGAGGTACAGAAAGAACCATGAGAGGTGCAGAAACAGGCAGGAAAGGGGCAGAAAGAGGGAACAAGGGTACAAAAAGAGCAAAGAGAGATACTGGAAAAGGGGTGCAGAAAGAAGCAAGGGGGGTGCAGGAAGAAGCAATTGAGGTGCAGAAAGAGGTAAGAGAATTGCTGAAAGAAGCAACAGAGGTGAGGTGCAAAAAGAGGCAAATGACGTGCAGAAACATGCAAGAGAAGTGCAGAAACAAGCAAGAGAAGTGCAGAATGAGGCAAGAGAATTGCTGAAACAAGCAACAGAGGTGTAGAAAGAAGCAAGAGAAGTGTAGAAAGATACAAGTGAGGTGCAGACAAAAGCAGGAACAGTGCAGAAAGAACCAACAGAGGTGCAAAAAGAGGCTAGAGGGATGCACAAAAAAGTAGGAGAGGTGCACAAAGAGGCAAGACAAGTACAGAAAGAGGGAGGAGGGGTACATAAAGAAGGAAGAGAAGTGCAGAAAGATGCAAGAGAGGTATAGAAAGAGGTAAGGCGGGTGCAGAAAGAGACAACAGGGGTACAGAATGAGACAACAGGGTTGTAGAAAGAAGCAAGAGAGGTGTAGAAGTGGTAATACAAGTGCAGACAGAAGCGAAGTGAGGTGCAGAAGGAGGCAAGAGAACTGCAGGAAAAGGGGTACAGAAAGAAGGACGAGAAGTGCAGAAATAAGCAAGGGAGGTGTAGAAAGAGGTAAGACGAGTACAGAAAGAGACAACAGGGGTACATAAAGAGACAACAGGGGTGTAGAAAGAAGCAAGAGAGGTGCAGAAAAAGGCAATAGGAATGCAGAAAGAGGCGTGCAGAAAGAGGCACAAAGAGTGCAGAAAGAGGCAAGAGAGGTACAGAAAGAACCATGAGAGGTACAGAAAGAGGCAGGAGGTAACAGAAAGAAGGAAGAGAAGTGCAGAAAGAGGCAATGGAATTGCTGATAGAAGCAGCAGAGGTAAATAAAAAAGCAAGAGAAGTGCAGAAAGAGGGAAGTAAGGTGCAGAAAGAAGCAAGAGCAATGCAGAAAGAACCAACAGAGGTGCAAAAAGAGGGCTGCAGATAAAAGTAAGAGAGGTGCACAAAGAGGCAAGACAAGTACAGAAAGAGGCAGGAGTGGTACAGAAAGAAGGACGAGAAGTGCAGAAAGAAGCAACAGAGGTGCTGAAAAAGGCAATAGAGGTGCAAAAACAAGCGGGAAAGGTGCAGAAAGAGGTAACAAGGGTACAAATATAGGCAAGAGAGGTGCAGAAAGAGGTTGCAGAAGGATGCAAGAGAGGTGCAGAAAGAAGCAAGTGAGATGCGGAAAGAGGCAACCGAGGTGCAGAAAGACGCAAGTACAGAAACTAGCAAGAGAAGTACAGAATTGCTGAAAGAAGCAACAGATGTATAGAAAGGAGCAAGAGAAGTGCAGAAAAAGTCAGGTAAGGTGCAGAAAAAAGCAAGAACAGTGCTGAAAGTACCAACAGAGGTGCAAAAATAGGCAAGAGGGGTGCAGAAAATAGTAGGAGAGGTGTACAAAGAGGGAAATAAAGTACAGAAAGAGGCAGCAGGGGTGCTGAAGGAAGGAACATTGTGCAGAAATAAGCAACAGAGGTGCTATAAGAGGCACGAAGGGTTCAGAAAGAGAAAGAGAAGTGCAGAAAGCAGCAACAGAGGTACAGAAAGAAGCAAGAGAGGTGCAGAAACAGGCAGTAAAGGTGCAGAAAGAGGGAACAGGGTGCAGAAAGATGCAAGGGAGGTACAGAAAGAGAAAAAAGGGGTGCAAAAAGAAGCAAGTGAGGTGCAGAAACAGGCAACAGAGGTGCAGAAAGGTGCAAAAGAGGTGCAGAAACAAGCAAGAGAATTGCAGAAAGAGGCAAAAGAATTGCTGAAAGAAGCAACAGAGGTGTGGAAAGAAGCAAGAGAAGCGCAGAGAGTGGCAAATGAGGTACAGAAAGAGGCAAGAGAGGTGCATAAAATGGCAAGAGAACAGCCGAAAGAGGCAAGAGGGATGCAAAAAAAGGGAAGAAGAGTGCAGAAAGAGACAACAGAGGTGCCGAAGGAGGCAAGAGAACTGCAGAAAGAGGCAAGAGAGTTGCAGAAACAGGCAAAAGGGGTGCAGAAGGAAGGAACAGGTGTGCAGACAGAGGCAAGAGAGGTGCAGAAAGAGGGGAGAGGGGTACAGAAAGAGCAATAGGGATGAAGAAATTTGCAAAAGAGGTGCAGAAAGAAGCAAGAGCAATGCAGAAAGAACCAACAGAGGTGCAAAAAGAGGGCTGCAGATAAAAGTAAGAGAGGTGCACAAAGAGGCAAGACAAGTACAGAAAGAGGCAGGAGTGGTACAGAAAGAAGGACGAGAAGTGCAGAAAGAAGCAACAGAGGTGCTGAAAAAGGCAATAGAGGTGCAAAAACAAGCGGGAAAGGTGCAGAAAGAGGTAACAAGGGTACAAATATAGGCAAGAGAGGTGCAGAAAGAGGTTGCAGAAGGATGCAAGAGAGGTGCAGAAAGAAGCAAGTGAGATGCGGAAAGAGGCAACCGAGGTGCAGAAAGACGTAAGTACAGAAACTAGCAAGAGTAGTACAGAATTGCTGAAAGAAGCAACAGATGTATAGAAAGGAGCAAGAGAAGTGCAGAAAAAGGCAGGTAAGGTGCAGAAAAAAGCAAGAACAGTGCTGAAAGTACCAACAGAGGTGCAAAAATAGGCAAGAGGGGTGCAGAAAATAGTAGGAGAGGTGTACAAAGAGGGAAATAAAGTACAGAAAGAGGCAGCAGGGGTGCTGAAGGAAGGAACATTGTGCAGAAATAAGCAACAGAGGTGCTATAAGAGGCACGAAGGGTTCAGAAAGAGAAAGAGAAGTGCAGAAAGCAGCAACAGAGGTACAGAAAGAAGCAAGAGAGGTGCAGAAAGAGGCAGTAAAGGTGCAGAAAGAGGGAACAGGATGCAGAAAGATGCAAGGGAGGTACAGAAAGAGAAAAAAGGGGTGCAAAAAGAAGCAAGTGAGGTGCAGAAACAGGCAACAGAGGTGCAGAAAGGTGCAAAAGAGGTGCAGAAACAAGCAAGAGAATTGCAGAAAGAGGCAAAAGAATTGCTGAAAGAAGCAACAGAGGTGTGGAAAGAAGCAAGAGAAGCGCAGAGAGTGGCAAATGAGGTACAGAAAGAGGCAAGAGAGGTGCATAAAATGGCAAGAGAACAGCCGAAAGAGGCAAGAGGGATGCAAAAAAAAGGAAGAAGAGTGCAGAAAGAGACAACAGAGGTGCCGAAGGAGGCAAGAGAACTGCAGAAAGAGGCAAGAGAGTTGCAGAAACAGGCAAAAGGGGTGCAGAAGGAAGGAACAGGTGTGCAGACAGAGGCAAGAGAGGTGCAGAAAGAGGGGAGAGGGGTACAGAAAGAGCAATAGGGATGAAGAAATTTGCAAAAGAGGTGCAGAAAGAAGCAAGAGCAGTGCAGAAAGAACCAACAGACGTGCAGAAAGAGGAAAGAGGAGTGCAGAAAGAGGTAGGAGAGGTGCACAAAGAGGCAAGAGGGGTACAGAAAGAGGCGTGAGGGTGCAGAAGGAAGGAAGAGAAGTGCAGAAAGAAGCAACAGAGGTACTGATAAAGAGAAGAAGCATGCAGAAAAGAGGTAAGAGAAGTGCAGAAAGGAGAGAGTGAGGTTCAGAAAGAGGCAAGAGAAGCGCAGAAAGTGGCAAGTGAGGTGCAGAAACATGCAAGAGAGGTATAGAAAGAGGCAAGATAAGTGTAGAAAGAGGCAAGAGAAGTGCAGAAAGAGGTATTTGAGGTGAAAAATGCTCCATCACTTTTCTATGTTGGCATGATTGGCCCTGTGCTAATCCTATTCTTCAAATCTTTGCTAAAAACACAGACATTTGAGGTGAGTAGATTTAGGGCCTGATTACAAGTTTGGCAGTCTGACTTCTTGAATCCCGCAGCCACAGCTGCAAGTAGACCACATCACTGGCGGTCTTCACGCAGTCGTATTACGAGTTCACCATAGTGCCGGCAGGGGTGGCTACGGAGATCTTGTGGTGGTGGTGATTTTTTTTCCCTCTGTATCGAAGGCTGTGTGAACATTCTGACTTCATATGTGTTGAATGCACACATATGCATGATACATCTGGAAAAATACCATCTATCCATTGCCATAGACTTACCCATATATGGGCAGTTCAGGCAATGGGTATATGGCACAAAAAAGGACTTACATGTATTTCACTTGTGGTTGTAATCCTTGGGGTAAGATGCTTTAGTAAAGGGGGGACCTGAAGAAAGGGATCCATGTCGAACTCTGATGTGAAGAACAGGAAAGGGGTGAGTACCCACCCCAAATCCATAATTTCCACTAACTTGAAGCTGGCAGTCCCACTGCGCCTCGGCAGAAAGCCAACTCGTAATACGGACGGTAGTTAAACTCCTCTGTACCAACCTATGGCAGCTGCTTTTCCCTGACCATGGCCCCGATGCTCTGTGGTGTGCTGGCAGTGTCTGCATTTAAGCAGCGGTCTTTGCAATAGCAATCCGCCCAACCCGTAATATGGCGGTCGATTCACTGAGCTTTTGGCTGTCGGACCTCAGGTACGGCAGTTCATTGACCGCCAAAGTCGTATTAAGGTCCTAAGAGTGTTGGTGGTATTGTAGAGTGCTCCATATAAAGAAACTGCTCATCACCTACAAGTTGGGAACTAGCCAGGGTTCCTTTCTTCCTTTAAGGCATATATATTTATATATACAGAAAGAGCAAGACCACATGAAAGGTAACTACAGAACATGGTCCAATATTGCAATTGAGGAGTTGTGTTGATGAAAAACGAGGCTGAAGGCCAAGTGGTTTGTAGCTATCACCAGAACCCTGAGAAGGCAATATAGAATCACACTACACAAGTTATCCTTTATGTATTTTTTATATTACATGGTTATTATGAAGTAGTTTGATAGAAAACTCTTTTTCTTCAAAGTGCAGCTAATATTCAGCACTGATAGAAATTATAATGTCGAATTCCTTTTACCTTTCCTGAATGTATTCTTGATTTAATTATGGAAAACAGTGAAGACCAGGGGATATATGTGTTTCTGTGGCTCCAGCATTTACCGCAAAATGATGGATTTACTTCATTTGCACATAATTTGCATACATGGCAGAAAACGTGGCTTGTAAATTATTTTTGCTGCATAATTCCGATACCCTTGCCATACAATTTGGTCCTCTATGCCCGTGATACCAGTAGCTCCAACAAAGCCACATCTCTGCATAGCAGTTTCAGGGCTGTCATTATGACGATCAAACCATATTGCACAGGGAACCGTGAACTATTTTTTTATATGTCTCTGATCCCTGTAAAATATGGATTTTTATTCCATTGCATTTTGTATAGTAAAAGCACTCAAACACGTAAATATATATTTACATGTGCTTACCAAGCAATATATTAATGGAAGATGTAGTGGCAGTATTAAGGGCAAACCTACTGCAGGCGATGCAATGATAAATAATTCTAGCACACAAAAGCTGGTGTTCACCTCAAAAGACATCCTTTATAAAAACAATGTATAAGCTATCACATACTGAAAGGCAGTTAACTTTCTGATGGGATTTCAGTTTCTCCTACATTGGTACAGTGACGCGAGCTGTTCTTGGTGCTACATTGCCATCTTGTGGCCAGAACACAATCCTTTTTGTGGAGAAAAAAAAAAGTCTCTTTCATATTGTGTCGGCTCACAAACGTGTTCGGTATTCATGTTGTACATGTTGTTCTGTCCTCTGAATGCAGCAATGCACATATGACGTTGACAATTCTACAAGTCATAGATTTATTAGCAAAGGTCTCAAAATTGGAGGGTTAGGAGTGTGTGATATTTTAATGCATGGCTAAAGTCTTCACGTTTCGTCTATCCCGATGTGTGGACTCCGTGTAGCTTGTAGAGTTCCCTTTCCTGCTATTCCTTCATTTGCGCCTTTGCATGGTGTTTCCCATTGTCTGGAAACCCTTTCTCGCGAGCGCTAGTTAGCACTGAAAATGAGTGCTTGTTCCTCTCAAATATGAAACTTGATGAACGCCGACCATCTTTTTTCCCTCCCAAAAAACGTAAAAGGGCCATGAAAGTTCAAATTAAATGTGAAATTCCAACTAAAGAAAAATGTGAAAACTTTGAGCAATCGTCGTATTTTCAGGAATTGAGGGATTGTGAGACTCACCTTTAGCGGCCGCATTGCTACTGAAGCACAAACAGCACAGAAAGAGTCTAGGGAATCTTATAGTAAAGAGAACAGTGAAGTGTTCTTAGGGATACTGGGGAGAAGGGCTGGGCAAAATTATAAGAACACGTTTAGGGCAAACATATTGCCAAATTATGTATTCCTATATACCTTAGTGCACCGACATTGATCAAAGAAATTGGGGCTATGTATGTAAGTGTGTTTGTGTGCAAGTAAGATTGTGCCTGTGTGTGCATAAAGGTATAAGAAGCAACAGCTCAGGGGAGTTGCTAAATTGCCCTGAATGGAACTCCAATTTTTGTTTGAGCTGGCATTCTTACATTTAGTAATTTAGAACATTATATCCTAGATATTATTTCCACAAGATTAATATTGAATGCAGATTTTCGAAAGCATTCTATAACTAAGATGGAAGCCACAATGGGAAGTATTTAATGTACCTTTCCCAGATCAAGGTGTTTCCCATATAGTGAAAGTTACATTCTGAAAAAGAATAAATGTGAAATACAAAGTGGCAGTGTTAGACCTGTCAGTCTTATGGTGGTCTTCCGCCAAACCTTTTGTTTTTCTCCTCCATCTTTGCTGATCTCGTTTTTGCTGGCCTTAGCACTCTGCACACATTGCCACTGTAAAGTGCATATGCTCACTCCTTAAAAATAGGAGCCTTTGTTTTTTGTTTTTTTTTTGTTTTTTTAAAACCTTTATTGCAGTACTATAAAAGTACAAGTACGGGCCTACAACCGCAGGGGCCGGCCGCTAGTCAGAAATGTAACCAAACATCTCACAGTTCAACACAGCTCATCAGCCGACAACCCTGAGGTCCGGCAGCGATTCAGGATAACGTTTATCTTGCAGTGTATGAATAGGGTACAGAATATAATAAAGGTTTCATTTTATATTATAGAGATAGACGGATCAGGTGCCATACAATCAAGTTAAAGGAGACGGGGACAGGTTAAGAGACAGGATATACGTAAAAACAACAATATGAGGGACCCTGGCGCCAATACCTATACAGCGAGATGAACAACAGTACGGGAGACAGTTCCATAAGCGCCAGTTCCCAGATCCTGCCCACCCGGACTATCGGTTAACCTATAAAGCACTAAATTCCAGTACACAATATACAGAATAGTTCACAGACGATACTGACCCGAAAAGAAAGAAAGGGAAGGGAGAAAAAAGGCCATAGAAAATAAAAAAGGCAAAATAACCCCCCCCCCACCCTGCACCCCGGCCTATGGCTATAGCCTAACCCCACTAGCAGCGTGCCTGTCGCCCTAAGAACTAAAACCCCTAAAAGAAGGGAAAGAAAGAGAAAGAATGGAGGAGGGCCCAGTAGTACATGCCCCCAGCCCCTTACTCCCCCCGCCAGAAACAGGCACCCCCTATCGCAAAGAAAGGGATGTTATGCAAGCCTTATAGAAGTAAATGGGGGGAACCATGACACACCGCCCAGCCTCTGAACTCAAATCAGCATTAGTCGAACAGTCACAATAGCATTTCAATCCGCCCCGAATGAAGTAATCTCACCCCTGACCCTTCCGGACCAGCATACAAGCCCTCCCCAACGAGACCCAATGACATATAAGCAAGTCATAGAGGAGAAGAAAGTCACCGAAAGTCACTCCGTTACCACTTGCAGCGATTGAGTCCACGGGAACTTCATGTACAGAAAGCCTCCCTCTTCCAACAGGACTGTCTCGATGTTTCTTGCCCCGGGGTCGCAACATTTCCAAAATGGGGGGGAGACGATCACCAGATGGAAAAGGGTCCACAACACAAGTCTCCGGGGGTAGGAAGCCATTCAAGTCCTCGAAAGTCAATAACAGTGGAAGGTGCAGAGGCACCCACACAACCTCCAGGACCCTATCATCCAGGCCTACGTCCGGTGATTCCAATAATCGCGTCTCCATGAGGTCCTCGCAGTGAGGCAAAATGGCCGCTGGTTGAATGGCTACCGGTGGTAGTACAAATAGTGGGGCAGGGTCCGGTACAATATGCAAAATCCCCGACAGGCTTGCATCCATTTTATTCATGGAAATTGCCATTTGCGATCGAAGCGCACAGAGTTCCGCCAATAATGGCCTCAGCGATGGCTCGGATACATTTCGATCCATGGTCTCACACCCGAGACCGACCACAATCACCCACCGAGTGGATTGGTGTCACCGGGGGGAACTGGCAGGGGTCACAAGAATGCAGGCGTAGACAGCAGCCCGTTGTTCTCCACAGCCGCGATCATCCAGCTTATCGCCGCAGGCCGGGGCCCCGACCCGCCAAGCCCCGGAGGGAGCCAGCACCGGGTCCGCGGGACGGGAACCCCCGCCCGCCGCCAGCAGCAAGCAAGGTCACCACTCCATCAGTGCTGAGCAAAAAGAGCAGTCACTGCCAATTCCAGGCGCAAAAAAAGCCTCCACTAGGATCGACCGGACCCTGCCCGGGTCTCTCAGCCGTTGTTGTTGCACTACCACTCGGCCACGCAGATACTCGAGGCCCCGGCTTCGCTGCCGGAGTAGGCCGCAATCTTCCACACGGTATAACTCTGTGAAACCGGCCGATAAAATTCCCGGGATTTCACCTCCGGAATGAGGAACTGTTCATGTACGCAGGGGCCGGGCGTAAAAGCAGGATATAATGCAGGATCTTGTGGCGGGATACGGAGGTCGGCGGAGCCGAGAGCCTAAGCAGCCATCTTGTTTGCCGTGGTAGCTCCTCCCCCCCAACAAAATAGTAGCCTTTGTTAATCCACTATTGGCATATTTAATGTACTTCTAAGTCCCTAGTAAGGAGGGCATTGATGTGCCATGGGCCTGTTACTTAAATGCTATTAGTAGGCCTGCAGCACTGATTGTGCCACCCACTTAATTAACCCTTTAAACATGTCTCAGGTCTGCTATTGCAGCCTGTGTGTGTAGTTTTACACAGCCATTTCAACCTGTTAAGATAAATCTGTTACCAGGCCAAACGTAGATAAAAGGCATTGTCAATAGATCTAACTCTCGCAAATGCGAGACCTAGTCCATTGCAAATGCTTGTTTACCTTGTAAATGTGTCAACCGTAGCAGTGGGTTGTACGGAAATATTTAAGGCAGAAGATGTACGGCTGGCAGGGATGTACACTAGAGAGGGTAGGAGGTAGGGCTTTGACAGATAGGTGCTGAGGGGGCTAGGGCGGGAGCATTAGGGATATGAATGGTTGAGCAGCATTAGAAGGGATGAGAGGGGCAGGAGTGAGTTTTGTGATGGACAGAGTGGGGCTGTGGCCAGAGGCTGGCGCCACTCGGGCTCAGGGCACCTCTTGCAGTCCTCAATGTAGTTTTTGGTGGTTGCCCATTGCAATTGTGGTGTGATTGCCACATTTGTAAATGTATTTTATAAACCTAAAATGTCAGCAGTCGTGACTTGGGATTTTGTGAAAGCAATTGCCCTTTTAGGTTTATAAAGTAGTTGGTTTGTACACCTAAGTCAATGAGTTCACTAACGGTCTTTGAAACTGGTTGTGTGAGTTTGTCGACTCACAGTAGAGAATCCCATGGCAAAATTTGTGTAAAGGTGCAAAATTGTTTTTGTAATTTGCATTGAGGCAAATCTGTTTTATTCACTTCCTACTGCAAGCGGCAAACCGGGTACAATGTGTCGTTTTTGCACGTGTGCACCAGTGCACAGTTAGTAAGTGCACTCTGACCGCACGCAGAGACCCTACGGTTCAAAAGCAGATTGCATTAGGGGCCGGTGCTTGGATTCCAAAAGAGGAATTGTAAAGGAGAAATGCTAAAATACTTCAGCTTTACCCAGGAGGCCCTGGGCTCCCTGAGATCGTAATATAAAACACATGCTCCCCCAGCCCACTCCTCCCCTACCCTTACCTTTTCCCTCCCCACACACACTGGAGTGGCAGACACTGGTGAGCTCTAAGTACCTGCACTTCTCGTTTTAAGGGATAACTCGGAAGGGTGCGTGCACTGACAGGCAAGATGGTTGGTTGAGCAACTGCTACTGTGAGCATACACACCTCTGTAATTCTGCAGCCTCCCTAAATAAAATAACTGCAATGTATGTAGCTCAAGTGTGAGTTAACACTCACCACTGACATTAGCGGTGATATGAACATCGCAAGTTTGAATTCTGGGGAGTCAGAACAGCCCCTAATGTCTTCTGTGTTCGATAGATACATAGGGTGCAGTCGGTAATAGTAGTATGTATTATTATCGTCAGTGCTTAGAAACGGCAGCCGCGCTGTTATTCGGTACGATACAATGTAACAAGTTATCATGTAAAGGAAGGCTGTGCCCCTTCCTCTGTGTGCTGACCTCCCTGGCCCAACGGTTGGACCCACGAACTTTCAGTCCGCTTTGGTTGTGAGAAAGAGGAGCGGTTCAGTGACTAAGATGTAGGACTGTGGCTCCAGGAGACTGGGATTCCAATCCGTGTTTGGCTACTTGGCCAGCTGGTGTGACCCTGGGCATGCAACTTTATCCCCAAGCACCTCAATTCCCTTCTATTCCTAATACTGCGAGTGTACAGAGGTGATTGAGTGGGTACAATTCGTACGGAGCTGTTTTCCGTTGTGGGGACACGTGCCATTAGGATGGTAAAAGTTTGTGCCTTTTGAAGTCACACTCCCTTTGTCAGCCAAGAGTAGCACACTTAGTAATCTCTGACAGCTACCCATCTACTTAGAAGGACAAATCTTTCTCTTCTTTCTTGAGAGAGCGCCATGTTACTTTGAAAAAATTGTAGGGGTGCATGATAATCGCCCGTAGTCAGCACCCACATATTTAGAGGGTTTATTAATGTAGTTTAGAAATGTAACATTAGACCGGGGATCAGTGCAATATGTAGTGGGGTGTTTATTAATCATAAGCAAATGTAGTGCCTTAACCAGAAATTAATGTTTGCATAACGTAGAAATGTAATCACATGGGAAATGTCGTATTAACAATGATGTGCTTTATTGGGGTATATACGTGCTTATTAATGAGTGAGTTAACATAGGCTTTTAATATGAAAGTTATACTGCTTACGTTGAAAATGGAATTAATGCTGAAAATAATGAAATGTAATGTCATGTTGTGATGGAAATTCATTTAACATGCATAGGCCTCGGATATGCTGAAGCCAGTAGAGGCCTAACTGTATTTTTCTTGGTTAGCCTTAGTCGAAAAAAATGATTTCTCTTTTTCTTGGGAAAGGCTGTCCTCAGCGAATATTGAATTGTAACTTTGAAAGCTGCAAGGTTATTTCTCGCGTATTCTAGCCTGCAGGTGCAAGGCCACAGGCCTCGTTAGGTAGAAGGATCCATTGTTTAGAAGTTAGGTTGGTAGGCGCGAGTGCCGAAGAGCCGCCAAGGAATTTGGGAGTGCTACATTTAGCGAGGAAGGTGCCTGGGACCCAAGGACACTCCAACGGACTTTTGATGGAGAGGTGCCATACTGGAAAAGTCCAGAGATCTGTACCTGCCAGAGGGGTGTGCCAGAAGGCGTATCAACTGTTTTTGGGGTTTTGTATTGGGGACAGCAGCCCGCAGGAGGAGAGCAGATCTGAGTATACTTTAGAGAAGAGCAGACAGGAATTGGAGTGTTGGCTTTGGGAAAGGCAAAATGTAGGTCGATGGTGAGCTTAAGGCAGAGTAAGGTATAGGAAGGAGCATCTTAGAACGAGCTCGGTAGCTGAGGTTACTTACTGAAAGGTGAATGTGCTTCTTAGGAAGACTTCGCTGCTTCTGACACCTTTATTCTTGCTTGGGTATGATGTTAAGTAGGGATGTCACCTTAGAGTAAGTGTAGGGACAGTCTAACCAAATTCTTTTCCTTTCTGTAAATGCAGTCTCAACTTCCAGCAGGGACTGTTATTGCTTGTCTAATGTTGCTTGAATTGACTTTGATTTTCATTCTGAGTCGTCTGAGACTCTTGTGAAGAATAATGTTTGTACTAGTGCCAGTTTATTTCCTGAATCTTTTGCTGAGATGTCTATACGTTCAGTTGTTCTTGGCTTTGTAATACATCTTTGAAACTTCAGTTTGTAGTCAGTGGTCCTTTGAGTTCAATTTGGATTTGGTTGGAAAGTTGTTTAAAGTTACGATGTAAAATTCTTCCCTCTACGCTTCTAAGACAGGTAAAAAGATTTAGGGCCCGATGTAGGTAGGGCTTTACCGATCGATATTGGCCGAAAATACCGATTTTTGGCCCTTACCGATCGGTAAACAGCCATCGAGATGTAGGGAACCAAAAACAGAACGAATCGGATAGAAAACCGATTCGGAATGAGTACCGAATGGGAAAGAATCCGATACGTACATACCGAAAATCGGATATGTAACGATTCGGAAAAACACCGAATCGGTTACAAAGACCGAATCGGTCCTTGTACCGATTCGTTAGTGACACCGATTCGGAAAATCACCGATTCGGTCCTTGTACCGATTCGTTAGTGACACCGATTCGGAAAATCACCGATTCGGTCCAAGAACCGAATCGTAAGTGACACCGAATCGGAAAATCACCGATTCGGTCCAAGAACCGAATCGTAAGTGACACCGAATCGGAAAATCACCGATTCGGTCCATGTACCGAATCGGAAAAAATACCGATTCGGACATGATCCGAATCGGAAAACATGCCGATTCGTATGAATCTCCGATCGGGAAATTCCCCGATTCCGACAGTTGGGGAGATGTAGGGAGGCACAGAAACACCGAAATCGGCTCAAAATCGGTAGAATTCACTCGGTATTTACCATGGATTGCAATCAGGTGGTAACCAACTCCAACCCATATAAACAGTCCCAAAATGCATTGCAACTTGCAGGATGGCAGCTTTCTATGTCATTGCGAGGCGGCTACGGCTACAGCAGGAAGGACAGAGGGAATGGCTAAGAAATGAACAGGTCTACAGACAGAGGATAACCCTGTTCATGCTCACTGAGGCTGAGATCCTACAGAGATACAGGCTGGACTCTGACACCATACTTGAGCTCATCAGGGACCTTAAGCCATACTTGGACCACCACACCCCAAGGGCACACGCCATCCCTGCGCACGTCCAGGTGCTATGCAGCCTACACCTGGTAGCGTCTGGCAGCTATTAAAGTGGAGTAGCAGCAGCAGGAGGGGTGAGCCAGAGCAGCCTGTCAAGGTTCTTCCACATATTCCTTGACGCCATGATAGACAGGATGGACCAATACATCTCATTCCCTGCAACCCACGCAGAACTGCTACAAACCAAAGCGGACTTCTACCAGATGGCACACTTTCCCCAAATCATCGGTTGCATAGATGGCACGCATATTCCGATTTGCCCACCAGCGGACACCGAATACATATACCGCAATCGGAAATCTACACACACCATCAACGTGCAGGTGATCTGCAATGCCAAGTGCACCATCACAGACCTGGTAGCAAAATTTCCAGGAAGTACCCATGACTCCTATATATTCCAACAGAGCGGCATATATGCACGGCTGATGGCTGGCGATTTTGGAGAAGGATACCTCCTAGGTGAGCCACATCATCAGACCCCCATAACACATAGTAGGTAGGTGTAATACATGTATGCATGTGTCTAATGTGACCCCTTTCTCTTCCAGGCGACAGTGCATATGCCCTCCGCTCATTCATACTCACCCCCTACCTCAACCCCTCCACACCCAGCCAAAGGAGGTATAACCGGGCCCACATACGCACCAGGAATGTTGTCGAACGGACCTTTGGCATCTGGAAAAGTAGATTCAGATGCCTGCACAAGAGTGGAGGTGCAAGGCAGTATACCCCCATCACCTGCTGCAAGATCATAGCTGTATGTGCAATGTTACACAACCTTGCGGTCAAGAAGGGCACTGAGGTGGAGTTGTCTGACTACGAGGACTATGACGACGACGAAGCTGTGCCACTGACACAGCCAGCTGGGGTGTGTACGCCATGTGATGGCAGATACAGACGTGAGGAGATCACTGAGAACTATTTCTGACTGAGTACAGATGCAAAGACAGCTAAATGTTGCTTGGAAAATATAATTTTTAATAGTGATGCACCACAGTTACAGCACTGAAGTGCATCAAAAAATGGAGTCTGTAAAAACAAATAAAGTCCAGGGTACTGGTTTGCTCATCCCCCCTTGTCAGGCTATTTTTTGGCCCGCTTGGCAGACCCACTGGGGTGTCCCTCGGCCCCCTCCGAATGGCCAGCAGCATCAGCGGATCGCCTGGTGCTCCTCCGCGGTTCAGATGCAGCGCTGGCCGGGCTGCTGCGGCTGCTGCTGTCTCCAGCATCACCCAGGTCCAGGGCAGGATTGGAGGCGGCGTTTGATATTAACATGGCCTCCATGGCCGTGGTGATCCTGGCCATCCCCCTGGTGAGCTCAGCCGTGTGCTGACTGAGCACGTATTCTTGATTTGAGCTTCGATGGCACAGCTGTGCGGTCGCCGCTGCAAGGCGGGCCATGGCCCGGTTGAGCACCCGGGCATCCCTCCTGCGCGCAACCTCATGCTCCTCCTGCCTGGCAGATGAGTGGGTGATGGCAGTGGTCAGCCTGCCCAACCCTGCTGCCACCTCCTTGTTGCTGTCCACAACAGCCTGGAAACCCTTCACCAACTCCCCCATCTGCATGTTGTGCTGCAGGAGCTGGCGTTGGCAGGCCATGGTGGATCTGGCCTGTTGGCGCTGGATTTTGACCATTTGGCCCTCCAGGCCCAGGAACACACTGCCCTCCCGTGCTGGTGCAGCAGTGGTGGTGGTGGTGGCACGGCGTTGGGCACTGCTGCTTCCGGCCTGCTGACTGGGCTGGGGTGCCACTGGTGGGGGTGTGGTGCTGGCAGGTCCCTGAGCCCCTGCTCCCAGGACTGGTTGGACAGGTGGCAAGGCCACGATTGTGGCAGGAGCTGGTGTAGGCGGAATGATCTGCCTTGTAGGGGAGTTTTCGGGTGAAAATTGCAAGGGGGGTGTGCTGGACAGTACTGGGGAGTGCACTGGTTGGAAATCAATCACCAGGTCTCCCTCCATTCCAAGCCCTGGGGTGTCTCCTTCCTCATCCTCATCCTCCTCCTCCTGGCCAGCCTGGCTGTTGCTTGGCCCTGCGACAGCAGTGTTCGACGTTGATGCTCCCTCTGCTGTCACAGTGGTGCCGCCTGATGGTGCCCCTAGGTACAAAGAAGCATTTGTAAACTGAGTGCCGATGTATTACAGTCAGTACAATTATGGCATTCCACATGTCCTTGCATCTCCTTACACTGTGTCACACTGTTTCCTGTCTTGTGATTCTGCACTGACATATTTGGCTAACTTCTGCTGACTACATGTACCATGATGCTTGTCTCTTGTATGTTGGTGACAGTACAGTGCTGGTGTTTGCCTATGCATTGTGTCTAATGGGGAGGTGTCTGGTAGGGTGTGTCATGATGCGCATGCTTCTTACCTGTAGCTGTGGCTCTCGCAGTGCTGTCCAGGGTCCCGATTCCTACTATGCTCTCCCTCTCGATGGTGCTGGAGACAATTTCCTCCAGCTCGGTGAGGGGTGGCGCCGGGTTCTTGCCTCCTCCGGTGTGTCCAGCCTGCCTTTGAAGGTCAGCCAGCTTCCTCTTGGTGAGGCTGCGGAGGTCGTAAAACCTTTTCTTCAGTTCCTCAATGGACCTGGGGGTGACACCAGCAGCATTGACCTTCTGGGCGATGTCAGCCCACAATCTCCTCTTGGTGCTGTCTGGCACGTTGAGGGACAGCTTGCCAAAGAGCTGGCGGTGCACCCTCACCACCTCCTCAACCAGCACCTGAAGTTCGGTGGTGGTGAACTTGGGCTTCCTCTTTTGGGAGGACTTCTGGCTTCCTGCCTGATCTGCCATTTTCTCCTGCTCAGTTTGCAACCTCCTTCTCCCACTGCTGCTAACTGTGTGTGTTGGGCTCAGGCAGGCTTTCCAGAAACTTCTAGAAACTTCTTAATTGGCTGCACCTGCCAGGGTTGCCACTCCCTGTTTGGGTGGGGGAGGGGGAGCCACCTCATTGGCTGAATCGCCTATTGCCGATTCGGCTTTTACCGATTCGGTAATATCCGAATCGGTAAAATCCGAATCGGTATTATCCGATTCGGTAAAAGCCGAATCGGTTCATGCAATGCATTCCTATGGGCTTTTTCGCCATGGGTCTATGATTGCCGATTCGGTTTTTACCGAATCGGCTTTTACCGAATCGGTATTCGCCGAATCGGAAATATCCGATTCGGTGGTAGCCGATTCGGTGTTTTCCGATTCGTTGTTGGCCGATTCGGTAATTTCCGATTCGGACCGAGCTGAATCGGAACGTACCGAATCTCATTACCGATGCCGACCGAATCGGTATTCAATCGGTATTTTTTTCCTACATCTCGTTTTCCGATTTCAGAATACCGATTCGGCCCGCCTCGGTATTTTGAAATCGGAAAATCGCGTTTACCTACATCGGGCCCTAAGTCGGCCTGACCTGGGGTTCTAGAGTTGGTAAGTAAAATCTAGATGAGAATCCCAGCTTCCCCAGTTGGTAGCAGAGGATGGTTCCCTTCTAGAGCGAGGGAAGATCTAGATTAGGATAAGAGTTTCCTAAGGCCCATAGAAATTAGGTGATGATTACCCAGTGGATTGTTGGCGGAAGATGGCGTTTCATGGAAACCAACAGAGAGTGATGGTGCGGTGAAAAGCGGCAGTTCGTAGGAGAGTGAGTATGACTAGGGTTATATGTTGTTAGATTGCGGTGTTTATGTTTTGTGCTTTGTGTTGTGATGTCTTGCGGAGTTAGAATGCCTGTTGTATGAAAGGAGATCAGGCTGTGAGCGCGCAGAGCCCAGGAAAATCTTAGGCTCAAGGAGTAGCTTAAGTGGTTTGGGTGTATGGAACACCCAAAGTAATTGTCGACCATTGTTAAGGGGATCGTGAGGTACCATCGATTGCCCGCTGGACCGAGATAGGGGGAACGAATGTGTGAGTGCGTGAGTAACTGACGCTGGTCGTGAGTTGATGTGTGGTTGTAACCTATCAGTTGAGGTGATTGTCCGGTCGTTTCGTGGACAGACAGTTGCCAGTTCGGTGACAATTATGCGACTGTGGACGTACAGTCAGACTGTGGACGTACAGTCAGCGAAGTGATTGCTTGGTCGGAATTGATCATTTCAGTGTATGATTGGGACGTTTGAGTGAGTGAGAGACGAGCTGTAAAGGAGGGGAACTGCTGCGAAGCTGAGGCGAGTGACGTCAGAAGGTGCCGCGCTGGGATAGGGCGGTTAGTGTAAAGCCGCGCTGGGATTGGTGGATTGTCATCAGGAAGTAAAAGAGCGCTGCGAGAGAGGAAACGTTGGGCTTCATCTTGAAATGCTTCAAAGTTTTGTGAGATTTGTTTAGAAAAGAAAAGAGATTAGTACCCCGGGGGGGGCGGGGGGGGGGGGGGGGAGAGGCCCCGCCTGAGAATACTCCGGCTCATTACATGGCTACGAATGTTGGGTTGCACACTATCTTGTGGCTCGAGAACTGGTGCAAGATGACTGACGGAAATGAGGAGTTGACTTTTCCCAGATATGGAACTTTTACATTGGAAGTGTTATATCAGTTGAAATCGATTATGGCTTCTTTGCGACCCCTACCAAGACCGACACAGTTTGAAGCATTGAATGCGTGGATCAGGGCGGCGAACGAATAGAACAGGGACAGGCGATAGGAAAGAGTGAAAAGATCAGTTAGGGCAGTCCTAGATGCGAGGTGGGCGCATTGGAAAAGAGATGGAGAGTACAGACGATTGAGGGGGACAGGTGGTACCCGTTGTTGGTCAAGACAGGGGAAGCGCAGAAAAAGAATATGGAGGATGATGACAGTGATACGGATTATAGCTTGATAGAAAGGCTGTTGTCTGATAGACCACCTCCATACAACCCAGAGTCAGGGGAGGAGAGATCAGCCCCGGCAGAGGAAGTTAGAGTATTGCAAGTTCCTACTAGAACTGAAGTAGTGGGAAAGCTCTCGGCAGGAGAAACGCAGAATGTAGAGTGTGTCAATTCTCAGAGGTTGTCGAATGCTCTTACAGTATCGGTTACCACTGATCTCATAGTGTCAGTATACAGTCCAGAGCAAGTGTGAAGCGGTAGTCCATCACAGGCAGGAATGGAACGGAGTATCAGTTATGAGAGGAACAGTGTAGTGGATGGACGGAGTCAAATGCCAAGGCCCGTAGAATCGAGTACCCCATTGCCAGCAACTGCAGATTCGTCGAGAGGGCTGTTGGATCTGAGGGGACCAAGGCCAAAATCTTTCGGGGAATTGAGGCCAGACTTGAGAACATGGGGGGCAGTTGAAGGAACTCAGAGCAACAGGCCAAGGGAGGATTGGGACCATGGAAGTACCAAAAACAGGATGGTTCCTCATAACACCCCTGAAGTGAGTAGGCGCAGGGGACAAGACAGTGATTGTAGCGAATCGGGTAGGGCATCTAGTCGAGGTACCCTGAGTGCAGCAATTTAGGCAAAAAGAATTGCTGTGATGCGGCTAAAAGCAGAAGTGGATGAGATAGTGGAAGGAATCTTGCCTCTAGAGAGGATCGAACTTTATGAAACAGATGGGTTGCTGGTTGTAGCAAAGGATGTGACTCGAAAAGCTAGGTCGACTCATGAGAAACTGACTGAATTAGTGAATAAATATGACGTGGATCTGTCTAGGACGAAAAGGTTGCAGGGTAGTCATAGGCTGCAATATGCTGATCAGGACTTAGAAGAGAAAAGGGTGATCAGACTAACGACCCACATTAGAGAACTGATTTAGGGATACTGGCTTGGAGCAGACTTGACAAATGGGAAGAGAGGTGGTCAAAGAAAGTGAGAGTTAGAAGGAGTGTGACAGAGACACCTCCTCCCGGGGGAGGAATGGCAGGAGTTGGGGTCTATCCTTTGCGGGAAGTGGCCAATGTGCTGTGGAGTCGAGGTGATTTGTTGCCTTTACAAATGATTTTTCAAAGCTGAGAGTCCAGTTGAGTGGTACAAACAGGTAGAGAGGTTTGTTAAGATCTCTAAAGTGTTGTGGATTGACTTGAACACCCTGTTTGACATTGTGGTTCTGGGAGATTTGTGGGTAGCATGCAAGGTTGCTATTGAATGGCCCATTGCTGAGCCAGAAAGAGATGCTGCCACAAATGGACCATCACCTTTAGTCATGAAGAAAGATGAGCAGGTGATTACCTGGCTGAAATCTAAGGTACCACCACAGGACATTGACTGGGTGAAGATAGATCGGACAGTTCAGGAACCCAAGGAGACAGTGCATGAGTATTACGAATGATTGTTGCAGGTATTTAAGCAATAGGGTGGTCTAGATGTAATGGACCCTAAAGACATGAGGCAATTTGTTTCTAAGTTCGTGCTGAGATTGAGACCTGAGATTTGCCTCATGATCCAGCAACACTTGATCTGTTAGCAGAACAAGCCGCTGGACGAGATTTTGAGGTATGCTAGATATTGTAGTGATGAAATCGATTTGAAACATAAAAAGCTCAAGGATAAGCTGATGCTAGTCCAAATGCAATCTGCTGACAAGGGAGGACAAGCACATTCAGGAGGAGGTACTCTAGGGAGGAAACAGAATGGTCAGAGAAATGGGGATGACTCCAAGCCAAGAGTAGATTTGGCCACTTTGAAAAAGACTACTGAGTGCCACCAGTGTCATCAGATTGGACACTGGAGACGCAAGTGTCCCTTCAAGCCTGCAAATCAAGTGCAGGAGGAGGAGGAAGTGGTTCAGGTACAAGTACCTCAGGTGACGACGACAGCAGTAGCGAAGACTAAGTCGATAAAAGGGGGGACTTCGGGTCCTCAAGTCCAGGTTCCCCAGCCACCCAAGATTTCGACAGGAACTCGGACTTATCAGCAGATGCCTCTCTTTGATGAGAATGATGAGAATGATGATTGCTACCTAGATCCGTTAGCATGACGGTGCCTGAGGGGGGATGAAGACTGCACTCTTGGGGCAGTCTTGGAGGTAGAACAGAGGGGCCCATTTGTAGAAGCTGACGTTGTTGGTCACCTTACCACCTTTTTGGTTGATACTGTTGCTACCCGTTCTATTGTAAGATCTGCAGTAGTCCCCAACCTACCCCTCTCGGGACAGACAATCCAAGTTGTAGGTGTTGCAAATAGTAAAATGACAAATCCTCTGATGGAACCAATTCCTGTAAAGATAGGAACGTTTAGAGCAGGCATCTCCAACCAGTAGCTCGGGAGCTCACCAGCAGCCTCAAAGTAGCTCTCAGAGGTGAAGCCAACCCAATCCGATCTCAGGGATTTTGTGTATTTTAAAGAAAGCAGCACTGCTTGTTTCATTACCTGTAAGAGTTACAGACAGCCAAACCAATGGCAGGACCTCTTGATAACACTCAAACACACACTCTGTTGTCCTATCAATCAATCAATCAGGGATTTATAGAGTGCACTACTCACCCATGAGGGGGACATTTGGGCAGCTCTGGTCATTTGAAAAGCCAGGTCTTGAGGTTCTTCCTGAATGCTTTCAGTGTGGGGCTTCGTCTGATGCTGAGGGGGAGTGCGTTCCAGGTCTTTAGCCGCGATGTAGGAGAAGGATTTGCCTCATGTTCTGGCTCTGTGGATGCGGGTGATTTCGGCCAAGGCCTGGTCAGCAGAGCGGAGGTTTCTCTTGGAGGTGTAGAAAGAGATTCTTTAGTTGAGGTATTGGGGTCCGGTGTTGTGGAGGGCTTTGTAGGTGTGTGTGAGCAGCTTGAAAGTCACTCTTTTTCAAAGGGGAGCAGGTGGAGGTCTCGTAGGTGCTGGGTGATGTGGTCTTGTCATGGGATGCTGAGGACGAGTCTGGCTGCAGCGTTCTGGATGGTTTGGACTGGAGTTTGTGGAGCAGAGAGTAGTCTAGCCTGCTGGTGATGAGGGCATGGGTGACGGTCTTCCTGGATTCGGGGGTATCCATTTAAAGGTCTTGCGAAGTATGCGGAGAGTGTTGAAGCATGTGGAGGCTACGGTGTTGGCCTATGGGTCTGCCACATGAACCATCTTTATCCACTTTAAATCTACCTAAGAAAGAGATTGGCCATGTTATATGCCCTGCTCTATCAGTCACACCATGTGTGACATCAAATAATAGTGGCAGCAGTAACCAGGGCTGACCTACCAAAGTGTGTGACTGAAGAACTAGAGTGAAAATGTGTTAGTTGAGAGCATGATCAACCAAATAGCTAAGGCAAGAGAGTATGCATCCAGGGTAGAGAAAATTAGAAGTATCACATTAATTTTTTTGTGGGTGGGTGACATTGCGTCCTTCCCTAATAAACCGTGTTGGTTCCTTAAAGCTACTCCTAGTGTCTAGGGCTGCCAAATATGTATGCTGGTCCCCATCATAAGAGTATTATCTCTGACGCAATTGTGCCCGTTCATGGTATAATTGTGACATTGCCATAATATTTTCATCCTTGACTATTTTGGGCATACAAGTCTAGTAATTAGATACTTGCTGCCATCACTGACATAGTAAGAGCATGACTGGCCTGCTTTTAGCTATTCCTGACAGAGGGGCAACCGCTTCTCCCATAATAATGTCCATAACTGATATATGTTGGGCATCCAGCTGTGGCACAGTGGTAGCCCCGGTGTAATGGTGGGCATTATTAGCACAACAGATGCATTAATAGTGTTATGGTGAGCAAGCATGGTCTATGATTCCACTTTCTGGGTATTTGAAGCAGAATTTATCCATCAGAGGCATTTTTACATGGCAGTACTCAAAGAAAACGAAAAGCTGATGTTTAGGGACTGTGTATTTTCTAACAATGAAAACTGATTTGATTTTTAAAGAAAAAAATTATGTTTTTTCTGAAAAGGTTTTTCTTATGGAAAATTGAGTTTGATTGCTCAAAGTGGAAAGTGGTATTGATGGAACAATATAAGTATTTTTAAAAATGAATATGCTAATGAAGACAAAATATCACAATTCTAAAACTCATTTAAAGTTGTTAGCTGAATGATAATTCAATTTGAGTTGGGGAGACTTACTGCTGTGGTAGTACCTTTTGTGGCACACAGCATGTGATGATTGAATTTTACTTGATTACAAGCATTTAATATTAATAAACGTTTTCCTAGCATTTTGCGGATAACGTCATCTGGAATGTTTGGGTGGTTACTACTGATAAATCATTCTTAGGGTGGTCATAGTGTAATATTAATACATATCATCAGCATTTTACAGTAATAAAATATGCTAGTAGCTCGGGAGGACTTTCCTTGAACAGAATTAACTCTCATTACAGAAAAGGTTGGAGACCCCTGGTTTAGAGATAGACATCAATTTGTGGTATGCGATTCAAGTCCTGTGTGTTTGCTGGGAAGGGATCTCCTATGCAAGCTTAACTGCACCATTTATTGCACCCCCAAAGGAGTGGAGTTGCAGACGAATGACGATGATGCTACCTTTAAGGTCACGAATCAGCATGTGTGCATAGAAATGTACCTTGCTCTGACAGTGGAGGAACTTCCACTAGACCTGAGAGATTCAGTCTCACAAGAGGTGTGGGACTTTACAGGAGAAGACATAGGGGCAGATTTACAAGCCCCCTGCGCCTCTTTTACGCCACTGTTGCGTCACTTTTGTGGGAGACTTACTTTTGTGACGCAGCAGCGGCGCAAAAGATGCGCCATGGTGCGGGGTATTTACAACGTGACGCATCTCCCAGATGCCTCGAATGGTAAAGCCCTGTGCCTGAAGGAGGCGCTTCATCGCAGGTTGGGGCGTTCCGGTGCAGGAACGCCTCCCAAAAGTGGCTGAGTGAAATCTACAAGATTTCACTCAGTCACTTTTGGGCCCATGCTGCGTCAAAACACTGCGCCTGCTCGAAGCAGGCGTAAGGATTGACGCAGCATTGTGGAGATAGGGCCCCCAGAGCAGTTTTGGAGCTGTGTCACGCTTGCGACGCAACTCCAGCAATGCGCCACTTTTACAGCACAGATGCGTTACGTTTTTGCCCCATGGTGCGCCGCATTATAAATGCGGCGCATCCAGGGTGGCGGAGCTGCGGCGCACAATAACTGGCGCATCCCTGCTGATATGCAGGGATGCGCCGGTTATTGTAAATCTGCCCCATAGGATTGATCAAAGGAGTTGAGCCAGTCAAGATTCAGATCAAGCAAAATGCTGAATTCCCGAGAACGCCTCAGTATAATTTGACCCCAGAGACAATTGCAGGGATAAAGCCTGTGATTGAGTCTATCATTAAACAGGAAATTTTGAAGGAGATATTGGGCAGTCCATGTAATTCACCGATCATGGGATTGCAGAAACCGAGCTGCAAGTTTAGGATTGTACAGGATTTACGCCAGGTGAACAACATAGTTGTGCCCTGTTGTCCAGTGGTACCGAATCCATCTGTGATCTTATTTCAGATCCCGTGTCAAGCGGAGTGGTTCTCCGTGATTGATCTTTGTCAGGCTTTCTTCTCGATACCTCTGCATGAAGAGAGTCAGTATCTTTTCGCTTTTAAGCTGGAAAGTCGTGTCTTAAGGTGGTGTCGTATCCCTCAGGGGTACACAGAGGGTCCATTGATCTTTAATCAGATCTTGAAGAAGAATCTTGAGAGTCTAGTACTGCCACAGAACTCTGTTCTCGTCCAGTACATAGACAATCTCCTTGTCGCGTCAGAGACTGAAGATGCATGCAGAATTGATACCATCGCTTTACTGAATCATTTGGCAGAGAATGAACACAAGGTGTCGCCAAATAAGTTGAAGTACTGTTTGAACGAGGTGCAGTATCTGGGTCACAGAATAGAGAAAGGCAAAAGGAAGGTGTCGCCTGATAGGATTGAGGCGATCATGAATATGATGGTGCCATCAACTCAGAGAGAGTGCAGGATGTTCTTAGGGATGGTTAGCTATTGTCACCAGTGGATTGCCAACTTCTCATTGAAGGCGAAGCCTTTGCAAAGACTGAGTACAAGGATGTGAGTGATCCGGTACCATGGGACAATGACTGTATGAAGACTTTCCTTGAGTTGCGAGAGGACCTATCTCGTGCTCCAGCACTTGGAATGCCTGACTACAATAAGCCTTTTTCGCTGTTCTGCTGTGAACGAGAAGGTTGTGCTTTAGCAGTCTTAGTTCAGGATCATGGAGGTGTCCGTACAACAATTGCCTACTTCTCAGCTACTCTAGATCCAGTAGCTTCAGTGTTGCCCGGATGTCTCAAATTCGTTGCTAATAACTGGTTGAGTGCGTTACCAAGTGCGTAAACGCATCCTTGTGTATAGGGCACACCTTTGGGTTCGTCAATCATTGACACACAAGGATGCGTTTACACACTTGGTAACGCACTCAACCAGTTATTAGCATTTTGACATATGGGACGGATACGTCACTTGTTGGAGCACCCTCAAAATTAATGAACTCTTATACTCATCAAACCAAAACCTATTTCACTAAACCCACGCAGTGCGCCTGACCTCTCACTCAGTACCTCAAATTCGTTGCTGCAACGGGTGTCAGCATTGAAAGATTTGGGAGCGTTGTGAGGGGTCATTCACTGACTGTATATGTTCCGCACTCTGTTGAGCTGCTGATGATTAGGACCAAGACACAGCACCTGACCAACAATAGACTCACCCGCTACAAGCAGGCTATACTTGCTGCGGAGAATGAGACTCTCAAGAGGTGCTCTGTTTTGAATCCTGCTACCCTGATGCCGTTTCCAAACACACTTGATGAAGATTGTGAGGACCATGATTGTCTTAATGTGACTGAACTTTGCACCAAACCGAGACCTGACATTGTTGATGAACCATTGACTGACCCCGATAAAATTTTCTTTGTTGATTGTTCATGCATAAAAGACAGTGTTGGTCAGTTGAGAGCAGCGTTTGCTGTATGCACCATTCCAGGAGTTGTTGAAGCTGCATGCCTGGAAGGAGTATACTCCACTCAGGTAGCTGAGATCATTGCCTTGACTCATGTCTGCTTAGCAGCAGATCAGATTCGGATTACAATTTACACTGACAGCCAATATGGGTTTGATGTGGTTCAAGAATTCGGACAGTTATTGTCTCAGAGAGGTTACATGACATCATCTGGATCCCCCATCAGGAACGGGGAGTTTGTTAGGTTACTCTTGGAAGCTTTGTAATATCCCAAAGAAATCGCTGTTGTAAAGTGCACGGCTCATGGTAAGGGGACATATTTCGTGTTGTTTGGGAATCGCTACGCAGACGAAGTTGCACGTTTCTGTGCCAAACAAGGTTATTCTTTCACTGAACAAGACATAGAGGGATGTCAAGAAAGAACAGAGTTGAACATGATGATGGCCATGGCAGACACTTGGGACAGGTTCCGGACCATGAGAAGAACGTGTGGATCAATTCAGGCTGTGTGAAAGGAGATGTGGACATTTGAGTCTCAACTGATGGAAGAGCAGTGTTGCCGGATGAGTTATTGAGTCCAAAGGCACAACAGATTCATGGTGCAGTGCATTTGGGAAGAGATGCAATGGTGCGTGTGTTTAGACAAACATGGTGTAATCCACGGTTTCGCACGGTGGCGGAAGCTGTGTGTCAAAGGTGTGTTACGTGTCAGCAAATGAATGTCGGAAAGAGAACTGCAGTTACCATGAGTCACATTGGGCGATCAGGAGGACCTTTCAATAGAATGCAGTTGGATTTCATCGAGATGCCTAGGTGCAACGATTTGAGGTACATCTTGGTGGTGGTGTGCGTGTTCTCACGGTGGGTGGAGGTGTACCCAACACGTGGGTGCAATACACTTACGGTAGCAAAGCTATTGTTGAGGGAACTTGTGCCTAGATTCGGGATTCCGACCTCTTTGGAATCGGACAGAGGAACTCACTTCCATAGTGAGATCATGAAGATGCTATGTGCAGCACTGAACATTGATCAGAGACTCCACTGTAGTTACCGTCCAGAGGCTTCTGGGATAATGGAGCAGATCAACGGCACCTTGAAAGCTCGAATGGCAAAAGTGTGTTCATCTACATCCCTGAAATGGCCAGACGCTTTGCCTTTGGTGCTAATGAGTATGTGCAGTACCCCAGACAGGAGAACAGGTCTTTCACCTCATGAAGTGCTGATGGGGAGGGCATTGAGGTTACCGTCGGTGCCATCGACAGTCTTGCTGAGTATCACAGATGATCTGATTCTTGACTATTGCAAGGGACTTGCTGATGTCATCCGTTCTGTGTCCCATCAGGTGCAGGCTGCAGTGGTCCCGGCTTCCAGTGGTCTCTGTCATGACCTGAATCCGGGGGACTGGGTCCTGCTTCGGAAGCACGTGGGAAAAAGCTGTTTGGATGTTTGTTGGAAGGGACCATACCAAATCATCCTTGTCACGAACACCGCTGTGAAGTGTGGAGGGCTGCCGAATTGGGTGCATGCTTCACTCACCCGTCGAGTTCCAGCGCCCTTGGAAGAAACAGCTCCTCTCGCGAATGAGAATCCAGCTGAGGTGGCAGAGTCACAGGAGGGGACAAGCCAAGCTGTGAGGGTGTCTGACGAAGCTGGTTGCTCACTAGATCAAGCTGAGGAGGGTCACGACAGAAGCGACACTGAAACTGCCTCAGAAAGGGGAAGTGACTGTGAGGGTGACCCAGAGCCAAACTCAGCTGAGAGAAGTTGTGAGCAGAGTGAGCAAGTGAGAAGCGGGAGAACAAGTGGTGCAGAGGAACAGTGGCCGGAGAGACAAAGGCGACTGAACCTGAGGTTGGTCTCCAAAAGAGATTTTGCTCCTGTGTCTGAGGAGTATGAATCGGATGGAGGGGAAGAAGAGCAAGTCTGTGGAGGTCCCGAGGAATTCGAAGCGGAAGAGAGTGCCTTGCCAAAGATATGCAACTCCTGAGTGGACCTACCCTGTGACTGATGCCAGGCATACTGAGATCGGGGAGGGTGAGGGCAGTGACAGTGATCAGTACCAGTCCTAACATCTAGTTGGATGTGCTGCTGTTGGTGCCGGGACTTGAAATAGAAGGCGTACTGGCCATCACCGTTCCTAATCCCCCAGTATTGAGTGGAATCCGTCATTTGATTCTGAGTAGATTGGTCTTTCCTACATTTGGCCCCGAAATACCATCTCATGAATTTATTGTTCTTCATCTTGAACTTTTGGAGTATGTGTTAGAAGCAGTTGGAACAGATCTTATTATGGACTAAAAGATTTTGCTGTAAATAATTGTTGTAAATAACCTAGGTCCGAGTGGAAGAAGAAGACATTTAGGGACTTCCTTAGAGGACGGAGAAGGGTTAGGGTTGTTTTTTCTTGCTGTAAATAAGGAACTGAAATTAAAAGAGGACTTTCAGCTTCTGAAGTGTGGTTCGAGTGATTCAAGCAACAAAAGGGAGAAAAGAGACTCTTACGTGCTGTCGCTGAACAAAGAATTGAAAATAGTCCTGAGACCATGGAGGCTGGAAATCCGAATCGTAGAGCTAGGTGCATTGTAGGCACACTTGTAGGAGGAGTGATACTCTTCATTATCCTACTAGTTGTAGGTTCATATTTAGCACCACATGAGCAGGCAGTGGAGGTTGAGGGAATACCTACACCTACCACTCCTAGCGAGAAAGAGGTCAAAATAGGAGACGAAAAAGCCTTGCTGCTAGAAGAGAGTCATAGGTTACATGCAGATCTGTCCAGAGGTAATTTCAAGCTTAACGCGTATGCAAAATTGTTGTATGAGTATATTGATGCGATGGATGCGAAAGATTATGTGTGTATGCAGTTGCCTGCTTCTGTAGATGAGGGTATTAGATACCATCACCTTCCATTGACATGTGGAATTTCATGTAGTCTGCTGCTTAGCATATTTTATGGACGCAATCATTTTGAATATTTCTTTTCGAATCATGATGCGGTGCTTCCTGAAGTGCCGGCCTACAAGCATTTGAACAAGTATGATTATTACAAGTCAGAGGATAGACTTGGGACGTATTTTATTCCGACCCAGGAGTTGGATACAGCTTATGCACATAATCATAATCTGACGTGTCTGTTGTCAGATACAGAGAAGAAATTCATAGATCAAGTAGAAGACAGATATCGTAAACAAAAGCAGTTGCGAGATTCAGGACAGGGTAAAGTGGATTGGACAGATGAAGAGAGGTTGCACAAGTCAAAGGGGAGTTATGGTCCAATAGCTTTAGATGAAGTGCAGAAAGGGACGTTGTGCATTCATAGACCACAGACCTATCATGAGAATGGCAATCTAGGGCACACCACATGTGAGCATACTTTCACTTTGGAGTATTATGCAAAGGATTTCTTGCAAAGTGTGGTGCAGGTGATTCCGACCCTGTATTTCGTTTGTGGGAGGAATGCTTATGTGCGATTGCCTGAGAAATGGTATGGAACGTGTTATTTAGCGATAAGTTTTCCCAAAATCTACCATACAGAAGATTTTGAACTCCTAGAAGGAGGACAACATGTGAGAGTGAAGTGAGGTGAAAGTGCAGGAGCCATAGTTGGAGATATTTTTGGAGCAATGATACCAACTTTGGGAGTGATTCTGAATGATGTGAAGATCAGAAGATTGGCGACTGTTGTAGATGAATTATCCATGAATACAGCTAAGTCATTAGTGTTGGTTGAGGGTGAGATGTTATCGAAAAGGACTATGGTTTTATAAAACCGTCTTGCTTTAGACATCATTCTAGCAAAAGAGGGAGGAGTCTTTAAACCTTTGAAGGTCCAAGAATGTTGTACTTATATACCAGACAACAGCAAAAATCTGGAGAAATATATAAGCAACATTACTGCAATTCATTATGAAATTGAAGACTTGACTGAAGAAACTGTGTGGGAGTAGATTGGAAAAGGTTTTGGTAAGGTTGGAAGTTGGTTTGTGAATCCTGGAAAAGGGATTCTTGGTTATATCTTGAAGCCAATTATCATTGTGGTGTGTTGTGTGATTGGATTGTGGGGTTTAGTACGAGCCTACAAGTGGTACAAGTCAAGTAGACTGGAGAGGTCGATGAGAATGCAAGAGAGATGAAATGAAATGAAATGAAATGAAATTTAGGTCTTATATAGCGCATGGCTGCCCGTGAGCGTCCCAGCGCTGAAATTGCAGAACTTCTGAGGGTGAAGACGGGGAAGGGAAAAGGTTATTGCGGGAAGAGGTGAGTTTTTAGGAGCCTGCGAAATTTCAGAAGATTGGACTCAGAACGAAGGTGAAATGGCAAAGCATTCCAGGAGGTGGCCACATTGACCGAAAAACGGCGTCCTCCAGTTCGGGCTTTTCTGATTTTGTGGACCGTGGCCAGATGACCTTGAGCTGATCGTAGGGGCCTATTGGGTCTGTATGGAAGGATCATGTTTTTTAACATTGGAGGCCCTTGATTTTGCAAAGCTTTATGGGCCGTGCAGAGGGCCTTAAATTTGACCCTTTCACGGATCGGCAGCCAATGTAGTGCCTTGAGGGCGGGTTTGGCTGAGACCCTGCGAGAGGTCCCAGTAAGAATCCTAGCTGCGGCATTCTGTGTTCTTTGAAGAATGTTGATCGTGGATTCCGGGGCAGCAAGAAAGAGAGCATTGCAATAATCTAGTCTTGATAAGACTAGACCTTGAACGAGTGATGAATGGAGAGACTGCAGGACAGTCAATATCGAAGTCTGAAAAACATGGAGTTGTCAAGAGAGGGAAAGTGGCAGCAAGCTCTGTGTAAATCGGTTCTTGCCCTAAAGATGGTGTTGTGTGTGATGACACAGGTCATCAAAGGGGGGGACTGAGAGAGCACCATGTTGCTTTGAAAAAATTGTAGGGGTGCTTCATAATCACCCAGAATCAGCACCCACATATTTAGAGGATTTATTAATGTAGTTTAGAAATGTAACATTAGGCCGGGGATCAGTGCAATATGAAGTGGGGTGTTTATTAATCATAAGCAAATGTAGTGCCTTAACCAGAAATTAATGTTTGCATAACGTAGAAATGTAATCACATGTGAAATGTCGTATTAACAATGATGTGCTTTATTGGGGTATATGTGTGCTTATTAATGAGTGAGTTAACATAGGCTTTTAATATGAAAGATATACTGCTTACGTTGAAAATTGAATTAATGTTGAAAATAATGAAATGTAATGTCATGTCGTGATGGTAATGCATTTAAAATGCATAGGCCTGGGATAGGCTAAAGCCAGTAGAGGTCTAACTGTATTTTTCTTGGTTAGCCTTAGTCGAAAGAAAATGATTTCTCTTTTTCTTGGGAAAGGCTGTCCTCAGCGAATATTGAATTGTAACTATTAAAGTTGTAAGGTTATTTCTCGCGTATTCCAGGCTGCAGGTGCAAGGCCACGGGCCTCGTTAGGTAGAAGGATCCATTGTTTAGAAGTTAGCTTGGTAGGTAGGCACGAGTACCGAAGAGCCGCCAAGGAATTTGGGAGTGCTACATTCAGTGAGGAAGGTGACTGGGACCCAAGGACACTCCAACTGACGTTTGATGGAGAGGTGCCATACTGGAAAAGTCCAGAGATCCGTACCTGCCAGAGGGGCGTGCCTGAAGGCGTGTCAACTGTTTTGGGGGTTTTGTATTAGGGACAGCACCCCACAGGAGGAGAGCAGATCTGAGCCTACTTTAGAGAAGAGCAGACAGGAGTTGGGGTGTGGGCTTTGAGAAAGGCAAAATGTAGGTTGATGGTGAGCTTAAGGCAGAGTAAGGTGTAGGAAGGAGCATCTTAGAATGAGCTCGGTAGCTTACGCTACTTGCTGAAAGGTGAATGTGCTTCTTAGGAAGACTTCACTGCTGACACCTTTATTCTTGCTTGGGTATGATGTTAAGCAGGGATGTCACCTTAGAGTTAGTGTAGCAACAGTCTAACCAAATTCTTTTCCTTTCTGTAAATGCAGTCTCAACTTCCAGCAGGGACTGTTATTGCTTGTCTAATGTTGCTTGAATTGACTTTGATTTTCATTCTGAGTCGTCTGAGACTCTTGTGAAGAATAATGTTTGTACTAGTGCCAGTTTATTTCCTGAATCTTTTGCTGAGATGTCCATACGTTCAATTGTTTTTGGCTTTGTAATAAATCTTTGAAACTTCAGTTTGTAGTCAGTGGTCCTTTGAGTTCAATTTGGATTTGGTTGGAAAGTTGTTTAAAGTTACGATGTAAAATTCTTCCCTCTACGCTTCTAAGATGGGTAAAAAGATCTAGTCCACCCGACCTGGGATTCTAGAGTTGGTAAGTAAAATCTAGATGAGAATACCAGCTTCCCTTTTTCTCTCTCTCTCTCTCTCTTCCCCCCCTAGCCCCCCCAGTAAAAAAAAATACAGGATGATAGAGAATGTCACAGGGTGAGGAGGTGTGGTGAGTCTGCCGTTAGATGTGCTTTAATGGGATGTCATGGCACAGGACCTGCACAGAAATGTTGAAAAGCGGGAGCACATGGCAGTAACAACAACAAGCATTTGCAATGCATTAGGACTCAAATTTATGCGAGACTTATTGCTTTGCAAACGCAGGCAGGTGAAAAGGCACAAACATCGTGGGAAGGCACGGGAAGAAAATAGTGCTCTCAATCTAAATAAAACATACTGTACAACACTCGAAGTAAAGGGGCCAGTAGCCATGGAAGGATACAGATGACGACATGGTTAGAAAGAGGGACTAACAAGCCTAACACCAATCGGAAAGGCAGCATTTAGTAACGAAAAAGCCACACGCCAATGATAAAGATGGGCAGAGAGTGGGCGGAGCTTCCACTCCATACTGAATACTACATGCCTCGCAAAGGGAGCAGCGCGATACCGCTATAGGCTCAACCTAATAAAAAGTGGGACGTGTCATTTTAACTTTTACATGTCCTGGTAGTGAAAAACTCTTAAATAAGTTTATCACTACTGCAAGTCCTACCTCTCTAATAGACTAACTTTAGAGTTACCGTATCACACTTAATAAGCTAGAATTTTCAAATAGGAGCAGGTAACCAGTTCATGTTTGGTGTATTTGGAATTGGAATGAAAATTCCTAGCTTATAGTGAAGTTAGATTTTAAATTACAATTTTGAAAATGCCACTTTTACAAAGTTGGTGTTTACCTGCCTTATCCATGTAGTGCTTGCAACCTGTCTCTGGGTCACATGACTAGGTGTGGTTGATAGTCAGGCTTTGTGTATTCCTCCTAGACAGCCACACACACCAGAGATCTTAGGTGTGCCTGAATGTGCCATCACTGGCAGGATGAGAGGGCGTAACTGAGAACAGCCTTACTTACACTTTAATAGGCTCTGCCCTGCCTCCACACAAAGGGCTGCATACCCCCTGTAGTTAGTCTGTAGCCAGGACAGGGAAGGTGGGATGCTAGGGAACTTCAAAGGGAAACCTTTACAAGGTCCCCCACACACACTTTAAAGGCACAACTGTGTATAAAAACTGGACCTCAGACACCAACTTATCAGCAGACTTCTGGACCTGTGGATAGATAGAAGGACTGCTGTGCTGCTGAAGGACTTCTGGACTGCTGCCCTGCTGGAGTACTGCTTTGCTGCACTGCTGGCTTGCTGTGCTGACCTACTGCACTCTTGTCTCTTGAATCCAGAACCCCAGATTGACTCAAAGAGCTAGCTGACTGGCATCCTGATCTGAAGCCTCAGGGACAAAACAGGCTTCCAACAACTTTGCACCTGGACTCTGCCATCTGTGAATCTACTCTGCCAAGTGGTGCCACCCCAGTCCTGGACCCTTGGAAATAGGCCTAAGGTGCTCTGCCAGACTCTAGATCTAGTGGAACTGACGTAGCTACTCTGCAGTGCAGCACAACCCAGTGCAGAACAAACGCATCACTGCTTCTTCCTGGATCAGAACCGGTGCTAAGACCCACATTGCATTGCAGCCCATCGTCTCATAAGAACCGCCGCTAGCCGATGCATCCTCAGCGCAAGCTCTTGCATCTCTTGTCAACAGCAGCCTGAACGACGATGGCAGACTCTGCATCTCAGCCTAACAGCTCCTAGGAACCGACACAACGCACCGACTGTGCGATGCATCTTCGACACCGTACTTCATATTGCACGCTGTTGTCATCAATAGGATCTTTGATCATGCCGCAGAACCTCACACCTCAGCATTTCTGCATCTCAGAACCAACTTAATGCTTTGGCTATCTGGCGCATTTTCAACGTGGATCCTCACAACGCTCCGCAAATCAGGATTTAAGGTACTCTGTTCAGCGGGCCTGAGTTCCTGTAGCCAGTCCATGCTCAGATATGCACAGTTGACGCTTTATGCCTTTTAGCGCTATTTTTACAAAAAAATCTTTAAAATTGAATATCTCCAATTCTGCTGATTGGATTTTTGTCATTTTGGTCTTGGTTTATCTATATATATAAAAACCAATGTATGTCTGTCTGTTTGTCCTTTATGCATTACTACACCATTCATCCGATCGGCATTAAACTTTGGGAAGTTGTTGAGTACACTCCCGCAAAGGTTTCTGGCCAAACAAATAAATAAATAAATAAATAAAATTTAAAAAATGTTTTTAAAAATGTGTTAAAAGTTGTTGAGTACACTCCCGCGAAGGTTTCTGGCAAACAATTAAAAATAAATTGTTAAATATCGGCACCCCGGCCCCACAGGGCCCTCATAATCTTTCCAATACTGAATGTTTACAGTTTCCGGTGCGACTCGCTTTTGCAATGACCATCAACAAAGCACAAGGACAATCGCTGCAAGTGTGTGGACTAGATTTGGAGAATCCGTGCTTCTCACAGGGACAACTGTATGTGGACAGCTCACGCGTCGGAAAACCTTCTGATTTATTCGTGTATGCATCAGACGGAAAAAAAAATACTGTGTATCCAAAAGCACTGGAAAAAATAAACAGAATTAAAACAACACTTTAAAATGTTTTCCATACTTAAATGAATATGTTTAAATAAAAATGACACAATGTAAATTGAATGTTATCATAACAAGTTTCCTTAAATTTCCTTTCTTCTGAGATCGCAGCAACGCGCAACGGGTAAGCTAGTTTACTATAAAACACTCTATTTTTCTAAACTGTGTGGGGTCTTTTTGTGGTGTAATTTTACTGTGTAACTGTTTGAAGTGTTGCACACATACTTTACACATTGCCTCCGAGTTAAGGTTTACTGTTCTGTGGTGAGCTACCGAAGGGCTGAGCAGAGGTTAATTGTGGGTTTGCTTGTGACTTTAGTCTGAGAAGAATTGTGGTTTCTGCTTGATAAGGGTTTCACCCCCGTCATCCACGACCCAGTTTCTTACAGGTCACCATGTTTTAACTCTAGTATATTAGGAAACTTACCCAGGACCGCTTTGCTTCCCAATGGCTATTTCTCATTTGCTCATGTCTCACTGAGTTGAAGACTGAATTGTTTTGCAATCTGTCTGAATTGTCTTCTTCAGGGAATCGGCTGAAGTTTCTTCAGTGGAGCCCATTCCTGTTGGAGTGCTGCCAATGTTTTTACAGACGTGGACATTACTTATAAGGTGATATTGTTTCTTGATGGATTCTATTTGAACTAAAGTTATATTTAAATCTGGGGAGTTACAAATCTTCTAAAGATTTTGAATAATGTAGATAGGATACAATTTGTAGAGCGAACTTATACCCAAGTGTGTCAAAGCGCTGGACAGACAGAGGAGAAGAGAGAAGCACGGAGCAACCAACTAGGATGAAAATAGCCATGTTTTCAGCAGTTTTCTAAAAGACCAAAGAGATTCCGCATTGGAAATGGAGGAAGGCAGGGAATTCCATAGTTTGGTGGTCGCTAGCGAAAAAAAGAGACCACCCCATCTGGTCCTGCAATATCTTGGAGAGATCAGTTTTATCTGAGTGGAAGATCTCAAGGTCCTCCCGGGGGTTTATCGTTGGAACATGGTTTTCAACGTTGACGAGCCTTTACTGAACAAGGCCTTATAAACCATTCTCAGGGCCTTGAAGGGAATGCGTTTCCGAATGGGGAGCCAGTGCAAGGCCCGAATCCCCTCCCTGGCAGCTTTGTGCTTCAGGATGTAATGGATCAGCCTGGCAGCTGCATTCTGAACAACCTGAAGCTTGTCCAGGGATGCCGCATTGATGTTTCTTCATATGGTTTCTGTTGGAACTGGTCCTTTGTGCAGGGTTATCGCCAAACTTTTTGCCTTCCTCCTGCATTTTTTCTGATCTGTTTTTGTTGATTTTTTTACCCTGGGCACTTTAACATTGCTGATCAGTCCTAAAGTGCATGTGCTTTGGTAAGATTGGTCTACACCTGTCTGGCATATTTAATTTACTTGTAAGTCCTTAGTACAGTGGTTTCCCAGATACCAAGGGCCTGTAAATTAAATGCTACTAGTGGGCCTGCAGCGCTGCTTGCGCCACCTACCAAAGTAGCCTTTCCAGCCTGTCTCAAGCCTCTGTAGCCGCAGGGCCTGCATACGCAATTTACTGTCATAGTGATGTAGCATTTAAAGTGTTTGCCACGTCTAAAACTCACCTTTTACTACATATAAGTCCCTCCTATATTAAGCCTTAGATAGCCCTATGGGCAGGGTTCTGTGTAGGTAAGAGATAGGACATATGCCTTGTTGTGTGGCATGTCCTGGTAGTGACAAATTGCCTATTTGTTTTCTCACTACTATGAGGCTGCTCTCTCATCGGGTTGCATTGGGAATCCCATTATATGTGCTTCAGTGGTAATGTCTCATATGAAAGGGATAGCGTGACCATGTTTAGCATGTTTGGAATAGTACTAATCAATCCTGCTTATTGGTGAAAGTGGATTTGTTATCACTATTTTAGAATTGCCACTTTTAGAAGTGGGCATTTCTGTGTGCTTATGATTCTTTGTGCCCTGCCTGGGTGTGTATTCACCGTCTGGTTTAGATTAATAGGAGAAGGGGATGTGCATTCACTCTAGACAGTCACAAGGGGGGTTAAGGTGTGTCCTGTCTTTCCTGGGTGACTTAGTGCTGGGCTGAATAGACCTTGGCTGCATTTAGAGTGGTGGGAGGAGTTGCACCTGTACCTGAATAGGGTTGTGCCTGACTTTCACAATGCTGTCTCCCCCCTCCTGTAGTGTGTCTGGAGCCAGGGCTTGGGATTGAATGGGGGTAATGTGCACTTCTAAAGAGTGGTTGAAGTGCCACATAACAAAGACTTTTGGACTATATGTACAGGGGCTGTGACCCCAGGATTCTAGACACTGCGTGGACTTGTAACCAGACGCTGCTGGCTCTACAAAAAGCACCTTGCCAGGAGGAGCTGTTATGCTGCCAGGAGGAACCACCATGGAACTTTATTTATTGTTTTGAGCTGCCCAAAAGGAACCTGTGTGCTGCACTACTGCCTGCACTCTTGCTTTGGTGCCCCAGTGCTCTCGAAGAAGTGCTGTTATGCCCCCTAGTCCTTGTAAGCAGAGCGCAGGGTGAGTGCTTGTTACCTCCATAGCCAAGGAGGAGCGCGTAGTTTTTTTGCCCTCAACTTAGTGCATGGAGAGCACTTTTCTTCCTTTTTCCATCATCAGCGCTTCCTGTGTGGCCAACTCTACTGCATTAGCGAGTGTGGGAACTCTCCAGGACCGCAAGGAAAGAAACGCTCCTCGATCATCAAGCGGGCTAAAGCACTCCTTTCTTTGCTGGGAAGGTGGGATTGAGGGATGAGAGCCTCTGGCCGTGAGGCCCCGGAAAGGTCCCAGAAACGCTATAAGGTCAGAGCAGCTTGTGGGGGTCATTCCGATGCTTCCTTATTGGTTGCAGCTGTACCACGCATTCCTGGACAGCTGCCTTTCACAGAGTGGTAAGTGGGGAACTCCGCAAGGGTTCCCCTCCTAAATCCAACAGTTTGTGCCGCCCCCTTCGTGCCTGCACCTACCTGGGGGCACGTAGCTGATTTTCAAAACAAGGTGAGTCTTCGGTGGGGGCCCTGCTGCATTCATGCAGATATTGGAAATATTGCACTCCCTGTAATAGGAGTGCAGGAGTAGTGAGGCCTGTTTGGGCTTCGTGCTACCGGTACGCATATGCGAGGCTCATTCTGAAATTACCCTATAGTGCCTAATAGGAGTGTCAGTGTCTTGGAGCCTTATAACGTGAATTTGAAATCTGGGTGAATTATGTAAATGCTGCCTGTTATGCCCCGATGTAATGATATTGTTGTAGTGGTTTACATGCTCAGGACTAGGCAGTAGTGGTGATTCATGTTCCCTTACATACTACAGTTCATGTCCACAGGGATATGCACAGTAATGGTGCCTCTCCTGGTTTGTTTAGGACATGTGCAACTGATAAGTAATTACTTGATTGCACTATCTATACTGTTATGACAATTACCCAATTGGCAAAGTGATTTATGATCTATGTGAAGTCATGACAAATGCCTAGTGGCACAGTGATTTATGTGATTATGGTCTAATGTGTTTTCTTAGCAACACAAAGGATATTTTTTAATAACCGTGTGTGGAGTCTCTTTTTGCTGGTGTGTCACTGGTGCAGGTGTGTGTGTTGCGCGAGCGCTTTACACATTGCCTCTGGGATAAGCCTGACTGCTCTGCCAAGCAACCAAGTGGGTGAACAGGGGTTATCTTGGGCGTCATACTCCCTTACCCCGACTAGAGTGGTGGGTTATGCCTGGCTTAGGTATACACCCTAGCCAGCCAGAAACCTCATTCTAAGAGTTTCCTAAACACATTACATGCTGCGTTCAATATTACTCCAGGTAGTTCATAAACTAGGCTCTGCATTTTAGACCATGTGAGGTAGCTCAGTTCAGTAGACAATATAGTAAATGTGTATTCTATTCAGGTCTCAACGGCATGAGACGAAAAGAGGGTCAGTGTGAGGGTGCTCTACCGTGACTTTCCCAACTCCTCTTTTACCCCTGTGATCTCACGAATGGCTTTTAGCTTCCTTAGAGTACAAGGCGGATGTGACGAAGCAGCATTGAAGTCCAGACATCCCTGCAGTGTCACATATGTCTTCCTTAAGGGCCCATAGTATTTTCTTGGTATGTAAAATTAGAAAGCTCCGATTTGAATATCAAATGAAAGTAGTACTTTCAAAATACTCTGCAAAGCAGGGACGCTGAAATGCGTTCAACCTTTTATATATTTTGACTCTGTGCTTTTCAAGTATTGAAGCATTTTCAAGCCCTAAGAAGACAGATGTTTGTTAAAAGCCACAAAGCAAAGTTCCACGCTGACGACAGACTGCTGCTATAGTCAGCGCATCTTTGAATACATTAGGTAGTGCTTTCATTACTGTTTTCAGCTTGCTTCATCCCTTTCGCATCAGGCAGGTCTGTGACAAAAGCCTCAGAGCGGTTGTATTTATATTTTAAGGTATGCTTAGAGACCTTCAAAGAATAACCCTAGACTGTTTGTGATGAGCACAGCCATAAAGAGAGTCTGATTGTGGTAATATATCTCAACAGAAATGGGTTCTTCACAAAGTGGGCCTTTCTGTGTGATTCATGCGTTCATTTGCTTGACAATGCCACACTGATACTCACTGCCGAACCTCGTAAATAGGTAACACAGATGTCATTTATTAATTCTTATCCTGCCTCTTTTGAAATAAGAATGACTCTTTCCATGAACCTATATTCTAAATTGAAAGAATGTATTCGGGTTTAGTGTGTATGCTCACCTGTGATTGATGACAGCACCTGTGATCCAATCAACGATTCTGGGAGGTGGTGGTGGTGGGCGGGAGGGGGAGCGGTGTGGAGTATGCTCAACACAGAAGGGACTGATTTCTAGATGTTTTTACTCCATAGAAGATGTCTATAGCACAGATGCTATCCCATGAGGAGTAGATGTTGTACCACAACAACAAGTGCAGGATATCAGCATGCATATTAATGACTCCAGGATATTGATTACAACTTTAGCCTCAAGGTAAGCATAAAGGGTAAGAAATGTAAACCCATACCAAATGCAAAAACATTGTAGATATAGCCGTAGTCGATAGTCTGCACTCAATACTATTGAAGGTCGATATTTTGTCACTCAAGATTGTGACACTTATAAGGTCCCAAAAGCGAGACTTATTGGCTATGCCAATGCTTGTTGTACATACAGACTGAACCAGCCTTGTTTTTTAATGTATTTAAATTTTGACAAAGTGTTGTTACCAACACTCCTCCCACATTATTAGCTTTCTTTCATTAATTAAATGCTCCCATCTCTGGATACCAACTTCTTTCAATGGGCATGCCAGTTTATCCTTGCACCATTCTGGAGAACCCGGAGATTTCCAAATAGGGGTAAGATTGCTGAAATAGGCAAGTTTTATGCATCTCTGAATGCGTTATTATGTTTCCACCATGCCTCGTAATACTTACAATCTCACCTTATTGAAGTACCTAGGGTCTGCAAACTGTTACATATAGCAAGAATCGCCCCCTTTATGTCTTTTAGCATCACACAGAACATTCTACCTATTTCTGAACAAAGGGGTCTATCCAAGAGCATTTTCCCCTTCTTGAGCAAAAAAGCCCAGGCATAATATCGCAAGTCTGTGAGGGCTAAACCACCTTTCTCTTTTTTCCTCCTCTGTTTCTCCATGCTATTCGAGACCCATTTGAAGCCCAAATAAAGCTAACTGTCTTCCCTTGTAGTTTTTCAAAACACTCAATCCTAAAAGGTAATGGTATTGAGTTAAATAAAAAGGGTAAACTTTGGAAGAATTACCATTTTACCCAATTTACTCTACCAAAGATAGTAGAAGGTAGATGCGACCAGCCCGTTATTAGATTACAGACCTCTTTACTAGCCTTTATAAAATTTGCCTCCGGGAGTACTGTAATATCTTGTGTTATTTTAACCCCTAAATATCTAATTTCTTTCTTAACCTTCTCATTTACCCTCTTGATATTCCAAGCCATTATCTCTGTCTTTTCACTACTGTCCTCATAGTCGGCCACCTGCAGAAGTCTGTGGTCAACTTGTCAATTAAAGGTGTATCCTGTAGAACCACTGTATAAATCATAAGGTCATCAGCATACAAGGCTACTTTTCCCCCCAAATTATTACACCTACAGGGGGGAATACCTGGCTCATTCCTAATTCTTCTTGCCAGTGGTTCGAAATAGAAAATGAACAATAGTGGGGACAGGGGGCAGCATTGTCTCGCCCCTCTAGTTATCTTTAGAGAGGATGTCAAATTCCCATAAGCCAACACTTTAGCACACGGGGAGTTGTAGATTAAGGAAAGTGTCTTACAGAATCGAACTCCTAAATTTAGGGATTTCATAATAGTTTACAAGAATTCTCAATTTACATGATTGAATGCTTTTGTATCATCTAGGGCTATTACTGCCAAGGGGACCTTTTATGCAGAGGCATGATCTATAAAGCTAATAAGGGTGGATGTCAGTTCATTAAATGCTCCTTCTCATATAATTCCTTTCTGATCCTCCTGGATAAGGTTCCCCATAATACAGTTGAGCCTACCAGCAAGAATTTTAGCATAGATTTTATAGTCACAGTTTAACAGTGAAATAGGTCTATATGATTCGCAGTTCTTTGTACATTTTCCCGGTTTTAAAATTAATGTTATAATTGCTTATTACCACGATACTGGTATTGGTGACCCTTTTTCAAAAATCTCATAAAATAGTTCTGTCAGAATTGGTAATAAGGATCCTGCCAAGGTTTTGTAAATTTCATGCAGCAGCCGATCCGTGCCTGCTGCCTTGCCCTGTTCGCCAGCCTGAAGTGCTTGTTCCACTTCAAGAGGTGTTATCTGACTATTTAAAAAGGAGTTTTTATCTTGATTTAATGTTTCGAAAGAGTTTTGATTCAATCAACTTTTCACCTCCTCTTCCGTAACCTTTAAATCTTTTTGTTAGGTTTGGGGGTCTCTAGTTGGCAGAGGTAGGTACCTTTGACGAAATAGGGACCCTTGTGTCTAGTCAGGGTAAGGGGGTATACTCCTAAAATAACCCCTGCTCACCCCCTTGGTAGCCTGGCACGAGCAGACAGGCTTATCTCAGGGGCAGTGTGTAAAGCATTTGTGAGCACATACAGTAACCCAGAGACAACACTACAGATGGACACCACACAAGCTGTAGTATAAAAATAAGTATTTTTATACAGACTTAACACCAGACCACAAACTACAAAAATCCCCAAGACTGTACTTAAAAGGGTAGAAATAGCTTAGTTCTCTTTAGATGTAAAATGCGACACTTTAAGTTCAATGTACCTTTGGATGCGTAACGCTATACAACAAAGGGGTTGAAGGGAAGGTGATGCGTAGATTACTTACACACAAGAACGGTGACGCGTCGGGTCCCTACTGCTGCGTAGGGGATGCTTTGGTTCTTCTCCGCTTGGGGAGGTGATGCGTCGGTTTCTTACTGAACTTCTGTGGCAATGCAACCACCAGCGCCGTGATGCAAAGAAGATCCGGTGCAATGAAACAAAACAACATATTCTTCTTGATGGGACAGCGATGCGTGCAAGCCCCACAGCTGTGTGGCGACTCAACGATTCTTCTGAGCACCGACAGGCCCTGTGACACGCTTCTCCGGTGGTGCGACGGCATCTGCTGCGATGGCGACACTCTGCTCCGGTGATGCGAGGCTCTTCGGGTGATGCGATGGTGGCAGCGGCGCCACACTTCTCCGGTGATGAACGGCGTCTGCTGCAATGGCGACACATCTTCTCCGGTGATGCAATGACAACGGCTTCGGTAGCGACACGCTCCTTCATCTTGAGTATCGCCCCCAGCTCCCAGCGACACGCAGTCTCTCAGAAGGCCCAGCCAAACAGCAGGCACTGCAATTCCCAGCAAGGGAAGGCAGGGGAGCTGGTTGGTGAAGTCTGTTGTCCCTGAGACACCAGCAGGAGGCAAGCTCTATCTCAAGCCCTTGGAGATCCTTTACAAGTTGATTTGAAAGTAGCACAAAGCCCTTTCTCCTTTCTTTGGCAGTCAGGCAACCACTGCAGGCCAATCACCCAAACAGCACTCAGCTTAGGGATAGTCTCCTCCATAGTTTTTCTGGTTCCTCTCCTCAGCAAAGGTTCTTCTTGTTTCCCAAAGTGATCTAAAGTTCTGGGGTCTTGGCCCCCATATTTATACTAGCAAATCCTTTGTCTCTGGAGGCAGAGAGTGTATTTGCCGAGTTCAAACCAGTTCTGTGCAGTCCTGGAGCACTTTGTTGACAAGACATCTTCTTTCCTTGGACAGTGGGGGCCAGGGACATCAAACGCACCACACGAGGTAGAGCCAGCATTGTGGAAGGCAGGCACACCCCTATTCAGATCCCATGTGCAAATCCTCCCACCCATCTACATGCAGATAGCTCTATTCAGCTCTGTGCTGACCCACCCTGTCTCCTGGAATCCCCCAGCCCCTGTCACTCAAACTCCAGACAAGGAATACACAACCTAGCAGAGGCAGGCTAGGATAGTTAGGCAAGGAAATACCTACTTTCTAAAAGTGGTATTTTCAAACACAGAATGTTAAAACCAACTACACTAAAAGATGTATTTTATCATTCTGAGTTCAGGCATACTAAACTCAAATTTCTACCTAGTTCCCTGAGTCAGTTAGGATTATAAGATGTTTTAATCAAACTGCCCATTCTGGCCTGTGGAGAACAGGTAGCCTTGCAATAGTGAAAAACGAAAATGGCTGTAATTCAGTATTAGGACATGCCACACACACCAGGGCATGTCCTACCTTTTACTTACAATGCACCCTGCCCTTGGGCCTGCCATAGGGAAGACTAATAAGCAGAAAAGGGAAAGGTTTAGGGACTGGCGAGTGGGTGCACTTGCCCAGTCAACATGGCAGTACCAGACTGCACAGAGGCTCTGCCATGGTAGACCTGAGACAAACTTTATAGGCTGCTTCTGTGGGTGGCACAACAGTGCTGCAAGCCCACCAGCAGCATTTGATTTACCAACCCAGGGCACCCGCAGTGCACTGTACTAGGGTCTGACAGTAAATCAAATAAGCCAATCATGGAGTCACTAATCTATACATCAATTTACAATCGGGAGAACATATGCACTTTAGCACTGATCAGCAGTGGTAAAGTGCCCAGAGTCATAACACCAACAAAAACAGGTAAGACAAAATACAGGAGGAAGGCAAAAAGTTCAGGGATGACCCTGCAAAAAGGGCCTAGTCCAACACTTCTTAGTATAACTTTTCAAAACAGCATTGAAAGGCATCCTCTATCTGTTTGCTACTCTTTACCACTATACCAGTGTCTTTGCATTATAGTTCACTAACCAAATTTCTCACTAGATCAGTTTTTGCTTTCCATGCTAGTAATTTATTGCAGTTTTCCCCATATTCAAAATGAGCAAGCTTAGTGACCTCCCATCTTTTCTTAACCCTATTCTCAAGCGTTGAGGCTAGCTTTGTTTTTAAATTTATTAACACTAACTGTAAAGCCTCTATCGCTTCATATTCTAGGTTTAATGTGGATATTTCATCTTCTATTTGCCATATCCAATTTTCTAGTTCTGTAACCTCTCTCTTACATGTGAGTCTCTTAGATGCTGAGATACTTCCTATTCTTCCCCTTAGATAAGCTTTATAGGTGTCCAATACTATTTGCAAGAGAGCAAAACCTAAATTAAATTGAAATAATTATTCCGTCTCTTTGTTCAACAACTTTACAGATTCCTGATCGAGGAACAAAGTGCAGATCCCTTGTCCATCTAGTCTAAACATTATTATTCGTTAAACCCAAGTCTAATAAAACTGCAGAGTGGTCCGAAAAATGGGCCCCTACATGTTTAATATACTATCTGATCTTTTAAATTCAAATCTATTAGATAATAATAAATCCTAGATTGATGTTGATATTTTTTATTATTATAGGCATATCCTCTTCTGACTCCTACTTTCTGTTTACAAATATCACATAGGCCTAATCGTTTCAGGGCCAGTTTTATTTGCGCCACCATCTTTTGATTAATTATTGCCCTTTTTTTCATTGACCCATCTAGGGTGCGTTAAAATCTCCGCTATAATAATTGGATCCAGGAAATTTAATAATTCTGCTAACATCTCACTAAATATTTGGTCCATAGTAACCTACCAACAGAAAGCCTTGTCCATAAGCCACCACCTTTACAATAAGCCACCTTCCTGAAGTATATGAAAGACTCTCTTTAATTACAATCCTAGCATTCTTGTTTAATCAAAATAGCCACCTTTTTTGTATTTGAAAAATGTTTTGTACATATTATCTGTTGTACCCATTTCCTTGATTTAAACAAATCTGCACACTCCTATTAATTCAAGTGTGTCTCTTGCAGAATTATCACCTGAGCAGGATATGATCTTAATTTGGGCTACCTTATCTCCAACCATCTTTTTTAAGTTAGGAGTAGAAGCCGGAAGATCTGAGGCATCTGATGTTTTTTTTCCTTTTTACCGCATATGCTCCCCACCCAGTGCCTAATCCCCAATCCCTCCCTCCCTTCCCTGGAGAACCCCCACCAACCTCTTCATAGCCTCCGAGTTATGGGTGCCCCCCCGCCAGTGTGCTGAGTTCTGTTAAATACACTTGAGAGATGAGCGTTTGAGAAAACCTTATATCCCACCAATAATCCTAACATCACTTAATCAAAATTCTAGATTCTTTATAGAGAAAGAGAGAGAAGAAAAGGTCTGAACACATCTCAGATTTGAAATAGTTATTTACCAGATCACGCAATAATCACTATAAAGGTGTCCACTTCCTTAGGAAAACGGAAACTGCATTTATTACTGAACATCACTTTTAGGACTACTGGATTTTCCACTGTACTGTGGCCCCTGGTTTCTTTAATGGGTCTACCCTATTTCCCAGTCCCCACTGTTTCTTTGATGTGATATAGGAAATGTCTGACCTTATCTCACAAGTAATCAAATCTATATTTGTTGATTTAATTTCCAGAGCACTTGACAGAAATCGATCTTTTAAGTTGAGAGTAAGAAAATTAATCAGGATCTTCCTTGGTTTAGATTTATTTGGGTTTAATCTAAAGGGATCCCTATGAACCCTTTGTATATCCTTAAAAATATCTTGCTCTGCATCTGCTATTTGCACCCCATTTTTAATCAAATTAATCACAAAGGTTTATAGTTCTTCCCCCTCTTCTCCTTCCTATACATTAAAAATTCGCAGATTATTCTCCAATGTCTCCAGCCTCTCCTGGTGACCTTCTTTTACTTTTGAGAAGCTGATGTCCCCTTTGCTGACTTGAACAATGATTTTTAACCCTTTAACTGATTCTTCAAGGATAGCCATTCTACTTGCTAGTTCGTCAATCTTTTTTTCCAGATTTTCGCAGGCCGTCCTAATCTTTTTTTGGTTGGTCTCAGAGGTTTCAAACCTACTCTTAATTTCTGAAGAGAGAGCCATGGTCAGGGCCCCTACTGACTATCCTTCCTCATTCCTCAAGGATGCCCTGATAGCATTTACATAGGCAGTCAGTTGCATACCAGGTGATGCATATGGAGTTAGGGAGATTGAAGGTATTGTATATTCTATTATGTTTCCCTTTGCGGCTCCAGTGCGTCTTGCTGATGACCTTGTACACCCTCATCTTAGACTCCTAGGTTATCCACAGCTACCATTTGGAATCTGTTTGGGCTAGTGACCTTCTGATCCACCTCACTTTGTTTTCTCCATTCTTTCCTTTCCAAATTACATTCGTTGATGAAACCATTTAAAAAAGAATGCTCAAGACCTTGACTTCTATCTTTCCCCTACCAACCTCTCGTTCTGGTACTCCTTCATTTACTGTCTGTTGGTTAAAGAGGAGACCCCCCTTTTCTGGCACTCCTCAAGGAGTACCTTGTATTACTTTTTTCTTCTGTGCGTCCTCTGTGAACACCCCTCTCAGTACTTACCTCTACTTCAGGTCTGCACCTCCCCACATGCACTCTTACCCCCTGGGCTGGTTCCTACTCTCCTTCCACTCCCGTCGGCCTTTGCAATTCTGAATGGTGAGGGAGCGATGATTTTTTTAAATCAACCTCAGCGTGTCTCCTGAGGCTACCACCTCCACCCTTGCCCTAAAGGGAATTCTAGGAGCAGCCCACCGTCCTCTCCGCAGCTCAAGCGCGGCTCTCGACCAGCGCTGCCCCCTATCGCCAGCACCCACTGAGGCTGCACCACAAGGTATCCAGACTTTTTTTCCTTTTTAAACGTCATGCATCTTCACAAATGATTCAACTCTGCACATTAGAAGTAGCTCCCGCGACCCGCTGCCATGTTCTCCCTCACTTAATAAATGTTATACGGTAATGCTATTTTATAGCCTTATAGTAGAGAAAAACGAGTTTAGGAGTGTATCACTATCAGGTCATATAAAACTTAAAAGTGCATGTCCAACTTTTTTAATACACTGCAGTCTACTCAATGGGCTCTTTAGAGCCTACCCTAGGGCTGATTTATCTGAATTAAAAAGGCAGATTTAGGCAGGGCAAACGGTTATTTTGCCTGGTCTAAATGGCAGTTTTAAAATTGCACAATAGACTGCAATGACAGGCATGGGACATATTTTCAAGGGCTGCTTGTGGGTGGACCAATAAGTGCTGCTGCCCACTAGTAGCCTTTAATTTACAGGCCCCAATCACCTGTGGTACCATACATGAGGCACTTAAAAGTAAATTAAATGTACCAATCAAGGGAAAGCCAATTGTACCATTTTAAAGGAGGGAGTACAGGCAATTTAGCACTGGTTAGCAGTGATAAAGTGCACAGTTCTAAAAGTCAACAAAAATTGGTTCAGAAAACAGGAGGGGCAAAGGCAAAAAGTTTGGGGTAACCCTGCAGAGAGGGTCAAGTCCAACAGTCAGGATCCTGATGAGTTACATATTCACAGTAATTTAACTGTGCATACTATTTTAGCCTAGTGAAACTTTAGGTAATCTGCTACGTTTTCTGTATCCATTAAGAAGCGTACACTTTGCAGTGACTTAAATTTTGTCTGGATGGATGCTGCTGGAGGAGTTTGAGTATTCTTGTGTTTTTTTGTGTTTGTTTAGTTGTAGCTAGAGGCTAGTAAATTAGTAATGATCTGTTGTCTTCAATAGTTTCAGATAGAGAATATCCAGGTCTTCATTTGTTTCCTGAATTTCCAGATGGTTCTCGTTGGCATATCATTCAGCTAGAAAGTAATTTGATAGCGTCATTGCTGACGGAATGTTCTTTGTTCAGTCTACATGTACTTTTCTAGGAAATTTGACCCTATTCCAATAATGATCAATAACCTGATAGCTGACCACAGTCAGAGAGTAATGGTTCATAGAGACCAGCTTCTGACTCGGAGAACCATCTATTTTAGGGTAATTATTAGATACATTACAGAAGATCTTTTGGCTGGAATTCGCAGCGTAGGGCTCATTGTTTCTGATCAGGAAAAAAAGAGAAGGCAATAAACATACAAAAGACATGCAAAATGAGAAGTAGAACATTGGATTGATGTGGCTCTGAGAAACGTGTATGTAAACAACAAACAAGAGTATTAGCCTTCAATGGGACGGTTTGTGAAAAGGGAAAAAGCAGTCCTATACTTTATAAAAAATAACAACTATTAACATGGATATTTAAACATTAATTTCAATTATAGTGTATTGGTAAACACACATTTGGAGTGCTGTGTTTGTTTGTGTTTAAAGTCAATTTTTGTATCATTTATAGAGCAGTTGCTCAAAATAAGTGTTACTGGGCCAGTTTGTATTTATTCCAATTTTAGTAGGTATCAGAGAAAAGCCAGGTTTTAAAGGCTTTTTAGAAATGACTCATCGCCAAGATCGAATGTGGCTTTGATGGCAGTCGATTCCAGAGACTGGAAGCTTGAAAATAGAAACTTCAGACTTGAAACTTCTCATGCACACATACAAAGCCCTAGACAACACAGGACCAGAATACCTGAACAGCCACATACATTTTTGCCAACCCACCCGACGCCTACGGTCTACCTCCCTCCCACACATTCTTTACATCTGCAAAAGCAATACTGTAAGTCGCTCATTCTCCTACATCGCACCTAAGACCAGGACCAACCTCCCTCAACACATCAGAGCCTCCTCCTCTCTTCTTCATTTCTGTAAGAAGCTGAAGACCTGGCTCTTAGAATAAGCACCTTGGGGACCACAGACATTCACACCTCGAGTGGTTAGTGCACTATACAAATCAATTTAACATAATAGAAGCAGTACCCTCCCATAAGAGCTTTTTTGAACTACCAACAGATTGGCTGTGGTGGAGCACAGTGATTTAACAATGTGATATAGCAAAACACACAGAACGTCTGCAAAATGCACGACGCACAGCATAAAGTGCATTGAAATAGATTAATTCTTTAATGAGCAACCAAAGTATGTATGACAAGAACAGATGTACATGACTACATTTCCCTGCACCTGTGTCTAGGTGGGCTGCCTGATTCTGAAGGACCTGCAAAATGTAGTCAAGGAGTACCAAGTAAAGATAGTGGGCATGATCCAAACTTTGGCCCATCCATGGCCATGATTGCCCAAAATATTCAAAAACTTTAAAAAAAGGGAGAAATGTCCTCATTTTGCGTATGTGAGCTGTCCAAATAGCAGCTAGAGTGTAGATCTTGAAAGCCATTGCAAGTTTGGAATCAAACTTGCTTCCCAAATTGCAGATTAAATTGACAGGTGTGGGCAAAGTTTATATCACGGTGGCCACAGGATTCCAACCAGGGACCAGATCTTTAATTTACCTCCAACTTCCATGGTTTAACTGCATTAAGCATGAGCAAGTAATTTCCCACCCACCCCAGATGTGCCTCATACACTGCTGCAACTACACAACCAATGATACATACCCCTAAGCCTAAAACTAAACTGGATATAGTCAGCCTGCATGCTGAATTTCACATAACTGGATTGGACAAGAGTGGCCAGAGGTAGGGGAAAGGGTGGGCCCCTGAGAAACTCCACGTCCTACACCAATAGACAAAGTTGACTAAGGCAAACAGATTGAGGCAACTATTTTGAATTAGCCTAAATCAGGACATCATTGAACCAGTGATTCTACAGATCCTAAGAGATCAATCAGTCTCTGGTGCTCTCCTTTACAGATAACCCTACGCTTGACTGGTCTAATTTCCAAAGAGGACTGCTAGCAGTTGCAGAATGGACTAATTGCAATTGCCTACACCTGAACGCAAAAAAAACGTAAGCCCTCCTACTGGGAAAAGACACCAACTCTTGGGGTGACCACTGGTGGCCCATTTCCCTCAAACCTCCCCATTCCCAGGTCCTCCATAAAAAAGCTAGTTGTTCCCATGGACAGTACCTTAGCCTTTGAGGCCCAAGCTAAATCAGTAGCAGGCACTTGTTTTCAGCTTTTGAGAAGCCTGAAACCCATTCTTGGCCTCTTTGACGCTAGCACCTGAAAAACTAGTAAATCAGGCAGTAATTCTGTCTTGACTAAACTACTGTTATGTCATGTAACTAGACACCGACAAGTCAGACGTCAGAAGACTCCAGCTTACCAAAATGCGGCAGCTAGGCTGTGTTGTTTCTCTTCTGAAGTTTTGCCCTGTCTCTGGTCTTTTCCACAAACTGCATTGGATCATAGTAGAAGAACACACCCACTTTAAAACCTCGTATGAATCTAAGAAGATTTTGACTCTCAGAGGTCCCGCATTTTGTCCAATCTCTTTTCTTGCTACTGACACTCCTGCCTTCTTCACTCGGCAGATCTTAATTTGGCCACTGTACTGAAATTCAGGAAAGCCAGAGCTGGAGGTCATTCCTTTAGTGCCAAGGCCCCTGCTCTTTGGAATTTGCTATCTCTTCCTATCAGGAAAACTGAGAACCATCTCACTTTAGGAAATCCCTGACACATGGCTTTTCTCCACCTAATGCCAGTCATTATCTGTTAGGCCATAAGTTACAGCTTATCCATCTTTGAGGTCTAGCTATGGGAAGCCCGGTTTTTGAGGCAGCTAGGGACTTTATAAATACCTATAACATAATGACCAACAGTATCAAATGTTTGTAGCAGATCCAACATGGTAAGTGCAATGAAACTGACAGTATCATCAATTAATTGCTAAATCCTAAATCCTAGGCAAGAAAAAGCCTGAGTAAGGTTCAGAACATCTTTCGAGTGAAGATATGTGCAGATTTGCTTAGCAATATGATCCCCCAGTAAGTTTAGCTGCAGCAGGCGAAAGAGAAATAGGATTATAGTTACTTAAGACATTAGAGACAGCTGCCACCTTTGTTCCCTAATGACATCGATATTGCATTTTTAACTTGACCTGGAACAATTCCAGATACTGAGGATATTTAAGAATCATTCTACAATTACTAATGGTCAACAGCACCTGAAAAGCATCTAAAAAACCTGAGGAAGCAGACAAGACCAATCGACTAGTGCATTACCTCCCCCCCACCCCCCACAGAAGGCAGTTGTAAGCATTCTGCAAAACTGGGATTAAAAAAAGTTTATTTAATGGATTTTAACCTGGTCAGATAATGTCATTGATGGCTGATGAGTTTCCTTCCAGATGTGCAGCTCTATGACGTTATGATATCACCAAGAGGTTTGGTGCCGCATAAGAGAGGCATAACTTACCATACCTTCATCTTCAACCTATTATCCCAAGATCAGCAAATTACCTTTCACAGACTCCAAATTATACACCACCCTGCTTTACACCAGGCCTTGGGAGGAAATCAAAAACGTTCCAAGTGAAACACCTGGACAAAAGATTTGTATTTCCATAGATTGTGTAGAATGGCATATGACTTTGTAACTTAAACAAGTTGATGATTATACTTCCAGGATGTTTACGATTTAATGTTTTTATTTTTGTATAGCATCAAAACAAGGCATTAGAGATATGGTAGAAAACTGAATCAATCCATATTAATGCGGACAGATGAGGAGAAGGGTGATTTGGAAAAGTCACATCTTGAGTATTGTTTTCAAGAAGGACAAAGAATCTACCAACTTTTGCCAACCATAGATGATGAAAAATGGTTTGGGCTGATGAAAAATGGTTTGGGCTGAATTAATATATAATCAATGTGAAGCAATACAATGAACATTTCAATCCCAAAGGTAGTTAAAAAATATTGTGTTTAAAAAGAGTTTCAAGAGCGTTCCTTATTAATCTGAAAAGTATGTAATATTCATTAAAACATGGGACTCCACATGACAGTAAGATTAAACTGGTTCACTGATAGAATATCGATGACAAAAACATTGATGTTAAAAATATCGAAAAAAAATATAAAGAATACAAAAATGTCGACTCCCATACCACCACAGGTAAGTATAAAAATATTGAATCAAAAATATAGATGTAAAAAATATCTGTTTAAATATATACATATAAAATAAATTAATATATATTAAATATTAAGATTAATTAAAAAAATACAATTAATATACATTTTAACAAAATATAAGAAACTTATTTAAAAAAACATAAACACAGACATAATTTATACATATATATTTACCATGAAATAGTTAAACTATTATCTTTAATTTTAAATCTTTAAAATGATATAAAAATGAAATATATCTCTCTCTATGTATATGTATATATATATATATATGCATATATATCAATAATCTAGAATACAAAAAAACATTCTATAATAATTTCAAACATTAAACTATTAAAAAATATTTAAAATTAAATTTGCCAATGCATTCAGTGCAACAGTAGGAAAAGTGCTGGATAGAAAAATAATAAAATGTACTATTCCAACTCCAGTGAGTGCAACAGTAGGGAAAGTGTTGGATAGCTAAGGGGTAAAAAAAAAAAACTTTTGCCACTCTAATGAGAGCAACAGTACAGAAAGTGTTAGATAGCGGAGATGAAAAAAATACTATTCCCACTCCAGAGAATGAAACAGTAGGGACAGTGTTGGATAGCAGAAGAGTAAAAATTACTATACCCACTCCAGTGAGAGCAACAGTAGGGAAAGTGCTGAATAGAAAAATTATAAAATGTACTATTGCAACTCCAGTGAGTTAATTAACATTAACTATATATTAATTAATTAAATACAAATTACTTCCCACCCTTTACTCCTATATACACCAAAACACACACCTAAAATTAATGAGAATTAATTATGAATTAAAATTAACATCTTATTATGAATTCAATTAAAAATAAATTACTTCCCACCCTTAACACCAATAAACACCACAACACGCCTAAAATCAATTACAGAATTACCATAATTATTAACCAATTAATTAAAATTAATTAACAGCCAATTATTAATTCATCAATTAAAAATAAATTACTTCCCATCCTTAACATCTATAAACATCACAACACACACCTAACAATATTTACAGTTACCATAATTAATTACCAATTAATTAAAATTAACAACCAATTAGTAATTAATAATACATTACTTTACTCATTTAGCACTATAACATCTCAATTTAACAAATATTAATTTAAAAAAAAGAATCAATAAATTTAAGTTAAATCAATTTCTTCCCACCCTATTCCCCTATAAACTCACAACCCGCTATGGAACTAAAAACACAGAATTCAAATTTTAAAAAATGAACTACTATATTAAAAATACAAACAATTGTTACACAACAAAAATATCCAACACATACATATAAAATATATACAAAAATCCAAAACATTAAACAAACTATATTTTTAATAACTATATTTTTGCAAACGATATTAAACACTTCGATATTTTTAACATCTATATTTACTTACCTAAAATCGATATTCTTGACCACAAGAATCTGTATGTCGATATTTCTGAACCACGATATTTTTTAATGAAAATTCTGCACCAGATTAAGGCTAGTAATCCCTGTACCATTATTAAAGTAACATTTAAGCATGCCTAAAGCTGTGAACATCTGATGCTGAAGTAAAGCAAATTTGCATTTACATCCTCATCATTAGAATTTGCTACATGTGGGCTACAACTCATATCTAATAACCTACAATGAGTACTTGGGTCTGAAGGTGTAGTGTAGGAAGTGTGATCAGCAAGGGGCATTTGATTATTGCAGCAGGAAAAATGCAAAAACGAGACTAGAATGGTACATGAATTGGAACAGTGTAAAGAGAAATAAATTAGAAAATAAAATACATGAAGATTCAGGGCTAAACTCACCATCGTCTCAATAAGCCTCAGAAAAAATTGAACACAGGAAAAAGTTAAAGAAAATAGACAAGGCCAAGAGGTGTATTACAAAAAAGTGCCCTGGAGTCACAATAGACATGAACACCCGCTTTCTGAGCCCATGGAGTGCTTTGGTATAACAGAAAGGGCTCCTTAGGTAATACTGATAACGCTGGCGCACATGAGTGCCAGCACTATTGTGAGCAGGTATTCCTGCATTTTAATGAGAGCGTGGTCCCATGTGAATGACGGAATCAGTTTGCCTCTGTGCCCCCGCCGAATTACGCACGTGAATGGTTTGGCAAACAGGCTCTCAGAAGGCACGCTGAGAGTGCTCCAGAAAGGCGTGGTGCATTGTTAGCCTGCTCAACGAGGGAAGCCCTCTGGAGGCTGCAAGGAAGTCCCATGGAGCACCAAGACATGCCCCTGAAGGGATGTTGGGTCACTCACTGCACCCACCTGGAGGGGCATCTCTTTGCCCTCTTTAAAGGACAGGGAAGTTGCCACCTGTACAGAGCAACGAAATCGACTGTAAAAAACGGCTCCATATTTCACTGAATGCACGGACCCCAGGGCAGGTCAATTTCACAGCTGCCCTGTGGGCAGACGTTCTTTGTAATACGGCGCACTATCCTGGTCTGAGCCAGGTGTACCTTTTGAAAGGTGAGGCGTGGTGCACTCAGGGATAGTGTGGCTAATATATAATCCGAGCTCAGGAGAGTATACAGGGTTATTTTGATGGCACAATCACTTGTAATGGCAGCTATACCTTTGGTAATAATTATGCCCCCATAGAAAGGGATAATATAAAATATCTTCTACAGAAGAAGGAACTAAAGCTAGGTTGCTGTGGGTATGACCAAGAACAGGTGTGTTTTGAAGATTAAAGAAAATCAGAATAAGGAAGTGTGCACCCAATGCGGATTAGTAATACACTAATTATACAGGAGGGTGCTTGGAGAGAGGTGGAGGGGCATTCATTTAGTGATGGACACATGATATGTACCAATGGCACACAAGGAGAGAACTCTGGGTATATTCATGAGAAAAAAACAATTTCAACAGAGTCACAAATGTTTTATATATAAAGCAGTGGTGTACCGTAAGCCACGGGTAAAGCTGCAAAAGTATTGCCTTTTATCAAGTAAGTTTTCAAATGTTTTTGAGTAGGTTAATCAAATGTACAGTGCCACTGATCTGATTAATTTATTTTTACGACATTGATTTGATTCATTTTGGGCAATTAATCATAGTTTACATTGCCCCCTGCAGAGAACAATTGCTGACTTATCCCAGAGTTATCGACAGGTTCATTGATTGTTGACCTATTGTAACCTGGAGGATTATCCTCTATAAACAGGAGACGACGAAAGTCTGGGATCCATTAAACGAGCTGGATGCAACTGAAGTATCCAAGTCACATATTACATCCTGGTCAAGACTCTTGGCAATATCCTGCGTGCTGCACCCAACATATTTCCCCATTGACTGTTGTGAGAAACACCTACAGCAGTATTCACTCATCCATAGCTGAATAGCATCATTTTCATGATAGCAATAAGGGGACTTCTGAGGGAGCTCACCACTTCAGATGTGACATCTGCCCCACGTTTGGCATGAAAGCACACGTTTGTAAAGGACTCTGGGGTTTTGTAGGCTGTAAGAAGAGATTGCTAGACGGTAAGTATACTATCCTTAGGGAGAAATTAAGTGAAAAGGCTGTGGTTAAATTACCATATGTCTGAAGGAAAATTAAACACAATAATCATAAGTGAACATTCCCACTAGACCTCTTTACATGAATAAACTGAAATTAATTCAACGCAGTCGCTGACCCAAATGTTCTTTCAAGAATTGTTTACATTCTTCTTAGACTACCTTATTTGTAAACATTTCAAACTTTTACATAAATTGCACCACATTTTGTTCATATTTCTTTACATAAAAGCCATCTATATTGCACTTCTTTGTCACATCAAAAAATACACTACAATAGTATATAAAAAATGTTGATCAGAACAAGACAAATTGATACACAGAATACTACACAGTACCCCACTCGTAATCTACTGTCTCTCATTCATACCCACGCACTGCATTAACACACGTTCCCCACATACAGTTCTCATGACCTCAGAATAATCCGAAGTAGCCCAACAAGGAGATCTCTTCTTTTAATCTGCCCTCGCAGTGTCTTGGTGCAGGATCTCCACACAACCTTTGTCAATGTACGTTTCGGTGGATACACAGCATACCTAGCCTCCTTCTTCAGGACCAAAGTCCAGTACATTAATTCGCAAGCACAAGTGTGGGTACATTCTAATAAAAGGAAACCAACTAAATCTACTGGTTACTGAATAAAAATATATTTAATAAATAATTTAAAACTACCTTTCTATACAAGCGAAAACAGAAAAGTATGCTTCACCAAATCGACTGAATCCACTCACCAATATGAGCAGTGAAAATCGTGCAACGAATTAAAAATAGAATACCATTATCAACAATGAATGGTGAAGGAAAAATATACATAGAGAAAGAAAAATATACACAGTGGCAGGGTTTGTTCAAGCCTTCAAGGGGGAGAACTCTGCATATATCCATAAAAAACTATTTCAACAGAGTAAAAACGTTGTATATTTAAACAGTTATAGAGCAGATAGAATCAGTAGAATGATTGCCCCATTGACTGTTGTGAGAACATACTGTGGCAGTATTCACTCCTACATCACTGAAATAATATATTTACCCAGGCGTCATTTTCATGATAGCAATAATGAGACCTCTCGGTGAGCTCACCGCCTCAGATGTGACATCTGTCTACCACAAGGTTAACCTGTACCTATTATCAATATATCTGACAGTGCCAATCACATCTCTAGGGACTATTTATTTTCTGTGGATTACTTTTGGCCGGGGTTGATAGCCACAGTCTTCCAGAAAGTGATTGTGAAGTGGTGTTCCAAGATGTGAGATTTCTAAAATGAACTCCTAGTGCTCAGAAGAGAGAAGAGACTTGAGTTAGCAACAAGAGTAATTTATTAAGGTATTTAAAATATTGCTGTGTAGCACTCTGATATTCAGGAAAGACAAATTCAAGTTGAAACAAGGAGTGATAAGAGTATTTGGCAGGAAATTGGTGCATGAAGAGTGAGGCTAAAAATAGATGTGGTAGCGTCCACGTGCGAACTCTGAAGCCAAGTACTATGGGACATAATCCAGCATTTCTTGCCATAGCAAATTATCATTAAAAACTATGGCTCTAATGTATCAAAGCCCAACTTATGGATATTTAATTTGTGAGAAATACTGACTCACAAAATGTGAATCGCTAATTTAGATGTGCTAACATTACCTGCAGTGCAATACCAAATTGTTATGATTTGCTAACGCAAAATACTAAGGGGTCCATTAGGATGGTGGTCGGAAAACCATCCCAACTGCCATGGTAGCAGAAATTAACCGTCCTCTGGTACCGCTGCAAAACCAGCGGTCCGATTAGGATCAACCGCCACAAAATTCCGACCGCAGCGGAACGATGCCATGAAAGACCGCCGGTAGCTGGTGAAAATCCGTTTGCGGCGGTCAGATTCGTGTCGGAAACACAAAACCGCCACTAGGCCAGCGGAGTGACTGCATGTAAAATTAGGATTCCATTGAGGTGACAGCGGGATGATCCGCTGTTTCTGACAAACCGCAAAACAAACAGTGATGAATGGGTGAGCCGGCGGAAGGGCTGATGCATGGCCACCGCTGCAAACGCTCAGTGACAAATATGGCAGTCAACAAAAAAAAAAAATCATCAAGTCCACCAAGTGCACACATCACACTAGCTCAGCCCCAAAAACCACCGAGCACACCCCAATGACACACCACGATGGGAACTTAAAAAATACAAAGCCCAGGACAACCCACACAACACACCTGACAGCAATACTCCATTTTGACAAACCACATAGCGGAGTATAAAACCAGCCCCTTCCCTGACCAGAATCCTTTGCACTACTCCAGCCCTGAAGGAACTAAACCCTGCAGCACATTAGATAGACAAAACACCACACATCTAACCAGCACAGCAACAAGCGCACACACCACCTACACCACCCTCACAACTGTACCTCAAACCATTTGCACATCACATACAATGGCACAAAAGAAAATGCCCAAATTCACTGACAGTGAGTTGTTAGTCATGGCAGATGAGATAATCAGAGTAGAACCACAGTGTTTGGTCATCTGGTTCAAAAGACACCACAAGCCACCAGAGCACAAATGTGGGGCAGGATAGTCAACAAGGTCAATGCAGTAGCGACCACCCCGTGCACCAAGCAGGAAATCATGATGTGGTGGCATGACCTGAAGAGGATGGTAAAACAGAAGAACTACAAGAACCGTCAGCTGGCTCAGATGACTGGCAGTAGCCCTCCCATTCCACCAAGAACATTCACTGCATGGGAGGAGAAGGTGCTTGCCATACTGCATCCAGAGAGTCTCACAGGATTTCCCGGGGAAGTAGAGGTTGGGAAGTACAAACAAATGTCTACCATTACACTGCTATGTACTGTCTTTCACAATTACAAAGCTACACCTCCTAGCCCAATTCCATTCCTCTGCACCACACACTCCCCAACACATGGATTACAGATGTAAGAACACACCCGAACCGAAGACCCTGCAATGCATCCTCCTCAACGTCCGATCCCTCCACAAACACGCCACCGAAATCTGGGACCTCATCGACAGCACCACCCTGGATGTAGCGTTCCTCACCGAAACATGGGCCAACTCCTCCTTGGGACTAGACATCACCATCGCCATCCCCCAAGGATACAAGTTCTCCAGGAAGGACCGCCCATGAGGAGGAATTACCATCGTCCACAAATCCACCCTCTGCCTGAGCACACTCCCTGAAGAGCCCACAGACCTGATGGAATACCTTTACTTCAAGATACTGGCCAGCCCCACCACCACCCTCCGAGGCACCCTCATCTACCGACCCCCTCGACCCTGCGGACTTTTTGCCGAATTCATTACGGACATCATCTCCCCGCAGGCCATCGCATCCACCAACTACATCCTGCTCAGAGACCTCAACTTCCACCTTGACAACCAACTGGACCCCAGCACCACATCCCTCCTGGACAACCTCCACAACATTCGACTCCGCCAGATCGTGACTAAACCCATGCACTCAGCAGGACACACCCTTGCCCCCCTCTTCACAACAGGAAACTCCATCACCTTCAGCCACACCACCAAACTCCCATGGACCGACCATCAATGTGTCCACTTCACCTTCAGAACACCCACCATCCACTGACACCAGCACCTGCTCCCACGAAGAAATTGGACCAGAATCACCGATGACCAGCTAACCTCATGACTCAGCATCTCCACCACTACTGTCGTGGAAAATGACAACCCCAATGCCGCAGCCCGAACCTTGCACAGATGAATAACTGACAGCACAACACTTTAGCCCCCTCAAGAAAAACAACAACACCCACGCAAAGAAAGCTAGATGGTTTACCAATGAACTTCGAGAGTCCAGACACACCTGCCGCCGCCTCGAAAAGGTCTGGAGGAACACCAAATCCACAGAAGCCCACAACAACTTCAGAGCCGCCATCAAAGTACACCACCAACTCATCAGAAAAACGAGGAAAAAAGTGATCAAAGACAGAATCTCCACCCACGCACACAACAGCAAAAAACTCTTCAACATCATCAAGGAGTTCGCCCAATCTACCAGCGAGTCCACCAACATCCCACCCTCACAAGACCTCTGCGACAAACTCAGCACCTTTTTACACCACAAAATCAAGAGCATCTATGACATCTTCGATGAAGACAACCAACACACTGAACCCTCATCAACCACCCCGACACCATGAAGCCAACGATCGACAACTGGACAGCCCTCACCACCGAAGACACCCCTTCCCCCACCACATTTTCAACCGAGCCGCTGATACCATCGCACCCATGCTCTGCCACACCATCAACTGTTCCCTGGCAACAGCATTGTTCCCCGATGACTGGAAACACGCCAAGATCAACCCCCTCCTAAAAAACCCTCGGCAGACCTCACCGACCTCAGAAACAACAGGCCCATCTCCCTGCTCCCATTCCCAGTGAAAGTCATTGAGAAAGCTATCAACAGCCAACTCGCCACAGTCATCGAAGAGCACAACATCCTCAACTCCTCCCAATCTGGCTTCAGAAAAAAACACAGCATAGAAATGGCCCTCCTCTCCACAACAGACAACATCTGCACCCTACTGGACAAAGGAGAAACAGCAGCCCTCATCCTCCTCGACCTTTCATCGGCGTTCAACACAGTCTCTCACTGAACCCTAATACACAGACTCCACAACGCAGGGATTTAAGACAAGGCCCTCAACTGGATCCACTCCTTTCTCTCCAGCAGAACGCAGTGGTCAGAGTCCCCCCTTTCCTCTCGGACCCTACACCAACCACCTGCAAAGTCCCCCAGGGGTCATCCCTCTGCCCTACACTCTTCAATGTCTACATGGCTCCGTTCGCCCCCATCGTCAGAACCTACAGACGCAACATTGTGTCATACGCAGACGACACCCAACTCATCCTCTCCCTATCCAACGAACCCAACACCGCCAGACATAATTTTCAACAAGGCATGGAAGCTGTCATCAAATGGATGAAAAACAGCTGCCTTCAACTAAACACCAACAAAACAGAAGTACTCATCATGGGCCCACACCCCGATGCCTAAAAAGACACCTGCTGGCCCCCTGCCCTCCGAAGTCCGCTTACCCCCACAAACCACGCATGCAACCTGGGAATCATCCTGGACTCTGAACTCAAAATGGACCACCAGATCAACACCATCTCATCCTCCTGCTTCCACAACCTCTGCCTCCTACGCAAGACCTTCAAATGAATCCCCCTCGAACACAGAAAGACCGTCACTCATGCTCTGGTCACAAGCTGAATCGACTACAGCAACGCACTCTACACCGGAATAAACAAAAACCTCACATTCAAGCTACAGAACATCCAGAACGCTGCTGCAAGACTGGTCCTCAACCTGCCAAGACACTGCCACATCTCCCAGCATCTGCGCACACTCCACTGGCTCCCATTGAAGCTAGAGTCACCTTCAAGATACTCACAGATACCCCCAAGGACCTCCATGACACCGGACCAACATTCCTGAACAGCTGACTCAAATTCCAAGCACCCCACAGGACCATATGATCAGCCCAGCTCTCCTACGCCGTGGTCCCCCTCACCAGAAAGACCAGATCAGGCGGCCGCTCTTTCTTGCGGCCAGAGCCTGGAACGCCCTCCCTCTCCACTTCAGACAGACAACATCTCTCTCCATCTTCACAAGAAACCTCAAAACCTGGCTCTTCGACAGACCCACTCCATGAATGGACTGGAACCTGCTAAACGCCTCTCACCCAGTGCCTTGAGACCCTCATGGTTGAGTCGTATCTCTTAACAAACGTGTGATTGATAGATTGTAGGTAGCCATCTTCTCAGGTAAGGGTGTTTGGGGGTGGGAGGCCTGCACTACAACTCCCACTAGACACCCCTGTCCCACCCCTCAGCAGGATGTCGCACTCCCCCCACGCAGAAGCATGTGGCAGCCATTGTATTACAACAACCAAACTTACAGGTAGTTAGCCATCTCCCCAGGGAGTGGTGTTTGGGGGTGGGAGGCCTGCACTACAACTCCCACCAGGCCCCCCTGTCCCACCCCTGAGCAGAATGTAGCATTCCACCACACCCAGAAGCATTGGGCAGCCATTGTATTGTTCACCTTCACCTAACAGGTAGGTAGCCTTCTTCAAAGGGAGGGGTGTTTGGGGTTGGGAGGCCTGCACCACAACTCCCACCAGGCCCCCCAGTCCCACCCCTGAGCAGGATGTAGCACTCCATCACACTAAGAAGCATATGGCAGCCATTGTATTGTTCACCTTCACCTAACAGGTAGGTAGCCATCTTCCCAGGGAGGGGTGTTGGGTGTGGGAGGACCGTACTACAACTCCCACCAGGCCCCCTTGCCCCAACCCTGAGCAGGATGTAGCACTCCACCACACACTCCGAGAGATGTGTCAGAAATTCCACCCAAATGTGACAACAGAACAGGTAAGTAGACAGTGTATGCACCTCACCATTCCTCTTAAAATGCATGGGGCCATATGAGAACACCAGCCCTCACAGCCCACCAAAATTGACACAGATCCAATAGCCACTTACAGCGTGCAAACAGCTAAGCGTTTGTAACTGTCACAGGAACCAAAGTGTGAGTCACCAAATCACATGTTGAAGAAATTCAGGGCACAATCATGCACGGCGCTGAATGCTATCTGCAAGTGCCATGGGGCAGAGCTTGAAGGACCATATGAAAACAAAGCAAGCATGGTCTGTACTACAAATAAAGCAATGCATATGACATGACAAAGGTACGCATGAGATAACAATGGATAGTCCATGCACAGATGTCACGTCTGCCAGGCAGAGTAATCAACGAAGATGCTTCATAGATGGAATTGTTGTGCCACTAGTTGTTAGATGACAGCATGTCCTTATAATCACAAAATCTGCATGTGGTGCATGGTAACTATTGACATGTCACACCATGGACAAGTAATGTATGTACCTCACATCACGTCATGATGCACAGTACTGTGCAGGCATTTACTGTGAGAACTAGTAAACAGTGTGGTGCATAACCTGTAAATAAGATACATCTAACACCAAGCTTGAGGGTAGCACGTCAATGACCATTTCCCCTCTGTCCCACAGGTGACCGAGAACTGACAGTAGAGGATGACGACACCAACCTGCACAGCCAGACTCCACCCCTGGATCATGGACTCTCTGATGATGAATCCCTGGATTTCAAAGATGCGGAGCATGATACCGGCCCATCAGGCATGCTAGGGCACAACAGGTCCCAGGACCCCACTGTCCCTCCCGCACCACATCAGCAACAACTACGCTGACCCCTGCTGTAATTACCTGTGCGGCCTCGACCACCACCACCACCAGTGCTGCCTGCAACACTCTCCCTGTCTCAAAGGATGATCACCCCACCCCAGCAACTGAGGAGGGCAGGTAGAGTGGGCGGGTATGTAGAGGGATGATGCCACAGGTAGCAGTGCATGTGGGAGGGCAAGTGGGAGTCAAACACAACCGGACACAGGGACTGAATCCCTGGCCAACATCGCCAGAGTCCTTGGGGCCTATGAACAACCCAGGGACATACAGGCCAGGCTCTGGAAGATTCTTGTGAGTTCCGCCTGGTGCTGAGGTCCATAGACACCCGCATAGGCCAAATCATGGACCTCTTGGCCCAGCTTGTGGCAGGTCTGAGAGAGAGGTTTGCGGCCCAAACAACAGCTCAACCTCCCTCCAGTGGCCCACAGGATGACAGTACCCTAACCTCCCTGCGGCCACAGAGAGGGTGCTGGGAGTCTTCAGCAGAGGCTCCCCTTGCCAAACGATTGAGGGGCCAAAGAAATCCCAGGGAGGATCCCATGGCAAAGCGACAGCCAAACGCCAGTCAAGGAGCCAGCCATGATGGCACTCCTCTTTACTATTGTATTGACTTTGTTGACTGTCCTTCCCCATACTGCCAGGTTAATGGCATTCATCTGTTGTGTGGAAAATAACTGAAATGGCTGTTAGCATCAGCTGAAGCCATTTTGTTTTCGTCAGCCATTTCAGTAAGCCATGTGCTCGCCATGGGCTTCTCCCTCTTCACTATTGCCTGCCCTTGTATTCTGCTTAAGTAATCAGTTACAGTTAACTCCTTCAGTACTGAGCCAGAGCACTACACATGCTCAGAAAGGCCTAGCTGGTAGAATGCACCTGCTCTTAGTGTATAACTCTGAGGCTGTTTTTACTGATGTAAGGAGAAATGTCTCTCCTCCCACTTTGTTGAGCAAGCAATTTTTGTATACCCATATTAGTCAAATATGTGCCAGTACCTCCCCTTGGTCTTATGTGGACTATGCACCAAATGTATATATAAGGTCCCTGGTTTCTGAACTCCTTAGACTGTCTCATACAGTGGCCTGAGGGTACCGTATTGACGCAGTCTCCCTCATTTGAGGTTAATAAATGCATTCTTTTGATATTATAGCTTCCGTGCCAATCTATTCTTTGTTGCTTTAAGGACCAGGTGCATCAGTGAACCCCTAAAAAGGTTTTTTTATTCTACAGTTGGACTGGTTCACCACATCAATGTGGTGACTACTCAATTGTCTCATCTTCCATCACTGACAACTCATTGATTCCCTATTCACCTTTTTGTAAATATTCACTTCCCTGTCACATATACCCATTGTAAATAAACACTCCTTACACACATATGTTTTCGTGTCTGCTCCATGTTTATCACAGGATGTACAATGTTGACCATGATTACAATGTAGCAGGAGCACGGATTGTTTGTAGGCAATAAGAGGCTGAAGGAACCTAGAAAAACACAAGAGAACAATATTCACCTGTCAGGTGGCGGCATCACAACCATTACACAACATTTGTCATCAAGGTACTCCAATCTGCACACATTACAATAAGCAACAGTACCGACATAGACATCCTGCAGCTGTGCATATCTACCCTGTCCCAGAAATATTAGCAGCCAGCACAGAGGCAACAACAGGCAGCAGTCACAAAGCTCTCCTAGGCCTTTTCACCAACAACATCAGCAGATGGCTCAAATGGTTAGAGCGGCAGACCCTGATGCAGAGGTCTGGTCCGGGACCAGGGTTCAATACCCGCCTCGGCGGGTCTTGGGCTCAATTTCCTCGGACCTGATCATTCTCGCCTCAGTGCCTATTCTAATCATGGGTCCCACTCTGCAACTCTGGGCAATAGCTTGCTTAATCTCCACAATGGCCCCAACAGCGCTGGGATGCCTGGCTTCACCTTGGGGGTGCCCAGGAGTGGACATTCCACAGGGAAAAACCAGGAAGGGTCCCTAAGCGGTATACGGACAGCGCCGGGACACCTCCGTTGGAGGTAGCTGTGCGCTTTACAAATGGCATTTACATTTACATTTACAATGGCCCATTGTACGTTTTCACTCACCTTGGTAGCAGTTGGTGAGCTGTTGGCGCAGGTCGACTCATTTTACTCCTCTCCACTATCCTCATCACTGGACTTGTGTGGGTTTGCAGGTGGGGCCCTCGGCTGCTCATCAGCGTCCAGGAGCAGGGGCATCTCCTTGTGCAAGGCCAGGTTGTGGAGCATGCAACTTTAATCTGACACACCTTTTTGGGTGAGTACATCAGTGCACCTCCGGTCTTGTCCAGGCAGCGAAATTGTGACTTCAGAAGACCAAAAGTATGCTCCACCACACAACGTGCCCTCCCATGGGCATCATTGTAGCTGACTTCAGCCGGGGTCCTGGGACTCTGCAGTGGGCTCAGCAACCAGGGCCGGTTGGGAAATGCAGAGTCACCTAGGTGTGAGATACACATACCGATTTTGTGATATAACTGTGGCAGAGAACAGCATGTCACACATACAGCACGCTACTTGAGTCTGAATACTCACCCACAATCCATGCACGCTCCGGAAGCAGATTTGCCTTTAGCTTGGCACAATGCTGTTACGCAGGATGTATGGGTCATGGGCAGAGCTGGGAAATTTGGCACAGACGTGTGAGATAATCATATCCACCTGGCACACCACTTGCACATTGATGGAATGGAAATGTTTCCTATTCCTGTAGATGTGCTCACATGCCTGTAGTGGAACCAGGCCAACATGTGTGCAGTCAATGGCACCAACAACATTAGGGATGTGCCCAAGGACATAAAAATCACCATTCAGAGGCACCAATTTATGTCTCCTGGGGAAATGGATGTATCTGTCCTTGTAGGTCATCATAGCAGACAGGACATCATGTAGCATCATGCTGAACATTGGTTGCGACATCCCACCTGCAATGGACACAGTGTACTGGAATGATCCAGTAGCAAAACAATTAGTGAGAATAACAAGGACCCCCTGGTTGACCAATTGTAACAATTCCTAGGTCAGGGACATAACAACATGTGAAATAACAACCTAAGCAATTCACTTTATGCTTGTCAGATCTTATGATAGAGAGGCAGGAAAAACTAATGACATAAAAATATTGCTTTTTATTAGTTCAATCAAAAGGTTATACACATTAATACATCAGTTAAAAAGATGTATAACTCAAAGACGAAGAGCTAATACATCAAACATAGGTAAAATCAATTACTACAACCAAATATATTTGTTAAAAAAGGGAGAAAAACTTTTTTTCGAATACAAAACAACACAGTGGCACAAATTTATTGTCGACGCGCGTTTCGGCGACCAGCGACTTCTTCAGGAGTAGCCACGTATTACCTATAAAATACAAAGAAATATATAGTATAGTAGATACTTTTAAACTTATTACAAAGAAAACTACAATAGATTAAAATGCATAAATAATTAAACAAAAACCTTTCTATTGAACTTTTAGCATTTCAGTAAAAGCACTGATTTAAAAAGTCTCATTTCTGGGGGGGCGTGGCTAGCAGCCAAGCATGGCGGCCGCTTAGCGTGAGAGCTCCCGAGGGCACTGCAGCCTTTTCAGAAATCCGTCATACTTATCCGCCATCAAGCGCGCCTGAAGCGGCGGCGTCCGAGTCCGGGACCCAAGCGGTGTCACCGGTCCAAGTCTCGTAAAAATCGGAGCACCGGAGCCCGAGCAGCATCGAGAGGCGAGTGGAGGCCTGTAGCGGGAGGCGAAGCACCGGCCTTGCGTAAAGTCTCGGCCCCGGCGGAAGTGAGACGGACCCGGCCGGAAAAAGTGATCGCACCCCGGTGCATAGCGCTACCTTCGGACCAAGCCTGCCACTACTAGCGGAATCCTCCGGTGACAAGTAGGCTGCCGCCTACGCCACGCAGGACCGACCGGACCGACGCAGAGGTCAGTGTAACCCCAGCCTGGGCCACGAGAAACGGAGACATCGCCTTGCAGCAAATCCCCCCCCCCCCCTGAAAACAGACATACCTGGCGCCGCGTCGCTACTTGGGGCACTCTCAGACACCACATGCAGGCGGGGAGACGGAGGGCCCGCACAAAGAGCCAGAACAAACGACAATCGGCAGGTGCCCCGGGGGGGACGGTGCAACACCGGGCAGTAGCGAAGAACGCAAGGGGACCCCCGGGCCCGCCGTCAGCAGCGTCAACACACCAGCGGTGCCCATCGCACCACGGCCAGTCCAGCGCACGGATCAAGGTGCAGTGCAGAACAGCAGGGGGGGGACCGCAGAGACAGCTCCGTCTCGGAGAGAGAGACAACCGGGGACAACGACACGGTACACAGCGGTGGCTCCTGGACCTCTGCGCTACCGTCCTGGCTGACTGATAACGCTTTTCGGTGACCTCCGTCGGCCCGCGAGCCGCGGGCACCTGGAACATATCTCGGACACCCACAGGCCCCAGCACTATGGCGGGAAAAGGCCTCAGGAGCGGATCCGCACAAACCAAATTGGATAAATTCGCCTATGGACACCAAGGGCAGCAACAACCTACAGGGCGACCCTCCACGGGCCAGGCCCAGGTAGCGGAAAAGACGTCGACGATAACGCTGGAAGACATCATGAAGACGCTCACAGAAGTTAAAACCACGGTGGGTGCCATCTCTTCAGAAGTATCACTGCTGCGAGCGGACTTCCACAAAATGGCGGAGAGGGTGTCGCAGGTGGAAGTGGTCACGAAGTCACTCGTAGAAGACACCTCAGAGCTCCAATTGGCAATGGAAAAGATGCAAAAAGTCACTAAACTCCTACACGACAAGCTGGACGACCAGGAAGGGCGTTCACGCCGTAACAACGTGCGTATCCTTGGGCTTCCAGAGACGGAGGGGAAGGGGGCCATGGACCTCTATGTAGAAGACCTCATCAAGAACAAGCTCCGGCCCAAGGGCCTGTCGCACTTCTTTTCAGTAGAGAGAGCGCACAGGGTCCCGGGAGGCCCACCCAAGACGGGGGCGACTCCAAGACCGGTGCTAGCACGGCTCTTCGACTTCAGAGACAGAGACGCAATATTACAGGCGGCGAGGAACTCGCCACCAGTACAGATTCAAAATGCAACCTTAGCGTTCTTCCCGGACTACACGGCAGAGGTGGCCAGGAGACGTAAGTCCTTCACGGAGGTTAAGAAAGCACTGCGTGACAGAGAGCTGCCATACTCCATGATGTTCCCGGCTAAACTTCGGATAGTGGCTGAGGGGAAGACCTGGTTTTTTGACACGCCGGAGGTGGCTCAAGAATGGCTAGAGGGCTGGCGGCCAGCAGGGCGACGACACCGCTCACAGCGAGACCAGCCGCGACACCAAAATGAACGGACTTCGCCCAGTCAGTCCTCCCACCGACAACGCCTGGGAGGCGAGACAGAACTTGACTCCGACCTCGAGAGGGATCCATTGGACTCAGGACAATCGGCTCCGGTGTAACATTCACCTGTATTGTTTCTTGAGACTGTGTGGGCCGCGGAACCGTGGCTCGGACGTAGCTGAGTAGGGTGGGCACAGGCAGTGCCCAGAGGGGACTCACCAACTCTACGAGCAAGTAAGAGGTTTAGGGGAGGGCTGAAGCACTCTGCAAAGTTGGGGATGCGGGCGGGAGTTTGTCCGTGGAGCAGGGTAGCAGGGAGGGGGGAAGGGACTGAAGTTTATTTGTTGAAATGTTTATTCTTGTTTATAGTCATCACTCACCACCTACACAGTAGTATCACCCTGGCATCAGCAGGCCCCCTACACGACACGACACTAGTCATAGCATGGGCTGAGCCGCAGCACGCGTTGTGTGCCAGACTCCCTCATCAACCCAATGGCCAGGCCACTTAATCGCACGCCCGCGGAGGGCCCCTCCACAACCGGCACGATTCCCCCACTGCGCATACTGACATGGAATGTCCGGGGCCTGGGTGACAAAATCAAGAGAGGCTTGGTCCTCCAGGCCATAAAACGGCAGAACCCGGATGTGGTCCTCCTACAGGAAACCCATCTCACGGGATCCACCTGCAAAGCCTTAGACAGACGTGGGTACACAATGGCGATCCACGCCGACTTCACTACTGGCTCCAGGGGAGCGGGCATACTGGTGAGAAGATCTTCCCCCCTTATGGTATCCAATTGTGTGGCAGACGATCAGGGCCGCTTTGCGGCAATCCACGGACAGTGGGAGGGCAGGACCCTAAATGTGATTTCAGTATACATTCCACCAGCCCTACATTCGGTGGCCTTACCAGCTCTGGGCAAATTCCTTCTTGATCTCCCTGATGGCGACATGATTGTTGGGGGAGACTTCAACGCAGTCATGGATCCACTCAAGGACACTTTTCCCTCTAGAACCCGGCCGCGAGGCACTGCACCACTGTCAGACTTTGTGGAAGCAATGGGCCTGGTGGATCTCGGGCGGCAACTGCACACAGAAACCACTTACTACACCTACTACTCAGCGGTACACAACAGCCTATCTCGCATAGACTACTTCATGACGCTGGGCTTGGGACTGGATATGGTAGAAACATTAAACACACTACCCAGGGGGGTTTCAGACCACTCTCCGATTGTCCTATCACTGGCCACCGGAGGGAAGCGAAATGCACGACCATACCCAATTTACCCCAACTTCCTGAAAATCCCCAAGATCCGGAAGAAACTCAAACTGGCAACGTCTCTGTATTTTAATGAAAACACGGGCACAGTGGAGTCACCCTCCGTACTATGGGAGGCGTACAAAACGGTTCTCAGGGGGGCGGCCATTGCCGCGATTACGGGACACAAACGGGACTCACGGAAGGAACTTACAGACCTAGAACTTGCACTGGATACGGCCAATAACGCTCATAGGGCAGACCCCTCCCCGACCACGATACACACACTCACGCTCCGGCAGCAACAATACCTAGCCCACCTCAAAACGACAGAGAAGGGATACATAGCGAACACTAGACATAGAATCTATGATGTGGGCGACAAAGCGGGGCGAATGCTGGCGTGGCTGGACAAGAGAGGGAGTGGAGTGAGAGGTATCCATAGACTCAATACGGAGGATGGGCGGACACTGGTACACCCGGAAGCTATAGTGGGCGAACTGGCTCGTCATTATCAGGACATCTATGCACCGGGACGGAGGGTCACACAACAAATGGCGAGGGCAACACTTGCTGACATTACCATACCTAGCATAACACAGGAGGATAGCGACGCACTAGAACTGGACCCAACGGGGGAAGAAATCCAGCTGGCAATCCAGGCGTTACAGTCAGGCAAAGCACTGGGCCCGAATGGAATACCGGTAGAATGGTACAAGTCCATGGCGGTGGACCTCAGTGCCCCGCTGCTAGCTATGTATTTAGAGAGTAGAGACAGACTAGAGCTACCGCTGGACCAACGCACAGCGACGATTGTAGCAATACCCAAGCCCGGAAAACCGCCGACAGAATGCACCTCATACCGCCCGATATCATTACTGAACATCGAGGCCAAAATACTAGCTAAACTTCTGGCTACCCGGTTGATGCCCCATCTTAGCACCCTAATCCACCCTGACCAGTCGGGCTTCATGCCCCACCGGAGTACGGCGCTAAATCTTCGGCGAGTCCACGGAGTGTTGGCCCGTGCGCACCTCCTCACGGAACAAGCGGTAATCCTCTCCCTCGACGCCAAAATGGCGTTCGACCTAGTAGAATGGGAATACCTCTTTGTGGTGCTGGAACGCATGGGTTTTGGCCCAAAATACATTCGGTGGATACGGCTGCTCTACACGAAACCCGTGGCACAAGTGGTGGCCAACGGCCACACATCGCCTAGATTCCCGCTGGGCAGGGGGACCAGACAGGGCTGCCCCCTGTCCCCCCTGCTCTTTGCGCTGGTACTTGAACCCTTGGCCATCCAAATCAGATCAACGCCACTATTCGCGGGCATCAAATGGGAGGAGGGGTGGGAGGACAAAGTCTCGCTATACGCAGACGATATGCTCATATACATGACCACACCTGAGACCGGCATCCCAGCACTATTAGATCTTTGCGACACACATGGGCGCACATCGGGTTACACTCTCAATTGGTCGAAATCCACCATTTACACACTAAAAGGCCCAGAGCCGAGATTACAGGGGAACTGTCCTATGCTTAAGACGTCGGCCTCTTTCAAGTATCTGGGTATCATCATCGCGAGCGAGGAAACAGACTTTTTCGTAAACAACCTAAAACCGCCTATAGACCGCCTGCGAGCGGATGTTAAGCACTGGGCAGCTCTCCCCCTGACCCTACTGGGCAGGGCGGCACTGTACAAGATGATGGCCCTCCCACGACTCCTTTACGTACTGGAAAACACTCCGCACCTGGTGCCGCAGCGTTATTTTCAACAGATAGTGGCACTGGTCACGGTCCTGCTCTGGAACGCGGGCCCGGCGCGCATAGCATATGACAAACTGGTAAAGAGCTGGTACGAGGGTGGCATAGCGCTCCCCAACATTCAGCTCTATTACTGGGCGGCCCAACTCAAGATTATAAATTACTGGATCCACGCCCCGAAGAACGACCCGGCCTATCGGGCGGATTGGTCACAACTGGGGACGGACTGTATGCTGTCCGTACTTTACAACAAGTCACAACTGAAGGCCCTGATCGGTCCGACCAAACACACGGCGGCACTGTGGCACGTGGCGCAGACCCGTCTGGGGTGGGCAGGCCGACTCACTAAAATGACACCCTTGTGGGACACGAAAGCGCTGGGGAATCTGCGAAGCTGTAAGGGGTTTGACCGGTGGGACTCGATAGGTATTTCTACAATAGGAGACCTCTGGGAAAGTGACTCAGTATTACCATTTCCACAGTTGCAACAGCAATACAACCTCGGACCCACAGAAACGTTTAGGTATGTCCAGATTAGGCATGCATTACTACAGGCCATCCCGGCCGGCACCACACTACCAGACTCCTCTCCTTTGGAGGATAGATTGCTAACTGACTTCATGCTCCAGAGTGCCACCTCCCTCACGTACAAGAAGCTAATCAACAACCTCAAAGACCCGACGCTAAAACTTAAGGAGAAATGGGAGGGGGAGCTAGGCGATACAGACGAGTTTGAGTGGAATGAGGCCCTGGCCTCCCCAAAGGAAGTGGGAATCTCTAGTAGGCTCAGACTGGTCCAACTTAAAATCTTACACCGCATCTATTACACCAGAACACTGCTGCACAAAATACAAAGAGCAACACACCCCTACTGTTTGCGAGGCTGCGGGGAGGAAGGGACATTGTTCCACACACTATGGGAATGCCCCCAGATACGTGAATTCTGGAGACAGGTGCTCCGATCCATCTCCCAGGCCCTAAAACTTTCAGTCCTGCCTGAACCGCGTAAATGCCTTCTAAACATTTGGGACCCGAACGACCTGGGTAGATATGAACTGATTTGGGCGACACTGGCATTGACCGTGGCTAAGCGGGATATAGCACAGAAATGGGGGGCACAAGAAGCACCCACCGCCAATAGGTGGGCTAAAAACATGGACATCCTAATGGTAACAGAGAGAGCGGTTTATGTGATTCGAGCGGCGCCCAGGAAATGGAACAAAGTCTGGGCGGCATGGAACTTGTACAGAGGGGAACTTTGTGAGCCCTTGCCGGAGGGAGAGGAATCGGACTCCGAGGGGGAGGAGGAGTGAATGACCAACTGAAAGGGGGTGGCCTCAGGCATGTAACGTGAGTACACAGGTGGCCCTGGCCTGAACATTTCTTGTGATACGATCAGCGGCACAGGTGACTACGAGCTGTGGGGGGAGTTACGGGGATGTGATGACACAGGGTTGGGGGGATATGTTGGGGAATTTGTTCTTAGTAGTTAGGGGAGGGAGACATAACCATCACTGAAACAGGGAAGAGGGGTCATCGAGGTAATGCACGTTGTGAACAGATGGAACAAGTCGAAAGCTTAGACGAGACCCATGTCACGGCAGGAACTATGTCTTGATTACGTAATTGTAGCCCGCGAATTATTGCACAGAAATGATGTACGAACTACAGGATTACAAAATGATTGTATGCAATTGATTGACCATTATTCCTTCCTACCAATAAAGTTTAAAAAAAAAAAAAAAAAGTCTCATTTCTGACAGGCAAAAGAGGAAGACTAACCAAATTTGTCTAGTCTTATACATTTATTCATTTCATTGCTCAGAGTCTCAAATACAGATTACAAGAGTGAGATAAAGACCGAGATAGAATACTACATATAGAACTTGATATGTCTATATCTTAGAATGTAAATTCCGCCATATTGGCATCATGCAAGGATTGTTCCAATGTAAATTTGAAAACATCTTGCATTGAGTTATCTCTTTTAATTTTAGGGTATATGTAGCTTGTGAACGATTTTGATGTTCGAAATTATATACATTGTTGTTTACTCAGGGAAGTACTTACTAGATCACTGAATGTGAACAATCGCAAAATACCTTGATTCCCACTTCCCATATGATCACGAGAAGGATTTCTGTGAAAATAAATTCATTGTATATGCTTTATGTTAATACTGGCATTGCTAAACACCTTCAAGGTATAAATATACCTTCACTTGCTATAGAAAAGCACGGTGTGGTTCGGGGCAGTTCGACTACCTTCTTGCACGACGCAGCTTGGTACAACAAGTGCCGAACGAACCCAACTCTCCAGCTGACGCACTGACCAGAAGCGGTCATCCTCTGCCAAGAATCCAGCTCCAGTTTTTCTGACTTCCCTTGCGGGGTGTTGGGAAATCGAGTCTGTGAAAGAGACACCAACCTCTCTCATTCGAAGGTATGGAGCTGATTAGAACCTAGAGAAACCTTTTGCAATTCTTGGCAAAACTAAACCTATGCTAAAGACAAACACCTACTTCTTCCCTGGTACTAGACCTAGGTGAGGTACATTGGGTAGGCGTATTTTAGGAGCACCAGTTGAGTATTTTAGCATGTGTTATTTATGTATGTATTTTTACATGTCATAGCAGCAAAACAATGCTATTACAGTATTATTTTATATTACTGTTTACGCTGTATGCATTATACTTTGCATTCTGTCTAACGATTGTAGCAGTTCACCTCTCTTGCATGAGAAAGAAGACTGTTCAATAAACCCCTTTTTATTGAAACGCCCGTCTCTCTACTTCTTTGCAACTCTGTAGAAACGAAGCATGCACGATTGACTGAGTGAACTAGTTATCTATTGTTTCCGCGACTCTGAAGATACGTTTTGATTCTTAGGGAAACAAAGTTGTCATGTTTATGAGGTCGTCAGAAACTAATCCCTTCTTGTGTATTCGAGAAAGTTTCTAGTGACCTCTGAGCTAGCTGGCACTCACAATTAAGTTTAGTATACTCGGTAGAGACATACTGACCTCAGTCCTATGTTAAATCTGTAGTGCATATTATTCCGATGCGCAGAGCCTATTGGGAATATAGGAACTGCACTACATGGCGCCACAGCTGAGTAGGACGAAAATCCTATGTATTAGCATTTTTGATTTGTTCAACGTTGAAGGATATAGTGAATATTGTGCACCTTATCTTTGTTCCCTTGAAACTTGCTCTGCAATTTTCATTTCACAATGACCGAAAACGAGGATAACAACTCAACTGGAGCTGCAGGCGAAAACGCCGGACCAGCTTTTAACTTCACAGGTTTCCTAGAAACCGACGAGGATGCTATATGCATTCCTCTAAATTTAAGGAAAGCCAACACTATAAAACTTATAAAACATGGCCTACCATCGAGAGGTCGTAGGGCAGTTTTTGTGATAGAGGCACATGAATATCACCAGACAGAAGTATTCTATTCATGGATAGTCTTCCCTGAAGCAAATCCGGTAATACATGTGTTTCACTTCTACAAAGAAGAGGATCCACCAGAGGAATACATTCCTTTCAAGGCATTAGAAATTTCATGCACATACCAGGAGCATGAGCTCTGGTTTAAAGGCACCCTAAAACATTTAAATCGCATTACCAGGCTCGGTCCACTAGGTAGACCAAGAGCAACATGGCTGGTCTTAGCCAGCTATACACCACATCCTGGCATTAATGAAATGTCAGATGTAAACTTACTAGCCCAACTCAAAGAGTTAATCGAAATCTATAGACAATTGGTTCAATATGTCATGCAGACTCTCACAGTCTAACCTGCAATAGTGATTCCACAACATACATCTCATCAGGGGAATACACTAAAAATTACACCACAGACTTTACACTCAGCCATTAGTAAGTTACCTGCAAAGAGGGAACAAATTCCATTCTGGGTAGCTAAAACAATTACTCAAATCAAAGCCATATTTCCTAATACTAGCCCTCATGAGAAACACAGAATTTTAACAATTTGTTTACCAATGGGGATCACACCACATCTGGAAGACTGCACCACTTGGGGTACCGTCTTTGCTGCAATCCACACTAAAGTTAAATGTGACTAGTCGCCCGGAAGTTTTGCTTAAAATCCAGGCACGATGACACGGAAGTGCATCGTCGTATTTCAAAACAGCGAGGCGTGTCTGTCCGGAGCTACTCCGTTTGAAGACCGGTAAGCTTGCCATTGAACCGTTTATCTAATAGTGTGTTTTCGGCCACTAGTATTATCTTTAAAGGTACTGACGTTACCTTTATATTGTAGGAAGCGGCGTTGGTTCGACCACGTGTAGACGGTACACACTTCTTCTTCTTGATAGAGGTGAGCATTTTGAGTACCGATGATACGAAACGTTATGCTTGAACATCAAGCTGGTATTGACCTTAGACACTTGTTTTCTACAGAGTTGTTTACATTCGCCATTTAAGAGTTGAGGATTAACGGCGTTTTTCCATCCTTAGTTGAGGTGAGCACGAGTTTATGAAACCTGTATATTTACGATCTGTTGTTCATGTAGTTCAGTAAGAGTGATTGGTTATCTACATATTTTTTCAGGCAGTGTTCCTTACATCTAAACGAGGTACGCTTTTCTTGTTGTACTATTATTATTTAACGCTGATCATTATTATAGAAATCATTGGTTTTTCATTCATGTTATGTTTGTTTCATGATAATTAACTTCACATCCAATTTTTTCAGAGAGCATTTGCTATGACTGTCATGAAGTTTTTTCATTATAAAAAAGAAGTGTTAACAGCCTATAATTTGTAATGTGAAAAATATGAGAATGATTTATAACGCATGACGAATTGAAAATATGTGATATGGCATCGTTTATATATTGTTTCCTTGTTCTTTTCAGTTGACAATGGGAACCCCTGACGAAGGGACGAGAGCGTCCCGAAATGCATTGGGTGGTGGTTCATGCAATATGACTGCAAAATGTATATTCAGTGTTGAATTTGAATTGATTTAATGAATCTTTGATTTTATATATGGTTCAGTACAAGAAAATGAATTAAATACAAGGTTGATAAATTGAAGAGTTGTTTTGAATGTTTGGAATTCCAATTAAGTAGTGCGCACTGTAGTCCTAACAGCCTATACGGGTGTTAGGCCATATTCATTGCAATCCACACTAAAACAGACGGTGTTCCGTCCATGGCGGTAATACCTGATGTCCTGAAACAGATTCAAAATGAATACTGGGCAGAGCCTGCTTTAAATTTGGGTATGAAACTGCTGAAAGATTTCAAACAGGTCTCAGCAATAATATTAGCTAATACTAAAGGTGAAGCAGCATCAGTGGCGATCCGCCAAAAATGAAGGTGATGTAACTGAGCAACCACAAGAATTAGCCAGAATAATTGAGAAATCCTATGAATAATTAGGCAGAGACAGTCTGGGCGGGAAACCAGTAAAACCCCAACTGTCTGAAAGTCCTGAAAAGGTCTTTACTAAAAACACTCCAACTCCTTCTAAAAAGAAGTGGTAAAATAGCAAACAAACTTCTAAAGAGAAGCGTTCTCAATCCCGAGGTAGGTCTCCTCAAAAGGAGCCCTCTGAAAGGAGGTATAACCTCAGGAATAGGGATAATTTGAGAAAACCTGATAGGTATCCAGATACTGATACACGTTCCTCTTGTACCTTTCAGACTTCGTCACAGAAATCCGAAAGAAGAGGACGGTCAGAAAACAAGGAAGAAAGCGGGAAGTCCAAAGACGATCAACACGTTCAGAAACACAAGAAACCTCAATTCACCAAAAAGAAGGTAGCAGGTCTAAAAATCAGACATGCCGAGGATCTTTAGGACACAACTCAAGAACAGAGAATGGGCTCAGACAATGTTGGACAGCGCAGCAGAAGTCACCATAGCTCACCAGAACCTAAAGTATCATCTGGAGACAGTGGGCTTGAATGAAGACATTGAACTTGAAACTGCAGATACCAGGGTTAGTTCTCCACATAGGTTATATGAAATAACAATCCGGATGGAGGGAGACATACCAAGAAAAGTGAAAGCACTCTTTTGGGAAAGGCTTTCTAAGGGCTACGACATTCTTCTAGCTGAAAAAGACTGGCCACCTACATTTATGTTGGAATGCCCACAGTGCGAGTACATCATTATGCCAGCCTTCTCCAATCACATTCCAATTTATTCAAAATATATTTATGCCAGGAAATGGGCAGTAGCCCAAGCTCCTGCAGTATACAAAAATCATGTAGGATGGGATGAGGATTACCCTCACCATAAAATCCAGTTAAAAAATCAACCAACTGCACAAAGGCAGTACCCAGTTAAGCAAGAAGCTAAAAACAGGTCAGGGAGATCTTAGATCAACTTGAATGCCAGGGGGTGATTGAAACAAGGCCTTTGTCAATGAACAATCCTTTGTTTCCAGTCAACAAATCAGACAATACATATCGTCCAGTATTGTATTACAGACATTATAACTCTTGTTGCAAAACATTCGCTGTGCAAAACGCACACAGTAGAGCATTAATGAATAACATTGTGCGTAAAAAATATAAAACCACATTAGATATTTCTAATGGATTCTTTTGTCAAAACATTGCACCAGAAAGTAAGTATGGGCGAAATTTGCGAATTCGCGGTCCGTGAATTAGTGCGAAAGCAAATTCGCGATCTGCAAAATTTGCGGATTTTTTTTGCATGTTCGTGGGCTTTTTTGCGTATTCGCGGGCTGCTTGCAGCGCACCGACCGCGAAGTTACCCATGCGGTGATACATGGGCGCGGCCATCTTGTGCGCGTTGCGTATTTCCGTTTCCGGGCGCTATTGGCAATCTCGCGTTGTGTGCGGCGCGGTATTACGAGTTCGCGTGTGTTTTTGCGTACTCGCGGGGAAAATATCGCGCAAACTTACCCACACGGTCCTCAATGGGCGCGGCCATCTTGTTTTTCATTCATTGCTATGGTTCTGGGCATGCTTTTCCTATCTAGCTGCAATCTTCGCCATCCTTTGTTTGTTTGAAGTTTTTTTTAATCTTTTTTACTTATTATCTATCCCTCTATTTTTCTAGATCTATATTTTGTGTTTTCTTCTACTTTTGGTTACTTTAAAACTACTTTTTTTGCCTCTTCTTTTATTTACTTTTTCCCTATTCTCTTTCCTATTTATTATTTCCATTCCTGTCCAGGACCATGGCAAAGGGAGCCGGTAAGGAGAAGGGGAAGGGTCCCGCACCCCGTACCCGGCTCCCATGCGGGCGAGTGCGGTGGGAGCAAGTCACAGCCCGGGAGATCTTCAGCGCGGAGGAGGTGGCCGCACTGGTTTACTATATGCATTGCCGCCTCCCCAAGACCATTGTGGCAGGCGTCAGGATCGCTAGCGGGTACGGGCTCCGGGGACGTCGGAAGCTGTGGGAGAAGGTGTGCCGGGCCATGTATAAACACTCTCGGGTCCGGCGCACCTACAACCAGGCCATGCACCGGTGGTCCGACCTCCTGGACCATGAACACGACCTGCTCGACCTGCTAGCCATCGAGATCCCCGGGCTTGGTGAGTAGTAGTAGCTATTTAATCACTACTCTGTTTTCTCCTGCTCTATGTGTTATCATATTGCAAATTTTTGTTTTTTCCGAAGAGCAATAATGCTGCCGATTAGATTGTAGGTAAATTATGTTTCAAAATGTTCTGCGATTGCATTTCAGGTGCACTGCTCTCCTGCTCAGTGGCGTTGCTACTATGCTTATTTGTTTCCGATTTTTTGTGCTCATTTCATTGGCCTGAGTAATTATGTATGAGTGTACTTTACAGAACTGCTTAATGCTAGACACTAAGGGGCAGATTTACGATTACTGGCGCATCCCTGCAAATTAGCAGGGATGCGCCGGTAATTGTGCTCCACGCCTCCACCACCCATGGTGCGCCGCATTTACAATGCGGCGCACCATGGGGCAAAAACGACACAGAAGCGTCACGCATCTGTGCCCTAAAGGCAGCGCATTGCTGGAGTTGCGACGCAACCACGACTCAGCTCCAGCAATGCTCTGGGGTGCCCTATCTCCCCAATGCTGCATCAAGCTGTACGTCTGCTTCAAGCAGGTGCAGGGTTTTGAGTGACGCAGCATTGGCCTAAAAGTGACTAAGTGAAATCTTGTAGATTTCACTCAGCCACTTTTAGGATGTGTTCCTGTGCAGGAACGCACTCCCTTGCGCCGGAACGCCCCCTGATGGCGCAGGGCTTTACAACGTGATGCATCTCCCAGATGCGTCACGTTGTTAATATACCCCGCACCATGACGCCTCTTTTGCGCTACCGCTGCATCACAAAAGTCACGCAATGACGGAGCAAAAGAGCCGCAAGGGACTTGTAAATCTGCCCCTAGAGACTCAAGTCCAGTCCTTCCTTTGTACACCTGCCACTAAGAAGAGATAGTGGTGGTGGATTGATAGTTTGAGTATTTTAATGACTGGTTATGTAGTAGGAAACCTACTTTTTAGTGTTCTCACTGGTCTGCAAGCACGATGGACTTTGTCTGTCACTTTGCGTGCTGCGTAGTGCTGCCTGCCAGTCCTAGTCGAACCTTTTTGTAGTTGTTTTAGTGAGTTACATAACTTTCCAAGTCCACGGTCCGCAAATCCAGCAATACTAATATCCTAGTAAACCACATCAGATAGGTCAATAAATGTAGTGCAATTGTTGTCTATTTGCTATTTCCCCGAAATAATTTGTTATTGTTCTTTTGAAATGTTTGATTTGGTTGACAACAATCATCCATGTTTGGGTATTTCTTTCATGTTGTACATCAGCTTCCCCCAGGGGCAAGAGGACAGAGGAGGAGGTAGCGGTGCCGGCGGAGGAGGACCAGGAAGGCCAGGATCGGTCCGGCGAGGGCTTCTCTGCTGGCCCCAGTAAGTTTTCATGTTAATATTAATAATTATACTTCCCTATCTTTTAGAGTACCTATTTTTTACTAACCTTCCTCATTCGATTTTTTCTAAATCGTCTTTGATCTTCTTGTAGACTGTTTCAAAATTCTTATTCTGCCTCTACTATGACCCTGTGGTACTACTAGATTATTATTATTAGTCTATCTGTGTAGCTAACTAAGCTTGCACAGTTGGCAAAAGGTGTTAAACGAAACTCCCATTCTATTCAGCAATAGCTCCATGCACTGAGTGCAGTCCTCTGGGTTGTCCATAATGTCTTTTGAAGTCTTCTAAATGTTTATGCTTTGAAAATTCCCAACAATAAACTGTCAATGACCACCAAGTAAGAATAAGATACTAGTTTACATTTTGATTGGATAGGAGGACAATCCATACTACTATTGTTGCAGGGACAATTCTGCACAAACAGAACTATGGACACCAAATAGTGCATTGTTTATCAATTACAATAGGCGCAGTTAGACTTTCCACATACCTAAGTCATACCAGAATTTGAACCCCCAATCTCTTTACCGACTAGCTAGTGTGACAGAGTCATTTAGCTCCTTGATGATTGATCCCCAATGATGATTATCCAACCCAGGACATAAGACTACGGAGTCAGAGTCCAGAACTGTCAGAGCTACGGACTCATGCTTGCAAATTGCAAACCCTTTCGCTCACTCACTCATGACTAAAAACCACAGAGTCTATGTAAGTTTTAAAGCTTTATTTAAAGTAAAAACATTTATTAAAATCAAGTTCATCATACAACATAAACGGTGGATTGAAAATGGAAAAGTGCTTAGTGATTTCACACATTAATTGTGGGCGAGCCCTCACCTGGTTGGAACTTCAAATCTTCTTTGTGGTGCTGAATCGTTGCTGACTCCGTCCTAGTGATGATGTTCTGATCTTGCTCTTGTTCTTAGAAGGGAAGCTTCTGTCTGTTATAAGAAAAACGGTGCGTGTTAAAAAGCAAGCATTCATCAGTTGTGCCAGAAAGTGTAACAAGACAACACCCTTCCCTGAAAAAAGTGCAATTTTTAGTTTGACTAGACAGTCACAAATTATTACATTTGTTTGTATAGTCGTAGTGAAATTTTTTCATTCCTAGACAAAATACTAGGGAGTGGTGTATATGGCATCTAAGAATCTGAAATGTATTTTCTAGGCGGAACATCGGCACAACAATCCACCGGTGCCGGGGCCAGCGCGGATGTGGGCACTCCTGGGGAGGAGGCGGTGCAACAGCCAGAGGAAGCTGCTGTGGGGGATGCCACGGTAGTGGCGGACAGTGGTAAGCTATTATATTCCTTACTTATTGAGATTGCAGACTGCAGAGTGTGCTCTCTGCACGGGTGTATATGTTGTACAGTACAAGTATACTATACTGTCAAGAAGACTTACAAATTTAGAACGAAGTTTTTATCAACCAGGTAGTAGCCTCCTCTAAATTGACTTCAACTCAGTCATTTCCTGTTGTTGTTTCCAGTAGCCACGTTGGCCAAAGCTGAAGGACCCTGTGAACTGGCGTAGGGAGCCAGCTGCTGCCGTTTTTGTCAAAGCCGACGCCTCGCCGGACCCGCTTTGCGGGTCCCGCAGCGCAGCGCGGCTCCGTGTGCATTAGAACTGAGCTGTCAAAGGGGGCATTTTCCATACCGGCAGGGCTGCGAGCACTCGCAGGGACTCCGTGGACCAGGAGTCCCTGCGCGCCCTAGGACCAGCTGGGCTGCTCTCCCTGCCGGCCCCGCCCGCCCGCTCACAAGTAGAAAAGCCTGCTGCACAGGCTTCTTGGTGGATTTCCTGTTGTTGTTTCCAGTAGCCACGTTGGCCAAAGCTGAAGGACCCTGTGAACTGGCGTAGGGAGCCAGCTGCTGCCGTTTTTGTCAAAGCCGACGCCTCGCCGGACCCGCTTCGCGGGTCCCGCAGCGCAGCGCGGCTCCGTGTGCATTAGAACTGAGCTGTCAAAGGGGGCATTTTCCATACCGGCAGGGCTGCGAGCACTCGCAGGGACTCCGTGGACCAGGAGTCCCTGCGCGCCCTAGGACCAGCTGGGCTGCTCTCCCTGCCGGCCCCGCCCGCCCGCTCACAAGTAGAAAAGCCTGCTGCACAGGCTTCTTGGTGGATTTCCTAGTGTTGTTTCCAGTAGCCACGTTGGCCAAAGCTGAAGGACCCTGTGAACTGGCGTAGGGAGCCAGCTGCTGCCGTTTTTGTCAAAGCCGACGCCTCGCCGGACCCGCTTCGCGGGTCCCGCAGCGCAGCGCGGCTCCGTGTGCATTAGAACTGAGCTGTCAAAGGGGGCATTTTCCATACCGGCAGGGCTGCGAGCACTCGCAGGGACTCCGTGGACCAGGAGTCCCTGCGCGCCCTAGGACCAGCTGGGCTGCTCTCCCTGCCGGCCCCGCCCGCCCGCTCACAAGTAGAAAAGCCTGCTGCACAGGCTTCTTGGTGGATTTCCTGTTGTTGTTTCCAGTAGCCACGTTGGCCAAAGCTGAAGGACCCTGTGAACTGGCGTAGGGAGCCAGCTGCTGCTGTTTTTGTCAAAGCTGACGCCTCGCCGGACCCGCTTCGCGGGTCCCGCAGCGCAGCGCGGCTCCGTGTGCATTAGAACTGAGCTGTCAAAGGGGGCATTTTCCATACCGGCAGGGCTGCGAGCACTCGCAGGGACTCCGTGGACCAGGAGTCCCTGCGCGCCCTAGGACCAGCTGGGCTGCTCTCCCTGCCGGCCCCGCCCACCAGCTGGTTTCTTGGTTCGCCTCTTAGGAAGGTTCGTTCCCCGCTGCGCAGGAGCGCGCGGGAGGGCGACGGGAGAAGCCCGGGACAAGGGCGGGACCGTCTGTGGCCGTCCGGGGGCCGAAGGAGGCCGGGCTGGGCCAGGTTATGTACATTTCCCTCTAGTATGCACTGACTTATAATTCTTACATTGTGGATAGCTAGCAGTGGTTTATAGCTATTACACTAAGTGCCTTTAACTTGTTTTATCCCCCTTTACCATGAGCCACTCTGCTCCGCCTGGTGTGAGTGTCTCTGTTCTGGGTCCCCTAGATAAATTCTTTAAGAAATCTGTAAAGGAGGTTGATATGGACTTACTTCTTGCCGAAAGAAGAGCAGAGCGTAGACGCTCAATTGAACAGTTAAAGAAAATCCCACTGCCAGTTTTTAATAACACAAAAGATCTTCCCGCCCAAGGTTTGAGCGTTATTGACGCCGACATGACAGATCTCAACCTTACCCCTAGTATATTTAGGTTTCCTGCCATCTCCCCGCCCTGTAGTAGTGCCACCTGTGGTGGTCAGCTTGTCTGTCCTCCTATTGACCACTCTAGCATTATTGAAACAAACTTCCCCGAGATACACAACAGAGAAGTTGAACCAACCCCTATGCTGCCCAACTTGTCTCTGGTTTGTATTGACCCAGGCGATAACATTCCTGACACGAGTGGACCAAAGCCAGGATCCATGTCTGACATTGCTCCAAAGATTGCTCCAAAGGTCGTTCACTCCCCACCAAGGAAGAAAAGGAGGAAGGGAGGGGTAAAAAGGAAAGGGCGTAGCGGCCAGACTCCACCACTACCCCCACCTAACCCGAATAGTGAGCCAGGTCCACTTCCAATAGTAGAGCCTCCTCCTACTGACACACGTGAACATGTATCCCCAGAGCTAACATCCTTAGGGGTAAATGAGGTGTCCCTTGATATCTTGGAGAAGCTTATTAAATCCTATATGCTTCCCTTGCTTGAACGTGTGAGGATCATGGGTGAAAAATTGGATCGCCTTGTGGCGTCCATTGAATCTACACACACCACTTCCCTGGATAAGAACAAGGGCCCCTCCACTAAACTAGCTGGTCCATCTATTGCTGCTGGTAAATCATCTAAAACTACCAGCCAACTCACCACCAATCCCACTAAAGCAGTCACTATCTCAAACAAAGCACCGTCAGTGGTTGCGAATCCCATTTCAACACTACCCCCCGTGGCAGCTAACCTCAGTGTGGTAGTCAGTAAATCTCTGGCTAAGGGAGCAGCACCGCAGACAAAGAAAGGGATGGGCAAACCTGCTGGCGCAAACGGTAAAAAGAACAAACCCTTACCATCAAAGAGAAATGTAGACTTGCCGCCAGACTCTCTAAACTTTGTTATAGTCATGACAGGTGTGCCACCAGTTCAGGAAGGGGATAGACAAAATGACGAAAGTTTAAAAAACAAAGTCATCTTCTGGCTAAAAACAAACAGACCCCTTCCTCCTAACCTTAACGGGGACATCGTCACGGTCAGAAGATGTCAGTGGGTTGGGGTGCGCCCCAAGGATATTGAGGGGGACATTGTGATCATCAACTTCAGGGACCATAGGGTTGTAACCCATCTTACAGACTGGTATGTGGGAAAAAACGAGGGAGGGATTTCCACCAGGAACCTAAGTTATTTCTACCCCGAAACTTTGATCAATTCAAATAGGCGACCCCCTGGTAGAACTAACAAAAACACTAAAAACCTCCTCAAATGGTCCAACTTTACACCAAGTTTTCATGTACCCCACTTTAACCCAGAGGCGCTGTATCGCACTTATATCCAATCTACCTACAACTGCCCAGTACAAACGCCGGGCTGGGTTAAGTCATATATCCAGCCCTCTGATCTACCAACACCTTTGGAACTGCCAGTTTCAAATAATCCCCCGTATCCCTTGGCTCCCCTAACACCAGCCCTCACACAGTTACAGCAGCCTCCCAGCCTATTTCCAGTGAATATGTACTCCAATAGGCCTTCCCATCCCAAAGACCTTTGGAACATTCCACTGAGAAACTTATATGATCCTCTCTCCGGGCTGTCGTCTAATGATTGACAAACAAGAGAGAAAAATAATGACGACCTGTTTAAATCGTGTGTGGAAGCTGTCCCGCGTATCCACTTACGTAATGTTGCAAGTTTTAAAGACTCACTCCAGTGTTGTGAGGTGGGAAGTTCGGTTCACCCAAGTGAACTGGTCATTTCAACATCGGTTGCTTCTCCCACATGCCCTTCTGCAGTGCAAGCAACTCAGGTTGGGTTAATAAGTACGACAAGGGAAGGGTTGATCACTGAGGTTTCACCATCTGAAGAATCTTCCCCTTATCCCTGTGATCCCCCTCCTATTGATGCAATAGTCCTGTGTGTTCAAGCTTGTGTAAAGGGTACTATTTTGGGTTGTTGGAATGTGGCGGGTATTGAATCCTGTATGTGTATACCTGACTGGGCTGACTTCATCCGTCAAGGTGATGTCTGGTCTTTTCAGGAGACATGGTCAACCATTCCGGTCTTTCTTCCAGGTTTTCTGAGTTTTAATAAACCCGCAGTTAGAGGCCAAAGAGGCAGGGCCATGGGGGGCCTCACTCTTTGGGTTCGTCAAACTGCAGGGGTCTCTGTGAAGGAAATTTATATTGACTGCCCTGATATCCTTATAGTTAGCTTGAAATTTAACAGTGGGCTGGTTATCTTGTTGTTTAATGTTTATGCCAGAGGAACCCCGGGCGGTCGTGTATCCCCCACCCTAACATGTTTAGATGAATTCCTGGGCTCTACCCAACTAGTGGGTCACGTGGTTGTAATGGGTGATCTTAATACTTGTTTCGAACCGCTAAGCGGGGAGGATGGGATGCTAACTGAGGCCGAGGACATGTTGTGGGGCATTCCACAACTCGAGCTTCCTCCGATTACTAAGTGGTCCCAATGCGCCACTTTCATCAAAGGCCTATGTCTGAATTGGGGGTTGCGTGCCCTAAACGGTCGTACAAGATCGGATAGATTGGGCAACCCAACATTCTTCAATGGCAGGCATAGTAGTCGCATCGATTATATCCTAGTCGATGCAACCTTGTGGCCCTTAGTAACGGATATGTCAATCAGACCTCGGCCTGAAAGTGATCACGAACCACTCATAGCAGAGCTGAAGGACTTTAGTTTTGCGGGGCCGATTGTGCAACATTCCAATCCTGTTCAAGAGGCCCTTGCACTAACGAACGATATGAGGAGGGTTCGTTGGCCAAAGGTTGCTGTTGACGTGAACGCACGTAGTAAAATAAGATCTTTGGTTTCTAAATCCCTAAGGGAACTAGAGGAGTGTGACGACCCGAACCGGACAACCTCCAAAATTACTGACATTCATGCCAGTCTGTTTGTATCCCTAAAGACACTATTCGTTAAAATCGTAGCCAAAAAGGGCTTAGGAAAGGCGAGGAAACCTGGGAACTGGTTTAATGATGAGTGTGGCAAATCCCATTCAAACTTGTTTAAAGCACTAAAATCCAGGAACCCAGCCCTAATCAAAAGTAGCAGGAAGGCTTACAACGAAGCTAAACGGCGGGCCAAAGCCGCTTGGGATGATGAACGCTGGGCTCTCCTTGTTGAGGCCTGCGGCTCTAGGAACCTTACGCAATTTTGGCATCTACTCAAATGGGGAAAGTCCCAGGATGATCGACCCAGCCCTGCTTCTGTTGATCAACTTAAATGGGTGTCCCATTTTGAGGAACAGTTTAGGTGTCTTAGGGAGGGGGAAGCTCCCATTAGCTGGCCACTGACCTTCGATACCCTTGTGTTTTCGGCCAAAGAGGTTGAAAACGTTTTGAATGCCATCCCTAGGGGCAAAGTGCCCGGTCCGGACTGCATCCCTGCAGATATCTTCCAGCAGGACCAAGACCTATGGGTACCATATCTACTGCACCTGGCAAACACGCTGGCTAGGGGCGCAAAGGTACCCGACTCATGGGCTGGCGCCGAGATCTTGCCCATCTTTAAGAAGGGTGATCGGTCGGTTCCATCCAACTACCGGCCGATCAGTCTTATTGATGCGGTTCAGAAGATAGTATCTCATCTTGTCCTCTCTAGGGTCCAGGCATGGATTGAGGAATTTAACGTACTCACCCCTCTCCAAGCAGGGTTTAGACCCCATGTAAGCACCCTGGATCAGGCCTTCCGTTTTATGCTTCTTCACTGGAAGACGGTCACTCTGGGTAAAGGTAACTTATTTGCGGCATTCATAGACCTTCGGTCTGCGTTTGACCTTGTCCCGAGGGCTGGGCTCTGGAACTGCCTACTAGAAATGGGTATGCCTCCCACTTTGGTCCGCATTATAGTTAACCTCCACACAGAGACGTATGCTTTTGTAAGATGGGGCAAACCCGGAGAGGTGACTAAGAACTTCCCCGTGTCGAAAGGTGTCAGACAGGGATGTGTTTTGGCACCAACCCTGTTTTCTCTATATATTAATAGAGTTATCAAGTACTTTGATGGTTTTCCCACCGATGCTCCTAGTCTGGCTGGCATGAAAATCCCCCTGCTCATGTTCGCTGACGACACTCTCCTGATTTCACGAACCAGACAGGGCCTCCAGCTTGCACTGTCGAGGTTTGAGAGTTTCTGCAGCGAACATGAGCTGGAGGTGAACGTAGCCAAAACCAAATTTATGGTTATGAGGGGGCACAAACAGGTCAAGGCTAGGGTTACAATGGGGGATACCCCCCTGGAGCAGACCAAGCACTTCACCTATTTGGGAGTTACCTTCAGTGACACCTTAAGCTGGACCCACCAGATCGAGCTCATGACCCTAAAACACCAACAGCTGGGTGGAGGCTTGATTAAGGAACACAAAGGGTCATTTACGAAGCCTATGTCACCGCTGATGAAGATCTATGGAGGAAAGGTTTTATCAGCGGTGTTATATGGCGCTGAGCTATGGGGTGGAAGTAATCTGGAATCCTTGAAACATGCCCAAAACAAGTTTCTAAGGATGGTAACAGGTCTGCCCCAGTCAACACCTTTAATCCCCCTATTATTTGATCTGGGGTGCCACTCGGTGGTTGACCATGCAAAGTTCCGTCCCTTATCATTCTGGCGACGCCTGTGGACAACGCCAGAATTACATCATTACGCAGAAGCTTGTCTGGAGGTAAAAAATAGTCCTGGTGCCACTAAAATCGAATGGCTTAGAGATCTTAAGGCCACTCTACTATCTTTGGGCCTCATTGAGTTGTGGTCATCGCCTGTGACAGCCAAATTCCCATCTAAAAACGAGCTTAAAAAATGTTACTGGGAATGGGTGACGCAAAACATTTTCTTAAAAACGAGCTTGTGCAGTCTCTCTGGTCTATTTATGGCTTACAAAGATTCACCCAGGTTAGAAAGGTATTGGGAAATCATTACCAAACCTCTGGACCGCAAACTCTTTTTTCAACTTAGATGTGGCTCACTTCCCATAGGGGACTTCACCAAAAAGTGGGGAACTGATAGTCTGGGGTTTTGTCCTAACTGTCAGGGCACCGGGGAAAGTCTGTCTCACTTTTTGTATGTGTGCCCACTATATTCAGCCCCAAGAACCAAGTGGCTCAAACCAGTATGTAGCCAATTAGGCACCAGATCGGCTGCTGAAGCCTTGAGACTGTTAAAAACCAATCTGGATCCGCTTATTGTTGTGGGGGTTGCTAAGTTTCTAGGGTGGGCTTGGGTGATCAGATGCAGATTTATTAAACACAACATAGCGGAGATTGTCTAAACTTTTGTATATACTGTTGTAGAATGGTAATGCTAGTCACCTTTTAAATCTTTTGTATAGTTCCTAATGAAGTCAACTCGATGTCGATGATTTAATACTGGTTTTATATGTCATTGTGTAATTGTATTTATGTCTTTTATGATGAATCAATCGAATAAAGACTTCTTGAACTGAACTGACTTCAACTCAGCTGTGAAAGTTTTTTCGAGAATCCAAGTCAGATCAGAGATGAACTTAATGGATGGGATGAACGAAAAGGGAAAGAAGGGTGTAAGTAAGTGTGGAAGGACGAGCGAGTTAAAAGTAATGATGACTGGCAAAGAATGATACGTGTTTTTGAATGCTGCCCAAGGTGGCTGGAAATATGATGCATGGCCGGTTGAAGGATGAAGCAAGGATGGGTGGAAGGAGAAAGGGAAGAGGACTGCCTGGGTGGGTGAAACAGAAACTGTATGTGTGCGCAATATATCCTTTGGTTGAAATTCAAATGCAAGTCAAGCACGGATGCATGGCTTGCGGTTTCCAAAATAAAATGAAAATGTTGTTTCCCGTGAGAAAAAGTAAGGTTTGTCCAGTTGAGACATTAAGAAGAATGATTGACATTTACTTTGAATGGATGGAAGCCTGGATCATGGTACTATCTGACTCATAGATAGCATATGTGTATGTAGAGAGAGTAGACGGTCACTGGATGAACTAAGTGTTACTTTGAAGACCATGTAACACCGCACCCGCACGTCCGTTCCAGTGTAGGAAAGGCAAGGAAAAGAAGTGGTAATTTTTCCGAATACTACCTTGAATAGTAGCAGTAGTTTGTATTGCAAGCACAGCATATATCCGGCGATTACGGGGGCCACTCACTACCTCTATTAATAATTTTAGTACAACTCTGTCATTCATGTATGGCCTATCAGTGTTCACTCAATAAAAAACAAAGCACCTAAAGTCATCCCATATGTAATCCATACATATCCTGTGAAGGGATAGATAATCATATTATTTATCTTCATTTTCCTTTTCTAGTAGTCATTGGCATTGTAGGGTGAAAGTTAAATTAATTAAGCAGTAGCCCTTGTAACAGAGTATTCTCAGTGCCACCCGTAATATAAAAGTAAGAGCTTCACCACCTTCATGTACTGGACTGGTACAGTAACGCAAGCCTGTGTCATCATGGCGTGCGTCTGTTTTTCTCGGGTGCAAGTTGACTGCGCTGGCATTATGCCGGCTTCCAGAAGTTTACGTACCAAATTCGCTAAACAAGAGAGAAGAAGAAGAAGAAGACTGGTGTACTGTCATAGTCGACTCTAATGTAGTGAGTCCATAGTGCTCGTAGAATTGATTCCTGAAACTCCCACTAATGTTAGAGCAAGGCTGAAGAAGTGGGAGGTTAGATAGATACAGGCCAAGAATGTTATGTACTGTGCTTTCAAGTTGCCAGTTCTACTGTGACACAACTTTCTGCTGAATTATTTTGTATTAATCTTAAAGAGCATTGGTTACAGATTATGTTTTTCTTTCTTCATATAGATGCTCCTACCAAACTGTCACGGAAGGAGCTGGCTAGACTGAGCCCGGCAAAGGAAACTGGAGGCGACTGTCGCCGAATATCGGTGGCTGGTGGCCCAGGAGGAGGAGGACACACAGTCTACCTCCACAACATCCACAGCGACAGCTGCATCCTCCTCTGCGCTCCCTCGGTCAGCCAGTCAGCGCAGGCCTCCAGCGGTACGGAGCCGTGATACCGCAGCCACCCGCCACCGCCAAGCAGCCAAAAAATCAGCTGCCCCCCAAAGCAGGTGCAAGGCACGCGTGCACCGCCTAACCCTCAGGGTGTCCTACCTTGAGCAGGAGCAGAAGAAAATGAGAATCCTGCTCAGGAACCTCCGCAAGGAGCATGGCCACCTGGCCCAAAAAGTACACCGCCGGCGGCATTAGAGGAGGAGAGTCTGTCCCTTGCCCCTTTTTTAAAGACTTTTGGGGGGTGGGAATTGGGATTGGGTTTTTTGGACTTTAGGGACTTTTTATTTCATGGACATTCTTTGGGGTTAGGTAGGGGGGTGGGTCGTGTCTTGCGGGATAGTTTATTTTTGTTAGGGATATAAATAATTATTACTTTCAACTTAAACATAGCATACATGTTTTTACTGCAGTTGAGGCTGGAGGCGGGAGGGGGGGGTTTAACTGTAAGTTTGTTTTCCTGAAACTTAAGTGGCTTCTTGATTCAAATTGTGTAAGTAATTGCCCAGATGTTTACAAAAGTAAGTGCCTCTCACAGAGTTAGTGAATTCAATTGTCCTATAGGGCTAGGCACAGAGCTGGCTGCATGGCAAATGGCGATTAAGGTTGGCAATCCTGGGCGGTTGAAATGGCATCATTGCGGTGGTACTAGTGGTGGTACACAGTGGCAGTTGCAGCATATGAAAAAAAAGAAATTGAAACCTTGATTGGCTTGAGCGGAGCATTAGAACTGTACGATAGATACTATAGCACGTGACAGTACACTAGAACAGTGCCATAATGTAGCCTTACAAATGCTAAAGTATTGAAAGTATAACTACTACTAGCGTGGAATTTGACATTGGCTACTACTACAAGAAATAGTACTGAAGGTGAAGGACACAGCAGCGTAATCATTTGCCACGTGTAGGAGGAGGATGTTCTTCATGATCAATCCAGTTGATGGCGCCCATGAAAATCTGCTTTGATTTGCCAATAGTCATGGGTCTGTGTCAAGCTGAGTAAGAATATATCCTCAGATTCCTTTACCAGCCTTGAAATATAATTCATTTTCAGTTGCTATGACCGTATCCTCCCCAGCAAGTGTGTGGAATTATTGCTGTCATTTACTCAAACATCAATGAAAACCACACAGCCCGGGGGAAGAGGGTTAGGGTTTGGAAATTGGATGGGAATGGGTTTTTTTGGGAAAGTTTTGTTGAGAGAGGGAAAAAACACAGCATGGACAAACAACAAATGAAGATAAACAAATCTTTGGATACGAAGATATCCATAAATATTTTAAGGGACCTAAAGGAAGTGCATGCACTACTGCAGGCATGAAGTTCATTGCTAAATGGATGGTTAGGTTACTTAAACTAAGTAGTACTTTCTAATGAATGAAAGAATGCGACAGTACAGGGCTGCAGTAATTATGCGTTTTCACTTGCCTATCTCTGCACCCAGAGAAACACTTTGTTTAATAAATTAGTTTGAAAAATAGCAAAGTAAAACTATACAATGGCTGGAGGGATGAATTTAGAAGTAGAGAGCAAAGAAATGCAGAGTCACACTCATAGACGTTCACAGCAATAACATTACTTAAAAGATAAGTAGAAATGAATGGATACTGTTACTATATGTTGTTGTACTTATCCTGTTGAATTTGGGAAGTTGCATGCATCCAGCCATTCCTCTTATTTGCGGTACTCCTCCGTTCCATCTGACACTCAGTCGATCAATGTTGATGACCAGAAGACACCCTGTCCACTGCCTGCCTGGCGGATGCTGAATTGCGGGTCGCTAATGTGAAGCCTGACTTCATCCTTTTTTCCATTGCACAGGGTGAAAGCCGCCCTGTAAATGTTTATGGAAAAACAGGAAGTGTTATTAAAACACCACTGAGAAAAAAATATGAGGTACGTACGCTGTGTAGTGCAAAAAGTCACACTTTCAGTTTCAGAATCAACAGTGCAATAGTTTTGAAAGGGGGTACTCAGTCTCCTTTTGAAGGATAAATAAGTATGGGCGAATTTTGCGGATCTTTCCCCTCAAGCTAGGTGTACTGTAAACTACGATTTTAGAACAAAATTAGACCTTCCCAGCAGTGCTCCCAGACCCTTAAACACAGATGCTAAAATGTAGAATACCCCCAATCAGACCCCCAAAAACTTGTGATACTGCTACCTGTCTTAGGCCTAGTGGAAAATGGTGACAAAACGTACTTTGAAAGTAAAGTAGGCCCAAATCCCCCCTTTCCCACCATGGATTTTCTTCAAACCAATTGCAACCAAAATTAGACATTTCTCGACAAGTGCTCCAAGAGTAGACCCCAGAACCCAGTTGCCAAAATCTCGAACACTCCAAACACATGCAATACTGCTAACCCTAACAAGCCCCAAGTTAAAAATAGTGTCAAACGCTTTCTTCAACTAGGCCCTAACTCACCTTTGCCACCATGGATTTTCTCCAAACCACTTGCAATCAAAAGTATCCATACCCAGCGTTGCTCCAAGCCCCCGACCACCCCAAACACCAGGAACCCCCCCCCCCAAGCAGGCCCCCGAAAACACGAAAGTGAGCGAAAACTCTGAAAAGTTAAAAACTTTTTCAACATGGATTTTATCCAAAACACTTTTATCCGGTATTAGACCTTCCTATCAATGCCCCGAGAACCGTCAACCCAGGCAAAAACAAGTTTAACCCCCCCCCCCCCCAAACAGCCAAAAAGCAAAAATGCAAAAATGGGCACTTTGACAAATTTATGCTTAGTTCCCAGATCACTCCGTGCACGCTCTGCAGCTAGGCCCTAACTACCCTTTGCCACCATGGACTTTCTTCAAACCACTTACAATCAAAACTATCCATACGCAGCGTTGCTCCAAGACTCCCCAACCACCCCCACCCCCCCAACACCAGGAACCCCCCCCCCAAGCAGGCCCCCGAAAACACGAAAGTTCGCGAAAACTCTGAAAAGTTAAAAACTTTTTCACCATGGATTTTATCCAAAACACTTTTATCCGGTATTAGACCTTCACAGCAATGCCCCCAGACCCGTCAACCCAGGTGAAAACAAGTTTAACACCCCCAAACAGCCGAAAAGCAAAACCACAAAAAGTGAGACTTAGCAAATTTCGGGCCTACCTGGTATTCAGTCCAAATGCGCTCTGCAGCTAGGCCCTAACTCCCCTTTTCCACCATGGATTTCCTGAAAAACAAATGCAATCAACATTAGACTGTGCCAGCAATGCTCCCAGACCCCAAAATCCACCCACAAAAACCTAGAAACCCCCCAAACAGCACCCCAAAGAAAAGCAAGTGAGCAAAAACGCAAAAACTTTTTCTCCAAACCACTTTTATCCGGTATTAGACCTTCACAGCAATGCCCCCAGACCCGTCAACCCAGGCAGAAACAAGTTTAACACCCCCAAACAGCCAAAAAGCAAAACAGCAAAAAGTGACACTTAGAATTATTTAGCCCTCAATCCCAGATCACTCCGTGCGCGATCTGCAGCTAGGCCCTAACTCCCTTTTGCCACCATGGATTTTCTTCAAACCTCTTGCAATCAAAACTATCCATACCCAGCGTTGCTCCAAGACTCCCCAACCCCCCCAAACACCAGGAACCCCACCAAGCAGGGCCCCGAAAACACGAAAGTGAGGGAAAACTCTGAAAAGTTAAAAACGTTTTCACCTCCGGTTTTCTCCAAACCACTTTTATCCGGTATTAGACCTTCCCAGCAATGCCCCCAGACCCCTGCAGCCACCCGCCAAAAAGCAGAACACCCCGAAACAGGCAAAAAGCAAAAATGGGCATACCTTCAATTCAGTCCAAATACGCTCTGCAGCTAGGGCCTAACTCCCCTTTTCCACCATGGATTTTCTGAAATAAAATGCATTCAAAATTAGACTGTGCCAGCAGTGCTCCCAGACCCCAAAACCCACCCCAATAACCTAGAAGCACCCCAAACAGCACCCCAAAAACAGGCAAGTGAGCAAAAACTGAAAAACTTTTTCACCATGGATTTGGTCCAAAACACTTGATTCCGATATTAGACCTTCCGAGCTATGCCCCAGACCCCTGCAGCCACCCACAAAAAAAGCAGAACACCCCTAAACAGGCAAAAAGCAAAAATGCAAAAACTCATACTTAGAACATTTTCAGCCAGCCAGTCAACATCGGTCCAAACTCGCTCTGCAGCTAGGCCCTAACTCCTCTTTCCCACCATGGGCTTTCTTCAAATCACTTCCAATCAAAATTATGCTATCCCAGCAGTGCTCCCAGACCCCCACACCCTCCCCCACAAATCTAGAACACCCCCAAACAGCCCCCAAAAACATGCAATACTGGTATATTCAAAACATGGCAAATTGCGCTGTTCACAAAACATTGCTGTTTTCAGCACTTCCACTACTTCGATCCTCTTGAAACTTACCTGGACATCCACTTGTTCCAGCGATTCACAAGAATCTCAGCAAGGCAGAACAAAATCGAACCACTGCGCTCTTTGAAGAAGAAGAAGAAGAAGAAGAAGAAGAAGAAGTTCTACGACTAGTTTTCACTTAGTTTTCAGCCAAATACACGCGCCCGCAAAACACCCAAAAAGGCCACAATTCTGCCAATTCTAGACCAAAGAACACCAAACCCCCCTAAAACATTGGCAAAATCATTATGAACGAGCCTGCATTGGGACCGAGCCCTAGAATCACCGTGAACCATACCAACTTAAACCCAAAAACCCTAGTAAATCGCACTGAACCCTAAACCGTAGATATGCTTTGTCTGTTTGTGTCAAAGAGCCTAGGTATGCTACATCAGGTTGCTTCACTCAGTGGTGCCTGCCTTGACCGTCTGCATGGCCCTACCGCAAGCTTGGGCTAAAAATCCGTTCCACTCAAGAATTTGCGATTTTTCGGTACTTTCGCGAGATTTGCGAAATAAAGAAAAACAGCAAATTTTGCAAACATAACGGATGTTTGGCCAAGCTTGAGGCAGTGCCATGTAGAGGGTCAAGGCAGGCACCACTGAGTGAAGCAACCTGATGTAGCATACCTATGCTCTTTGTCAGACAGACAAAGCATATCTAATTGTATGCAGCAAGCCACATAGCCCCAATTTTACATGAACTGCTGTCTGGAGTGGACTCTGCCTGGCATAACAACAACAGTACACTGCCTCGCCCTCGACCAATACATACCACGAATAGACAGACATGTAGTCCTGCTGTAGTACTTGTTGTAGACTGGTTTACCTGTTTGCCACTCACGAATTGGCCGTAGTTCTTCCGTAAACCGACGCTGATGATCCATCCATCCCAGTGAGTGATTGTAAAGAAAAAAGATATATTATTTAATCAATCATCATGGTATATTGGCAAGTGAGTCTGCTCCAAGGACATTTTGCATATTTTGTGAAATGCAATATAGTGGCCCCTGAATTTGAAGTACAATTTTAATTAAACAAGGTAAAAAAAACAGAGTTGTTGACATGAGTTACAATTACTGTGTGAAAGATTAAATAATAACTAAGACAAGACATATGAATCATCATTTCATGCACAAAAAACAAACAGCAATTGGTTTCATCAGAGCCCGACAGCCATTGCTGTCCACTGCATGCCATATTCTCAATTATTCATTACCTGTTCTACTTTTTGTCCGCATCTTCTTCGGAAAGTGAGGGCCCACAGGGCAGCCTCTCCTGTCAATATCAGAAGTAACTCTGTCAGCAATCCGCAAGCATGTAGTCAGTCAGTAATTTCAGTCCCACTTGAGGGGACTCGTCATAATCCATCCGTCTGCCTTGAGGGAAATGGATAGGGGGAGTCTGGAGGAGGAGTATAAAGGAGCATGATTGAGTTGTGAACTTGTGAACCTCAGGAATGCAGACTGCGGCACCTTCAAATCAATAAGGAATATAAGATGAAGACAGTGCTGCTGATGGACTTGTTGTGATTAGGTGATTAGAGTTTTGTTGTGGTAAAAGTTGCAAAACAAAGAAAGACACAGGAATAAAAGTGAATAAGGACAAAAAAAAGGAAGTCATTTCAGGGCTCGGTGTCAGGGAAGTAGAGCTCGTCCTCAAACTCCATGAATTGAGACGGGAGTAGGTCAGGTAACAGAGAAGAACTTCTGTCACCTAAGTTGGTGTCCTCTTCTTCCTGCGTGCATTCACATACTTGTAATCTGGTGGTATCAAGTGCTGATTCATCTTGATCAGTGTTAACCTCTCCACATTTTTGGCCGAGAGGCGGGTCCTTTTTGAAGTTACAATGGCACCAGCAGCACATTCAGAAGACACGCTTGCGAGTGGGCAAGACAAATATTGTATAGCCAGGTTGGTGATCAGTGGCCATAGAGCCATTTTCCTGTACCAATACAGCAATGGGTTCGTATTAACAAAGACCTCTGTTGGGTTATCCAGATAGGCCTCCACCATCGACTCAAGGTTCTCCACGGTTGCTCCACTTTGCGTACCATCTGTGGCCTTCACAGCACTGGAACGAGCAAACCCTTGATGAGTTAGCCAATCCGCTTCCGAAAATATTATGGCTGGGCCTGGTGCAGGTGAGGATGATGATACGGTAGCAACTGGTGTCGTTAACGGCTGTGAGGGAAAGTGACTCCCTTCGCCCACAGATTCAGAAGTGGAACTTGACGCTGGATGGCCTGCTGATTCAGTTGGACTTCTTTTTCGAACCGAGTGGCTGACACAGCTAGCCAATGTTTGTACTTTGAAACATCTGCTTCATCAAAAGGAATGAATGCTTTGCTGGCCACTGCCTTTTTGTACCGTGGATCCAGAATAGTGGCACAAATGTAATGTTGTTCTGTATGTATGTTTTTAAGCCTTTCATTGGCAACTAGGCGGCTTAATAACCTCTCCGCCAACAGATAAGCGTCTTGCTTTTCAACATCATCTCTGAACGTTGAAGACACCGCCTTCAGTTGGTGCTCTAGCATGACCAACAATGGGATAGCTTTGCTCAAAGAACAGTCCTCCCTGCTGACTTCACGCGTGAAGACCTCAAAAGGACGAAGCATGTCTGTCAGGCTTTTAACTAGCTTCCATTCCTCCAACTCTAGCCTCATGTCTTTCATAGTGGAACCTAGTTGAAAGACAGTCGTTGATTACCATGCACTGCTCAAACAGACGCTCAAGCATGTAAAAGGTTGAGTTCCAACGAGTTGCCACTTCCTGGATGAGTCCTTTGACTGGCACTTTACATTCATGTTGAATGCTCCTCAGCTCCTTCCGGGCCTTAAAAGAATGGCTGAAATGTGTGCAGATTCTTCGGCAGGTGGTCAGTAACTTCTTGACTGTGTTTTCATTTTTCAAGAAATCTTGCACCACCAGGTTTATGCAGTGCGCCAAACACGGCACTCTGAAATATTCACCTTGCTGCATGTCCTTAACTATATTACTGCCATTATCCGTGGAAACATAACCAACTATGCGATTTCTTGGTTGCAGCCATTCAGAGACCTTACTGTTAAACTCCTCCGAAATGTTTTTTGCAGTATGAGTTTTCTCCATGGCAAACATGGCTAATGTTGCATGTTTCAGAGTACCTTGAAAAACTTTGTCCAGGTCAACAACTGCACTTGACTTGTCTCTAACCCCTGCAAAAGAGACCCAGTGTGCAGTGATGCACATTTAATCAAGGGCTTGGCAACTGGTCCACATGTCTGCTGTCAAGTGGACAGTGTGAACAGCACTCTTCTGCAAAGTTGCCCCAATCACCTCAAGCACATCTTGATGTAGTGCTGGAACCGCAACTCTGGCAAAATAGTACCGGCTAGGAACCTTCCATTTAGGGCAGACTGTTGCCACTAATTCTAGAAACCCCACCCCTTCCACGAAAATAAAAGGGAGAAGGTCTAGCGCTAGCATTTTAGCCAGCTTGCGTTATACAGACGTACCGTTGGGTGGTTGCGTTCAAATGGCGCCTCCGACCACAACATTCCGCGAATGGTGGGCTGGATCATTTTACGTGATGATGATGATGATGACGTCTTCAAACCAGTTAGGCCCAGTGATGTAGTTTTTTGCATTGGTGTCTCTCCCAGACTCTTAGTGTGCCTCATAGATGTGCAGGGGGAGAGGGTGTGGGCGATACCACTGCAGTGCTGCTGCCAGCAGAACTGGGTGTACCAGAAAAAATGTCTGTCTCTTCTTCACTTCCCCCCTGCACGATCAGCCTCTCGTCATCATCAGATGCAATATCAAGGGATACATTTGGATTTGTTTTTCTTTTGCCTTCCTCGATCTTCCTCATGTGTGATTCCCAAATGATAGTGTGGTGTTGCTTGAGATGACCTCTCTGGCCTCCGGTACCATAGTTGATACCAAGCTTACCCCGACTAACGGATACTTTACAAATCGAACAAACGACCATGTTTTCCGCCTTTGCGCTAACAGTAAAGAAGTCCCAAACTGGGGACTGGTGATGTCTGCTGAAGGTAGAGGTGCTACTTTGACTTTCAATGCCAGATGAAGTGGAGGATGGGCGTGGCTGAATTTGTTTCTGTTGTTCACTTACAGCACCACTACTTGAGGTCGGAGGTCCATGCCGGCCCTTCTGACTAAAAAAGATGGAAGCTGTAGGTCGTGTTGGTGTTGTAGTTAACGGTGGTGGTACCAGTGCCACGCCGTCCATATCCCGCTCAGCAGCCATTCAGGATAGGGTCAAAATGTCTGTCTGCTGCATGCCCGCTGGAGCTGGAGTGACGACTGTAATGACTGGGTCATCGTCAGACTGTTCATCAGCAGCAGAAGACACCACTTCTTGTTCGTCGTCATCACCCATAAGTCGAAGGCTTGCGGGAGCCTTCCTTTTAGGCTTAGCTACCTTTGTTGGCTCATGGCGTGACTCACTCTCAGACTGAATTTCTGGGTTCCAATCACGATCAAGGTCATCAGAATGAAGGGGGCTTGAAGGAGAACTTGTAGTAGTAGTAGTATCCCTCCTTGACCTTTTTCTTGCTGGGGATCTGGAAGACAATGGATCATCATCAGGAGGAGTGGCTTCCTCGGATGATTCCTCCTCTTGAATATCAATTTCCTGATGTGCCCCTACTTCTGGAGGAACAAGCGTTGTAGGCAGTTGTGCCGCTCCATGAACCTCTAGTTGCAACTCTCCATGCACCTGTCCATGCGCCTATCCTTGCGCCTCTCCTTGCGGCTCTACTTGCACCTCTCCTTGCCTATGTACTAGTACTAGTTGCACCTGTGTTTGTGGCTGTGGTTGTTGAACACTCGTCAGATGAGTTACACCCGGGGTTGATTGGATGGTACTTTCTTGTGATGAGCCAAGATCACTGGTCGATGGTGATTGAACAACCAAAGTGGCTGCCGCAGCAGCACTCATGTTCTTGGACCTAACTTGGCGTGGTGGCACTGAGCCCAATGAAGCGGAGGTGCTGCTTCCAGCTTGGTCCCCGGCGGACACCGCTGCTGCTGCAGGCGTAGTTTTTTCCTCCCAAAAAAGGTGCCTGTGGGCACACCAGTCTTCTTGGTAGGTGGTGCCACTTGCTTCTTCTGCTCCTTACTGGCAGTGGCACTGGCAACTTTTTTCGCTGAGGCGCTACGGCCAACTTTCTTTGGGGCCATCTTCTTGAGATGTCAGAACAGCAGGCCGCAGTTGCACGAGTTGCAGAGTTGTCTTGTCTGTGGCCACACGTGACGTCACGTGACGTGCTGCACACACCGCTGCAGGTCTTCTTCCTGGCACTGGTGGTTCTCTTGTGCACCTAAAAGCAATGGAAGCCAGAGGAACATCAGTTATACACCCCAAAAAGTCGAAAACCACTCAAAAAATCACCACAATCCAATGCCATCAATGCCCTCAATGATGTTTAAATTCAAGACACTACACAGAAAGACTAGGCCCATGCACCACTGAGTACCCCTGGGCATAATGGTTGAAAGCAAAGAAAACTGGGTACAGGCCTGAGCACACTGCCTGGTTTCAAAATGGCCCCTTGACCCCCACCACATGGCCAGGCCCTGCCTGTACCAGGCCTCAAAATGGCCCCCACCCACATGGCCAGGCCCCAACACCAACCCAAAAAGTAAAAAAACACTCAAAAATCACCACAATCCCATGCATCCATGCCCTCAATCAATGATGTTTAAATTCAAGACACCCCACAGAAAGACTAGGCCCATGTACCACTGAGTACCCCTGTGCATAATGGTTGAAAGCAAGGCAAACTGGGTGCAGGCCTGAGCACACTGCCTGGCTTCAAAATGGCCCCTTGACCCCCACCACATGGCCAGGCCCTGACTGTACCAGGCCTCAAAATGGCCTCCACCCATATAGCCAGGCCCCAACACCACCCCAAAAAGTCGAAAAACACACAAAAATCACCACAATCCAATGCCATCTATGCCCTCAATGATGTTTAAATTCAAGACACCCCTATAGAAAGACTAGGTCCATGCACCACTCACTACACCTGGGCCTACTGGCTAGTGAGGCTTTACAGGCACCCCAATATTTTTAAAAAAATCAACATATAACAGTGAGCTAAAATTCCATGACATAAATGAGAATTAAGAAAAAAAAATCACAGAAACAGTTGTATCATGCACCCATGACTAACCCTGGGCCTACTGGATACGGTGGCTACCCACCACAATATATAAGTTGTGAAAAAAGTTTTAGAACTGTAGTTGCCTCATCTGCAATGCCCCAAACAAACAACACCAACGTACTTGTAAAATCTCAAGTCCAAAAGTGATCCAAACTCCAAAGTCCAAAAAGTCCTCAAATACAAATATCCAGAAGCAGCCACAAAAAGTAATCCTTCCAGCTCCACAGCCAAATCAAAAGTGACCAGGACATGGACAAAGCACTGGGAGGAGCCTGCTGGACAGGAACAGGAAGTTGGAGACTCTGGGGCACTACCTTCCTCCCACCCCACCCAAAAATGGACTCCAAATGCAGCCAAATGTCAATCTGAGGAGTTATTCTGATCAGAATCATCATTTTCACAAGGTTTGTGCTTCCTGCGGTGGATTTCTTGTGCAGAATTGCAATTTTTGTAATTTCGGGAACGCGAGCTGTTCAAATCTCCCGCCGGAAGTCAGCTGCACGCCGCATCTACGTGTTCGGCATTGTTTACTCCCGCAATGCGTGATCGCGGGCCTTTATGACGTACTCGCGTTGTCAAACTCTCGCTGTGCAAGAAGGCAAGCCGTGATAACGTAATTGCGTTCGAAAAACTCTCGTGCGATCACGCAGCAAGATCGAAAATGGAGCAGGACACGCAAACCGGGAGAAAAACAACTTGGCGGACTCAGAATCACGGTAAGTCAACGCCGCGTGTGCGATATTGTATTTTTCAAGCGCGACCAAGCAAAATAATTCGTAGCTTGCGAATTTGCGGATTTTTAGGCAAATTAGCACGATTCGCGGATCGCAAAATTGTCAAAAATCCGCAAATTCGCCCGCGAAACGGATTTTACGCCCATAATTTCCAGAAAGTAGGTATTTGACCGCTTTCTCAATTATGGGGACACAGCGTCACTTCTGTCGTCTCCCTCAGGGATCCAAGAATAGTCTGGGGTTATTCTCAGCAAGGGTAACAGAGTTACTACAAACTTATGATGATGAACCATTGTCATATGTTGATGACATCTATCTGACAGAGAATGACTTGGATAGGCACTAAGCATGGGCGGAAAATCTGTTCCGCTCGCGGAATTTGCAGATTTTCGGTAAATTCGCGATCCGCGAACGCTCGCGAATTTACCGAAAATCCGCAAATTCGCACGCAGCGGATTTTTTTTTCTTGGTGATACAATTTTGCGGCGTGCGGCGTAAGTTCGCAATTGCGAACATGTAGGTGCGGCGGGCAGCAACAATCTCGCACTCGCGAAATTACAAAATTTGCAATTCTGCACAAGAAATCCACTAGCAAGCAGCATAGACCTTCTGAAAATGATGATTTTTATCAGAATAACTCCTCAGGTTGACATTTGCCTGCCCTTTTTTGGATTTGAGGCCTTTTGACTTTCTTTGGATCACTTTTGGATTAGAAATCAACTTTCACAAGTAAGTTTGTTTGGGGCATTACATTTGCTGTTCTGCAGAAAAACGAGTTTTGCTAAACTGAAAGCACTCAGCAGGTGCAAAAGTTCAAATTCATCATTAGCAACCATTCCCTGTAGTGCTTCCTGACTGGGGCCCCTCCAGAGTTCAGTTGCTAGTTGCAACAATTGTATGACCCTGCTCTGACCCTCACAGCCGGATCATAGAATAGCTACAAGTAGGCCACAAAGGTCCTGGAAAAAAAAATTGCACTGCAACAGAAAGCAAATTACAGATAAGGAAGCAGGTGCCAGACTGGAATTTTAAAACAGTGACACATTAATAAATCAACCCCAAATTAATTCATGTCAGTTGAAGCAGGGCAGGTGTGCTTGCTTTTTCCCCCCATAATCTACAGTGATGATGATGAACCAGAGGGTGGCATTGATGTACCAGAGGGTGGCATGGGTGAAACAGAGGGTGGCAGTGTTGAAACAGAGGGTGCTGTGAACCTGTGATGATGAAACAGACGTAGAAACAACATAGTCGCGACCGTTGCGTGCCGACAAGTAAGTTCGCAATTGCGAACTGGTACAAAATCCTCGCGAACTGGCAGAAACCCTTGCGAACACTATAAAAACAAAAAAATCCGCAAATTCGCGAGAATTCGCGGATTTTGCGAGTTCGCAAATACGCAAATTCGCGAACGCCAGATTCGCAAAATTCGCCCATGCTTAATAGGCACTTGAACAGGGTGAATACCATTATACTTGGATTCCTCTGAGGGCTATAAATGTAATTTAAAACAAATCTAGAATTGTCCATCTCAACATCCTTTTTCTAGGATATGAACTTTCAAGTGAAGGCAAAAGCCTGGCAGCCAACTTTCTAGAGAAATGTGCGCTGCTCCAACCTCCAAAAACGCTGAAAAACTTACAATGGATTCTAGGTTTCCTGAATTTCAGAAGAACTTACATTCTAAACTACGCAGAAAGGGTTAAACATCTCTATGAATTAATCAAACCTGATTTTAAAACAGTAAATTGAACACAAAACACACAGAAATTTTGCATTCATTGCAAACAGACATGTTAGCAACTAAACATTTACAAACACGCGTAAACGTATGCAACTTAGTGATCCGGATCATTCCAGATCAATGCGGATTCACCTATTTAACTTTTAACGAAGGTGAAAAAATACCAATAGCTTACAAATCACACTTGTACTCACAAGCAGAAATAAAATTCACTTCTACAGAAAAAAATTCTGACAGCTGTTCAAACTGCTGTAGCAAAAGAAAGAAACCTCGCACAGGGTAAGCGCATTATGGTCGTTACACCTTCCTTAGAGGCAGTGACAAAAGCAAGCATTCCAAATGCTAAAGCTTTACATCCTTTTGATCCATATTTGAAAACACAAGAATTTCTACAATATGAACAAGAATGTCCTCCGCCTCCTGAAATTCTGCCTCTTGACCAGTATGAATGTATAATTTATACTGATGGATCAGCTTAACCCGCTACGGGGTAAACAAGCCTATAGTGCGCTGTGCGCAATCATTAAAGGTCGCTGGCGCAATGGCAAATTTAGACCAATGGTCACTAAAACTCAGCGAGCTGAACTACAAGCATTCAAGATGGCACTTGAGAGTACGGATCGCAAATTCACCACAATCATAGTCTGCGATTCGTATTATTGTGTTCAATCTTATAATGAATACTTGCAAAACTGGATTCAAAATGGTTACAAAGATGCAAAAGGTGGCACAATGAAGCATAAACTGCTTTGGGAACAAGTAGTTCGGTTACGACAAGGAGTACAAAACACTCATGTGATACATATGCAGAGTCATCAACGTGATGGCATTAGCGTTGCAGGGTTATTCATTGGCTGATGAATCCGCGAAGGCATCTGGGCAAACGGCTTCCATAGCTGCAATCACCATTAGAATCTTCTGAAATATTCCCGGGGATATTCTGGGATGTACAGATTAAGCATGAGCGAATTTTGCGGATCTCGCGTTCGCGAATTTTGCGGATTTGCGGATTCGCAATCCGCAAAATCCGCGAATTCCCGCGAATTTGCGGATTTTTTTTTTTTTGTGTTCGCCCGTGTTTCTGCCAGTTCGCGAGGGTTTTGTACACTTTCGCAAATTGCGAACTTACCTGTCGGGTCGCAAGTTTCGCGAACTTGTTGTTTCTACGTGTCCAGCCTGTTTGGGACACTCTTCTTCATCACTGCCACTCTCTGTCACCACTGCCACTCTCTGACTACTCATGCCACCCTCTGGCCCACCCATGCCACCCTCTGTTTCATCACCACACCCTCTGGTTGTCCAGTGTACATTATTTTCGGCAAAGCAAAGCACACCTTCCCTGCCTCAAGTGACCTGAATTAATTTGGGGCTGATTAATGTGTCACAGAATATTTTTTTAGCTGGCACCTGCTTCCTTAGTGCGCCCTGATTAGTGATCTTTTGCACTTGCTAAGTGCTTTCATTGTTGCAAAATTAGTTACAACACCTGCCCTGCCCCAACTGACAATAATGAATTAGGGGCTGATTAATGGATTTTAACTTCCAGCCTGGCTCCTGCTTGTCTCCCTTAGCTGTAATTCAGGACCTTTGTGGCATATGTGTAACTATTCTGAGGTTCAGAGCAGGGTCACATAATAGTTTCAACTGGCAACTGAACTCTGGAGGGGCCCCTCAGGAAGCACTACAGGAAATGGCTACTAATGATGAGCCTGAACTTTTGAACCTGGTAAGTAGTTACTTTCAGTTTTGCTAAGATCGTATTTCTGCAATTTTGCACTTATTCGCGGGGCGCGAACTCACGCGAACTCACGCGAACAGTGCGAGCAGTGCGAGCAAAATCCGCTGCTCGCGGATTTGCGGATTTTGCGGGAGATTCGCAAATCTCGCGGATTGCGGATTTCCCGAAAATCCGCAAAATCCGCGAGCGAAACGGATTTTCCGCCCACGCCTAGTACAGATGCAAGTTTGGAGGAATAACGGTATATGTCATTTGGGGGATCTGTATAAGGATGGGGAATTGATTGCCTTTTCGGATTTAACAGCAATATATACTGTAACCAAGAATGATATTTTTAAATATCTACAGTTACGCGATTTCTTACATAAACGTGCTTGGCTACAAGATATTTTGCATAATGAATTTATTGAAGCTATATATAAAGGGGCAAAGATAGGAACGTTATATGAAATGCTAATTTCTAAACAGTGAGACGATCTGGATCTTCAAGATTCTAAATGGCAGGTTCGATTAGACAACTCTGGTTTTATATTACAAACTTCGATCGATATGGCAAATGAAGTAATTCTGTCTGCAAATTTGCATAGCTGCAATCACTCGTTCAAAAATAAAAATAGACAGCAAAATATTGCTGGCTGTCAGTGCTACATGCAAAGGCAGCTGGGCAGTGTTACCTAATAAGTTTCCACTCAAATACTCATATATAATTGATGCAAACAGCGTTCCTTTTGCTCGAATCCCTGGAGTGGGGCATAGGGTAATTCCAAACCAGAAACGTAGGGTAGCTTTGATTTACAAAGCACATTTGGGAGAGGGTCTGATACATCAGGGGATCTCTAAAACGATATTAGAATTAAAGGAGATGTACTGGTGGCCAGGAATGAATGAACACATTCACACATTTGTAAGTAACTGCATAGACTGCAAGAGTGATTTTCTCCAAACCACTTGCAATCAAAAGTATCCATACCCAGCGTTGCTCCAAGCCCCCCGACCCCCCCAAACACCAGGAACCCCCCCCCCCCAAGCAGGCCCCCGAAAACACGAAAGTGAGCGAAAACTCTGAAAAGTTAAAAACTTTTTCAACATGGATTTTATCCAAAACACTTTTATCCGGTATTAGACCTTCCTATCAATGCCCCGAGAACCGTCAACCCAGGCAAAAACAAGTTTAACCCCCCCCCAAACAGCCAAAAAGCAAAAATGCAAAAATGGGCACTTTGACAAATTTATGCTTAGTTCCCAGATCACTCCGTGCACGCTCTGCAGCTAGGCCCTAACTCCCCTTTGCCACCATGGACTTTCTTCAAACCACTTACAATCAAAACTATCCATACGCAGCGTTGCTCCAAGACTCCCCAACCACCCCCCCCCAAACACCAGGAACCCCCCCAAGCAGGCCCCCGAAAACACGAAAGTTAGCGAAAACTCTGAAAAGTTAAAAACTTTTTCACCATGGATTTTATCCAAAACACTTTTATCCGGTATTAGACCTTCACAGCAATGCCCCCAGACCCGTCAACCCAGGTGAAAACAAGTTTAACACCCCCAAACAGCCGAAAAGCAAAACCACAAAAAGTGAGACTTAGCAAATTTCGGGCCTACCTGGTATTCAGTCCAAATGCGCTCTGCAGCTAGGCCCTAACTCCCCTTTTCCACCATGGATTTCCTGAAAAACAAATGCAATCAACATTAGACTGTACCAGCAATGCTCCCAGACCCCAAAACCCACCCACAAAAACCTAGAAACCCCCCAAACAGCACCCCAAAGACAAGCAGTGCCATGTAGAGGGTCAAGGCAGGCACCACTGAGTGAAGCAACCTGATGTAGCATACCTATGCTCTTTGTCAGACAGACAAAGCATATCTAATTGTATGCAGCAAGCCACATAGCCCCAATTTTACATGAACTGCTGTCTGGAGTGGACTCTGCCTGGCATAACAACAACAGTACACTGCCTCGCCCAATACATACCACGAATAGACAGACATGTAGTCCTGCTGTAGTACTTGTTGTAGACTGGTTTACCTGTTTGCCACTCACGAATTGGCCATAGTTCTTCCGTAAACCGACGCTGATGATCCATCCATCCCAGTGAGTGATTGTAAAGAAAAAAGATATATTATTTAATCAATCATCATGGTATATTGGCAAGTGAGTCCGCTCCAAGGACATTTTGCATATTTTGTGAAATGCAATATAGTGGCCCCTGAATTTGAAGTACAATTTTAATTAAACAAGGTAAAAAAAACAGAGTTGTTGACATGAGTTACAATTACTGTGTGAAAGATTAAATAATAACTAAGACAAGACATATGAATCATCATTTCATGCACAAAAAACAAACAGCAATTGGTTTCATCAGAGCCCGACAGCCATTGCTGTCCACTGCATGCCATATTCTCAATTATTCATTACCTGTTCTACTTTTTGTCCGCATCTTCTTCGGAAAGTGAGGGCCCACAGGGCAGCCTCTCCTGTCAATATCAGAAGTAACTCTGTCAGCAATCCGCAAGCATGTAGTCAGTCAGTAATTTCAGTCCCACTTGAGGGGACTCGTCATAATTCATCCGTCTGCCTTGAGGGAAATGGATAGGGGGAGTCTGGAGGAGGAGTATAAAGGAGCATGATTGAGTTGTGAACTTGTGAACCTCAGGAATGCAGACTGCGGCACCTTCAAATCAATAAGGAATATAAGATGAAGACAGTGCTGCTGATGGACTTGTTGTGATTAGGTGATTAGAGTTTTGTTGTGGTAAAAGTTGCAAAACAAAGAAAGACACAGGAATAAAAGTGAATAAGGACGAAAAAAAGGAAGTCATTTCAGGGCTCGGTGTCAGGGAAGTAGAGCTCGTCCTCAAACTCCATGAATTGAGACGGGAGTAGGTCAGGTAACAGAGAAGAACTTCTGTCACCTAAGTTAGTGTCCTCTTCTTCCTGCGTGCATTCACATACTTTGTAATCTGGTGGTATCAAGTGCTGATTCATCTTGATCAGTGTTAACCTCTCCACATTTTTGGCCGAGAGGCGGGTGCTTTTTGAAGTTACAATGGCACCAGCAGCACTGAAAACACATTCAGAAGACACGTTTGCGAGTGGGCAAGACAAATATTGTATAGCCAGGTTGGTGATCAGTGGCCATAGAGCCATTTTCCTGTACCAATACAGTAATGGGTTCGTATTAACAAAGACCTCTGTTGGGTCATCCAGATAGGCCTCCACCATCGACTCAAGGTTCTCCACGGTTGCTCCACTTTGCGTACCATCTGTGGCCTTCACAGCACTGGAACGAGCAAACCCTTGATGAGTTAGCCAATCCGCTTCCGAAAATATTATGGCTGGGCCTGGTGCAGGTGAGGATGATGATACGGTTGCTGCTGGTGTTGTTAACGGCTGTGAGGAAAAGTGACTCCCTTCGCCCACAGATTTAGAAGTGGAACTTGACGCTGGATGGCCTGCTGATTCAGTTGGACTTCTTTTTCGAACCGAGTGGCTGACACAGCTAGCCAATGTTTGTACTTTGAAACATCTGCTTCATCAAAAGGAATGAATGCTTTGCTGGCCACTGCCTTTTTGTACCGTGGATCCAGAATAGTGGCACAAATGTAATGTTGTTCTGCATGTATGTTTTTAAGCCTTTCATTGGCAACTAGGCGGCTTAATAACCTCTCCGCCAACAGATAAGCGTCTTGCTTTTCAACATCATCTCTGAACGTTGAAGACACCGCCTTCAGTTGGTGCTCTAGCATGACCAACAATGGGATAGCTTTGCTCAAAGAACAGTCCTCCCTGCTGACTTCACGCGTGAAGACCTCAAAAGGACGAAGCATGTCTGTCAGGCTTTTAACTAGCTTCCATTCCTCCAACTCTAGCCTCATGTCTTTCATAGTGGAACCTAGTTGAAAGACAGTCATTGATTACCATGCACTGCTCAAACAGACGCTCAAGCATGTAAAAGGTTGAGTTCCAACGTGTTGCCACTTCCTGGATGAGTCCTTTGACTGGCACTTTACATTCATGTTGAATGCTCCTCAGCTCCTTCCGGGCCTTAAAAGAATGGCTGAAATGTGTGCAGATTCTTCGGCAGGTGGTCAGTAACTTCTTGACTGTGTTTTCACTTTCAAGAAATCTTGCACCACCAGGTTTATACAGTGCGCCAAACACGGCACTCTGAAATATTCACCTTGCTGCATGTCCTTAACTATATTACTGCCATTATCCGTGGAAACATAACCAACTATGCGATTTCTTGGATGCAGCCATTCAGAGACCTTACTGTTAAACTCCTCCGAAATGTTTTTTGCAGTATGAGTTTTCTCCATGGCAAACATGGCTAATGTTGCATGTTTCCGAGTACCTTGAAAAACTTTGTCCAGGTCAACAACTGCACTTGACTTGTCTTTAACCCCTGCAAAAGAGACCCAGTGTGCAGTGATGCACATTTAATCAAGGGCTTGGCAACTGGTCCACATGTCTGTTGTCAAGTGGACAGTGTGAACAGCACTCTTCTGCAAAGCTGCCCCAATCACCTCAAGCACATCTTGATGTAGTGCTGGAACCGCAACTCCGGCAAAATAGTACCGGCTAGGAACCTTCCATTTAGGGCAGACTGTTGCCACTAATTCTAGAAACCCCACCCCTTCCACGAAAATAAAAGGGAGAAGGTCTAGCGCTAGCATTTTAGCCAGCTTGCGTTATACAGACGTACCGTTGGGTGGTTGCGTTCAAATGGCGCCTCCGACCACAACATTCCGCGAATGGTGGGCTGGATCATTTTACGTGATGATGATGATGATGACGTCTTCAAACCAGTTAGGCCCAGTGATGTAGTTTTTTGCATTGGTGTCTCTCCCAGACTCTTAGTGTGCCTCATAGATGTTGCAGGGGGAGAGGGTGTGGGCGATACCACTGCAGTGCTGCTGCCATCAGAACTGGGTGTACCAGAAAAAATGTCTGTCTCTTCTTCACTTCCCCCCTGCACGATCAGCCTCTCGTCATCATCAGATGCAATATCAAGGGATACATTTGGATTTGTTTTTCTTTTGCCTTCCTCTATCTTCCTCATGTGTGATTCCCAAATGATAGTGTGGTGTTGCTTGAGATGACCTCTCTGGCCTCCGGTACCATAGTTGATACCAAGCTTACCCCGACTAACGGATACTTTACAAATCGAACAAACGACCATGTTTTCCGCCTTTGCGCTAACAGTAAAGAAGTCCCAAACTGGGGACTGGTGATGTCTGCTGAAGGTAGAGGTGCTACTTTGACTTTCAATGCCAGATGAAGTGGAGGATGGGCGTGGCTGAATTTGTTTCTGTTGTTCACTTACAGCACCACTACTTGAGGTCGGAGGTCCATGCCGGCCCTTCTGACTAAAAAAGATGGAAGCTGTAGGTCGTGTTGGTGTTGTAGTTAACGGTGGTGGTACCAGTACCACGCCGTCCATATCCCGCTCAGCAGCCATTCAGGATAGGGTCAAAATGTCTGTCTGCTGCATGCCCGCTGGAGTGACGACTGTGATGACTGGGTCGTCGTCAGACTGTTCATCAGCAGCAGAAGACACCACTTCTTGTTCGTCGTCATCACCCATAAGTCGAAGGCTTGCGGGAGCCTTCCTTTTAGGCTTAGCTACCTTTGTCGGCTCATGGCGTGACTCACTCTCAGACTGAATTTCTGGGTTCCAATCACGATCAAGGTCATCAGAATGAAGGGGGCTTGAAGGAGAACTTGTAGTAGTAGTAGTATCCCTCCTTGACCTTTTTCTTGCTGGGGATCTGGAAGACAATGGATCATCATCAGGAGGAGTGGCTTCCTCGGATGATGCCTCCTCTTGAATATCAATTTCCTGATGTGCCCCTACTTCTGGAGGAACAAGCGTTGTAGGCAGTTGTGCCGCTCCATGAACCTCTAGTTGCAACTCTCCATGCACCTGTCCATGCACCTATCCTTGCGCCTCTCCTTGCGGCTCTACTTGCACCTCTCCTTGCCTATGTACTTGTACTAGTTGCACCTGTGTTTGTGGCTGTGGTTGTTGAACACTCGTCAGCTGAGTTACACCCGGGGTTGATTGGATGGTACTTTCTTGTGATGAGCCAAGATCACTGGTCGATGGTGATTGAACAACCAAAGTGGCTGCCGCAGCAGCACTCATGTTCTTGGACCTAACTTGGCGTGGTGGCACTGAGCCCAATGAAGCGGAGGTGCTGCTTCCAGCTTGGTCCCCGGCGGACACCGCTGCTGCTGCAGGCGTAGTTTTTTCCTCCCAAAAAAGGTGCCTGTGGGCACACCAGTCTTCTTGGTAGGTGGTGCCACTTGCTTCTTCTGCTCCTTACTGGCAGTGGCACTGGCAACTTTTTTCGCTGAGGCGCTACGGCCAACTTTCTTTGGGGCCATCTTCTTGAGATGTCAGAACAGCAGGCCGCAGTTGCACGAGTTGCAGAGTTGTCTTGTCTGTGGCCACACGTGACGTCACGTGACGTGCTGCACACAGCGCTGCAGGTCTTCTTCCTGGCACTGGTGGTTCTCTTGTGCACCTAAAAGCAATGGAAGCCAGAGGAACATCAGTTATACACCCCAAAAAGTCGAAAACCACTCAAAAAATCACCACAATCCAATGCCATCAATGCCCTCAATGATGTTTAAATTTAAGACACTACACAGAAAGACTAGGCCCATGCACCACTGAGTACCCCTGGGCATAATGGTTGAAAGCAAGGAAACTGGGTGCAGGCCTGAGCACACTGCCTGGTTTCAAAATGGCCCCTTGACCCCCACCACATGGCCAGGCCCTGCCTGTACCAGGCCTCAAAATGGCCCCCACCCACATGGCCAGGCCCCAACACCAACCCCAAAAGTAAAAAAAACACTCAAAAATCACCACAATCCCATGCCATCCATGCCCTCAATCAATGATGTTTAAATTCAAGACACCCCACAGAAAGACTAGGCCCATGCACCACTGAGTACCCCTGTGCATAATGGTTGAAAGCAAGGCAAACTGGGTGCAGGCCTGAGCACACTGCCTGGCTTCAAAATGGCCCCTTGACCCCCACCACATGGCCAGGCCCTGACTGTACCAGGCCTCAAAATGGCCTCCACCCACATAGCCAGGCCCCAACACCACCCCAAAAAGTCGAAAAACACACAAAAATCACCACAATCCAATGCCATCTATGCCCTCAATGATGTTTAAATTCAAGACACCCCTATAGAAAGACTAGGTCCATGCACCACTCACTACACCTGGGCCTACTGGCTAGTGAGGCTTTACAGGCACCCCAATATTTTTAAAAAAATCAACATATAACAGTGAGCTAAAATTCCATGACATAAATGAGAATTAAGTAAAAAAAAATCACAGAAACAGTTGTATCATGCACCCATGACTAACCATGGGCCTACTGGATACTGTGGCTACCCACCACAATATATAAGTTGTGAAAAAAGTTTTAGAACTGTAGTTGCCTCATCTGCAATGCCCCAAACAAACAACACCAACGTACTTGTAAAATCTCAAGTCCAAAAGTGATCCAAACTCCAAAGTCCAAAAAGTCCTCAAATACAAATATCCAGAAGCAGCCACAAAAAGTAATCCTTCCAGCTCCACAGCCAAATCAAAAGTGACCAGGACATGGACAAAGCACTGGGAGGAGCCTGCTGGACAGGAACAGGAAGTTGGAGACTCTGGGGCACTACCTTCCTCCCACCCCACCCAAAAATGGACTCCAAATGCAGCCAAATGTCAATCTGAGGAGTAATTCTGATCAAAATCTTCATTTTCACAAGGTTTGTGCTTCCTGCGGTGGATTTCTTGTGCAGAATTGCAATTTTTGTAATTTCGGGAACGCGAGCTGTTCAAATCTCCCGCCGGAAGTCAGCTGCGCGCCGCATCTACGTGTTCGGCATTGTTTACTCCCGCAACGCGTGATCGCGGGCCTTTATGACGTACTCGCGTTGTCAAACTCTCGCTGTGCAAGAAGGCAAGCCGTGATAACGTAATTGCGTTCGAAAAACTCTCGTGCAATCACGCAGCAAGATCGAAAATGGAGCAGAACACGCAAACAGGGAGAAAAACAACATGGCGGACTCAGAATCACGGTAAGTCAACGCCGCGTGTGCGATATTGTATTTTTCAAGCGCGACCAAGCAAAATAATTCGTACCTTGCGAATTTGCGGATTTTTAGGCAAATTAGCACGATTCGCGGATCGCAAAATTGTCAAAAATCCGCAAATTCGCCCGCGAAACAGATTTTACGCCCATACTTTCCAGAAAGTAGGTATTTGACCGCTTTCTCAATTATGGGGACATAGCGTCACTTCTGTCGTCTCCCTCAGGGATCCAAGAATAGTCCGGGGTTATTCTCAGCAAGGGTAACAGAGTTACTACAAACTTATGATGATGAACCATTGTCATATGTTGATGACATCTATCTGACGGAGAATGACTTGGATAGGCACTAAGCATGGGCGGAAAATCTGTTCCGCTCGCGGAATTTGCAGATTTTTGGTAAATTCGCGATCCGCGAACGCTCGCGAATTTACCGAAAATCCGCAAATTCGCACGCAGCGGATTTTTTTTTCTTGGTGATACAATTTTGCGGCGTGCGGCGTAAGTTCGCAATTGCGAACATGTAGGTGTGGCGGGCAGCAACAATCTCGCACTCGCGAAATTACAAAATTTGCAATTCTGCACAAGAAATCCACTAGCAAGCAGCATAGACCTTCTGAAAATGATGATTTTTATCAGAATAACTCCTCAGGTTGACATTTGCCTGCCCTTTTTTGGATTTGAGGCCTTTTGACTTTCTTTGGATCACTTTTGGATTAGAAATCAACTTTCACAAGTAAGTTTGTTTGGGGCATTACATTTGCTGTTCTGCAGAAAAACGAGTTTTGCTAAACTGAAAGCACTCAGCAGGTGCAAAAGTTCAAATTCATCATTAGTAACCATTCTCTGTAGCGCTTCCTGACTGGGGCCCCTCCAGAGTTCAGTTGCTAGTTGCAACATTGTATGACCCTGCTCTGATCCTCACAGCCGGATCATAGAATAGCTACAAGTAGGCCACAAAGGTCCTGGAAAAAAAAATTGCACTGCAACAGAAAGCAAATTACAGATAAGGAAGCAGGTGCCAGACTGGAATTTTAAAACAGTGACACATTAATAAATCAACCCCAAATTAATTCATGTCAGTTGAAGCAGGGCAGGTGTGCTTGCTTTTCCCCCCCATAATCTACAGTGATGATGATTAACCAGAGGGTGGCATTGATGTACCAGAGGGTGGCATGGGTGAAACAGAGGGTGGCAGTGTTGAAACAGAGGGTACTGTGAACCTGTGATGATGAAACAGACGTAGAAACAACATAGTCGCGACCGTTGCGTGCCGACAAGTAAGTTCGCAATTGCGAACTGGTACAAAATCCTCGCGAACTGGCAGAAACCCTTGCGAACACTATAAAAACAAAAAAATCCGCAAATTCGCGAGAATTTGCGGATTTTGCGAATTCGCAAATACGCAAATTCGCGAACGCCAGATTCGCAAAATTCGCCGATGCTTAATAGGCACTTGAACAGGGTGAATACCATTATACTTGGATTACTCTGAGGGCTATAAATTTAATTTAAAACAAATCTAGAATTGTCCATCTCAACGTCCTTTTTCTAGGATATGAACTTTCAAGTGAAGGCAAAAGCCTGGCAGCCAACTTTCTAGAGAAATGTGCGCTGCTCCAACCTCCAAAAACGCTGAAAAACTTACAATGGATTCTAGGTTTCCTGAATTTCAGAAGAACTTACATTCTAAACTACGCAGAAAGGGTTAAACATCTCTATGAATTAATCAAACCTGATTTTAAAACAGTAAATTGAACACAAAACACACAGAAATGTTGCATTCATTGCAAACAGACATGTTAGCAACTAAACATTTACAAACACACGTAAACGTATGCAACTTAGTGATCCGGATCATTCCAGATCAATGCGGATTCACCTATTTAACTTTTAACGAAGGTGAAAAAATACCAATAGCTTACAAATCACACTTGTACTCACAAGCAGAAATAAAATTCACTTCTACAGAAAAAAATTCTGACAGCTGTTCAAACTGCTGTAGCAAAAGAAAGAAACCTCGCACAGGGTAAGCGCATTATGGTCGTTACACCTTCCTTAGAGGCAGTGACAAAAGCAAGCATTCCAAATGCTAAAGCTTTACATCCTTTTGATCCATATTTGAAAACACAAGAATTTCTACAATATGAACAAGAATGTCCTCCGCCTCCTGAAATTCTGCCTCTTGACCAGTATGAATGTATAATTTATACTGATGGATCAGCTTAACCCGCTACGGGGTAAACAAGCCTATAGTGCGCTGTGCGCAATCATTAAAGGTCGCTGGCGCAATGGCAAATTTAGACCAATGGTCACTAAAACTCAATCCTTAGGAGATTGTACAGCTCAGCGAGCTGAACTACAAGCATTCAAGATGGCACTTGAGAGTACGGATCGCAAATTCACCACAATCCTAGTCTGCGATTCGTATTATTGTGTTCAATCTTATAATGAATACTTGCAAAACTGGATTCAAAATGGTTACAAAGATGCAAAAGGTGGCACAATGAACCATAAACTGCTTTGGGAACAAGTAGTTCGGTTACGACAAGGAGTACAAAACACTCATGTGATACATATGCAGAGTCATCAACGTGATGGCATTAGCGTTGCAGGGTTATTCATTGGCTGATGAATCCGCGAAGGCATCTGGGCAAACGGCTTCCATAGCTGCAATCACCATTAGAATCTGCTGAAATATTCCCGGGGATATTCTGGGATGTACAGATGCAAGTTTGGAGGAATAACGGGATATGTCGTTTGGGGGATCTGTATAAGGATGGTGTATTGATTGCCTTTTCGGATTTAACAGCAACATATACTGTAACCAAGAATGATATTTTTAAATATCTACAGTTACGCGATTTCTTACATAAACGTGCTTGGCTACAAGATATTTTGCATAATGAATTTATTGAAGCAATATATAAAGGGGCAAAGATAGGAACGTTATATGAAATGCTAATTTCTAAACAGTGAGACGATCTGGATCTTCAAGATTCTAAATGGCAGGTTCAATTAGACAACTCTGGTTTTATATTACAAACTTCGATCGATATGGCAAATGAAGTAATTCTGTCTGCAAATTTGCATAGCTGCAATCACTCGTTCAAAAATAAAAATAGACAGCAAAATATTGCTGGCTGTCAGTGCTACATGCAAAGGCAGCTGGGCAGTGTTACCTAATAAGTTTCCACTCAAATACTCATATATAATTGATGCAAACAGCGTTCCTTTTGCTCGAATCCCTGGAGTGGGGCATAGGGTAATTCCAAACCAGAAACGTAGGGTAGCTTTGATTTACAAAGCACATTTGGGAGAGGGTCTGATACATCAGGGGATCTCTAAAACGATATTAGAATTAAAGGAGATGTACAGGTGGCCAGGAATGAATGAACACATTCACACATTTGTAAGTAACTGCATAGACTGCAACAGAGATTGCAGGACAGAACGCCGCCAGATACCTGACTATAGCATAGTCAGCCCTGCACAGACACCATTGTTAAACAGCATTAGACTTTCTACACACAGACGTCCTTATGGACAAATGCGGTCCTACAACTATTAAGACAAGGTTCATTTGAATATGGCCTCAGCGCGCAGCTGACGCTTGAACTGGTATAAAAGATTTGCGAGTCTTTATCAGCACATACGCAGTTGGCAGGCTTCATTCTGACCAGGGTCCTGCGTTTACCTCTCGAGCTTACAAGGAGGCCATGGCCAAATTGGGCTTTGCATTGCGGTACTCTAGTCCATTCCATCTTGAGGGAAATTCGGTTGTGGAGAGAAAAAAATGGGACATAAAGCAATCTATAACAGCTAGGGTATTAGGTTCGGTGACATGTGGGTCAAACATCTAATAAGTGTCCAACGTAGTCTTAACTTGCCAAGAAGTTCTCTAGGGTGTATCACTCCATATGAGGTCCTTTTTGGGACTAGGATGCTGCTTACAGACCTTGATTGTCAGACATCAGTGGTGGACCAAAAAGATTTTGATAGCAAAGATCGTTTGGCTGTTTTACAGGACTTAAAAGAAATAAGAATGAAACAAAGCAACGTGTGCCTGAAGTCAACCACCACTGGGGAAAAACTGAACATCCCAGCAAGGCCAGTCTGGTTCCCAAAGCTTGGGGATCTAGTCAGAGAAAAGATCGCGGACAAGAAGGAATTTGGGCCTTCTTACAGACAACCAGTACCTGTCCTAGCAATCCACGGTTCAAGAACAGTATTACTTCCACCCCTTGCTGGTAAAAAGGAGAACAGGTTTGTGTCCATCGACCTGGTCCAAATACATTATGTGGCCGATAATAAGCAGTAGGCCAAGTGGACTTCGCCAATGTTGCAGACGCACTAATCTGGCTACAATCCAAGAGGTTCAAACGGAGAAACTCATCACCTTTAAGGAATCTGCAGTAGAAAAGGAAGGACTAAGCAACAAAGCTATGGAACTTGCACCTCTTGAAACCTAAATACCAGTTTATCAAGAAACACCTGTCTATAATGAAGTAACAAGTGATGAAGTGGTTCCCTGCGATTTTAACGAATCCTGATGCAGTCCCAACAATTGACAGAACTGCCTCTGACTATTTCATTAACTTTGATACGTTTTCCGAGGATCCCAGCGAGCCTGAAACAACGCCAGTAAAAAGAACTTTGAAAGAACAAACAACAGACCTCTTTCATCACAAGGAAAAGACTTATCTGGTTTCACTATGGATTGCACTTTGGATTGTGTTGGGTATATTTTTTCTTCTACTTTGGTTGACTCTGGTAATAACTCTGGGAATGCCGATAATGGACACAGCAAGTAAGAACATCAACTTAATCCTCAAGCCACACAAATCATCCCATTGTGAGCAAAGAGACTTGTCATCAGTGAACATCACAGCCGTTCCTATACATGGTTGTATAGCATGGGACAAAACAGAATATTACATTTTTGGCCCACCGGAGCTGTTGAAGATTCCACACAAGTTCAAGATTTCATTAAGTGACTGTTTCATCTAGTACCTTTTCTGATGATTGGGACTTCGAGACTGTTAATAATATGATGTCAGACCTAGAAATGTCTGAAGTGTTCACTAATCATGAATATTTAGCACGTTCTTCAGACTATGAACAAATGTATTGTTATAATCACTATGGTCACCATTTCTTGCACAAATCTGCAAATCCTAGAAATGTATTAATGTATAATCAATGGGAACATTGTCCTTCGCCACCAAAGGGTAGCTCAAAAACTTTCGCCAATAAGTTTCCATACTTTTCAGGGTTCAATGTATCAAATCCAGAATCATTTTACTTTAAAAATGTAAACAAAACAGGAATGAAAAGTATGTTGACCAATACAAAACAGATTTATTCTGCAGGCTTTTATGCCCAACTGTCAACACTAGGTTTCGACTTTTGAAAAGACAACATTGAGACACAAACTGTCTGGGGTACAAAAGATTGGCAGGTTCAGGGGGATCGAAGCTTTATTAAGAGCCTGCATTATCCCTGAGCAAATTAGGTTTTGGAATGACACTGTCCAACAGATGTCTTGCCTTGGTTTAGCCAAGATCAAAGACATGAACAATCAGACTATACCTACACCTACACCTGATAATTATAACACGTCAGAGGGGGAGGTCGACGCACATACTATTTTGCTTCACAACAGAACAGATCCAGAATGGAATAAATGGTTGATCTGGCCCACAGACACAAACAACTGTCAAGATAGATTCCTAAACAAAACACAGGATGTAAAGCAACACTTATCTTTACTTAAAGATGGCGCTGATCTTAGGGAATTCTTGCTAGGACCAAGAAAACCACGTCATAAACGTTTTATATGTCGGTATCTATGCTGCTTATAATGAAGCATGGAAGATTACACAAGCAGAGACTGCAGAACGAATACGAGAAATTGATCGTATTAATTTAGAGAAAACTCTCTGTGGTTGACAATGGGTTAACGACTCTGTCGTCCAGGATATATTCATTGGACAGCATAGTGTTTTCTGCCATAGACATCATGGAACAGGACTTGGTCAGGTTGCTACATGGTCAGTCGCAATTACGTTCTATCATGCTATTAGGCTGGATGTTGCAAAACCTTCATTCAGGCTATGTGTCTTGGCGTTTAATCAATACTACGTCACTGTTTTCAGCATTCAATCTCACTGATTAACAGATCAAATTGGCGCAGAGGGGAGCAGACTATACGGTGCTGAGCATTGAAAAACTGGAAAGATTGCCATTTACGGTAGCAGAAAAGCCAGCTACTGAATGGATAATACATGGAACAATCACTCTGCCTGTTACAATTTTCAGTATTGCCTAAACCACATACCAGCAGGCACATATGAAAGGTTGGTAAACGAATACATCAAGACATCCTGGGAATTACCGTACACACATAGATGTTGGAGTGGGGGACGTAAAGTGTTTCTTAGAGGGAAAAACTGTGAAAACGCACTAAGCGGTTCTCTCCTTTGTCAGGGTATAAACTTACACGGGGCCTGCAATGGTTCCTCTAACAATTTATCCTGCCACCTGCAAGGTTCACCAGCTGCAGTGAATGAATGGGAGTTACCTCATGTTGAATGATCACGGCTGCTGTGGCATGTTGCCAGGCATACCATATCTTGTTATTGTGTCAGCCAGGGTCAATTGCTGTATGCAAATATTGTTTCCTAAAACTAAGACAGAGTCGCCTTTATGGCCTTCACTGAACATCTCTTCTATACAAATTGATACTTTAAGCAGAATGAAAGCCATTCTTTTGCAAAAAAACTGTGCCATTGACCTCGGCCAAAGAGACCTATGATCTGCAAGTCGCAAGGACTTCTGCAGAGATACATGCCCTCTTAACTACAAACTGCCCTATACATTTCTCAGAAATGTTAAGTCATATCTTAAACATGTCTGATACAAGCGGTATTGTAAGTATATTTAAGACCGTATTTTCCGGACGGTTCGCATCTTTTCAAGCAGTCCTAGGAATATTTCCAAACTTCGTGCAGTCTGTGTTTGGCGGACTGCCCCTCCTTTTGGGACTCGTTGCGGGGATACTATTTTTACACCTACTGCTACGATATGGCAAGCCCGATCACCAGCGCCACTCCAAGCACCATAGAGAGAGAGCTCTATTGGACATGAAGTGTTGTGAGCGCATCGTACAACTTTTGGGATTAACTTGTTTACGAGAATTAAATACCACATGGTTTCTGTCATTCAGACCAATCTGGCAAGTTTGCATCTTACCTGTTCTACGCTGCCTGCTATGCGGAGAGTAATGCGTGCTAGACATCTGTCCAACACTCCCATCAGTCATGCCAACGGATGTTGATACTTTGCTGGACCCGGTAACGGCCCATGCGCAGTGTTGTCCCCAACGGTTACCAATTCTGATGAGGGCATTCATTGAAATCTCACAGACGCAAAATGCTGAGGTACGAGAGGAAACTTCAGACACACAGGTACCATCCAATTTGAACATTGGTAATGCAACCAATGCTGAAGGCGATGCTTCACATCTATGTGCGGTTAATCTTCTAAACAAGGTAATCCAACTATCACCTACTATGATAGACAATTCTTTTACAGACATAGAAGATTTCATGTTTTCTCCAAGCGCTAACACTGAGAGACTTTGAATTTGACCTTCATTTTTGAAAACAAATAACTTTTTCCTACGATAACATTTTTTTTCCCCAATTTTTATTTTTCATTTTTTGGCACAAAGTAATCTGCTTAAAGTAGAACTATTCATAGAGAACAAGAATTCTATGAAAACTTCCAGAGACAATATTTGACCTTGTCCACATACAAACAGTTTTATGTAATCTGAAATGAAATGGTTTCGGCCTTTTTTCTTCTGTATTTATGAGCCATTTCATAAATGTATATTTACGTGCTTCATTCATTTAGCATTCGAATATAAAAATATGCTTAGAATGAAACATTGCCTTAATGCGTACAGCACCAATGCATCTTATATGTGTACAACCAGTTCTATGTATTTTGGAGGGGTTTTCACATTTCATGTGTAGATATTTTTTAGATATGTTTAAACATGTTTAAAATGTAGTAACGTCGTACATAAGAAAGTGGAGTGGGTGTTGTATGGCGATTTAGATTCCGAATGAATCTCCTGGTACAATTCACATTGCCCTTATATAGGCATAGAAATAGGCATAGAAATCCAGTCCTTATTTAGGCATAGCCCATGCTACCCAAATACAGGCATGGCTACTTCCATCCGTTCATCTACGTTGCAACGATTTCTTGCAAAACCAGACGCTTAAGCCGAAGGGACTTCCCCTAGCCTGGATATTGATTTCTCTAATAAACTCACTATTATGCATGAACAACTATTCCTTAGGGGTTTGTCCATGACGTTCATATGCCCGACTTGACGTCAATACTGGCATTCCTAAACACATTCAAGGTGTAAATATACCTTCACTTACTATAGCAAAGCACGGTGTGGTTCGGTGCAATTCGACTACTTACTTGCATGGCGCAGCTCGCTACAGCAAGTACAGAAGGAAGCCAACTCTCAAGCTGACGCACTGACCAGAAGCTGTCATCCTCTGCAGAGAATCCAGCTCTAGTGTTTCGGACTCCCCTTGCGGGGTGTTGGGAAATCGAGTCAGTGAAAGAGATGCCAACCTCTCTCTCATTCTAAGGTATGGAGCTGATTAGAACCTAGAGAAACCTTTGGCAATTCTTGGCAAAACTAAACCTATGCTAAAGACAAACACCTACTTCTTCCCTCGTACTAGACCTAGGTTAGGTACATTGGGGTAGGCGAATTTTAGAAGCAACAGTTGAGTATTTTAGCCTGTGTTATTTATGTATGTATTTTTACATGTCATAGCAACAAAACAATGCTATTACGGTATTATTTTATATTACTGTTTACGCTGTATGCATTATACTTTGCATTCTAATGATTGTAGCAGTTCACCTCTCTTGCATGAGAAAGAAGACTGAGAAGACTGTTCAATAAACCCCTTTTTATTGAAACGCCCATCTCTCTACTTCTATGAAACTCTGTAGAAACGAAGCATGCACAATTGACTGAGTGAACTAGTTATCTATTGTTTCCACGACTCTGAAGATATGTTTTGATTCTTGGGGAAACAAAGTTGGCATTTTTATGCGGTTGTCAGAAACGAATCCCTTCTTGTGTATTCGAGAAAGTTTCTAGTGACCTCTGAGCTAGCTGGCAGTCACAATTAAGTTTAGTATACTCGATAGAGACATACTGACCTCAGTCCTATGTCAAATCTAGAGTGTATATCATTCCAATGCGCAGAGCCTATTGGGACTATAGGCAAACTACACTACAGCGGTAGTCACAGCTGGCCCCTGCGGTGTGTCACCGCCAATGCCCAGGCCCTTACAGCCAAAGGGAACCGCAATCGTGGTAGCTTAATGCAATTTTGAAAATCACGGTAGGTGTGCTCCACCACCGCGGGCCGGTCATTGGATGCATTTGAGAAAAGCGGACCTGGTACACCAATTGCAGCAGCTTAGAACCACTGAAACTACCCCATGGGGCTATATATATGTGGGAGAGAGCCTCACATTTCCACTGCTTCCAGACACTGCTGCCTGAAACTCTACACCACCAACTGCTGCTGCTCCTGTCTCCTGGACCCAGACACTGCTGCCTGACACTCCTCACCAACAACTGCTACTGCTCCTGTCTCCTGGACCCAGACACTGCTGCCTAACACTCCTCACCACCAACTGATGCCTGACACTCCTCATCACAACTGCTGCTTCTCCTGTCTCCTAGACCCAGACACTTCTGCCTGACACTCCTCACCACCAACTTCTGCTGCTCCTGTCTCCTGAACCCAGTGATGGCGAGGACTGAGAACATCAGGGGCCTTCCCTTCACCACAGAGGAGCTGGAGGTGCTGGTGGACGAGGTGCTCGCACAGTAGGGGAGGCTATATGGTGCTCCAGATGTCATGGTAAGTGTTTCATAGCGGAAGTGAGAGTGCAGGGAGTGCACACATGAAGTTGACTTGCTGTAGCATGTGCCTCAGAGTGTGGCTTTGTGTGATACACTGCCTAGCATGCAGACATCAGGGGAGAGGGGTTTGTAGCCTATTTTACACATTTCCCTGGCTGCATATCAGGCTGGAAGGGACATGCAGTGTTTTTGCAGCCATACAGTGACACTGCAAGTTTGGTAAGCTGAAGTCAGGACAGAAATTGCCTGTGCTAATGGATGTGTGGGTCCATGAGGTGCTTCACAGGCTCATCTGTGACATTACCAAGAGTTTCTTTCCAGAGGGTACTGATGGAAGTGTGTCTGACTTAATATCGTCTTTAAATCAAACTAGCAGCCTGCCCCAGCGTTGCCCGGGGCAGAAGGGGGCTGGGGGCAGCATTTCAGGCTTGCGTGCACTCCCGCCCCGGCCCCCGCCCGCCACGATATTGTCTGTGTCCCGGACAATGTCGTGGCGGGCGGGGGCCGGGGCGGGAGTGCACGCAAGCCTGAAATGCTGCCCCCAGACCCTGAGCCTTACCGCAGTTGTTCCGGGCCAACCTCCCGCACCGGCTCCCTCCCGTCCCGTGTCCCAGAGCCTTACCTGAGCCGCTGCTCCTCCCAGAGCTCCTCACTTTACCGCTGCTCCTCCTCGTCATCACGTACGTTGCGGCCAGCGCTACGTCGTGGCTGTCCGCGTCACAGCCGGCGCTACTTTCAGGGCACTACTTTTTTTTTTAAGTTATATTTTTTAATTTACGTTTTTTTTTACATTTTCTATAGCCTATGTCCATCTGCACACCCTGAGGATTACAATAATGTATTGGGTGTGTGGATTGGCGCTGTGGTTCCAGAGTTTACCTTGCCAAAAGGTTTGTGTTCTCTCTTTATAATAGTAGTATAGATTATTCCTGCCTATTTAATAAAGCGCAGGTGGTAGACTGCGAAGCGGCGCATTTCCAGGTAGCGGTGAGTGCACAGTACTCACTATCAGGCCTCTTAATATATCGTCCTCCGGGTACTGCAACCACATTCAAAAACGTGCTCCCCGAGGTTGTTAGTGAGTTTGCGGCAGGTTCTGCTAATTTTAGCATCTGTGGCGATCTCAATCTCCATCTGGATCAGATCCAAGATAACGCCACTTTCATGGCAGGCCTTGCTGCTCTTCAGCTGGACCAATTAGTCCCTGGAGCAACGCACTCTGCAGGACACCTGCTGGATCCATTATTTACCAACCTTCACTCAATTATTATGGATCAACCAACCCCCTTGGGCTGGACAGACCACTACCTGGTCAGGTGGTTCGTCCCTCTCATTGAACACCCTAATAACGGAACTCCTAGGTCGATCTTTAAACGGCCTTGGCATAAGCTGAAGCTGGATGACTTCCACCATTTTCTTAATGCCAACCCTCTCGATAACCACCAAGACTACGATTGCTTCTGCGAATGGATCCTGCGAGGCCTGGATGCCCTAATTCCAGCAAAATGGGTGAAAGGTCGTAGCTCTACCTCCAATCCTTGGTACACAACTCTTTAACCATTTTGCGTAAAGCCTGTAAAAAGGCGGAACGCGACTGGAGGAAAGATTACTTACCAGAGAAAAAAAGGCATTACTTGGCAAAGATAAAATTCTATCATAAAGCGGTCTGTAAAACACGCGCATCCTTCTATGCCTTGGAGATTAGTTCCAGTCTTAATCCAACTAAATGTATTTTTAAAATCCTTCAGGATCTCAGGACCAGGAAAGCTGGTACCCCAGTGGTACCTTCCACGATCTTATGCGACGAACTGGCAAATTTTTTTGTCAATAAAGTGTGCACTATTTACTCATCCTTTCCTGCTCCCTCACCCTCAACCTATGTTAGGTCTACAGCGGAACCTAGGGTCTCCCTGACATCTATCCCACCCCTTTCGGAGGATGAATTTACCCGGCTCAGTGGCAAAATCAAGTCAGGCTCCCCCTTGGATCCCTTACAGCCTTCTCAATTTAAAAATTCCCTTTCAGTCTTTAAGGAGCCTCTCTGTAACATAATTAACAGTTCCCTATCAACTGGAACTGTTCCGACCCCCTGGAAGCATGCTTGGGTGTCTCCAATTTTAAAAAAACCTAATGCAGACCCCAACAAACCGGAAAATTTCCAGCCAATATCCCTTTTGCCCTGGGTGGCAAAGATTACGGAGGCTCACGTTAACAACGTACTGACCCAGTTCGTGAATAATAATTGTATCCTAGACCCTTCTCAGAATGGGTTCCGAACGGGTCATAGAACAGAAACGGCCCTTCTGGCCACCACTGAGCAACTCCGATCTCTAGTGGACAAAGGTCAAAGTGCGGCGCTGATTTTACTTGATCTCAGGGCTGCCTTTGACACGGTGTCCCACGAGATTTTACTCCAGAGACTCGAGGAAGCAGGGATAGAAGGCATAACCTTAGACTGGCTTCGCTCATTCCTGACCAATAGATCATTCCGAGTCTCTTTACCCCCATATACATCTCAGACCCATGCCATAGGTCAAGGGGTTCCCCAGGGCTCGGCCTTGAGCCCACTACTCTTCAACATATATGTCCAGCCTCTAGCTGCGGTCGCCAAGCTGTGGGACCTTATGATTGTCTCTTATGCTGACGACACGCAGCTAGTGGTCACCTTGGCGGACGGTTCCTCACCCTCGGCCTCCAAATTCAAAGACGGCATGAAGGCAGTGGCCAATTGGATGGCAGCCAATTGTCTACAGCTAAATGCCGGGAAAACTGAGGTTCTGTTGTTGGGTAAGCACGCTAATCTATGGAATGATCAGTGGTGGCCGGCAGCCCTGGGATCAATTCCCTCCCCAAAAAATGTAGTGAAAAACCTGGGGGTTATGATGGACTCTTCCCTTTCCTTTCAGGCCCATACCAAGCAGTTAGCCGCAATGTGTTTTGGCATCTTGCGAAGCCTAAGACCCATTCTAAAATACTTTGCCCCCTCGGTTCGTCAACTTATCGTGCAAGCTACCATCATCTCAAGTCTTGACTATTCAAACTCTCTTCTCCTCGGGGTAAATAAAGCAGAAATTACTAGAATGCAACGCATTCAAAATGCTGCGGCTAGAGTCCTGGTGGGTCTGCCACGTTTTTGCTCAGCTTCCAGCACTATCCGTAAATTGCATTGGCTCCCCATTGACAGGCGTATTCACTATAAAACACTTCGCATTTCTTTTAAAATTCTGAAATGTGCTAGCCCGCCCCTGCGGAGTAACTTGATTTTGCACTATGTTCCTTCGCGCCCCCTTCGATCAGCAGAGCTATACTTAGCAACGGTGCCTAGAATCAGGCTTTCCAGGACAGGTGGTCGGGCCTTCCGATACCTTGCGCCTAAGTTATGGAATTCTCTTCCGGTTCACATCCGCGCTATCGACTGTTTGACGTCCTTCAGAAAGGCTATTAAGACCTTTCTGTTCCCATCACCCTAGTCTGTTTTATTAATTCTTTAGGCTGGCTCACATTGTTATCGTATCCTCATGTGGTAGCGCCGGGACGCCCCTTAGCTGGGGCAGCTGTGCGCTTTACAAAATGGATAACATAACATAACATATTGCCACCATGGATATGTCAGCATTACGCACAAGAGTGAAATGCCAGAGGGTGACACTCTTGGTGGAAATTCACCTATGACACAGCAGATTGTACTTTTGACACGTCCCCCTTCCATTTTCATCATAATTTGTACTGACTCACATGTGTAGGCACTGTTTGCTCTCTCATATTATCCCTGCATGTGACATTTCTGATGCCCCACATTAAACATCAGTGTGAGTCACCCTGGCCTGCACAGTCACTGCCCAATTTGACAAGGACCCATCACTGAATGGACAGAGTGAGACATGGGTTGTCTGCTACCCTATCCATCAAAGGGCTATCTCAGGCCTGTGGATTGCACAAAAAAGACCTTGTTCGAAGGGTGTGAGATCATGTCCCTAAATGTGACCTCCATGACACAGTGAGCCATTCACAGGGCAAGGACATTGAGGGGTGTGCAGTTGGACACAGTGAGTCCGCCCACCACATTGTTTCTAATGTAATGTAGGTCTTGCTCACTCACAAACTGGATAGCAGATGTGGACCTCCTTCACATTGCTTTCTGTGTATGAGATGGGCAGGTATTGTGTTCATCCTCATAGCGGCTTGCATTTTTGTATGATTATCCCATGCTTATGTACTACGTGTTATGCTGTACTGTCTCTGCTAAACAGATCTGTGAAGTTGTGCTGAGCTCGTGCATGCTCCTGTACTGAGAGATAGTGGTACATAACTCAGTGTCACTGAAATTTCTTCCTCTTGTCTCCCATGCCTGCAGCTCAAAGTACACCAGCGTAAGGCAGTAGGGAAGGCCATTGCACGCAATGTGCGGGCTCTGGATGTCTCCAACCGACGACACACACACTGTCACAAGAGGTGGGATGACATCAGCCGGCTGAGCAAAAGCATGGCAGACACTATGCTGGGGCTGTTCCATTGGACTGGCAGGTTAGCGCGCCAGAGCATGACACCACTAATGGCACGCATCTTGGCAGTGACACAGCCAGAGCTGGATGCATGTTTGAAGGACCATCAGCAGTAAGCTGGGGGTGAGTATTATGGGAAGGGTGACTTTGGTTGTGAGTGACTGCATGTATTCCAGAGCTCTGTGATGTTGCTAGTATGATGCAATTGCTTGTAAGTGGCCTCTGTGTTGGGTGCAGCTGTCATGCATTATCGCTACATGTACTTTCTCATGTCATTGATGTAATGGCCCTTGACGTTGCATTCTGAGCTGTGTCCTTATGGCATCTGCTGCATTGGGGGAGTCAGGGACATCAGATGGCAGTGAACGGCAGCGTGCCGCATCCCAGTGTCCTTTCATCAATGTGTGCAGTGCCTGACCTCAAAATTGTGAGAACCACACATCTGACACCTATGTGCAACTGTAGTTGTGGCCCAAAGTACGACATGGTGGATGGCATGAGCTCATGTATCTGTGTTGTCCCCTTATGGTGACTCCATATGAGTGTGTGACAACATGTTGGGGGGTACATCTTTTGCGCCCACAGGTACCTAGGTATGCTCATAGGGATCTGTATGTCTGGTTGCATGGAGGCACGGCCAAGCTAGTTGGCTGTGTGGGCATCACATGGGTCAATTATATCAAGTTTGTATGAGAACATGCAATTTTCGACTTTGGAATTAAGGTTGCACAATATGACTGCACAGGGTGGTGTGCAACATGGGGGTATCATCATCTGTCTTTGTGCTTTGCTTGCATATTATTGTGTGAATGGCACTAAACTGAACCTACGTCTCTGTCTCTTGCGTCAACCAAGGGCACAGAAGGACAGGGGACGGACACCAGTGGTGAGGCATCAGGGACGACTGCTACATGTGAGCAAACTGACACTGATGTGACCGGCGCCTCGGAGGGGGACAGGAGTCTGCTTGAGGAATAACAGCCAGAGACACTTACCTCAATGTCATCTGTCGCCAGCGGTAACTCCTCTATGTTGGTAGGCACAGGGAGCGGGAAGGAGTAGTTTCTGTCCTGTAACTCCAGTTCTGTAGTAGGGGTATCTCTGTTATAGTCATAATCTAGTGAATAGTCCCGCCCATGTGCGTGGACCCTGGAGCAATCAAAAATAATCTCTTAAGGTGTCGAAAAATGCAGCACTGCACAGACACTTAAGAGAGAATTAAAGACAGATAATGCAGCCTATAAAACCAGGCTACACTGTCCAGTACTTCAACTAGAAATTCCACCAAAAATCCACAAACAGCAAAGTCTGTCCTGATTTCCCTTGCCTCAGCAGCAAAACCCCTCTGGAATGATAGAGAGGAAGACCTGGACAGACAAGCCCCATATGCTGCCATTATGTGGCTCAGAACAGGATACTGTGCCTTTAAGAGAACTTTCCACAACTTCACAGTGTCCCAGAATGCACTGCAAGTCCCTTTTACTTTCAGTTCTTTTTGAAGGCGTAACACGCCAGACCTGTAGCATTCCTTACATGAATATCTCTCTCCACCGGGGAGGAGGGCGGGCGCTTATGACTATAACAGAGATACCCCTACTACAGAACTGGAGTTACAGGACAGAAACTACTCCTTCTGTAGTAGGGGATCTCTGTGTATTGTCATAATCTAGTGAATAGAAGGGCAAGCCCATCCCCACACAAAAGCGGCGGTGGAGAACGAGAATTAACACCACTATCGTGCGAACAGATTTCGCAGCGAAGCATACCCAACCTGAGCGTCTGCCCTGGCATCAGTGTCCAGGCAGTAATGCTTAGCAAAGGTATGGACCGACTTCCAAGTGGCCGCATTGCAGATTTCTGCAATTGGAACATTACGGAGCAAAGCAGTCGTGGCAGCTTTGCCCCTGGTGGAATGAGCCTTAGGTTTACCCCCTAAGTTCTTATTAGCTTTTTGGTAACACAGCTGTATGCAGGACACAATCCACCTAGAGATGGATTGCTTAGAGATCGCAAGACCCGTTCTGACCGATCCATAGTTGATAAACAATTGGTCTGACCTACGAATATCTTTGGATAAAATTTCAACACCCTCCTAACATCCAGGGAATGTTAAGACCTTTCCGCTGGAGATGAAGGATTCTGAAAAAACGTAGGCAAAGTTATGATCTGGTTGACATGAAAATCAGAAATAACCTTGGGAAGAAATTTAGGGTGAGTACGCATAACAACCTTAGCAGCATGAAATACAGTATAAGGTTCTTGGCAACACAACGCCTGAATTTCACTCACCCTGCGGGCCGATGTAATGGCCACGAGGAACGCCGCCTTCCAGGACAGGTGCTGCAACGAAGCCTTATGAATAGGTTCAAAAGGCTCCTTCATCAATCTGGACAGCACCACATTGAATTCCCATGAAGGCGAAGGAAGCCGGACAGGAGGGAATACTTTCTTCAAGCCTTCCAAAAAATCTTTGATCACAGGGATCTGGAAGAAGGAAGTCTGTGAAGGGCATTTCCTGTAGGCAGTCAATGCAGCAAGATGAACCTTAATGGAATGAACATTAAGGCCAGACTGCGCCAAATGTAGAAGGTAAGGAAGGATGACGTCTTCCTTGCACGTCGTCGAGTCATAGTTCTTGGACTTGCACCGGATACAGAACCTCTTCCACTTGTAAGCATAGGAAGTCCGAGTGGAAGGTCGCTTAGCCTCCTTCAGTATGTCCATGCAATCTTCGGGTAGATTCAAATGGCCATATTGCACTATCTCAGGAGCCATGCCGCCAAACTCAAAGACGAGAGGTTGGGGTGCAATATCTGTCCCCCGAACTTCGTGAGAAGGTCCGGCCTGCACGGCAGTCGTATGTGCGGAAGGAGAAACCGGTGAAGCAGGTCCGTGAACCACCACTGCCTGGGCCTTTCCGGGGCAATCAGGATCATCCGCGCCCTGGACTGGGACAGCTTGATGAGCACCGCCGGAATCAGGGGAATGGGTGGAAAAGCGTACAGAAAGCTGTTCGACCAGTTGATCCAAAACGCATTCCCCAACGTCCCCTGCTGGTAGTACCTGGAGGCGAAGTCTCGGCATTTGCTGTTTTTGGCGGTGGCAAACAGATCTACGTCTGGAGTCCCCCACCTTGCGAAGACTTCTCCTAGTACTTTGTCGTTTATGACCCATTCGTGGTTTTCCTGAATCAGTCTGTTCAGTGCGTCCGCCTGATCATTCTGCACACCTGGCAGATGGGTAGCCATTATCGTCAGTCCTCTGGCCAGAAGCCAGTGCCAGATCGCCTGCGCCTCCTGCGACAGAGTGCGTGATCTCGAGCCCCCCTGCTTGTTGAGGTAATACTTTGTGGTCGTATTGTCCGTCTGTACAAGCAGAGAGTTGGTCTGGAAGGACGGATGAAAGGCCTTCAGTGCCAAGTGAACAGCTCTGAGTTCCTGGAAATTTATGTGATATGTGGACTCCATCGGGGACCACGTTCCTTGAATCTGTAAGCCTCCGAAGTGCGCCCCCCAACCGTGGAGAGAAGCATCCGTCACGATAGTCTGAGTGGGAATGTCCTTGTGGAAGGGAACCCCTCTGAGGAGATTCTCCGCTGAACACCACCACTTCAGAGATTGAAGAGCATGAGGGGCAGTCGTATCTTGTCGTCCCAAGACCCTTTCCTCTGATCTCACTGATCCTCCAAGCACTCCTGCAACGGTCTCATGTGCAGTCGTGCGTGTGGCGTTAGGAAGATACAAGAGGCCATCGATCCCAGTAGAGAAGACATCGTCCTCACTGTTGTAGATGGAGTGGTCATAAGAGCCTGAGCCTTCCGAAGGAGTGATAATCGTCGCTCCTTCGAAGGAGACACGATTGCGGACAGCGTATTGATGGAGGCTCCCAAGTACTGAATGCACTGGACCGGAGTCGGGACAGACTTGGACATGTTGATGTGCAACCCCAGCTTGTTCAAGAGAACGCTCGTCTTCTGGAAGTGTGCTTGAGCTTCCGAGAAGGAGGAGGCCTTGATCAACCAATCGTCCAGGTACGGGTAGACAAACACCTTGTTCTTCCTGAGGTGTGCTGCTACCACTGCCATGCACTTCGAGAATGTTCTTGGCGCAGACTTCAGTCCGAATGGCAGTACTGTGTAGTGATAATGATTGGCGCCGACTTGGAATCGCAGGAACTTCCTGTGTTTGTGTGCAATGGGCGCATGGAAGTACGCATCTTGTAGGTCTATAGCACATAGCCAGTCTCCCTGTTGCAACTGAGGATAAATCAGATGCAACGACAGCATGCAAAACTTCTCTCTGCGAATCCACTTGTTTGCCTGTCGCAAGTCCAGAATGGGACTGAACTCGTTCTTGTCCTTCTTGCGAACCAGGAAGAACCGGGAGTACAGACCTCTTCCTCTTTGAGACAGAGGTACGTCTTCTATCGCCCTTTTCCTTAACAGGATATCGGCCTCCGCCTGGCAGTCACGCAGCTGACACTGCGCGCTGACCGGAGGAATTGATGGAGGCGGGCTGGTGAACCGAAGACTGTATCCATTGCAAACAATATTCAGCACCCACTTGTCCTGAGTAATTTTTCTCCACTCTGCCAGAAAAAGTTGAACGCTTCCCCCCACCGGAGTGGGTAACGGATGCAGGGGAAGTAAGCGCTCAGGGCCTAGACCCGGCCGGGCCTTTGGTCGCTGCTGCCGACTGTTGGCCGCCTCTGCCTTTTTGGCGCTTCTGGAACGGTCTTCGGAACTGCTGCTGTTGTTGCTGCTGCTGTCCTGAAGCCTGGCCACGCCCTCTGCCCTGTCCACCGTACCGTCTCTGGAACGGGCGGTAAGATTTCTTGGTATCCTTGGGCTTTTCCAGACCCACAGCCGTGAGTGTTTCGGCCTCCGCCTTCATGCGGGCCATTTCGTCATCTGCATTTTTTCCAAACAGGGTTTCGCTAGAGAATGGTAAATTGGCTACCCTTTGTTGTGCATCAGGCTTCAGCGACGTGAGGCGGAGCCAGGCGTGTCTTCGCTGGTTAATCCCATGGCAGTAACCATGCGCCGCCAGGAGGGAAGAATCGGCTGCAGCACTGATGACCTGATTCGCCACCAACATCCCCTCATTCAACACCTCTTGGAAATCTTCTCTCTTGTCACGAGGCAGGTGTTCTACAAACTGCTGGAGGGATTCCCAAAGGGCTCGGTCATACCGCCTTAACAAGGCCGTGGCACTCGCCGCTTTCATGGAAGTTGCCGATGTCCCACAAACCTTCCTCCCCGCCGAATCCAGCCATCTAGATTCCTTATCTGGTGGGACTGTGGATGAAGGAGTGGTGGCATGCTGCTTTCGAGCCGCCGTCACTATCACCGAGTCTGGCGGAGGGTCCACCCTCAGAAATGCCGGATCCGAGTCAGGAGCCTGGTATTTCTTCTGGAGACTCGAGGGGGCCTCCTTAGTCACCGCCGGGGTGAGAAACAGGTCCCTGGCCGGATCCTCCAGGCCCGGTACCAGTGGTAGTAATGGCCGAGACAGATGTTTCTGGTGCAGCGTCTCGAAGATCACCGATGTTTTGGGCGTGGGCACCGTCAACGAGATGCTCAACTTCGCTGCACCCCTCAAAAGGACATCATGGAAGGACACAAGATCGTCAACCGGTGACACCCTTGTCTCCGGCGACCCCGACAATGTCGGTGAATAGTCCCTGGTATCTGAAGACCCCGTATGCGAACGGGACCTGCGCCTCCTGTGGCATCGTCTCGACCGCGTGGATGACCTGTTGTGACTCCGCGATCGCTCCCTCCTCCTGGAACGAGATCCCGATCTCCCAGTTCGTGGATGCTCCACAGGTCTCTGCGGAGGAGTCTTCCGTGGCCTATTCTGGGGGTTTGGCTTAGGCGTCCCCTTAGGTGGTGTAGGGAGGGAAGGCAGCGACACCGACCTCTGTGGAACAACAGGAGGTACCTCCGGCTGAGGGACAGACCGAGGAGGCGGATGTGGTGGTGGCCGTGCAGGCGGAAGCGGTGGAAGAGGAGGATTGCTGGGAGGAGCCTCCTTAAGTAGAGGTGGAGGAGGTGGGGGCGTCTTCGGCCGAGGTGGTGTATAAACCACAGAGTACACCTTAGCCCGGTGACTTCTTCGGGGGAGGGGACTGCGAACCAGCCCCTCCAGTCGGTAATCACCGTCTCCGCCGTCCTCCCCCAGATCCAGCGTGACTTCTGGCGCCAGAACTCCTTCTGCGCCGCTTAGGAGAGTTGGAAAGTCCCCGAGACGCTGATCTCTTTCTTCTCGACACCGAACGTCGCTTCTCCGGCGTCGAACGTCGCCTCCGCGACTCCGGCGTCGAACGCCGCCTCCGCGACGTCGAGCGCTTCTTCCTCGACGACGAGCGTCGACTCCTTCTCGACGCCGACCACTTTCTCGAGGTCCTCGACGTCGAGGATTTCCCTCGACGCCGACCGTCTTCTCGACGGCGACCGGCGGTATCGCCTCGACGGCGAGCGCCGACACCTGCCGCTCTTTCTTCGACGTCGATGGCTCGACGCTGACGACGACAACGAAGAATCCGTCGACGGTGATCTCGACAGCGGCCTACCCAGGCCCTTCGACGTCGATCCTTCACGCCGTCCCGACCCGGAGCCCCGGGGAGATGGGGAACACACCGTTGTCATCCCTCTCGACGTCGTCGTCGATGCAATCGACGCCGACGGAGACCGGGACCTTTTGCTGGGCTTCCTGCCTCTGGGGAGCCCCACAGAGGCCTCAGCAGGGGCAGAGGGAGCCTTCCCAGCCTGCCCAGACCCACCTGCAGCCTGCAGTCGTCTCGCCTCTAGGCCTTGAAGCCTGATTTTCAGCCTTTCCCTCAGGGTCCTTGCTGAAAAGTTCTGGCAGATGTCACATTCTTCAGGGGCATGTGCAGCAGGGAGACAGATGCAGACGTCGTGTGGATCCGACTTGGACTTCTTCCTTCCACATTCTGGGCACTTGTCGAAGAGTGACTTTCATTCTCTCAACATTTTATTTTCATTTGTTAAAAACATTCATATAAAATTCATCACAGGACATTTCATATCCAACATATATATTTGAGCATTCCCTAGTCTAATACAAAAGCAAATCCTATTCTTATTATTGCTCAAAAAACAAACACAAGATAAAAAGCCAATTCTTTGGCATATATTGTTTAAAAGTCTTTAAGTATATGTTACTTCAGGCAGTCCTTTGTCGACGCGTTTCGGTGCGTAGAGATCTTTTAGGCACCTTCTTCAGGACAGACTTATAGGTATCAAATATTGTGCTTCTTTCTAAAATTAAATAAAAACAATTAGTGTCTAATTTCGTTGAGAGTTCCTATCTATCACTATAGTGTGGATCACTCATTGTACCTCATTGGAAAGCAATCTTACTTTTAATGCTATTGTTACGAATATTCCCTCTTCTTTTTGGGGGTATCCGTCTTCTATGTTTCAGTTTCTTCAATCTCTATAACATAGAAAAAGCAAGCCATTGTCATCCTTAACGCTCTACCTTCTTTTCATTAAGGGACTAACGATGTTTCTCATGTTACTTACTTAAAAACAGGAGAATAACTTTTTACGTGCCTTGCTTGTTCCTTTGCGTCTTTAAATTTGCGCACGGAATTATGGATATCGCATTTCTTACTTATCCATCTATTAAAAAGAACATACCGATCTCAGTATATTGTTAATTTATTAAAATCAAGTTCTTATTATGTCTCTATATGAATCATACATCTCCCCTTGAATTACATACCTGATGGGTAGATTTCTTAAATCCCTGTATTTGTTGTATCTACAGGTCTTCACTTTCTCTTGGAATTTATTTGCTGGGCACCCTCTAAGTCAGGTTATTCTTTTATCCCAGACCCTGGTAATATAGGAGAATATAAAAGAATATAGAAGAAGAAATACATGCCCTTCATGTTTTTAGTCATATCTACACGTTTGCGGGCATGTTTACTCTATTCTTTTAATACCCATTCATTAACCGGGTATTGATATCACCAGTTTTTGTTAAGGCAAAGACAAAATGGTTCTCTCATGTACTGTCCTGGTTTGTACTTTTTAAACAAAGTCGCATTATTGCAATTAAATACTCATTTCCCTTATTTATTCATGTATAAACATTGCTCAGGTTTGACCATCTCAATCTTCATCTCTTGCAAGAGCGAGACATTGTCACTCCCACCCCTATTTTAAAGACAGTTACTCCTGTTGTCTGCGTAGTCAGGGTCCTTGCTAAATAAATGGTTTTCTGTATGGGTATGGTTTAATGTGACACATGATCTGTGTGCCACTTTAACAATGCCAATGGCTTGTTTCACTTTTTCAGAGTTTGGCAGAGGTGACAGGCACTTTAGTTCACCTTGACTCTTAGGCTTGGGGGTGCAATGATGGTTATTTGTGATGACCTACTGTTATCCTGATCATTCTATGGTCAGGTTTGCTAAATTGTACACGTCATGTTTGGATGCACTGCCAGCACAGAGTGGGATTCCATCCACAGGATTGCAGGCAGGCTGGCCAGCGTCAATCATGTCTGTGTGATCTTTCTTGATGTGTGAACAGCCGTGTTGATGTATGGTCATCTTGTGATGGCCTATTTTCCTAGTCACAAGGGTACATTTAAATGTGTGCACTTGAGTGGTCATGAAGTGTGTAGTGTGAAGGGGTGACTTGGTCAGTAGTGTTGATGTGTGTGTGCCCCTCCAATGGCAACTGCACACGTGTCACCCAGGAGCTGAGTGCCTGTTAGTTTGATTAGTCAGCCCTGTGCTGGTGATTGTGTGCACATGTGGGAGTTGTAGGTTGTGCACTGTGCAGTGTGTTGGTGTGTACTTGCACTCCTGGGGGACACCTACCTGTTGCTGCCAGTTGTGAGTATGGAGAGTGTGTGACTGCCAAGTCTGTGTTGTGTTTTGTTGATCAGCCATGTGTCTTGTTACTGTTTACGCTCACTGCGCACACCTGCTCAGCCACGCTGACAATATTTGTGGGTTTTCTCATGCATTGCTGTCACTTGAACCATTTTTGGCTCCAGTGTGGTATGTGGAGTTATACCATCCCCTAGCTTTGCTTCTGAAGCCTACCCATTGTGAGTGACTCCTTCATGTATTTGTGTATTGTACACTCCTGACCTGTCCACTACTGACGTACACACCACTTCACTTTCATGTCGCCTATCCCCTTGGGTTGCCAGTGAGTATGCCTTCCCACCACTTCATTTGTTACACTGTGCTTTGTTGTGCTGATCTGTGCACAGGACCAATGTGCCACTCATGACAGCGTCCCAATTAGTTATGTGTGATTTTCTTGTACTTGTTTGCAGTCATGGTTGCTCATGTGCAGTGCAGCTGTTTGTGCTGCACAGTCTTCTGGTCATGAAGTTTGCACCTGGGTGTCCCTGAGTTGTGCATCTGTGGGTTTGAAAAGTGGAGAGTGTGTACTCCATGAGGACTCACAAATATGCTTGTCAGGATTAATATCCGTTCTTTCAAGTCGTCATACAGAGGACAAACCTATTTCAGGTTGCAGTGTAACATCTTTATTGGTTTTTAGTGGAACATGGACAGCCGACACGTGTTTCGCCCCCTCTTGGCGAATTGCGCCGGGGCTTTCTCAAGGCTATTTTCACATATGTAGCATATATTGTTACTGTTTCCAATTTTGGCAATATCCAAGATACAATGAGTTCAATACTCGAGGAGCAAAAGTTCTTCTATGAGTTTTTTTTGGGCTGATGGCGCAGTTCGATCCCTGCTCCCAGTCCTCGGTCTTCAGGTTAGTTTGCGGGTTGAATCCCAGGCATCTGTGGGTGTTGGGTTCGCTGTATGTGTGTTTGCTGAGGTACTGCTACCCTTCCTGAATGTGATGTTGTCTGTGTGCTGTGCGGATTTGTGTTGTGGGAGTACATGGTGTGGCACTGAGATGTGTGTGCTACTGATTTGATTGGTGAGCACACACTGTTGTGCATGCAGTGCTGCCAGTGTATGTTGCCTTGTACTTGCCTGGTGTGCATCCTCTGATGTCCAGCTGAGTTTGCAATGTGATGGATTGGCATGGGCATCTGCTGTGTTTTTGTTGTGGATATATGCAGTGTTTGGCCTGTGTTGGCTCTTTCAGCTGTGAGATGTTCTGTGTGTGATGTTCTATGTGCATGACATTGTGCGTGAGTTGTTTGTGCATTGTGATACATTCAGATGTGTGTTGCAAGTGTAGTGTGCATTACTTGTGTCTGTCACATGCAGCAAGGTGGATATGGCCTACCCATTGCTCAACACAAAAAAGAATTAGAGGCCCACAAGCCTGTCAGGGACTGCCAAGTAAAGAAGAGCACCAGCCAGGACCACAGTAACAATGAGGACAAAGTAGAGCAGGATCTGAGATCTGACCAGATATTGTAACCATTTGGGGGCCATGAGTGCTTTCTATAAATACAAAAAAGCAATTAGGCAATCATCTTTAGGTCAGGCTCCCACTCACGTACTGACTAAAGCATTTAAAACAGGCATTTGCAATGCAATAGGACTCGCATTTGTGAGAGTTTAAAGCTATTGGCATTGTAAATGGCAATGCCTTTTATTTATGTTTTAAAAACCAACACTTAAATAAAAGGCATTGTCATTTAGAATGCCCATAGCTGAAACTCTTGCAAATGTGAGACCTGTTGCATTGCCATAGTGAAAGCGCGCACGGCGCACTGGTAATACATAGAAGCGCCCGCCATTGCCATGTCCAGCGAGTGCTGGGGAGGCAGCCACAGTGAAAGCGTGCAAGTCTTGCTGCCACTATATAGGACTGCCCACCTCTGCCGGCGTCCAGTGAGTGCTGTGGGGATGGCAGCAACAGTGAAAGGGAGCATGACGTGCTGCTCCTATATAGATGCAGCGCCCATTGCCGGCTTCCCCCAAGTGCTGGTGTGGGGCAGCCACATTGAAAGCGCTCATGGCACGCTAATACATAGAGGCAGCCACCATTGCAGGTGTCCTATGAGTGCTGGGTGGCAGCCACAGGGAAAGGCAAGTGTGAATGGTGCACTGCTAATACACGGAAGCGTCCGCCATTGCTGGCATCCCACGAGTCATGTCTATATTAAGTAAATAGTTCTCCAAACTTCTAATGAACGCTTCCGAGTTAGGACACATGTAAAAGGGCCAGTCCTAATCGGAGGTAACAACAGAAGACAAGGAGGTACTAAGGAGGAACTGATAAGCCTATCAACAAATCAGGTGCCAAAATTTACAAAGGACAATGACACAAGTCAATTAAAAATATGGGTGGAGAGCGGGTGGAGGTAAAAGTCCATACCTGAATACAGTATGCAACGCAGAGCAGCGCAATCGCTGCCCAGGCTCAACCTAAAAAAGCACTCCAGTTGAAAAAAAAGTTTGCTTTTTGTACATTGCATACATGTATGAAATAAGGAAATGAATGTGTGTTGATTGAGTGTATTTTTCAGTTGTAAAGTAGACCTTCAGGCATTTCAGTAAGCCAACTACAAACAAGAAAATGTTACCCAAACTCTAAAAACCAAAATCTGTTAGATGTAGTGCTGTCAAATTCCTGTGGTTCGTCTCTTCACATTTCTAGCACCGGACATATTCCACATGATTACAGCTCTGTCTGTGGGTTTACATGCTAAAGGAATATTCAAGCGTCTCAACAAAAAGTTTGAAATAAATTATGGTTTATTGTCTTTCAAAATGCCATCAAGTGGTTCAGAGTTTGAAAAAGGCTTACACATTGGTAAATCAAGTGACACTTTTTACCACAGTTTTCCTCAACACCAAGGAGATAAAAGTGCTTTGCAATTATCATTAAGACTCTAAAATGGACTGAAATAACTAATGAAGCATTATCTAATACTGGCACATTGCAACACATTTTAATGAGGAACTGCAGCAAAGGTAGGTCAAGGTACTCCCAGGATAACAATGTGAATCCACAAATGCCCAGCGATTATGTATGTACAAAGTTGGACAAAAGAAATTGATTACTAGTTTTCAAAACAAGCGTATGCTGTGACACATATATACGAGCATGGACATCACTCAGCTTGCATGGAAAATGCTCACCTTTAGTCAGTGAAGGAAACAGGCTTAACTGTTAAACAGCAGCACACCCTGTGATATAAGTATTTCTGAACAACACAACATATACAGAATATGGGGTCAATCACATTGAGCACACAGCTCAACATTCATATAAATCACTGAGTTCCAATAAGTCATTAAACACTTGAAGGATTTTTTTTTTAAAAAGCACTATACCAAAATGTGAGTGCTACATTTTTTCCCAGTGCAATTGTATTTGGTTTTCGAATACTCAGGTGTAATAAAAAATAGATCTATTTTTTATTTACAATTGTGCAAGCACACAGACTGCCCGGCTCCTTTCTTCTCTTCCAATAAATTCTTGGACCAACACCTAAAACAAGGAGACAACTGTTGCCAGCTTGGTTTATGTGACATACTATATAACTGTGCGCGTCTGCTACATCGATTCATAGTTATAAAAAAGGGATTTACTTCAGTATGATAAAATATAAGCTAGTTTATTTCTAAATCCTGCTTTATGTTAGTACAAAACTAAAAATGCAAATATTGGTGACAAATATAGGCATTTGTGTTGAACAATGAAGTCACTTTTCGCAAAATGAGGACAGTTGGTTAAAAGTGGTCAAAACCAAGATAATTAACAGCATTATGGGGCTGATTACGATGGCGGGCTGACTTTTGTACGCCCGCCATTGTATCCGAAACGAGACCTCCTGACAGTCCGTTGGCAGTCCCGACATAGGCATTACAATGCCACTGCCACCATGGCGGTCACAATGCCTATATTTTGTGTTGCAGAATCTGCAGCTAGCTGCAGCACACACTGCAAGACAAAAAGGGGACACTGCACATATCCCTGCAATAGGGGCAGGCACCATGCGGTGCCTGCCACATAGTGCAGGGATTTGTATGGGGGCACCATAGGTGCACACAGTGCCCATATTTGAGATGCAGGGGGAAAGGCCCCCAAAGTCCCTTACGGACTCCCTTTCATGGCGTGTTACCTGCCATGAAAAACGTAGGTGAAAAGGGACATCATAATCCCTACAGCGGTGCCTGGTAGGCACCGCCACCGGTGTAGGAATATGTTTCCCCTCCGACGGGCTCCTAGAGCCCGTCGGAACCGTGGCGGTCGGTCTTTCCACCAAGCCCGCCATTGTAATGTGGAAGGCTTAAAACCTGCTTACGATGGTGGAGAAGCCGCCACTGACAGGCTGTCGGTGGCGGTTTCACCACCATAGTAATCAGCCCCTTAGAGGGGTTGAGGACAGGGGTGATAACTTGTATCTGTAAACATAGTGCTTGTTTAACGGGCATAGTTCATCTGTTATTGACGGTGTGAAGCAAAACAAACAATGCAGACAGAAATTACATCTCTCTGCTCCTCTGAGGGCCTAAATCACAAAACGAACATAAAATAGATAAACTATCAATTGCTGAAATAAGCAATTACACAGGATTTTTCTTTGAACATTGTAGACTGTTCTCCTGCCTTTGCAACACACGTGGGCAACAGTCTTGAAATACAATGCAATAGAAAATGTTGAAAAGGAGCACCATTATGACACCTAGCAGAACCACTGGCAAATATTTTCCTAATTACTCATCTACATTATGATTACTTTATCTCAATGTACCTTTTACAATGGCTTGTTTGTTCAGTGTGCTGCAAAGTGGAATCTAATTCTATTAATTATGTTACTCTTTAAATGTAAAAGAAATACAATAGAAGATTTAGTGAAGTAGTGTGGCTCACTGGTTAGAGGCGGCAGACCCGAGCGCAGAGGACGGTCCGGGACCAGGGTTCGATTCCCGACGCGGCAGGTTTCCGGACCAGGGTCAGCGGACTCGATAATTCTCTCGCCTCGGTGCCCACTCTGATCAGCGATCACACTCGGCAACTCTGGGCACTAGCTTGCCTCATCTTCACTAACGGCCCCACCAGACCGCCGGGGATGCCTGGTCTCACCCTGGAGATACCCATTAAGGGACCATCTCTCAGGGAAGCCAGGAAGGGTTTCGCAGCGGTCGAAGCGCGGAGGTACCCCTTCGGGAGTGAGTCCTGCGCTATATAAGCACACAATTAATTAATTTAAAAAAATCCAAGTTTTCCTGTGAAATTTGCATTGAATCATTCAGTGAGCGCAGTCAGCTCTTGGCCTGAAAATGGAGTTAACCTTAAATTATCAGACCTGGAGTAAAAACTCTTCAAGGAATTTCCAACTATGCTACAAATTCCCATTAACTTCCGCTATTTCTGCATCCCCCTAAGTGGCTGCAGAAATAGCGACCAGAGGCAGAAATCATATTAAATTATTTCTATCTATATTAAGACTCAGAAAATAGGACAAAAACATGCACCAATTAAGAATCACAAATGCCACATGGATTCATCGGTATGATGAAGTTCATTCGTAGAGGTTAAAAGGATAATCTCACAACTGCAGATGAGTTTTGTCGATGTACCTGATTTACACAACTGCTTAGCTCTACAGGGAGTGAGAACTAGGGCGGTTGTGATCGGTGATTTGGTCTCCATAAATTGTATTCTCATTTTTCCCTGAGCTTTCCGTCATTCGTGAAAATTTAAATATCAATTAAGGATAATGCTTTCCAGGTCCAAGCACTATTCTCCTAATATGTGAGGAGTGAGGACTAAACGTCTGCAGATAACTAAGGAGGGCTAATCTCTAGTCATCTTAGCTCAAAATTTCAACCTACTGCTCAACAAAGTGTTCAGGAATTAAATCGATGTTCTTGGAGGCTGATCAAATTCCGGGGACTGCTGAGCATCCCTTTTTAAAGACTAAAGGCTGTTGTAATGGTACCCCCTTGTTAAGTGATTTATGAGACACTTGTGAGTTGATGTTATTTCGTTCCATAATACCGGGGGTGCACCACCCCCAGTACCATTCTAAGAGGCTCATACTCCATGTCTATGCAAAGGCTACAGTGTACTGTGGCCTCTGGAAAGAACATGACATTTTACAGGATTTGTCCAAACCCAATGGGATCGCTTTAACATTCTTGACAATGTATCATCTGAAAATGGTCCACTGTCCCTTTCAGAAAAATAGATGAGAACGCTGCCACTTGCCAATGCCAATGTATAAAGCACATTTGGTACAAGTTTCTGCGTGCTACTGGCATTCAAGGCACGTGGAGGCCAGATATTTGCAGCATATTGATATGATCACATCCCTCCCATGTGCTGGAAGTTTACCTGCGAAGTGGAGGTCCCAGACAGGTCTGAGTAGCAGCTAACACAAGCCCAGTGTAAGTACTGATCCATAAAGACCAACAGTTCAGGTGAACCCTCTGTGGCATGAACTGAGAGCAGACGTAAAGAATTATTATTGAAAAGTGCATGGTACACTTCTGCATGTCACAAAACAACATACAAAAGTTTGGAAACACAAAAAGGAGAAAGCTGCAACAACTAAAACTGAATCTAGAACTACAATGTAATAAGGACTTGGCCAGTTAAGTAAAAAATTCATGGGCTCCCTCAATTTGGTGCATGGAGATTTAACAAAAGCCAAACAGTGGTTCTGTACCAAACGCTGAGAATGGAGCCAGTAGAAGAAACCTTTGTTTGCCAAATTAAAAAATACATTTGTACACGACGAACAGTTTGGCTACTTATAACTAAACAAAAGCCTTTTAACAAGGAGGTTGCGAATAGTATTAGAAAATATGTTTGGCCAGCAGTGAGAATGTTTCACATAAACGTCAGCACAGACACCCTTCACTCTTGGATAGACAATAAGAGGTTCAATTCGGCATCTGGTCACTTGTAGTATTTTCTTACATCTCAGAACTATGCTGGCATCTGGTTTTCCAGTGTTCCGGTGACAATTGACCTATTGTTTAATTTTAAAGAAATCTACATACAAGAAATAAAACGTTGCCTCCAACAGAACCTCCTTTAAATAAGACTGCTCTGTCACCTTAATTGTAAGTATGTGTACAAGGCAAACAAATGACAATATTAAGTGATATTTCGTGAAAATCTTAAAACCATTATTGAAATTTTAAATTGCAATTAATAAGTAATGGTATTTGAGTAAAATCATCAGCAAGGATATTACAAAACATTTTTTTTAAATTTAAATAGCAGTTGTTGAAGATAAAATACAGTATGTTGCTGTGTTTTTTTTACATCGTAAAAAAAATGAAATGGGAAAAGAGTTTTCTATTCCTCTGGATCATAGCTCAAAATGGGTCCCAGCCATTTCTCCACTTCAGTCACCGGCATACCTTTCCTCAAGGCATAATCATCAACCTGAAGGGGAAAAGAACAAATCTTGGTGTTAGCTGCACACTGACCACAGACTATCAGTACATCGAAATCAGATTTTATTAATTAAGCCTGGATTGGTAATTATCATTAGCAGTGCATTCAACACCTCGTACAGAATGTAGGATTATCTTGCAAGTTCACATTTAAAACTCTTTGAAGGAGACATGAACAGGATGCGGACTAAGCGGATGCTGGTCAAATAACAAGCATCTGCAATGCAAGAGGGCTCGCATTTACGCGTTTGAGCTATTTGGCATTGTAAATGACAATGCCATTTATTTATGTTTTGGTTTTTAAAACATAAATAAAAGGCATTGTCATTTAGAATACCAATAGCTTAAGCTTTCGCAAATGCGAGACCTGTTGCATTCCAAATGCTTGTTTAAAAGTGTGTGTGTGTGGTGGGGGTTGCAAACAGAAGGTAGCAGAAGGAACACAGACTGGGAGGATGCGGAGAAGCAAAACCGAGGGTGCCGGTGCGGGGAAGCAAAACTGATGGCACGATGGGGTAAGGGGCAGAGCGGGCATAGGGAAGCAAACAATAGACAGAGCAATGTGGAGGGCAAGGGGAGAAAAGCAAATGAGTGAGCGCAACGTTACTAGGGGCAAAGCACACCCTTTACAGGTAATCTGAGCCGAGGAGCAGAGCACAGCGAGCTGCCACTTTAGAACTGGAGAACTGCTCAGTACAGCAATCCAATACCTTCCGGTCGGGTTCGTGCGTGTGGTTGCGGGAGTGCGTGTCCAAAGAGACAGTGGCAGCCAAAGAGTTTCTTTCTTTTTTGAATCCATATCACAAATTGAGAAAAGAGAGTAGGAACCCTTTGTTGAAGTCACGATTTATCGCAAGTGAGTGGAGTAGCAAACCTAAAGCATATTTATGTTTAACATAAATGTTTGTTCAGAAAATAAACACGCCATATCTAGCGGAATTTACATCAGGCACCTTTGACCTCCCTAAAGGCATCGCTGTGCTGCCCCCTTCTGTCTCCCATGGCCCCTGAAGAGGTCCCCGTTTGCTACGAGTTAAACAAGCCGGTGGTCACAATTGCGCATGAGAGCCCCTCCTGCAGTAAGAGAAACTCATTAAAGAAAATAGTGCTTATACACTAAAGAAGACGTACTGTTAAACAACCAAAGTAAAAGGGCCAGTCCTCATTGGAGGTTACATTTTAAGACAAGGTGGTACTAAGGAGGTACTAACAAGTCTAATAACAAATCAGAAGCCAGCATTTACGAAGGACAAGGACACAAGCCATTGACAAATATGGGCTAAGAGTGGGCGGGCTTCAAGTACATACTCCAATACAGCATGGCTCGCAGAGCAGCGCATGTGCTGCCCAGACTCGACCTAAAAAACAGAGCTGACTCCGAAGTAACAACACTGAAGACCAAATTCTATCGTAAGCATCGAAAGTAGAGGCAACCCTGTCACATGATGTAGAGGTGTAGCTCATCACCACAGCCGAGCATGGACCCTCCTGTTGAACACTGACAAGCAACATTGCTTGTTCCTTTGTCGGGATGTCGGGAAAACAAAGGCTCAGAGGTCCTGGACCGCGAACAGCAGAATCAACCAGCTGCAGGTGGCGGTAAGCAGATCCGTTCACTGACACAGGTGGCTCAGCGAACATGGGCATAGAGTCCATCTCCATTTATAAGACACTTCATGTGTAGCACACCACTCTAGAATGCCTCACAAGATCCTAAGCAGCAAATATCAGTGTCTGTGACAAACCATTACTATGTTGGGACTATCGACCATGAAAAGTTCATTCATCGCTGGAGAGCCACATTCGCCCCGATTGGGCAAGCATGGAGGGGCCGTTTTGGGGAAAATCAACAGCCTGCAGCCCAAGGAGACAAAAAGTTGGAGAGGCAACAAAACAGGGTTAGATTAGGGTAAAAAATAGGCACCTTGCAGCCCGAAAAAAGTGGCCCACATTTGCGGATTGCGCCTTTACGCAAAACACTACTTAAGTGTTTTAAATATTTGGCAAAGAAGGTATGTTCTCTAAAAGTTACATGTTTTCTGAACTTTACAAAGATAAACATTTTTTAATATTGTCGGGACTCTTTGTGCATGGATTATTTCACAATGGTGAACCACACCTGAATCTAAGTGAGGCCACTTCTGCTCAGGCCCCTACCCCTGTTCAATCTGCGTACATTAATGGGCTGGCTCAGCGAGAGACTGGGAATCACACCTCCGCCCCATTGGTAAAAGGGTACAGAGGTCCATCTGCATTCGGAATGGCTGCTCAAAACCCGACTGGGCCACTGACGGTATCCGGACAGCACAGGCACAGCCCAAATAAGTTGCCTCGCTACCCAAAAAAGAAGCCTACAGCTGCAACTCAGAAACGGCCCGTGGGCCGAGTACCCGCCTTACCAATCCTACCCTGGAGGTAAACTAGGAACAAGAGCTTACGTCTCCTGTGCATACGGGAACCCTGAAGCAAGAAGAATGGGTTATGACAACGCCGTTGCTCGGATTCCAAGCTGGAGGTAGGTGATGCCCTCAATTTGTAACGGTGTGTCGCTTCGCCACACTTGAGTAACTCTCAAGAAACTTAACACCTAGGTGGAAATAGGCACAGAATGGAATCTTCAGATCATTCAGGAGGATTTCTGGGATTGGTAAAGCTTCCGTTTCATAGGGATCATGTCAGCTCACAATGAGTCGAACAGGAGTTGCAAACAGAAAGTAGCTACCAACATCTGGGAGTAGGAGCCCTAAAAGTGGAATTTTACCATGTTTAAGGGAGTAAGCACTAGCACTTTAGCACTGGTTGGCAGTGGTAAAGTGCACAGAGTCCTAATGCCAAAACAAATGAGTTCAGAAAACAAGAAGGGTGACAGCAAAAAGTTTAAAGGAACACCACACCCATGATGTCAGGTCTAACACAGGGTCAATATGAGAATAAGCTGGAGCAAGTCAGAAAGAAGAGATTGATAGACAGAAAAAGGAAAGTAAGAAGAAATACTGAATGGAAGGAAGGGTGAAAGAAAAGGAGGAAGGGTGATTGGAAGAATGGTTGGATGAGTGCGTAGGTGAGTGAGTAGATGGATGAGTGAGTGAATGGACAGTGGATGGATACATAAAAAGGAAGGCAGAGCAAACGGAAATCGGAGAGTGTGGACAGATGGATAGATGCTGACTGGCTTTATTGATGATGGGTAGGTCAAAGGATGGAAATATGGGAGGATGGAGGTATGGATGTATGTATAGAAGAGGGATGTGTGAATGGATGGATGGATTGATGTAATGGCTGATGAATGTGATGGGGACAAATTAAATGATTGGGTGACAGAATGGTGGAACAGTTAGTATTAGCGGGAGGAAGAGTGAAAGAATTAATGGATAGATGATTGGATGGAAGAGAAAAGGGAGGTCTTTTTAGGGAGGTTTGGGCTTGCTTACTTTCTTTGCTTTCTTGGTGTCATCAGAACTTTGGTTCAAAGTGGGGTTTTTTTCCGGCTACTCCCTTGCATGCAAGGCAAGGCAGTAACTGGGAGCCACCTTACAGCAGCAACAATAATGAGGGAGGAAGTGTGTGAGGTGAGTGTTTAATGGGGGAGCTATTGAAATATTAAAACTTGGACAGGTTGACAAGACCTTTAGCTAACTAAAGGGGTAAAGAAACATTTAAAGTGGTATCAGGGGACAAATTAACACAAGACTGATGGATAAAACAGAATACTAGCTCTCTAAATAAGACAGATATGGGGGCTAACAAAACAACATGTCAGCTGGACACCAAACCAAAGATGTTGGTTAAGTCATACATATAATGCTTGAGAAAGTCGGTGGCACACTTCCCCGAGTACTATCAGTAACTGTATGACGAACCCCATGGAAGCAATGGATTATGATATAATTCTGGATGAGGAGAAAGTTTTACAATTACCCATAAATAATTGTGAGCCACTGAAACTTCAATTAAAATAGGGAATTAAAATTTGCCTAAGGAGACTAAAATCAACAAATGAACAGGGCCAGATGGATTTGTCACCTTTTCCAACAGGACAACTGTTCTTACTTGATCGGGATTTCTCACCAATTTGTTTAACCACTTTAGTATGTCAGACAATGCCACACTTATCATGCTAGAAGCAGTAGTCCCCATTATTTCTAAACTGGGTATGGATGTAATGTTTTGTGGCTTATACAGAGTGACAATTCTGAGAGGGCAACACTTTTACCAAGATTTTGTCTTAAAAACATGAGACTATTACAGACCATCTGACCAGTGCATCTTTTTTTAGAAGACAGGGAGTGTAAGGTAAAATGAAAAACAGGTCCATTTTATCGGTCATGTTTGTAAATAAATCAGGAGGATCAGAGAACTGCGCTGTGGAAAAAGTGTTTAAGAGGGCGAACAGGTTTACATTAATACACATTTGACACTGAAGAACAAGTTGCTTACTTTAAGCAAAGCTCTTTTTTGTGGATACTCTATCTCATCACAGATTCCTCACCTTTAGACTAGTCCTCAGGTGCTAGAATTGATCTGGAAACTTGTTATAGCAGTGCTCCCGCAAACCGCTAGGTGGCATCATGCTGCCCCACGTACACGTCATTCTGCCCCCGGAAGTGAAGAGCCGCATATAAGCAACACCCCTGCGTGCCAACTTCAGTTTCTTGCTAGGCTCTTTCCACACCCCTGGACGTAGAGCACAAAACAAATGTCGGCATTAGTATGAAGATCAATCATTTGGATGCCAAAAAGAGACCATTCCACAGTATGGGGATGAGGGAGGCTAGTGCGGATTCTGCGGTTAGATAAAATATCTACCAGAAATAGTGTTATCAAAGTTAAATAACTTGTTCTTCTGATGGATTCTTCTAACTGCAGAGCCCTCACTTTTAGAATAGGTAGATGTGGTGCAATCGATGTAGAAAAACTAAGCTCTTTTAGCATCTAGCTGACAAAGTTTCTCTTCCTGCAATGGGTGAGGTGGGTCAAAGAAAATGGAAGAGTGATGGATTGTCCAACATTAAAAACAGTTACAACTTTAGGCAGATAAAGCTGACTTAGTCGCCATATTCTGGCAAGTCCTCCTTCAACAGTTAGTTCCTGAGGTAGGGGAAGACTAGAATGACTAACCATCGAAGATGTGCTGTGACCCCCGCTATACAAGATCAGGTAGTTCCTCTAGAGTGGTTTATTAGACCCTATATTGAGTAGAATCAGCCTTTTTTGACTGTGTGTATCCCGGGTATACTAGTGGTCAAATCGTGATGACCTCACACACCTGGTATGGAGTCATGCTTCATCATAGGGTGCTACTCGTCAAGCCAGTACTGCAATGCCTGACGTGCAAGCGGGCTCTTTTTCGGAGATCTTTTGATCTGTTTAACGCTGCAAGATAAGTGCATGTAAAGGGAGATGATGGGAGTGATATAAAAGGTGCAAGGGAATCCAGAAAAGCTTTAACCCGGTTAGGATCCCGTGACACGCTAAAATCCAGCGGTGCTATCTAAGGGTGATTATGTACCCTAATAGCTATCATGTGCGAACAGTAAATGTAATGGGGTCGACATGTTTCATGCCTTATTTGCCAGAACGGTCAGACGGCATTTCTTCAGGACCTAGACATTACCTACCCTATGTATTCATTTCCAGGGGTCAGTACATTTAACTTGTACCCTCTAGAGGCCAGAGATACTGCACCTATTTCGATGCAGTGGGGATGGTTCCACCTATATACATATAAGGGAGAGAAAGAAGTTTGCGTTTCATTGAATAAAGAGACCAAATGTTCAAGCCCCGTGACCCTTTATAACCTTATTCCTCCCTCCCTACAAAGGGTCACAGGGATTGAACATTTGGTCTCTTTATTCAATCGAACACAAACTGCCTGTTTAAATGGAAGGTTTTTCGAGGGAAAGAATGAAAGTCAGATACCAATGGAAATAGCGGGCTAACAAATGGCTTAAGCCGATGTTAAACTTGTGTCGGGGGATTGAGTTTGAGAGGGTCACGGGGATCTGATACCTGGTCTCTTTAATTAAATTGAATGTGAACTGGCTGTTTGAGCTTAAAATGTTATATGCGCAAGATTTAATACAGAGTAACGTTGCTATAGCAGTTAATGGCACAAAGTAGTAATGATATATTTTTTGTAATTGTTGATTCACAGTTACCCCTAACGAAGGGCTGACATCAGCCCGAAATGCATTGCGTTCCGAATAAAAGTTTGCTGCTCTGAACTATGCTTTGTATTTTGGATTGTATTCACAAAGCGGTCCGGTTGGGCACATGTCATTATGAGAAGTTTCCAAAATGCAACATGTTAGATATGTGGATCAGAAAAACGAGATACAAATTTGGCAAACATTGTGGTTAAAATTAAATGAATGGAGAACATGGTCAAATGGAGAAATAGTGGTTGGATTTGGTATCCACTTCATGCAGTGCGACTGGGAGTGGAACGTGAATTTCACGCTCCCCACAGGATTGTACTAATGATAGTGCATTCAGGGCAAGGCACGGCCCAGTTCCGCACGCAAACTGCAAAGCATAATAAGAAAATGGATTAAACAAAATAGAGTACATTGCCAGAAATACAGTGCGCATACCACCACTTCATGATGTTTCAATTTAATTGCCCCCGTTGGTTTTGCACCCAAAATAAAGTAAGACTGCATTAATGGATGCTTGAGATCAAAAACTCCACATATGGGAAAACAGCGAGTTCTAAGCAGCATTCAAGATGGTGGTAACAGGAGAAAAAACATACAGATTGGTTGTGGCCATTTAACGTGGAATAATGTGGCATTTTGCGCACATGCATCAAGTCCAGATTCATGCTCAGCGTCAGCACAGATTATTTCAGGCGCAATTAGGCGCATTATGGGCATTGTAGTGCACAGAGTTAATCTACAGAAGTCAGGTGGTTAATTTGTCGATAGGGGAAGGGGGTGGAGCATGTGAGGATTAAAAGAGTGGTAATAGAGGGTCTATTATACAGGAGGGAACAACAACTCGAGGCGCATGCTGAGCGTTGAGCAGATTGTAGAATGAGCAGGTATGTGGGCGGATTAGAACGGGTTATAATTGACGGGTGTAAAACATTTTGTGTGAAGGGCGAGTGCATTAGGAAAAGCATGAAAGTTACATCTATTTCAAATGGTTCATGCCATTGCCCTGGAGAGGGAGGAATAAGGTTACAAAGGGTCACGGGGATTGAACATTTGGTCTCTTTATTCAATTAAACGTGAACTGCCTGTTTAAAGGGAAGGTTTTTCGAGGGAAAGAATGAAAAAGTCAGATACCAATGGAAATAGCGGGCTAACAAATGGCTTAAGCCGATGTTAAACTTGTGTCGGGGGATTGAGTTTGAGAGGGTCACGGGGATCTGATACCTGGTCTCTTTATTGAATTGAATGTGAACTGCCTGTTTGAGCTTAAAATGTTATATGCGCAAGATTGAATACAGAGTAATGTTGCTATAGCAGTTAATGGCACAACGTAGTAATTATATATTTTTTGTAATTGTTGATTCACAGTTACCCCTGACGAAGGGCTGACATCAGCCCGAAATGCATTGGGTTCCGAATAAAAGTTTGATGCTCTGAAGTATCCTTTGTACTTTGGATTGCATTCACGAAGAGGTCCGGATAGGCACACGCCAATATGAGAAGTTTCCAAAAGGCAACATGTTAGATATGTGGATCAGGAAAACAAGATAATAATTTGGCAAACATTGTGGTTAAAATTAAATGAATGGAGAACATGGTCAAATGGAGAAATAGTGGTTGAATTTGGTATCCACTTCATGCAGTGCGACGGAGTGGAACGTGAATTTCACGCCCCCACAGGATTGTTTGCTTGGAAGGACATACTAAAGTCTTTTTGCAGCTGCTCCAGCTGGAGGGTCAGGGCACTATGCCGAATGGGTGGTAGTGGTAACGCCTACCATAGCCACAGAGGGCACAAAACTGTCTCAGCAGAGCAGACAAACCCAGGGAACACGCTGTGGACTTGCTATCCTTGAATTGTTCAAGGGCCAAATCTGCTTTCTCAACAAACAAACAGGAGCAGTCAAAGGGCATGTCCATTAAGGAGGATTGAATATCCCGGAGAAGTCTTTAACCTCATCTAGGTGTGATAACTGAGTGCCACACTGGTACGGATTATCTGGTCGAGGCACTTGTTTGTGCTAGCCCACAGTAGATCACAAAGTTTGCTGCACTGCAATTGTGTTCAATCGCTTGATTGAGAGGGACTCTGTGGACTTCAGGCACAGCAAGTAAAGCTGGGGCTACTGTGTCCTAAAGTGGAGGCGCAAGGGACAGCTAGCCTTGGCGGAGCGCAAGGCAAGGCCGGTAAAGCAAATTATGCTCTTGGCGAATGCCTCAAAGTGCTTTGATTCACGGTCCAGGAGGGGGTTGGGAAGGCATTCAGATTAATCCTGCCATTTAAGGCCTGTATCACCAAGCCCTCAGGTGTCAGATGTTGAGTCAAAAAAGCTGGGTCGTAAATGGTGCAGCGATAGCGCCAAGCTATTTGTCTTTCACTGATGATCTAGAGCATTGCTTTACGAATGCAGCTAGCAGGGCGTCTGTTAGGGCCTCGTTAAAAGGTAGTATAGATTCAGTAAGTGTCTGGTCTGTTTGTAAGGCCTTTGTTTACCTTACCTCCATTGTTGATAGTTGTACATCAAGATTCTCAGCTGCTCTCCACATTATGACTGCAAAGTAGGCACTGTGCTGAGTGGCAACACCAGGGTTTGTAACCATACCAGTGTCTACAGAAATGTCCAGACCACTAGCATCTTGCATTCTTCATACCAGTTGTCCTCTGCTTATTAAGCGATTAACACCTCCCCATCATCTTAACTGTCATCATCTGTGTTTATTAAAACAAGTTTGTGAATGACTTAGACCCTGCCACGAGGCAAGGACAAAGTGCCTGAATCCAATGGGTTGCCCGAAGGCTGTGGCCCAGTGGGTCAGGGCGCGGCCTCGTCGAGGTCAAGACTAGTCAAGCTCAGTAGTCAAAGGGCATGACGGTATGAGCCTTCTACGGCGACGGCATCAGTCTCAATGCATGATGGTCCAACGCAGGCACCAGAACCAAAGTCAGCACCGAAACCAGTGCAAAATTCGAAGGAGATTGAAGAATCCAGCTAGCACAGAAGACAAACCCTCAGTGGATATTCAGCTAGAGGTCCTTGCCGTTCCTTGTGTCTTTTAAGAACAACAGAAGGAGCCAGTTGGGTGCCAACAAGGTGCAACATGGTCTTGTGGAAGGCCTCAATCTGTTGCAGCATAGCCAATTAACACAGAAACTTAGCTGAATCAGGACGAGACTCGTAATACCGTGCAAAGGTATTCAACATCAGAGGCTTGGTGACACTACTGCAACTTCTCTGGAGATCAAGAGTAGTATAAAGGGGCGAGCCCTGCTTGATCTTCTTATGCTTCTCTTTTGACTTACATAATGACTTCAACTGCGATGATGACCTGTGGCAGGAATGACTTCAGAAGCAGGAATGGGACCTTCCTTTCAACCTCAACTGGTCATGGCGCGGAGTCTTTAGACATTTGGCAACATATAGCTTCACTTCACAGTCCCATATAGCATGAAAATGTATCTCAGTTCAGTCGTTGCAGGCCCTGGAATTGTGTTCCGACACCAAAGGCATAACGCATGAGGATCCAGCAAAGCCATTGGTTAGTGAAATTCCTTTGAAGGTTTTAAACCTGTAGTTTTGGGAGGTGACATTGTTCCCTTGCACACTGGATTTAGGGTCATTTAAAAAAAAAAGCAAGTCGTATTTATGCGGTTCTGCATGTAACTTCTGGAATGGAACAATGGTGTTGCAGAGCCGCATTACACCATCTATTGGCACAGAGTGGTACTGTTGAAAAGTTTCCATATCAATCCTGACGAAATATTCAACGTGTGAGGAATATAGGGTTACAAGTAGGCATCAGATTTTTTATTAGAACAATTGGGCTTTAGAATCTGGAAAGGGAAATGGTGACGAGTTAAAAGTACTCACAAATAAGACACAAGGCAGTTGAATGAACACATCAAGGAATGTGGCCAAAAACTACAACTATAACTGAGGGTTGCCAAGTGGGGAAATGGGTAGCTTAAAGTAAAATGCAATATTAAGTGAGTCTACAAGTGAACAATCTTGCAAATACCATACAGGTGCTATTACAGACCAGTCAAATGTAAAAAAAATGGCTAAGACATGCCTCATCTCTCCTCAACAGATGCAGGAGAAAGGGCAACATATCTCATACATGATACATCTTCTCTACTATTACTACATCTTGGAAAATAACTCCTGTAATAAATAAATATGATACTGTGGGAAGACTGGTCTATATGACCAAACTTTATAATATTTATCCTCCCATTTGCTGACACAAACCTACAACTCTCTCCAAAGAGGAGACTCAGAATGTTGGTTTCTAGCTGTCTAATTAGAGCTTCAGGTTGGGTGGAACATACTGAGGAAGCATAACAGAGTGTTGGTATTAGACACTATGAAATTTGTTATATGTAGAGAAACTATTGCATTCACTCTCCTAATACATCTAGAGAAGCATCAGCCTCAAGCATAAACATAAACTCTTCTGTGGGAGGGAAACAGCCTTTGCTACAAAGTTTTTACCTTGTATTACATTGTACATGTATTTTTTACATCGTAAAGACTGTTGGCATACAAATCTTTACCACACAAGACAAAACCACGCATTTGAGGGTAATTAAAAAGGGAGCTTGTGGGGTCCCCCCTACAATTCTAAAATGTTCAAATAGTATCAAACCTGTAAAATCAAAAGGCAATACATTAAATATATCAAAATGTATTGTATAATTTCTTAACACTAGGTGTCCGTGTTAGACTGAGACAGGATTTTTTAGAAACAGTAACCGTAGTAGAAGTATGCGTGGTAGTGGAATGTGTGGTGAAGGTGTTTGTCATGTGAGTGAATAAAAATGCGTGTGAGTGATATGGGTAGTAAAATCGGGAATGTATGTGGTGAAGTAAGGCGTGGTAATGTCAAACAACCCTGTGGGATGATGTACAATTTAAGCGGTTGTGATTTCTCCTTCAAGGTGCAGAACAAGGACAGACTGGCCGTACTGGGCATTTCCTAGAGAGGCTGGAAGGGTGGTGGGCCGGTTTCATAGAAGTGCAGTAGTTTTAAAAGCACTGCAAAGTTTCTTGTATATTCAGCATGTTTGGGCAACAATTGTTTTTTTGTGTCAATTTAACCCTGGTGATTAATGTACCTGCTGGACAGACATGAGAGTATGTCTAGTGGCAGTTTTTACTAATTTAAGGTAGTGCAGAAGGTTAATATGCCTGCTGCAGAGAAGGTGTACCATGCATATCAAAGAACAATATGTGCGTAGCTCACTGGGTTACTACTTTTGTCACAGAGATTCTTTTGTTACTGAGCAGTTCATAATTTACTAACGTAATCTAGCACTGTGAGCTATGAACTACCATCAAGGAGCTGAATGCAAGCTGCATGGTACTGGTTAGAAAGTTATGTTTTCCCAGTCTTTCATTATCCTGATGTTCCTGAAAAAAAACTTGTTTGGGCAGAACTGAATTCTTGTCATTAAAGTCAACCCTAACCACTGTGTTATGTTCTGAATCCCGAGTTTGTGCTTCTCCAGACCAAGTACTCTTAAAAAGAGCCTACAGGGATGCATGGGAATTCTACACCTTGATATCCTCTATGCCTTATGTAACATTTTGTATACACAGAATTACACATGTATGATTCATTGTCTCTGTAGGAATGTGTGATGTAAAGTGCTACGCCAACCTACAGTGATATGAGAGGTGCTATAAAACAAATACCATACATGTGAGAGAGGGGCTAAGGAAAGATTAGAGGTGCTGTTGGAGGGTGATAGTGAGGGAATCATTGAAGCGCCCAAACAAAGATTACCATATCCTGGTGCAAAGTACGATCATTTGCTATACTTTAAAAGCTAATACAAATGAATATACAATGACAAATGAGTTTTAGGATGCACCATTTTTTCCCACATTTTCTTGGGGGAAGAACCCCCCAAAATCACCCTTTGTAGTGGTCAGTATCGCTCGCTGCACTCACTATGAACTGTACGGGGGCTGGTCTGACAAAATTTGCCAGGGCTCGTTTGGGTTCCCAGTCCAGCCCTGGAGTGGAAAACGCTTTCCGCCACATCATGCTACACTAACTTCACTCCCATACGCAGAAGATGTCCTACTCCCTAAATCCCATGAGTGAAACAACTCTAAAAGATGGCAAACTATGAAAAAAAAACGTTAGTTATTTCCTCACGATGGAAAGAGAAGGCAAGGAAACAATCCCTTCAATCATTTTGGGTCCTTCTGTACTCAAGGGGATAAGATGTCAAAACCTACAAATTCCACTTGGGTAATATGGAATATGTTTTTTCCAGTTGGGTACTACAAGCTATGGGATCATAGATGCTGAAAAATAGCTTTCACATATGCAGTATGCACAATACATATGCACAAAACATCAAATATTAAAGGAAAATACTCAAGACTTAATGCGATTAATAAAAAAAAAAAAAAAACAGCGGGGAGAGCCATAGTTAGAAAGGCACAACTTGGTATTCATTAGGACCGCATTTCACAGGAAATACGGTCTTCCACTCTACACCCTCCATATTCCTTGAAGACAATAAACTCCCATCAAGTCCATTTAGGGCTAAGGATACTTGTTTTTTTTTAATCATTAGTTTTTAAGAGCCTATAATTTACACAAAAACGTAACTCATCCCACTTTTCAAGTATATGAAAAAACAGACAATACCGGGGACTCTGAGTGTTGAAAAAAAGTAATTTGCTAAAAGCTAACTAAAGCACTTACAAAGGTATGTTTTTTCTGCTTCCATAAGAGTAGACACTCTGCTTCATGCTAACTGACCAGTGTTAAAGTGATCTATCTAGAGGGCAAATTCTTTTTGTGGTAGCAGGGTATTTGCCTTCCCTTTGTTGAACAAGTCTGAAGAGCCCTTGTATACCTCAGAATTTACCAGCATGTCTTTGGTGCTGGAGTGATTGATTCTATAAGGCGCGAGTGAATAAGACATTTACAGGAACTTCTTAGAAGTCAATGTGAGAAGTTCTTGTGACACACTCAAAAAGAATATAGTGTGTTGAAATAATACTTCTAAAATTGTTCTAGGTTATGCAAACTAGAATGTCTAGAAACAGTAAAACAGATATGTCTACGACATCTTTGAAGTGACTGATAAAAAGGCTTTTATTAACCCAGATAAGAAGTTAATCTCTCTGAAGCAAATTCAAGTTGAAGGCAACTCTTTGGGCATTGCAGCACTACCCTGCAGATACAGTACTACTTCGGGAATAAGAGCAGAGAAATTCTGACCATCCCCTGGCACTCACAGCCCATAATGTTTATGTTTCCAACAGAAAGGTTTAAGGGAACATTGGATAATGTTAATGAAAAGCCAGGATTTCAGAACCATCATGGACTAACCTGTGCTCCTTGAATGACATTTTCAGAGGTGAACACAGCTACACAATTGAGTGAATGCAACAGGTAGGAAATGCACTGTAGTTAAAGGGATGGAGAATCCCACTAATCTAATAACAAATGTGTACCTATCTGGATACTGAACATTTTTGCATGCATCTGAGCTACTTACTTGCCGGAGAGCTACCTGTCTTGTTTTGGTTCCAATTGGATTACAGGCCTTTTGAAGAAACAGTCTTACACTCCACCAGACATTATACCTAGGGCCCTTCAAGACATTCAGCGTATCACTTTGTGCTTTGGGACAACCTTGCTCTGACCCAAAGTGCATGTAAGCCATATAAGAATCTTCATGAATCCTAGAGCTGTTGATTCTGGGTGAAGTGATAGAAGCAGAGCTGAAACTGTAAAAAGGACCACAGGTGTTGGTTTTGGAACTAAAACCAAACTGGACGAAATCCCCAAAGCTTGGAATTGCTACAACATGTGAAAGACGGAAGAATGGAAATCTCTTTCAAAGTCCCAAAGTACTTATGTCAGGTGCCGTAAAAGGAATAAAGAAGAACAAATAACAGACGGTTCAAATGCATAGGCTTGCTCCTTAAGATAGCTATGCAAGTGGTGCATTTCATGCAGATTTTAATATTTTGAAATCACTGACTGGGCTCTGTTCACTTTACATATTTTGGGAGAAGGTTGTAAATAATAAAACAAAATAAATGTAAGTCTGGCTCAGCATAATGCAATTAATGATACAGGATCTTATTTAGAGTTTAGCGATTGAGACGCTACATCAAAATGCGTCATATATCCCATCTGCTGTATTACAAGGCCATTTGTCATAATGCACCTGAAATAGGGTGGACAGGATATCTGTCATGTTTGTAACAGAATATACTGCCTGCCAATCTCTAAATAAAGCCCATAGCTTCTATATCTTTTACTTGAGAAAAAAGTATTCGATTGTGTAATGGTGTTAATGCAATGTGTAAAGACTTGTCGATTTGGTCATATAAAGTTATTTTATGTAGCCAAAGCATACATTGTCAACAATTACACACCTTGTTAAAGTTACCCATAAGATGTTTTTTTTTTCGTTTGGTTACATAAATAGATAGAATATCAGTGCTGAACAAAGTGCAATATTTGGGGTTCGTCGGAGAATAGTGAGCTACAGAGGTATTAGTACATCACTGACAAAATATATTAACATGTAGCTAGAAGTAGCTATGTTTTTAGATTACCAATTTATGTGGAAGACAATTACCTGATCCTTTGAAATTTTACCAACAGCAAAGTATTTGGACTTTGGGTTGGAGAAATAGAGACCAGATACTGCAGCAGCCGGTGTCATTGCCAGGGACTCCGTTAACACAATGCCTATAAAAGATGATGGAAAGGAGACTGGTGAGGGTACAACAAAACATTTCAGATATTTAATGCATGAAATTTATGGAAATTATATACATTTTGCTGGATATGCAAAAAAGTGAATTTCAGCTGAATGTGAATAGTGACCTGAGGAACAAATGACTTATGTTTAGTAACCATATTTTGGATTCATATATTCCTCTGCAGAGTCATCACTTTTTTGAAAGAGCGCCCAGATACCAAGTGGCTACATAAGAGGTGTTGGAGTGGGTCTGGAACTCGAGCACCACAACTGTGCACCTGTGAAGCTGGATGTGATTATACAACAAAATAAGCACTAGGTGATCAAATTTCCAGAAACGAAAATCGCTCTCCATTCAACAATCATACTAGAAACTCATAAAGGAATTTTCATTGCTGCTGGTAAGAGGGTCACCAGGACCACGAAAATACGAGCAAAAAATATAAAATTGACACTTGTCAAGTGGAGGGCTATACAAGCTGCATCCCCATTGTGAACAAAACATCCTTGCAGAGACAACTGATACCTACTTAAAGTTCACAATATTTAGCCTGGAAGGTAACAAGAGTCAGTCCCCAGCAGAGCACCAAACTGGGCCTAATATTATGCTCCAGATCCCATCATCAAAATAAAATGAGTTCAGGGAGGCTTCTCCATCATTCGCAAAGATCAACAACCTGGAGAAAACATTAAGGGCCTGATTAAGAGTTTGGCGGTCCCACAGCGGATGGTGCAACGCGCTGTCCGCTGTGGGACTGCCAAACCTGTGGTGAGACCGCCTGTCAGATCAGGAGTTTTTTCCTGGTCTGGCGGGCGGTGTTGCATTGGTCTGAGAGCGGCGGTCTGTCAGGCTCATAAAAGAGCCTAACAGGCAGACTGCCTCTCTCAGACCGCCGACAGCACCTTCTTGCAAGGTGTGGCATACATGCCACACCATGCAGGAACTGGGGGTGCATATTTACAGGGGGCACAACATGTGCCTCCCTGCATGCACCTCCAGGCCCAGAGGCACAAGGGGCCAGTTAGAGCCCCTTTTGTTGCCTCACCGCCATGAGAAGGCTGGCATTGTCGCACCACCAGCATATTACTTCCTCTGACCACTGCGAGACCGCTGCGGGATCCTGGATCCCCAGACGTTGCAGCTGTCCTGTGGTGATCCGACCACCACACTTAAAATAGTGAGGGAGGGCCCATAGTGTGGCGGAGGTGGGACCCCCATCACAGTTCAGCGGTACTATGGATCGCCAAACTCGTAATATGGCCCTAAATGCACCACAAATCCCCAGCTGGAGGAACACTATATAGCATTATTGTTATGATGCAAAATTTAAAACTGTGTGCATTCCAGAGCAGTGCATGCCAGAAAGTTTGGCGGGGGTTGGAACGCGATGTATGTAGTAGCAAATTTGTACAGGTAGTAGACACTGGCACAAATTTCTTGGGATGAGGTCAGAACTTATTGCTATTTAATTGTTAGTGTTGAGATGTATGAACCTCTTCTATTGTTTTTTAAGCCCTCTTTCCCCTTGGGCTAGGTGAGGGGAGAGGCCAATTTTGCAACATTAACCTTGGGCAAGGTGACAGTGGGTGTAAAGCAAGGTCCCCTTGCACCTTGGCAATATTGAGGGAGGTGGCTAATTCTTCTCCTTCAACTGTGGGCAGGGTGAGGGGGGTTGAAATAGGCCCAATCTCACTAAGAGTGTTGCGGGGAACGTGGCTTGGATGGCCAACATAGTAGACACGTTTTGAGAGTGCTCCAGCATAACCCCCACTATACTGTGTCATCCCGTTGCTAGCAGACAATTCTGAAACCAGGTCACTTAAGTTCGGGACAGACCAGATGGAGCCGTGTGGCAGAGTGTTGAATCCGGAGCCTACTGTTCTCAGTAGTCCAACCAAGAATTTGTGTAGTCGTGCCACGTCCGGCCCACGATAGAGGTCACATTCACACACACTCCAGTGGGTCCACCTGAAACCTTCAGATCCTCCTGGGCAGTCTCAGCGGCCTGCCACAGATTACTGGGGAAGGGGTGAGGCTGTTCTCACCCACCTCCTATCACTTCAACTTAGCCAGACCCCATACCTGGCATGCCGAAGGAGGCTTGTTGTGCCTCATCCATTAGAGGGTTAGGCTGATCGGTCCGGTTGTGGGAAGATGTCAGGGGTGCTGGTTAGCCCAACCCCTGGGGCAGAAGATGAGAAGATGGGGGTGGACCACCTGGCCCAAGGGGGTACTGTTTACGTGGGCTTGTTTTAGGTGGCAGCAACAAGCTCAAGTCTTAAATTTTAGTCTATGAAGGTGTCTGTGCCAGGCTTTCCCTGATGGTTGAGTGATTGTGTCCTTTCATACCTGCGATGTTGGCACAGAGGGCAGGAGATACCATTATGAGGAGGTTCTCCCTGAACTCTCGCCCTGTGTCTCTCCCGATTAATGGCCAGCCTTGCAAACTTGCTCCATATATAGATGATATTTCTTTATTTACCACCCCCCCCCAACCTCACTTCCAGCAACTGAAAACGCTCCATCCAAATATGGATAAGTCTCTGGTTATCTTCTTACCTCAAGTAAGACGCAAGTTCGGTATAATAGAGACCAGCCCCCCATCGACCCTCGTTATCTCACATGCAGTAGTGTCTTGAGCTAAAATATCAGTAAATCATGAGGAGATCATCTGTTTAAACTATGAAGCACTTAGGTTAAAAATACAAACGGTTTAGCCAAATGGAATACATTATCTCTAAGTATGCAGGGTCGCTCTAACATAAAAATGACAATTCTTCCTAAATATCTACTATTGTTTCGAGCACTGCTCATTTTAATATCTATGTGTTCTTGTGCAAAATAGAATGGTCTTGGTCGCCATTTATTTGGAGCCACAAAAGTGCCCGCCGTGCCATGACAACGTCAGATTCTAAAGGGTGGGTGGGCTCTTCCATTAGTAAATTACTGTTATTGGGCTTCTCTATCTTCAAGATGTTTTTAAATGGAACCAGTAACATCTCACTCTGTCTTAAATGCTTTTACTCAGATCTATATAGTAATTTTTGGTTTTTTGATCCGTCCTATTTTAAAAGGCCAGGTTTAAAACAATGTTTGCTTTGGCCTTATTTAGGAGCTTATTTCTAAGAAGTTGAAGATGCCAAAATTCATGTGGTGTACATCACTCTGGCATAATCCTAGCCTCTCTAGCTTCTCACATGACATATTTGTGAATCACGATCCAGAAAGCAGCTACAAAGCACTAACCAGTTTTTTGACAGAAATGCATTAAAATCTTTTAGCAACTTCACCTCTCAATTCTCATTAGAGACCTCTAGGTTCTTTAAGTACCTACAAATGCAGTTTTTAAAGGTAAGTTATCATGGGAGATATTTCAATTTTGTGCATACCGATACTAGATTTATCATTATACACTTATTCGAAACATCAAGTATTCTCCTAAAACATTACATAAAAGGGGTTGCAGATCTGACTAACTGTTTTGGATGTCTTCATCGAGACGCAGATGATGTCCATATTTTTATCACTTGCAGGGAAATGCAATCGTTTTTGAACCCAGGTCTTTTGAGAAACGAGCAAACCGAACATTAACATCAATCCATTAAGAGCAGCCATCATACTTGGAATAGTGCAGACAAGCATCCTTCATAATACAGGGTTAGTGGCGGTGGTATTCATCTTAGATTATTAATAGTTTGCCAATGCTGCAAAAGAATGCCCCGACCGTTCGGGAATGGTGGTACCACTTTTTCGACATTGCTGGTATGGATGGGGACTTTAGAAGCTAATAACTATCATAACCGGTTGAGACAAATTTGGGAACCTAGAACTAAAGTATTACTCCAGCATTAAGGCAAGTAAATTGAGAGGCAGGAGTAAACTAGAGGAAAGAAGACAAAGTGCTAAAAACCAATAATTATTTAATTATTTATGCACACTGCACAGCATGTTAATTGAATGCCACATGTCTACTTATCTGCATCCTTTTATTTTCAACTCCAATTTATTCAGAATACATCTTCTGTCTTGATTACCAATACAGATAGAAGAAATCCATTTAGTCCAATGAAGAGATCCCTGCCTTGGACCCCCCATTAAATCTAGGATTGTCTTCAAGGGTATGACAATTGTTAATTAGGAAATCTATGCTAAAACCCCACTGTTCCGAGCCTAAATACCTTGCACTTCCCAATTAGTACTCTCTCTTCTAGACATTCAGATAGTTTATTCTGACTTTTCTTAAGCGCTCCTTTTCAGTAGAAGACGCCAGAGGAAAAAACTTCCTCTGGCTCTTCTGACAGAACAAACCCATGTTTTTTCAGACATCTGTTGAAAACATGGCTATTTATTTTGCAAACCTTCAGATCAGTGAGCTTTTCCCTTCAGTTATGTTGTTTCAGCCCCAAGAAGCTGCAGTGTACGTGGTTTATTATAAATAAACATGATATAATATAACACTTCAGCAGGCTAGCACACAATGGGGGAGCCGGAAGTTGTTCCACTACAATGTTGATTGCCCTCCACCCTGGGGCAAGGTCAAAGGGTAACAATGCCATCTCACTCCCTGGCCCTTAGACAAGACACAGGAGGGAATCCTTTATCTCTCTCTTGCTCTTCGGCCAGGTAAGGAGAGGAGAGGATGGATCCTCCTGACCTTGGCCAGTCCTGGGGATCAGAGCAAAGACCTTGCTTTTTAGGTCTTGTGGCGTTGAACAGCGCGTAAGCGCTGTGTCCGCCAGAGATCTATTGTCGCTGGGTCTGCTTCCCAGGAGACAGCACCTCGCCGCACGCATTGCCTCTTCAAGGAGGCGATTTGAGCGGGCCACGCGCTCGCGGACGCGCTCAGCTGCTGTCTCCTAGGAAGCTCCAACACCACACACGCATGCGCATAAACAGAGACACACACACACACATACACAAACGAGCGCCCATGCACGCACGCACCCACACATACAGAGAACCCACCCCCGCCGTCGCATACACACACGCCACACACACGCGCGCACACACACACACACACAAGTGCACTGAGCGCCCGCCCACTTACCGCCACTCCATGACACAACATAGCCTAGGATTTTACAAATGCGGATTCTGTAGCATGTGTAAATGGGCTAAACATGGCGTAACTAAATTCATGGGTCCAGATGGTGTTTCCTTCGTCATTAAGAGTAACATCAATTGTACCACAAAATTTGTAATTTATGTCATAGAATGTGAATGCGGAAAATTTTACGTAGGAAGCACCATCAGACCACTGAAAGAGAGAATGATGGAACATATAAGGGCTATAGTGAACTGTGATCCGAAATATCCGGTGGCCTTGCACATAGCTTCCTGCCAAAGAGATAGAACCAACAAAGTGGCCAAATTCTTTGGCATAGACACAGTCCCTCAAGATGTTAGAGGTGGAAACCGCGAATTGAGACTTAGACGCACAGAGGCAACTTGGATCATGCGTCTTAAATCTGTAGAACGGGGACTTAATTATGATCAGGAAATGCAATATTTCCTGGGGGATTGAACCACATGATGTCCTACGTTGATATGGTACTGTGATACATGACAATTTATGGAAATCTGTAGTATACTATGCATTGTATGAATTGTGATATTATGGACATACTGTCACCATTCCATCATGCTAGAGAAACTCTCCTGTTCTTTGTTTGATAATAATCTGTGTTTTGAATTGTTTTCACACGTGGTAGCCCGTTTTCTATTCATGTATATACAAAAGAGATTTGTAATACGATGTTGTATAATTGTATTTCAATGTAGACACCCACGTGTGACTGGGATAGGCACCTGTAGTTTGTTATTGTCCATTCACGGTGCTCACGTTGTAGCTCACCTGGGGAATCTACTCAATTATTTCTCCATTTCCTTATGCCGCCAATTCTGCGTCGACTAATGATATTTTAAGTGGATTTGTTACTTTTTCTACTATCACAATCCGCGCTTGACCGATTACAAAATCGGCATACTAGATATATGCTGTGCTAATTACATATGTTGACCCTCCCCTCTCGTATTACTGGTGCATATCGCTACTCGATCTTATGACCAACGTAATCTCACTCTTTCAATCCCTCAGTAATGGGTTTATATCATAACCGGCAAGCTCCGGGGATTTAGGGGGAATCAAACATGGATGCTTTCCTTAAGACAACAAACGGTCTAGTCTTCGGATGACGTAACGTGGAGACGCATTTAACGTCTCCTAGGACCCGATCACGTGTCCAAACAGGAACACGGCTCGGGGGTCCAGACACGCTACACGCCGCTCTTCTACTTGATACAGGTAAGCAGCCCAGTTAGCAATGTAAGAAGTTACTGTGGACCTATTATTGGAGGCCATTCGTTTCCATACGAGGAGCATGACTCAGAAATCCAATTTTATTTACTTTCAGCTTGGGGCGTTTACTGACGCTAGAATCTCAAACGGCACATTCGAGTCATTTCCCGCCTAATAGGTAAGCACACGTACTGTGGCACCTAAATCAACTGTGACATAGATAAATATTTATTATTGGATTGGAACAAATGATCATTCTGGTCCCCCATTTTTGCAGAACAACACCCTGTTCGACGTAGGCGGCTTCTAACTTTGAAATTATAATATACTGTGACCTCCGTGACGGATGATAAGAATTCTCGGCCTTCCAATGTAAGTTTACATTGAATTTTTTTGCGGCATGTAGATCGATACTAGAGGCGGATACGAGCAACGCCATACTGATTTAGAGGGAGAGTAGGAGGGGTCATTCTAAGGATGACTATGTCGACAATGTGATAGGTCCTAATGCGCTGTTTGTATATAGAGAATTCGAGTTTAGTGTTTTGACGCTACATAGGAAGATTAGCTCTATGAAATGGCTGTATTCATAATACTATGAAATGCCTACTAACCCGTAATAACTCAGGTTACCTAATCTGGTTACAGAGTCGCATCTTTCTACATATATACTCATACCGAGTATCTTCACGGTCAAGGGCCCGGCTGGGTCGGAATTATCACCAGCTGAGCGGTGAGCTACAATCTTTCTTCATTTTTACTCTCACAGCCCCATTATAGTGAATTTTTCTGCCGTTTAATATGCAGTGTGACTATTAGTGATGAGACTTTTCCTATTTTCCCTTTGTTCTTTCTCCTTGTGGATTAATTAGACCTTATTTGACCTGGACACAGCCATCTAGGTATGTTGCGTTTCTACGCTGAGAGTCAGAGTTTCACATCACTAAGCATGTTGTATGATTGGGCCGCACACAGATAGACCACTATGTAGTCAGAGACTCTGTCTCTTTTGAGAATTATCCGAGTTCCATAGGTGGGTTAACACAATTTTCACTATTCACCAACACGATTAGTGACAAGAATGATAATTCTCACACTTGCGACACGGATGTGTTGGGGTGGCACTCAGAAATAATAGATGTATCGTTGTACACTCACTGAAGTAGAGGCACAAACCGAGTATGTAAAGACCAGAGAACTAGGTCTCTTTTTGTAATTATACTCTTACGAGATACATGTTCCATTGTCAACTTTCTGTTAATTTCAGCCCTGAGGAATCGCGAATGCGATGAAACACGTGTCGGCTGGCTGTATACTGCATTAAAGACTCCAAGACTTACCCCTCATGAGAGTTTTTTGTTTAAACACTTCTGTCACTTGTTACTTTTTTGTTGTTGATTGTTACTGAACATTGTATACCATACTGAGTGCATCGGCAACCAAGTCTGTTTAATAAGGGGTAGTTTCCTCTACTCTAATTGAGTGGTTTTAGGGTTCTCCACTCGCCGTTTTTGCACCTGAATAAGAGTTTAATCTATTGTGTGCGTACATACGGGCAGTGCACCCGGAGCTTTAAAAAAACCTTCGGAATCTATTACCGCCACTCCGGACTTCAGCCGCCACCGCGGGGCTCTCTCTAGGGCATGGGAGCCCCGCGTCACGAGCACTGCTTCTCTCCGTGGGCGCGGCTTCTCTCCGTGGGCGTGTGCGCGGGCTTCCGAGGCCGGAAGTCCCGCCCCACGGAAAGTTTCGCTTTCGCTAACGTTTTGTGCAATTCCGTCCACGCCTGTTTGTGAAAACGTGCGGTACCCTGGTGTCAGCAGGGGGAGGGCCGAGCAGGGAGGCCGCGGCTGCACCTAGGTGTCTGCTGTACCAGTCCGAGGAGGCACGAAGCGCCGGAAGTGCACGGGGCACGCGCTCCTTTTATTTTACTTCACTTTCTAGACTTATTTTGATGGGTTTAAAAGGAATAGAAGCGGACACCGTGTGGACTCGTGTAAAGAGGTAAGCGACAGATGGTAGCGTTGTGGGGGGTAAGGGTGGTCGCGCGGTGGCAGGCAAACGAGCAAAGCTGTAAAGCGCTGCTGCAGAAGTGCAGAGTACTCACAGCCGATGGGCACTTCGACCATTCCCATTGTGCGGCGTCTGGGGCCACTTACTAACATCGCGCTGTGAAGCTTATCTTCTAGGCGTGTCACGCCCGTTCTGTACCATGTGAAGGACACAGCAGTTGTGTGCAGGCATTCTGCGCGCCTGAATGAATGTTTTATTTTCCCTTCTGTTTAACACCCGCAGTAAAATACCTCGGTGAAGTGTGCATTAGAGCATATTTACAATCAGGGTAAGACTGCTGCCAAGACCATAGGCAATTGTAGGCAGTGTGAGTTGCTCAGGAGGCCCCCGGGAATAAGTAGGACTGCGTACTCGGAGGGGTCCCTACACAAAGTAGCTCTGCACAAAACTTTCGGGGATAATTTCTATAGGTCTTAACAAAACGTGTCAAATAATTGTTCGCTATTTTGCTGCTTGTGCACTACGGAATGGGACAAACAGATTGTGCCCCACTTGTGAAAATGTCTTTTTGTGTCTACTTCTTAGAATGCCAACATCAGAGATAGTGTGAAAAAAGTTTGCTCCATATACTGTATTCGTGAGAATTTTCAGTATTCCACAAGCCAGTGGACTGTCACGTTTTTTGTACCAGTCCAAAGTTTCTGGGATGTGACCCAGGTTGACCGTGCTGCAAATTACGTAGCTGAATGTGTAAGACTGAGTTACAGAGTCCCGACCCCCCACTTCAGCCAAGGGTAGCAGTGCAGAGAGGCCATCGCTTCTCTAGCCTCCTGCCCATGCACTCACCCCAGAGTTTATTCGGAAGGCACCTCCCTCAGAGTGCCAGACTCGAAGTCAGTTATTGCCAGTTGAATTTATTAAATCACATGCAGTTCACTATCATGTGGTGCAAAATCGTGTTAGCTGCACCTTTGACGAATCTGTAAGAGTGTTTTATGTGCCTCTCTGTCTGTGTGTCTGTGTCTAGGTCTGAGTGTATCTGTTTGTGCATCTCAGTTTCTGTTTGTGTTTCTGTCTCTGTGTATGCATGTCTGTGTCTGCAACTCTGTCTCTGTGTGTCTGTTTCTGTGTGTGTGTTTTTGCCTGTATGTGCAACTTTGTCTTGGTGTTGGATCTCTGTCCAAGTGTGTGTTTCTGTCTTTTTGTGTGTATGTCTTTGTCTTAGTGACTGAAAACCTGTTTTTGTGTGTACATCTATTTTTGTTCCCACTTAAAGCCCTGCCTCACCCTGCATCTCTGACTGCCCATAGTAATCTTGGCCTTCTAATTCACAAGCAGGTCAGGATGCAGAGAGGGGCCACTCGGCATCTGATGAGACCGTCCCTCACATGACCCCCCCAGGGTTCGTGGGTTTACTCTCTCAGCTGCATTGCATGTATGAGAGAGGGGTCCGTTAATGAAAAGAGGAGTCTGTTCCTTCCAGCTGAGTCGCTTCTAGATTCTATAACGGCCACGTCAGAGGGTGCTGGTGTTAAGGTACAAGCAAGGGCAAGTTTCTAGCAGTGCCTGTCTGTGTGCTAGAAAGGTGTTCAGAATACACAGCCATCCAATGTTTGGCCTCTCCACAGTGCAAACAGACAACCACTAGGAGCCCAGGCTGGTTTTCGGTGTATGTCATTTGTGTTATTATATCTGGATGCAATAACAGAAACTCGGATGAATCATACCACCACTTAGATGCTACACTATAGGAATCCCTGAAATGTGCTTTACGTTTTTAAGCCACGCATATAAGTACATAAAGCAAGCCCCCTTTAGAGACACTCCCGCACAATGTTTTCATCCCACCTAAAGCCCTGATGAGTAACCGTGTGGTACTCGAGGTGACTTCGGATTAGGACAGCTTGTTCCTGGCTGCCTTTTCCAGCATCAGGGTTTGCTTGGATACCACGATTACCAACGATTCCCAATATTCACAGCCAATGCAAAGCCAGGGGGTGGGATGGATGGGGTGGGTGTTTCCAAGACTGGAAGGCAGCTGGTCCTTGCCAGGGAATCTCATATCCAGATCAATGTGACTCTTTAATGACTGGTACTGGTGCCTGGTAGGGCGCGGGTCACACCCCACAGCCTGTGCTTCCTGCGATACCCCAACACATCCCTGGAGGACCACAGTGACGTCACAAGGCACTGCCGGCGCATGGCACCCACCTGGGCCCAAACAGCAGTCGAAATAGTAAACGCAAACATAGGTAGGAGGGAGGGCTGAGTCCCTGGTTGGGATTCGCTTGCCGTCTAACAATATTGTTTCAGTCGTACCCAAGGGGTGAGTTATGTTTACATTTAGCCACATTCACAGTCCAGACAATTTGCACCATTGTGATAACATTCTCTGACATCTGGAATACACCCTTGAGTGTTACTTAAGGATGCAAGAGTGTTGTTTGAAAGGCACAGGCCTCAAAATCTGAGGCTCTTCAACTAACATTTATCGAATAATCTTAAAGTATGGGGCCCTGTCCTTGGATAGGGACAGACCCATATAGTCTGGGATCAAGTATGCCTTGAAATACTATATACATTTTGGGCCTCTCAAATAAATTTTGTGAACAGAAAGTCTTCACTAAGGTTTTTGCCGTGATCTAACTCATAAGCTCTGTGTTATGAACTGGCTCTGTCTGTCTGTGTGTGTGTGGCTCTGTCTATGTGTGTGTGGCTCTGCGTGGGTAGCTTTTTTGTAGGTGGCTCTATGTGTGGGTGGCTCTGTGTGTGTGTAGGTGGCTCTGTGTGTGTGTAGGTGGCTCTCTGTGTGTGTGTAGGTGGCTCTCTGTGTGTGTAGGTGGCTCTCTGTGTGTGTAGGTGGCTCTGTGTGTGTGTGGGTGGCGCTATGTGAAAGGCTCTGTGTGGGTGGCTCTGTATGTGTGTGTGTGGGTGGCTTTGTGTGTGTGGCTCTGTGTGGGTGCAAATGCAATAGGTCTCGCATTTGCGAGCGATTAAGCTATTGACATTGTAAATGACAATGCCATTTATTTATGTTTTAAAAACCAAAAAAAATAAAAAAAAAATCATGAGCAATGCCAATAGCTCTAACTTTAACAATGCCGAGACCATTGCATTGTAAATGCTTGTATTTCCTTCTATACTCGCAGTATCTGCTCTCTCCTCCCACTTTGGTTTAAGCAAGTTTCCCACAGCCATTCCCTAGTCTGCCCAACCCCTCCCTCACTCCTTACACCCTTCCTGCACAGGTCCCGCGGGCGCCTTCAAGGTAGGGGCTTCACATCAACATTTATATTTTTAAAAAGCTGCATGTGTATTATCATTTCTAGTAAATGGCTAAATAGCCATTCTCTAGTCTGCCCGACCCCTCCCTCACTCCTTACACCCTTCCTGCACAGTTCCCGCGGGCGCCTTCAAGGTAGGGGCTTCACATCGGCATTTATATTTTTAAAAAGCTGCATGTGTAAAATCATTTCTAGTAAATGGCTGAATACTTGCCCACAGACCAATTGGTAGGAGTACTACATATATTGTGAAAAACTAAATATCAAAAGCAATACCAAAAGCTCTAACTTAAATACTGCGAGGCCTATTGCATTGCAAATGCTTGTTTAAAAACAAATCTGTCTCCAACCACCTTCACATACTGTGGAGAGAAATTCATAAGACATGCCTGCACAACGATAAATAATGCAGCACCAAGTCCCTCGATCCGTGCAGTTTTATTTTTTCAATATTTCTTTTCTTTTGTAGGGTTTTCTTCTCCAAAATTGTAAATATTAGGAGGAAAACACGTGAGAAAGTCCAATTTGCATGTACAAAGAGTTGCAACTGCATACTGTGGATCTATTTGTCCAAGCATGACTACTTGGGTGTTCACACACTATTAGAAGTATAGCAATATTGTGAAAAGCACACTGAAAAATCATAGTTTGCCTTTAAATTCCCAAAATGACTAAAATGATTTTTGCCAAACCAAGGACATGCACTAAGTACTGAGAGACCACAGACAATAACAATTTGGTGACCATCTGTTCAGTGGTTTCAACGTTCTGTACAGAGAAAAATTTCCTAAGGGTAATTCCATTTTAAAGGTGAAGGAAAAATGAGTTTCAGACCCCTCTTATAACTAATAAATCGTATGACTGATCAGTTTTAGATGTGTATACTCTTGGATATCTCCCTATACACTTTTTCCCACCACATATAGTCCATATTTGTCAAGTGGGTGGGGACCGAAGCAATATTATCAGGGATACAAAAATTGGGTTTGTAAGGAGTGAGATATCAATCTTTACTAAAGAGACATGGCCTTGCCTTTGCCAAATATTTGACCACAAAACAGTTGCAAAATAATGGCTAAACTGCCAAAAAATAACAATATCGCTCAACATAACTTTTGACCTTATAGGGATGGTGGCAGGGGGAAGATGATTAATCAGCAGGAAAAGAATATTTCCTTCAGAAAGCGGGTTAACAAATGTAAGAGACAAGTTCTTTTCATAGATACTTTCCCCTCACATATTTCTCAACTTCTGAATGGTGCCCACACAGTACAATGAAATGAAAGTGGTGAAGAAAAAGTCTTATCTGAGTAAATGTTGTAGAACTCCATCTTACCTAGAATTTACAGAGTACTGCAACATGACCGCCCAACTCAATGCCATCACCGCCTTGTAATAATCTAATGTCAGGCTAGAATTGGAATGCTGTGTGTGGGATGTAGACTTCGAATGTTATGATTTAGAAGAGAGGCATTTGTTAGCTTCAGCATGGGGAGATAAGGAGCAGAGAGGTCTGCGTCGCTGAGTAACAAATAAACCTTCTTCTACTGAATCCAGCCATGCCTGTTTGATAATTGAGCATGACGTTACAGATTGGTGATGAGTGCTGAACAACCCATGTTATGCCGATATTACTGATAAATTGCAAGAGTGCACATATTTGGGAAAGACCAGATCCGGCAAACGTTTTGTCTTTAAATTCTGCCATCAGTCCTAACAATATATCTGAATTACATTATTTTCTAGGGATGACTTATCATTGGTCAAGGTATATTAAGAATTATGCCACTACTAGCACACCAAAAGAACAAGTATTCAAATTGGATAAAGACTGTGAAGAGGCATTAGAAAAGATAAAAGAAGACCGCAAACTTGAAATATTTTGATCCAGGACTTTGCACAGAACAGATAGTCGATGCTTGCCCTGTGGGACTTGGTGCAATTTTGATATAACTCAAACCAGGCAGAGAAACACCTCGTTAGTTAATATCACATGCTAGTACAAGCTTATTTGATATAGCAAATAAATATTTGCAGCTGGAAAAATAAACATTTTCATGATTTCTTGAATAGTAAACCTTTTGTAATAATAACGAATCATCAAGCATTGACCACCATCATTTGGAAATCCAAAGGTGAAAATTCCCTTACAAATTGAGAGATGGGAATGAGATTAATTGACTACAATTTTAGAGTTGTTCATAAACTGGGAAAGGAATAGAATTCCAGCGGGTTATTTATGTAGACACCCACTTGGAAGTAAAATGGAACAAGAGTCTGAAGCTGAAGAATTCATATGTTTTATAATAAGATCAGCAGTACCAGAAGTCATTTCAGAAAAAGAATTACTTAATGTTTTTTTAAAAAGGATAAAACAATTCAAGAGATTAAAAAAAATTATTCAATTAGTGGAAATATATAAATAATGCAATACAATTTCAACCTGGAATAAAAAAAAGTTATCCTTCATTTAAAAATATTCAGGCTGAGTTGACCAAGGCTTCATCTGCCATCCTTTTGAGAGGTAATAGACTGGTATCTCCTCTTTTGTTGCAGAAAAGTGTAATTGATTCAGACCATGAAAGTCACTGAGGGGTATGAGACAAATAATTTTTCATGACAAAAAAGTGGATTCAAAAATACATAGTCAAAAAGAAGAAATTGTACGAACATGTCATTTATGTCAGTGTGCTATTAAAGAAAGGATCACAGACAAGTTACACACATCCAGATTACTGGATGCGGTGTGAACTAATTTGACTGCAGATTTTTATGGACCTTTAGATTCTGCCCATTATTTATTTGCAATAATTGACAAATATTTTCGTTTTCCAATTGTAAAAGTCATATTGTCAACTTCAGCTACGGCAGTGTTGTCTGTTTTGGGTGACATTTTCTCGACATGGGAAATAGCAGATGTAGTAAAAATCGATAATGGACCACCTTTCAGTGGGAATGAGTTTGAAAAGTTCACAAATTAGAAAGGAATAACACACAGGAAAATAACTCCAATATGGCCTTGAGCAATTGGAATGGTAGAAAGGATAATGGACACTATTAAAAAAGCTACGCAAAGTGAGAAACTATCTCAAATTTCTATAAACCCAGGCTTTGTGTCAAGTCTTGCGCGATTATAGAAATGCACCTCATAGATTTTCAGAGAAATAGCCTTCTGAATTCATGTTTGGGCAATCTCGACAAACACGTTTACCACACCTCCTGACAATTCCGACAAAGAACCATGATGAAATTGTGAAGAGAGACAAAGAAGTTAAAGAAAAGATGAAGTATTATGTAGATCACAAAAGGAACATTCAGGAGTAAGGGTATCAAGTGGGATATCTAGTGTTGGTGAAACAGCGAAGGACAGACAAGAATTTCACAAAGTAGGTTTCACCCATCTCCATTAAAAGTGACGAAAAAACATGAAATTGCAGTTATAGCACAAGATGATAGCAGAATAGTAACAAGGAATAAACAAAATTTCAAGATATGAATTGAGAGATAATGAGCAGAAAAGCAAACAAAGTGATGACCAACTGGAGCATAATACTCTGCCGAAGATCTACAAGAGCTTTAAAGAAACCACAATGATTACTTGAACATTGTTACAGTTATTTGGGACAATCCTTTAATTTTTCTTTCGTTTTTTTCTTTCTTCTCTTGGTTTAAAAAAAGGGATGGAGTGAAGAAATGTAATGATGTAATGTAAGGCTAGAATCAGAATGATGTATGTGGGGAATGTAGCCTTAGAATGTTATGATTTTGAAGAGAAGTCGTGGGTACTAAATCCAGCCATGTCTGTTTGTTAATTGAACATATTACACTTCTCATGCTTTCATATCCTGAAGATGCTGTGGAAGATTTTAATTTGGCTCTCAATCGGCACCCGGAAAACCGTCACGCACACCCTTGTCACACTCAAGTTGGACTACAGAAACACCTTCTATGCTGGGATCCACAAAAACTTACCAGAAGGCTGCAGACCATTCAGACCTTAGCGGCCAAAATCTCTTAACGTTTCACACCCCACTCACATGACACACCACACCTGAAGGAGCTCCATTAGCTCCTCACTCACAAATGAGCACAATTTGAACCCCTCACCTACACTTTCAAGGCACTACATAACACTGGCCCAGCATACCTCAACAATTGCTTCTGCTTTCACAAACGGTCCAGAAACTTCTGCTTGTCTTGACTCCTACTTGCACAAATCCCATGCATACAGAGATCTGGCGGTCAAACCTTCTCTTACATTGCTCCTAAAGCACGGACCAACCTGCTGCTACACATAAGAACCTACTCCTCACTCTTGAATTGCGCAAGAAGCTGGAGACCTGGGTTTACGAGTAAAACCACGAGGCACTAGCTCTGCCTAGACTCACACCTGGTAAGAGCCAGGATACCCTCCGGGTGGTAGTGTGTTCTACAAATCTTTATATTATAACATAACTGCTTGGCAAATGTTTGCAGGAAGTTTTAGCTGCAGCAAGACTGATGTGATGGAGTGAAATACTTCCTCTGAAGTGCAAAAGTTGTGATATGAATAGTTGAATGAGCTATGAGGCACCGCAGGGTCTTCCTTAGTAATATATTCAATCGCATGTCTTGATGAAAATTATGATCCATCTCTAGATCTGCTTTGAGAAAACCATTAAAGCCTCAATCCGACAAAAAATACCTAATAGAAACTTGTTCATGCTCTAAGCACAAGAGCCTAAATCCCTCTTCAGGTCCAGCTGGTGAAACCTAACTTTTCTAAGAAGTGTGAGAGGGAAAGAGCACAGGCAGGACTAATTTCTGGAACAGGTGAATCTTAGAAAGGAAGGTGTCACTCATAGAAAAACATTGTCATAGAAAAACACAGACAAGACCTGTATTTCTCACACTCATTGAGATAAAGAGCGAGTGACCAGATATATCTTGAAGAAGCTAGTTGTAAAATTAGATACATTATATTAATTCTATAGGCGCTATAGGAGTAGAGAGCAGATTGCTTAATTTGTATTTTTTTAATAATATTTTTATTAGCATTATAATTTGCAAGTCATGAATACAGAAAATAATCCATTTTCTGAACATGATAGTAGAAATTTGACGTTACATCGGGTATAATAGGATAATACAAACATTCATTACTAAGGCAATTGACACTTCCGTCCCCGTCCGATGTACATTATAAAACCTAATCAGTATCACATTCAAGCTAGTGTTAATACTCTGTAATTTGTCATTGAAAGCCTCTTGTACAGTACATAGGGTGCCTGGTGTTCTATGGTCTCTCTATTCCACAACACTAGAATCTAGCCAATTACTTCCCTCCTTCTAGGCTTTCAGGGATTCAGTAATCACATCCAGTCCTTAGTGTTACTTGTAATAGGGTTCAGTAGTATCATTAAGGGAGTCTGCAGTGGCCATTATGATGAAATGTATAAACAGGAAAGAACAAAAAATATAACAAACTGTCTCGGGTCTGTCACCAGAACCAGTGACGCGTTATCAGGAGGTCTCAAGAAGAGTAAAGCAAGGGGCTGCTTAACGGTCTGTAGCAAGGGTGGCGGGGGTGGGTGAGACTGGAGGGGAAGGAGGCCACCTTTGCACCGGTCAGTGATTGATTGCCTAGTGAGAGGGAGAGTAAAGTATTTTCCTCAGATGTTCCCATAGCTCTAGTATCTCGCCCCATAGCCCCACTTTTGGGCATCTGTGAACACCCAGCGCATCTTCTCTAATCGGGGCTCTCTCCTCCACTCTTGCTCAGACCGTAACATCGCCTAACTATGTCATGAGCCCTGGGGTCACCGCTGATTTCCACATCATTTCTATACACCTCTTGCCAGAGCCAGTGCTAAGTCTATGATTTTGGAGCTACTTTCATTTCCAGGGTCTGGAAAACAGCCGCAGGAGGCTGATTCCCAGGTACAATCAGGGGGCCCAGAGTAGTATGGCCAGTCTGCATCACTGGCTCCCATAATGGCCAGAAGTGGGGACAGCTCCAGGTCATGTGGTCAAAGTCTGCATCCAGGAAGGCACATTTAAGGCAGGGCTGAGGCTCTCCTCCATGAATTACCTGGAGTCTGTGGAGAGTCAAATATATATCACGTGGACGTAGTTAAACTGGGTGTACTTTAGCCTCATGTTTCTAGAAACTCTCTTGGGCTATGCCAGTGTTTCACCCCATTCTGAGTATGTGAGATCTTGCGCCAGAAGTGTTTCCCATCGGCCTCTGAGTGTCACCAATGGTTTCTGAGCCATGCCCAGTGGTGCGGTATAGAACCATTTTGTGCAGTGCCCATGGACACCAGCAGTTGCACCACTGCATGTGGCTCTGGTTCGTCCCACCCTGCTGGCCACAGGTCTCCATAAGTTTGCACCAGTGCCTCATAAGTAAGGAATATGCCATGGGGTAGGTCATAGTTAGGGGTAGGTCATAGTTAGCTACTAGGTCATCAAGTGGGATCAGTGTGCCCAGCTTATATAAGTCTCCCACTGATATTAATGCAGCGTTCATCCAGGCATCCAATTGCACATCTGTGAAAAAGGGGAGTGGATCTTCAAGTGGGAGTCCCACTGATGATACTGCCGGAGCATAAAGGGGAGCCCCGAGGTCCTCTGTGAGCAATGCTTCCAGCATTTAGGACAACCGTCAAGAGTACACCCGGCCGCAGGATTTCCACTGCTTGACCAATGAGTTTTGCCATTAAAGCGCCTTGATGGCAGGACAGTCCCGCTGGGCCCAGCTCTTCCTGATCATCGCCTGTCAGAATCTGCGTGATTGGTGACCCACGAAATTCGGACCTGATCAGCCACACCCAGATCCTGCTGAGTCTACCCTCCTCATTCTGTGCTCTGGTAATATACTCTTTGCATAATGGCAGCGCAAGCGCCCAATGCAGCGCTATGTTGTTCCTAGGCTCCCTGAAGCCAAGCATGCACTTCTGCTTCCAACCCCATAGCATTGTCAAGGTAGTGGAGTTTCCTGTCTAATAAACAGAGGTCTCCATTAAGCTTCCTCCGCAATCCCACTGGCAATCCCACTGACTGCCCTAAATGGTGACCTCAGACCACCACCTTAAATGCATCCCACTCCAGGACACCGGAAGACGTGGAACTCTGGTTGTGAGTGAATTATCATACCAGTATCCAGTGAGTCTCTGAGGCACATATACTCCAGGTACAAGGGGTTAAGACACCATGTGGGAACCTCTGAGCGCGCCTCAAACGTTCGGAACCCTAATTGAAATGGGCTATGTTCAGACAGTGTACGTCCCAGATATTCTGTATGGGTCACATATTGGCTAAGTCTGTTGGAGCAGACAAACATATCCAGCCTGGTTTGTAGGTGGTAAATGTGCAAGTAGTATGAGTACTCTTGCGTTTGTCCATGCTGAACTCTCCAGATGTCTGCCAACCCTCAGTACTCCAATCAGTCCCAAAAGCCTTCAGAGGTCTTATGTGCCACAGTTCCAGGTAAGATGGAAGTAGAGCAGTCTATTTTAACATCTATTACACAATGAAAATCCCCTCCCAATGGGAGACAATCCGCTATTAAAGGAGCCAGTAGGGTTGATAGCGCCTGGAAGAATGCCACCTGATCTTGGATCAGGGCATACACACTTCCAAAGGTAACATCCTTACCTAGCAGTTTACCCCTAATCACTATGTACTCTCCCTCCCTTTTGATGGTGAAATGGGTGAGTGCGGAAGGTGTTCCTGCCCTTATCCATATGAGAGTCCCTCTGGCACTGGTAGAGTAAGAGGTGGCATATAACTGCCATCTCCCTCGATGCCTCAAATGGTCAGGCTCCTCCCCCGTGAGATGTATATCCTGTAACATAGCCACTTGTACTCTGTGCCTCTTCAAATATCTGTGGATATTGTGGTGCTTGGTGGCCGATCCCATCTCCCTGATGTTCCAAGACATGAAGGTTAAGGTAAATCTTGAATCTGTCATACAGGAGAGCAATGTGAATGCTTCCCCCGGTTTCTGGCTATCAGCTGTCTTCAGCCAGGATAGCTTGACACCAGTGACGTGGAGAGCACGGGACTCACGTCATACTCTTCCCACTCGGGGTGACAAATGCAAAAACAACAGTTGACGGGCAGAATGCAGAACAATGTCATACATTCACCCCAGTACAGAGATCTGGGCCTAAATCCATCGTTTTTCTGCTCACCACACCACCCCAGTTCAAACATGGCGATATGCAAATCAGCCTTGACCCTGTGCCTCATGGGAACAGTCCAGCCCGACCTGCCAAGCAATGTTTTCCTTGGACCGGAATCAAGCATCCTAGGACCGGTTTCTGGCTATCAGCCGTCTTCAGCCAGACCAAGGGAGAAAAGCCACTCTGGTTTCAGTAGCAGCTTGTCTACAAAGAAGGTGGTACAAGGTGGCTGAACTTGAAGCTTGAAGCCTACTCATGCAACATGCTGATGTTATCAAAATCAGAAAAAATTATCTGCATGGCCAGCAGACACAAGGGACAGCTGTTTAAAAGCTCAAAGGGAATGCACAGAAGAAACATAAGGACCAAATTAAGATCCCAGTGTATTTTTGGGGAAAAAATATGGACCAAACCTTTGAGAAAGTACATCAGAACGGCTGATCTGGAAAACACAAAAAGATTGACAAGTAACCTTTAACAGTGCCCACTGCAAGTCTTTGATGAGCCAAAGATAGAACAAAGAGCAACACAGCTGACAGTTTGGCTTACAGTGGGTCTGTGTTATGGATGCCACACCAAGCCACAAACTTGTTCCAGTGGTCTGCATAAATGGATTTTTAGAAGGACGCCTGGCTGTCAGTATGGCATCCACTTCTTTGGGAGGTAGATCGAATGTAGTTAACTGATGCTGCTCAATCTCCATACATGGAGATGTAGATTGTGCCAAGCCAGGTGCAAAATGCTGCCTTCCTGCTGTGACAGACAATACTTCTGAAGGGACAGCCTGATCGAAAAATAGATGCTCATGACTGGACATTCTGGGTGCCACACATACAAGGCCCAATCCGGAGCCACTAGGATGGTAATTTCTGTTACTCTTTAGAAATCGGGGCAGGACGGGAAGCGGAGGGAAGGCATACGGGAGTCCCAAGCTTCACTCAAAGTGGAATTTGCCTCAGAGACAGCCTTCTTGGGAACTTCAATGCGCAAAAGTGTTGACACTACACGTTCACCGTGGTGGTGAAGAAACTAAGCCTTGGGATCTCACCACTGCTGGAAGACATCCTGTGCAACTGCCATTTGTGATCCAATAGGAACCACCCGCTGGCCTTTGTCTGCCCTGGCATTTTAAAATCCTGCCAGTTATACTATCAGACAGATACCCTGGTGATTCTGCCAGGTCTAGAGGCACAGGGCCTCTTGGCACAGAGTCCAGGACCAACCCCACCTTGCTTGTTGCAATACCACATGGCAGTGCTGTCATCCGTGAGGACCTGAACCAGCCTTCCCTTGGCAGATGGCAGGAAGCCTTTTAATGCCAAGTGATTGGCCCACAACACCAGCAGGTTAATGTCAATGCAGACCTACATTGGAGACCAGAGTCCTTTGAACTTCACCTCTCCTAGAGGCCACCCCCAGCATAGCAGTGACAAATCTGTCACCATTCAGTTCGGGTGAGGCAGGGAGAAGGGTCTGCCGCTGGTCCAAATGCAGTTGAGCAGCCAGCACTGCAGATCTCTTGCAGTCTCCACCGAAAACTGGATGGAGTCCAACAGGTTCCCTGGGTGCTGGGCCCACTAAGAACTGCGATCCCACAGCAGATGCCACATATGCCTTCTGGTGTGATTAACAAGCATGATGCAGGAGGCCCATAGTCCCACAAGCCATAAGTTCCATCCTTACTGAGACCCAGGACTGATGCAGAAATATTAGGATTATATTCAAGATGTCCTGGACTTGTTGTTCTGGAGAAAAGGCTAAAAAATGCACCGTATTGAGAATGGCTCAAAGGAAAGGGAGCCTCTGCAAAGGAGTTTGGTGTGACTTCGGCACATTGATTGTGAAATCTAAAGATGTATGCAGGTTTGCCTTTGTCTAGGGGTGGTCTACGACTGACTGAGGCGAGCTCGCCTTCAGAAGCCGGTTATCAATGTAGGGGAAGCCTGGTACTCCCAACTCCAGAAGATAAGCTGCGAGTATAGCCATCACCTTTGCAAACACCATGGGGCACTGGTGAGGCTGAAAAGGAACACAGTAAACTGAAAATGCCTCTGTAGGCCTGTAGGATGGGGTCATGGAAATAGGCACTCTGCAGGACCAACGCCACCATCCAGTCTCCTCGGTTAAGAGCAGAGAGAATCTGGGCCACTGTATCTTAAATATGTCTTTCAATATGAAGACGTTGAAGAAATAGGGTGAAGGCCTCTGTCCCTATTCTGCACTATTAAATAGCATGAGTAGCAGCCATTTTCGATTACTGAGGCCGAGACCCTCTCTATAGCTTTTGTATCCATAAGAGCCGGGCCTTTCTGACGCAAAATGGACAAATGGTCCTCTGAATGCTGCTGTGATGTAGGCTGAATAGGTGGCAGGATGGAAAGGAGTGGCAGGTGTAGTCCCTTTAAACTGTATGCAGGACCCACCTGTCGAATATTATTTTTTTTATCCGAGGAGAAAATTTGTGATCCTACATCTCACAGGGTGGTCATGTGACGCAAAAGGGTAAACTAAAGTGGACTGAGGCTGCTGCAGGAGGCTTGGGGACTAGGATGTTTGTTGCCCTTGTTGGCTTGAGCACTGCCAGCTAGATCTCCTACCCAAGCCCAAATGAATTGGGTTACCTTTTAGTAGAGTGGCGAACCTTGACTGAAGTCGAAGCCCCTAGCAATGCCTCAAACAAGCTGAAAATGCTGTAGGTGTTGCTTCACATGAATGAAAAGACAGATGGAGCATGCAGTTGCTGCCCTCTCTTTAAAGGCCTCAAGGGCATAGTCAGCCTTCCCGTTAAACGGGCGAAGCTTGTCAAATGCACATTGACGAGTGACATTTTAATGTTTCTTGAAAAGACAGTGGATCTCATCCATACGGAGCCTATTGTGTCCAACCCGGAGCAGATGACTAACTTGGCCGCATCCTACATCTGAATGTTCTGTGCAACATTTACGCAACTGAGTTCCATAATGTGCGGGAGTATTGTCCTGCAAGCAGCTGGTGTTAACTGATTAAAGGGCAAAGCTAGCTGATAAAAATATCCTGTACCACCTGGCTCTCTGGAGCAGGGTGCTGCGTTAGAAAGTCAGGGTCACCAGCCAGAAGTTGGCTTATGGCGATAATCCACTAGACTGTTCACTGGCAGTCAAGTGCAAGGTTTGGACTAAGTGACCACAAGACTGTCAGTTAGGGCCTTATTGAATGGCAGCACAGGTTTGATGAGGATTATCCAGATTGCAGCACCGCTATGAGCATGCCATTCTTTACTTCGAATAAAGGTAGTTCAAAGTTTAGGCCTTTGGTTGCCCTTCTAATAACCATGGCAAAGAAAGTAAATTCTTCTTTGGCAGTACTCGGTGAGAAACCAACCGCTTGTCTGGGGAAGTACCCAGATTCTTGCAGGTCCGTATTATAATTGTTATCATCCTATTGTGGGGAACATTCGTCCCCACCAACGCCATCATTGCCAAACACTGCCTGGCTCTGATCACAGTCCAACCAAAAGAGCTGCTGAAGTACTGGAGGACGAACGCTAAGTAAAGGCAGTGTCTTGTTGCAGTAAAAGTGAATGGGGCTAGGCATATAAGAACTGAACACACATGCAGCTTTGTCCAAGTTCAAAATGGATTCAGCTTGGAATCAGACCGTACAGTGGGTTCAACGTCCTCATACGGCATGAGTGCCAGCGTGGACACAGCAGGGACTGGCACATTGTGCCAGGTGTGAAATAGGCTCAGGAGTCAGAGCTGAACTCAAAATGAGTTCAGGAGGCACAGCTGGCACCAAGGGCAGACCTGCTAGCGGTAGTACGGTTGGAGGCATCCACGAATCCATGGGACCCAAAGGGACACCAGAGGGAACCGGTAGGGTGGCGAAAATGTGGTGGCCTACTTAAAAGTCTCAATTTGCTGTGTCATCACCGACAGACAGAGGAACTCAGGGTGCATCAAAATCCACTGCAGAATCAGCTCTTCAATAGGGCATGGGGAATTAGACAGTGGGTCACCTTGATGTCCTCAAGACTTGTCAGAAGGAGAGCGGCGAAGCTGGTAAGAGGGCTGCGTGGACTTCCTGTGCTACTTTTTCTTATCTTGACCTACTCAAAGACTTGGGGTGTGACAAAGATCTGTTGCATGACTTTTGTCGGTGCTCAGGTATGTGCAGTTTGGTGTGGAAGTCGTGGATCATGTTGGGGTTCATTAGGGCACATCCCTCGCACAACCCCAAAACCAGAAGGATGCTCCATATGGATCGGTCATGAGACAACTACGGCAGTCCCTATAAGGTGTAAAAACGTGTAGTCTTGGAAATGGTCATATTACCTTTCCACACTAGTAAAATTTTAAAGAAAAAAGCTGTGCAACTGACAAGAAAAAAATAGAAGCTACCTCCTAATTTGTGCATGAATACATAGAAAGGAACGCAATTCGTGGCACCTATATACAGTTCCTGTTGTCACTTCAGGGTTGGAGCAGAGTTGACATGAAAGCACACAACATTACTAATGCGCGTACATGAGCAATGCTAAAAAATCTGGATCTTGTCTGGCCGCCTCAGGAAGTGAGGTGAGAAATCTGCGGTTAGGAGTACCCATCAAAATCTTTTGATTCAGTGTTACGAAACTGTAAATAACAATTGTTTCAATGAGAAGGGAGACTTCAATACCAACAGTCTAACTTGTATTAAATAAACAATAACCACATAGCTTAGTTACATACTTCATATACTTTGGACTAGAATAGCTTCCAAGTGGCACCATGTCATCATAAGAGTTATCTTCAGCCAGTGTTTAATGTGTAAAGAAATATGTTCTTGGGTCTACATTTTTGCTGTAGGGTTTTCATTCCACCTCATATCTCTTAACCAGACGCTACCTGCCTCTTTATCTCACTCCTTCAGGTTATTACTCATCTCTGCTTTGTTCCTTTGTTGCTATTTGTAACTATTATTCTGTCTTTCTCTTCCTCCTTTACCCTTTTTGTGCTTTTCTCTGTGTTGCTCTGTATCAAAGTTTGTTGAGGAAAAAGAAGTGCCAGTCTCCAAAAAGAGTGCCTGTGGGCCCTATCTGTAAATACTGGTTCAAATTAAGTACTTGTTTCAGCCAACGCCCGCAATTAAATCGGGATATAAAGGTCTAAAAGTACAATGAGAAAAGCTAAATATATGTATCAGAATTAAAGGGTTCTTTAAGCTAAAAATCTAGAAATGCCTCACGGCGAGTCTCATGACATGGGACCAATTGGCAATAAGTACTAGCAATCAATGAAAAATAAGCAATCATAGTTGGCCTGTCAGTGACAGACATATTACCAGTTTTCTCTTCAATGTTTGCCAATTTCCACATAGTCAGTTTTTCTGTGTGGTCAGGCTGGCTTGGGTAGCCTGGCGCAGGTCGAATGCCCTCGTAGCGGATCTTGCGAAGTTCAGCAACATCCAGCTGTTCACTGCTGCAGTAACTCCAGAACTCTTTTCGAACCCTTTCGTGGAGCTCCTCTGCAAATGCCTTTGACATAAAAGCAAACATACGCCAAACAATTAATTGTGGGTGGCTGTTAATACACTTGAGGTTTTTTGCTAAAAGTCTGCATAATAAAAACAGTACTCAATAAAGAAACTTCCCGCTTAACCTATCTAAATTCATCAGTGGACTTAATCCCCTTTGGAAAGACCCTATTTTTTTTCATTTTGGATGATTTATTTTTTTAATGTTTTCCTATTTTCATTATAACATGGACTTTCTCATAAATACAATGCTTAAAACTCATACATAGATGCACAAACAATACTACAATAAATACAAAATCACAATACAATGTGCAATAGGATTGCCCCCACTCACCTTAGGACATAGGATTTACCCCACTCATCAATCAGTATACATCACTCATACACCACTCCCATGAACCCGATATACACAAAGCTTTCAAATTTCATAGAACAAAAAATCTGTAACAGACAGCAAAGGAAACCATTCTTCTACAGCCTTCCATTGCGACATGTACTGGCTATTTTTGGAAAACTCGTCAACGCATGTTTCAGTGGAACACAAATAATTTACGCCACATCCTTCAAGACCTGGCACGCTGTATTATTTAATTCAGCAAATTCAACAAGCAGGGGAATCTAGTGATCTAGGACTGATCAGAGAGAATTCCAATTATTCATAAGTAATCATATATGGCTTGATTGAGGTAAACAGTGCATCCTAATTGTTCAACTTCCCTGTCATCTGGTTCTAGGGTCCATTCAGAAAGCAGAGTACAAACAGCAATAACACCCATCTTGGAGGTAAACAAAAACACAACCTGAGGGGTACCTCTTCTCCTCCTGTGTTGTCTCCAACAGGCGGCCTTGAGGTCGGTAAAATGCAGCGGCTCTCTACTTAAATTATAACTTGTGGGAACATACCATTTATTTGCATTTATTTCCCAGTATTGTGGTAGTAAATAGACAACAGAGGAATACAAACCCTTTCTTCACCTACTGGTGTTTCTACAATCACCTCATAGCTTTTTCCTTCTTTATCATTTCTTCCCCTTTCTTTAGGTAAGCTCATTTTTACTCTTTAATCATCACCATCCCAGCATCTGTATATTTACTATGTGACTTTATCCTTACTCTTTATTTCTAAATAACTAATTTGGTTATCTTATTTTTTAAATCATATTTCCTTTGCCAAATCCCCTAAACCTAACTATGTATATCCCTAAACCACCTTAAACCCTTACCCTTAACTCCCTACCATAATTCCTTACCCTTACTACCTTAACGCTTTACCTTTAAGCCTTTGACTTTAATCCCTTACTCTGTAATCTTGACCACCTTGCCCATAAACCATTACTCGTAACAACTTTGCCCATTTTCACTTTACTTATTATCCCTAACCCATAACCCATTGCTTACCTACCTTAACCTCTTACCCTTATTCACATGCCTTCATCTTTAACCCTGTCCTCTAACCCTTAACCCCTATTCCTACCCTTTAACTCTGCGGACACACCTTCACTCTTTACCTTTAACCCCTTATCCTCAATCTATTGAACCCCTTACTCTCTTAACCTTTACCTCACCAGTGGCTCTTTCTCATATCCCTTTACTCTTAACTCATCCCTTAACCAGTTACCCTTAGCCTCTCACTCCCTATCATTAACATATTATCCTTAACCGTTATTCACTTACCCTTTACCCCCGCCCATTACCCCTTACTTTCTATTCATACACCACACTGCCATCACCCCTTACCCTTAATGCCTTGCTCTTAAGCTCTTCCCCTTCGCTTTATCCCTTACCAGTACCCGTTTACACTTTACCCCTTAACGTCTTGCTTCTTTACCGTAGCCCTTACCACCATATCCTATTCTCCTTACCCGTAAGCCCCTACCCCCAGCCCTTTACCAATATCTATATCCTTAATCGCTATCTCCATCCCATTCACCTCTTATCCTGAGCCCTTGCCCACGTTTCCCCTAGCCCTATATCCCTATCCATTACTTTCAATCCCTTAACCCCTGACCACCTCTCTTTAGAACCTAGCCTCAAATCCTTATCAATACCATTCAACCACTACCACTTACTCGTAACCCCTTACTTATGCTTGTATCCTTAACCCATTTCCGTTAACTTTTTATCTTTGTAGCCTTAACCCTTTACTCTTATTTTCATTGTATGACTTGTAATGAGCTGGCAAACGATTAGATGGTCTACAATGAAACTGCAGTCTATGAGGAAATACCCATGAGGAAATGGCATGACGAGGGACTGAATGCAAACAAATGGTATATGATCACTAATTAGTCAAAGAAGAAGTCTGACTTAACACTGAAGAGCACTGTACTCATATTAGCAGAATGGTGAGAAAACAGCTGCAAACACACAGGTGCCATGGTGCACAACGTAGACTTGAGCTTTGTTAAAGAGAAGAACACTTATTTTACAGGTTTGTTATATAAGCAAGGAGATCCAGTTCTGTGTCCGGAGGAGGAGACAGAGTGGAGGTATTATTTTGTCTTAGAAGCGTGCAAAAGGAGAGTTTCCCCCACACAACTCGGCAAGAAGCCATAACCACAAAATCGTTTTTTAAAGATAGAAAAGAGAAACAGTAGGATTCAAAATCAGACTCAACATTCGATTGATTTCCATCAATAACTATAAAGAAGCTCAGTTTCAAAATGATCCTAGGATATAAGATGTCTTTCACAAATCTAAATATACACAGGCACTGGTGCATGCCATTACCTCCCAGCAGATGGATACTCGTGTTAATCTTGGGTGAATTTCCCTTTTGTAACAGAAGTAGGAAAACCATCCAGTCATCATGTTTTGCTGTAAAAGAATGTTGTAGCGCCCAGACAAAAGTGCTTAAACAAGCCATGAGGGTCTTTTCCTATGAGAGAGACTAATGTTATTACCAAGGTCCTGTGCTTATAAAATAACACTTCTGCTTTTAAATCAGAAGTAAAGTGTGGGTTTATTGTTTATGCAGTAAAACTAAAGATCACCGAATTGGTCTTTTGAAATTCGGCTCACAGCAAGGAATATGTATCGATTAAAATTACAAAGAAGAGGCATATGAAGACTAAGGACCTTATTAAGCCTCTGGCAATGGGATACTCTGCCAACAGGTGACAGATATCGCATCAGCCATATTACAAGTAGTATAGGCTACAATGCACTTGAAATACAGCAGATGGAACTTTCGGCAAGTTTGTGACAGAGTATCTTTTTAATTTAGGCCCCAAGCTATCCACCCACCAAGGAGTTAAGGCTATGGAATCCACCAGGAAGTGGCATAGGTGAAACCCACCGGAAGATGTAATTTCCGGCCATAACCTGTCTGGTAAATATTTAATAACAGACAAAAAAGTGAGTACTCTCAATGCCACCAACATCACACTGCCTCATACAGTTTTACCTTGGAAATTTCATAGTGTTAGAAGGGAAAGGGCAGGTGTATAAGAAAACATAAATTGGTCCTTGTTTATTTGGAAGGAATTTTTCTATCTTCAAATGGATTAGTAGTGTTGCCATATGTTACCCTAATGGTCATAAACAGAAGATAAACAAAAAGAAGTGTGGACATAAACATAGGGACTGAGAAACCCTGCTTTTAGATTAATGAAACCATGATCCTTCTGAAAGTAAACCCGTCACTGAATTCATGACACTTCTCAAAAATTGTAGGAAGCTGGCTCTTTATGCAATATATAAAAAATCTGATATACCCTGTAAAGAGACCAGGGGTTCCTTTATGAGTGGACAGGGGCTTGCTATTTCAATCCCAAAATGCTCTGTTAGAGTGTAGTGTGGTCGCGCAGCCTTAGGCTTAAAACAGGGGAATCCAAGACATCTGAAAATACACACAATGGTCAATAAATGAGTCACACGACTCAAAAAGGAGATCCACAACAATTTATGAAAAATAGCTAGTATCTTTATATATGTTAAGGCATCAGAAGAAAATTGTTCAGTAAGTACATTTTTAATGGAAATATTTTTCAATTCAAAAAGTCAACAGTACAATTTTTGAGTTCTGCAATGTTAACCTACGGGAGGTAAATCATATGCGGTTTATCGGTTCTTGCCAATGACTTACAGGACCCTTCTCCAGGAGTTAAGGTGAGTGCTGGGCAAGGTCCAAGGCAGCACCAGCAGAACACCACCAACGGCACTAGTGCGGCCAGGTGAAGAGGTGCCAAACATCAGCAGGTGCCAATGTTATCCAAGGTAAAAAAGAGGCTGCAGGAGGGGACTATATGAAACCAACAGGTGGCTTTAGTTCTTGCGATGTTGGGGGATGTCGGGACACCTCTGATCCTCTTCTCCTTGGGACAGGGCATCTGGGTGTAAAGGGTCTTTGGGTGTCAGGTTTCTCCATCCGGAAACACTAACGGTTGAGAGGGCCTGCCAAAAGAGGCTGCAGGCGATGTGGGGGAGGCCATGAGAAGTCACTCCACAGTGGACTTGGTACCTTGAGGGCTTGGGGACCACAATGACACCGTTGGCCGAGGTCATCATGGGATGGAGGGCTCATTTGCTGGTGCTTGGCGGAGTTCAGTTTCGACGGGCCGGAGTTCTCTTGGTCTTTCCTTGGCTGCCTGCAGGAATCAGGGGACAGTTCCAATGTGCCTCAGGAGGTTTTGTTTCATAGGAGAAGGCTGGTAAGACTCCCGGCCTTTGGAGACTCAGCAGCTGCAGGACAAGTCTACTTCTTGTGCAACAGGCAAATTCAGCAGGCTGGCAGGGTTGGTGCCAAGTCAAATGCGGGGTCTTCTGTTCTTGCTGTGGGACTCTTCTTGTCCGTCTTCTTTCTTCAGGTTTGATCTGCTTTTTTGTGCCAGGGCTCCCCTAAATGCTTAATTTAGGGGTGTTAGGGGAGTGTAGGGTAGTAGCCAATGGGCTACTGACCCTTGGGGTGACTACGCACCCTACATGACCCAACTGACAGTGTCATCATTAGACATGACTACCCTTACACTCCCCTGATTTGTGTACTATCTACAGACCCCCAACAGTTGGGTGAAAAATATCCCATTTGGTGGTTAACACTGCCAAAATTCTACTAATTGGGGATTTCAATTATTGGGCTAACAACGAGATGGGTGGTACAAGCTCATCGGAGCTGACTGACTTTCTCAATGTACTGAATTGTGTTCAACACGTGACAGCATCCACCCACATTAAAGGTCACACCCTTGACCAAGTCTGGACGTCTAAACTCATGGCATCCAATCTGACGGTCTCACCTTGTACCTGATTTGATAATTATTTAATAAAATCTTCCCTCACCAATCTGTCTTTAGCCAAACCTCAAGCTAGGGCAAGGCTCATGGTGAGGAATTGGAGCCCCCCCAACACCAATGCATTCTGCAATCTGCTAGTAACTATGGCCCCGTCTGAACAGTCCTCGATCAACAGACATGAAGAAAGAATTGCATCTTATTTAGTGTCCGCCAGTGATAGTCATGCCCCCTTTAGGTCAGTCAATACAGCTAGAAGCCCATCGCTGGTTTTCAGAAGATTTCAAACTCAAAAAACCTGTCCTATGCCATGCTGAACCGGAGTGGAGATGTAATTACTCTCCAGAAAAAAAAAATATATCAAATATATCAAATCCAACTCAAGCAATATAAAAGGGCTATTTTACAAACCAAGTTAACCTATTTTTCTAACAAAATATTGAGTTCCACAATTAAATCTAAAGAAATATTTGCAATTGTCGCCGAGTTATCCAATCCAAAAAGAGTCACAGTGAAGCCAGCCCCTACTCAAGCTTATGTGACTCACTAGACACTTTCGTCATGGAAAAAAGTAATTACTATCAAGACCAGTATCCCTGTTAACTCCCCCCCCCCCCCCCCCCCCCAATATAGCCCAACCACGCTCAAGAAGTCTCATACCCTGGAGCAGTTTTCTACCATCAGCAGAGAAGTTTTTTTGAACCTTCTAATGAAGGTCAGATTTGGGTCTCCGGTGGACTGCTACCCCCCACACATCTTAAGGGAAGCTTTCCTCACTTGTCCCGACCCTCCTCTTTCACTACTGAACAACTCCCTCATGAAGGGGGTGGTCTCCAAAGCATTTAAAGAAGCAGAAATAGTTCCCGTCATGAAGAAACTAAGGGCAGAACCTCTTACCCTTACATATTATCACCCTATCTCCCTACTCCCCTTATTAGCCAAGGTTTTGGAAGCCCACTTAGCAAACTGCCTCTGTTTCTTAAACAAACAGTTGCATTTTCATGACCCTCATCAGGCGGGCTTCCGACCCTTTCATTTTACAGAGGCAGTTATCTTGACTGTTCTAGACGAAGTAAGGAAAGGGGCAGACAAGGGCATTACGCAGGACCTGGTGTTACTCGACCTCTCCGCTGCATTCGACACGGTCGACCATGAACTCCTGGTGGACCATGCCAGTAACGCAGGGATACAGGGTCTGGCCCTTAAGTTGCTATAGTCTTTTCTAGATGACCGCACTCAAGCTGTTCACTTCGCTCAATTCTCTGCCTCTAAAGTCAAATTGACATGTGGGGTACCACAGGGTTCCTCCCTGTCACCGCACCTTTTTAATTTGTACCTGTATCCTCCAATTCAATCCTCTGGTGAAAGGAAGGTATGCACTTTCAACTATGCTGACGATCTTCAACTGATCTTTGATATAGACAAGTCTGCTACCTCTGTCACTAACATCCAATCTACCATGCAACATATAAGTAGCTGGATGAACAGTAACTACTTGAAATTAAACCAAGATAAAACTGAACTGATCTTAACTGGAGGGCCCTCAAACCCCTAGAATTCAAATTTGTGGTTGATTGAGGTGGGAAACGCCTTCACTACCACCCCAATCAACTAAAAGCCTTGGTATTTCTATTGACTGCGACCTGTCCATGAAATCTCAGATTGAGGAAGAGGTCTCTACCTGTTTCAGCTTCGGAAGATCAGCAGATTCCTTGCTCCTGAAGCTCTTACCCAAGTAGTTTTAACCATAGTTATTTCCCACCTTGACTACGCTAACTCGCTTTATTCTGGCATTCCGGCATGTCAATCAAAAAGACTGCAACTAGTGCAAAACCAGGTGGCTCAATTAATCTATTGCCAGCCAAGATGATAGCATGCCACCCCTCTTATGAAAATGTTACAATGGCTCCTGGTTGTCGAACGCAGTGCATTCAAGTTGGGATGCCTTACCTTTAAAGCGCTCCATGGCAGCTGGCCAGTTTTTCCTTCTACTCGAGTCCAGAGATATATCTCCACTCTGGATCTTAGGTCTTCCCATTTGAATTTCTTAGCTATTCCATCTTTTAAACGCAGGAAACTGGAAGGACTTAGATTAGCGGTCTCGGCCCCTCAATTCTAGAACTCTCTTCCTTTAGACGTCAGATTGACGACATCCTACCCCCAATTTGGTAAACTGTTAAAGACCTGGCTATTTCGGCAGGCTTATGAATGAATCACTTAGCAGCAGGGTCTCTTGACCAGAGCACCAAGAAACCGTGTGGTGTCGCACTTTAAAAATATTTTTTAACAAAACATTACATGACCACTAGAGACCTGGTTAGCAGTAACCCAATACTTGTCAGTCAGAGTTGCATGAAATACCAGGCACAAAGTGGGAAAGTACTGCAAAAAGAACCCCAGCTTCTTGCACAAATAATCACATAAATCCGGTTTGTGTCTCAGGATCCAGATGTAGTAAAATATGCAGGCAAAGTTCAAGTAAAATCAACGGTACTCCATACTTTCATGTCTGAACAGTCCAAAAGGACTGTAGCAATAAAGCAGCCCAACTACCTTAGAGACGTCTTATTGGCATAGTTCTGCAAGGATGAGAATTCAAGTAAACATCAGGTTGGAAGCTTAGGGTAAACATACAGGGAGTCTGGGTGAAGATCCAGGTGCCATAGGTGAACTGAGACAAAAGCAAGGGACAGCGGTAAGCGTGAAACAGGAGTGGGAAGCAAGGTCCCATATTGGAAATCAAAGTGCCAGATACTTTCCAGCTGGTGGATTCAACAGAATACCTGTTTAAATACCCAACTCAGGTTGTATAGAAATAAATAAATAACTCCAGATCAAAAGAGTTCATGTGATTTCAGTACACTTTTTACTATCCATAGTTTGATGTTAGAATGTACTTTATTGCACATTGTGAAGGGGTACAGGAGAACCAATGATGTTTGAAGGCATTTGCCTAAGTCAAATAGGAGATCCTCTCTGACGTAGCCACTGCTAACGTGTGTGCAGCCAAGTGGGTGGTACCCTTTTAAGAAGGTTTAAAGCTAGGGTGTCTATGGTTTCTACTAGGGCTGTTTCCCTGCTCTCTTGTAACATTTTCAGAAAGATGTCTGGAAATAAAATGTCGACTTGAGGATTCATGTTGTTAGAAATGGGTCTTCATAAAACCGTTTTTAATATGCTGGTGGACAGAAAGAGCAGGGAATTGCTTTTTTTTTTTTAGAGGGGGAAGGGGGGAGGGAGGTTGCATCCAGTTCTCTTCCCAGTAAATATTGCCTCTCCGTTTGTCACTTCGGTTATCATCTTAGGAAATTTTATTTTTGTTAACAGGGTTTCTATTTTTACAAACTAGTGAGTAATTAGTGTCCCTTTGGCAGGAATGGCCCAAGTAACCAAATCTGAGCTTAAAGAACAACAAGTTAAGGCCAACACGTCTCTTGCAACAAACCAGGCGATAATGCGTATTGGCCACGTAACAAAAACAGAGACTGACAGGACTATTTATTGTTGTTGTGAGCTCTGGCAACCTTTCGCCACAACAGCACACACACAAGAAATCAACACGGTTATTTTTTAAGGCTTTATTACAAGTTCTTTTAAGTGCATAATAAATTAAACAAAATAATTGCACAAATTTGTAAAATCATAGCAAGAGTGTAGGCAAAGAAGGTAAATATTATGAAACCAGACAACATATTTTATTCAGTGCATGTTTGTTAGAATGCCTATATGCCTAATCTTGAAGCATCATAGCTATTACCATAGTGAAGGTTTAAGTATTTTCAACACACATTCTTACCTGAACTTCATGTGTTTACCAGTTTGTAGGTCTGTCTACTAGAAAAGGCCATGTTGTGTCCCTAAGGAAAAAGAGGATATGAAACAAACAGCCCTGGGCCTTCAAGGGCACAGTTCAGAGCTGCAGTGTCTGGAATATCAAAGTTCTAATCTTTCTCAGAGAGAGTACTGTTCACAACTATTGTAGAACAAATTACTTACCTTTGGTAATGATGTATCTGTAAGAGACAGATGTAGTTACCCCTAGGCTTCAGAATGGATCTTGATAAAGTTTTCGTAGCAGTACCCCTCCGCGTCTGTAGGTGGGGTCGGTCGACTGTGTCTGTCGTCGGTGCCGGGTGACGTTTGCAGAAAGGGGAGGATGGGTGGGGCAGTAAGGAATCTATAACTAAATATGTCTCTTACAGATGCATCATTACCGAAGGTAATTAACTTGTTTATCTGAAAGAGACCAAAGTTATAGATTCCTTACCTTAAAACAGATACCCCAGCAATGCCAACCCCGGTGGTGGGTCTGCGAACTAACATGACACCAAGAAGACCTGGAGAACAGAACAGCCAAAAAAGCTGTCTCTCCGGACTTGGCCGTCCAGGCAGTATTATTTCGTGAACGTGTGCATGGATGCACACGTGGCTGCCTGACCGATGTCAACCAACAGAACTCCACTTCCCAAATCAGTAGTGACTGCTGTCGCCCTGGTAGAGTGGACTCGCAGTCCTACCAGAGGTTCCTTTTTTGCCAAATAACAGATCTTAATGCATAAAACAACCCATCAAGAGATGGTACGTTTGTGCACTGCCCGCCCTTTCTTGGCACCCATATAACCCACTTAGAGTTGATTGGCTACTCATAATTCTTTAGTGCAGTCAAGGTAGAAGGACAGCACACATTTTGGGTCCAGACGGTTGAGTCTCTCCTCCTCTTTGGAAGGGTGCTGAGGCGGGAAGAAGGTGGGCAACGTGATAGTCTGGCCTATGTGGAAAGAGGTAACCAGTTTGGGCAGAAAAGAAGGCGCAGTACAAAGGACCACTTTGTCCGGATGGACAGTAAGAAAGGGATGTTTGGGAGAAAGACCCTGAAGTTCACTCACCCTGCGTGCAGATGTAATGGAAAGCAGGAAAACAGTCTTTAAAGTAAGTGGACGAAGAGGACAATTATGTAATGGCTCAAAGGGAGCACACATAAGCTAAGTGGGGACAAGATTCTAGTCACACTGAGGCATTACGAAAGGAGGAGGAAAGAGATGAGTAATGCCCTTCAGAAATCTGTTAACGATAGGGGACTTGAAAAGTGAAGGCAGCTCAGGAAGGCGAAGAAAGGCATAAATGGCCAAAATATCGCCTTTAAGAGAGCCCAGAGCATAGCCCTGCCGGGCCAAAAAACAGAATGAAGAGGAGTACCTCTGAAAGAGGGGCAGAAAGGGGATCCACAGCCTTTGATGTGCACCATGCCAAAAATGTGTTCCATCTACAGGCGTAAACCGTTTTAGTGGAGGGACGCCTGGATGCCAAGATGACATTACAGACTTCGGGAGGAAGGTCGAAAACAGTCAACTGTCACTGCTCAATCTCCACGCAAGGAGGTGCAGACTGGTCAGGTTTGGGTGGAGAACAATCCCCTGCTGCTGCGACATCCTCCCGAAGAGGCAGTCTGATCAGAGGATCAACGGCTATGATCAAGAGCCCGGGGTACCAGACTCTTCGAGTCTAATCCGGAGCCACAAGAATTACTTGGGCCCGGTCGCGCTTGATCTTCTTTAGCACTTTGGGTACAAGTGGTACAGGTGGAAAGGCCTACAAGAGCCAGAAATTCCACTCGCGACGAAAAGCGAGCGAGTGCCGCCTTGGAAACTCCAACGCCCAGAACTGGTGACATTGCGCGTTCTCTTCGGTGGTAAACAGATCTAACCAAGGCTATCCCAACTGCTGAAAGAGACCTTGCACCACCTCTCAGTGTAGACGCCATCCTTGATCCATCATGCACCGTCTGCTGAGCTAGTCTGCCTTGGCATTCAGGGAACCCACAGGTGTTGAACAACCAGGGATAAGCCCTGATGTTTAAGCCTTGTCCAAAGGCGAAGAGCCTCTTGACATAGGGTCCACGAACCCACCGCACCCTGTTTGTAACAGTACCACATGGCAGTGGTGTCGTCCGTGAACACCTGCACTACTCTTACTTTGACAGAAGGATGGAATACCTAGAGTGCAAGATGAATCGCCCGGAGCTCCAGAAGGTTGATGTGGAGCCCGGAGTCCGCCAGAGCCCAGAGACCCCTGATATCCGCCTCTCCCAGATGGCCGCCCCATCCCAGTTGTGATGCATCAGTCACCACATGAACTCTGGTTGGGGAAGGGAGAGGGATCTGCCGCTGACCCAATCTTGGTTCATTAGCCACCACTGCAACTGACTCGCAGTCCCCTCCGAGATTTCGACAACATCGGAAAGATTGCCTTGATGCTGCGCCAACTGGAATTTCAGATCCCACTGCAGACCCGCATATGCCATCTGGCATGATCTACCAGCAGCATGCAGGAGGCCATGAGGTGCAGCAGCCTCAGGGTCATTCTCACCGAAATCTGGGATAGAGGCTGAAACATCGGAATCATAGCCTGAATGTCCCGGACTCGTTGTTCGGGAGGAGAGACACGAAACCGTGCCGTGTCCAGAACCGCTCTGATGAAGAGGCATTTCTGAGAGGGAATCATGTGCGACTTTGGCACATTGATGGAGAACCCCATCAGATGCAGGAGGTCGGCCATAGTCTGGAGATGGGAGACGACTGCCTGAGGTGAGCCCGCCTTCAACAGCCAGTCGTAGAGATAGGGGAAGACTGGAACCCCTGATCTGCGCAGATGAGCTGCGACCACCGCCATTACTAATGTGAACACTCGAGGGGAGCTGGTAAGGCAAAAGGGGAGCACGGTAAACTGAAAATGCTTGTGTCCTGTCATGAACCGTAGGTAACGCCGGTGGGCTGGCAGGACAGGGATGTGAAAATAAGCGTCCTGCAAATCCAATGCTATCATCCAGTCTTGCGGGTCGAGGTCAGACAAGACCTGAGCAAGCATCAACCTTTTGAACTTCTCCTTCCGGAGGAAGCGATTGACGTCACTGAGATCCAAGCTAGGACGAATGCCCTTCTCCTATTTGGGAACCAGAAAGTAGTGGGAGTAGCAACCACAACCTACTTCTGGGACAGGAACGTGCTTGATGGCTCCCTTGGCCAAGAGAGCCGTAACTTCCTGCTGGAGAAGTGCCAGATGATCCTCCGACATATGGTGGTAAAGAGGTAGCATGGAAGGAAGGGTAGTCTCGATGGGGAGGGAGTAGCCCCTTCGTACTATCTGCAAAACCCACCTGTCTGAAGTGATGGTGCGCCAGTGGTGGAGGTGATGGTGAATCCTGCTGCCCACTGGCATTTGATGGGCCTGAAAGGTCGGACTAGGAGGGTTTGGAGGCTGCTGCAGAGGGGGGTTGGTGGACTGGCCCGCCCGCTGGCCCCCGGAACCACAACACTGGTTCCCACGTCCCTGGCCGCGCGAAGGCTGGGTAAGTTGCTGCGGCCTGTGGCCCTAGATGGTACGTAGCAGGGCACCCCCTCCGTAGCCACAAAAGGTGCGCAAAGCAGACTGCGTCAGATGGGAGGAGGGGCCCAAGGACTTGGTTGTAGCCTGTGAGTCCTTGAAGCGAGCTAGGGCGTGGTCTGCTTTGTTGCCAAAGAGGCGACGGCCATCAAAGGGCATGTCCAAAAGCCAGTGGACCTCATCCAGGCGTAGTAATAAAGCGCTAACGACGTTGAAATAGTCCTGCCCAGAGAGTCAGCGGTGTCCAGCCCACAACCGATCGTAAACTTTGCTGCATCTCTCCCGGTGGCGATAGCATGGGAGAGCACTGTCAGGCCTCCTCCAGACACTGAGGCAGCCCTTGCGCCACTGTATTCCACACTGAGTGCCAATAACGGCCCAAGAGGCATGCAGTGTTTATGGACCGCAGCCCTAAGCTGGCGGAAGAGAAAGTTTTCTTCCCAAGATGGTCCAGCTTCTTGGATTCCTTTCTGGTGGAGCTGTAGGGAAGGCACTCTTAGAGGTGGAGGCTTGGACCACCAAGCTCTCCGGGGTGGAGTGTAGGGAGAGGAAAGTGGGGTTGCCCAGAGCCAGGCGGTGGCGTCGGGTGATCATCCTGTCCACTGGAGTCCCCGTGATGAGCCTGGACCAGGTGCCCAAAAGTATGTCAGTGAGGGCCTCATTAAACGGAAGCAGGGGCTCCGAAGAGCTCGTCACTGGTTGAAGCACCTCAGTCAGGAGGTTAGTCCTGACCACCACCGTAGGCAGCTCAAGGTTGAGAGCCTCAGCCGCCCTACGCAACACCACAGCGTAGGACGCTCCCTCCTCCTTGGCCACGTTAGGAGGAGACAACATGCCACGGTCGGGTGAAGTGTCAAGACCACTGGCTTCCCCCAGTTCCTCTCTCCAGTCCTGTTCAGAACCAAGCTGGTCAGTTAAGGTGTCACCTGACCCTTCCCAGTCCTCCTCATCTTCCTCTGGTTGCCACTGTGGTTCGAAAGGGGCCCCAGAAGTGAACAGGGGTACGAAAATCCCACCTGGCGCTAGATCCGGCGTTGATCGACGCTGGTCGGGCACCATGTCCATGCCAGGAAAGAGGCTGGGGTTGATGCCGGTCGGCTCCGGCGCCTTGTGGAGGCATATTAAGGTCAACCGGTGCAGATCTGGATCCAGGCCTGGATCTAAAGGGGGCCTGCGGCGCCAGGGCCAGAGCCGACGGCAGCAAAGACCTAGGCCCCTTAACTGAGTCCGCGGGGCCTGAAGGCGCGCCAGCGGAGTTGGTCCGCCCAAAGATGGCATGCGTCACCTTGTAGAACATACAAAGCTTGGGGAGGTGTCGGTCCGGGTCCCGGAAAGGGAGGGAAGCTTGGAATCGACCCATCAGGCTCCGCGTGTTGAGCCGCGGGAGTGGCACCACCTGCGGCCGACAGACGAGGAGAAGGTGGAGAGCGACGATGCTTCTTCGACTTCTTCTTATGCGTTGACTTACCCGACCCAGAGTGCGAAGACTTCGATGACTTTGAGCCGAACTGATGGTGGCTCTGCGACCGGTTGCTCAACCTCCCTCTGGACCGGGACCTCGAACGGCGGGGAGCAGACTGCCATCATTCAAGCAGCTTTCGGGACCGCTCCCGCAAAGCCTTCGCCGTCAACAACTGACAGTCGGAACACGACTTGGGGTGATGGTCGCGCTCCAGGCAAAAGAGGTACACGTGGTGCGGATCCGTCACCAACATCAGTCGGTTACAGGAACCGCAGGCCTTGAAGTCGGGCATCCCTCATGCACCTGTTCAGAGTTGGAGACTCGAAACAAGACGTCAACAAAAGTCGAGAAAAACTTAGTAAAAAAATGACTGAGGTACCGTTCTTCACGTATTTGCGCTGGCTGGTGCGGAACAATAAAGAACAGCCGTCAGCGCGCGAGGGCAGCGTCTAAGAAGCTGCCGCGACGTCATCCCGGCGACTACGACGACGAACGCAGAGCCGACCGATGCCACCTTCCGACGCGCAGAGGTACTGCTGACGAAAAAACTTTCCGAATCCAGTTTGACGCCTGGGGGTAATCCTAAGGTAAGGAATCTATAACTAACGTGTTTCTTTCAGATCCTCAAATTCATTCCTTCGGGTTACATATCGAAAAACCAATTCAGATCCCAATTTCTTAAGTGCGAGTGATGTCTATTACTCCATACAGTTAAAAACAGCGAAATATCTCATCATCATAGTGTGGGGGTAAATCACCCCCACTGTCAAGCTAATCAGAATATGAGACAAAAAGGTGAAGCCTCTGGGGAAGGCATTACGAAATAGAAAGTGTTGCTCTAAATCACAGTTTACATGAACATGGTGCTTTGAAGTGGAGTCAAGATGTGACTTTAGTCGGGGTCAAAATAAATTCGGCACAAGGTCAGACATCACCGTCAGCAGAGGCTTAAGCTCCGGCACCAACCTAGTCGGGGCCACCGTCGATAGAAAAGGAACCAGTGCAGATCTTTGAGTTGGAATGGAAGTCGTCCCTGGAGTTGGTGTGGAACCAGAAGTGGGTTCAAAAGGCACAGATGGCGCCAGGAAGGATAAGCTGGTGGTAATCCGGCTGGAGGTCCCTGGGGATCCTTGGTGCTAGAAAGCATGCCGGAGGAGCTAAAAGAAGGCCAAAAATACACAACATTGGCCTCCTTTAACACCTTAGCAGCTATGGAACGTCCAGCTCCAGTGCTGAACGTTCCATTGCGCAGGTACAGTTGGAACGTCCAACGGCCGACGGCAGCACTCCCGAGGTAGTGGTGCCGTCGGCCGCTGGGATAGGCGCAGCACTTAAGAGGTTAAGACGTTGAACTGCTGCAGCATAACCAATAGCCCAAGAAAATCAGTGAGCAACAGGACCGTTTGAGAAATCCACTACACCATCAGTAGTGAGATTTATTGATACATTGACGCTCTCCTGACTTCTCTTTGGATACAGGTTGGTGGGATTGAGAGTCAAGTTCTTCTTCAACTTGTTATACTTCTATCTGTACTTCGATGTCGACTTACAAGATGACCTTGACTGCGAAGAGGACTGGAAGCGACCTTAACAGCAGGAACAAGTCCGCACACTCGACTTGGAGTGGGACTTACGTGAGGTCTGTAACTTCTTATGGTGTTCAGAGTCATACAGCTTTGCGTCACAATCCCAGATTGTCTTTGGATGTGTGAGGCGCACTCCTCATGCAACGTGGAATCATGCCTGAGCCCAAACACCAGAAGAATACCCCATGCAGGTTTATTACCGACATCTATTTCCGGCAGTCACATTAGAGCTTGAACCCTATAGTCTTCGGTGGGGTCATTATTACTTTGCATACTGGGAAATATTTTACAAGGAATGTGCAACGGGCAAAAATGGAGCACAGCTCCGGATTTCAATGCATAAAAAGAAAAAAAATTACATCCACACACAGAGTTGGCGCCTCTATGCTCCCTAGCCCTATGTGGCATCCCTGCTGGGATAACCCCCAGATCCAATCGTGCACCTGGGGAATATCATAAAGGCGAGGAATCTGTGAATAGAAATATCTATCAGAAAAGATACAATTCGAAATGTCACATATTGTGAACTAAAGGTAATAAAATATTATAAAATGACTCTCTCATAGAGAGGCATTAGTGTGACTACATGGATTCTAAATCCAATAATTCACTGCTATGACATTGGGGTTTCAGAACTGGTTACCCACCGCTGATGTGTCAGAGAAATTTCAGGCTGCTCTCACTGACCTCTCTAGGAGCCAATCAGAACAGCATTTGAGAGCAGCCTAACCGTTTCTGGGGAGGAGGGAAAGTAAGGCAGAGACAGCTATTGGGGGGGGGGATCAGGTTTTTTACATTTGGGACAGGGAGGAGAGGCCATATTATGTATAGCACTCTTATTAATGACTCCTCTGCACCTGTGTAGCAGTTGAAAGTAGTGGCAAATGATTTACAGGGCCATACATAACAAAGTTATAGATGGGTAAAAAGTGAATAACTGGAATGTTTTTTGGCTCTGTGTAACATCAAAAACAGAACTTGAGATTTACACACAAAAATAGACCTACCCAATCTGTCCTTCCACAGGACAATATCAGCCTATTACAATTGGTGAGTGTACTATTAAATAGGTACAACTGAATTACATTTCAAAGCATTAAAAACATATTTGGACTGGCAAATATTTCACAGTAATCCAATGAAAACGGCCTCAGCATATCGATCTGCTACAAAACAAGAGGGAAAAGTTATTTCCACAATGAAAACCTAGCTCTGCTCCCATACCTCTGCTAATCGGTCTCCCAATGCTTTCACCATGATGCTGCTGTAGTCATCATACTGGTTCTCATAGTCTTTGCTCAGGTCGTCTACTCCAAAGCAAGCAACAGCGAACAGGCCGATGTAGTCAACAACACCAGAGTTCTTTGGGGCCACAAAGTCAGAGAGGCAGTAGTATGGATCTGTGCAAGAGGAGTCTTTTTCAGACTAGAGAAAAACAAACACATCCTTCACTAAACAGGTCAAAATAATGTGCTATCTTAATTATTGTTGAGTATTGGTGAATCATTATACATAATCTACAGAAACCACTAGAGTAGGGAAAGGAAAATGCTACTTACCAGTATGCATCTGTTCTTGGCATGTAGAGCTGCAGAGTTGCACACTGTGCATAGATCGCCACCTATTGTTGGGCTCGGATGTTTGCAGTTTGTTGTTGTCCAGAAAAGTTCTTTGGAAGTCACTCGGTGGTTGACTCCTCCTTTGGACTACATTGCGCATGGGCATCGGCTCCAACCCCAGATTGTTTATCGCCATTAGGTAAATGATGGAGCTTTGCAAGAACAAGGAAGGATGCCCATCTAATTTATATCTACTTAAGATAATACTGGAACAGACAAGGGTAGCCGGGGAGACAGGTGGGCATGTGCAACTCTGCAGCTCTACATGCCAAAAACAGATGCATATTGGTAAGTAGCATTTTCAGTTCGAGGCATATGAGCTGCGGATTTCACACTGTGCATGGATTGTATAGCAGTACCCACTCTTAGCGGCGACCACCCCTATTTGTTGCAGTAGTTTGGAATAGTGTCTTGAGAACAGCCTGGCCCAACATTAGCTTGTTGTTTGGTTTGCACATCTACACAATAGGTGTTTTGTGAATGTGTGCGGTGTAGACGATGTAGCTGCTCTGCAGATATCATCTAGGGGAACGTTCCCTAAAAATGCCATTTAAGCCCCTATTTTTCTTGTAGACTGGGCTCTAGCAGGAACAGATAACGTACGTTTAGCTTTGTGGTAACAAATCTGTATGCATTGGACAATCCATCTAGCTATCCCAGATTTTGAAATGGGATTACCTTTGTGTGGTGGTGATAAAGACACAAAAAGTTGTTTTGTCTTACGAAAGGGTTGTGTCCTTTCTATATAGTATAGCAATGCTCTTTTGATATCTAATGTGTGAAGAGTTGGGGAGGAGCCAAGATGGCTGCCGAGACGGACGCTTAGTCTCCCGGCTCCCGGAGCCCGTATCTCCCGCACAGCCATCCTGTATGCTATCCTGCTATTTGGTGCCAGCGGGATGTTTGGAAAAGCTTCCTGACTCTTCGGGGGTTCCTCCGATGTCCCTGCCTGCTCGCTAACCTGGGGAATCGTCGAGATACACGCCGACCCCTCTCCTGGTCCTGTGCCCGAGACCTACGATACAGCGCACCGCCTTTGTCTGCTGCAGCTGCGGGGACCGGTCGCTCTGGAACGGTGCTGTAATCCTCGATGGTTGTTTACACCGGACGCTGGTGTGGAAGGCACTGTTGGCCAGCTGGGAGTTTCTCTCATCTCCTTCTCTCTGGGACTTTTAAGGTGCGCCGCGCTCCGCTCTCTCCAGTGTTGGGATTGCCCCGGACCTCCGGGGCTCCTTTCTCGTCTTATCTCTGCCTGTCCCGAGCGGAAAGGGACGCCTCGCTGTGAGCCGTCCACGATTACGGAATTATCTGGCTCCGGATGGATTGACTATTCTGCCACGGTGCCGACCTCACCGGTGATCCTTTGTCGTCTCTGGAGGCAGGATCACTACGGCTGGCTCCCCAACAACTATGGCGGACGGCGCTTCGACTCCTGCCCGGTGTGCCCGGCTCATACCCGACTGGGAAGCAGACCTGCCTATTGCGCCTCGCACCGAGGGGGTAATGGAGGATAAACAGACGTTTACTCGTGCTTCGGTGCTTTGTGCCCTTACTCGACTGCGGAACGAGTGGCGAGAAAACTCGAGACTGTTAAGGGAGAAACTGGATGGGTTTGTGACTGGATCATGCTCTACTTCGTCTGGACTCTCTTTTTGCAAAGTCTACCAGCCTTCGCCGATCCCTGTCAATGATACACTGTTGCCGCGGGAGTGTGTTCCTGAACTACAACGTTGCGTGGATGCAAATTGTGTGCTGCGACTTAACCGCCCTGGCGCTGATACAATGTCGCTTTCTTCGGTGCAACACTCAACCTTGCCTGCTGAGTTCATGGGGCTGCTGCTACAATATCCGACTATTTCCGAGGACAGTGTTTATTCATTGGAGACATTTACACCTTCTGCAACGCAAAGAGTCAGTATATTGATAATGCTGTTTCTTCTATGTGTCGGCTCTGGCTGGGACTGGCGGCGTCCATTTTATCCTTGGACATTACTCCATCATCGAGTGCGGCCATTTTGCCTCTTTGTTCTCACTGGGGCGGGCTTTCTCCTTTCCTCCCACGGTCGTGGCCTCTTACCGGGGGTGGGTACGTGGAGTCTCCCGAGATCGGGCCAGGGCTAGGCGATTTCTCTAATATTATGCACGCATTGTTGGGCGGGGACTAGGATGGAACTGGGGTTTTTTTAATTTTTGTCTGACTTACTTGCACATATGGAAAGGATTCTCTCCACCTATAATTCTGCTTGCTACTTTTGTTATGCTGATAGTACTTGGGGTGGGGGATGCTTACGGGGCCGAGGGAGACCGGGAGTATGTTTACTTTCCTCCTCCCGCCTTCTCTGAGGGTTGGAGATTGGGATCGTTTTTTCTCACTCTCTTTACTCTCTTTCCCACTTGGGGTCTCTTGGGGCGACAGGCATGCCTATTGGGGGGGGGTGGGCCGTGGCCTTCCGCTGGTATGCAGGGTGGGGGGGATGGGATGTGTTTTGTGTTTCTCTTTGTTTCTATGGCCCTCTTTCTTTTTCCTCTCTTCTTCTGTTCCTTTCTCTTCTGAAACTTTTCGCTCCTTTGGGGTTGGGGTTTCATGTCACTAGGGAGTTTCTGGTATTCTTTTATTATGTGACATAGCGGTTGGTCCTGATCTTAATAGTGGTCAATTATTTTTTGATGCCTGCCTTCCTCTATTGTGCTTCCTTACGGGTGCTCCTCGAATCATTACAAGCTATCCTGGTCAATAATTAGCCTCTACTCTGTTCGTAGTTTTCTAAATTGTACTCAACAAAATTACAAAATTAAACCTTTTCTATCCTCATGCAATGTTTTGTGCTCCACAAGCCACTTGTCGCTCAGAGACTGCTTCAACAGCGTTCTGTCCCGATGGATCCCTTTTTTTTCATGTCCTTTCTCGTATGTCATAGCGGCCGGCCCCGTGGGGTTGTAGGCAGACGCTGTGTATTGTGTTCTCTACAAATAAAGGTTTTAAAAAAAAAAAAAAAAAAAAAAAATAATGTGTGAAGAGCTCTTTCTGCTACTGACTGTGGTTGCGAGAAGAAAACGGGCAGTTCCACAGATTGATTGAGATGGAATGGAGCAATGACTTTGGGCAGGAATTTTGGATTGGTACGCAGAACCAACTACCTTATTCTGATGCATTTGCAAGAAGGGTTCTTAATTGGTTAGTGCTTGTAGTTCAATAACTCTGCGCAGAGAAGTAATAGCTACTAGGAAGCCAACTTTCCACGTTAAAAATTGTAATTCACATCTGTGTAAGGGTTCGAAGGGAGGGCCCATTAACCGTGTGACTACAACGTTTAAATTCCGCACAGGTGAAGGTGGTACTCTGGGAGGAATTATTCTTTTAAGGCCTTCCATAAAGGACTTAATGGTAGGCACTCTGAAAAGAGATAGATGTTGCCTGTTTTGCAGATATGCTGCAATTGCAGCAAGATGTAGTCTAATAGAAGTATAAGCTAAATTACATCTTTGGAAATGCAGTAAGTATCCTATGATGTGTTGAATAGACACATCTAGGGGATAGTTGTTGTGACAATATATTACAAATCGTTTCCACTTGGCTGCATAACATGATCTAGTGGTAAGACGTCTTCTTTAATGTCATTCATGCAGTCTGGAGGAAGGTTCAGATATCCAAATTCTAGGATTTCAGGAGCTAGATAGCAAGGTTGAGCTGAGCTGGGTCCGGGTGTTTGATCTCTCCATGGTTCTGTGTTCAGAGGTGTGGAGACAGGTGCAGTTTTTGGTGCGGTTCTACAGACAGTTGTAGCAGTGTGGTGTACCACGTTTGTCTGGCCCATGTTGGAGCAACTAAAATAAGGGTCAGAGAATGCTGCTGTAGTTTGCGTACTACTAGTGGCATGAGTGGTAGAGGTGGAAAAGCGTACGCAAATTTGTTTGACCAGTTCATCCATATCACATTGCCTTTGGACAGTGGGTCTGGATATCTGGCGGCGAAGCTTGGGCATTTTGCATTTTCGTGGGTGGCAAACAGGTCTATCTGAGGTTGTCCCCACATCAGAAAGAATGGCTGAGGAACTTGCATATAAAGTTCTCATTCGTGGGTCTGTTGTGTTTGACAACTTAACAGATCCGTTATGGTATTTTGTACTCCCGCTACATGCTGGGCTAGAAGGAATATGTTTTGAGGTATAGCCCACCGCCATATGTCCTGTGCTAGTTGAGAGAGTTGCAGGGAGTGTTTGCCTCCCTGCATCTGTATGTAATACATTGCTGTCATGTTGTCTGTGCGGACTAACACAGCTTTGTTTGATACTTGCTTCGGGAAAGCTTTTAGTGCTAGGAATATTGCTAGTAACTCCAGATGACTGATGTGGAGTGTTTTTTGTTGCGGTGTCCACCTGCCTTGATTGGTGTGTTGCAGTAGTTGGGCTCCCCAGCCGGAGAGCGATGCGTCCGCAGTCAAGATCATCTGAGGAACTGACTCTAGGAACGGTCATCCCTTGGAAAGGTTTTTGGTGTTCCACCACTGCAGAGAGCGATGAGTCCGACCGTCTACCAACACTAGGTCTGTTAAGTGACCTGGAGCCTGGTTCCATTGACGTGATAAGAACTCTTGTAGCGGACGCATTTGAAGTCTTGCGTGGGGTACTATAAAGATGCAAGAGGCCATCATCCCTATGAGTTGCATGAACACTCGTGCTGGGAGGGAGTGTTGTAGCTGAAACCTTGTTAGAAGGTTTTGCATGCTGGCTATCCTTGCTAGAGCAGGATAAGCTAGCGCTGTTGAGGTGTTTATTGTGGCACCGAGGTACTGTTGTACTTTAGATGGCTGTAGATGAGACTTGGTGTGGTATATTGTAAACCCCAAGTTGTGAAGCAGTTTAATGGTGGCATGAGTGTGTTCCACGCATTGATTGTATGAGCCAGTCGTCGAGGTACGGGAAGACATGGATGTGCTGTCTTCGTAGATGCGCTGCCACTACTGCTAAGCACTTGGTGAATACTCATGAGTAGCCTCTTGTGTTGCCTCTGTATGATGGACGAAAAGACCGTCTGGGAGCTTGCTGCTGCAAGGCTCCCATAGATTTAGCAGTATTGGTGTCTTTTTTCATTTTTTCTAAAGACACTTGAACATTTGGGCCAAATAAGTGTGTCTCATCTAATGACTGATTAAGGATGGAGTTTTGTACCTCAGGTTTAAAACCTGAAATACATAGCCAGGCATGTCTTCGTAGTAAGGTGCTGGTATTGATTGTCCTTGAGGCAGTATCTGCGGTGTCTAGGGCGCAACGGATGGAAGTATTGGTAATATTTTTACCTTCCTGTATAAGTTCATTAGCCCTGTTTTGATATTTGTCTGGTAGGTATTGCATTATGGACTCTAGCTCATCATAATGTGCCCTGTCATATCTTGCCAGCAGCGCTTGGGTGTTGGCAATGCGACAGATTTTGGCTGCTTGTGCCACTGTTATTTTGCCAGAGGAACTTAGATTCTTTGTCTGGTGGTGATGCCTCACCTGATGTCTGGGAATTAGCACGTTTACGTGCATTAGCGCCTACTAAATAATCTAATTGTGCTGGACCTTGAATATAAATTGGATCTGCAGGGGCAGCTTTATATTTTTTCTCAATGCGAGGATTGAGGACCCTAGCCCTGACAGGATCCTTAAAAACCTCTGTTGCGTGCTTGATGACACCCTTGATGACACCTTTGAGTGTTATCAAAAGTGTCTAATAGGAAGTCTTCCTTCACTGCATCAGTGTGTAAGTCCACCCCATGATATTGTGCAGCCCTTTGTACTAGTAGGTTGAAACCTATAGTATCTTCTGGTGGGGAAGGTTTGGAAGGGTATACATCATATTGTGGGATGTAAGGCACATCAGGGGTGTTGTAATCATCCCATGGATTAGGTGACTGAGGGGGACTATTGGTCCCTGCTGGGTCATGTCCACCCCCACTTGCGTTGTCAGAATCTGTGTCTACATCATCATCTGGATTAGGAGATGTGTAGGTGAATGATGTGGTGGAGGAGGTGTAGGAGGAGGAACTGTGTGGGGAGGTGATGGGGAAGGGACCCTTAATGGAGAGGTTGCATTGTCTCTCTTCTTTGGTGGGGAGGAGGTGCTGGCGCCTCAAGTGGTCTCTTCTTGGAGCTGAGAGTTGTTTTTTCTGCGGAGGGCCAGCGGCGGGGTGTAATAGACTAAAAAGACAGGATGTAGGAGGCAATTGTTGGCAGCACAATCGTGCCGTCGGCGGGGGTGCAGGGTCTGTAATCATGTCTGCGTTGGGGAGTGAGGGGTAGTGATATTGGACGGGTGAGCGTCTTGGTCCCTCTCGTGTGTCGTCTGTTTAAAGTGGTGTAGTAGCATGGCCCACTCCATGGATATGGGGTGTTTTCGGATTCCTTTAACCTCTTCTTCCCGCAGCGCATCTTCCTCTGCCGCTGCCCACTTACATACCGCACCCACCCATGCCGCCAGAGGGGGGCCTGTGGGGGACCGCCAGTGCATGGCTATTCTCCTTTTTGTTAGTAGTAATGCTAGGGAGATGAAACGCTTATGCGCTTTAAGATGTTTCTGTATTCTGAATATGCCAAGCGCGCTAGCTTCCCATGTGGCCAGGGTCGTGATTCCCGTGAGGTCTCTTAGAGTTTCATGGACAGCCTGCCATAAGGATCGGAGAGCAGGGCAGCTCCAGAACATGTGGTGAAAGTCTGCGTCCGGGGAGTGACATCTGGGGCAGAGAAATTGAGTATCGGGATAGAATTTGTGCAGGCGTGCTGGCATCAAATACGCCCTATGGAATATGTTGAATTGTATGTTTTTAGAGCAGGCATTCCTAGATGTCTTTTTTGGGGCCTCGAGGGCTTTGATCCATTCCGACTCGTGCAGTGGACGGACGATTTTGTCTTCCCATGTGGCCTGCAGTGCCGTCAGGGGTGTGTATGTCAGTTCACGTAGTGCCTTGTAAAGCCAGGTGATCAAGTGTCGTCCCACTCCCATGAGCAGGATAGCGTGTATGACAGGGTGTGTGTTTGGTTCTCCAAGTTGGAGATTGTGATGGGGCGGAAGCCTTCGAGGAGTTGGAGATACTGCAGGAACTGACCCGGGGGGGAGACCGTACTCGTTCACAAGGCGTTGGAATGATTTAAGCTGCCCGTCTTCGAAGAAGGACTCCATGTCCTTGATCTCGCATGCCGTCCATGCCGTTAGCATGTTGGTCGGAAAGTATGTCTCGAGCCTGGGCCAGCCGACTAGCGGGATTAATGGGGAGTATGGGGGTGTATCAGGCGACATGCGGTGTACCCGGAGCATACACTGGCGCGCCACCGTCACTTGTAAGGGGTATGTACGTTGTGGTTTGGTGCCAGGAAGAAGGAGACGGGTGAGCTCCGGCACGGGGATCCTACCTGTCGGGGTCTGTGTTTCATTCATGTACCGATCCGCTGTCCAGTTAGACAGCCATTGAAGATGTGCCGCCAGGAAGTAGGACTCAAAGGACGGGGCCCCTAGGCCCCCTTGGGTGGTAGTTAGCTTCAGTGTCCTCAGCGCTATTCTACGCCTGCCTGATCCCCAGATGAGCGTGCCAAGGAGGGAGTTAAGGTCGCGAAAGAAGGTTTTGGGTGGGATTACCGGCAGGTTCGTGAAGTGATACAAGAGCCAGGGGAGCATGATCATTTTAGCTAAAGCCACTTGGCCAATTTGGGCGAGCAGGAGTTTGGTCCAAAAGTCGACCGTCGACCGGATGCCAGCCAGTGCCCTGCAATGGTTGCCCTCAAAGATGTCGGCAGGAGAGTGCTATAAACGGATCCCGAGGTATCGGGGGGCCTCCGTAGTCCAGGACACTCTCTGTGCCCCCAACCATATGTCGCAAAGGGGTAAGTCTGGGTGGAATGGGTTTACCGTAGACTTGTCCCAGTTTACTCGGAGTCCGGAGGCGTCCGCGAATTCCGTGAGCGTCGTCCATATGGGAGTGAGGTTTTCCGAGATGTCCGGTACATACATTAAGAGGTCGTCAGCGTACATGGAAACGCTGTGTGTGACATCCGCGAGTGGGATGCCCCACTGCATGCCCTCCTAGCGCAATCTAATGGCCAGCAGTTCGACCGCGAGGGCAAAGAGGAGAGGCGAGAGGGGGCAGCCTTGCCTCGTACCCTCCTGTACCTCAAAGGCCGCGGAGATGTGTCTCCCTATCCGGACCTGTGTGGTAAAACCGGTATATAAGAGCTGCGTGTACGCTAAGAGAACGGGGCCGATGTTAAGCCGGCGCAAGACAGAAAATAGGTATTGCCAGGTGAGGGTGTCAAAAGCCTTCTTGAGGTCTAGGATGAGACAGGCAGATCGTGGGTATATGTCTTTCACCTGATCTTGCACGTGGAAGATGCGGCGAATGTTTTGGGAGGTGTTCCTGCCGGGGACGAACGCACATTGATCTGGGTGGACCAGGGGACGTATTATTTGAATATATCTATTGGCTAGTATTTTCCCTAGGATTTTACAGTCAGCGGATAAGAGCGTAATGGGACGATACGACGCCAGTAGTTGCGGGTCCCGATGCGGCTTCAGAAAGGTCACAATGACAGATTCCCTTAGGGATTGGGGTAACTTCCCTAGTTCGAGGGCCGTCGCAAACATTAGAGTTAACTGCGGGACCAGGAGAGAGGAGAATGCTGTGTAGTACTCCAGTAGAAGTCCGTCGAGGCCTGGTGCCTTATTACGAGATAGGGCGCGTATTGGGTGGGCGACATCAGCGGACACTATCTTTGAATCCAACGCGAGCTTATCAGCGTTCGTGATCGCGGGTAACGGTAGTGGATCAAGGAAAGGAGCTGAGAGTTGATTGTCCAGTTTTGGGATCTTTAACAAGAGTTGTTTGATGTGGATCGGGTGTAAAAAGTTCTATTGAGCAGAGCAAATCCCTCGGCGTCAAAGTTTTCGGCTCCGTAGGTTTTTTCGGCACCGAGTCGGTAGCTGTCTTAGGAGTGTGCCCTTTAGAAATGTCTTTTACTGGAACCTGTTTTTTCGGTTCACGGTGTTATTTTGGCTCCAATGCGTGTGACTCTGGAGTTTAGGGTGATTTTTTAGTCGGCTCCGAATGCGGTTTTGGCATCGATGAGCCGCTGCCAGTCTTCGGCGCCATGTGCTTAGGTGTCGGAGCAACGGTCGGCGTGGTAGAGGAAAATGGCTTCTTTGTCAGTGTCCGTATAGGGTTGGCACTGGGAATAGGCTGGCTCGAGCCCGAGCCGCCTGAAGGCTTAGTGGGCTTCTTTGCCGGGCCCGAAGGCGGGGCGTGGGAAGCAGTGTCTCGGTGTGCACCCGGGTCCGAAGGTGAGGGTGTGAACAAAGCCTTTTTTGTGGGTGTCGAGGACGGGTTGGGGTCGACGGTCTTACTTACGACCCGTTGAGCTGAGTGATGTCCTCGATGTCGGAGTCTTCGGCATCTGAGGATCTGATACTCTCCTCGGCGTGCTGGTGTTCTGGCACGTCGACGCCCTCTTCGAAGATGTCGTCGGGGATCAAAGCTGACGAGCGAGCCATGGTTTTTCGAGCTCGTCGGTCCCGGATCGTCTTCTTGGAGCGGAAAGAGGCACACGCCGAAAAGTCTTTGACCTCGTTCTCCAGCGAAAGGCAAAGGTTACACACCTCATGTAGGTCGGTGTGGGGAAACTTCGACCCACATTGAGGACACTTTTTGAATGGCGTACTTTCCATGAGCCAGAGAGTAAGGCCTAGGTAGGCCCGAAGGTCTTCGTCGACGACCGGAATCGAAGAATTCGAAGTGGTAGAGAATCATGTCGATGTGGATCGCGATCGAAACAATACCGTCAAACTGGGTGAGGATTGCGTGCCGAAGGAAATTCAGTTCCAAACCGAAGCGCAGAAAAACACATCTGAACCCGATGGCGGAAAAAAACAATCTGGGGATGGAGCCGATGCCCATGCGCAATGTAGTCCAAAGGAGGAGTCACCCACCTCGTGACTTGCAAAGAACTTTTCTGGAAAACAACAAACTGCAAACATCCAAGCCCAACACTAGGTGGCGATCTATGCACAGTGTGCAATCAGCAGCTCATATGCCTCGAACATATGTTCATAATCCATGATTTCAGACAACATTTTTGAAAACTGTAAACAAATGAGGATATTAATGTAAATGAATCAGGCAACAAAATACACCTTGAGTGTATGTCTAATGATGAGGATACCAGGCAGCCTTCAACCAAGGTAGTGAAATCACCCCTTTACCATCAAGGCAAAGATATATTTTTCAACAAAAAATTATTTAGTACCTGCATCTTTAGAGTCTCAACAATGTATAGGGCTGATGCATAAGGTGTTGTTACTGTGGGAAAATTGACATTGTGATACCCCATCTACCACACAGGCAAAATGCCCTATCTATAGTTTCTAGGGGACGTAATGCCCCTATGATGGTGGTGCTCTAGACAGTTGCACCTTATTGCCTCTAAATTTCATAATACACAGCTCAATCAGAATTGTCATCTGAATGTTATTAAACACAGAGAAATGATTAACTATTGCAACGTTTTTTTTTTTTAAACTTTATTTTTTATTATGCAAGGAAAAACAAACATTCCCCCCCAATTGTGGCCTCATACAGAACCGTTGCATACAGGACGACAACCTCATTAAACTATCGCAACGTTTTAATCATTCGACAAACACGAGGCCAGTACAGACAATTGTGCAGTGCTGTGTTCAAACCAACACACAAATGTGTACAGACATAAAGGTGTGTTTTACAAAAGTTCAAATGATAAAGGAATATTTTTACAATCGGTAAATAAATATGGAGAATCAAGTAATATTATTAAAGAGATTTTGGCCCTAACTTATATGAGTGTGCCGACATTAAAACACAACACAGGAATCTAATCAATATTCATTCGTTCGATACTGTCAGCCACACCCTGCTCTTGGACAGATTGAAGAGCTTTGGGATTAAGGGCTCGGCGCTGCAGTGGTTGGAATCCTTCCTTACAGGCAGGACCCAAAGGATACAACTGGGGGATGAAACATCTGAGGTCGGGGTTTTAGAGTGTGGAGTACCGCAGGGGTCGGCCCTGTCCCCTCTTCTATTCAACCTATACCTGCAACCCCTGATCGCTGCGCTGGCTGCGATGGACTGTAAAGTCTTCAACTATGCGGACGATACGCAGTTGCTGCTAAGTATAAATGACACCTCGGCCGCACAACTCCAATCCCAGAACATCCTGAGGTTCACGGTACGATGGATGACAGATAACCTTTTAAAAGTCAATCCTGACAAAACTGAGATCTTGGTTATACCATCCACCCTCTCACCTTGGAGCGACCTCTACTGGCCCATGGAGCTGGGCCCGGCCCCAAAACCAAGCCTGGCTGTAAAAAGCTTGGGGATTCGGTTGGACGCTGACCTATCGATGGCGCCTCAGATCGCGTCGGTGGTAGGCAGCTGTACTAATATCATCCGGCAACTGCGGAAGTTATCCCCTATCCTTTCAGAGCCCATGATGCGCTCAATAGTAACTGCCACTATCATTTCCAGAATTGACTATGGGAATGCCCTCTATCTTGGCCTACCGAAAACCCTTACTAATAGGCTTCAGGTTCTAATGAATGATGCTGCCCGATTGATTTTTAGACTCCCTAGGAGGTCTAGAGCCACTCCTCTACTACAAAACCTACATTGGCTTCCAATTAAAGAGAGAGTGGAATTCAAGAGTCTGTGTACAGCCCATAAGGTCATCTATGGTAAGGCTCCGGCCTATATCAAGGAACGCCTACAACTGTACTGCCCGACGAGATCACTTCGGTCCTCGGACCTGCAGTTGTTGACTTGCTCTCGGTACAGGCTAGTGACGAAGGGAGGCAGAGCCTTCTCGGTATTGGTTCCCCAGCTGTGGAACAACTTGCCTGGAGGGCTACGTGAGGAAGGAAACCTCTTAAAATTTCGAAAGAGCCTGAAAACGCTACTGTTCAGGAGAAGCCTGAGCATGGCTTAATCCAATGCGATCTTTTGTTCTGACCTGTTGTGTTATTGTCCTATTCCATCTTTCCGGGCGCTTAGAGGCCTGCAGGTGATTAGGCGCGGTATAAAATTAAAATAACAATAACAATAACAATAACAATTAGGACAAAGTGTTAGGAGCAACTGGTCTTTTTTTTTTTTTAGTACAAAAACCTTTATTGTATATAAGGCACGGTACATCAATGCAATGACTTCGGGCAACTGTTTATCATATATTCTTACAAACTGTGTGCATCTTTCGTGCATAGCGTCTTATATTGATCAATAGTAGCTTACATAAACAATATGAACATTACCCCCCCTCCCACCCATCGAACATTACACACAATGAATCAATATGGAAAACCTATCCGAAATGGGAAGTATTCTTGAAGTCTGTGACAGAGTTTTGAGGTATGTGTGACATTAACTACAATCGGAGGGCGACCTGACTCGAAACCCATGAGAGCATGTCGTGCCCTGTGCATGAGCCAGCATGTGGGTGCCAAGCTCGCTTCCATTGACCCTGTGGGAGCCCCTAAGGATACATTTGCCCAAGTTGTTGGTAGAAGAGGAATGACAGGCGTGAGTATAACCTCAGATGCAGTACTAAGCAGTGGACCGTGATGCACTTACGTCAGCAGCATCTATCCCTTCCTGCCTGTCTCCCTCATCCGCCTGTTGCCTAAGGAGGTAGGAAGTAAATGGACCCCAAATGTCTTTTGGCCGCAATCTCGGAGGCAGTAGGTCAGCGTAATCATGTAGTTGTTCTTGCCAAGTGGACAAAGAGAAGCAAAAAGTTTTAAAAAATCGATCGGGAGTCCATCGGTCCCAGGGGCCTTGCCTGATCGCATTCCCAGGATAGCCTCTGTTATCTCATCCAGTTCCAATTCTAAATGAAGGAATTTCTGCTGGGTGTCGCCTAACCAGGTCAATGCAACGTCGTCAAAGTAGGCCGGGAGGTCAAGAGGTTCCACCCTATGCGAAAAGTAAAGTGTACGATAGTGTTCCTGAAAAGCGCGGAGCTGATCAGGGAGGTTCCTGAATGCGTTGCCATGGGCCTCGTGTATTTTGGTGACATAGTTGGCAAATCTAGGGGGTTTAACCGAGTTCGCCAACGCCCTTCTGGGTCGATCACTCTCCCCATAAATACGGGCAATGTGTGGCTTTCCTAGAAATTTGCATTCCCTATCTGCCACCGTTGTGCATTCAGTGAGCTTATCCCACATGCGGGCCTGAGCTGCGCAGTCGCCTGGGCTCTGAGCAAGGACATCTCAAGCTCGTGCAGTTCAGTTTCTAATTTATGCAGGTCTGTACGCAGGGATTTCAGGATTCCACCTCCTTTGGCTATGTACCAGCCTCTCACTGTGACCTTAAAGGCCTCCCAGACTGTTGTGACACTAGCTACGGATGACATGTTGCGATCAAAAAAATCCAGAATATCTTGCTCCATTTCAGCCTTGAACACAGCATCTCTGAGATGAGCAGGGTTAAGCCGCCAACTCAAGTAAGGGAGCATTCAAGAGGAATTAGGAGTTCTAAGAGGATTGGGGAGCGGTCTGAGTACGTGCGGGTTAAGTGTGATGCATGTAGCAACCAGGGCGAGCCCAAGCAGAGTGTATAGTCGAGAAGTGTGTGCCTTCCTTTAGGGTGGGGTGGGCATGTCCACAAGCATCTATCAAGCCATTATCGTCTCCTATATCACAGAGCGTTCTTTGAGTGGTATTGTAGTGAGTGGAGAGTGGTCATGATCTGTCCATTTGAGGCCTCAGCGCAGTGTTAAAGTCACCCCCCCCAGATGACGTACGTGATTCCCAGCGTCTGTATTTTCCCCCACAATATAAGCAAAGCATTAGGATTGTCGACATTAGGGTCATAGTAATTGGCAAATAAAACGTCATATGCATGTAGGCGCCCCCACACCAAACAAAATCAGCCCTCTGTATCGTTGTCTATGCCCTTAGGCTTGAAAGCCACCCCCGTTTGATTAAAATGGTAACGCCCCTGGAATAGCTCGAATAGGAGGAAAACGTACGACATGTGGCCCACCTGGATGCAAACTGCGCAGTGCTGCTGGGTGCAAGGTGCGCTCCTGCAGGAAGGCGATGGCTATCCCATGTCTGTCTAGATACCCCAATACCGGCCTGCGCTTTCTAGGGTCATTTAGGCCACGAATATTCCATGAGGTCAGCTTAATGTTCTGGAGTGCCCTATTCTCACCAGGGGAACCCATGGTCGTACTTGTCACATAACCTTCGGCAAGGGTGTGTAGAATGTCCGGTCAGAAATATCAACAGGAACTTTGTGCTAGACTCCATGTGCGATCTAAATACAATCAGTACTTCGGCATGCATTGATGCAATTTGTCCAACAAAACCTCCCACCACCCACACCGGCATCCCCAACTTGCCGGGCATTACAAACCCACCCGTGAAAATAAGACCCATCATAAAACAGAACTCCCCCGCCCAAACTAAGAGCAAGAGGGGATAAGGGGTTCGCCCTGTAAGGGGGGAAGTCACTAGGGGCACTCGACCTGCCCATACATCTCCCTTCTTTCACCCACTGATACCACAGCCATAAGCCAGGAACACGAGTGTGGGACAGAGATGAGTATCTGAGCAATACAAGAAGTACATATTTGAACAAAGTAAAACAGTCATGTACATCACCAAGGCAGTTGAGGGCTTCACATCATATCGGGGTGGCAAGGTGCTCCGCCGAAAGTTGTTGTTGCGGGGGTCAGTCCCGCCGAGAAAGTGGAGAGGATGATCTAGAGCGGCTCTTGGAATCAGCCGCTCTGGAGGATGCCTTTCTGTGGCGCTTTAGGTATTCTTCAGCCTGCTGCGGGGAAGCGAAGAAGTGTTGCTTCCTACGATGCGTTATCTTTAGTTTGGCCGGATAAAGCATGGCGTAGGGAATTTCCAGAGATTACATTTTTTCTTCACTCCTGTAAATTTGCGTCGTGCCTCCTGCACTGTTGCCGTAAAGTCAGGATAGAAGGACAACGTCGTGTTCTCGTATGGTACTTGTTGTTTTTCCCGGGCCAACCGGAGAACCGTATCCCGGTCCCGGCAATTCAGAAAACGTGCGATGATGGGCCTGGGTGAGGCACCAGGAGGAGGGCGGGCCGCCAGAGATCGATGTGCCCTCTCCACAGTGAGGTGTGCAGAGAAGGAGTCCCTACCAAAAAGATCAGCCACCAGCTTTTCTATGAAGTCCTCCATGCGTCCTGTATTGGTTATCTCCGCAAGGGCCAAAATACGCACGTTATTTCTTCGAGACCTAGCCTCAAGGTCCTCATTTTTGTCCGCTATTATTTTGAGCAGCTTGTCCATCTGAGTGACCTGGCGGCAGTTGGCTGTTGCGTTGTCCTCCAAATCAGAAATTCTGCTCTCAGCTTCCTGCAAGCTGGTGTCATGTTGGCTCGGTTTAGCTACCACAGTGTTTATTCTGGTGTTGAGCGCATCTATTTTAGAGTCAATTGACGTGAGGCTTTGTTTCATCCCCAGAAGGAGTGATTTCCAGTCCTCGTCTGGCGGGGCTCCAGCCCCGGACTCCCCCTGCTCCGCAGGCTGGGACCCAGAGTTTTTCAGGAACTTGAACGGCAGTTTGGATTGCCCGGCGTCATTCTGCCCCATAGTGCAGCGAGATACAGAGAAGTTGCGATATGAGCCGTCCAGATGTAGCAGGTGGCGAGCGAAGCCGTGAAGTAGAGGGTGTCAAGCACGGTAGAAGGATGCGCCGAACAGCGATGTCCATGGCGGGCCAAGTACCAGCAGTAGAGTGCAGGCGGGTTACGATCAAGCCGTGAGGTGCACTAGGCCCGGATAACACTGGCAGGCAACCAGGGGAGCAGGCAGCGTCCAGTGAAGTGCTGTAAAGGAAGAGGGCCCACCTCAGCGGAGTGTATGAGGGTGGGAGCGGAGGAAGCCCCACCTAGCCACAGCACGATTCGCAACAGGGGACTGGTTGGACCAGCAGCGCTTGGAAGAACGGGGATGACCGGAAACAGTGTCTCTGTGCAAGGCAGTGGGCCTGGCTCAACCGTTCGTAGTGTAGAGCGGGTGGGGGCGACAGGGCTATGATCCAGTGCAGGCACGGGCAAATCCAGCGTGAGTGTAGCACAGGGAGTCCGTCAACAGTAGGGGGCCCAGGGGATGTTACTGCAGGAGGGGGGAGGACACGCAAAAAGGCAGGCAAGTTAAAATGGCGGCGCCAGAGTTCACCACCCCCGCATCCCACATAGGCTGGATGTAGTCTAGGCTGCACACGTCCGGTCACAGCACCCCGGGGGGACAGCACTCCCCAAGGGCGGTCACAGCCAAACAGTACCACGGCTCCCTGCGCACCAGCAATCTCCCATGCGGGGTCCGGGCGGGGTACAGCAGCCCAACCGGCCTGTAGAGGGGTGCCACTGGAAGCACGTCAATAGTCTTGTGGGCCAGGCATGGCGGAACAGCGCCGTAGTGCTTGTGTCCAAAAGAAGCGGGCCCTCCACTGGGGAGAGGATAGGGAGAATGCAGCAGGCGCCAAAAAGACTGCGCCACCAGTGGCACACGTGGCGGGTATAGCGTAATGGGTGGCTGAGGTGGTGATCGGGCCTCCGCGTCGGCTTTAAAATTTAGCAGCCATAGTCAATGCAGGGCACGGGCGTCTCGCAGGCAGCAGCAAGCGTGAAGAACGGCAGGTCACGAGTGCAAGGCCCGAATACCCGGCCTAAAGTGATGTCCGCAGCCGAGCGGGAGACCAGGCCCAGTGGGGCGCCCACCCGCAGACTCGGGGCTCTGCGATCACGGGGAGAGTGTGGTCGAGCTCCTCACTGTGGCCCCCGGGCAGGTCTCGGGCACCCACCGCCGGCAGTGCGGGCTTGTCGCTCCACCCTCCGTCGGGCCTCTCACCAAAGCAATATCCTCTAGCCCCAGAAGGCCTTCAATCCTCGGACCGGCGTGAAGGTAGCAGCCGGGTCGCGGGCCCCAGGGGAGCACGCCGGAGTCCGAGGGCAGGTTCAGGCACGCGTAGCACGGCCCCCACAGCAGTCAGCACGGTTTGCGTGGTGTCGGCGGAGTCCTCTCACCTTCACGGTGCCAGAGGTGAGGAAATTGGCTAGTGAAATACGCACCAGGATTGTATAAAGGATGGTGAAGTGCTCAGCTCGGCCGCGCCTATGTGAGGCCGGAGCCTCACATAGGCGCGGCCATCTTGGACCAGCGCCACCTAGCGCCTCCATGAGCAACTGGTCTTCATTGTGTTTTAGTCGCTAAGGTAAAAACCATCCAATTGATGGAAGGTATGAGAGTTGGCATACTAGAGAATAAAACAGTGTTACACTGAAACACCAGCAATTGTTAGTGCTAATCGAGGCTTGTAGAGCCAATCAGTCAAGAAAGAGGTACAGCAACTTTAAAAACGATGTCTTGACAATTCAATTGTAAATGCCAGAAGTTGTGGTATTGTGAGACTGTCTCTATTGACTGTGAAGGAGAAAATGTGGCTTTCTTCACCACAGCTTCTTTCAACTGATAGAGCAATCTTCAAATCACAAGAGCTCCGAAATTGAAGACACATAAGGAGATTACTCGAGTTGGGGTACAGCCTCCTTTTCACACACAGGGACATATATGAGTGCTAAATCCTAATGATCTATAACTCATTTTCAGGAGGTAAATCCCAATAATCCTAAGAGGACTCCTTTTCTTTCTTTAGTATATCGGGGACTAATGAGCCAACATTACGGAAATGGCAGGGAAGGTGCATTGAAAGAAGCTAAAAAGAATTGGGAAAGCAGATAGGCCTTGCCTTTAAAAATCCACACTACTGCTTTGTTCCATGGCAATTACTCCTCTGTTTTGATATTCTTTTAGATGTGTTTTAGAAAGCTATAAAATACTTTTTAAGTGATTTCCTAAAGTTTGCTTTATTTGGTTAAGGCCTAATAAGGTAACAAAATATCAGATTTCACTGTTTTTCCAATGTTTTTATTGGCTGGGATGAAGACGATACCTACTTTTGGTAATTCCTTATCTGATAGAGACACTATCTAGCCACTGATTCCATACCTTAGAATATTTCCCTGGCATCAGACTGCATTGTTAAACTTTTCGAGCACTACCTCTGCACGCCGGCAGGTGGCATCCTTCGGGTCGGCATCTGTGTCAGAATTGATTTGCATGGTGTCTATATCGGTGCCAGCCCAGCACTCTGACATCGCTTGTTTTTCATGACCTTTCCACAGAAGCACCTAGCCACAAAGGTTACTGACGTAACAGTATGCAGAAACTAGGTACCTCATTAGGGCTACTCAATATGGAGAAATCCCTCGCCATAGGTGGGTCTGTGAACCGATTTACCAGGAAGTTCTGGAGGGCTGAAAGGGCAAAGTGCCCGTAACGACACACCTGACTTTCCAGGCAGTAGTGCTTTGTAAATCTGTTGGAAGGATGCCTACGTTGCAGCCTCACAGATGTCCAGGACAAGGACTCTGCAAGCTAATGCAGTGTTCATTGCTTTGGCTCTGGAGGAAAAAGCCTGCAAGCCCTTACTGGGCTGCTTCTTGACCAGTGCATAGCATATTTTATTGAAGAGCACTACGCATCATGACATGATCCGTTTCTGCACAGCCGCTCTTTTCTTAAGCCCAGACAAACGCAATGAAGAGTAGATCATCTACCCAGAAATCTCTGGTACAATCAGTGTAGAACCACAATGCTATTTTTGGGGCCAGGTAGAATCTCTCCTACTCTTTTGAAGAGTGAGGTGGAGCAAAGAAGATAGGCAATGTGATGGAATGGCCTTAGTGAAAAGGTGTTACCACTTTAGGCAGGAAAGAGGCATGTGTCCTTAATACCAGTTTGTCTGGGAAAAAAGTTGGGTAGGAGGATGCACAGAAAGTGCTTGCAGTTTACTAACCCTCCTGGCCAATGTAATGGCCACTAGAAAGGCTTTTTTAAAGGTTAACAGGTGCTGAGGATAAATGTGCTAGAACTCAAAAGAGTAAGCACATCAGGAAGTTCAAAACTAAGTTCAGATCCCACTGGAGCATGAAGGGCTTTGTAGGGAACATAAGCCCTAAAATCCTGCCTGGAGTACAGAGAGGATGGGTAGGTCGGTAAAAAATCTGCAGTTAGATCATGTCTCTACCAGATACGGTGTAACCAAAGGTAAATAACTTGTCCATGTGATAGAGGCATCTAGCCGTAGATTCCTTACCTTAGGATAGATACCTAAGCAATACCATCCCGGAGGAGGAACTGTTGAAAAGTTTAGACCAGGAAGTCCTGCAGGACAGAACGGCCAAAAAGGCCGTCCCTGCGTACTTGATTGTCTTCGCGGTAGTGCTCAGTGAACGTGTGCAGTGATGCCTGAAAAATGTCAAGGACTGGAACACCACGTTGCAACGCAGTCGTTGCAGCCCTAGCTCTGGTGGAATGAGGAGGCTGTTTCTTGACCAGAGCATTACAAAGTTTGATGCAGAGGACGACCCATCACGAGATAGTCCTCTTCTGCACGGCTTAACCTTTCTTTGATCCAACGTATCCCACGAAGAGTTGGTTGTCCGCCCGCAACTCTTCAGTACAGTCAAGGTAGAAAAACCACACTCTTTTTGAGTCCAGACAGTGGAGTCGCTCCTCCTTTTTGGAGGGGTGCGGAGGAGCATAGAAAGTGGGCAAGGTGACAGATTGCCCCACGTGAAATGGTGTTATTACTTTCGACTAGAAAGACGTTCTAGTACGAAGCATCAACTTATCAGGGAAGATAGTCCGGTAAGGAGGCCTGGATGATAGAGCCTGCACTTTGCTCACCCCCTGGCAGAAGTTATCGCCACCAAAAAGGCTGTTTTGATGGTAAGCAGCCAGACTGGCCAGTTGTGCAGAGGTCACGCATGGGCGAATTTTGCGAATTTGCGAATTTTGCGATCCGCAAAATCCGCGAATTTGCGGATTTTGCGGATTTAGTGGGTAATGGCCGGGCGGGAAAACGGTGCACATCGCTAGTGTGAGGGGCAGGGCCAAACGGGCGAGGCTTATATGCGAGTTCACATGCCTCTTGTGTGCATAAAAGGACAGGCACGGATCAGAGAAGCTCGTGGTCACAGGAACTACACAAGGATTGAGCTTGTGAAAGAAAGTCAATTATGCAAAGGCCTCCACCAAGCATTGATAGTTATGGGGAGAGCGCACACCTACCCAGCCTCGACAAAACACACATTTTTGGGGGTGCTGATCAAGTGGGTAAAGGGTGCGAAGACGGTGCACACACCACTAGTGTGTGGGGAGGGGCCAAACGGACGGGGCTTATATGCGAGTTCACATGCCTCTTGTGTGTATAAAAGGACAGGCACGGATCAGAGAAGCTCGTGGTCACAGGAACTGCACAGGGATTGAGCTCGTGAAAGTCAATTATGCAAAGGCCTCCATCAAGCATCGATAGATATGGGGAGAGCGCACACCTACCCAGCCTCGACAAAACACACATTTTTGGGGGTGCTGATTAACTTTGCCATCACACCAAAGAGCGCCGGGGTCCCTCGAGTGACCTGTCCATCAAGTGGGTAAAGGGCGCGAAGATGGTGCACACACCACAAGTGTGTGGGGAGGGGCCAAACGGACGGGGCTTATATGCGAGTTCACATGCCTCTTGTGTGTATAAAAGGACAGGCACGGATCAGAGAAGCTCGTGGTCACAGGAACTGCACAGGGATTGAGCTCGTGAAAGTCAATTATGCAAAGGCCTCCATCAAGCATCATAGCTAATTTTCGACAATAGATATGGGGAGAACCCACTCCTACCCAGCCTCGACAAAACACACATCATCCTAACTAACTATTTTAGGATGGCGCCGGCAAGCTGCCAGCGCCATCCTAAAATAGTTACTAAATTAGCTTCATAAGGAAGCACTAATAGATAAAATAAAGCAGGTGCTTCCTGTTGAAGCTAACTTAGTAACTATTTTAGGATGGCGCTGGCAGCTTGCCGGCGCCATCCTAAAATAGTTAAAAGTTCAACAGGCTTGAACTTTTGCCCACGAAATCCGCCGCTCGCGGATTTTCAGTAAATTCGCGGGAGTTCGCGGATCGCGGATTTACCGAAAATCCGCGAAATCCGCGAGCGGAACGGATTTTCCGCTCATGCCTAGCAGAGGTTTGAACGGAGCACACATGAGGAAGGTAAGAACCAAAATAAGGTCCCACTGAGGCATGATGAAGGGGCAGGTGAGATGATATGTACAGATCTTTAAGAAATCAATTTACAATAGGGAATTTAAACAAAGAGGGTTGATCTGGTAGCCTCAAGAAGGAAGACAGGGCCAAAAGATACCCTTTGAGAGTGCCCAGAGAAGAGCCCTGCTGGGCAAGGGTCAAAATAAAGAGAAGAACTTGTGAGAGGGAAGCAGAAAGAGAAGATTCTCCCTTAGGGGTAGCTTGATCGGATGATTGATGCAGAGTTGGAGAATCTTGGGATACCAGACTTTCCGTACCGAGTCCGGAGTCACAACAATGTCTTGGGCCCAGTCACTCCTGATCTTCTTGAGCACTCTGGACAGGAGTGGAATTGGCGAAAAGGCGTACAGGAGGCCTGAGCTCCACTCGAGACAAAAAGCGTCGCCGAGCGAGTGCTGCCTTGGAAACTCTATTGTGCAAAACTACTGACATTGCTTGTTCTTGTTGGAGGTGAACAGATCTAACCAAGGCTCTCCCCACCTCTGAAAGAGACCTTATGCCACCTCTGGATGGAGACGCCATTTGCGATCTGCTAGGCAGCGATGGCTGAATTCTTCTGCCCTGGCATTCAGGGAACCTGCCAGGTGTTGAACCACCAGGGATATGCCCTGCTGTTCTAGCCATGTCCAGAGACGGGGGGACTCTTGATAGAGGGTGCCTGACCCACCCTGTTTGTTGCAGTAGCAAATGGCGGTGGTGTTGTCACTGAACACCTGAACCAGCTTTCCCCTGATGAAAGGAAGAAAAGCTTTCAATGCCAAGCAAATCACTCAGAGCTCAAGCAAGGTGATGTAGAGTCTGGATTCCACCAGAGACCAGAGTCTTCTGATCTCCACTCCTCCCAGAAGGACGCCTCATCCCAGGAGTAAAGCATCTGTCACTATTGTCTGATCTGGTTGGGGACGGAAGAGGGGTCAGACTCATGACCCAATCACAATTGGTGAGCCACCACTGCAGGTCCTGTGCAGTTCTCTTCGAGATCTGGACCATGTCGGAGAGATTTCCCTGATGCAGTGCCGCCCAATGGAATGTTAGATCCCACTGCAGAGACAACATAGGCCATATAGCATGTGTCACTAGCAAGATGCAGGAGGCCATGAGGCCCAGCAGCCTTAGAATCAGTCTCACCAAAATCCAGGATAGGAGCTAAAACATCGGTATCATAGCCTGAATAGCCTGAACTCGCCACTTGGGAGGATAGGCCTGAAACTGCACATCTCCGATGAAAGGGAGCATCTTAGAAGGAGTCAGGTGTGACTTTGGTACATTGATAGTGAACCCTAGAAAAGCAGGAGGTTCGTCATAGTCTGGTGTTGGAAGAGGGCAGTCTTGGGCGAGCTAGCCTTCAATAGCCAGTCGTTGAGCTAGGGGAAGACTGGCAACTCTGATCTGCGCAGATGAGCTGTGACCACTGCCTTCACATTGGTGAACACTCCAAGGGTGTTAGTAAGGCCGAAGGGGAGAACTGTGAACTGGAACAGCTTGTGGCCTAGTGAACTGCAGATAATGCCGATGGTCAGGCAGGATAGGAATGTGAAAATAGGAGCCTTGCAAGTCCAATGCAACCATCCAGAGCACAGGGTCTAGGGCAGACAATACCTGAGCCAGAATGAGCATTTTTAATGTTTCCTTTTGTGAGGAAGCCATTGAGGGCTCGCAGATCTAGAATAGGATGAAGGCCCTTGTCCTTTTCTGGGACCAGAAAGTAGTTTGAATAGCAACCACACCCTACTTCTGGCGCCGGAGCCCTCTCTATGGCTCCCTTGGCCAAGAGAGTCCTGACTTACTCCTAAACAGGTTCAAGTAGTTCTCCGGAAAACAGTCATATGTTGGAGGCATGGAGAGAGGGGTATCCCCCAACTGGTGGGAGTAGTCGTCTTGGACTATCTGAAGAACCCACCTGTCCGATGTGATGTTTTGCCAGTGGTGGAGGTGATGGCGGATACTGCCACCAACTATACGTCCATGATTGGAGTAGGGATGTTTGGAGGCTGCATGGGGAGGAGTGGACTGACTCGATCTCTAGACACCCAACCCACAGGTCGAAAGGAGCTGCGTCCAGGGCCGGGCAGAGGTTGCTGAACTTGCACAGTCTTGTGGTTGGGGTATTGATTCATCCAGAAATAAATTTGCAATCAGATAATAACCCCTGCTTTTAATGTGCATCTAAAATGTTGGCCATGGGTATACAGTTATAATTTTTTTCCACGAGTGATGTGAATGCGAATGATTCAGACCGTGGTGCTACTATGTGTGTATAAGGAATATTTTCTGCCTCTGAATGAAAGAGATCTGAATAAGTGAGTGAGAAATCAGTGACTAGTGGTATATATAGGTTATACTGCTAGCCCTTTAACATATTCCAAAGTATTTCTTTTTATTGATACAGTTGTATAGAACCCTATTCCTTTGGTTTTAAGGGGACCTTCTAATTTTTTTGCAATCTGAAGAGAAGGTGCCATCAAATGGCCTGTCCATAGGGAAGCCTGGACATCCCCAGAAAAGCCAGTAGTTTTCATTTAGGAGTGGTGTTGAACAGCCGCCGCCAAGGACATTGCTCTGCCCAGCGAGTCGGTGGTGTCAAGCCCATAACGAATGGTGAACTTTGCCTCCTCTCTCTAGTCTGATACTGCTTGGAAGAGACTTGCCCAGGCTCCTCTGAAACCCGTGGCAGCACTTGAGCTAACCATTATCCACAAAGTGTGGCCCTAACAGCCCAATAGGCTTACAGTTTTCAGTGACTGCAATGTAAGATTGGCGGAAGAAAACATTTTCTTGCCCACACTATCCAGCCTCTCAGATTCCCTGTCTGGGGGTGTGGAAGGGAAGGTGCCTTGTGAGGTAGAGGCTTGGATCACCAAGCTCTCAGGAGTAGGGTAATTGGTGAGGAATTTTGGGTCACTCGATGCATGAAGGTGGTGGCAGGCTATTATCCAATTCGCAGAAGCCTCTGTGCTGGGCTTGGACCAGGTTCTCAGAAGGACATCAATCAAGGCCTCGTTGAAAGAAAGGAGGGGTTCTGAAGAGGAGACACCTGGCTGCAGGACCTCTCTCAAGATGTTCGTCTTGACTTCCACTGGTTGGAGCTGAAGGTCGAAGACCTCAACTGCCCTTCTCACCACCATAGCATATGAAGCTCCCTCCTCTGTAGCCACCGTAGGAGAAATTATATAACCAAAAGACCAAAAGCAGCAGACAAGGTCAAGCACAACGGATCTTAAAGTTCTTTGAGGTTAGAGTGGTGCAATCACTTCCAACACCCGCTGCTGTAGGATGTACTATTTACCACAATGCAAAGAAACAAAATGGAAGGTGCACTCAAATGAAGTCAGTAACAAAAGTAATTTGTAATTATCTTCTTCTTTATTCAAAAGGTATTCATGAAGCAAAGGCACAGCCAACACGTTTCGTTCCCATTTTTGCCTTAAGGAACTTCGTCAAGGCGAGTTAATATTCCTAAGGGGCAGTATTCGTAAGTCAACCAAAATGAGTAAACCGGAAATAACAGCGTGCTCGCTAGGTCAAGGTTCGTAACCTTAATAGGGAAATTTCAGCCCTAATGTGGAAGGTCACGAGTAGTTCCAGTTGGTGCGGTAAGTTCAGAATGTTGCAAATGCTATTATAAACCCCAAGTAGGAAACAATCCAAGAAGGACGGATCTTGACGTCTTAGTTTACCTCTAAGACGACAGCACGATGTAAAATAGTCCAATGTTAACAGAAGTTCATAGTATGTGTCCCACTAACGTAGAATGAACGCTAAGGGACAGGTAGTGACCCAAATCAAGAATTGAAGTAGCGATGCCGCACCTGTGATAGGGTCCCGGCTCCAAGTACCGTCAGCGGAAGAGGCGTCCTACTGTTTGCATTGTAGGAAAAATTAGGCCAGAATTTGGTGAGGTATCCAGTCAACTGGCTTCACCCAATTCCTCATACTAGCCCATTGCGTGCTTACGCTGGTCTTTTAAAGAGTCCAGCGACCCCTCCCAATCTTCTTCCAATCCTAGCCTTTCAAAATAAGGCAGAGGAACTGACCTAGGACACAGGGGTGCTGTAGACACTAATCTGGCTCTTGGTCATCGAAGATGAGAATGGGGTGCTGTTGGCGGCGGGAGTTTTAACGCAGGGGCCTTGCGAGAAGGTCGCAATGGCACGAACAGCGCTGATACGGATCTACCACAGGCACTGATCCACATCAACCCCCAGATCCATTGGGGGCATCAGCGACGGTGTCAGAGACGTCGGTGCGGAACCCAATGGAGCCCCTCTGAGCCTCCGGTGCTGGAAGGCTCGCCGGGAGGGTCAGGTCGCCCAAATGTTATGTTATGTTATGTTAAGGTTTTGTTAGAGCGCACAGCTGCCCCAGCTAAGGGGCGTCCCGGCGCTGACCGTATCATTGTACCAGTAGAGGAGAAACTGAAAGAAGAAACCTTAAATCAGAGGAAAAAGATAGGTCTTAATGGCTTTCCGAAATGGGAGCAGCTCATCGATACTACGAATAGATGCAGGCAAAGAGTTTCACAGTTTTGCCGCCAGCAGTCGAAAGGAACGCCCTCCAACACGGCAAAGTCTGAACTTGGGTGTATTTACCAGATGTTGACCCAAGGAGCGCAAGTTATGCTGAGGAGTATACGAAGTTAAAAGTGGGCGGAGAAGCTCAGGGCTGGCACCTTTCAAAATTTTAAATGCTAAACAAAGTGTCTTAAACTGGATTCTAGCATGAATCGGCAGGCAGTGTAAAGCTCTAATAGTGGCTCTAGCAGAACATCTGCGAGGCAGTCCGACAAGAGCTCGGGCTGCCGAGTTCTGAACTCGCTGTAGACGTAGAATCTCAGCTTTATTTGCGCCCAAAAGTAGCGAGCTGCGTAATCCAAGCGCGATAGAATTGTGGCCTGGATGATAAGCTGCCGAACAGGCGCACTAAAAAACTTCAGAATAGGGCGAGGCCTCTCAACAAGCCCACACATGTCGCTGCCACCTTCTTCGTGTGGCACTGAAAATTGAGATCTGCGTCTAGCCACACTCCCAAGTTCTTGACCACTGGCTTGGCTGCAGGCATAGTGCCCAAGGAAGCTGGCCACCAATGTTCGTTCCAAAGGGAGGTGTTTTTCCTTACCAGCATCACCTCGGTTTTAGTGGCATTCAATTGAAGACAATTTTCAGCCATCCATTGGGCAACTGCGGTCATCCCATCTCTGAACCTAGTGGCAGCGGCAGAGGGACCTTCAGCCAAGGTGACAATCAGCTGAGTATCGTCAGCATAAGAAACTAACGTTAGGCCCCACTCTCTTGCCACAGCCGCGAGAGGTTGAACATAAAGATTGAACAACGTCGGGCTCAACGCAGAGCCCTGCGGAACCCCTTGGCAGATGGAATGAGCTTGAGATAGAAAAGGTGGTGCCGAGACCCGGAAGGATCTGTCCGTCAGAAATGCACGGAACCATTCCAGGGCCTGATCCATGATCCCATATGAGGCACAAGGCATCATAGAATTCTTTAAGCTGGTCAGCGCGGAGCCGACCCCGGCGCAGGTTCCACAGAATGAAGTATATAGCGTTCAGACTCCTTCAAAATATCGGTCGACAGATAGGTAGAAATTGAAGTACGCTTCGACTTCTTATGTTTCCTATGCCTCATACCTGACCGACCGGAAGACTTCGAGCAGGAGGACGAGGACTTAAGACTCCCAGACCAGTTCCTCGACCTTCCTATCAATCGGGACCGAGAACGAAACCTCCGGGGCGATTAGCGTGGAGCCGAGCGCCAGGCCACAAGCAGCTTTAGGGCCCGTTCCCTAAAAGCCTACAGAGCCATGGCCCGGCAGTCGGAGCACAATTTCGAGTCTTGGTCGCGCTCCAGGTACTAGAGACAAATTAAGTGTGGATCCGTCACCTGCATTGCGCGATGGCAGGCACCGCACAGTTTGAATTCAGAAAACGTCTTTGACATAGTGAAAAAAACCTACACACCACAAATGGTTGATAAAACGTCAAAGAAAGCCTGCCAAAAGGTGACAGAGGTTAGCCCTCTTTACGAATCTGACCTAGCTGGCGTGGAAAGAAGAGAACGGACATCAGGGCGCCGAGGTGGCGCCTATATAGGTGATGACACCGATGACGTCACGTGGAAATGACCAACACCACCTACCGGCACACAAGGGTATTACTCAAGCAAAAGTGTTCCTGATCCTGCCTGACGCCTGGGAAATTCTAAGGTAAGGAATCTGTGGATAGATGTCTCTATCAGATGAAAAGTTTTAAGGTCCAGTCTAACTCCCAGGGAATATTCTAAAGCGGAGGGATCTATTGTTAGAGGTATCCATCAGAAAAAAGCTCAATATTGTTTTCAATTTCAGCTCTACAGCAAAACCATCTTTAAGTTTTCAGCAATTTAAGTCTGTGCTATATTCTCAGCTTAGTTTGCTGCATAGTAGGGCTTTTGGTGTTACTCATTTTAAAAATTTGAGTAACAATGTATCATTTCAGATTTAACTAACAGTGAAAAAAGAATTCCATTTTCCGAAAAATTCTGAAGAAAAAAAATGATCAGAATGATGACCCTGAATCCGTGAGCGGTTACATTCGTTAAATTATGTCTAAGAAACATGGCATAATAAATATAATTCTGTGTGTTTAAATGAATGGTGAAGATAGAAAGTACACAATCCCTGTCACCAGCTAGGAAATGGAAGACAGTTAAGATGAACAGCATGGCAAGGTTGGATCAAATCAAGTCAAGTTAAAAGCCTCTTGTTTAATTTGGCCATAATGAAAAGGAGAACATGGCGAAAAATATAATGCTTTTACTATTGCATCGATCAGCTGAAAAAATTTGTGCCATCCAATCTCTGGATTTGTTTGAGTTTTATGGGATATAATGGCTATGGCATTATTTATGGCATAACTGGAAATAAGGTATGGGGAATAACCCTGTACGCAAGATCCAAAGTGTCAGGTAGCTGTAGATATTAAAGGTCATTAAAACTTCATAGAAGGATATCATCAGTAACCTCATGAGACTAGACAACAAATGAGAGACCTGGAAATAATCTGAAGCTGCATCTCATATATTGGCATCTTTCGCAAGTCAGGCATGTTGGTCAAGCTCATGCAGGGTGTTTCCAGAAATAAAATCAAGTCTTCAGCACAGCTGACCTATGGTATGCTTACCATGATGAAAGGCTAGATATAAACACATGGCACCCTTGTGGTGACTACCCATGTGATAATCAGGAGTGCAATCTGAGGGAATATTGCTGGCCAGGAAACTGGCATCCTGTGAAACAACTCTGAGCACTGGAGAAGTTGGAATCATTTTTTCAGTGGATGTATGTATTAGATAAGTCCAAAGATAATTCTGAGATGCAAGTTGCATTATTAGAATCAAGCATATTATCATTACCTGCCTAGCCACTGCCAGGTCAGCGAAAATGGTTTTAGAGATACAGTGCTGTTTCAAAACTACACGAGAAGAGGCCATAGCTGTACTATAATTAAAGACACTAACATATTTCAGACTTACAACACTATTGGGCAGTTTTAACTGTTGTTGAATGATCAAAGTCGTGGCCAACAGCACCAGGCATTTGTACTGACAGTATGCAAGCAGAACAACAGTGGGAAGGCACTCCATGTTCATGGACACATTCTAAAAGGAATAGCTAGATGTGGGGCTACAAGTTAGACACTGCAACAATATCTAAACTAATCTTCACTATAACCAGCATCAGAATAACAGGAAATCTTCCATTCAGACCTTGTAAGCCTATTCAATACCTTGATGTAATTGATTGTATCTAGAAGAAAGAGGATATAGCTAGCTTAGAGGATGGTTCTTCAGATGATAAATACCAGGTGATATTAAATCAGCAAATGTTAAGTCACCCCAACCCTAGGTGTTTCACTACACAGCTACTACTTGGTCCAAGATGGTCCAGCCTTTGCCAGCACAGAGGAGAGTCTTCGGAGGTAGAACTCTCTTGTATACCATGCTTGGGATGCTACCCTGCGACAAGTCTATAAGAAACATGTTGGCTATAAAGATCAGTTACTATATATTTGCAGGGGAAAATGTATGCTTATCTATCCCTACAGACATATCTGGGTGATGGCAGGAATATTAAAATACTGTTATGATATGCAAATAACAAAAGCAATGCTTGTTTTGACAAGACAGAGCAGATCTGAAGCACTAGAAACAAAAATTGCATTACTTCATCATCAGCCATAACCGTTCCTAACTATCTGATGCTTACGAATTTAAAGTAGAAAGAACATGGAAGGAGCAGGTCACTGTGATAATACTAAAGGACAGTGATGTCCTTTAATATTATCAGAAATTATATCAAATTACAGTATATTTGCTTTGGCATTAGAAAAATAAGTCATGAACAGAGAGCATTTACATCCGTAATAACAGCAATATGAACACTGATGACAGGTCAAATATATCTGAAACAAAATAAAAAAGTATTATTCAAAAGTGGAAATAATTGATCAGACCTGTTGTCTTAATCCATAAAATATAGCAATTGGGTCGGCAGATTGTGGCTGTGCATCTTCTCCGTACAAATAGATATCATCTTGCACACTCTGAGCTGGCCAGAACCCTAAGATGCCACGTGCTTTCAACTTCTTTTGGCAAATCAAAGTCTTGAGCATGTTTTGGGCATCGTTGTAAACCCTCTTCGCTTCTTCTCCTATGGATGAAAACAATGTTGAATGGTCTTAATGCAAGCACCCAAAATCAATGTATTGCCATGAAATGTTAAACATGCACCATTCTGCAAATGTTTGCATGTTTAGTAAAATACAGATTAACACCCTATTTCAACTGCAGTGTCCTTACAAATCTATAAACCTAGCAAGAGCAGGAGGGTTAAAGTTCAAAGATACATTTCAATTAAGTTTGGACTGGTAAAATGCACCTTTAGTTACATCTTCTCTTATGGCAATAACATTTTAATTTAAATAGAAATCGGGCACTGTACTCTATTACAGAAGTTAATAACGGAATTTGGGGCCATATGTATCAAGATTAGTAATTGCGATTTCAAAGATGCCATTTTAACGGGGGGTGTGGCTTGGACGGCAGCGGCAATGACTGCCTGATCACGTCGCTCGGCAGACAGAGGAGTGATCAAGGCTATTTTCAGGGGTCTAATCGCCGCACTTGCAGTGGAGAAGACCGGGTTTTTACTCCCCTCGACATGTAGCACACTTTGGTGCCACTAATTCCAAAGTATCTGCACAGCGGTAACTATTCGCAGCACCGTATCCAGCGACTTGCGGACCAGAGTCGAGAGACCTCAAGATGGCGGGGCACTGCCGGGAGAAGCTTCTCTAGCCCCGACACCTAATCCGGGCTCTGCTGGCCCTGTGACGATCGGAACTGCGGCGCTCCACTGCTCTTCCCCAGCGACTCAGAAGGTGGGTGATTTTAGTATTAAATCTTTTTATTGAAAAAATTTAAATTGCAGCACATACAAAGCAATATTATCAATTGCAGCCATCACTTCGTTACCATAAATCAGTGACAGAAGGGGAAGAAATGAGTTGTTCAAGTCAACCATGCCAGTTGTAGTTTGCGCTGCATCAGGATAATCTGTGCTAACATCAAAACTTTTAACTGTAGAAAAGAGAAACAAAGAATCAACGGAAACCCTCCTTGCCCTACTCTTCCCCACCCCACACCCGTGTTCCAAGTCCACCATTCATAACATTCATACCATCGCCACTCTCAGTTCCCCTCCGGATGTTCCACATTAGCGAGGCGTAGCAGCCGGAGGTATTGGGGACCTGTAACCTCATGGAACTCCAAGGCCAGTAGGGACATAAAGGGTTGCCATAGCTCTGCATATCTGGACCCCTCTCCTGCTAAGGTCAATGAAATCTTCTCCGTCCCGAGCACATGCCATAGGCGATGAAGCCAGCCCTTGAATGTAGGAATATGTGCGGTTCGCCAGTATGCAAGTATGTTCTGCATTGCAGAGCCCAGCACGATAGCCATCAGACGACCTCTGCGGGAGCGTAGAGGGTATGTCAAAGGATTCGGGAGTCCCAAGAGGACATATGAGGGGAGGTGCGGAATCTCAGTCTCAAAATGCGTATCTATCTAGTCCAGTATTTGCTTCCAGTAGGCTTGGAGATGAACACAATCCCATAGTAAGTGGACCAATGTACCCACCTGCCCGCAACCCCGCCAGCATGTAGCCTCCCTGGAGTGATCCATCGCGTGTAGGGGTGTAATACCAATATATTGGGATTTTAGTGAGAGTGTCAGTGAGCCCCATGTGATACGCTGAATGCCTCGCTCTATAAAATACTCCCTCCCATTCTTTATGGCTAGGTGTCCTACCTAACTCCTTCTCCCAGCGTGCCTTGCCAGTGCTATAGGTATGAGTGTGTTTAGCCAGCAGCATTTTATATAAATCTGAAATTAAGTTCTTATCCGTCGTACGAGTAATCAGCCAACGTTCATAGGGCAGGAGGTGCCTATCGGCCGTTGGGCGCACCTGTTCACTGAGTGCCCAATGTTGCACTTGGAGGTAGCCTAGCCTCTCCGTCTCCGGCATCTCGTACGTTTGCCGGAACTCAGTGAAAGGCATCACCCCCTCTTCCGAATACATGTGAAAAAGTTATCGGCAACCAGCCGGCCGCCTCCTTGCATAGTTCACCAAGTTAGTACCTGGCGTAAAGTCGGGGTTCTCCATCAAGGGGTTGAGTGGTGACTGGAAAGTAGTCAGTTCGTGTTTGGCGTTGGTTTGGTCCCAAACTTCCATGGACACCCGTGTGATATGAGATGCATAAAGATTAGGGGGCCGATGTTGTTTTTGGAGAAATGGAATTTTCTGTAGAGGTCGGTCGGCCACTGCTTGGTCCTGGAACAGCCAGTGTTTCTCGGACTCCCATCTACTCCATTCCACCAGGAGACGCAATTGCGCTGCCTGGAAGTAAAGCAAAAGGTCCGATATCCCAATCCCCCCCTCCTCCGGCAGAAGCATCGCCAGTCGCAGTTTGAGGCGCGGCTTTCTCCCATTCCAGATGAACTGGGCCAGTTCTGATTGAGTTTGTTGTATCCAGCCAGTCGGTGGACGGAGCGGAATAGTGCGGAACAGGTATAAAATGTGGGGGAGAACAGTAATTTTGACCGCAGTTATCTTGCCCAACCACGACAGCGGGTAGTGCTTCCACCTCCCCAGTTCCCTCCTAATCTTCTGCCGCAGCAGGGTATACTTAAGATTAACTGTGTCAGCGAGCGAGGGAGCCAATTGAATCCCTAGATACGGGATAGCCCCAGTTGCCCATTGAATGGGGAGCGTGCTTTGCAAGTGCTCCCTAGTAGGCTTCTTCAGAGACAGATCGAGAGCCTCCGACTTTCCTGTGTTAACTTTGAAGCCAGAACATTGTGCAAAGAGTTCCAAATCTGACAGGCAGGCAGGCAGTGATTCTCGCGGGTTAGACAGAGAGATCAGGACATTATCAGCGTAGAGGCTGATTGTTTGGCCATAACCCCCAAATTTGATACCCGCCACCTATGGGTTAAACCGCAGTTTCTGCGCTAAGGGCTCCATGTAGAGGGCAAAAAGGAGGGGTGACAACGGGCATCCCTGCCTAGTGCCTCTCTCGATGGGGAACCGGGGGAACGTGTACCCATTAACTCTCACTGCCGCCGTCGGAAACTTGTAACAGTTCAGCACATATTTGCGGAACTTTGCACCCAGACCCACCTTCTCTAAGACTTTCTCTAGATAGGGCCAATGCACCCTATCAAACGCTTTTTCAGCGTCAATAGCTAGCATTAAAAATTCTCCGCTCGTTCGGGTCACTTTTTCAATAAGGTGTAGGACCCGCTTCGTATTGTCAGAGGTTTGCCGTTCCGGGATAAAACCGGCTTGATCCGGGTCGACTAGGCCACCCATATGGGGTGCGAGCCGGGCCGCCAGGATCCCCGTGTACTACTTCAGATCCACATTAAGGAGCGAGATGGGGCGATATGCACCACATTGCGACTTATCTTTCCCCCGGTTTAGGATGACAGCTATAAAGGCCTGTAAGAGGTCTCCTGGTATGGCCCCCAGCTCAGAGAAGGTATTAAAAAGGTGTGTAAGGAGGGGGACGACCTGCGTGCACAAGGTCTTCTAAAAAAAATGCCGGAAAACCATCCGGGCCAGGCGACTTGGCCACCTTAAGGCATGAGATGGCAGAGATAACCTCTTCCAACCGGATGTCGCGTTCCAGATGCTCCGCCTGCTCCTTCGTGAGGGCGGGTAACGGCACCGCAGCAAGGAAAGCATCCGCATCTGAATCCCTCAAGGGAGCACTGGTGTAGAGATCAGTGTAAAAGTCACTAACGGCCATCGCGATTCCAGGGTCGCACCTGCCTTCCGGCCGCAGAATTTCCCGACCCGCTTGTTGTTGGCGAGCTTCACGCAACTTTTGGGCTAACAGTCGTCCACACCTATCCCCTTCCGTATAATAGGCATGTCGGAGTCTCAACGCCGCAAATTCCGCCCTATCCTGAACCATAGCCGCCAGTTGCTGCCTTACCGCTTTAAGTTGCCGCCAGATACGTGGAGCACCTGAACGTTGGCGCATTTGCGCCAACACCTTCGTGCATTGGATGAGTTCTTCCAATTTGCGACTGCATTCGACGTTATCTGCCGCGGAGATTGCAATAAATTCCCCCCTGGGGACCGCTTTCAGTGCCGCCCACTGTGTAGCGAGTGTGGTGTCTGTGTTGCTGTTGTGGGAGAGGTAATCCGCAATAACGCACTGCACTCTCATGACTACCTCTTTGATGTGCAATAAGGTCTCTCTGAGCTGCCATGTTCGCTGTGCGCGCAGAATTGGCGGGAAAGCAAGCACAACTGTCACCGGGGCGTGATCAGAGAGGGAAGCCACCCCGATCTCCACTTCAGTTGCTAGCGCCTGTAATTAAGTCGAAGCCAGCAAGTAATCCAAGCGTGCGTATGTTTTGTGGGCATTAGAGTAATATGAGTATGCACGCCCCTGGGGGTGGAAGCTGCGCCATAAATCAGTAAGACCCAGGTCATGAAGACAAGCTAGTCCCTCCGCAGAGAAAGCGCCAGTTTGCGAGGAGCGCTGACATGATCTATCTAGGATATTGTCAAAAACCAAATTTAAGTCCCGTCCCAACAGTATGTGGTGATCTGGAGTGTCAGTAGCTTCAGTGAGGGCAGAGTGAAAGAACCTCTCTTGGTCTTCGTTAGGAGCATAGATGGAGCCAAGAGTAAATGTGTAGTCCCCCAGCGCGAACCTGTAAGTCAACAACCTGCCCTTTATCTCAGCCTCCTTCTGTATGATCTTGCCCTTAAACCCCTGGGCCACCAGAATAGCCACTCCCGCCGTTTTACTAGGCCCTGAGGAGAAAAACTGATGTGGGAACTTTCGGGACCGAAGGCGGTGGCAATCCTTCTGCAAAAGGTGCGTCTCCAGCAGGAGACAAATGTCTGCCTGTGAGTGCTCTAAACAAGAAAGGACTGCCTTGCGCTTCACTGGATAGTTCAATCCCCTTACATTTAAAGGGAGTATCTTAAGGTCCGTGGTCACCATCTAGTCTCACAGGTGGACAAAAAGCGAGGAACCTCCCTAAGGCTGCAAAACCTAAAAGGTAAGGGCATCAGCTTCCCCACAAGGACCAGGATTCACGCCTCAATCGCAACCCCAAACACACTGTGGACAAGGAACACCAAACCCTCCCTTCTTCCCCCCCTCCGAAAAGAAACTACCCCCCCCCCCAACAAGAAACCCAATGTTCAAAAACCCATTGCCCATCATCCGTATGTGATTGGGAATGTAATACAGTGGGGTGACTTAATCAATTTGCTACAGCCCCACCTCCCACCGACGACCTGGCCAGAAAAACAAGCAGACAAACGGCCTAGTAAAAGGTTAACATAAAAGTCAGCAGGGATGGGGCGAGGTCAGCTCAGCCGAGACTGGTTCTACTGCAGCGCATTGTCCGTCCTTAATCTCAGCTGCAGGGGGCTTCCTTAATCGGCGCAGCCTACCTTGCTGGCGCCACCGTGGCCTTGCGTCATCCAATTCCATGGCGTGGCCCATTGACTCGTTCTCCTCCACTGGTGGGTCGATACCCAGAAGGCGGCACGCTTCCGCCAAAGACCGAAGCTGATAGAGCTTATTGTCCAGCTTGAATACCAGACGGAATGGATGGCCCCAACTGTAGGAGATGTTACGCTGTTGGAGGTATGCCGTGATGGGTTTGAAGGGTCTGCGCTTCTGCAAGGCAAGGGCAGATAAGTCCTGGAATAGCACTGGAGATTGGTTTCTGAAGGACAGGGGGTGTAGCTGCCGGGCTTTCTGGAGGATGTCTTCCTTCGTGCGGTAGTCCTGCACACAAGCCAGGATGTCCGGCGGAGAAGTCGACGTAGGGCGCGGAGGTCCCACTCTGTGTACTCTGTCGAGTCGGAGTTCGGTCTCCAAAGGGCGCCCCAAAATGTGATTGAAAAGTTCTTGTGAATCCGAACAGATCTTTCGTGTCTTTGATCAGCATCACTCCCCGGATCCTTACATTATGTCGACGAGAACGGTTCTACAAGTCTTCTAGGTGTGTTTGTAGGTCTACTTGTTGGTCATGGATCCGCAAAATCTCCTGCTGTAGCGCCTCAATTTCTGTATCTCTCCCGTCCTGCTTTGTTTCCAGCTCTGCCACATGCTCCCCTATGCCGTCCACATCTCTGAGGACCTCTTTGATCTCCTCTGTGAATTATTTTTTTAGAGTTTGGATATCGTCCCGCAGCATAGTAACCAGTAATTCTAAGAAGGGCTTTGTGATGGGTTCGGAGCCGTCCGCTTGATCCGCGGCGGGGCGAGCAGCGCTCGCCGCCATGTCCTTGAGTTATTGACTTGCCTGGGCCTTGGCGAACAAGTCCTTCACCGTTTTATCTTCGCGGACCCTTGAGCTGGACAGAGCGCACCCCACGTACCCCAGGAGTTACTCGTCAGCGCCACCCCTCACCAGTTCCACTCACAAAGTTCAGGTAGCCTGGTAGGCCGCTCACCCTTCTCAGAAGCGCTCTTCCGCCGAGTGTGGCCCCGCCGTGTACCTCAGGGCGAGCTATGCAAGATCAGCTCGCGGCTCCAGCGTATGTGACCCCCAGGACTCTCCGGCTTATGCGAATGTGCGCCGAGTCCACCGCCAGGCACTCCCCGTGTCTTCATCTGTTAATCCCCCACTTGTGACCCAGTCCGTGCGCTAGGCCATACCGCTGAGCAATCTGCCATCCACTGCAGGCTCACCAGCTGTCCCTGGCTCTCTCGAGGGCCCCCAGCCGGACCAGCGAATCTCCTCTTGCCCGGGTCCAGTCCCGAGACCAGCGCGGTCAACCAGCTACCAGGGTGGTCCACCCCTCTGCCTCCGCCAACCTCCCTGGAACAAATTGCAGGCAGAAAAATCCTGGAAATGGGCGCAGGCCCCATCCAGCACTCAGGGGCTCCCTAGGACCAAGACCTCAGCCTCCACGCTCTCCAGATCATGTTGCACACTGCGGACCTCCACCCAGAGTCCAAGGCCCCCCTCAGTCCTCTCCTCAGTCTGAGTCTCCACTCCCGGCCTGTGCTGTGCTGGGCCTCTGAACTCCTCCTCTAATGGCCAGCCACTCTGCCCCGCATCCCTGGGCACTCCGCAGGTCTCCTCTCGGCTCCTCCTAGGACCGAGGCAATGGCCACAGCCTGTGAACTGCCTCTAATTTCCCCAGGAGATCCCCCGGCTCCGCCAGTACCCCAGGCTATGACCGATCTCCTCCGTTCGCAGCTGCGAGGCTGGAGGCTGGAGGCCGCCAGCACCTCCCACTGTCAAGTCTTGATGGGCCCACTCCAGCTTCCACCCCGTACTGGCATGGGAGGACCTAGACACCACCACTGGGCCCCTGATCACGCCGCGCCGCAGCCAGCCTCAGAGCCCCTGCCGGTCCGTCCGCTCCGGGCCCCGTCCCGGGATCGCGGCTCCGCGGGAAATCTCCTACTACCAAACAACAGGTTTCTCCGCTCAGTCCCAGGGCGGGGGTCCGCACTCCTGGCCACCTGCTCAGTCTCCCACGGCCACCGCTGTCAATCACAGCACTCCTCGGCCCATCTGCAGTGGCCGGTTGCGAAGTAGGCCTCCTCTGTCCACGGCCTAGCCCAGCGCCAAAATGGCGGCCCGCACAAGACCGCTGTGTCTCCGCGCTCTCTCACCGAGGACCCACCGAATCTCCAATGCTCCAGCCGCTGTGGTACCGGCGGCCCTGATGCCCCTTCTGCGTCTCTTCTGGCAGCGCGCCACCCGGCAGGCTCTGTCTCACAGGCTCCCTCACGCTCACCTCCGGGCCCGCGACAAAATGGCGGCCGCAGCCCAGCCTCCCGGCTCCACTTCGGTCCCCAGTCTCGGGGGGCCGCCCGGCCACCACAACCGGGCCCCTCTGTCGCTCACCGCGCAGCTCTGGTGTCTGCGCACGGACCCACCATCCCGGCTGGGGCGATGTGCAGACTCTCGGGCCGCTCTACGCCCGGTCAGTGTTTCTGGCTACTCCTTTGCCCCGAGAGCCACGGAAACCATTGGCTCGCCTGCCGGTGTGAAGACGCCACTCCAGCCGCCGCCACAGCCTCAAGGAGCCGCCCTGCGCAATCAGGACCACTCCCCAGCATCGAGACAGGGCCGACAGTCACAATAACGGCCCCTAAGCCAGTGCTAGATCAGGCCGTCAGCGGGAGCCTCAGAGCAGGAAGTCTGCTCACGCCGCCATATTGGCCGCGCCCCCCCAGGTGGGTGATTTTAGAGCGATTAAGCAGCAGCAACAACCGTTGCAAGGGACACAATTCTGCTCCCCCACCACCCGATGCCAGAAACTCAAAATGGTGGATGATCATTAACAGCGCGAACTTTCAATAAGCTTCAATAAGTAATACAGCTTCCATGGAGTCCAGCGTTCTTGTGGGGCGTACACGTGTACTGAGTTGGAGCTCTGCATTTAACCCTGCCATTTAACCCCCCCACCGCGTGCCTTCAAATAGAACTAGCATGCAAAGGTCAGTAGGACTCTGACTACCCACTGCTCCTATCACAAAATGGAGGCAATGGCGGCAGCTGTGGACCCACGATACACCCCCATGCCTGCAGTCTGACTGCCTTCCAAAGAAGTGGCTGCGCAATCCACTGCTCCATTTTGGCTCCTGATGTATGAATAGCGCACAAGTGACGGTGATGCGAGCCGACCCGGGGATGTATCCGCAGCCTTGGCAACAGCTCTACAGCCCAACGGCTCACGAGTCCCACGAGACCCACAGCCAACATCAACTGCCATTAAAGTAACACCATTAATGCCTCAAACACCCTTAAATGCATTAAGGAAACACCATTTATGCCTTGAGGAATGTCGTAGGAGCTCTCGCTGATTGCCTGCACATACAAAGCCCAATCACCTCTTTAGCTTAATCTTTTAATGAGACGCTCTCACCCGGACCTCAACGGGGGTTACACCCATTAGCCCTCGACATCGCAGCGCCTGAAGGGGAGAATCTCGATATCCCAGCGCCTTAAGGCCACCATGCAGTTCTAGTCTGATGCCGCCCAGTTGAGATCTAATGTTGATACTACGCCCTGATACTCTAACCTTGCTGATTTGGAACGACTCAGGAACGGCGCAGCAGCTGATAGCAGGGGGATGTAGAGAGGGCAGACTAGAGAGAGAGAGAGTGTACACCAGTGATCACCAGCGGAGAGTGGACACCAGTGGTCACCAGAGGAGAGTGGACACCGGTAAACATTATCGGAGCAATAGAGTGGTCACCAGCGATTCCTTTCGACAATAGCGTCAGTCTCATCAGTTCTTCCCCGCAGTCGGCCCCACCATGCCTGTCAATGGCGGACAGAGAAGCAGACTCAACAACAAAAAGGTGCGTCCAGAACCCTCTCCCTCAGAATCTCTGATCAAAGCCAGGTCAGACTTGACCAGTACTATGGACATGATCTTAAAAAAGCTAGCAGAAGTCCATGATCTAGCTCAATTTACAAAAAGCAACACGGACACTATGCAACTAGAACTTACAGCAATCCGGGCGGATATGAGCACTATGAATAAAAGCATCCACAAAGCGGAACAACGCATAAGTGATGTGGAAGACAGGACCTTCCAGTCATCCAAAATCATAAAGCAACTCCAAAGCACCACGAATGATCTCAAACGACAAAACACTGAATTAGAGGACCGCAATAGGAGAGGAAATATACGTATATTTGGTGTTCCAGAGAACGCAGAGAAGGATGCAGGTTCTTGTGTGGCCTTCCTCGAAGCTTGGATAACGATGATCACAGGGATCACATTCTAACACGGCCTGGAACTAGACAGAGCACACAGAATACCAACTTTCAACGTCCAGGGGAAGAAAGGCCCTCGACCCTTGATCTGCAAACCACTCCGATACCAGCATGCTGAGGCCATTTTGCAGTTCGCCTGGAAAAACCATCATGTCAATTGGGAAGGTCAACGCATAATATTCACCCAAGACTATTCTAAGGAAACCGTTGAAACGAGAGGGATAAACTGGAGGCGAAAGACATTAACTTTTCTTTTGCAGGTCCTTTAAAGTTCAAAATCATTGAAAATGGCAGACCACATCTCTTCTCAAGCCCTCACGATCTTGCACGCCATCTAGAAGGATCCCCATCACAAAGCATGGACCTGTCCAGCGGTACCTCCAACAAAAGAAAAAAGGAGATCCTGGACTCATCGATCCCCTTTTCTGCCTGGACAATGTATACCACTGGTACTGTGCGTGTTGCAATCATTGTCCTCTTGTTAGCCAAATGGCTCCCTAGACTAATTCCTGTTAACAGAATGTTGAAGTTTGCCAAACAGACATCACATCAATACATGCCATCAAAAGGGCTATTTGCCATCTAGGTCTTTTCTAGGTTCTGAGGTAGAACACCGCTTTGGGCTCTATATATTGATAGCTATGTACTTCACTACATCTTCACCGCTAGCCATGTTAATTCTACCCAAAGTCGCTTTAGGGTGTTTGTTACCTCAAGTTACCTCTAGTGTTTGTATTTACCACGTTCCTTGATAGTTACCACACCTAAACTATGGTGTAGTTTCAACCCACGATTCCCCTGAAAATTAAGGTTTCATATATTTCCTCTGTGCCGTCTATAGACGGTACTGCCGTTGCAGGTCCTGTGTTCGAATCTTCTTGGGGGGAGAGGCTGGGCGGGGAGGGAGAGGAGGGATGGGGAAGTAAGGTGTGGGAGGGGCGGTGGAAGGGGAGTTGGGGGTAAATGCGGTACTGGTTGTTTCCCTTTTATTTGTTTACTGTTCCTTATATCTTAGCGACAGCACCACTTTTGTAGTACCACACGAGTCATACACAGAGTGCAGGCTCCTATCCAGACCTCATATCTGTTACTGTAGGGAAGGAAGTTCACAAGTGATTAGTTCCATCCCTTGCTGCGGTTACTTTGCAAAGGGGGACATTCTAAACACTGTCTTCCAAATGGTAGATATCAGATTGTCATCCACCCCCCTAGTGATCAACACCCTCTAGATGACTCAAACTAAATCCCTGGTAGAAAATCTCAACATAGTCTCTCTGAACGTCAAGGGACTTAACCATCCAGTGAAAAGACGGAAGGTCTTGGACTACCTAGCAAAATCAAAAGGGGACGTCATCCTACTCCAAGAGACTAAACTCTCAGAGGAGGACATAGGTTTTATAAAACTCAACTGGGCCTCACACACTCTTTGCTCCTCGGCCGTCCACAAGAAAACAGGGGTGATCACCTTAGTCTCCAAAAAATCTACCATTGCTATTACCTCATACACTCACGACGCAGACGGTAGGTTAATAATCACCCACATGACGAGAGATGAAGACCCCATCCATGTGGTAAACATTTACGGTCCCAACTCTGACGACCCAGACTTTTGGGAATCTGTCTCATCCTCTACAGAGAAGATACCACAAGATGAACTCTTGATTGTAGGCGGTGACTTCAAACTCCCGCTAGACCCCCTAATAGATCGCCAATCCAAATGCTCATACCAACCGTCCCGCTCCCACAAGTCACTCTTACGCATGTGCTCCAAATTTAACCTAAAGGATTCCTGGCGCCTTCAACACCCGGATGGGAGGGACTATACATTCTACTCAACTCCACATAATTCTTACTCCAGAAATGACTATATTCTAATATCTAGCCCCTACACACACTGTTAGAAATGGCGATTTCCGGTTGGCTAAGGCTTGCGCAAAAGCCAGGCAGAAACCATCACTCTAGTCAGGGCAAGGGAGTTACACGCCAAGGATAACCCCTGCTCACCCTCTAGGTAATGTGACACGAGCAGTAAAGCTAATCCCGGAGGCAATGTAGGTTAAGTATTTGCGCATGCACCCCCAGCAACAACATCCAAGGCCCCCCACAAAAGGTACTCCACACAAGGTTATATATAAAAATAGCCTTTGTATTATACCAAACACATTAGATAAGAAACACACATACTTTACAATGTGCCATAGGCACGGGCAGAATTTACAGGGGATTATATACATGGGACAGGGCCACATGGACCACTGTCAGGAATAAGCACTTTTAGAACTAGCACTTGGTAGAATCAACACTTTTAGAACATAGAACATATATTAACGGGCGGCGGGTACGGACCGTACCTTCCCTTAGGGTTGCGCAGGACAATGTGGGTGACCTCCTCCGGCAGACCGGAGCGGGCGGGAGGCGGCCAGTACGCTACAAGCGTGTGGGCATTTCTTGCCTCCCTAAGGGGGCTCCGGGCTTTTTCAGAGGCTGGGGCGACACAAGGTGTGCGGGACAGAGGAGGAGGGGGGCAGGGTGCGGGCGGCCCAGCGAAGCGGACGCGCCTCAGAGGAGAGCGGCGGGACTCGAGGCGGGGGTGGCCAGGCACGGGCTTCAAAGGGGGGCGAGCGAGGCACACTTCAGGCGGGGCTGCGACGGCACCGGGAGGTCAGACAAGTCCCAGCAACTTGGCAGGGAAGGCACAATAGAATCCACTGGTTCTGGGATTCTGGTCAGGGGGCGAGCTCAGTATCAAGCCCTTGGAGATAGTTTTAATCACCAAATAGCAAATGTAGCACACAACCAGTAACCACTGGTAAAAGGTAAGTACCACCTACGCAACCCTAACCACCTTAGGAAAAAATCACGCAGGGAACCATGAACTCACTAGCATAACTATACTAGGAACAACAACCACCTAAGCATAAAAATACATTTAGGGGTATAGGCAAGAAACTTTACACATGATGCATAAAAACACATTCAGAGGTGTCGGAACACAGGATGCGCAAAACATACTACACACAGTACATTTCCTAACACCCCAAGCATTAGCGCATGAATCATGATGTCACATAAATCACATTAGCACAGAAATCACATGTAGCCCATAACTCACATCAAGGTCCAGGTTGCGCCACTGTGCCAAAACCTAAACGTAGCAGCTGTCCACAACTTGCTGGGCAGCTGAGGATAGGGACAGAACAGAGCCTAAACGCTGCAGCTGGCACTAAGTGCTGAGCAGCAGGGGAAGGCCAAGGTAGGGATGAAGGAGTGCGTCTCACTCCTAAGTCCAGAGACATGTCCCTAAAAAGATAAGAGCCTAAACGGTGCAGCTGCCCACTACTTGCTGGGCAGCTGTGAATGATAACTGCGACAGGGGCTCTCGCTAGCCCTACAGAACAAAGATGCGCCAAGATGTAGGAGCCCTCTAGGCTCTAGGAATACAAATTGCGCACATGGGAGCCCTCCAGGCTCTTCAAACAGCTGTGCCCCCAAAAGGTGGGAGCCTTCTAGGCTCTAAACAAAATGTGTGCATCTCAGGGAGCCATTCTAGGCTTGGGAGGGAATAAGGCGCCAACCGGTGGAGCCACACGTGGCTCAGTGACTACATAAACTGCCTCTGGGGGCCATCTGGCTCCGGACACCACTGTGGCCTCGTTGGAGCCCTCGGGCTCGAGAAGTGACCAGCACAACGTGGGGGCGGCCCACTGCCATCTGGTGCCGCCCTACATGTCCCCTACCTACTGGGCCTTTTAAGACAATGTCCCCCAATCGTTGGAGCCTCGCAGGGGCTCGGTACATCGTCAGTGGACCGTTGGGGCTGCCCTCTGCCATCCGGGGCCGCCCTAAATGCACCCTTGCCGCTGCCACGATCAGGCACTGCCACCCTCAGAGCTCCCACACACCCCCAGCCCTTCAACACTCACCGGGCTGGTCAGGGGTGCTCTGCTTCACTCGCGGTTTCCGTGGCGGAAGACTGGCTCTAGGGTGGCCTTGCTCAGCATGACGCGGGGCTCTCTCCTCCATCACAGGAGCCCTGCGCTGCTATGGGCGGCCTCAGCCTGCTTCTCCACTTCACCCGGGCCTCCTCCTGGGGCCCGGGACTCTGTACCGACACTCCTCTTCTTTTTCCGGCCGGCGGCGGGGCTTCCCCTTTGCACCGGAAGCCCCGGAGTATCATGGCCGAACTTCCTCTTCCGTCCTGCGGCCCCGCCCACAACCAGGCGGGCCGCGGCAATCTTTTACCGCGGCTCGGGCCGCGGCGGTGAACCTCGGGGGCAAAATGAGGGGTGGGCACCCTCAAATTAAAGTAAAAATAAAAAGGAAGGCGTAGGGTGGGCACCTGCGCCTAAATAATTAAATAAACAGGATGGCACCCGTAATTATCAATATAAATGGGCATAATGCAGGGTAGGCTCCTGCCAGTAGAGCACACAATCCACGGGCACAATGCAGGGTAGGTTCCTGCGCACCATACACAGGACACTTCAAAACAAAGCGCTTCCCAGGCGATAAAGGGGACTGAAACCCTGGCCCAACAAAGCAACTGGGGCAAAAGGGGTTTCAACCAGTCCTGGGCATAAGGAAATTGAGCAACCAGCTCCTCAGCGCAGGGAAGACCTCCAGTCCCCCTGGCAAGGCAGAGGGGTCCCAGCACAAAGTCCAGCAACAATCCAGGGGCTGGGCAGGGCCCAGGGAGGTAAGCCTTCCCCTGGGCCCCAGCAGCAGCAACCCCCTGGTAGATTCTAGTCAGGAAAAACAAGAACCGTTTACAAGAGGTCACAGCCTCTTTTTATACACACAATTCTTTTGTCTAAAGGCGCAGGCAAGGGGCGAACCAGATACAACTGGTTCCTGAGCACTTTGTTTTGCTCAGCCCCTCTCTCTATTCACAGGCTAGGCTAGGGTCATCAGTTGCACCACAGAGGCAGAGCAAGCATTGTGTGGGGAAAGCCCAGCCCTATTCAGGTCCCAGGTGCACTCCTCCCCAGCCATCAACATGCAGATCTCCCATTCACCACCGGGGCAGACCCATCCTGACTCCTGGAGCCTGGCACACCAACCAGCTCCAGCCAATCACAAGCCAGACAGCCAATTCACATAATTTTAGACAGACAGGCCAACTTCTAGAAGTGGCACTTCCACACCAGACACAATTATGCCGCACACATCATCGCGCAGCATTTAATCACACGAGTCCGCACATACCAAACTCAACATTGCACTCCCCACGCATCAGGAATTACCATGGACACACATATTCCCCAGGCATTCCTATGGGAGGGCAGACCATTCTCACACACGCATTCAGAGAGCGCACGCACTTTACACTGCGCCACAGTGCTAAAGTGCGCAAAGACCAGAAATCACTATACTTATTTCAGAGTTCAAATGCAAAAAGTTCAGGGGTGAACCTGCCAGAAGGGCCAAGTCCAACAAAACCCCCTTCCAGCCAAAACGCAGGGCAGACCAATCACCAGTGTGACGGACTTCCCTGCTTTGGGCGAACTCCGATGCGGGCTCGCACTGCAGGGACACCCTCCGGTTCTACACCCTGTTGTTCCACAAGACAAGCACGTACTTACAAAAAATAAAATAAAATCAGGCCCAACCAGGCTACCCCACTGGTACTCCTTAGTTGTCCACGACCAGGACCAGGCCCTAAGCCACCCAGATACCACTGGTCCTTGCCAATCCACAGAGTGGGGGGAAGTAACCCCTGGCCTACAATAGCCATTCTCCAACCTCCTTCTCAGTGTAGTTCCAAACTACCACTGATCCTCCAACCTAGGGTCCGCACCCTCAGGCTGACCAGAGGTCACGGGCAAGAATGCCCCACCCTACCTCTACTTCTGGGGTTGCGCATTCTCCCAGGAGAAGCACCCTCCAGAACACAACTCTCCCACCAGTTTGGGACGTTACTCCCATAGTAGCAGTGATGGCGGTCAGACCATGCCATGGAGGTGCAGCGAGGCGTTGCACGTTGCGGTGCCTACAGGACACCAGGGTGATCATGACGGCGAGGTCACGGCTCCCTTAACTGGTCTACCATCTGGGATCCAAATTCACCGGATGCACAGGGGTCAGACTCCCTCTGACCCCCTTCCAGAGTTCTGCACCCTCCCAACTGGAGTGGTACCCCTAGAAGACAAACCGGCCAGGACACTGGCTACAGTCGCCCTGCCGTCCAAGACAGGCAAACACCTGAACCTGTCTCCCCAACCTAGGGACGCTGTCCTTTGGTTAGATGCCTGGCGCACCAGGACTTCTACAAGTTGAAAACAAAAATCTAAGACTTTCTCCTCTCCTTCAGCAGCAAGGCAACCACTGCAGGCCAATCCCCCAGGTCAGGAACAGTACTCCTCCATACAGCTTACCCGGTTCCTTCTCTTCAGGCAGAAGTTTCTTCTTGTAACTTCAGAACACTGCTTACAGTTGCCCTTATGTCCAGATCCGGAAACACCGGCTACTGGCTCCCCAACCGAGGGACGTACCCTTTGGTCAGATGCCTGGCGCACCAGGACTTCATTGAAGGTGACACATAACTAATGTGTCGTGTAGCAAGTCTGCTTGTCACTCAGGACAGAAGTGGCATCACCATGGTCACTCCCCGGCGACACAACCCTTCTGGCTGGCCCCTGACCCACTGGTTCTTCCACTGGGGGGTCTCCCCATCGCACCCCTCCATCTGGACTTCTGCACCCTCCCAACTGGAGCGGTAATGCCAGACAACAGAACTACTAGAGCCCTGCTTACAGGCGCTCCACGTTCTCTCCACCCTGGGAGATCCTCCTCAAATGGCCTATTAGTACAGCCTAGGCCCCCGACCTGATGGTCCCTTAAGAAACAATCCAGGCCCTGAGACTGTGGTTCGGGCACCTGGAGACACGCAGTCCCACCCACTCCTTCTCCTCAGAGACAGGACGTGGGCCCCTACACCGGGACCTAGCCGGGCTACTCTGAACCTTTTCCACCACACTGGGCTGGAAAACACCTCAGCCACTCCTTTTGGAATCAGTCCACCTCTATGTCTCCCTCTTCCCAGAACCTTACCAACTCTAACATACTGTATCTAAACAGACCACAGAAGTCAAAAGCAGGGTCCATTTTGGCGGACGTTCGAGAAAAGTTTAACACAAGGAACCTAGGTGTCTGAGCAAAAACAAGAGTACACAATTCACAAAGTATTCAGCAAGCTCCCCATCCCTGAGAACTCACACCCCTTGTCCAGTGCAACACACCATTCATCCACCTCCCAGACCGGTAAGGCAGTTTCTACCACCCCTGATTTCTCAACCTGACCACACGTGACACAGGTACCATTACTCCAGGAACAGGACGGGGAACAAATGCACTGGACACACCTATGCTGCCACCACTGGATCCCACCCTTCCTGGGGAATCCAGAAAACTTACACTGCACTTAGGGGAGGATCTACCCTCCCGAGCTAGGGACCCCTAACTCACAGTGCACAAGAAACACATTTCCCAAGAAATTACATTTAGAACAACTTAAACACAATAATCCTCTTTCATGTGACTATCTAAAATGCAGAGTTTTGTAAAGGAGCCAGTGGTCGCTGTGGTACTACGCAAACACAAATCCGGATCCCTTCCGCTGCCACCAATGTTCGAAATGGCGATTTCCGGTTGGCTAAGGCTTGCGCCAAAGCCAGGCAGAAACCACCACTCTAGTCAGGGCAAGGGAGTTACACGCCAAGGATAACCCCTGCTCACCCTCTAGGTAACGTGACACGAGCAGTAAGGCTAATCCCGGAGGCAATGTAGGTTAAGTATTTGCGCATTCACCCCCAGCAACAACATCCAAGGCCCCCCACAAAAGGAACTCCACACAAGGTTATATATAAAAATAGCCTTTGTATTATACCAAACACATTAGATAAGATACACACATACTTTACAATGTGCCATAGGCACGGGTAGAATTTACAGGGTATTATATACATGGGACAGGGCCACATGGACCACTGTCAGAAATAAGCACTTTTAGAACTAGCACTTGGTAGAATTAACACTTTTAGAACATAGAACATATAATAATGGGCGGCGGGTACGGACCGTACCTTCCGTTCGGGTTGCGCGGGACAATGCGGGTGATCTCCTCAGCAGACTGGAGCGGGCGGGAGGCGGCCAGTACGCTATAAGCGTGCGGGCATTTCTCGCCTCCCTAAGGGGGCTCTGGGCTTTTTCAGAGGCTGGGGCGACCCAAGGTGTGCGGCTCAGAGGAGGAGGGGGGCAGGGTGCAGGCGGCCCAGCGAAGCAGACGCGGCTCAGAGGAGAGCGGCGCAGCTCGAGGCGGGGGCGGTCAGGAACGGGCTGCAAAGGGGGTTGAGCGAGGCACACTTCAGGCAGGGCTCCAGCGGCACCGGGAGGTCAGACAAGTCCCAGCAACTTGGCAGGGAAGGCACAATAGAGTCGAATGGTCCTGGGACTCTGGTCAGGGGGCGAGCTCAGTATCAAGCCCTTGGAGATAGTTTTAAGCACCAAATAGCAAATGTAGCACACAACCAGTAACCACTGGTAAAAGGTAAGTACCACCTACGCAACCCTAACCACCTTAGGAAAATATCACGCAGGGAACCATGAACTCACTAGCATAACTATACTAGGAACAACAACCACCTAAGCATAAAAAAACATTTAGGGGTATAGGCCAGAAACTTTACACATGATGCATAAAAACACATTCAGAGGTGTCGGAACACAGGATGCACAAAACATACTACACACAGAACATTTACTAACACCCAAGCATTAGCGCATGAATCATGATATCGCATAAATCACATTAGCGCAGAAATCACATGTAGCCCATAACTCACATCAAGGTCCAGGTTGCGCCACTGTGCCAAAACCTAAACGTAGCAGCTGCCCACTACTTGCTGGGCAGCTGAGGACAGGGACAGAACAGGGCCTAAACGATGCAGCTGGCACTGAGTGCTGCGCAGCTGGGGAAGGCCAAGGTAGGAATGAAGGAGTGCGTCTCACTCCTAAGTCCAGAGCCATGTCCCTAAAAAGAAAACAACCTAAACGGTGCAGCTGCCCACTACTTGCTGGGCAGCTGTGAATGATAACTGCGACAGGGGCTCTCGCTAGCCCTACAGAATAAAGATGCGCCAAGACGTGGGAGCCCTCTAGGCTCTAGGAATACAAATTGCGCACATGGGAGCCCTCCAGGCTCTTCAAACAGCTGTGCCCCCAAAAGTTGGGAGCCTTCTAGGCTCTAAACAAAATGTGTGCATCTCGGGGAGCCCTTCTAGGCTTGGGAGGGAATAAGGAGCCAACTGGTGGAGCCACACGTTGCTCAGTGACTACATAAACTGCCTCTGGGGGCCATCTGGCTCCAGACACCACTGTGGCCTCGTTGGAGCCCTCGGGTTCGAGAAGTGACCAGCACAATGTGGGGGCGGCCCACTGCCATCCGGGGCCACCCTATATGTCCCCTACCTACTGGGCCTTTTAAGACAATGTCCCCCAATCGTTGAAGCCTCGCAGGGGCTCGGTACATCGTCAGTGGACCGTTGGGGTTGCCCTTTGCCATCCGGGGTGGCCCTAATTGCACCCTTGCCACTGCCTCGATCAAGCACTGCCACCCTCGGAGCTCCCCCCCACCCCCAGCCCTTCAACACTCACCGGGCTGGTCAGGGGTGCTCTGCTTCACTTGCGGTTTTCGTGGCGGAAGACTCGCTCTGGGACGGCCTTGCTCAGCATGACGCGGGGCTCTCTTCTCCATCACGGGAGCCCCGCGCTGCTATGGGCCGCCTCAGCCTGCTTCACCTCTTCACCCGGGCCTCCTCCTGGGGCCCGGGACTCTGTACCGACACTCCTCTTCTTTTTCCGGCCGGCGGCGGGGCTTCCCCTTTGCACCGGAAGCCCCGGAGTATCATGGCCACACTTCCTCTTCCGTCCTGCGGCCCCGCCCACAACCAGGCGGGCCGCGGGTGGCGGCAATCTTTTACCACGGCTCGGGCCGTGGCGGTGATTCTCGGGGGAAAAATGAGGGGTGGGCAACCTCGAATTAAAGTATAAATAAAAAGGAAGGTGTAGGGTGGGCACCTGCGCCTAAATAATTAAATAAACAGAGTGGCACCCGTAATTAGCAATATAAATGGGCATAATGCAGGGTAGGCTCCTGCCAGTAGAGCACACAATCCACGGGCACAATGCAGGGTAGGCTCCTGCGCACCACGCACAGGACACTTCAAAACAAAGCGCTTCCCAGGCGCTAAAGGGGACAGAAACCCTGGCCCAACAAAGCAACTGGGGCAAAAGAGGTTTCAACCAGTCCCGGGCATAAAGAAATGGAGCAACCAGCTCCTCAGCGCAGGGAAGTCCTCCAGTCCCCCTGGCAAGGCAGAGGGGTCCCAGCACAAAGTCCAGCAACAATCCAGGGGCTGGGCAGGGCCTAGGGAGGCAAGCCTTCCCCTGGGCCCCGGCAGCAGCACGCCCCTGGTAGATTCTAGTCAGGAAAAACAAGAACCTTTTACAAGAGGTCACAGCCTCTTTTTATACACACAATTCTTTTGTCTAAAGGTGCAGGCAAGGGGCGAACCAGATACAACTTGTTCCTGAGCACTTTGTTTTGCTCAGCCCCTCTCTCTATTCACAGGCTAGGCTAGGGTCGTCAGTCGCACCACAGGGGGCGGAGCCAGCATTGTGTGGGGAAATCCCAGCCCTATTCAGGTCCCAGATGCACTCCTCCCCAGCCATCAACATGCAGATCTCCCATTCACCATCGGGGCAGACCCATCCTGACTCCTGGAGCCTGTCACACCAGCCAGCTCCAGCCAATCACAAGCCAGACAGCCAATTCACATAATTTACACAGACAGGCTAACTTCTAGAAGTGGCACTTCCACACCAGACACAATTATGCCGCACACATCATCGCGCAGCATTTAATCGCACGAGTCTGCACATACCAAACTTAACCTTGCTCTCCCCACACATCAGGAATTATCATGGACACATATATTCCCCATGCATTCCTATGGGAGGGCAGGCCATTCTCACACACGCACTCAGAGAGCGCACGCACTTTACACTGCGCCACAGTGCTAAAGTGCGCAAAGACCAGAATTCACTATACTTATTTCAGAGTTCAAATGCAAAAAGTTTCAGGGGTGAACCTGCCAGAAGGGCCAAGTCCAACACACACCTAATAGAAGAAACGGACATAGCTCCTAAATTAGTCCCTGACCATTCTTGTATTAGTACTAAACTTGCAGGCTCACACTCTATACTTCCACCAAAGCGCTGCTGGTTTAATGAGGAAATTCTGTCAAATCCTGTCGACAAACAATAAATTGAGAACGCTATCGGAGAGTATATCACATTAAAGGACTCCCCAGGTACGGACACCTCCGCCGTCTGGGACGCCCTAAAAGCCACAATTAGGGGTATCTTAATAGGTATCAGAGCGCGAACCAATAAAAAATTAAACATGGAACTTGACACACTTGTAAAGGAAATCAAAACTCTGGAACTCGCCCACTCAGCTAATTTGGACAGCAAAAGCTCCCTGGACCAACTTGTTAAAAAGAAGTACGAATATAACACAATTGTGAGCAGACATGCCGGAGTATGGATCAACACGTTTAAAGCTCTTAAACTGTGTGAGGGGAACAGAGCAGGGAAACTGCTTGCGTCATACCACAAACATAGACAGAAACTACTCACCATATCCTAGATCAAAGACTCTGCCAATAATATCGACACCAAACAAGACAAAATCCTAGCTTCCTTTCAGGCCTTTTATGAAGACCTTTATAAGAATAAGATGATTTGGGAGTCGGAGACATGCACTAAATACCTGGACGCTCTAAACCTCCCCAAACTCTCTGAGAGGACAGCGCTACTTTAGGGTCCCCCTTCACAGACAAAGAAATTTCTACTTCTATTAAATCCCTCAAAAACAACAAAGCCCCGGGCCCTGATGGCTTTTCGGTGAGCTTTTACAAAGCCTTTGATAAGCCTCCTAGCCCCATACTATTAAAATTATTTAACTCGATTGCTACCGCAGGCAGTGTCTCCAAGTCAATGGGTGAAGCCACTATAATCGTTATCCCGAAGGAGGGTAAAGACCCCTTACTAATAAAAAACTATCGCCCTATTTCGCTCAAAAACTTGGACTGCAAAATGTATGCGAAGATATTAGCCAGAAGACTCAATGCCATCCTCCCTAAACTGATCAGCAATTCTCAAGTAGGCTTTCTCAAATACCGCATGTCCAAAGATAATACAAGACTACTGTGCCATATCCTGGAGAAAGCTAAAACAACTCCCACCCCCTCCATGGCCATCACCCTGGACGCAAAAAAAGCGTTCGACAGGGTGTCCTGGTCCTTCCTAAAACCATGTATGCGGACTTTCAACCTGGGGAAGTATTACATTGACATGGTGATGGCCCTCTACTCTTCTCCATCGGACAGGATCGCCATCAATGGCACCTGTCGGACCCATTTTGCCTAGAACAAGGCACCAGGCAGGGGAGCCCCCTATCGCCTGCACTGTTTCTCCTGGCCCTCGAACCACTCATAACAGATATAAAGCGAAACAAGGACATTACAGGAGTGAGCATCGGGGACACGCGGGTGAAACTGGCAGCATATGCAGATGACATCCTGGTGGCTACAGAAAACCCAGAGACCTCCAATGAGGCCCTCATGACAACCATAGAGAGATATTCTACCCACTCTGGGTACAAACTGAACCGCAACAAATCTGAGATTAAACCCCTAAACATCCTTGTCACCAGAGACATGCCTGGAAACTCCGGTCTTTCATGGCAGGCACCCTCCTCAAGACCCTTCAACGGACCGAGTCCATCACACTAGATAAAATTAAATCACAATTAGATGGTTGGTCCCTCCGCTTCATAACTTGGTTGGGTAGGGTCGAGACTATCAAAATGATGATCTCACCCCTAGTAAATTATCTCATTGCTATGCTTCCCCTTACCCTGTCACAGGACTTTCATCACAAACTGGACAAGCTACTCTCTAAGTTCCTATGGAAAGGGAAAAAGGCAAGGATCAGTATAAAAAAGCTCCGCCTCGATAACTCTCTAGGAGGGGTCAACTTAGCGGATTTCAAATTATACCAGACAGCGTTCCTTGCCAAACAAGGTTAATATTGGCTTGCTCCCCTGATGGTTACACCCCTGTGTGGCTAGCTGTAGAGAGAGCTCTCTTCAAAAACCTTGTTCCAGCGACCATTCTAACTGATAACCCTAATACGGCCGCTTGCTCAAAATCCATTTTCCAAAATACGAAAATCGCCTTGTTAAAAATAGATAAACTCCTAGAGAGTAGTATAAGACGCTCTAATTGGGAATCACTATGGTGTAATCATACAATACTTTACAAAGGGAAACCACTTTACAATGAGATATGGATTAAAAAAGGCATCTTCTTCCCACTCCAAATGCTTGGTGAGTCTTACCACCCTCTCCTTTAAGGATCTCCAATCCAAATTTGACCTAGACTCGATAGAATTCTACAACTTCTTGAGCATTAAGGCAGCGATCTCCAAAGCAAAATTATCCACAAAAACTCACTCCCTTCCGAAATATCTAGCTAATCTCAATAAGCTGGGTCACCAGGTCTCCTGGCTTTACAAACTCCTGCGCCTGCAACACTCTAACCTTAACAAACATCTCTGACAGTTCTGGGAATCTCACTCCTCATCACCAATTTCTGATTTAGACTGGTCCAAATCCTGGGAATCGACCACGAGACACAAGATGAGCCCTAAACTCTCCCAGATGAAATTCTGGCTCCTCCATAATGCTTTCTGGACCCTGGCACTGATTACTCCAATGTGCATGTGTTATGCCCTTTTGGGATACAGTCTTCGCCTTTCTCTCCAAGGTCTTCCCTTTCTCCCCCACCAGAGAGCTATCCTTTCTGGTATTCGGCTTCCTAAGTGCTGGTTCGCTTACCAACAATGATAGGGCCCTACTTGACTTACTCCTTACTGCCGCTGTAAAGATAGTTCTTAACAACTGGAGAAGGTGACCACCGCGTTATAGAAGCGCTTAGAGCGATACTTTGACTAGCGCTGTGCTGTGGATCGCGCTGCACATTTTAAATACCTGTTTTGTATTTTTTTTCTCTTGAGTTGCATTCTGCCTTGTTTTTAACCTGCTACTGTCGCGACCCCCCCTGGCCCCTTACCGCATATAATTACAAATTCCAGCACCGCTGCTTAGCGGGTCCGGGCTCCTGGGTTTCTGCATCACGTGGTTTCCGACGTGACGACGCCGCCATCTTGGGAAGGCTGGTTCCTTCCTACCGGGGGTTAGCGCGCTAGCGCTTGTTACCGCCAGTCGCCTACATAAGGTGAGCTTAGTCACGGGGTCAGCCTGGAGAAGGTGACCACCGCGTTATAGAAGCGCTTAGAGCGATACTTTGACTAGCGCTGTGCTGTGGATCGCGCTGCACATTTTAAATACCTGTTTTGTATTTTTTTTCTCTTGAGTTGCATTCTGCCTTGTTTTTAACCTGCTACTGTCGCGACCCCCCCTGGCCCCTTACCGCATATAATTACAAATTCCAGCACCGCTGCTTAGCGGGTCCGGGCTCCTGGGTTTCTGCATCACGTGGTTTCCGACGTGACGACGCCGCCATCTTGGGAAGGCTGGTTCCTTCCTACCGGGGGTTAGCGCGCTAGCGCTTGTTACCGCCAGTCGCCTACATAAGGTGAGCTTAGTCACGGGGTCAGCCTGGAGAAGGTGACCACCGCGTTATAGAAGCGCTTAGAGCGATACTTTGACTAGCGCTGTGCTGTGGATCGCGCTGCACATTTTAAATACCTGTTTTGTATTTTTTTTCTCTTGAGTTGCATTCTGCCTTGTTTTTAACCTGCTACTGTCGCGACCCCCCCTGGCCCCTTACCGCATATAATTACAAATTCCAGCACCGCTGCTTAGCGGGTCCGGGCTCCTGGGTTTCTGCATCACGTGGTTTCCGACGTGACGACGCCGCCATCTTGGGAAGGCTGGTTCCTTCCTACCGGGGGTTAGCGCGCTAGCGCTTGTTACCGCCAGTCGCCTACATAATGCTCGCCCGTAGCGTAGCGGTCTAGCGTAGCGGTCACGCCTTCGCTACGCCTGAGTCTCGCCAGAGTCCTGCCCGTCTGCGCCCGTCAGCGCTAAGGCAGGGCTAGGGCAGGGGACTCTGGCCTACTCACGATGATATCTGCTGAGAATCTTCGTCTACTGCGGCGTCAGGTACGAGTCTGCCGTCATGGCACATTGGATCCACTTAGTGGGCCATTTCAGTGCCCCTCTTGTTCTTTCAAATTACCTTTACCTCTGCCCATTAAGGGTCTGCAATCTAGGCCTGCAGTGGACAGTAAATTGGATATTGCTGTAGTCTCTTCTACCCAATCTTCTCTTAAAATCTTTCATTTAAATGTCAGATCATTGTCCTGCCACGCTCTTGAAGTTTTTACTTTGATAACTGATGAGGCCCCGGATATCTTTTTCTTCACGGAAACTTGGCTGCATGACCAGTCTATGGCGGTCATGAATTTAGCCTTGCCTGTGGGATACACTATGCACTCCCTTCCCCGCAATGCTAGAGGTGGAGGTATAGCAGCTGCGGTGAAATCATGCTACCCCTGCATTTGGAAACCCATCACTTTGCCAGGATGTGAGAGTGCCCTTTTCAACATCTCAGTGAATCCCCACTTTACGTTTACGGGACTCCTAATTTACAGGCCCCCTGGTCCCGATGGCGCTTTTCGCCAAAGCCTCCCGGAGGTGATCTCCTCCCTAGTTTTAAAAACTGCTAATTTTACAATCCTAGGTGACCTCAACCTCCATATGGACGTTCCACTCTCCAACTCGGTACATAGCTTGCTGGCGGATCTTGAAGCGCTTCAAATGATTCAAATGGTACAACTACCGACCCATACGGGTGGCCACATATTAGATCCCGTTCTGACGAACCTTGTAACTAATATTTCAGTGCTGCCCCCTAGACCTATGGCATGGACTGATCACCATTTGATTGAGATCCGTATCGTCACTACTCTACCTCCCCCGAATAATAACATCCCAGCCAGTTTCAGACGCCCCTGGAGAAATTTGAATTTAGAGCATTTCCACCAGCTACTGATGAAATACCATCCCTCACCTCCTACTGAAGTCTCCCGGGGCTATGATACTTTCTGCGAATGGCTCAATCAGTCCCTAGATATGCTCATTCCGGCCAAGTGGAGTAAGACCAGATCGAGTCCTTCAAGCCCTTGGTACGATGAATCCCTTAAAGCCCTTAAAGTCTCCTGTAAAAAAGCAGAACGCGCATGGCGTAAAACGTATGATACTGACCTCAAGGCGGCCTATAGGGCTTGCACTAGAGTGTATCATCGGGCCATATGTGCAGCTAGGGCTGCTTTCTACGCTCAGGAGATTAAGAATAGTACTAACCCCTCTAAGGTCATCTTCAGGGTGTGTAAGGACCTCACAAGCAAGAGGACGGACATTGCTACTATTGAGCCCTCCATGGCACACTGCGAGGATCTAGCCTCGTTTTTTGTTGAAAAGGTGGAGGCCATCTACAGGTCATTTTCTCAGCTTCCCATCAGGGAGGAAATGTCTACTTCTATGGCTCTTAAACCATTGCTAATCATCCCCAGTCCGACCCGGGATGAGTTTTTAGCTTTGACAACAAAAGTTAAATCCGGTTCTCCGGATGATCCCTTGCGACCCGCTCAATTCCGGGAACTTGCTGAATGTTGCTATCCTGCCCTACACGATCTCATCAATCTGTCCTTTAGTTCGGGCAGTGTTCCCAAGGCCTGGAAACAGGCGATGGTCATTCCGATCCTTAAAAAACCTACCCTCGATCCGACTAAGCCAGAACACTACCGGCCCATTTCCCTTCTTCCTTGGCCAGCCAAGCTAGCGGAAGCACATGCTAACCGTATTCTTTCTGCTCACCTGCAAGAAATGAATCTACTGGACATTTCCCAGAACGGATTCCGTGCAGGTCACAGCACCGAAACAGCTCTCTTGGCTGTGGTGGAACATATTAGGAAGATGTTGGATCAGGGTCAGACGGCGGCACTGATCCTTTTGGATCTCAGTGCCGCCTTTGACACGGTGTCCCATCAGATTTTATTACATCGTCTGATGGAGGCTGGAGTCGGAGAGACGGCACTCGAGTGGTTTCGCTCTTTTCTTGAGGATCGAGGTTTCAAAGTGTCCACACCCCCTTTTGTCTCTGCTTCACGTCCTATTCTTCAGGGTGTTCCCCAGGGTTCGGCTCTCAGCCCCACTTTATTTAATTTATATGTTCAGCCTCTGGCGGAGGTAGCCCACAGTTTTGGCCTTTCCTTAGTGTCATACGCCGATGACACGCATCTGGCGGTGGCACTAAACGGTGACTCCAACATGGACGCCCCCACCTTCCAGTCAGCGTTAAAAGCTGTTTCTGGCTGGATGGCGAACAACCGGCTTCAACTTAATGCCTCTAAGACTGAGGTCATTATTTTTGGTAAGGAAAGTGGCCTATGGGGAGATCAATGGTGGCCTACTGATCTTGGCCCTGTCCCTACCCCTGTGAGTGAAGTCAGAAACCTCGGGGTGTGGTTTGATGACAAGCTTTCATTTATCTCCCATACCAAACGCGTGGCTGGCGTATGTTTTGGTACTTTGCATTGTCTGAGACCCATTTTTAAATTTTTCGATGCTGAGACAAGACAGATTATGGTCCAGGCTCTGGTTCTTACCAGACTGGACTATGCCAACTCTCTGTTCTTGGGTTTAAATCAGGCCGAACTGTCCCGTCTTCAGAGGGTCCAGAATGCGGCCGCTAGGATGCTTGTCGGTCTCCCGAAATTTGTTTCAGCTCGCCAAACTATCCGGAATCTCCATTGGCTTCCGATTGAGCAAAGAGTTAAGTTTAAAGCCCTCTGCTTAACTTTTAAAATTCTTAAACTAGCCTCTCCCCCTATTCTTTCACAGACTATTCTGCACTATGTTCCTGCTAGAGCTCTTCGCTCTGCTGGATTGAACCTCGCCACAGTGCCCCGTTTTAAACGGGCTAGAATGGGTGGTCGCTCGTTCTCAGCGCTGGCGGCTGCCCTCTGGAACTTTCTTCCAGCTCCACTCCGTTCAATCCCAGACCTGTTTCTTTTTAGGAAGACCTTGAAAACCTTCCTCTTTTCCACAGTCTAGTCTGTCTTCTTGCCTTTGCCTTCTTATATGTGTTGTGTTATTCAGATCTCCAAGCGCCGGGACGCCTCTTAGCTGCGGCATCCGTGCGCTATATAAAAAATTAATAACATAACATAACATAACATACACGCAAAGCCTCTTTTAAATGTTGGTTAAATTGGGTCACCAACCTAAGAGGAGCTGACAACATCTCACTTCAAAACACCCCGTGGCGCCCTCCTCACAGACAAATGTGGGTCACTCTTGATAACTACTTTAGCGTACATAAACCTCCATGAATCTCCAACCTTCTCCTCCGGTCTCAGCTCACCATGCCCTTACACGCTCATTATGTGCAACATTTGCAAGCCCATTATCTTCAGCGAATGTAAATCCCTGCAGATCACTGCCAATGTACTTGTGCTGGTACTCCTTAAGCAATGTATGCGATTGAAGTTATTCATTTCTCTTTTTGTTTGTCTTATGTTTCTGTTTTGACTTCCAGATCAGTATCATCGTCATACATTTATTTCCTTTTTTTTCTGAATCCACCATTGGTCAATATGATTCTTAACAGCATCTGGATACTTTCTGTTTGCTGTTCTTTCTTTGAAACAACCAATAAATACTTTTGAATACAAACAAAAAGATGCCATTTTTACCAAATTGCAATTTATAAATTGCAATTACTAATGCATTAAACTTTTTATTTTAATATAGCGATTCCACGTGGGGTGCAAATAATCCTACTTCAAGAATATTAATGAGGTAGATCGTAATTGCGACTCACTAGGTATCTGCGCCATCACAGGGATGGTGGCCTGCTTGTTTTTTTTTTAAATGCTGCCGTGGCCAGGGGCAGCTCCTCCACAAAGGCAGAGGAGCGTCGCCCCACTGCTTTATTGCAGTGTGAGAAAGGCAAACATTTTATGTGCTTTGGGCACTGCAGGCGGGCGGGGCTGCTCTGCTCTTTGAGCAGGGCAGGGGAGTAGTGGTATGCCCGCTCCTGAGTGCGCAAAGATTGTTTGGTCTGTCCCCTCGGGCCCTTCTCAGGCTGCCCAAACCAGTCATGTGCACTTTACCCCTTCTCCATGCATACCCCTTCTTCTGCATGGAGAACATGGCCACCTCATTAGCCCCTGGCTGGGCGGCGTCCCGACCAATCACAATGCTGCTTGCAGCACTGTGATTGGCTTAGGGGAGGGAGCCTGGCTGCCTGCTTCCTGTTCCTGTTGGAGGCAGGAAAGCAGGAGCCGCGAAGATGCGGGTTGGGCAGAAAGGTATGTTTAATTTTATTATTTTTATTTTGTTTAATTTCCCCCATTCTCCCCTCCATCCCCTGCAAATCTCCCACTCATGAGCAATGCCAGCCGCTAATGGCAGTGGTCCAGGGGATTCCTTCCTGTTGTGAATAGGTCACCACTACATGTTTGTAGTCAGTAAATTATTAATGTTTTGCAACCCGAAGTGGGTCACAAAGTATTAATACATTCTATTTGATTCGGTATTTGGAAGTGACACCACTTCCAAATATTAAAGAAGTATTTGGTTGCAAACCCAAAATGCAATTCGGTAACGTGTTATTGATTCGCAGTTTGGGTTTGAAACATACCAAAATGCTTTTTTGTGGTTCCAAACTGGCCGATTTTGCAAATAGCTCATTTGCGAATGCAAAAAAGCTTGATACATAAAGCCCCGAGTTACTGCAATTTATATGAACATCTCAACTTGTCAACAAAAAGCTTTGCTCTGATACCCGGAGACTGGCACATGCTTTCTGTGGGCTCTTTCTGTGTGCGTGAATTACTCCCTTATTTCCCAGATTAATTTCTAAGAATAAGTCAGCCTCGCTGCAGGCATTGGTGGGAATTTCCAAGCATAAGTCTTGCATACTCATGGTGAAAGAGCTTTGTGACTAAGGCCTCTTTTTCAATCAGTTAGCCACTCATATGCCTATAAATTCAAGAGTAAGCCAGACCAGAGTCTGGAGTAAATCACGTGCAATTTTATATTGCAACCACTGGTTTCGTTCCCACAAATATCCTCTGTTTCTTACATCCCCCTATATGCCTCTTCATTTGGAGATTACCAATTCCTTTGGATCTGCAACTCTCCGGCATTTCTTCTTGTGTATCAGGCTACCTTACTCACCAATTTGAAAGCTCAGCTCTTCCGCGAAATCAACACTCAGTGCCATTTTTACCCTTCTGCAATTACTCTTTTGGCCAAAGCTCTTTTCAACCTTTCAGCATCTCCCTAATTTCGAGTTAAACATATGAATAAAACCCTCTTATTGTACCCTGAACATGTCAATGCTTAGGATGTCCTCTCTACCCCTGTATAGATGTTTCTTAGGTATGCACATTTAGTTTTACTACCCATTCTATATTTTGTTTTTCATTGTGATTCTATGGAATTCAGTAGTGAAAAATAATACACTGAATTCAAATTATTAAATCAAGAAAATGCAGTCACGGTACACTCTGGTCCATAGCGCTGGATTCGATGAAGGGGGCAATTCCGCGGGTTGAGTGCCTCCGTCCAGTTTCGTGACAGAGTGATGTTGCCTGATGCAGGGGGGAGCGGGTATGGGTGTGACGTGGGGAATGAGCTGTCCATACTGTTTGTCGGGTGACATTTCCCAGATGGATAGATTAGGAGTATCAACTGCTAGCGGTGGGATGTATACCAGAGGCTTGATCTTTGTACGCGGGTCAAATTGTCAACATGATATGTAAATATTACATTGTCTTCTATGTATCTATGAATTACCAATGCTGACTAATGTGCGATTTTATGGAGCCTGTTTTTACAATAAAAAGATTTTTTTTTTTAAATCAAGTAAATATATGTCCTAGCCCTGGGTGTACCCAATGCTATTCCATAACTGCAATATATTAGGGCAACTACAGATAACATAGGCTGCGATAAAATCTTCATAAGTTAGGAAAACATATTTCCATCTTTTAAGGGTAAAACAGACACTTTGCTTCTCCCCCCTCTTTCTCAAGAATTGAAAGCAACAGAGTTCTGTAAATAAGCTTGTACGGGTTCATTCACTTATTAAAACTTGTAACGGACTGAAGCAGTATTTAGAGTGAGTTCTTTAACTCCTGCAAATGAAATGTGCTTGTTAGGCTGATTGTGGATATTGCTAAAAATGTATGTATTCCTAAAGAGCACAGGAGTGGGGAAACTAGGTATACTTTGCCCTTGCAGTGAAGTTTTATCTACGGGGTGTAGGCACATTTTCTTTTTTTTTTTAAAGTTTGATAAAGTCCCTGGGAAAATATATTTAAAGCCATTGTTATTGACAATGGGACACTGTAATTGTACGGCAGCATTTCTGCTGCTTCTCTTGATAAATTCCTCTTTTATCACATTCACAGTTTCTAGGTCTTTAACAGCAGTATTTAAGATCACAGCTAATACGGGAGAATAATGCAGGAGTATAAATTTAAATGTATTACTGATCATATTTTCTATTCCGAATTTAAATGGTTTGCTTATTTTGCGCAAATGTATCATTTTATGATGTTTTTACGAACATTTCTTTTTTTGTACGTTTTTTTAACAGATGTGCATATTTTAAAATTCATTCAATAATAGAAAACTTTCAATAAGTATTATTGCCCATCCAGGCTTTATCACCCAGTAAGCATCAGAGTTGATTATTGCACACAGAGAACCTATTATTTTCATTTATTTATATTTCACAGTTTTATATAGTGCGAACTTGACACAAAGGTGTTGGAACGCTCTACATGAGCACCAGTTATATTATACAACAATACATTCCTTTTTGTATTTCTAGGCACAGGGAGATTAAGGGCTAAATGTAAGACCACCAGTTTTTGCGAGTTCCTAATTGTGCCTTCTTCTGACTCTCAATTAGGAAGTCGCAAAATGCGATATACTAATGTGTCTCAGCCACGTTTAGCGATTCCTAATGGGGTTGCATTTGACCTACCTCATTAATAGTCATGAAGTCAGTCGCAATTTGCGATCCACTAGAAATCGTGAAAACACAGGGATGGTGGTCTGCTGGGGACACTAGACCACCATGTCCATGTTTGCTTTTAAATAAAGCAATGTTTTTTTTTTTTTAAATGCAGCCCCTTCTCCCTAAAGGAAATGGAGGTGCGTTTTAAAAAAGAAAAATGAAACGATTCAGTGTCAGTTTTAAGAGTAGGCAGTAGTCCCTGGGACCACTGCCTGCTCTTAAAAATGCCTTTGAAACCATTCACTAAGGAGAAGTAGTGCTCAGCTTCATAAAAAGCACGCTATGCAGTATAGCTGTTGGAGAGCACTAATCCAAATGAAGGCAGAATGATGAAATAAAGGGGTTGAGTGCTGATCAGGTGTAACATGGAGCTAAGACTATCTGCATCAGTCTATTTGCACTCAGTGGGACTAAGTACATGCACATGTAAGGTGAGTGAGAGCAAAGTAGCACAGTAACCTTTCATGATAAACTCCCTGCAAATTAAATTCCAGTTCCTTTCTGTAGGTAGAGCAATTGGTTAGGGGAATAAGATTTCAACTCGAGGCCTCAGAAAGTGTAACTTTGGGGGTCCAAGCCTCTCTGGACCCTCTATGATTTGGAGAGTCCCCATTTCATTCAACAGCAGCACTCCCCTCTGAATGATCCTATCATTCAATTAAGAAACCCGATTTAAATGTGAGTTTTTTTCCATAAGGGTGGTACTTTCCATTTTTTTTTTTAAAGAAAAAAACGACAAGTTGTTAAACGGAATAGAGCCACATTCACTCACCCACTGTATTGTCGTTGAAAATTTTCGGAAATCCTCGGTTGGGGTATTTGCCACGGAGCTGCCAAACATCAAAGAAAGGTTTCCAATCAATATAGCTCGCCAGCCTCTCCAAGTCGTAGTCTTCAAAGACTTTTGTACCAAGAAATTTAGGTTGGACTGTAAAGAATACAAAGCACACATCATGTAGTGTACATAAGGCACAAAAGGATAGCGTTCACATAAGAATAGACTTTGCTAATGCATTTTGTTTCCACAACCCTCCAAACATTTTAACTTTCAGTCGCCTACGTTTCTAAAGTGCAGTCTCTGCAGAAAAGGAATATTCTCAGTACACCCAAGAACCAACTATCGGTGGTTAGGACTATTTTATGACAAAACAATCCAGAACGAGAAAACCATCAGAAAGAATTGTTCAGACATGATATTCCAATAACTGTAAACCACTGATATAAAATGGATCTTTTTTTGTTGGGGTTAGATTAAGCAGGGTTCTCCAAAGTCAGTCCTGAAGGACTGGATCCATGTCAGATTTTTAGCATATCCCTATTTAGATAAATGTAGTTATCTTAAGAATTTGGCATACATCCGGCCATTCAGAACAGACTTTGGAGAACCCTGGATTAAGGTAGAGACTTTGAATATCATTTGAGTTGTTTTTACTTTCAGGCTCAGGGTTAGGGAAAAGATTCTAGTAAGCATTAGATTTGGATTTAGGGTCATGATGACAAATAACTTCAAAAACAAGCAAAGGTTAACATTATGGTTAAACTTAGGGCTATACCTAAGGTAGGGACTAGAGGATTGTTAGGTATTAAAGTAAAGATTACAGTTATGGTGACAGTAAGTTTAAGGAATGTTGATTCAAATTGTTCCAACAACTTCATTGCAATAGGTTACCTGTAATGCTAAACTATATTCCATAATGACTTAAAAGTCAGAAGTACTAGAGTAAGATTTGAAAAAAGTGGTCGAAACTTGGGAACTGACTTCTTGCAATTCCTGTGGCATTTTGCGAACCAACCTATGTACAAATAGGTCCATTCCCACAACACTGAGTAGCAGTGGATCATAATTCGACCTACCTCATGAATATTAATAAGGTAAGTAGCAAATTGCAACTCACTATGATTCGCTGTAATCACAGGGATGGTTGCATGCTGGTGTCAAAAAGTCAGTGTTTTGCTTTTAAATAAAGCTTTTTTTTAAAATGCAGAACATTTTTCTGAAGAAAAAAAGGGATGTGTTTTTAAAAAAACTTTGTAAACGACTTTTTAACAGTAAGCAGTGGTGCCATGGAGCAGTGCCTACTCCCAAAAAAGATTTTTTTGACAATGTACTAAGGGGAGGGGTCCCCCACGGACCCATTCCAGTTTGCGAACGAGCACTACCCTTAAGAAGTTGGTAATATATGAAAGTTTTGAGATCGGATTTTGGTTGTGTAATGCTAATACATACCATACGGAATTGCCATTTGAAAGGGATGTCCTAAACACGCCCCTTCCATGTAGCAATTCTTACTGGTATCTTAAACTCATTTCACGATTTGGTAACATGTTACCGAATTCCTAAATGGGTTTAGTACATTTGAAAAATAAATTTCCGTGTCACAAACCCCCAGATTTACTGAACTGCAGGGTTTGTTGTAGGAATAGGAGTTTGAACATCTGGCCCGTACATCTGGCACCTAGATCTGTGCCAGATTGCAGGTGAACAAGTACATTCCCATAAGCAAATCCATTGTTGGAACTAATATCTTGGTCATTCCATTTTAAGTGTAATATTGTCTGTTTTTTACAACAAAATATTTTCTCTTTTTATTGTCAGTGGTTTTAGCATAATTGTAGTATGTTGAACGACTGATATATTTATGTGAATAAGAAGCCTTATTAAGTATGTTTAGGAACTACATGGTACTAACCGGGTGGATCAGCGGAAGCCCAATCTATGAATAAACCCTTGCTTCTTGCTTGGTCTAACGTCAAATATCTTCTTTCCTGTAAAAAATAGATGTATCCAGTCATGTTATCAATTAATAACATCTAAATGAAGCAACATTAAAACAAAAATAGAGATACAGTTATAATCAGAGCACATGGAAATTATAAATGTGTGTGGGGGGGCGGGGGGGGTACCACGACACCAGAGACAAACAAAGTGTCTAAATGACAACATGTGGACACCACCGGTGATGTAGAGTGGTGTAAAACAGCAAATTCTCAGCTAATGCTAGGGGCAGACTTGCCACTATACCACTTTGGGATTTTTCCAGTGGACTACAGACTTGGGTGGGCTGCCATGAGTCAACCATGAAAGCCCACAATAGAGATCGCACTGACTAGAAGTGTGAGGCTGGTTTGAACATTTGTGCCAGGGCTGGTTTAGTTTCCGGTACCAGATAAGGAAGCGAGAGCATCCACGTTGAGGACAACAGAGCTTCAGAATGAAACACAGCAGATCAAATGATGTATGAGAGAGGGGACAGGGATTAAATGAGTTGGATGGAAGCATAAAGAGTGCCCACCACAAAGCAATAAAGACTTAAACAGAATGAAAAAAATCTAACAGGCACAGACAGACAAAATACTTGGGTGATAACAAATAACACACAGAAAATCCACGCACTTCCCCAGAAATATTCAAGAGAAACAATGGTTTGGTCCAACACCCATTTTAGTCGTCAATACCATTATAGAGAACTCGGTTGCAAAATAACTTACAGTCACAGTAATTCATTTGCAGTTCGTTAGGATATACTTAGTGACTTTATGAGAGGAAAGTGCATTTTTGTTGATAGCCTACCACCAATATAGCTAAATACTTTCATTAACAACACAATACGCTCTGAAAATCTTTTGTTCTCATACTGTCTCTGGTCTTCCATTACACAATAGAGGCTAGATACATGTATGGGTTCAAGAAGGTAGGAGTCATTGATGTATATTTAACTGATATTATCTGCAATAATAATAACATAGATATGCAACATTCACACTTATTTTTCCAAAACACGATTGTGAATAACCACAATACAAATAAAATCCAAATCTCATGGCAGATCATTTTCTAATCTTTATAAGAAAAATAACACTAGAAGTACACACAAGCAAAACATATGGTTGCTTCACTGGTAAATTCACAATTTGCTAAGTTTTTAAAGATTGCTCAGTTACCAATTTCACAAACTTTCCAGTGCAAGAATGTTCTTGCAATAAGTGTGTAAAACTTCTCACACAAATCACTCTATGCCAGGTTTCCCTCTGTTTTTATTACAAATGTGCAACCACCAGTCAAGCTCATGAAATTTAAGTTTATAAAAGCTTCACAAATAAATGGGCAAAACAACTTTGCATCATTTTACATACAACCCAACAAGCTAGCTAGGAATTTCGATTTCGGATGGAGAGCTCAGTGTCAGTTGGTTGTCTGCCAGAGGGGCGATGCAGCACAAAACGATTTCTCATCATTTTGACCTTGCGCACATAGTCAATGACTGTACGCTAACTAAGTTGACCCATTCTGGATCCTTACAGTGAAAGGTCTTTTGCACTGCCTGCATGCATTGTACCAGGTATTTTCTGTCGCAGAGACAATCTAGTAAAATAAAAATTTACATTGAGATTGCAGCTGTTCCCTAGCAAAGAGAATCCTGGGTCTGCCACTGCCAAAGACTTAATTGCGTCCTTCCTTGCCAAAAGAACGCAGGCTGTCATCTTAGGACCCTTTCAATCGGCCCAACTCTCTGCTCCATGTGGAGTACCTCAAGGCTCATCCCTGAGTCCGACACTTTTTGACATCTACGTGTCGGACCTTGCTAAGACCATCAAAGCACATGGGATGAGCCTAACCTCTTACGCCGACGACACCCAACTAGTGTTGGCAATCAAAGGGGATGGAGAGCAAGTAGCCGAAAAATGTAAGAAAGGGCTCCTAGATATAGGAGAATGGATGGCTACCAACTGCCTAAAGCTAAATTCGGAAAAAACCGAGGTACTTATCTTTGGACCACTCCTACCAGCCTGGCCAGCAAGTTGGTGGCCAGAGACCTTCAGTACCCCTCCCACTCCTACCGCCAAGGTCAGGAACCTTGGAGTCATCTTCGATGACGGTCTAATATTCATGGACCACGCCAACAAAACAGTGTCTACGGCACACTTGAAATTAAAAATGATCAGGAAAATACGCCCTTTCCTTCCTGACTCTGCCATTAAGACTCTTGTCACTTCCCTTGTCCTCTCATCCTTGGACTATTGTAATGGGCTATTCCTTAATGCTCAAACTAGAGTAATTACCAAACTCCAAACGGTACAAAACGCGGCAGCACGTCTGCTCTCCGGCAAGACAAAATTTGAATCCATTTCCAAAAACATAAAGGATTTTCATTGGCTCACTGTACAAAAAAGAATTCACTTCAAATCCCTCTGCATTGTGTTCAAAGCAGTTAACAATCAAGGACCACACTTCCTTAAAGATCAATTACAACACTACAAACCCACCAGAGCTTTACGATCAGCTACTCTCAATCAATTGGTCATCCCCCGCACTAAAACGGTCACCTGGGGTGGCCGACGCTTTCTAGTGGCGGCCCCCAAACTCTGGAACACCTTGCCTCTTAACATCAGGCAAAGTGCCACACTCCTTCAGTTCCGTAAACTCCTGAAAACTTGGCTGTTCACTCAATGATCATTTCCATCCTTCACAGTCCGTCTTAATTAACTGGTTTATAAACTCACAGTTCGTATTCCAATAAATGGTTTATTAGCGCCAAGACGCCGACGGGTATATGCAGCGCTCTATAAATATTAAAAATAAATAAATAAATAAATAAATGAAAGAACATTTCTGCTCCTTTCCCCAACCCTGCTGACTTCTCTGGGTGGCTGTGGATGAGAAGGTGAGGCTTACATTAAGGGATGAGCTATGAAGTTGAGCAGGGGTCCAAGTACAATGCAATTATCTCACTTGGAATAAAAAAAAATATATCCAACCAGTGTTGTCGATTTTGTATATACATGACCCTTTCATAATGCCTCAGCAAAGAACACCACAAAGTGCACAAACATTCTTAATAAATATCCAGTGTTTTTACTTTTAAAAAGAAATAACTAATTTAATTCCCACACAACTAAATATTAAACAAATTACTTACTGGTAAGACTCTTGCTGGTTGAGCGACCAGGCGCAAGTTATCCCAGTGGCTCTGGATTGGTCTAGGAAAGTGAGTTATCAAGAACTTCTGGGCATGGGCATTGTCCTGCGATCATGGTACCGCTTTTGATTAATCTTCTGTCACAGCAGCAGGGCAGGGTTCTTGATGCAAACCTGCACAATCTACAAATCCATGCGTGCAGATGGAGAGGGGCAGTTGACTGCATTTTATCTACCTTCTGAGGTTGTGGATGTTCTCCTTTCAAGCCATGGGTCCTTGCACAAAATCTATTCATGCAGGCTCCAGGAACAAATTTGTAGCCGGGTGTGTGGTCCACAATACTGACCCCCTGCAAGCTAAACTGACAGATGTTTTGGTGTTTGTTATACCTGGGGCCCAGAAAAGTCTTGCAGTGGAATCATTGAGGGTTAGTTGTCAGCACTTTCACACTCTGCGTTTTCCATACCAACCTTATTTAAATCACCTGTTGTGATGCGGTTCATAAAAGGTTTGGTACACATGGGCACTTCCACAGCATTTTGTGGAGGGACACCAACTGCTAGAATAACATCAATGACTTGGGGTTTAATGCAGTAAAGTTTCACCACTCAATCTCCGAACAAGGAGGTGAAGATTGTGCAGGTCCAGATACAGGATCCTGCCCTGCAGCCGCCATAGACGTTCCTCCTGAAGGAACAATCTGATCGAAGGATAGATACTTATGCCTAGGAGTTCTGGGTAACAAACTTGATTTGTCCAATCCAGTGCCACTAGGGACTTCTTCAGAACTCGAAGCAGCTGTGGTAGTGGCTGGAAGGCGTACAGAAGTCCCGAGTTCCATGCCAGGTGGAATGCATCTCAGAGAGTGAGCCAGCTTGGGAATTCCAAAATGTAAAAATGTTGACAATGCCCATTCTCAGCAGTGGTGAATAGATCAAGCCAAGGTTGTCCCCATTCTGAGAAGATACCCTTTGCCACGTCAGGATGTAGCAGCCTGATCAATTGGGCTTAAATAGCTGAATTTGTCCGCTCTGGAGTTTAGAGAGTACACTAAGTGGGGCTCCACTAGGACAATTCCCCAGTTATCCAACCACTTTCAGAGGCATAGTGCCTCCCGATACAGAGTCCATGGCCCTGCCCGGTTTGTTGCAGTATCAAATGGTGGTGGTATTACTCGTAAGCATGTGTACCAAACTCTCTTTGATGCATGGCAAGAATGTTTTCAACGCCAAACGGATAGCCCGCAACTCCCACAGGTTGATGCAGAGCCATGCGCCGACCAAAGAAAGATCAGATGCCTCTGATCTCTACCTCTTCTAGATAAGTGCCCCAAACCTATAGTGATACATCCATTACCAGTACCAACTCTAGGTAGGGTAAGGACAGAGCAGTGCCTCATTTCCTGAGCGGATGGCCGGTGAGGTGAGGAGCACTCCCGCACAAGGATGGGAATGATATCCAACCATATTCAGGATTCACAGGTGATCGTAGGTTGTATTGAACCAAGCTTTTTCCTTTGAGACTTTGTATTCATTTTTTGCACATTAAGCGCACTATATTGCATTAGCGATTCCATTTCTTAGGTCCTGATGAAAGCCTAGATCAGAGGATCCCTAGGCTGAAACATGTATACCTGCCATCCTTGTGGACTTCTTACAGTTATTCTTTTAATCTGTACACACACTGTTTTAGTTTTGAAATTAGGATAGCGTTTATTAAAATTGTTTAGTATCCTAGTAGTCAATTTTAAATTTCACTTTTTACACACATTTATTTACATTCACTGCAATCATCATTACCCCTCTAAATTAGAAATATCTAATCACATTGGGATCATTGTGGATTCCATCTCAGGCCACTGATTAAAACATCCGTGAGCGCCCTTCTACTGTTGAGAAGGTTGTAGCCCTTGGCTGCACTAGGATTTGCAGCTAAGAGGAGATCCCAGATGATGAAGAATGCCACCTTGGTGGGTGATGGGATTCCGTCCTCTTTAAAGGGACTCCTTTGACCTAATTAGTTTAGTCTGTTGTTGTCTAAGTTTATTTCTTATAGACTAATGGTTTCTTGTTTGTTATCTAAGGACAGGGGTCTGCCGCTTGCTCAGTCAGAGACTAGTAGCCACCATGCATCTCTTTTACAGTCTACTGTGAAATGTAGACAGGATTAGACAGATCCTCCTGATGCTGTGCCCATTGGTACTCAAGATCCCACTACAGGACATGCATATGTCATCTGCAATGCTTGGCCAGAAAGATGCAGGAGGCCAACAATCGCAGTAGCTTAAGAATAATCCTCAATGAGACCCAGGACAGAAGCTGCAACAGAGATCATAGCCCAAATGTCCTGGACTCTCCGCTCCGGAGGGGAAGGCACAAAACTGCACCATGTCCAGAATAGTTCCAATGGAAAGGAACATCTGTGAAGAAGACAGGTGTGATTATGGCACGTTGATTGTGAAACGCAATAATATTAGGAGGTTCGCTGTAGTCTGGAAGTGGTGATTACTGCTTAGGCAGCCACTTGCCGAGGTAGAGGGGAGACTGGCACCAAAAACCTTCAAAAGTGTGCAGCGGGCTAAGATGGCGGCTCGGTAGGACGTGTTCCGCGGTGGCTCCCTGCACCCGATCCCCCGACAGGGATTATAGCAGACCATCGCCTCCACCGAGCCAGCCACCATCGGCGGACAGGGTCCGCAATTGCCGCAGCGAAGCAGGGGCCGGTTACGGGGCCCGAAGCAGGCGAGAGGTGCCGCGGAGCGGAGACGGCCTGCAACCGCGACTTGGCGCGAAGGCAGCACCTGGGCCTAGGCGCACGGAGACCCGGGGAGGACCCCCACAGCGCTCCCGCCACCGGAGCAGAAGAGTCGGGGACACCCACAGCGCTTGCGGAGGCCAGGAGGCGAGACCTGGCTGCGGCGGAAGGGGAGCCCGGCGGAATTGAGGAGGTCAGCGGGGTGCCGGGTCCGCCGGCTGCCGGGACTACTCGAGGCCCCGGCTTGGGCCTAGTCGCGGTGGGCGCGGCTTGGCCTCTCTGCTGGCCAGAGCGACCGGCGCGCAGCAGGGTAAGGAGCCCAGGAGACAACAGCGACGGCCTGCTAGTGTCCTGCCGCGGTGCCGAGGGGGCGGACCCCCCCCACGCAAGTCCAGACGTGGCCCGGGTGGAGGGCTGAGAGCACCGGACGGCGGCGGGGCCCTGGCGCACTAGGCACGCGGGGCCACTGAGCTTTATAGGCGGCCAGGAGACGCCAGAGAGCCCCACACTGGTGTCCAGTGAGGGGTGCCCCAAGCAAGGAGTCCTCAAGTGACCCACAAGGCGGGACACGGCCAGCAACAGCGCCCGACTCCCCACGAGGGGCCTGCAGCAAGGGGCAAAAGGGGGTCAGAGGCCCACAGGAGGAGGAGAGAGTGTACCGGCCACAGACTGGGCCGTCCGCGACCGGGGGCTCGGTTAGCAGTGAAACCACCGGCTCGGCCAGAGGCGTCAGAGGGCCCTGGGAGGTGGAGGCCCGAGAGGCCCAGCAGAATCCAGGGATTTGCCACGTGCGCCACAGCCAGCGCTACACACAGGAGGGGGTAGCAAGGTGAGGGCCTTCGGCCGAGGTACAGAGGATACGGAGACGATCGGGGCGCGGAACTGAGGCGCTGAGCGTGCACGGATCGCCCCCCCATTAACCGACCCGGGCACGCCTAAGAAGTCTGCAGTCTTGCCGGAGACCGCGCCTCAACAGGGGCCCCCGGCCGGGACTGAGAACACCATGGCGTCCAACAACCGAAAGGGGAACCGCAACATCTCTGACATGCTGGTCAAGGGTTCCTCCAAGGGCGACAAAACACCGGACAAACCGGCCCCGGTGCCCCCCCCTAAGGGGAAGGACCACTCAGAAGGCGAGACCCCGGCGACTAAGGCTTTCATGGAGGCCCTCTTCACCTCCCTTAAGGAGGACATCCAGACCCTCCGGCAGGAAATGACCGGGGAGTACAAAGCACTCAGGCGCGATGTCGACGATCTGGGGGAAAGAGTGGCGGCCAACGAGCTCTCGGGCCTCGCCAGGAGTGAAGAAATAGAACTCCTCCGGCAGGAGATCGTCCGACTCCACGACCAGCAGACAGACCTCCAGTCCCACACGGAGGACCTGGAGAACCGCTCCAGACGGAATAACATCTGAGTCCGGAACGTGCCACCCAAGGCAGAGGGCGACGACGTGGCAGGGTACCTACAAGCACTCTTCCGGATGGTGTTGGGCGAAGATGATAACTTTGTGATTCGCATAGATAGAGGCCACCGGGTGGGCCTGGCCCGTCGGACCCAGGGCCCTCCCCCGGATATCTTGGCCTTCCTGCCGGACTATCCCCTAAAGGAGCGCATACTGAAGGCGGCACGTCTCAAGCAGCCCCTTCGTTTCCAAGACCACAACGTGGAACTTTTCCAAGACTTGTCGGCGATCACCCTACAGAAGCGGAGGTCATTTAGGGTTGCCACAGCCTTCCTACGCAAGGAGGGGGTCTCCTACTCATGGGGGCACCCTTTCCCTCTCATCCTTAAGTGGAACGGCGCCCTGCACCAACTGCAATCCTTAAGAGATACCTGCGCCGTACTGGACATCCCGTATGAGGAGCCGCTGCAGGACGACGCGGACGAGGGGCGGTCATCAGGGAACACGTCTGGCTCCCCTCGGACGACGGGAACGGCTGGCAGAAAGTGCGACGAGGCAGGCAGCAGAAGAAGTCACTTAAGCCTAATCCCGACACAGTAGCCCAGGAACAGGCCGCAGCGATCCAAGTTGTATCCAAAGACACTGGTGCAGACTCGTGAGACGACTTCAGCGATGGTCGACAACAGCTAAGTTTTTGCTCCTGGTCGGGGGGGGTCGGGGGGCCATGGGCCGCCACTGCCACACACCCATACTTTGACTCATTTACCACAGGCCTAGACTGTCAAATGATTGGCCTGGGACTATGTTCACCTGTTGGGGGAGGGGGAGGGGGAGGGGGGCAAAGGCTGGTGGGGGAGTTGGGGTTAGGGCGGGCGTGGGGGTGGGAACTCGGTGTGTTCAATGCGGACTATGGCCGGGAGTCCTGGGGTATGGTGGCTCGGGGCACAATCTAGAGCAAGCGGAACAGTCACACATCTATGACAGTGGACAGCATTCGCATCCTCTCCCTTAATTTGAAGGGACTTAATAATCCCATCAAGAGGAGGGCGGTTCTCTCGTTCCTCGAACGATCTGGGGCGGAACTTTGTCTGTTGCAGGAGACACACCTGTTAGCGAAAGACTGGCACCGCATGAAAGCAAGGGCCTTCCCTCATCAATTTTACTCCACCACTACTGAGAAAAAAGCAGGAGTAGCTATACTGGTAGCCAAGCATTTTAGGGGACGGGTGGGGGGCAAAGTAGCCAAGATTAAAGGCAGGCTCCTAGCACACACGGTTCATATAGGCCCTTCTTCCTGCACACTGGGCTCTATCTACGCACCCAACACTAAACAGGAGGTCTTCTTGAAGGGGGCGCTGTCCGAGGCGCTGTCGGGGGACATGAGGCTTGTTCTGGTAGGCGGGGACATAAACCTGGTCATGGACAATGAAAGGGATAGGTCCGGGAAGAGGTTTGGGGACACGGGGGCACTCTCGGAGTCGGGGAGGCAGTGGCTGAGGGACAGGGGGCTGATTGACATCTGGCGGGAACGGCATCATACCTCCCCGGGATACACTTTTTATTCGCATGTGCATCACACCTATGCTAGGATAGACCACTTTCTGGGCTCCACAGACATGATCCCCATGATTCAAGACATAGACGTTACACCTGCGGCGCTTTCGGACCACGAGGCAGTGGTCCTCCAGCTTACAGTCCCGCGCACACCTCCGCATAGGGGCAAATGGCGTCTCCGGGAGAGCCTGCTCTTCCGCGAGGGGGTGGTAAAACAACTGTCCCAAAGCATCACCAGCTACCTGGACCAAAACGACACCGGGGAGGTGGCCCAGGCGACACTGTGGGGGGCGCTCAAGGCGGTCGTTCGGGGCGACATCATTGCGATCGCGGCGGCGGATGGCAAGGAGCGACAGGACCGGAGACGGGAACTAGAGTCTCAGGTGCTAGAGCTGGAGCGGGTTCATTGCCGGACAGGCGCCCCCCGGATCTGGCGCAAATTGAAAGCAGCCAGGGCACAATTGGCGAGTCTGGACCTGGACAGGGCAGAATATGCGGCGCTCCGCCTCTGCCACACATACTATGTAGGGGGCGACAAGACTGGTCGCCTACTAGCCAGTAAGCTTAAGGCTAAAACTGTTCGCTCCCAAATCCCCGCTCTACGCGGAGACGATGGCGAGGAAGTCCGAGAGGACGACCGCATAGCGGAGGCGTTTCGAGCCTTCTACGCACGGCACTATGCTGTGGACCCGACCCCGGGGGGGAGGCAGGGAGGGCCTACTTGGAGACTATGGATGTCACCGCCCTCAATGACACGAACGCCAAGGCGTTAAACGCCCCTATCCGCCTGGAGGAAGTTATATCGGCCATTGCCCGCCTAAAACCCCTGAAGGCCCCGGGCCCAGATGGCTTCTCCGCGGGCTTTTATAAGACCTTTTGCCCTCTCTTGGCGCCGGTCCTCACGAAACTATTTAATTCATTTGGGGGCCCGGGCTCGATACCGAAGGAGATGCTGGAGGCAGAAGTCATAGTCCTGCCAAAGCCGGGCAAGGACCACTCGCGATGTGCGGCATATCGGCCGATATCGCTCCTCAATCTTGACCTCAAGCTCTTCACGGGCATCTTGGCCTCTCGGCTGGGCCCCTGCCTGCCAGGCATCATCGAACCGGACCAGGCAGGCTTCGTCCCCTCCCGGCAGTGCGCTGACAACACTTAACGCATCATGCATGTCATAGATAAGGCTCACTTCAACGCCTCTGATGCAGCACTACTATCGGTCGACGCCGAGAAGGCATTCGACAGGGTGGACTGGAGCTTCTTAGATCACAAGCTGACAAAATTCGGGGTGGGCCCCCGTTTCCGCTCCTGGGTGGCCGGTTGTTATTCGTCACCAAGAGCGACAATCAAAGTAAATGGGGTTAGCTCCAAGCCATTCGACATTCAAAGGGGCACGCGGCAGGGCTGCCCGCTCTCGCCGCTCCTGTTCGCTCTCTACATTGAGCCTTTTGCCCAGCGCGTTCGGGACAATCGCTCCATCACGGGGATCAAGTTTGGGGGGTTGGAGCAGACACTGAGCCTGTACGCGGACGACATCCTTTTAGCGGTGGACAATCCAAGGATCTTTTTACCGGCCTTTCTGTCGGAGATGGAGGCGTTCGGAGCGGTGTCGGGCTTCAAAATGAATGTACAAAAGTCCGTAGTCCTCCCGCTGGGTAGCAACACCCGGCCGGCTAACAGAGAGTCGCTGCACATAGGGGGTCTCGAGGTAAGCACCACAATACAGTACCTGGGGATAGACTTGACGCCAGCGACCGCCCAGACGGTCGACCTTAACTACACTAAGCTTCTGTCACGAGCCCAGGGGGACATAGCGCGGTGGAAACAACAGCCGCTCTCGTGGCTGGGACGGGTGGCAGCCATCAAAATGTCCCTTCTGCCCAAGATCCTGTACCTATTCCAGACCATACCGGTCACTCCCCCATTGGGGATGCTGAAGAAACTGCAGGACGTCCTGTACCAATACGTGTGGGCTAACAAGAGGTCCAGGCTGCGGCGCGACTTGACCACGAGGGTAACGGCAGAGGGGGGCTTAGGCGTCCCAGACCTGCGGCGCTATTTTCAGGCAGCGCAGCTCAGATACTTTCTGGAGTGGTCTAGGCCGACTTCAGAAAAGCACTGGTTATTTCAGGACAGGGCCATGGCGGGCCTGCCCCTGTGGAAGGTCCCCTTTCTCCCTTTCTGGCACGGCCTGATAGACCACCATACCTCAAGAAATCCCCTATCACCAAAACTCTCCTACAAGTATGGGACGCCACTGCGGTCCCGAAGGGCCTGAAGACTTTCCCCTCCCCTATGACACCCCTGCTAGATAACCCGGCGTTTCCCCCGGGCGGACCGCCGGGCTCGTTCCCCCAGTGACGACAGTCTGAGTGCCGCTCCGCAGGCCACCTGTTTGATACAGAGGGCTTTCTGACATGGGACATAGTGACAGCGGACTACACACTTGACAAACCGCTCCGCTACCAATACTTCCAACTTAGGCATTGGCTGACGCACGCCAACGTAGCGCCCTTGGCCAGTCGCCCGCTCACCCCCTATGAGAGGTGGATTATGACCAAAACATCAGACTCACGGTCCATCACGAAACTATGCCAAATGCTGTCCCCGCCTCCCCCCACGGGGAGATCCGCCGGACAGAAAAGATGGGAGAAGGAACTGGGGCGTGCCCTCTCTGACAAGGAATGGCAGGACATATATTACCGGGCTCATCACACGGCCAGAAACACAGCTAGCAAAGAGGCGGCGGTGAAGATCGCCTATTAGTGGCACCTGACTCCGGAACGACTACATCGGGGAAACCCGAGTAAAGACCCCAACAGCTGGAGAGGGTGTGGACAAACGGGAACCATGCTACGCATTTTATGGGAGTGCACCGAGGTACAGGAATTTTGGGAATCAGTGCTTAAGGACATAGACACCCACTTCGACACCGACATTCCTCGCTTCCCTGCTTATGCGTTACTGGGGCTCCCCAACAGATTGATGTTCCCGCTCAAATCCATAAGGGGTAAACAGATGGGATTGGCAATGGGGGCAGCGACCCAACACATCCTGTCGTTATGGGGGACCACCAGGAAGCCCACTCATACGGGGTGGCTACATAGATTATGGTACATCATGGGGATGGAAAGGATACAAGCCTCACTCACACAGACCTCAGAAACATTTAGAGAGGTATGGCAGCCACTCATCTCCCTGCTATCCCAAGAATTCACGGAACTCACCTGCCCGAAGTACCTCAGGGTTCTGAAACTGGCGAAGGGATTCCGCGACGAGACGACCAAGGGAGGCCACAAGGGTTAGCCTACACCCCGTAGAGTCATCTCCAAGCGTTACAAGGAACACACCGAGTGGGGAGGGTGGGGGAGGGTTGGTAAGGGTCGGGAGTTGAATACAGTTGGGGTAAGTTGGGATGGGTGGGGTACCTGGGGGGGATGGTGGAAAAGAGCTCCTGCGGACAGGGCGAGGTTTGTCTACCACCATACGAGCATGCATGGACACCTGGCAACCCCTCGCTTAACAGCTGGACGGTTCAGTAATGCGATGCCTCGGGGGCGGGTGCTGCAGCTTTGTTCATTTCATTTACTGTATGTATGGTATTGCTTTGTGGAAATATACAAAATACATTTGATCAAAAAAAGTGTGCAGCAACCCCCTCCTTAACCGTCACTGATTTTATTCTGACTGGCCTAAGGAAAACTTGGGATCAGATCAAGTACTGTTATAGCACTAATTTGTCCTGGTGTTTGGGTAATTTTACTTAGATTTAATAATTCTTAAAAATATAGCAGAAAAATAATAAGCCATATTCATATGAAATTGTTAAAGCATTATTCGGAGGTAAAAATGAAGTGTCTCGGTAACTGGTATGAAATTCGCAAAGAAGATGCCATTGATGATTTATTAGCAGAGCTTTTCAATAAATGGGGTAAAGAGATCAGGATGAAAATTTCTAGTAAAATGTGGCTGGAAATATCTCATTTAAGCTATACATGAGTTTGTGGAGCTAACTTTAGGCACATTAACTTTTTCGCAACATGGATGCTTTTTTATACTCCTAAGGTTTCTAGTATTCCTGGTACTATAGAAATGTTTTAGTCTCGCCTTTCAGATGTTAAAATAGTACTGTGGGAGGCTGGGGGATATGGTGGGGCCCTTACTGCAATTCATCATCCTTTGGGTTGAAGATTTTCAGTTTGTCAGCTCCAGGATGGATTATAATATCAATGCTGATCCCTATACAATATTAGAGGCATCCATTTTGCATAGAAATGGACTAGATCACTCAATGAAAAAACATCTTATTTACTGATGTATCAATCACACATTCTTTGATCATGCAAACATAGAAATCAATGAAGGTATCAACTCTCAAGAACTGGAATGGTAAATTGCATAGTCATTCAATTTTAATCTTTAATGCCTAAAGAATGAAAAATCATAAGAAGTTCAAAGAGGTATGGAAATGTTTTCAATACATTTATGTAGTGGTGATTATACATTAATGAAATGTTTTGTAACTAGTTTTCTACCCTAACAAAAAAAGGTGTGGGACTAATAGAAACGGCTGTGGCATGATTCGCAGCCCGGGGAGAAAACAAGCAAATGGTACTGGGATCTTAAGTGGGATTGGAAGGACCTGCACCAGTGGTACTGGAAATCACAGAAGCAGGATTATAACAGGCTCTCTAGCCACTTGTTACATACCCGGGAAATGTCAAAAATGAGTGAGCTCAGAATGAAGTACAGCATGAGGCAAAGTGGGTGCAAGGAGAGTTTGGAGCAAGTACTCCTGGTCTGTTGAATCAAGCGTGTCAAACCTGCCTGCCATGGAACCCAAATTCCCTCAGAATGGGGCCCACAGGAGAATCTCCCGAGCAGACTAAATCTGAAGTAGGCAGACTCTTAGAGGAGGTGATCTGTAACTGCACAAGGGAGATTACTGCCAAGTCCAATGCTGGGTCAGTAAGGATGACGGTAGGAACATGGTTCACGGTAAGACCACATACTGTTGTTACAGATGTATCACCAGCAATAAGACTACTGCAGACAGCTGACTCAAGAGCAAATATCAGTGTGGGCCGATGCCTTTCAATGCTTCCGCTTCTTCCTGTGCTTACTGTGTTTCTGCATGGAGAGGTAATGTCCCAAACATTTTACAATTCTTCTTATAGTGATATTTCATGCCTGCAGGGCAAGGGGATCACTTTCTTTGAAACAGCCACCAGTATAGACTCCAGATTAACTGTAAAAAAGTTAAACTTAGTTCATCGATCTGCAACCTGGGAGAGAGACACGCTTGACTCCTGGTGTAACAGTTCTAGCACCCCACAGCCAACAAAAGAGACTACTCAATCCCACCGTTCAAAGGTTGCCTGGGACCATCATACCCTAAAGTCGAATGGACTTGACCAGACAGTGCAACTGAGTACACAAGTAGAAGAGGATTTGGTCTCTGGAGGCTTAGCACATTTGTCCAAGAACAGGTAGTTCTGGGTGGGATTGGCTTTCTGGTAATGGTGAAAATATGGCAGTGACACAGTTGTAATGCTTTCCTTAGGGTACTCCAACATTTGAACAGGAAGGGTGAGATTGACCTCTTCACAGTCAGAAGAGGATTTCTAGTTAGCACGTTTCATCATATCACCAACAGTTTAAGACTTTTCTCAGGCACATTGGTGAGAGGCACCATTGCTTGAAGAGGAATGTAGGCTAAGTAAACAATTTCAGCTGCATCTACCATTGCAGAGATGTGTATGTCCAGTGACATGGCCAGGAGAAGGAAAGGATTTTACAACTGAAAGATGGGTCTTGAGTGTCCCTTAGCTTGTTGTAGCCATAGCAGTTTGACTGTTCAATAAAGAGGAGTCAAAGAAACTGAGTATGCACAGGAAAGACAAGGTAAGATGGAGTGGTGGTAAGTCAACAGTCTCATTTGAAACTGCAGACCATATGCTCATCCAGCTGCAAGCATTTCAGGGACACAAACACAGTGATGACTTCCTCTACGGTTCAGAAAGGGGATGGAGAACGTCTGCTAAATAGAATATATTACTAGACAGGTCCATTACAAGCAGGTCAAGCTCACGTGTTCAACAGTCCAGGAAAACAGAGGAATAGTGTGTCCACGTTAACAGTAGAGAAGGAACAGCTGCTGGAAAGTCTATATTAACCCTTTGTGAAATAATGTACAAAACAAGGAAAATAGAAAAGCTCTTTATAGGTTATGTACCTTCAACGATTCATAGTGATCCTGTCGAACCTCTTCATACTCCTCTGTTATTTCCTCAAAGAAATCATCTTTTATATTTTCATCAAGCAATTGAGAGCACTGAAATGAAAGAGGTGGTTATAAAATGTAATATGCAGGAGAATGTATAAATATGAGCAGTGCCTAGACATATTAAAAGACAAGACATCAAACCACATACAAATTAAAGCTGACCCATTTCCAAATACTCAAGTTGCAATTAGGACATTTTTTGCAGTTTATACCAACAACGTCATGTTCGGTTATATCAGATTTGTAAATCAGCAACATGCCATTAGTGAAAGCCACATTAAACAGTGTCTAACAGTCAGAAGGAAGAAAAGAGTAAGAAGCAAAGTGTTCCCATTCCACTCGTTCTGGAGTCAATGGGTTTATTAAATTACCATGTAGGTGTTCTTTGACAATGTGGCTATTATATGTGCATATAGTCTGTAATATGATTTCATTATTTTATTCTTATGAGCAACCTCTACTAGAAAAGTGATTTCTAATGTCCCTAAAAAAGGGCGCTGTAAACTAGTTCTCAATGGTTCTGTCGGGAAACAAGCTCTTTCATAAACCTTCTATATAGGTAATTCACATCATTTGCATTGTTATTAGACAGATTCTTTTCTCTAATAATACCAATACATTGGAAAAATGAAAAAGGGTGAGAACACCCTGTAGAAGTAACCACACACACTTCTTCTTGAGGATTGTATCAAATTGTATCTTATTTTTAAAATGTTTAACCTCGAAATGTCATATATACACATATATACAATGGCTGTCCTAAACCAAAATTGACATAATAATATCTCCGTGAAAAATTGTGTTGCAGTGCAATAGTGACAAGTGTTTTAGTTAGTGAATTGATACATATATACAAAACAAGGGTAACAGTGTGGCAGTCCCAAACTCAAGACAATAGTTTCAATAGATACAATTTTCTTCTTTGTATTGAAACTTGGATAGGGACTGATCCATATTTTAACGTCGACGTTTCGACCCTAGACATTGGTGCTGGTTTTATCGCAACCTGGGCGGGTCTTCATCAGGACTATAATACAGTTGGACAACCTGTTATTTTAGAAGAAAGCCTGCTTGTATCTCTCATTAACAGCAGGGCAGAAATGGTGTGCCAGCCGGCACTATCTGACACTGAGTGATCAATCGTGGTATCTTACTCATTCTCTATTTATCCACCAACCGGTGGAAAATTCTGGATATCTCTTTATGGTTGTGCCGCAATTGCGATCACTTATTATTCTCTTTAAACTCGAAGCTATATTTCTTTAGCTTTCTGCCGGTCGGTGCTCGAAGTGCCCCAAACGCCGGTCTGTTAAAACCAATTACCTATATAGAAGGTTTATGAAAGAGATTGTTTCCCGACAGAACCATTGTCTCTATATAAACTTGGAACCCAGGTTCTGAGGGTCATTGGGCCACCCCATTATATTTAATGGTAAACTAGTTCTCAACTAGCGTGGCTGTTATGAATGGGTGCATCTGCTTTTTTCCAACAACCCTCAAACATGATGATGCTTTTGGTACTAATCCATGTGCCAAACTGTCAGTTCCTTAAAAATTATTCCCAACACTAGAGTAACTAGAAACAATGTAGGAATAATCTCAAAACAGAAAAGAGAAATTTATATATAAAAAAATATGTCCTTAATAATAACCAATCAGTATGGGTTAACTGAACCCCAGGATCCAGAAAACCCTTTGTCACCTGAAAAGCTCCTGTGGTGCAGAGCGAACACATCAGTACAGTCCTGGACAAAGTTAAAAAAACACAGACCATGTTATCCAGCTGCAGCTCTTCATCTCTAAATGTCCATAAATATAGGTGCAGTGGCTATGAAGTCACTTGTACAACAAAGATCAGGCTTTCTGGAACTTGTTTACTTTCTAGCTGTCCGCAAAAAATGGATATGTTAATTTTTGCTTAAATGATGCTCAGAGCATCAGGAGAGTAAGGGGATCATTTAGAGTTTGGCAGGGTTGAGCACCATGGCAGTGCTCTCACCCATCAACTCTGTGATTATCAAGTCTCATGTAAAGGTGGGGGAACAGCAAGGTTTTAGACAGCAAAGGCTCAGCCTTTGACCTAGAAACCCTTGACCCAACAGCCCTTCTGCCAATGGACCACTATGTCACTGTCGAGATTGTTATGCCCGTCTAAGGGCTAAGCCACTTACTTTCCCTGTCCATGTTTACCATTTGAGGCAGGGCGGCCATGGTTGGGGGGCGGACAAACAAAGGCCCTAACACACAGAGGGACCAGTCCCAGCACTTCAGCTTCACTGCAAATAAACATTCTCAACCAACCTCCTGCTTTGGAAGTTTACGCGAAGAAACCAAAACTGAAGGCTAGGTAAGGATAAGAAAAAAAGGCACCCACTCAGCATTCAAATATGTAGATGTACTGTTGGCTGGGATCCCTATTAGCCACATATAGATCTGTCATTTTGGTGGGCCAAATTGTAGATGGTTTCTATAGTTAAAACTAAGAAAGGGATGGGGGTGGAATGATGGAATGGAATGTTTCTTCTGAACTTAGTGGATGACCTTTAGAAAAGAAAGTTTAAAAACTGATTTTATATGGGAAGAAATGCACCAATAGATCCACCCAGTGTTGAAGCATAAAATGGAATAATCCAGAAAGCTGAAGTAATGATCAACAAAAGAAAAACTGACTTTGGAGTGGTTAATACATTTTTACTTAATGATTTATTTAACTCAGCATCCTCCAACACTAATGTTCTCATGAGCAAAATGTGATCCTCAAAAAGAGCTAAAAATTGTAAGGATATATTTTTCCTACACATTCTTCATCTTTAGAAATTATCCAGGCATGGTGCAAGCTTAACACTCAAGTAAATGATCCCCTATGTGACAAACACCAAGCAAAATATTCTCTTCTATTTCAGGGACAAAGAACAAGTAGTACTTAATAGCGTGTTCATAGGGGAGAATAGGTGAGGATACTACAAAAAATACTTTCAAGTAAAAACTTATTCTGATCATTTGTAAATTGTCACTATATTTCCACCCTCTCGGCAAACGTCATAAAACAGACGTACAACAAGTAATATTTTCTTCATTTTATTATAACTTTATCATTTCTTAGTTAATAACATGATATATAAAATATAGATAACTCAGCTTAGCCTTTGTACGAGCTGGTGTATATCGTTCAAAAAATGTGGTTTACATTACAACTTTTGCAGTAGGGAGTAAAAGACATTAGCACACCATTCTGTCTACATTTCAATTAATCAGCCAATGATATCCAATGCTATCCAAGTCCATCATCCCACCAGTCACACAATCTCGACTCAAACCCCACACAGATTTAATGTCAAACCCCCTTCTTGGGTATCCACCAATGCATTATGTTCACTCTGAATGTCCACCAGTTGACTGTCCATCTCCTCCCAGAGTCCCAGACCACGTTCTGCTTGTCTATCCACTCTCACCTCATGCATCAGAGCCCATTCATGCAAGTTCGCACTCCAAGATTGGCCTCTGGGGCGGGTGAAAAAAAGTCAATGTATGGCTATTCGCCTCTTAACCCTTATCAGAGACTCAGTTCAGAAAGGCTTTTCAGAAAATACTGTATCAGTCTTAATAATATTTATGTCCAGTTTATTCTCATTAGCTATGGTAACTATGTTATTTGCTACTGCTATCTTCATTTTATGTCAGCCATTATTAAAGCCTCTAACAATACTAGTACAAATGTCTTGTGTACGGGCTGGCTCTGGAAACACGGTGGGATGACCTCAGAAAAATATACTAGTTGTCTCAGGACAGTTTGTCAGTTAGTAAAATGGATCTTTTTGAGGTATGTTTAGGACAGTTTCAAATAGTACACAGGTATGCCTACATTGTCAGACGGTCAAGAAAAATCTATCAGGAGTAACCAAGATTTGCTAGACATCACAACATCAGAAGGAAGGCCAAGAAGATTACGTAATCAAACAGAACACTATTTCATTAAATTGCTCAGCAAAAAGAAAGAACTTTGTGATGTATGTCAGAGTCTTTGATGAGCAAATCATTGTGTCAGAGAGATACAGAACTCTTTCATGGTTGTCACAACCGTACTGATTTCAATTTTGTTCAACTGTAAAATTCAGTTGTTCTGGTGATATGTGAGATTTGTAGTTGTTTAGCTGTATTTATGGCCATAACAAGTCATTGGTTTTATAAAAGCATGACAGTTACCATGAAGCATGGTGGAGGTAGCTCGGCACTAGTAAAGCCTGATACTAGGGTTCAGGAATGGATTAGCTATTTAACCTAGCCAAAAGAAAATGGAAAAGTCTTCAACCTATGACAGAAATTCAGGTGGTCCTGAAACTGTCTGATGGATCATGTGAGGTCGTCCCAGGCCTTAGAAGATGAACAAGTAAAGTACATGGCCTCTGGTTCTAGACTTCAAAGCACAGGGTTTGATTTAAAGGCAAGGAGAGGTTGAAAGAGAGCTCAGTGTGTGAAACAAAACTGAAAAAACCTTTGAAAAAAGGCAAAACCCTGTCAATATAGGACCCGGTGTGTCATGCAATGCACTTTAGAAGAAATTAATTTCCTGATAGCAAACAGAAAGCAGGTAAGTAAATTGCAATGAAACTCCTATCATTTAGCCTTAAAATGAGCATTACTGCAGAGTTCTGAATAACATGCCACTACTGACTGAGACAGAGTGGCATCCCAAACAAAAAGAGTTATTATAGTCCTACAAGAATGGACAACTGTCCTTCTCAAATGAGAGGATCTTCCATAGAACTTTAAGCAATGTTAATGTTCATCAATGTAGGATTGTTGGAATGCTCCTTACAAAGACTGATATCAAATATAACCCAGCCAAAATCTGAAGACCATCAGATGGGTGAGCATTCAGTTGTGCCTTTGCTAAAGATTATCTCTGTCTTGCCTGAATTTAGGACCAAAGAAGTTATCATCAATCCTCGCTGAAATCATTTTAAAAACTGGCTTGGTTTTGAGTTGCATCATGAGTTATATGTACCAACAACAGAGTGTCATGAGCATAAGAGTAGAACACGAGTCCAAAAGATCTCAACAACTTTGTTCTATTTGATCAAGCAGCACATACCTCTCCTCATTTTTAATAAAGCCATTCCATCTGCATCCCGCACCGTACAAAAGTTATATAAAGTGGTGTCAAAAAGTGGTAAACCCTATGTTAATTCTCATAAGGGCAAAAAACGGTACCACCTACATCAAACATTCTAAGAGGAACTCTCACAAAGTTAAGACAACGTGAAGCAGCGTACTGCAACTCACAATCCCTAAGACTGACTAATACAATTGACTTAGAGAGCTATGTTTGGGATATGGCCTAACGTTTCGTAGCTGGTACAATTCAACACTATAGATATCCTCTTAGAGGAATTAGTTGCCTATTATTGAGAAATACAGTTGAAGCACTCCCTAGGCTAGTCACAAGCAATTTCAATAGAACATATCATTAATATTGGAACATCATATAACAATATATATCACAATTATCTGGTTGAAAAATTAATAATGCGTGTTCAGGTAACACACAAATTCTCAAGAATTCTTGCTGTGAGGCGAATAAAGCGTGTCCACATAACACATAGGTTCTCAAGGATTCATCACAACTGATGAAAGCAGATCTTCTTTATTTGTATAAGGCAAATTCCAGCAATTTTATCGAAGCAAACACGTGTTTCGACTGTACAATATTAGTATTCAGACTTTTTCAAGGCAAAAAAGAAATTCAAATCTGGGTTCCTAAATTATGTGGTATCCAAGTCAGGAAAACCCAATAATCAAGCGACCATGACATGGTTGGCAAAACAGCCAAACTATCAAAAAATGTGGCAAGTAGTTGGTGTCTAATTACAGTCGAGTAAAGACTGTCACAAGTCTTGACCCCAACCGGGACACTGCAATCCTAAACGTAGCACCCAGACACACACCACAAAAGGCAGTCAAATATCAGTATCTATACTGTGCAGGACTCAAACCATGGTAAGTCGGACCGATGTTCCAATATTAATGATATGTTCTATTGAAATTGCTTGAGACTAGCCTAGTGAGTGCTTCAACTGTATTTCTCAATTGTTTATGTGCATGTTCTTTTGAACCTGCCAGGAGCACCATTTGGTAGTTGGTGCCATTAGTTATAACAGCACCCCTCATATTTTACATTATTGAATGTACATCACGGTATTAACATTGAATTATCAGACTTTACCTTTACTTTGAGGTGTGGATTGCCACTATTGTGACTGCTACTAACAGTTGTATATGCCTCTAGTTGCCTATTATTACTCGATTTTTGTTGGTAGCACCACACTGAAATCCCTTACTCTTTCACAAGTCCTTTATATGTAATTTTGTCTACAAAAATAGAAAATATACACTATTGAAAACACTATCAAATAACAGTGCACACATATTTGCAGAAACTCTGCAGCTATAAGGCTAAAAAGAGAAAATAATTTTGCAGAGAGTCAAAGGAGGCCACCATCCTTCAAAAGCTAAAGGAAATTATGGCAAAAAGAGATGGTCATCAGACATATATGCATCCCTTCAGTCGTGATAACTCCATATCTTGTTGCTACTGGTCATCAATCATCTAATTTGAATGCAATGGAAAAATATTTATCATGTATGTACGTATCAAGTTTATTAACCTTTTGTGTACTTGGTTTGTTAGTCCTGAACGAGGTGAATATCTGTTTTATGTATGTTGTATGGAAATAATACATTGTCGAAATAAATATTATGAGGAAAAATGTGATCCAATCAAAAGGTCAAATGAAAACACTGTTCGAATGTCTGCATATTAGGTCAGCAAACATCTTTCAAGAAGAATGATATCAGAATATTTAACTTACAACTACTACACTCTTGGATGCGTCAAGCACGTGGATCACTGGAGAGCTGTATCGAGGTGCAATTTTAACTGCAGTGTGGGTTCTAGGAAAGAGACAAAAAAGCACAGAATAATGGTACAAAAAGCCTTCCCGTTAAATGTAATTGCTTTTGGAAATAAACATAAATGAAAATGAGCTATTCAAAAGCACACTTTTGAATAGCTCATTGAAAATGAGCTATTCAAAAGCACACTATTGCACAATTTACACACTGCTTAAAGTCATATATCCTTGGCTGCTTGAAAACATGTAGACCATAAAGAAACTTACCTAAATGATTAGCTCTTTTTCTGATGGCTTCTCTCGTTCCTTAACTTACACAGAAAGCCCCAGACAGTAGACGGGAATTGAGCAAACATTCAAATCACTGCTTCGAGACATAATTATCCCACTCTTAAGAAATGGTGCAGGACGCTTATTTCCTCTGAGTTCAATAACAGTCTACACAGCAATACGAGAATTTCCGAAAAAGAGAAGAGAGTGAGCATGAGCTGTCCAGTGCGGGGATATCACTGTTGTCAAGTAATGATTCCTTCATATGAAAAGTTTTCTCTGCACATTTATTTTGTCCCGCTTTTCATCTGTACAACAACTTTTCACTATGCAGAGTACTTTACTACTAATTGTACTAAGAGGTCTATCATAATAGTCTATGCTAAAAACCCTGAAGCCCTCAATTTACTTCACTTCCATTTGCATTCATGATTCCTTACAATGTAAGTAAATGCCACTTTCACAGAAACAGCACAAGATCCAGTGCCAGGGTGGTTGCTGGGAAGGTTACTTGAGCGTTTAAACCATGTCACTGTTGACATAATTAATACCCAACTGCAATACGCAGTCATTCGTCAGATTCAGAAACAACAATTGTGAAGGTACTAATAAAACAAACAATCTTTGAAATTGATTCATCTATCAACTGGGGTCAAACTGCAGGAAAACTATGTGGCAAGCTTACTGCTGGACCAGGTGGTCTTGTGTCAAGTGAAGGATCCCCTATATACCTAAAAAGCAGTGCTTATTGCTTGTGAATGTTCACACTGGGATAAATACAGCCGAGCCAAGTATCACACATCAGGGGTGACACTAACGCATTTTACTGCTGGTGTCCGCATCACTGCACTAAATTATATTAGTCACGCATAACAGCAATCCAGGGACCACCCGATAAGAGGTGCTCAGCAGGACTGACTTCATGTCACAAAAGCAGCCAGTGTACTTTTGGCTTACTCTGGCTTGGTGACTAGTGGCAGCGCAGTGCTGCTACAGTCTCTGCCAAATTTTGACACAGATTTGAGCAGGACAGTTTGGAGGGTGAGCGATGGCATGTTCAAGTTTTCTGTTATACATTAAGGTCAAGGTCACTGTGGTACTCGCAATCAGGTCCACTGCCAGCCCATTTGACAGGCTTTCTGCGTGGACCACGTAGTCCACGATCTTTGAACAGGTGAAGGAGAACAACCATTTGATCATTGCACAGATAGGCAGTGTCTGCAGCCCTCATGTGGATCGGATGGTGCTTTGCCTTCTGTTGTTTTAAATTCCAGCAAGTCACCCCAGGCAGAGGTAACCACACAGAGCAGATGATGACTGCAGACAGTGTCAGGAAGCTCTGTAAGTTTTAAACTGAGTTGCCATGCTTAAGTAGTGCTCATTACTGGCAGGGTGTTGTTTACCCTGCTTCGCAAGTCCTGAAAGGCCCATTGGCAGCCTGCAGTACCCCCAGAAATAAGATTGGTGACAGACAGCTAGGCCAGTCATAGAATTACCAGCAACATCCTCTGAGCAGCGAAGGAGGACTCGGAGGGCAGACCGTTATTCACTGAGGGCAGTCTACTCTGCAGCAAAACCAGCAGGCCCACACAGTGACCACCTAAAAGTAGAAGTTCCTGCTGTGTGTTGAAACCTACCAAAAGGTAATGGATCCACTTTTTTAAATCCAAAAGTAAAATACAATGTTAATTGATACTTGTATAGCGCACTACTCACCCACAAGGGTCTCAAGGCGCTTGTACGAATACCGCTGTGGAACCCATCCTGGCTTTCCCTGTGAGGCGTCCACTCCTGGGCACCCCAAGGTGGAGGCCAGGCATCCTTAGCATTGTGAGGGCCGTTGTGGAGATTAAGCAAGCTATTGCCCAGAGTTGCAGAGTGGGACTCCATGATTGGAATAGGCACCGAGGCGAAAATTTTCAGGTCTGTGGAATTTTGAGCCCAAGACCCGCCGAGGCGGGAAATTGAACCCTGGTCCTGGCTAGACCTCTGCATCAGGGTCTGCCGCTCTAATCATTGAGCCACATTTCTCCACAATACATCGCCCTATTCAGTCGCAGGTCTGAATGAGCAGACAGACCCGATCTCTCAGTGTGAACCCACAGAGTCTACTGGATACGGTCCGTCCCTCCGTTCATCGTGACACAGGTGACTATGTGCACGCATAGGAGTCCTGTATGCGTGGCTGTGCGACAACAGACTTTTAAATCAGCTGCAAGACTGAGCTCAGAAATTGAAGCAATTGTTCGCCGTTCAGGCCGAAGCAAGAGAGATCATATTAGGCCTGGATCCTCTCTGCAATACTCAGCAGTCGGAGCACCGTCTGGTTGCCCCAGCACCACAGGTCCGATGAAGACACACTGGCTTTCATCCTGGCAGTGTGGTACAGGGGCAGCACCTGTCACTGATGAAGTGTGCTGTGAATGGGTTAAGGTGGCTAGGCAAGTAGGGTCACCACCATTCCCAGAGAATAATAAGGACACTTTGTTCATGTTTTAGGACTCTGCGAAGGCCCAGACATGATAAACAGGACTTTATACAAAGTAGTCCGTATTGATTAAACACAGTTTTTCTGCCTTTGTTTACTTTATAAGTCAATGAACCATTTAAGCAGCCCTGGAACATATTTTAAAAAGCTTTACTCTTATGTTTACTGTTTTAAAGATGCACTGAGAGGAAAAAAATACTGCTTTAGGTGAGTTTCTTAATTTTTGTAGTGTGACATTAAAAAGAAGGTCAGTCCGGATAAAAACAGATAGCAACGCCATTGCCTGGTTCTGGTCGATCGATCGATATACCTGGGGCTAGGATGGTTTAAAATGACTGAGTTTGATAGATAATTTTGGAGTTTAAATGCAATGGGCATGGCTGACTGGGTCACACTGGGAATGGGGCTAATGGAGGGGGCTGGTGAATACCAGGCATGTTCTGCTTAGGGTTAAAGGGGCTAGAATGGGCTGGGCAGGACTGCACTGGTTCTGGTGAATGCGAATGGGGCTAGAATGGTGTTAGAATGGACCATATAGTCAAGCTAGTGCTTCTCATTGCTCAAAAGGTGGCAATTTGTTATATTTAGCTCTTTAGAAGGACTTCATTGCTTAGTTTTACTGGTGAGAAAGTACCACTCGTGTCACATATTAGTCAGCAAAATGTCACTCGTAAAGAATTTTAAAACCAGGGAGCAGTCTGAAAACTTAGCAGCTATGAACAATTAATATGGTGTATTCAGAAAAGCAGGCACAGGTAACTGATGCTGCTTTGAAACCTTTTAATTATAAATCAGTCCATGCAGTCACAAAAGTTTCTTATGCCTTTGATGTTGACGTTTTTTTGGCACCTACCGTGTAATGGGTCATCATCAGGTCAGACAAATTCACACAAAGCAGCAAGCCATGTATGTATCTGATGCAGCAATGATGATTGAGATACATACTGTTTTCCAAGGTACAAATCTGAGAAACTGTGCGGGATTGGGAATCAATCCCTTGATGGCAAGGGTGAGGACTTCATCTGAATGTACGGATGCCAAATGTGAGCCTGCCATGCAGCTGATTAAAAATCAGTCAGACCGCCACCACAAGGAGCCTCATACAGAAGCGTCCACAGCAGTGGACATCCCGAAGGGGGAATAGATAGGAACACTAACTGATTCATAATCAGTTATCATTGAGTGATTTTTATTAAATGGACTCAAAGCAGTGGTTCCTGTGAATGCTTTTCTGCACACCCAATTTTAATTGTTATTCATACCTGTGTGAACACTCATGAGCACTGAATACTTTTTCATACAGCAGTAAAACATTGGATAATTACATCTGAAGCATTTAACTGTATCTGAAATTGTCAAATCCTTTCATTGATTGCATGATTCGCCGTTTGCAACCACCACTACCTCATCAGGGCTGCCAAGAAGACTTCCTTCAAAGACTGCCTCGACAACAACGCACACGACAGCAAGGAGCTCTTCAACATCGTGAAGGAACTCTCCAACCCCAGCTCCAACACCAACGACATCCCGCTGTCGCAAGACCTGTGCGACTCCCTCGCCACCTTCTTCCACCGCAAGATAGCAGACATCCACGACAGCTTCAACACTGAGACAGCCCCAACAGACAGCAACACAACAGACCCTCCGCACACCATCGACCACGTCCCCGTGCTAACCTGGACCAGAGTGAGCGTCGATGACACCATCAAGACCATGAGCACAATCCACTCCGGCTCTCCGTCAGACCCATTCCTGCACCACATCTTCAACAAAGCAAGCAGCTCCATCGCACCCCACCTACGCAACATCATCAATCTCTCCCTTGAGACCGCGACCTTCCCAGAGAGCTGGAAACACGCCGAGATCAACGCCCTACTCAAAAAACCCAAGGCAGACTCAAGAGACCTCAAGAACTTCCGACCCATCTCTCTGCTCCCCTTACCGGCCAAAGTCATCGAGAAAATCGTTAAAAGACAGCTAACCCGATACCTCGAAGAGAACAGAATCCTAGACTCTCACCAGTCAGGATTCCGCAGCAACCACAGCACGAGACCGCCCTAATCGCCGCCACCGACGACATCAGGACCCTGCTAGACAACGGGGAGACTGCAGCACTCAACTTCCTAGACCTCTCCGCCGCCTTCGACATGTCTGCTACCACACACTACGTGCACGCCTCCACGCAAGGATCCGAGACAAGGCTCTGGAATGGACCACCTCCTTCCTCTCCGGCGAAACACAGAGCGTCCACCTCCCCCCATTCCGTTCCGAAGCCTCCAAGATCATCTGCGGCATACCCCAAGGATCCTCCCTCAGCCCGACACTGTTCAACATTTACATGGCCTCGCTCGCACACGTTGCCCGACAGAACAACCTCAACATAATCTCCTAAGCCGACGACACTCAACTGAACCTCTCCCTCACCAAGGACCCCATCACCGCCAAAGCCAACCTCCATGAAGGAATGAAGGCCGTCGCCGAATGGATGAAGATAAGCCGTCTGAAGCTGAACTCGGACAAGACGGAGGTCCTCATCCCCGGCTCCAAGCCGTCAGCCTGGGACAACTCCTGGTGGCCAACGGCACTGGGGGCAGCCCTGACCCCCACCCACTTTGCACGCAACCTGGGAATCATTCTCGACTCAACGCTCTCAATGACCAAGCAAGTCAACGCTGCCTCCTCCTCCTCCTGCTTCAACACCCTCCGCAAGGTCTACAGATGGATCCCGACAGATACAAGAAAGACAGTCACCCAGGCCCTCGACAGCAGCAGACTCGACTACGGAAACACCCTCTACGCTGGAGCCCCGACTAAGCTCATCAATCGACTACAACGCATCCAAAACGCCGCGGCACGACTGATCCTCGATGCACCACGACACAGCCACATCACCCCCCACCTGAGAAACCTGCACTGGCTCCCCGTCAACAAGAGGATATCTTTCAAGCTCCTCATCCACGCACACAAGGCACTCCACAAGACCGGCCCAGCCTACCTCAACAGACGGGTCTCCTTCCACACCCCAACTGCCAGCTACGCTCCGCCGACCCCTCACTCGCCACCGTCCCGCGCATCCGAAGAACAACCACCAGTGGGAGTTCCTTCTCCCACCTCGCCACCAAGACATGGAACACCCTCCTACTGAGCCTATGACAGACCCAAGACCTGCTGACCTTCAGGAGGATACTAAAGACCTGGCTGTTCGATCAGTAGCGGCCCCCACCTCCCCCCTCCCCAGCGCCTTGAGACCCTCACGGGTATGTAGTGCGCTTAACAAATGACTGATTGTTTGATTGATTGATTGATTGATCGATTTAACTTGCATTCAAATTTGTCAAATCCTTAAATATTTCCAGGTATTGTCCGTGGGAATCTGACATTCCCCTTATACCTCATCAACTCTTGGAATGATATCTCGACAAACGCTAAATGCTTAATCTTGCTGTATGCTAGGCAATCATTGAACAGCATCTAGACCCTGTTCTCAAATTGTGCCTTTTACAAACATTTTTAGTGATTCAACAAGTTATTCATCTATGGGTTGCAATAATTCCCAAATAAATATTTTGGCTGGTGGGATCCTTGGTTGTGTAAAAAAAAAAAAAAAGCAAAGCTCTTTCAGCCAACCGTTTGCAGCAAGACTGAATAAAAATATCTTACAATTGTGTGAAAGGGTGCACAACTGCATGCTACACAGATTGCATTAAGTAGCTCTTCTCAGGAGAGCAGTGGTAGGAATCTCTTAATACAACAAAGTGCAAGATTTTCTTGGGACAACCTTTATGCAACTTCTGAAAACACACCCCTGAAATAGAGTATCATCCCTGATTTCAACAATTCTTATGGAGGCTGCAGTCTGGTTGGGTATATGTATTGAAATATCATATGTATATCTGTGGTTGTGTAGTTGTTGTCAGACAGACAGACAGACAGACAGACAGACAGACAGACAGACAGACAGACAGACAGACAGACAGACAGACAGACAGACAGATAGATAGATAGATAGATAGATAGATAGATAGATAGATAGATAGATAGATGAGTTTAATGCGTGTGGCTGAAGTTCTTACCAACAGTTTTACTTGCTCTCTGGAATAACAGGCTTCTCCACTGTTCGTCATGCTGTTACATATGCATATTAAATTAAGTTAGTAGTGGTGATTGAGAGCCATCAAAATCATCAAAAAGCAAAACACAATTTTTTAGCAACTGAACAATGGACGAGTGTGGAACAGAGCAACCTGCAGGATACACAACATACAATATTTCACTGCTCACGTTAATGCCTTAAGAGAACATACTTGGAAGTTGTTGCTCCTCCAATCAACAAGGGGATCTTTATTGCAAGTCTTTCCATCTCCTTTGCAACAAAAATCATTTCATCCAAAGATGGCGTGATAAGACCTGACAGGCCAATGATATCTGTTGGGGGTGGGGAAGTCAAAAAAGAAATGCCTTAAAGAGTGCTAGAAAGCACAATGCACAACACACCTAAACACAGAAAATGTAATGCATTACCTGAGTTTGCATAGCTTACAACAGTTTACCTCTCTGACTCTGTGAGAAGCGGTCGCTCCCCACGCTCCCTGCCTGGATATCATAGCGCTTGGCTCTCACTGCTTGCCTGTAAAAATATTGCTGCCTGGGTATCGTAGCGCTTGTTAGCATTACTCGTAAAGATCTTGTGCCTGCTATTGTACTTTGCTCGCATTTAATTTGTGGAAGTTATTTCCCTGCTCGCATTTTTATCTGTGCTATCTGACTGTCGGCGCGCTCGCATTGCTGGACTTTAAAATTAATAACTATTGCCTGATTGTGCTGGTACCACTGCCCATAGCGTCCTTCATCTGTGTGCCCCAATCTCGTCCTGTTTCAGTTTTGCTTTCGCTGCCATTTTGTTTGTTGTGCCTCGTAGCCAGCCTCTCCACTTCGCTCCCGCCTCCCAGCTGCTCCTCCCTCCCACGGACTGATTAGGCTCGTCCCGTTGAAAGTAGCGCTGTGACCTCTCTGACTCTGTGAGAAGCGGTCGCTCCCCACGCTCCTTGCCTGGATATCATAGCGCTTGGCTCTCACTGCTTGCCTGTAAAAATATTGCTGCCTGGGTATCGTAGCGCTTGTTAGCATTACTCGTAAAGATCTTGTGCCTGCTATTGTCCTTTGCTCGCATTTAATTTGTGGAAGTTATTTCCCTGCTCGCATTTTTATCTGTGCTATCTGACTGTCGGCGCGCTCGCATTGCTGGACTTTAAAATTAATAACTATTGCCTGATTGTGCTGGTACCACTGCCCATAGCGTCATTCATCTGTGTGCCCCAATCTCGTCCTGTTTCAGTTTTGCTTTCGCTGCCATTTTGTTTGTTGTGCCTCGTAGCCAGCCTCTCCACCCCGCTCCCGCCTCTCAGCTGCTCCTCCCTCGCTCCGCCCCCCTCCACTATCCACTTATGACCGATGCTTTTGCGCGCAGCGTTCACGCGCAGCGGTTGCGCCCCATGCGCGCCGAAGGTGCGCCAAAGGTAAGCCCGTCTACGCCAGTCCGCGCCTGGACCGCGCCCAGCGCCAGACCCCCTGTCACCCGCAAAATCCACTCCACCCGCATAACATACGACGCAGCAACCCTCTCAGCCCTTAACCCCGGTCGACCACCAAACTGCTACCTAGCCGTCCCAGGACTCACCCATGGACCCTTCACCTGCCACTCCTGCAAGTTCGACTGCACCAGGAGCCGCACCAAATCCACAAACTACAAACAGAGCCCCGACACTAACCACCTGAAATGCATCCTGCTCAAAACCCGCTCAGTCCACAGACACGCCATCGACCTTTGGAACCTACTCGACACCACTTCACCGGACGTCGCCTTCCTTACAGAAACCTGGATGAACCTCTCATCAGCTCCTGACATCGCCATAGCCATCCTGGACGGCTACAAGATCATCCGAAAGGACCGCACCAACCAAACAGGAGGTGGCATCGCCATCGTCCATAAGAACACCATCCGCATCACGACCAGTTCCGACGATAATCTCGCTACCGCCGAACACCTTCACTTCCAGATCCACACCGACCCCAAGACCACACTCAGAGGCACCCTCATCTATAGGCCACCAGGACCCCGCACACAATTCAGCGAAGACATCGCTGACTTCATTAGCCCACACGCCCTCCCCTCCGAGGACTACATTCTTCTGGGAGACCTCAACTTCCACCTGGAAAAGAAAAACGACAGCAACACCACCACCCTTCTGGACAACCTGGCCAACCTCGGACTCGAACAACTTGTTGATACCCCCACCCACTATGCCGGGCACACGCTTGACCCAATCTTCACCTCCAGCAAGCACATCTCCTTCAACCACACCACAGCTCTCCATTGGACGGACCACAGTTGCGTTCACTTCAACTACAAAAAGACCACGACCCACAACCTCTCACAACCAATCCCCCGAAGAAACTGGAACAAAATTACCACCGACCAGCTCTTCACATCGCTTCTCCAAAACCCTCCTGCCAAATCATCGGACCCAAACCAAGCAGCCACCAACCTCACACAATGGATCTCCCATAGCGCCGACGAACTGGCACCCTTAAAAAACCATCAAATCAAGCAAGGTAGCAAAAAAGCCCCCTGGTTCAACGATGACCTTAAGAAATCCAAGAAGTTCTGTCGCACCCTCGAGAAAGCCTGGAGAAAAAACCCAACCACTGACAACCTGACCACCTTCAAGAACGCCACCCGCAAACACCACCAACTGATCCGATCCACCAAGAAATTAGCATTCAAGGATCGACTTGACAACAACGCCCACAACAGCAAGGAACTATTCAACATCGTCAAAGAATTTACCAACCCCACCGCCGGCACCAACAACATCACTCCCTCCCAAGACCTCTGCGACTCCCTAGCCTCATTCTTCCACAACAAAATCGCCGACATACATAACAGCTTTGAAAACCAGTCCGGAGACCAGTCCACTCCACCCACCTCCGAACTAAAACCCCCCTCTATCAACCTTTGCGCCTGGAACCCAATCACCACTGAAGACACCATCCGCCTGATGAACTCCACCCACTCAGGATCACCAACCGACCCATGTCCCCACCACATTTTCAACAAAGCAGACTCCATTATCGCACCCCATCTCCGAGACGTCATCAACTGCTCCCTCAATTCCGCTACCTTCCCGGAAAGCTGGAAACATGCCGAACTCAGAGCCCTTCTGAAGAAACCTACAGCAGACCCCACTGAACTTAAGAACTACCGCCCCATCTCGCTCCTCCCATTCCCTGCCAAAGTGATTGAGAAAGTCGTCAACAGTCAGCTCGCCACCTTCCTCGAATCCAACAAATCCCTCGACCCCTCACAGTCCGGCTTCCGAGCCAAACACAGCACCGAAACCGCCCTCATCGCAGCAACAGACGACATTCGAACACTACTGGACAACGGAGAAACAGTTGCCCTCATCCTACTTGACCTCTCCGCAGCCTTCGACACAGTCTGTCATAGCACCCTCATACAACGCCTCAGCAACGTCGTAATACAAGGAAAAGCATTGGACTGGATCATCTCATTCCTCGCCGGAAGAACCCAGAGAGTCCGCCTCCCCCCTTTTAGATCAGAGGCCACCGAAGTCATCTGCGGCGTACCACAAGGATCGTCACTCAGTCCCACCCTCTTCAACATAAACATGATTCCCCTTGCATCCATCACGCGCCAACACAACCTCAACATCATCTCCTACGCAGACGACACCCAGCTAATCCTCTCCCTCACCAAAGACCCAAACACCGCCAAAACCAACTTACACGAAGGAATGAAAGAAGTAGCCGAGTGGATGAAGATCAGCCGTTTAAAACTGAACTCGGACAAAACGGAAGTCCTCATCTTAGGTTCTTCCCCCTCTGCTTGGGACGACTCATGGTGGCCACCGGCCCTGGGAACTGCACCCATACCTAATGACCACGCACGTAACCTGGGCTTCATCCTGGACTCCTCCCTCTCGATGACCAGACAAGTCAACGCCGTCTCATCATCATGCTTCAACATCCTACGCATGCTCAAAAAAATATTCCGTTGGATCCCCACCGAAACAAGAAAGACTGTCACCCACGCACTGGTCACAAGCCGACTGGATTACGGAAACACCCTTTACGCCGGAACCACAGAAAAAACTCCAACGCATCCAAAACGCCTCAGCCAGACTCATACTAGACATCCCCCGCCAAGCTCACATTTCCGGTCACCTGAAAGACCTACACTGGCTCCCCATCAACAAGAGAATCACGTTACGTCTCCTCACCCACGCACACAAAGCCCTCTACGACGTAGGACCCGAATGCCTCAACACGCGCCTGTCCTTTTACACCCCCACCCGCCAACTTCGATCGTCCAATCAAGCCCTCGCCGCAATTCCGCGCATCCATAGATCCACCATGGGGGGAAGATCCTTCTCCTACCTAGCGGCCAAAACCTGGAATTCTCTCCCCACCCACCTCCGCCTTACACAGAACCACCTCTCCTTCAGAAAACAACTAAACTTGGATGTTCGATAAGTAAAGTACCCCCCCCTCCCTCAAGTGCCTTGAGACCCTCTGGGTGAGTAGTGCGCTATACAAATTTTGAACTTGAACTTGAACTTATGTAAAAGAAAGCAAGTCTAGCTTCGATATGCATGATTGTTTTTAAAAGCCATGAAAAACATTCGGACTACATTCTATAACTCTCACTCTTGCCACTTCACTTCCCTCACACTTCATTTTCATTAGATCTGATAGGCAAGACACTGCAAGAACACTTTTGTCTTTTGCTATTCTTGTGGACCCCAAGTGGAGAGCATTCACTTTCCCACGTTGTATTCAATAAAAGCATCAATGTGGTTCATATTAATTAAAAAAGATTCATTGACAACCAAACCTTTATGGTTGATATATCCATTCTCCCAAAAACACGAGCAGGCAAGACAAAGCTATTTGAGAAAATAGTACTTGGAGGGTGTAATTGAAGCCTACTGAGTAACAACAGACGTAACAGGGGGTGTCACCATGGGAGGTTACAAAAGAAGACCAGGTGGTACTAAGGAGAGACTACTAAGCCCATTGACCAATGAACAGCCACAGTTTACATTGGACAATGACACGAGTCAATGAAAAATATGGGCGTAGTGTGGGTGGAGCTTCAAGTCCCCACCTGAATACAACATGCCTCGCAAAGCAGCGCACACGCTGCCCAGGCTCGACCTAAAAAAACTAACTGACCCGCTAATTCTCACATTGAGAAATTGAAAAGACAGGAAGGGTTTTACTTACATTTTATCCAGAGAACTATTTTTTTAGTCTAATACACAGAGTAGCATTCAGTATTACAGCTTCATTTCCAGCTACAAGCGGTTACCAAGAGATTTGGCGCTACTGTTCCAGATGTTCTGCTATCGGTTTATTCAAACTTTTTGATATAACATGAAAACTGTAAGATTTCTTACATTACATATCTTGCTATGTATGGTCAGCTTTAAGAGAAAATGAAGGTAGAAAGCAATCATTAAATTGCTGGGAAAAAACAAAATAAAAGGTAGAAGGACTAACCTGCATTGGTTTCAATAGCAGTCCGCAGAATTTTATCACATGGAGTCATAACTCCTAAATCGATAACTCTAACACAAGAAACAAAAGAGCAAACATTATTAACAGAACACAAATGTGCCACCGTATTTACTTCATTAGTTTCAAATATGTCTGAATGGTCTTAATTAACTTTTGCCCATTTCAGAACACTTATAACAGTAGATAATTTAATGGTCTGAATGTATAAGTTGCAAATTTAAACTTGATGTGGTTGTGACCACAAATCTCAGAAACTTGATGTTGGTGTGAAAATGTACATCTTGCTGGTACAAAGACACTAAATGGGCCCGATACTCCAGTTTCTGTGAAATCTAATGCACTCTCATTAATTGTAATTGTTGAATTTCTATGAACATTTTAAGAAGCTTTAGCCCAAAGCAAAATGTGAAGCAATACACCTTTTTTGTGGACTAAGGAGGTCAAAGGTTCCGTGGTTGCTAGGTTAATGTAGGCTAAGAGGTACAGTGGCTGTAACTCCTGTTCACAGAAGTGGATTGCGGACAAGCCAACTCTGCCAAGCAAGCTATAGCACCGCACTGGGCTACTCAAGCGAATTGTCTCCTTCTCTACAGTTGTTCCCAACTGAATAGGGTGTTCATCAATGCTGATTAAAAGTGTCTTAAAAACCTGAAGCCCCCATGCAAAACAACAGTGAAGGAGCAGTCCACGAGCAATTGAATAAGGAATTATATACAGATTACAGCACAGTATTTGGTTGGATGGGTCCTACTACTCGTCATAAGTAGGCGGAATGTTGCTTGCAACGGATCTAATATTGCCAGCCTGCCAAAGGGAAATCCTTCCTGCCAAATTTTCCTTCTTTGAGTTTCAAGGCTAACAATCTGAAGGAGAGGTGTTTCGTCTTCAGGAAGAAGGTCTGCACCAGTGCACCACCAAGCGTCAAATTATAGGCTAGTGGGTGCTGAGAAACTTGATATCTAAAGGTGCCAGAATGGGCTTCCTCACAGATATTGTTTAGACAGCTGACACAATATAGAATACCTGCAAGCCAGACAGAATAACTCCCAAGGAGACTTGACTGAAAATCAATAATGTACATCTGCTATGAAAGAGACAATATATATCTGAATAGATTAGCTTTTTGTTTTCAAAAGGAGGAATGTTGCAAGATCCAGTGTTTCTTTGCCTTTGAAATTAAGAGCTGCCCCTACATGGAGAATGGCTTTTGAGTTTTCAGAGGGTAAAGTTGAAGCTGGGGAGGCTGCTTGGATGGACAGTTCTAGTACAGCAAGACATCAGTTCTGAAGAAGGGTGGATTTAAGATTCCAAACTACTGAAGAATGTGTAACAGAAAAGGGCAGGTTTTCAGATGGTAACAGCATTACGTCTGAAACATGAAAATAACACTTGAGATGTTGGGAAAGGCACCTAAAAGGGTGAATGAGATGTCCGAAGCAAGGATATGGAATTGAAGCAGTGGTCAGTCAAACAGAGAACTGTAGTAGGCTAATTCATTGCATATTGTATCTTGTTGTATGACATTTTGGGGGATTTAGCGATTTCCATTTGTCTGTTACAATGCCAAAAGAGTGTTCTGGTATTGAATGGATCAATACGATTGCTGATGTTGTAAGTTAAGTCCATGTCTGAAGACAGTACAGAGACAATCGCTTACACAGTGTCAAGGGTGAGTTTTTTTTTTGTTCACAAATACGCTGCATTGTTTTACATTTTGATCTTACATGAACATTTGTGTGTTGGGACTGCAAGTCATCTTGCCACACTGTAATCTTATTTTGCATAAAACTAGTACATATTGAGTAAAACACTTACAAAAGAAACAAAAAAAATCAAAATTCCCACTTACCCTCCCTTGGAGCTGCAACATGGAGAATATTTAAGGTCAACTGTATGCTTTCTAATTCCCAGCACCCTCTCCAGCATCTATCAAAACTCTTGAGTGACATGCTGAGTGTGTGATTTGAGACCATGTGCAATCCTGCTGTTAGTTTTAACCTAGACTCCCTACAAGCTACATATTTATTATTTGATATATAATCTCTCCAAAAGTAGACTTGTATTCTGTAGACTCATCTGTAATGGTGTTCCATTGTTTCATGTACATCCACTTGTGTTGATCATTTGAGCATAATATCAACGCATATATGCTTGCGACTAAGTTCTTAATGAGCATATGTGTAGTGATACATTTTTCAAAAGCCGTTCTGTCTCTTGTGACTGCAAATTTGTTTGGGCAGTGTAACACCCAATGTCTCAGATGAAAGTATTAGAATCACTCATGGTCAACCCAGTTCAAAGGCATCATCAGTGTTTTAAGGACCTGGTGAGGGCTATCTAATGAGTTACCTGAATCTGTGCCCCTCTCATGCCCCAAACATATAAGCAGGTCAGGAGACGCCATTGTGCTGTAAACAAGCCTCATAATTGTATTTCATCCTCTGGGAGTTTTGTCATATACTGTATCAGTAATTATGCTATTTGGTAAAGTCTCTGGGCGTTTCCGCCCTTAATCAGGGTTTACTTGCCTAACCAAATTCAAGGAATGAAAACGCAGGATATAGGTAATGATTCCTGACCACCTTTTCACCTTCCTCCCATTACTGCACAGTCTACTCAAACACATTACTTTACAATATCGATAAAACTGGCACCCTTTTAGAATCCGTCTTCACCCTGTAACATGTTCTCCCAATATGGACTGCATACCCCTCTTCACAGGTACTTTAGGCTTGGTATTGGACAGCTTTGGTTCCTACCTTCCTTCATTACAGTCCCCGATGTACTATTAGGAGCCCCATCTGCAGATTCACCTGATCTCTGCTGCTTTCAAGACCTGACTCCAATGTTTGGGTCTCACACATTGTTTATCCATCTTCAGTTCCAAGTCACTCCCATGACTCTTGTCTCTGAAACCAGATCTCAAATGTTGCAAAAAAACAATGAAGAGCCAACAATGGCCTGTGCAACTTCTCCCATGGCACATGCCCATGCTAGCTTGGCATCTTCCCATATTTTGAGACAAGGTGCTAGCACACTCATCTGGTGGCTCCGCGCCTTCACACTGACTAGCTCCCTTGTTGTTCCTCCTCCTACTCTTCCAGCAGGTCTGCACCATTATGCTAATCAGTGTCCATCTCTAGCAATTTTAAACCTGCTCTCCAGCCCCTCTGAGAAACAATCGATTAAAGACAGTCTGCTGAGAATGTCCCAATACTCAATCTTTCTACCTCCAAAGACTGCTTGACAGGACCAGAGAGAATAGTGCTGAAGACGATGGTACAGTGCTATGTTCAAAAAAATATTTAAAATTGAGAGAGAACACATTCCTATTAGTGATGATCAGATAGATGGCTCCCCCTTTTTTCTTGGAAAAGACAAATGTTCTAGAGTACAAGATAAATAATTGAGGTACATGTTATAGAAATATGTAGTGATTTTGAGAAAGACAAGATTTTTTCGCACTTGTGTTTTCTAGACGAGGGGTGACACATTATGAGGAAATGATTAGGCCTACAAAATACAGGGGAGATGGGAAGACATGTCAGAACAACAGCACTTTAAGGTGAATATGTATAACATAGCTACCCTTTCTCCTCTTTTGGAGAATCTGTATTTTTAAACAGAGGGTTCAAGATAGTAGAAAATGTGTTACAAGGAATAAGGGGGATCATTGCTATAACAATGTCTAGATAGAGCACACCATTCAAAGCAGTAATTTTAAAGTTGGCTGCTGCCCAACAGGCATTTCACAAACAGCATTTCAGAGCTGAGATATTAGACAAGATCTTATAAGTGAGGGCATGATTGCTGTGGCAATAAGATGGACGACCCCTTTGGAGAGCTTCTTGTTAGTAGATGCAGTCGGCTCCGAAGGGAAAAGAGGAGAGAACAGAGCAAGGAGAGCAGGGATGATGGTGATGGTACATGTTTTGGGTCCTAGTCAGTTCTGTGCATTCAGATATAGACTGTTTTGCAGTCTGGGATGTGAAAGGGGACAATGACGTCTGCTTAGTCCACAGACAACCTTCTGAAAAAGAAGCTACGGCAAGGGCTCCAAAGCAAACAGAGGGCATGGGAGAAGAACATAGGTATGGGAAAAAAGGGAATCAAGAAGAGTGAATGGAGGCATTCATAAGAAGAGGGGGGATAGAGACTCCTGAAGGAGACAAAACCAGGGTGGGTTGCGGACTCGTCCAGGACAGAAAGTGCAAAGACGGCCATCAAGAGTAGTTGAAGGTGCAGCCTTCAAGAAAGGCAAGTGAAAATGTTGCTATAACCTGAGCAAAAGTGTGTCAGTTGAGACAGCCAGGGGTGCCACACTGCCTGTCATGCAGTTCAGGATCTGTGAGACCCTGGAAAACAAAAAGACAGGTGAGTTGCTAATGGCTTCAGATAGCATACCTATAACAGACTATTAGGATTACAGGTAAATACCATTTTCTTCTTTGTCATGGATTCTCTCTGATATCCATGAAGAGTAGAGCAGAAGAGCAAAACAAGCAACACTGAACACCGGAGGAGTATTCGGAGGAAGATGGTAAAGCAGTACAATTATTTCTGTGCAAATAAATTGTGTGATGAGGCCTGGACTACCAGAATATCTGTCCTGGAGACATAGTCTATGCAGTAATGACTGGTAAAAGTATGTACCGATCTCCAGGTTGCTGCTCCGAAAATATCATATTTTGTCAATTCTCCATCAGAACAGTAATAGCAGGCGTGTGTACAGATGACCTGCTATCACCATATCCCTTTTCCTTATACTTTTACCGAACTGATGGAGATGTTGATTGGACAATGAGTTTCCACAGGAGATAAAGGTGATGTTGCGGACTGACCGATACATCTCTATGTAGCTGTAAGTCATCCTCCATTGATGGCACTGGTGGGAGCTGCTTTGTTGAAGGTTGCAGCTCCAAAGAAAATAGAACATCAAAGATGCACCACCAGCTTCTCACTGGAAAGGGTATCTGGCCTTTTAGCGCTAAAGGATTGACATAAGTATCAATCAAAGCACTAGAAATGCCAACAGCATTGACATCAACAGTCTTGATGATGAATGCTTCAACATCGAATGTCTCAACATTAACTGCCACAATGTCAACCAGGAGCGGCAATGCCCGTGTATTGAGGAGCAGACTGACTGTCGTGAAAGGGAATCAGACCTGGTCACACCAGGAACTGAAGAATCCACCTGGAGCCAGTTGACTGGGAGGGCGAACAGTAGACTCTCTCCTGTTTCACTCCACAGTGCCTGTATGGCAGCTCAGTGCACACATTACATTTTATGATCAACTGAGAATTGAGAGAGCAGATGACAAAAACATTGTGTTTATCTTTCCAGTACATTTTACCTTCACACAAAGGGCACCTGTCAGAAAGAGACCGCATGGTCCACAAAAGTGAAAAGGTGAGGGGAGAAACACCTCAGAGATAATGACATGGAAAAAGGCACTTATCACAAGCAAAATGCAGGAGTCCAGAGAAAAGGACCAAATACAACAAATAGAGGCAAATTCTCCACAGAAAAATGCAGGTTTTCGACTAAAAACCCTCAGAGAAAGGTAACAGTGTGGTGATCCTTCTCTAGTGAGACAGAAAAGAGAACTGCCTCGTCAACTAGGCACTTCATGGTGGGTAGGCTGTTAGACTGTTGAGTTCCTCAAAGGTGCTCTGCCTAATTAGCAGACAATTATGCTCAGTCTATTAGAGGCTACAACTTACATTTTGTATGGTTTCCAAAAGGATCTAGTATAGTAGTGTTTTCAGTCAAATGCAATATAGTGTCAACTTGGCTACTTGATTTACTTATAGGAGTGTTTTATATGTAGCATTTCTTTTAAATTGCGGAGTTAATCTACTGTTACAATCGCTATCCAAGAGAATTCCATGACCGAGACGGTGTCTTTCTTAGCTCTGGCCTTCACGCTGGGTTCAGATAATTACACATTAGGGCTAACATTACTTCTCTGTGTGAAGACCCAAAATTGTTACTTGAGCAATTCTGGGTAGAGCTTGGTGTAATATAAAGGAGAGCTCTAACTATAGTGATGCAAATTTCATGCCAAGAACCTACCAATGCCAATGTAACCTTAAAGTGGCTAAACTGGCTACCTCATGCTGCAGTAATGCAAGGAAAGATATGCCAATGACATATTTCTTGGATTTCTGACTTTCTCTGTAACCTGTTCTACCTCTCCCCTGCTGAGTTCCCATTTTCAAGTGAACAAAAGTATGCTACGTTTTTAGAGCCTTGATCAGCAGAACACAGGGTCCTGCTAGACCAGGGGACATTGTAGTGTATCCAGTCTACATAGTGGATAGTGTCAACTAAACCCTGACCACACTATGAGGAGAGTAGCAACGTGATCCGCACTGCTTCAGGCTGGCCTCTTTAGCTGTAAGGGAGACATACCATTACTTTTGTTTAGTATTTACTCAGTCACCAACAATGAGGTGCAGCCCTCAGTTGCCCTTATGTGTGTGGTGTATTTGAGTATTACAAGCAAGGACGCATGGCGGTTTCAAAAATAAGATTGTGCCTTTCCACTTTCTCAGGTGTAGATGCTCATTAGTAAGTATCTGTATTGTTTTGTTGGGGATTTGATGTTTTAACATAGTACATGTTTGGATTTGACTCTGGCTTCCCGCCAGTGCACACTGTTTTAAATATATACAGGCTCTCTGGAGAATGTAAGCTGCATTTGTCTTAGCTTGTCTTGGAGACTGAAGCATCAAATTAGAGAAGGTGCTTGACATACGAGTTACTTACCTTTGTTAATGATGTATCTGGTAGAGACGTTGTCTAGCCGTAGATTCCTATCCCCAGGCATCAGAATGGATCCGGAATTTTTTTTTTGCAGCAGCACCTCTAGGCGCCGGGATACGGTGCCACACGACCCCACCCTGTCGTCGTCCATGTACGTGATGTCAGCAAAGTCATATAAGTCCCTCCCGGCGTGCTGATGTCAGTTTTCTTCGGAGAAACTTTTCCGCTGCACAACGCGAAGCCACCAACAAAAAACTGTGAAAGAATTGGAACAGTGTGCGAGGGATGAAAAATCTGTGAATAAAGAAGGAGGATCGTGCAAGACACTATCACAGAGACAGAATTAGACACTGCCTACAAATAAGTGAAAAAGCTGTGAGAAAGAGCATCGCAAGCTAAGCGAAGACCCTTCCCAGAGTGCAACAAGGGAAGAATATCTCGACAGAAATAGACTGTTATTACCATGTGGAACTGTGTCGTCCAGCAAGAACGGAGCAGAACAACAGGCCACTACAGGAAGGTATGAAAAGACTGGCACTGCCCCTATAGTAATAGATGTCTGAAACAGAGGTCAACAGATCCCCAAAGAAGACGACTACAGAGGAGACCCGAACCCTGAGGCAATAGGAAAGGCGGGAGGGACGGTAGGCAGCAGGAGAAGAAAAGAAAAAGAAGATGAATCTCCTGGTGAAGGTGAATCAAAAGGCACCATTTTACATGAGAGAAACCCCTTGGAAGGAGTCAGCTGTATATGGCAATTCTCAAAGGGACGCAACAATGTAAGCACTCGTGAGAGAAAAACCAATGGTAACTGAAAGAGGCCAGTGGCGAACCCCACTTGGCAAGGTACTCGCAGAACGGGGCGGCTGGGTGGGCGTTAAGGAATCTGCGGCTATACAACGTTTCTACCAGATACATCGTTATCGAAGGTTGGCAACTTGTACATCTGATAGAGACATCTAGCCGCAGTTTCCTTAACTTAGAATAGATACCACAGCCATACCCCAAGGGGTAGGTGTGTCTGCGCAGAACAACAAAGTGCCAAGCACTTGAGACGGCAACAGAGTGACGGACAATGGGGGAGGCAGTGGCATAATAGCCAGACAGCCATCCAACTAGCTTAGAAGAGCAAAAGATAATGGTCTGCAAGATATCCCAAAAATGCCAGAACGGCGCTACACCACACTTGTATTAGCATGAGAGGTAGAAACGGCACCAGCCATATACAATTTTAAACGAAAGAGAGAGGAGAAGGACCACTCTCAGCTTAATGGCGCACATTATTAACACCTACCAAAGATTGAGAAGAAACATGAAGAGATGCAACCAGAGCCTACCAGGCTAGCCCACGGAAGGAAGGCCAGAGAGGCTACAGCCAAGAACCAAAGGTCAAGAGGTAGAACTCAGCAATGTTTCTACAAGTGCAGGCGGAAACAAGAAACACGCCAAGTGCACACCCAGTCCCAAAAGAGGAAACAGGGGCGTACAGTACCAATCTGAAGCACGCTGATGCGAGCCACCATAGAACATGTATAGAGCAAATAGCCACAAGGTAGCGCAGGAAAAATAAGCATAAGACTGCTCGAACAGGCAGCTTGAAGACTAAGGTGTGAACCAACACACGAAATGCAGAAATGCAGGGTGTAGACTTAGAACGACTGACATCAGAAGAGCCGCCCGCATGCCCAGCTGATATAATATAGGGTAAAAAGGAGGCACATCCGAGGGAATGGGCAGCAGAAGCACCAACGTACCAAGGCGTAGAAACAGAGGAAGAATCTAAGAATTTTAGACCACGACTTCTGACTGGAAGGAAAGTAACCCTTGTCCAGAAGAGAGAATCGTTCAGAATCTGAACACGAAGAAGGGAGCAGTGTAAAACTGGGGAACCACCCCACTAAGTGGAACACAAAAAGGGATTGTTTTGACAATCCTGCATACATCAGTGAACAGCCCCCTGGCACATAGAGTCAGTGGACCAGACCTTGCAGCCATGAAGAGAGGTGAAGACGTAGGGAGAGGGGTACCCATGGAACATACACATATATATATATATTCACTGAAAAAACCATAGGTTATAGACCATATATAGTTAGGAATTAGCATTTACAAAACCTTATTTTACTCACACAAAACCATTGAAATTCGCATATATAGTTAGTTGCACTAACTATATATCGAGCACCCGCAATCCACTGCTGATCATGTCACATATTACATCATTCATGACATGGTCAGTGACATCACTGATGACATCACTGATGACATCACTGATCAAGATGACTTCAGGTGTGCCATACTTTTGTCATAAGTAAGACTGTTAGCGCTCTAGTTGTTCTTTAGAACACTCTGGGACATTCTGTCACTGGGCTATAGTTGGGCTAAATCTGGCTGATATTTGGGCTACATTTGTTTTTTTTTGTCTCTGGTGGCCATCTTTGGGCTACATTGGGCTACATTTGGGCTCTAACATATATATATATATAGCCCAATGTAGCCCAATATATATTTTTCAAAGTTAATTTTCGTAAAAACCACTGGAGCATATATCTTGAGACATAGCAAAGGCACATCGGGCTACCAGTCCCTACAATTTTGCCAAGTTTTGTGGAAATCCATTCAGCCGTTCGAGCTAAAAGTGAGTCCAACCGCCCTATGGAAAACTCAATGTTAACCCCCCTTTTTTCTCGGCCCCCGCTTGACGAAACCCCCCCCCAAACTTTCAGGGGACGCTCAGAAACAAAATGTGCCATTTTCCTGAAAATTTCAGCCAATTCCGTACATCAACGCCAAAGTTATTCAACATAGAATTTTCAGAAATCCCTATTCAAAAAAATCCTAACTATATATACCTACTGGCGACCGCCAGTAGGTAATATATATATATATACTCCAAAATGCTGATCGAGCGATCCTCAGCCAAACAACGCTGATGTCGTCGGTAGTAGCAGCCGCTACTCTTGATTATTCACAGCTTCCAAGTCCCGCTAGGTTTAGTAGGACACAGAGACGACACACCAGGAGATCATTGCACAAATCCTTTATTGTGCACTCGTGGAACAAGGACGACGTGTTTCAGCGTTAGCCTTTTTCAAGTAACCACCATTTTGAATTTTACACATATATAAGTCCATCTTCTATGTCCCAAATCATAAACATGAAAAAAATACTTTCATTTCAAGTCAACACATATTATTGCACAGCCGAATCTATATGTATACATATATCAATAATATAATGGCATGTTAATAGCGCACAAATAAATAAACCTGGGTGTCTGACTGTGTGCGGGACAAGGCGGGTGATGTTGTTGTTGTAAACTCGCAATATTCACAGAATCGCGATCGAGAACTACACGATCGCTGTGGCTGTCGGGAAACGGAGTATCACCTCCACAGCCTGGGACTACCAATTAGAGTTGGCCTGCCGGGAAGTGAAGTTTTGTAACTCCTATGCTGAGAGCGGGGTTCGATGCTGTTGTCGTTTATCTCCCTGTGGGGCTTTCAATTGATATTATTATCCACTTCGAACCGGAGTCATAGTTGGATTAACTTGGGAGCTCCCTTTGTTAATCCCTGTGTATATATTTTTTACACGGGTTGCAACTGCAGAATCGTCCGGCCCATCTGGAGACGTGGATCAATTACTTGAAAGGGGACGGGGTTCAAGACTCCTATCCGATGAAGGTCTCCCCTGATCTTAGCATGTTATCCTTCACTCCGGGTTCAAATTAATTATCAAAAAGTATTCGAGGAATTACTAGATAAAAAGGGAGCTCCCTTTGTAATCCTAGGCTTCCCGAAAAAGAGAGGACCATCTAACACTAGATGTGTCCAATTTAAGGCTGGAATATTGCATGGGGGGTGGTAGGTCTAATGTTCGAGTGCTATCAATTCTGGATGAGTGATAAGTGAGATATTAAATAGTGAGTTATAGTGAATTTTACAAAGAATGTCAGTGATGTCATGAGTGATGTCAGTGACCATGTCATGAGTGATGTAATATGTGACGTCATCTGCAGTGCATTGCAGGCGCGCAAGTTATAGTGAGTCCAACTAACTATAAGGTGGGAATTTCAATGGTTTTATGTCAGTAAAATTTCCAGCTAACTATAACTGGTGTGAAACCTATGGTTTTTTCAGTGAATTTGATAGGTTTTTCAAATGCTAATTCCTAACTATAACTGGTCTGAAACCTATGTTTTTTTCAGTGAATTTCATAGGTTTTTTAAATGCTAATTCCTAACTATAACTGGTGTGAAACCTATGGTTTTTTCAGTGAATTTCATAGGTTTTTTAAATGCTAATTCCTAACTATATATAAGGCCCCAAACCTATGTTTTTTTCAGTGAATTTCAAAGTTTTTTTAATAGCAAATGTCTATAGCTATGAAATGTAATATTTTTCAAAATGAATTCTATATTATGTAAAACAAGTTTTTTTATGTATATTGTTTTTTTGTTTTGTTTTTTGCCCTGGAGTGCTCCCGGTGCGCGCCCCGGTGAGCACCCCGGAAAGCGTAGTCTTTTGAAGCGCCCCGGTGCGCGCACCAGGGAGCGTCCCGTTAGCGCCAATGCCGCGGCCCAAAACATCATTGTGACATACCGCGTAGCCGCGTCCGCGTGTTACGCACGGCGTAAATGCACCCGGAAGCACTCAAGCGCATACGATCGCGCTACATAAGCATCCAACGTGCTTACGAGACGCGCCCCTGGGCGCGCCCCGGGGCGCGTAGCGTAAGCGCGTCGGGTCATGTGACCTGAAAATAACACTTTTCATTGGTTCATAACAGTTTTGGTTTCATAATGATGAAACCCCTGGTCTTGTGACCTGAAAATAGCACTTTTCATTGGTTCAGGCCTTTTGTTTTCCAAATGATGAAAGCCCCCACCTTTTTTCCTTATTCTGACGTTGTCCTTTGACTGAGGAGGACCTGTTTGGAGATCTTTGTGGTGTATTTTGTACTTTAAAATGGCTACAGTAGCAGCAGCAGCTGGAGCATCTGCACCACCACCACCACCACCACCAAGAGGACCACCACAACATCACATTGGTGGTCAAGAAGAAGAGGAGGAGGAGTAAGAGGAGGAGGAGGAGGAGGAGGAGGAGGAGGAGGAGGAAGAGGAGGAGGGGAGGAGGAGATGGCTGGCAGAAGACAATACCCCATACAAACCCAAGCAGCACATTGTATGGGAGTTTTTTTCCATTCCTGAGGGAAAAAAAAAGTGAATGCGCCAAAGGTGACTTGCCTTATCTGTGACATGGAACTTTCAAGGGGGAACCCTAATAAAAAATATTAATTTGGTAATAATACCATGATTAGGCACATGCAGCGCAAGCATCCGAACAACTATGCTGCCGCAGACGTGAGAGAACTGGCCAGCAACCCTCCCCAATCTACACCCAGCACCTCCAAACGAAAACAACCACTCCATCGGGATCAGAGACAAGGGAGACGATCCCTTGCATACAACCACGGTTTGGTGAATTCAGGATCACATGTATTTTTTGTGGTAAGACCATCTCCTATCGTGAACAGAGCATAAAGCTCATCCTCCTTGCTGGTGACAACCACAATTGCCCCAAAAAACCCTATTTTTTTCCTGATTTTTTTTTGCTCCAGTTGAGCCATTTTCAAATCCCTGTTTTTTGTTTCTTCCCATAAAAACAACAAAAAAATATAAAATAGTTCATAAAAGCCAAAAAAAGTACAAAATGTTCAAAAAAAAGAAGAAAAAAAAAAACAGTTCTTTTTAGAACTACCTCCAATTTATAAAAAATGCTACATTTTTTGAAAACTCTATCATTCTATATATATATATGTATAGATGTATATATATATAGATGTATATATATATATATATATATAGATGTATATATATATATATATATATATATATACATACATACATACATCTCTATATATATATATATATATATATATATATATATATATATATATATATATATATATATATATATATATATATCGGGTAAATGAGCCACGACTATGCAACATGGTTATACAGGAACACACCTAGTGCAGTAATGGCAAACGGTAGCTGCATTTAAAGCATGATAACACCCTGAAAACCTCCCAAGGAGGAGAATGAGGCAATTAAGCAAGATGACCCATGACGTATAGAAGATGACGCCAAGGCACAACATTGAGCACCATACAAAGGCAGATAAGCGCACCAGGTGTCGCATAGAGCCTAAGGGATCGCTTAGGACCAGTTGACATAAAGCAGAGCTACATAATAGCATAAAAGTACCCCACACGGAGTATGCACACCCCAACAACGGGGAACACCTCTTTGGACAAGCTACAGTCAGAGGACCAGACACAACAATCTGTGGAACACTGCCACAGTAGGCTAACTGCCAGTTCAAAACGCATAAAGCATCCAAAGGATGCCAAATGAAAGGGTAACCACCCCGGACCATGCTAAAGGAAGATCTGAGGCCTACTGCCAGCCTAAAACACATAACGCATCAAAAGGATGCTAAATGAAAAGGTACCACCCCAGAACAAACGCCTGAGGAATACAGGGCTAAGGGGGGGGGGGGGGCGAAAGCCCGCAAGGAGGCGCTGAACAGTCGATTTAGCATCAAACAACAAAACCCCATCAAAGGGTAAATCAACAAGTTTCTCCAGGATATTCTCCGGGAAGACGGTATCCCGCAACCAAGCATCGCGCAGCAAGGCAACTGAACCAGTCATAGTCCGGCCTAAGGAATTAGCAGTATCCAAGGCCGAGCTGATCATAAATTCAGCAAGGTCACGCCCATCCCGGATAAGATGAAGGAGGTCAACACGGGCGCCTTCAGTGGTGGCAGAGAGCAAAGACTCTGCAGAGTCCCACCGGGTAGAAGTAGCCCGAGCCAGGACACACACTGTATTTAGTGACTGTAGGGCAGCACTAGTGGAGGCAAAGATATTCCGACCCCATGACTCAAGCCATCTGGACTCCCGGGAGGGAGGAAGCATTAGCCAGAGCAAGGAATGGAAGGCAGTTTGCAAAATAAACACCTACACGTCAGGATGCACAAATAAACAAACTGGATCATGTGGAGCAGGACGGTGGCGGTGCAAGAAAGAACGAGCCACCGGATCACTGGAAGCTGGCCGAACCCAGGTACCCAAAAGGGTATCATACAGAGAAACTTCAAAGGGTAGAAGTGGTTCCACATTCTCTGACCAACGGTGAATGACATCAAGTAGAGGGTCCACAGACAAAAGTGCTGAATGGGGTTTCATGTTCAAATTCGGAGTGGCCAAGGAGACCACGCTCAAAAAAGCCGCACCAGCCTTGGTAGCCCTCCGTGGAGGGGACAATAGCTCATCAGTAGGGGAGGGCTGTAAGCTAACCCTCCCAAGACACTGAGGGTGCGACCAATGCCCAAATGAGGGGAGCCCCATTGACGAATGGGGATCTTGATGGGCTCTGGAGGAGGCGAGGAGCCTGCCGGGTCCGGGGTCTACTTAGGAGGCAGGGATCCTGCCGGGTCCACATATTCCAAGGGAGGCACGGGCAAGAATACCTCCTGCGTCGCCAGGCGTGAGGCTGATGCCAAACTCTCTCCAGACGCATCTGTATAAGAGTCAACAACCCGGTGTCGATGCAGCGCCAAACCGACTTTAGTCTGCGCCGAGCGAGCCCTGTACGGCGCTGACTCAACTCAATCTGGCATCGATTCAGCCCCGTCTGGTGCCGAATACACAAGCTCCCCTTCCGAAGAAGGAGATGGTGCCAGACCCAGGGAGGCAAGCCTCAACCACAACAGGCTCGGACTCTGAAGAAAGAGGCGGATGCAGAGCCTGGTAGGCGAGTTTACGGCCCCGCAACAGTGCCGACCCTGGCTCCGGACAGGCAGCCGCCTGCCCGGAAGGCCGAGGCGCGCTCAGCGCGAGGCTTTAAGCACCAGCAACCACCTGCGATGCCATAGGGAGCCCCACGGGACTATGCGGAACGGCAGGGGTCGTAGAGGGGACCCAGCCAGGCCGCACCCTGACGACGCCATATGGATCATAGAGGGGGACCCAGACGGGCCGTGCCCTATTGATACCACATCTCCGACCCTGGAGGACAGGACTTCACTTGGCGCCGGGGGAAAATCCACTGGCGTGTCCGTCGGGGACCCGGCAAGTAACGGAGGCCCTGAGGACACCCCAGGGACGGGAGAGGACCCAAGGGAGGCCTGCAGAGCTGTGGCATAGGCCTCCATCTGGGCCAGAGTTGTCCCCGCACCGGATAGAGCGGATAGAGGAGGGACAACTGTCGGGGGCGCACGTCTGGAATGTTCTGGGAACCAGTGCCCCCGACAACAGATGAAAGGGAGGTTGAGGACCTTGGCGACATGCGACGCAAATTACCAATAAGTGGCAAACGACGGCCCCGGGCCCCTGAGGGCGGTCGACGGCGGAAGTGGAAAGAAGAGGGGCCTGCCAGCGTTGAAGAGGCTGGGGGACGAGACGACTCCGACCGGGACAGCTGTGCCGAAAGAAGCTTCATCCGGCGCTCCCGCCGAAATTTGGCTTGAGGTGTTGGCACGCGTCGCAGTCCGTGGAGTCGTGGTGCTCGGCCAGACACCATATACAAATAAGATGTGGGTCCGTCGCGGACTTCTGCTGCGAACAGGAAGTACAAGATTTAAAGTCCGAAGGCATCGCACACTGTTCCAGATGCAAAGCGTCAAAAAAGGGCCTAAAAACAGGCCAGAGGAACCGCTTACTCCGGATCTGCATTGCGCGCGAAAAAGAAGAAAACTGACGTTAGCGCGCCGGGAGGGTCTTATATGACCCCGCTGACGTCACGTACGTGGACGACGTCAGGGCGGGGTCGTGTGGCGCCGTCCCCGACGCACAGAGGTGCTGCTGCTAAAAAAATTGCAGATCCAGTCCGACGCCAGGGGATATTCTAAGTTAAGGAATCTGCGGCTAGATGTCTCTATCAGCTAAGGAATTTGTGTAGATGTTCCATGCAAGGCAAAGATCAAGTCAAGCCTACACAAAAGGTGAAGTTCTGCTTCTGTAAAATGCCATGAATGACCTTAAGGATAAACCCAACTTCAAGCTGACTGAAAGCTGCATGCAGGATGACTCAAGAAACACTCTACCAGAAAATATGATTATCTAGACCCATTTTCGATCAAAGGATTCTACCATTTTCAATCCTTGCGGGTTGACTGACTGGCTTCCCAGCACAAGTCTCCTGCAACCATACTATTCTGTTTGTTCCTCTATGTCCCTGCACCTCTAAGGCACTCTGTGCACCTCTAAGGCACTCTGAGAATACCAGAAGGTGATTAGTAGTACTTTACGAAATGCCCAAATAAATAAATAGAGAAGTCCAGTTTCCATTTTTACAACCAATGGAAGCCCAGTTATGGTCAGATCCAATTAACTTTAGTTGATGGGCTTGTGAATATTGCATTTGATTTGCTTTAGCACTGGCTCAGACCCACTGAGCTGCAGCGCAATAAATCTCAATCTGCAGGAAAACTAAGTAAAATGGCACAGAACGCTTGTCAAATTTTGCAATAAATTGAATGAGTTGTAGGTAACATATCTGGATAGGATACACAAGAAAAACTGTTGGACTGTAAGCCAGTAGTCAATGTGTTTAGCATATACGGTGCAAATGTTTGCACAAAAACTTTTAATACAAAGCATACCACATTTCTAGGTAGAAGAAATGTCTGCTGAGCATCCAAGGACCTCGTGTATGCTATTCAGCAGGTTGGCGTCCCTATAACTCCATGGGGTAAATAATGAGTAATGTTCAATACATGGACATTGTCTTTACTGCATGTCTTTACTAAATGTGATTACTTTGTCATGCTACCTGCCACAACCCCCTTGGGTAAAACTTGAATGGTCACACAAGCTACCTTTGGAAAACCTGCAAGATGTGATTACTCAATTAGAGGGCAGTAGCATAAGAAACCTCAAACTACCACGGGTAGTCAATGGTATACACCACAGACACAAGCCATAATTTAACAAACTAGATGGGCTAACAAGTAATGTAATGTTCTTCCTGTGCTACGGTTCGGTGTGATATTTGAGACAGAGCTTCACAAGCAGGTCAATTTACATGTGTATGTTTCCATTTCATGAAGTTCAGGCCAAGGTTTTGGGCAGTAGCCTGGCTGACAAAAATGAGTAACAATTTGAATCCTCAACAATGGGATCCACCTGAAATATAATGGCACAACAATTATAAATTGAAGTGCGCAATAGGAGAATTCAATAAACCATTGAATTTTCATTAATGTAGGGGTGACCCCCAGGTAGGTGTTACTTTACCTTTTTATATATTCACCAAGGTTATTAGAGGATCGAGTGGTCAATCTTTCCCACTCTGCTACTCAGAGGCCCTGTAAACACACACTCTGATCATCTGAAAATAGGTTTATGATTATAGTGTTGTGCTATGAGACTGCAATTACTTGCACTAAAGTAGAGTTTTTATGAAAACTGCATTCCATGCACATTTTATATGCCTCCTTTGTGTTGACAGGAGAATTTAAAGAAACAATGTACACAAACGATGAATGTACCTTTTTAATACAATGAAATAGTTCAGACAACTGAGCAACATGGTGTGAAAACTATAGAATTAGTTTGTGTACCATGGGATAAAGGAAAGCACTGGGAAATGATTGTGATCATCGAACTGTTTGCGATCCAGGGTGACCAGAAAAATGTTTTAATATAAACCAGACCATTAAGAAAAGACAAACCTTAGCACCCACTAAGGTCAAGATGTCAAGATGATTGGGAACAGGATTTAGCTAGAAACGGAGCCCAAAGGCTATGGACAAAAGCAGTGCAAAGTAGACCCTGGTAGCAATGTTCAGGTTTCAGTGAATTGCAGTTTTAAATCACCAAAGGGTGCATGCAGTGCATTTTGGGAGCAGGGGGATACTGCACAGGTGTGATCACTGTCTATGCCCTACTTCCATTGTACACAGAATGCCATGGCAATGGTAGCACAATGACTGGTAGCAGCCGTGTAAAGGCAGATTATGAAAATGTGGTTATGATTTTTTACTCCAATCTGTAAATAACTTTTTAGGATGGTACCACTTAGTACAACAAAATAGACAGTAAACTCAGCAGTTAATTTGTAGAGGAGTATACTAAAGCAATTTTACTTTTTCCCATACAATCTTACAATTTACTCAAGGTTACTCTTTCCATTCCCGTTAAGCGCACTTTTACATATATTTTGCACTAAAAGTGGGCATTAATATTTTAATAAAACTTTTTAAAATGAACGTGTGGATTTCTTGTGTGAGTATGTATTTTGGGAAAAAATATAAATCTACCCCTACCTATCTCATTTCCCTTTGCTTAGCCCTCCTGCAACTAAACGGCACTTGCCTTTACAGTCCTCTACTCCTTACCTAATCTCTTTTTAATATAAACCAACTGATCCTGGCTTATACCCCCACTCCATTCTCTCCCAGTCATGCCTCCCCTCACCTACCCCCCCACTATCACATCTCCACCCATCCTGAAGCTCGGCCCCAACTCTTGGTCCATCCTCTACCCTCCCCACCTCTCCAAACACGGGAAGAAAAACTTTAAACACAAACTTCTCTGTCAGCATCCCGAAACCCTATTTGCCGACCACCAGAATAGCCTCAACTCCTCCATCACCACCAACTATATCTTCTTCTCCAAGGACCCTTCTAAATGGAAAAGCCTATTTCTACAACACCTCCCTATTACCACCTCCCGCAAGATCCCATACGGTCTGAAACTCTCCACCACCCCATCTGCCACCTTCACCGGTGAAGTAGACATTTCTATCTTCAAGTCTGGAAACATTCTCATCCAAGCCTCCGATCTCCATCTATACACCTTTGAACTCCACTTTCATGCACTTTTTCAACTCCTTTCACCCCATCCACCCCGTGACCCTTCACCTCTCTCCTCTTCCCCTGCCCCCATGTCTCCTCTCTCTAACATACCCCAACCCCGGGGTCCATCTCTATCCATGGTCTCTCTCACCCCCCCTCCCCTTCCCCCGATCTCACTGTCCGCACCCCCGTCTGTATTCTTGATTCCCAACCTCTTCAGTCCACTAATGCCACTAACCCCCCCACTACCCCTAACGCCCAATCCCCCCCCCAGCCCCACTTTCCCCCCTCACAAACCCACCCAATCTTGAACCCAACCTCCTCTCATACCCCCGCCTCTTCCCTCCCCATACTAATAATGCAGTTTCTTCTACACCCCCATCTCCCTCCGAATTCCTCCTCACCCCACCCTTTGATTAATTTCTCCCTCACCCTCCCCACTTAACATCCCCCCTCAGCCCCTTTCTACTTCCCACGTCCCCCCCTCCGATTCCTCCCTCCCACACTCCCCTGTTCTCCCATGCAACACAAAAGACACCAGAAACGCCACCCCCGATCCCCCTGTCCTGTTCTCCAAACCCACCACCCAACCTGAACACCTCATCCCCATCTATCTCCTGTGCCCCCGCTCTACCCAACCTGAACGCCTCATCCCCGTCTATCTCCGGTGACCTCGCTCTTCCCAACGACGACCATCACCCTCATCACAACTCTCCCCCAGGCTATCCCCCTGTCCTCCCTTCTATCTCAGACCCTTAGACCACTCCTACCCCTCTAACTTCATTAACCCTATAGAACCACTTTACTCCTCAATCTTACCCAATCACTCCTTAATGTTGAACTTCTCCTATCATCCCTTGCCATTGAACTCACCTCCTTTAGAACTGATGTCCCTCTCCTCACCAAAGCACACTCCTTGGTTCATGCCCACACATCTATACCCTCACAATACACCATCCCCTCTTCTATACACTCCAACATCCCTCCCCTCAACCCCCCTATTAATTGCCCACATGGCATTGTTGCCAACACCGACACTGTTGCCAACACTGACACTCCTCCTGGCGCTGTTGCTTATACCGACATTCCCCCCTGAACGACTCCACCATACCTGAACCTGCTGAAATTACCATAATCAACCCCCTTCTATGCCATCAAGCCCCCACCTTCACAACTTGACACCTGCGTGACAGCCCTAGAAGTTAACTCTCTTACAAGCTCTCTCATCTGCCCATCTTCATCTTTCCCTCCACTCCCCTTAACCTTCAGTCCACTATCCCAGTTCTCGTTGGCACAAGCAGACTTCCCCTACCTCCAGCGTCTCCTAGACCCCCCGACTACTCAGACCCGTCCCCCCTCCCAAATGCCCAGCCCCCCCCCCCCTCTCGTGCTTGCTGATTAACTGCCGATCCGCCTGTTGTCATGCGACTGAGATTGCGGAAACCATTCTCCACAATAACATTGACATAGCATTCCTTACCGAAACCTGGTTCAACCCTCACTCCACTCCTATCCTCGACCTGCTGATCCCACCTGATATTCCATTACTAAGAAAGATAGAAGCAAACAAATAGAAGGTGGCCTTGCCCTAATCTTTAAAGAAGATCTTAATTTCTCAACAGTCCATGTGCAAGACCCTTTCACATTCGAATACCTATGCGCTGAGATCAACTTTCCTGGCTCTCCCGCCATTAGGTTTCACACTATCTACCACCCTCCTGGAAATTGTATTGCCTTTACTGAAGAGATGTCCGATTTGATTACCCAAGCATCGCTCTCCCACTCTAAAAATCTCTTTCTTGGGGACTACAACATCCACTGGAATAAAAATGACGACCCCGCAGTCTCCTTATTCAACGGCATCATGGACATCACTGACCTGACTCAACTCTGCAAATCCCCAACACACGCCAAAGGTGCCACCCTTGATGCGATTCTGACCTGCAAGGATCTAGCCTCCCTCTCAAACATCCTTCCCGTTGACTGGTCCGACCACCACCTCATCCTCTTCACCCTGAATTGCTCCATTACATGCCCCACTCCCATTGGCAATCTACCTCTGAAACCCTATCTACTCGTAAACTTCACCTTATTCCACCGAGCGAATTGGAATCCACTATTAAAACTCACTTACTCCTTGCCCCTCTTAGCACTAATGACCTAACTGACCATTATAATATTTCTATTACTGAAGCCCTGAACCAAATTGCCCCAATCAAAATCAAACAACAAAAAAACCTTCCACCCAAATCATGGTACAATTCTGACCTCAATAACGAAAGACGGGCCCTCAGACAATCTGAACGGACCTGGAGGAACCATCCCTCCTCTGACAATCTGACCCTCCTCAGAAAGGCCATAACCCTATACAAAAAACACATCTTCAATGAAAAAGCCTCCTATCTCCGGCCCCAACTGGACCAGGCCAGAAACCGCCCCAGAGAACTATTTAACATTGTTAAAAAACAAACATCCTCTGGCCCCCCCAAAATGCTAGCTTCGGTTGAACGATATGAAGAAATCGCCAGCTTCTTCTCTAATAAAGTCAACTCGATTGAACTCTCCTTCACCTCCACCCATCTTCCTCCTCAACCTCCCCACAATCAACTCCCCCCCACAACATCACCAAGACTACTTCATCCTCTTCCTCCCCGCCACAAAGCCCCCCTAATTCCCTAAATGGTCGCCCCCAACTTGTCTCCACTATCACGCACCACCAGGCTAAAAACCGTAGCCTCCTGGAGCGAATTCATCCCTGTTTCCGAATCCGCGGTCACCAATATCATCTCTAAGCTCAAACCCTCCTCTCACACTAAAGATCCTCTCCCCGCACACCTGGTCCAAGAACTTAAACAAGTCATAGCTCCAGTCTGGACCAACATCATCAATTCCTCTCTTTCCACGGGCTGTGTTCCCGCTTCCCTTCAGCTAGGCCAAATCTCACCCATCGTCAAAAACCTCTCCGCTGACCCCAACGACCTTAACAACCTACGTCCCATCTCTAACCTACCTTTCATCTCAAAAGTCCTGGAAAAATGTGTCCTGACCCAACTTGATAACCATATCACCTCATTCAATTTCAATTCAAGAGACTTTATTCGGTTACATTAGATAATAACCATAAAGGTTTACACATAATCACAATTTATATTACAACAATTAAATCACATAATTCATATTACTTAAAACATACAATGTTCACAATAAAATGCCACAGTTCAATTACATGCAAAATCATATAAGAATAGATTTCCGAGAATAAAAAACTCTTAAGAAAAGCAGAGACTGATGCCACAGTAAAAATATCATCTAATTTCATTATTGCTAAAAAGGCAGGTCGACATTGTCTAAGCTCTAAGTACCTTAATATTGGCAAAATCCATCTTTTCCTTGGTTTAGAATAAAATTTGCAGAAAAATAAAATATGGATATCTGGCTGTGTAGACAAGTTATCGCAGGGACAATTACATATGTTACTACTCCAATTGTTAATAAAGGGAAGCTCAGGAGTCTAAAAAGGATACCAAATCTGAGACGAGTAATCAAAAACCTTTCATGATCTCTCATCTGCAGGGTTAAATATGGTTGAATAACCTGCGGAGTAAGTATCAGTTGGTGAGAGATCACAGTTTTCTTAGTAAACTCAATTTTCTCCCTGCATTGTTCCAAAGAGTTTAAACATAACTTTTTTTATACTTTTCTTGGAATCTGATCCATTGATAGAGGGTCGTCATAATACTCCGGATGATCAATGTTAATAAGAAATGACTTTAGATATCTCAACCATTTCACTCGGTGAACACAGTCCATTTTCAATATATCTTCCAAAATGAGACGGTTTAGTTGGCATTCTTTTGTTGTCCACACCCTATGCCAAAGAAGAACTGGCTGAACCTTGATAATATCCTCTAAATAGGGTAAGCCTAACTCAATATGGCAGTTATAGGTGGAAATACTTTCAGGTCGAGATAGAAGGTATCCAATAAAGCCATTGTCAGTTAGCTGAAGAGTAGAGACATTAACATCCCCCCAGATTCCCGCTCCAGACGTAGCAACGGCTATACAACTAGATTTATATATATAGAGAAGCTCTTTCACAGGCTTACTAACTAGCTTTTTACTAATCAGTTTAAGGGCCATAATAGATTTGGCAGATAACAGGTTCCTACTTTTGACTACGCTACCCCACTGTCCAGTGCGATCAAAAAGAATTCCTAAATATGGGAAGTTTTGAACATGGTCTAAGGGTTTAGAGTCAATAAACATTGTTCTTTGTTTCAGATTAGTTCCTCGACCACAATTCATGCTAAAAGTTTTTGTACAGTTAACCTTCAAATCCAATTTAGTCATAAAGGTACTGAATGATGATATCATCAATTGCATAGCAGAGGGAGTCCTTGCCAATAAAACAGCATCATCTGCATAGATGAGTGCAGGTATTGGTCGCTTTTGTGCCGTAGGCATATCATGACAATCTTGAAGCAGGACACTCTCTAACTCGTTAATATATATAGAGAATAGGAAAGGTGCAAGAACGCATCCTTGCCTCACGCCCCTCGCTATGTTAAACATTCTAGTACACTCCCCTCTTTTGCCATATCTAATCGTGGCTCTTGCGCCGTTATATAGTTCTCTAAGGAACTGAATGATGTTATTGTCGACACCCAGCCGAGTCAAGATCAACCATAATTTGCTGTGTGTTACACAGTCGAAGGCGGATGTTAGGTCCACAAATGTTAAATATAACCTACCCTCTTTCACCCTAGTATATTTCTCTTGAATAATAAATAGATTAAGGCATTGATCAACTGTCCCTATCCCTTCTCTAAAACCATATTGGAGGTCACTAATAACCTTGTGCTTCTCAGCCCATAGCTGCAGCCTGTTTAACATGACATGTCCAATTATTTTGATTGTTGAATCAAGCAAAGATATTGGACGATAGCATGCACATTTAGCCTTGTCCCCCATTTTAAAGATAGGGACGATAATTGATTCATACAATGTGCTGACTAGTCCCACCTTATCTGCTGCATTAAATAATATTGTAAGTAGAGGTGCCCATAAGGCTATATTGTTCTTAAAAACATCCACAGGAACACCGTCTGGTCCGGGTGCCTTACCACCCAGACTGGAATTTATCCCCTTAGTAATTTCTGCTAAAGTGAATTTCAACTCCTCTTTATGTTGATTCCCAAAGGACGAATCCTTATTCAATGCTAACATCTCACTCGATGGTGGACCATTTATGCATGGGGAATCATAAAGTGTATTAAAATAGTTCATCCACTCATCCTCAGAGATGGTAATTTCTAGCCTTGCCTTAGTATTATCTTTAAAATAGGGTGCATTGACAGCCTTCCAGAAGGCTGTCATATCTTTCAGCTGGGAGGCGTCAACTAATGCCCCCCACGCTTCCTTCTTCATCTTATCCCTTCTATTTTTTATTGCGGTTTTATAAATTCTACGAAGGTCCCTGATCAAATTCTGATCCCTTGGTTGGCATTTCAGGGCCCTCTTAAGATTGGAATATGCCTTAGTGCATACTGGGTCGAACCAGCCTTTAGGTTAACTTTTTGGGTTCTTTAATTCTACCCACAAATTATTTTTAATACATATTGTTATTTCCCTAAAACTAGAGATTATTTCTGCATTATCAGCGCCCATATCCAGGCAGGTCTTAAAACTCTCTTTATAGGTCCTTATAGTTTTACCCAGAAATTCTTCAGGCACCACCTTAGTCCACTTAAGTGCATATCCATTTTGCCTTGAAATGTCAACGTGTCTTGAATATAATCTAGATACATTTTCAATTGTGCCAGAATCGATACGCGGATCTGTTATGTCCACCCTTATAGGGTAGTGATCACCAAGGGTAATATCCAGCAATGAGTAATACAAAACACTATCTTTATAACATGTAGATATCAAAATATAATCAATTACTGATGATAATCCTCTACCCATAAAGGTAGAAGAGAAGGAAACTTCTGGCTGACACAGGATATTAGCAAAACCAAGGTCATTCATGAACATTATTTCATTCAGAATATCCCCCGTTGTTGTGTGTTCAAAGTGGGCAAATGAAAAATCTCTTTCTACTGTTAGTCCACAGTTCCCCTTACCGATTCTGTTACAGAGGCCAACGTTAAAATCACCCCCCCATATCATTAGAAACTCTTTACTATTGTTACTAATTATATTGCTAAGTTCATGTTTCAGGGCTTTAAAAACACCAAGTATATTTACTGAAGGGACATTATTGTACATATTCACAATCAGAATACAAATAGTATTATTTAGATGTAACCCTACTATGTGATAAAAACAATTATTATAAAAGGTCTCCATACTTTTACATTGAAAGGAATTTGAAACATATGTGCAGAGCCCACCCTTGGCTCTGCCATGTAATGAACGAATGGCAGGAGTAAATATTGTCTTAAAACCATTTAAGCCCTTTGTTGCTCATGACAAGCTCAGCTCGTCATGAGGCACGGTTGAGCTGTGCTGATGACGAGCTGAGCTCGTCATGAACAATGGGATTTTCCATCAATCAGCACAGGAGGAAAATACCTTTAGCATTGAAGGTGTTAAATGATGCTCTTCCCTTGCCCATGTCTCCTGCAGGCATATGACGTCGTAATCATTAGTCATTTTTCCCCATAAGGGGTTATCCAGTTTTGATCTGAGACCGGCTATATTCCATGAAATAAACTACCACTTTGTCCTTTCCTTGCTACTGCCCCCTCATTAAAAATCACAGCATTTTCTATCTGAGCGGATTTTGTATCATCAGACAGGCTTTGATCGGGCACAGTAATCATATCACAACATGAGGTCACTATGTTAGCAAGTTCTGTATCCAATGGATCCGATTTTGTATCATCAGACAGGCTTTGATCGGGCACAGTAATCAAATCACAACATGAGGTCACTATGCTCGCAAGTTCTGTATCCAATGGATCCGAGGGATCCAGAAATTCCTGTATATCCCTATCTGGCGGGGAAGTCAGTTCCACGTTATAACTAGCCTTTAAAGTCTCAGCTATTGGTCAGTCCACCCACCCGAGCCCAGATAGAGGTTCAAAGCTGTTACTAGTTTGAACATTAAAATGATCCCTACCTCGAGGATAATTTCCGCCTTGATAAAAATCATGTGGAACAAATCCTGTATATCTTGTTAAAGCTGATGGGGCCTGGAATTGATGACCTTGACAGGAATTTACCCTTATGTAATGTCGATTGTATGGCCGTATTCCACTGATAACTCCTGAGGTTGTCGGGTACAAATAGCTCAGATCAAAGGAGAAAATGCTACCAGGATTCTCATAATTGGTGAAACTACTAATAAACTGTACTACTCTAGGATCTCTAAAGTTGACTATAATGCAGTCACCATTAATGTCCTTAACTTTGTGTCCCCACCCAGTGTGCTCTACGTACATTTAGGATTTCCCCAGGCAAATCTGGTCTAAGGGGTCTATTGTTAGATAGCCAAAACATGACCTTGTTTTTTAGCTCGTGGAAAGATTCAACCGTATCTTGCGTCCATTCTGGGACACCTGCCAATACGATTAACATATGGGTATGAGGCTGGAGGAAGATCAACTCTCATCCTGGGCCCATTTTGATTACTCGTTACTACTTTATTTGTCCCTGGTATAGTCTCAGTACTCTTAACTACTTTATTTTTCGGTCCACCCTGTTGCCCTTCATTTACTTCACTTGTAATTACTGTTGGGACCGTATGTGCAGTGTTTCCACGGTCTAACTTTGGTGTGTCGGTCTTTTCATGCCTTAGTTTCCCTTTCGGGTCTATTACCTGTTTAGCGGGAAGTAATTTTACAGTACTATGTGCCTGTGTTTTAACCTCAGCCATCTTCTCCAGCATCGCTGAATTGGCCTGAGTTATCTTTTCAAGTGCCCCTAACTGGTCGCTAATCCTTTTTGTACGTTCCACTAACGGCAAGATTAGCGATCTTACTAGGTGTCAAATATTTTCTAAAGAAAAGTCTTTGCCGCTCAGTTCTCTCTGTAATGTTTCCTCAATAACTACAGGAGGACTACTTGAATTAATATTAGTGTTCCCTGCTTGTTTAAGTCTATTAATCCTATCTGTGTTTGACCTACTAATTGCGTTAGGTTGCGAAACTTTGGGCTTCTTGGAACGTCCACCCTTCTGTATATTGCCACGCCGCTTCCGCTTCAGATTAGTACCTAGCGCCTGTGCTTGTATTTGGGGATTTGATTCTGGGGATAGTGTATTGACTGTTTGTATATTATCACTCGGGGCTATGGATGCTCTGGGTAGGACCATGAATGATTCTATACTTAAGTCAGGTCCACTAGTACCTAGAATTACAGATAAATCTTGTTGTTGCTGTGTAGTAATTACACTGTGAGAGCTTAGGACTATTGGTTGTTCTGGAGAAGGTACTAAGGCTATCCCCCCCAGGGAGGATCTCCTCAAAGACATGAAATCGGAGGATATGCGCTGTTCAGTTCGAGTAATCTCCTTTTCTAATATAGACACGGCCCTGGTAATAAATGCGTCAAGAGTGCCGGTTACCCCCTTTGCCTTGTTTCCTGGCTTGTTCCCCTTTGGGTTTTTTGATGTCATTGTCATTCACAGGATCTTATGCTTAGCTCGAGATTTTGTGAGCAATTAGGAGGAGTCTATATAATATAGAAAAACAACTATGAATAAAACTACAATTAAACGCAATAATAAAAAGTCTCACGAGTTGAGGAAGATCAAAGGGAGTGGCCCAGTCCAGTCTCTTCCTGCCTCTGACGGCCACAGACGGCCCGGGCTTAACCCGGCGCTACCCGCGCGCTCCCGAGACGCGGGGGCTGTCGTCTCTTTTTCAATCGCCTCCGGGCGCGGAAACGTCGGTGGCGGCTTCCGCCGCTAAGGCCTCTGGGGGTTGTAGTCCCCCCTCCGCACAGCGGTCGCGGAATGAAATGCCGCGGCTGCGGGAGGGAGTGCAAAGGGACCTGCTGCCGTAGAAATCAGGTAGGTCTGGTCATGCCCCCACAAGTGTGCTGATAGCGCCTGCTCCACCGGGGCTGTCCTCTCTTTTTCAAGCGCCTCCGGGCGCGGAAACGTCGGTGGCAGCTTCGCCGCTAAGGCCTCTGGGGGTTGTAGTACCCCCTCCGCACAGCGGTCGCGGTCACCTCATTCAATCTCCTAGACATATTCCAATCTGGTTTCAGAAAAGGATGCAGTACTGAAACGGCCATACTCAATATTACAGATGACATCCATCGCTCCTTAGACAAAGGTGAATCCTCTCTACTAATCCTCCTTGACCTCTCGGCTGCCTTTGATACTGTCCATCATCCCACCCTTAACACCCTCAAAGTTTGCTTCGGTATCGAGGGCACCGTACTCAAATGGTTCTCCTCATTCCTTCAATATAGATCCCAACAAATTAAGCCCAGCCACTGCCTCTCCAAGCCCCAACCGGTCTCACTTGGTGTTCCGCAAAGCTCCATCCTCTCCCCTTCCTTATTTAACCTATTCATGGAACCTCTCACCCTCATCCTTAAACAAGCTAAAATATGCTACCACCTCTATGCAGATGACACCCAGCTATACTACAGGATTAAATCTCACAATGAAATCCTTCACCTCAACAAGACCCTGATTAAAATCCAAGCCTGGTTCCATCTTAATCATCTCAAACTAAACCCCCAAAAAACTGAAATCATCCTTTTCACTTCTAAAAACAACTTCCTCCCCATTCACCTCTGGATCAAGGATATTACAGCTCTCAATTGCCCCCTCTCCCCCTCGAATACTGTCAAATCCCTAGGCATCAGCCTTGACCATAACATGAATCTCATCCCACACATCAAAAATGCTGCCAAGGGTGCCCTCTTCACCCTCCACCACCTCAAAAAACTCAAACCTTTCATACCAGCAGACGACTTTAAAACCGGTGTCCAATCGCTTGTCCTTTCCCGTATTGACTATGGTAACGGCACACTCGCTGGCACCCCTAAAGCCCACCTAGCACCGCTCAAATCTGTCCTCAACCTTGCCGCCAGAATTATCTCGGATTGTAAAAAATTCGACCACATCTCTCCGGTCCTAAAAAAACTCAATTGGCTCCAAATAGAAGGTAGATCCACCTACAAGATTGCATGTATCACTCACAAAGCCCTTCACCTAAACACCCCCTCCTACCTGGCTGAGAAACTGCAAAAATCTGGATGCTCCAGGTCCCTGGGGAACACAAACTCCCTTGTCCTGATCCCTCCCAAACTCAAGCACAAAAAAAAACAATCTTGTGCTTTTTCTGGGAACGCCCCCACGATCTGGAACTCTCTCCCCAAAGATCTTCGATGCAACCCCTCCTACCCTCTTCAAAAAAAGACTGAAAATACTCCTTCACAACAAATATTGGGGAACCTATCCTCACTGATGTCTGACTCTCTACTCTCCTTGCTCCCTGATTCTCGCCTCCTCCTCAACCCCACTCCCCGCCTCTCATTCTGCATCTCCCCTTTTCTTCACTCCCTTCTCCCCCTGAACTTCAACACCCCCACCCCCTATTGATCTCCATCGACCCTAAACACCTAGCACATTCTATTACCCTATTTTATGTAACTCATGTTTTTAATGCACATTGTTTTACTTTATTGTAATTGTTTACCTATCTTGTAAAGCGCTCCGATATCCCCGGGTCCAGTAGCGCTATATAAAACCTTGGAAATAAATAAATAAATAAATAAAAATTCCTGACTGACTTTGGCAGAATCTGATTGTTTGTCTGATACAATACCCGAGTTAAGTTGTAGGAGATATGTGGGTCACATCCTCTTTGCTCCTTCTGCTCAGGACAATAACCACCTTGGTATTTACCTGTATGCTTGCCTGAGGGCCAAAAAGGATGTACTGAGCCGTGTTTACAAGAACACTTGTGAAAAACATATCAAACACCAGAGGTGAACTGCTGAAGGGAGAATCAGCACATGGTTTCAGCCAGCCAAAGGAGAAAGGAGTTAGGACATTCCTTATTACTTACTAATAAAGCTCATTGCAGGATGGGGGCTTGCATATAGAAGTGGGCGAGCAGCTGAAAGCTGGAGCCAGGCTTGAGCATTATGCATGTCTCTGGCTCAACTCATGGCCCTCTTGGAACCTCGAGCCCAAAATTATTTGAGTTGTCATGCGATGCAACCAATTACGGGGAATCCAGTGGGAATCCTGTCCTCGGCCTAGCATCCTATGAATCCTGGCAAATGTCCCTGTGCTAAAAAAAAAAGTGTAACTTTGTGTCCGTGTTTGTTGTGAGGAGCTCTTATGTCTTAGGGGAAGGTTGGTGCTATATAAAATTGCAATAAACATGTGTTTTCTGTTTTTCATCAATGCTCTAAGCTCATACACCAACAATTAAACACTTGATTTTGGCTGAATTACAGTGGGAAACTGAAAAATGGGGGATCAATCCAGTCTTCCATGCTTGACCAAATTGTGTGATCTTCGGCAAATTCTTTATTTAACCAAGTCTGTTTTTTTAAATTCATTATCGCATCGGAGAGCACATTCAACAAAGTGAGTTTTGGAAGTCTGCTGTACAAAAATATCTTCTGTTTGATTTAATAGCCTTTAATGGTGCTCCATCTATAATAAGAATTTAGGCTACATTTTGGGGACACGGTCAACTGATTTACTTCTGGGGGTCCGATTTACCAAGATGTCATGTAACGTTGGTTGCCGTGTTGCATGAGGAGGAGGTAGCAGGAAAGCGCCAAATATACAAAGATATGGCACCTTCCAGCTCTCTCCCAGCACTGGCTCACAATTAGGATGCCCAGCTCCACACATAAACAAAGTGTAAATGCGTCTGCGTCATGTCTAGCATAGGTTTGTGTGTACCATTACAGTACAAAATAATATGGTTAGACTAACAGTTGGACCTGGCCATTTCTGCAGGGTCACCCCCAAACATTTTGCCTTCGTCCTCCTTTCTTTCTGACCTCGTTTTTGTTCACTTTAGGACTTTGGGCACTTTACCACTGCTAACCAGTGCTAAAGTGCATATGCTCTCAACTCTAAACATGGTAACATTAGCTTAAGCACAATTGACATATTTCATTTACTTGTAAGTCCCTAGTAAAGTGTACTATATGTGCCCAGGACCTGTAAATTAAATGTTACTAGTGGGCTTGCAGCAGTGATTGTGCCACCCATTCAGTAGTCCTTTAAAAACGGCTCAGGCCTGCCACTGTAGAGCCTGCGGATGCAGTTTTAAACTGCCATTTCGATCTGACAAATTAAGCCACTTGCCAGGCCCAAACCTTCCCTTATATTACATACAAGTCACCATTAAAGTAGGCCATAGGCAGCCCCAAGGGTAGGGTGCAATATATTTAAAAGGTAGGACTTATACTTTTGAATTTTACATGTCCTTGTATTGAAAAACTCTCCTATAGGTTAACAAGGGGATTGACTTAAAACATCTTTTTAAGTGTATTTTCCCATTGGGCAGATGGAAAATGTGAGTTTAGTGTCTCTGGACTCACAATTTTAAAACACATCTTTTTGTAACTTTAGTTTTTAAAATGCAAGTCTGAAAATGGCACTTTTACAAACTTCGAATTTTCTTACTTTAAATATTGTGTGCCTCTGCCCATCTCTGAATACACATCTGGGTCAAGGTGAATGCTGGGCTTTATGCATTTCCTCTAGACAGTCACACAAAGGGAGCTGGGGAGTGACATTTGCATCCTGATGGCTCATCACCAGCAGATGGGCCTTCATGAGGTAGATTGGGAGAGAGGAGCGGACACTTGCACTTTAATAGGGCTGTGCTGTCCCCAAATAAAGAGATGCATACTCCCCTGTAGTGCATCTGATGCCAGGGAAGGAAAGACAGGGACCTTCTGAGGTTCAAAGGTCTCTTTGATGTCTCCCCCACTTCAAAGGTGCCTTTGGGTATAAGTACTGAACCCCTGACACCCCCAAATTCAGTTCACTTTGGGGTCTTGATGAGATTCTGCAACAAAGAGGAGCTGTGCTGCCAGGAGGGACTGCCACTTTGCTACTTGCTTTGCTGTGTTGGTCTGCTGACTGCTGTGCTGCCAGGAGGGACTACCACTTTGCAACTTGCTCGGAGTTGGCCTGCTACCTCTTGCAGTGAGGGGGGATTTTAACTCAAGAACTCCAGGGGCTTGCCCCATGTTGTCGAAGTCTCAGGGGCCATCAAAGACTTTGCTGGCATCCACACAATGGTGGATTGCCGCTAAGGATCAGTGCTTTCAACTTTCCTGATTGGCATGTGTCCCGAGCTGCAGCCGAGTCCTGCACCCCGGATTGGTTTTACCCAGGGCACACACCTCAATTCTGGCTGTCCACCACCTGTGCTCATGGCTTCCCAATGCGCTGCTTGCAGCAACTGAGAAGAACGCAGCATTCGAGGAAGCCCTCATTAAGCATGGCTCCGCAACACTTGTGTTGCCGGAGCAACCAGAGTGATGCCTGAGGCTCGCGCGCCAGTGGAGCGAATGTTGCAGGCTGATGTGGACTACAGTCTGTAGTCTACCAGGAGGGCGCCACGACCAGTATCCTGTTGTTATCAAACTACTGAGGCCGGTCCCATGAAGCTGATGTTGCAGCTCACGATCGCCTGAGGAGACCTCTGATGACGCAGGCCAACTGCTGGGCGGTTAATGCTGCACACCAGAAAGAAGGTACTGTGACCCCGTTAGCCACACGGGCTTTCACCGGCAGTGGGAAGTAAGAAATTCACCATCATGAGGGACCGAACGAGGTCTCCTGCATGCACCTTCTCTTCTACACCTAACCATTCTAGGGGCTTGTGGAGCACTGTTTTCACCCAATTCAACGTGATGGAGTCTGTCGATCCCCGACGAGGATCATTGCAATCCCAATAAGCTTACAGTCGTTCCCACATGTACTGATTGCATACATTTTTGAGCCCTTATACCTGGACAAACACTTACTGGATTTTTGTTGTTTTGGTCACATTTACATCAGATAAAAAGTCTCAAATTTTCTGACCTGGTGTGGAATCTTTTTGTGGTGTTTTCATAGTGTTACTATCATTAATGAGTTGCACAAACACTTTACACATTGCCTCATAAGTTAAGCTTGACTGCTCTGCCCAAGCTACCACAGGATGAGCACAGGTTAATTTAGAGTGTGTAGTTGACTTATCAGGACTAGGAATGTTGTCTCTACTTGGACAGGGTGCAAACCTCTGTCAACTAGAGACCCCATTTCTAACACTAACTTTAAAACTTGTCCCACTTCAGATGTGTGTTGTACAATGTAACACACATGCAAAATGGGAAACGTTAAGAAAAGTGAAAGTATTTCTCCTTTTTAAGGCCAGCTTCATAGAGGAGTTATTTTTTTGTGTAAAGCCCCGTCTACTTTTGTCAGTAGATAAGGCTTTCCATCAAAATCCATGGGTGGTTGAATGGAAATGCCAATGTACCACCTATGGAACACCATTGATCCAAAGTAATGCAACACAGCGCAAAGCGGCTTTGTGTGTATTCCAGGAAACCTTTTAGTACATTTAAAATAAACTTTTTGTTCAGGTGTGCGACACTTTTGTGATGCAAATCCAGCACAAGACGCTTCTAAATCTGCACTCAAGTTCACTAAAAGCATTGTCGTTAGGGCTGGTGCTGGGTGGATTCAGGTGCCATAACAGGAATGTTTCTCAGTTCATATTTAAAAACACTTTCAATAAATATTTCTCAGTACAGAGATTTAATCTGATGCACTAAGGCGAAATGCTTTGGTGTGCTTAGAAATACGCTTACTTGAATTTTAAAGACACAATTTCATTTTCTAACATGATGACTGTAGCATGATTTGCATGCCAAATATTTTAAGAGTTCAAATCGTGCACAGGCTCTTCGAGCCAGAGCGACCATGGGCTCGGCTCTTCATGCTAATTTGCTGGCTCGTTCACCTTTACTTGCATACAGATATATGACAGGAGGAGGATCAGTTTGGAATGGAAAGGAAAGGGATGCTCAGTAGGGAATGGAGATCACTAGGGACTAGTTGGCTTTCCTTCTCGTTATTGCGGGCACGTTTGCTCAAACAGAATGATGGGAATGCAGATTTATGGGAACTGACAGGTATGCCTTCTCGTTATTGCAGGGAAAAGGTGTCAGACTACAGGAGTAGGACTGAGAAAAGGACGTTTTCTACTTCGGGAATTATCTATAAATTTCATCACACGGAATAACCCATCATGGTTATGTGGGAATTTATAATAATAAAGATCACTGTTTGAAATGCTGCTGGAGTGAGCCTTTTAGAATGGTGAGGTAAGGCTTTTCATGTTTTCCTCTGTTCTAATTAATAAGGCAGAGGCACAAAGCAATAAGCTTGATGTTTGATTGAAAGGAACTGGAGGAAAGAAAGACCATCTCATAAGAGGATGGGGAACTAGGTGAGCAGACCCTGATAGTCACTCGCATCTAATACATTTGAGACTATTATACATCCTGAAAGTTCAAAATATACCAAATTGCTTAGATGCACACTATCAAATTTAGAACATGCAAAGCGGCTATACCATGTTTTACAAGCATTATGTGAAATATACAAAAAATCCCTAAATATACAAAACTATTTAAAAGACTAAGCATACTCCACTACACTAAGAGCTAGAATGCTGTCTAGTGAAATTATAGAAAACAGAAAACTTCTCACGCTTTACCTGAAATTGTTGCATCCAAGAACCACACCTACAATATTTTTGCCAATGTCGTGAACATCTCCTTTTACAGTGGCTAGCACTATTGTTCCATGGTAAGGATTCTAGACAGACAGACAGACAAATATTTAAAATGAAAGCGTTTGTAAAAGAAATGGCTTATACTGAGTTAATCATGGAAATAACTAAATTATTGTACCTGTTAATAATAGTCTATAATGATTCTCATCAAAAACGCACACCACACATTTGTGTTCCATTTAGCCTTGTAAGGTGGAGTATAGTGCCATGGTAACCCATGGTAATTCAGAGTTAGAGTGGCACCTCATGCACAGCTCATCATAACACACCTGGACCTGTGGAAGGACAGACGTGCAATGAGCCTGTTGTCTGTCAACTGTGTTGAAACCTGAGGGGCTGAACTTGTTCATACTTCTGGGCTACACTGGCTAACCTAGAGTATAGCTACAGGGACATAACATGCTTCAAGAGGTCTTTTTTTCATGGAGGGCCCAGTTAGCCAGTAGCAACTGGACCCGGACTGGACCTTGCTAGTGGCCTCTCCTGGAGTGAGCCTTGGCCTCTAATTGTGGTACATGAGGTCCAGGGAGCCTTAGAATAGATCAACAGAATTCGACCAGACTGTCTGCAAATTTGGAACTTAGAAACTTTTTGGACTTCCAAGAACTCTGAACCATCAGCACGACCTCATGGGAAAAGTTTCCACCTATGCTAGGACCTAATCAGATATCGCATTAGGATTGCCCAACTAAAAGATTTTGAGCTCTATAAAAAAGTGACTAAAGGCCAGATGTACGAAATACTTGTTGTAAAATACTGGTCGCGACCAGTAATTTTGTAACTAGTGTGGAATTTTGAGAACCAATTTAGGTACAATTAGGTGGTTTTATAGAACTCAATCACAATCAGATCTAGCTCAATAATGTTCAAGAGGTAGAACACAAACTGGGGCGTGCTTAAAAAAAATAAAAAGGTTTCTGACATTTTAAAAGTTTGAGAGTAGACAGTGGTCCCTTGGTCTGTTGCCTACTCCCCAACAATTCTTTTTTTAACATTCACAAAGGGAAAGGGGCCAAAAGGGATCCGGTCCTTTTTGCAAATGGCTTGCCACACCATGTTGAAAGTCTGTACAATTTGAATTTTTTGAGACCATATGTCGGTCGCAAACCATTGATACCACAGGAAATCGCTATTTGGAATGTACACCCTTAAAGACGCATATTAAAAAAAGGCAATTTGTATTCTCCTCTAAACCCATTTTGTAATGTGGTAACCTGTTGACTAATCACAAAATGGGTTTTGTATATTACATCAAGCATTTTTGTAGTCAGAAATTCTGATTCTGAGCACTTGTGAGCAAAAACAATTATTTGTACATATGGCCATAAGTACAAAGGTAGAAATCTTGACCGTGCAAAGGGACGAAAAGTATCAAACCGAGAGGATTTCGGTGCCTGTAAAATTTTACTCTTACTGCTAAAACCAACAGGTTCAGGAGGATCCCCTGCACTAACAGCCACCTCACTTCGCGAAGACTTTACCAGATACAGCCCACAACCTTGACCTCCTAGAGGATTTCCATTTCAGGTAACATTTTTGACTCGGACAACTCATTTGGGGTATCCAACCATCACAGCTAGCCCTAAATTGTGCCTAGGTCCTCGTAAAACACAAACTGTGACTTAGGATTGGTACTTTACTTTTTCTTGGCGCTTATTTGTCCTAACATGTTAAAAGTTCATATATCAGGTTCCCCTTATTGGATTTTAGTCATTTTGGTGTAATTTTTCTCTATTTTAGAAATTTGTTGTAGGATTTTTACTGCGTTGTTTTTTGACTTTTTAATTGTTTTGGTACTGCTAAATATGATACACATTTTTCCTTAAGTTAAGCCTGTCTCCTCTGTGCCACAGCAACTAGAGGTTGAGCTGAGCTTTACTTGCTGAACTTGTGTGTTGGACTGAACAAAATTATGAACTCCCATCCTTCCCAACTAATAACCCATTTTCATAAACATGTCAACACCACACCTCTTGAAAGGTAAATTCAATGCAAGGATCTCAGAAGTGGGAGTATTCCCCCACAAATTGTGTGCTCATTCTGCAATCAAAGTGTTGATTCAAGGAGCTAATAAGAGGCCTGCTCCTAAGTACTTAACTTTCTATGATAGAGTTAGGGTTGTTCTATGGCCTGAGGGTCAACTTAATAGTAGTAACGTGTGGTCTGTTCTCACCAGTACAAGAAGCTTGGTATTGTCGCCATTTATGTACACAAAGGTCTCTTTCACATAGTAACACATGTTCTAGGACTCTCACAATGATTTCCTAGCTTTGTGGCTAGCTTAACACAAATGTAGACATTGATATAATCTGCTTACATTTAGAAAAGTGCCCAACATTGCTCTAGAATTTCTGCTAACAGGTGAATGCAGCCAATAAACTGTAAAAAGACAAATGACTCCCTTGGGTGGCCATCAGCTCATAGTATGGATTCAAGACTCCATCAATCCATCAATCCAATGCAGACTTTTTAGCTCCACTTCAAAAGAACCACTTATAATCTAAAGGACTTCTAGACAGCCACACTTATTAGCTATTTAAATATAATCAAAAAGGACTTGTGATCAACCGTTCCTCGAAAGATTCACTTGCCAGCTCGCTATGGTGAGTCAGATTTAATCAGGACACGCTATTTTTAGGGCCTACTTGTCTGGTTTGGTGAGTAGGAAGACAAACTGACTTTTGAGCTCTGTCTCTGAAAGCGGAGCAAATGGGACAAGATGAGATTTAAACACAGTGGTCCCTAAACAAGGACGATAAATATAAGGAAAGATGAATATAGACTCAGTCACACGCTTAGTAGGATGCAGGCTTGTGTTTCACTTTATTGTTTTCGTGTTAATTTTACTAATTAAAAGCATTTCTGTCCTCCTAGAAAGCTTTAAATATAGTACTGACTCTGAGTCTATATTCATCTTTCCTCATATTTATCGTCCTTGTTTAAGGACCACTGTGTTTAAAACTCGTAACTACCCAAGGTCCCTGACCAACTGAATTGGGTTCCCTTGTTCATTATAGCAAGATAAAATGTAAATGCATCTTTATTGCTTACAAAGTGAATGAGCAATAAAGATACCTGTAAATCTTGTTATCTTGTCACATTTGCTCGACTTTCAGAGACAACGGTCAAATACATTACAGTTAGGTCGAGTACATTTTTCAAGTTACTAGACCTGCAGGTCTAGTAACATTTTTATTATCTTTTGAGCCATGGAGTGTCATGAAATTGAGGAAAACTTGCAACTTGTTGGACCATAAAGGCAATATTCCATCTTCCCAACGATTCCCCACCTACTTGATATCTCCAGGTGTAAGACTGGATATGGAAACTCATCAAAGCAATGAGTAACAGATGTTTAAGCAACCACCTTCATAGAGCTTTTAGGTCCTGGATGTGACGATGGGTATCTGTAAAGGGAACTTAAGAACTACTACAGCAACAGGGAAGAGTGAAAGATTCCAAACGTGGAGTCCTTTACAATACCTACATTTAGGTTCTCCTTAGCCAGGGAAAGAACAGAATATCCGATGAGAAGAACTCAATTCAAGAAAGCGCCAGCATCATGGGCACAACATCAAGAGAAAAAACATCCCCAAAGGTGGGTGTTGACACCCTTAAAGAAAATCCATTTACTTTGAAAAAGAAGTGGAGGTGTATTGGAAACAAAACTTTTAGTCCTACAGAAACACATCACTTAAGAGACCAGTTTAATGGCACTTCCCTGAAGCAGAACTGAGGTAGTTCGTCATTTACATTTGAGGGAAACAAATTCATGTCTGGCACCAGATCCCCTCCAAGAGAAGACTCTCTTGGCATTCACATGAGGACTATCCAAGCCAACTAACTGAGCCACTACTAAGGAGATTTTGTGTGTAAGCACCCTGATCCACAGAGTTAAGCTTTTGCTACAAAGAGCAAAACAAACACCAAATCCCCTCTTTGTATGTAGATCTTAGCTATTGTGCTCTGATGACTTACATAACAGTTAGCTTTCATCAATCATTCTCTAGACAACAAAAAGTTGACAGGTGGCTGATACAACACATGATGCAAATCCTAGCCTTCACAAAATAAAGAAATCCAAATCAGGTACCCAGGGATTAATACACTAGGAAACCAAGGCATTCCCACAGATCACGTGCCTTTTGCAAGGCCTGGAAAACTCATATTTTTTAAGACCACATTCATTGCAGAAAAACTACTAAGATATTCAGTCAGTAGCCTCTATAAAATGTTAACTGTTTTCCCCTTTGTGAAAATTCACAATGCATTTTCCTGGTTCTTTTCCCACTGCTATCACTTACATATCTTTGTTGCGTGAAACAACATCTGCTGTTTATCATAAAGGGCTCAGTTGCTTAATAGAGCTCAGTATGATTTACCTGATAGTGGGCCCAATATCGGGGGCAGCATTAAATCAGGAAGGGAGAACAAAGGGTATTACAAGGTACATGGAGCTAACATTCAGAAATTAGGAATTACCTAGAAAATTAGAAAAATTGCATGTGACCCCCCTGGTTATTCCTAATTTTTCCCTGTAGTTTCCTGCGGGCACTTTATATAGTGTCAGCAGCTGAAGTATCGGGATGAAGTGCACTAGATCATCAGTGTTTCTGTGGATCTTGTAATTCCGATGGAGCAGTAATTCTCATTACGAGCCCCACCTGAATTATAGGGGCACACATGAGACGCTTAATGTTTAGAGAGTATATGGAAATAATAAAAATCTATATTCACCTTAGCTAGAGAGTATATGGAAATAATAAAAATCTATATTCACCTTAGCCAAATCAAAGAATACCAGCTAACACTGCAGTAGTAATACAAATATTGAAGCACACTTTTTTAGTTATCCGTAATCATTTTCCACTAGGTAAAGAGAAAATTCTTAACAGATGAACTCTGACCAAGTGGCAATTTATAATTTTATTAGCCACACATGCTATTTAATAGAAACTATATTTGTATTTTGGTAAGAATAAATGTTAACACAGATTCTAAGATGATGCACCTCTTCCACTGTGAGTATTTAATATTTTACAAACTCTGATGTATGCTTGTAAACCTCAACGAATACTCCTCGATAAGCAAGACCAAATAAATAGACATCTGCCTCTTTTCCTTAAGCAAAATAGACACTCTTGCCAAGTGTAATACAACTTACTACTCACACGAGTGCTCTTGATCTGGCAAAATAAACCAATTACCAAAGATTTATCATTTAACTCCAGCCTCATCTTAAGTGCCTTTCGACTGTACTAAACTTTTCCCTCCTCTTGCACCCTCTCAAAAAGCACTAGTTGAATCCACACTCTCAGCCAGCAAATTAGTCTTTTTATTAATCTTATAAATCACCCTCATTCGGAGCAACCTACACCCACACCTACTTCCCTTTTCCCTGGGGTCTTCTCCCTTTACCCTTCCACCACGGAAGCTATTATGCATTTACTCCTGACTGCCAACCGATCTCATTTTCCGCCTAACCCTGATGGCCGACAGATCAGGAAAGTCACTCAAGCTCATCTATTTTTCTCTCCTGCCTTGATGACCACTTTGATCAGGTACTCTTATGTTTCTAATCATGTTGTTTTAAAGCAATAAGGTCGAACAATTGCCCAAGAAACCAATTGAGAACTTTACTCTCCATTCAACTATTACTCTATTTCCCATCTTCCATTATTCTCAGAACCTTTTGAACAATTTGTGATCAACCACCTCCCTTTCTGCCTCTGTCCATAAACTATTCAATACCATACATATGATTTTGCCAACTCCATTCACCAAGAATGAACTTTCAAAAGTGTTTAGCTTCCTTGGCATGCTCTTTCACACCATCAGTCACCACAAGTCACAAAAATACTTTCTCATCTTCCATCAAGTGGTGACATTTCACACAATCAAACACTGAACCTTCGGCACCATCCTGGCAGTGAAAGAATAGCCTACGGGGCAACGAGACAGTGCCTGTTGAGCTGGCCTGAGTGGTCTGTGCGTGGTTGTTTTTTTGGGCTGTTTATGGGCCTATTTTATGGTCTACTGGGCCAGTTTTGACTCTTTCCATGTTATTGCCACAAACATTCCCTACAGCAAGCGCAAATGCATGTTGCCTCCTCTGCTTGCAAAAAACCTAGACAGCATGTCTTTCCAAGTTCAAGACTTCCTGATTTTCAAATGAAGAGGCCACTTTCTTAGCTATTTGATTCACCATTGGTGGCCACTTTAATTTTGGTGCCTGGGCCTATTTTCTGCCCCAGCCCAAACCTGCCTCCTGGTATCCCAGAGGAATAATGACCGTTCTTAACTAGGTTCCCTCCTACCGACTTCGAATGCTCCTTTTTTGCATCCTACCTTCTTAGATTAATTAATTCCCACCTGGGGTTTCTGCCTCCTATAGCCTCATCTCCTGCCACTGGACATCCCTACGGGTCAGCCTTAGGCCCACTCCATACCCTTCACTAACTACATCATCACCCATGGCAACATTATACTCCTTCAGATTCTTTCCACCACTTCTTTGCCAATGACACAAAAACTATCGGTTAAACCCATCCTTATTTCCAAAAGCTCAAAGAAAGAGCTGTCTGACACTGGAGAGAACATTGTTTGTCTATGTTTCATTTCTCAAAAATAGGAATCCAATTCCCAGTACCCATCAACCCCACTACAATATTTACTCCCATCTCCTCCCCACCACCCTTCACTCAATGCACACTCACCCATTACCAGGACTGAGCCTACTGTTTTGCTGAAGCACGAAGCTGGCGCTCTTTATCTCCTCCACTAACAGTGGAGGAGAAAATGTAGTCCACTCCCAAAATGTGTTACTTTGGAAACTAAAACACCTAAGCCATAAACTGCAACAGTTACTTCTACTGTGTGATAACATAAACAATTGTGTGATGCATGTATCTAAAGCACTACTTCATATGCATACCCAGGAATGGTCTTTACATACAGCACTCAATTTCTCCACAACTGGGATTGCACAATATAAATACCTATTCATACACACAATAAAGACAGTCAAAGGTTTTCACTACTGATATCCAAAGGTCCCTTCCACAAGTCTTTTATCACTGACAATTCCCAATTGGCACTTACTATACCCTCATAGTTGGCTTCCCACAGTAATTTTCCCCTCCTCCTCGCAAAATTAATAAGTGTGCCATCTCATATAAACTTTCACCTGCCCTAACACAAACCCAGCAGCTCCATCAATCAGCTTCTTTTCTACAAAAAAGGGCATACTCTTCACATCTTTGAAGCAATGAGTCACACCTCACCCATGCTTCCCATGCTTACCTCTTAACATCGGCCTATATTTGTTTGTAAATAATTTAGCATGGAAATTTACAAAGATAGGTGTTCTCTTTTACTACTATTTTTTCAGCACCATAATGTTTGCAATCATTCCACTAACTAGCCTTCGTGTACTGCTTGCTACTAAACACTGTGTTTCCAGTAAATTCAGATGATACACTACAAGGATGAATAAACTGATTGAACTTTCCCAAAAAGCTTTGAAGAACATGGTCAGTGTGGCCAGTTGCTGGAATACACAACCTAGAGTCTGGGTATGAGAAGCACATTTTTTGCCGTTTTCTTCACATGAAGAATGGCAAGAAATCAATGCAGACATTAAGAACATTCTCGTCCTTTTTCTTTTACAGTTTTGATCTTTTAACAAGAAATATTGTGCTTACCCATGATGAAAAAATATACTTACATCTTCTTCTACGGAACCTGATAGAAGCCTTGCCTCCTCTCTTTCCTTTTCCATAAAGGGAATGAGGTGCCCAACAGCTTTTTTCATCACTCGTGCAGACTTTATCACCTGTAGCATGAAAAAACAAAATACTTCAGGCACTGCACATTAGATGTACCCTCTTTGGCATCCACTTTATTTATACTGAAAATGTTATCATTCTTACAGCAGAGATAGATTATAAATAGAGTCTCTGACTTCCTTCTCTGGAAAAGTGGCATGCTTTGTACTTTTAACCAAGGCACTTCTTAATGTTTATTTCATCTCCTCGATGCACAAGGAAACTCAGATGTCATATTTTACTTTAACGGTGAAATTTGTTGGGGCATGGCCTGGTGCCAATGAAGATGGTTGCAATCTGAGAGTGCTCTCCCATCCGTTGGTTGAAGTCCCCACAAAAGTCTGTATAACTGATCCCAAGGGACTACAACGCGCAAAGCGAAGAAGAAAAAGGAAGCAAAAAAAGGTGGCACCTACTGTCTCAGTGGTCCTATCTACACAGTCGATGCAGCAATTAAAAAGTGCAACACCCACTCCCTGGCATGGTATGGCCTTGCTGATATCTGGTGTGACTGAAGCCTGTTGCTTGGCATAGGGTCAGCTTGGGAGTAACTGGAGTGTGTTGCAAAATACATAGCCCAATGGATGCCAGATACTGAACGCACTAACTCCTTACAGCATGTGTGTGGCAAGCTTAGGACCTAGGAGGCTAACTATTTGAACAGTAATGCAAGCAAATGTGTACATGATTGCCATATTTTATTGGGAACTACATTTTCACATTAGTCGCATTAACAAAACAGAGAAACTGGAAATTGGCTGCTCTCCAAAAGCTGCAAAGCTATGAGCAGTGATCACAGTCACGTGGCCATCCTGCATTCTTCTGATCGCACTTGGAAGGAAGCAGAAATAGTTAATTTGCTCACTTTCTGTGCACATCTGTAAAAAGGACATTGTCCCTTTGGCTTCTTGTGTCTCCAAGAAACCTGGTCCGTTGAGCCTGTTCACCTAAATGGGTACAGAACCTTTCATGCTGCAGCTTTACACTCTAAACGCGGGAGGAATATGGGTGGACTTTGCATTTATATTTCGAATTTGATGGGTGTTGAGGATATTAAGGTAATTAAGTTGGGAATTTGTTATCAGATCCTATTAATTCGGATGGTCTCCAAGGTTGATATCATTTTGATTAACATTTACAATAATTTGCTCAAACGCTTTGTTTCAGATCTGGTCTCTTCCTTGATTAATGAAATTCACGGGATTATAACCCCGAAAGGGAGGGATTGCATTATTGTTTGTGGGGGGGATTTTAATCACAATTTTTGTGGTCAAGATCGGGGGGTTGTGGATTTATAGGGGCGGGTGCGGAAGCCACGTCCCCACACTTTTCCCATCTGGACGGGGGTGAATCCTTGAATGATATGCTGGCATCTTTTAATCTAGATTTCGTTAACAGGTTGTGCTCCCCTTGTGTAGAGTTTAGCGCAACTTTTGTGGGGAGAGGGCTTGGCACCATTATTGATTTTATTGTTGCTTATGAAAGTCACGCTACTTGGTTTGCGGATTATTCCACTCATTCTGTAGGATTTAGCGATCATCTCCCCCTCTCCTTTGCCATTAATTTACCACAGGCCAAGTATAGTTCACTGATTGAAAGACTGTCTTGGTTAAAAATTTGTGATATGCCCAGACAAAATGGCTACGCTATTAAATGGAGTCAGAATGACATGGAGGTAACGCATGCCAAGATAGTCAGGGGATCCCTTGCCTCAATTGAAATGTGTCTAGACGTAGAGACCTCTCACGAGGATACATTGTCAGCCTTTGAGGTTATTACCCGGACCACTCGAGATAGTTTGTCCCGTCCGGAGAGAGGTCATACTTCTAGGTCGACTACTAATTCCTGGTTCGATGCTGCCTGCTCTAGGGCGCATTCTCGCCTCATAGCTGCGTTACACAAAAAGGTAAGGGACCCGGTAGAGGTGGCCACTTGTAGGAAAGCTTATCGCCTAGCTCGGATTAACTGTAAGAATAACATCAAATCCGAGGCTTGGAATAATCTGGCTAACGCCGCACAATTCAAGGATAGTGCCCTATTTTGGCGCGCAGTTAACGCACCATTTTTTAGGTTGAAAGTATTTTATTAAGTACAGCAGTACAGCAGTGAAGGCATAAGTGTAAAAGGCAATAAAAGATAATCACTGACAAAATAAATCAACGCTTCCTCCAGGGCTCGCAGCCACCTATAGAGTCTAATAGTCCCAGCCTTGTCAGAGCCGCCCCAGGTGGCTTGCTCGTGTATTGTACTCAAGCGTTGGACTGTATGCAAATAACAACCCCGCTGTACTTCTCTTGCAACGAAACAAACCATCCCACTCCTTATGGCTGAGTGTTCTCCCCAGTTCTCTGTCCCACCTCTCTCTACAGGGGTTATAAAAATGAGAGGGCGGTGGTTGCAACATTTTATACAGATCAGATATCAGTTTAGCGTCCGCCGTACGCGTCGCTAGCCACCTTTCATAAGGCAACAGGTTCCTGTCTGCTGACTCCCGCACCTGCAGCTGCAGGGCCCAGTGTCGAACCTGCCAATACCTCATCCTGTCTGCCTCGGTCAACTGGTAATTCTCTTTGAGAGCCTCAAAGGGGAGGACCCCGTCCTCACCATATACATGAAAGAGTGCTCTACAATCCCTCCCCCGCCAGTGCGTATAGGCTCCCGGTTCCGTCCCCGGTGTGAAGTCTGGGTTGTCCACAATGGGCGTGAACGGAGAGGGGAACGTGGTGAGGCCAAAAGGTGTGTTAGTGGCGTCCCAAATCCTCAGCGGCACCCTCGTAATATAGGATGCATAGAGGTTCGGGGGACGGTGCGGTCTACGCAGGAACGGTATTTCTTGCAGGGGCCGGCCCGCCACCGCCTGATCCTGGAAGAGCCAGTGCTTGTCTGACTCCCACCTGCTCCATTCCACCAGGTACCTTAGCTGTGACGCCTGGAAATACTTTTGAAGATCAGGGACCCCCCAGTCCACCTGCCTCCGGTGCTAAAGTCGTCAATGCCCTTTTTAATTCGGGGCTTGCGGCCCTGCCAAACAAATCGGGACAGATCAGTCTGCATCTGCCGTATCCAGCCCCGAGGGGGCTGTAGCGGAAGCGCACGAAATAAGTACAAAATCTGGGGTAAGACCGTCATCTTAATCGCCGCTATTCTTCCTAGCCAGGATATCGTCCCCTTGCCCCATCTCCCCAGCTCCTCTTTAACTTTCTTGCTCAGCCCCTAATAATTAGCCGCCACCATCGCCTGTAACGTGGGAGCTAGTAGGATACCCAGGTATGGCACGTGGTGCCGCGACCATTGAAGCGGGAAACGCCTCTGCAGGTCCCGTCTCGTCGCAGGCGTCAGGGAGACGTCCAATGCTATAGATTTCCTCACATTCATTCGAAACCCAGCTGCTCCCGCGAAGGCATCGAGCTCCTCCATACATGCGGGTAAGGCCCGCCTCGGGTCTTCCAACGTGAATATTACATCGTCCGCATATAGGCTGACCGTGTGAGTGTACCCTCCCATCCGCACCCCGATCGCGCCCGGATTCTGCCGCACTCTCTGGGCAAAGGGCTCCATGTAGAGAGCAAAAAGAAGAGGGGATAATGGGCACCCCTGCCTCGTGCCACGCTCAATATTGAAGCGCCTCGAACCGCAGCCATTGACACGTACCGTAGCCGACGGGAATTTATAACAGTTAAACACCATGGTCCTAAATTTCTCCCCTATGCCCATCCGTGCCATCACCCGTTCCAGATACGGCCAATGCACCCGATCGAACGCCTTTTCGGCGTCGACCGAAAGTAGCATCCTCTCCCCTGGGATCCGTGAGGCTTTTTCCAGTACATGCACTATCCTCTTAGTATTATCTACCGTTTGCCTGCCAGGTACAAAGCCGGATTGGTCCGGTTCAATCAGCCCAGGGAGATACTGCGCCAATCTTGCAGCCAGGATCCCTGTATATATTTTGAGATCGACATTTAGAAGGGAGATTGGTCTATACGAGCTACACTGAGTCCTGTCCTTCCCTGGTTTAGGTATAACTGATACAGTCGCCTGCAGGAGATCTGGCGGGATAGCACCAGGGCAAACAAAGGAATTAAACAGCTTGGTCAGTATGGGCGCTAAGATCGTGCAGAACGTTCTGTAGAAGAGAGAGGTATAGCCGTCCGGGCCCGGGGCCTTCCCGAGTTTCAGCCTGGAAATTGCCGTAACAACCTCCTCAATCCGAATCTCACGTTCTAGGTAATCGGCCTGCACCGGAGCCAGGGACTGGAGAGCCACCGAGTCCAGATACTCATCGGGCTCACCTATCACCGAGCCATCCCCCGCGTAGAGCTCAGAATAGAATTGGCGGAAACTCTCAGCTATGTCTATGTCTTCGGTGACTGACTGCCCCCCTGCCACCGCTATTTCCTTTACTCAACGGCTTTGGTGCGCAACTCTGAGCTTGGCTGCCAGTAACCGGCCACAGCGATCCCCCCCTGTATAGTATGCGTGTTTTAGACGCAGTGCTGCATACTCAGCCCTGTCTAAATCCAAAGCTGAAAGGAGTTTCCTCGCCGCTTTCAGCTGTTTCCAAATTCTGGGCGCCCTAGTGCGACGATGTACTTGCTCCAGTTCCCTGACCTTCTGCGTGAGCTCCTCCCGCTTAACCTTTCTCTCTTTGTTTTCGGCTGATGAAATTGCTATGAAGTTTCCCCGCAAAACCGCTTTGAGTGCTCCCCATTGGGTCGCTAAGTTGGTGTCGGGGTTGGAGTTTTGCAGTTGAAATTCCTGCACGGACTCTGTTATGTGCTGCACCACAGTCTTTTTGTGTAGGAGAGTGTCCCGAAGTCGCCAGACCACACGTTGTGCCGGGATCGACGGGGGGAGGAAGGTCCCCGAGACCGGCGCGTGATCCGAAAGAGAGATGACCCCCACCTCGGAAGCAGTGGCCATGTCTCGAACCGGGCCAGAGACCAGCAGATAGTCCAACCGAGCGTATGTCTTGTGTGCGTGTGAGTAATAAGTGTAGTCCCTATCCAAGGGATGAAACCCCCGCCAGAGGTCATGTAAATCCAAATCAGCTAGTTGTGTTTTCACCGTATTTGACAATTCCCCAGTCTGTGGGTAACGCTGCGCTGACCTATCCAGAGAGGAATCGAACACCAAGTTCAGGTCCCCTCCCAAAATGATGTGCCTGTCCGGTGACGCCGTGACATCTACTAATGCAGTGTGGAGGAATTGGTCCTGGTGCTCGTTTGGGCTGTAGACTGACCCTATGGTAAACTGCAGAGGGCCCAACTTAAACCTATAGGCTAGCAGCCTCCCCTTCTGCTCTACGAGTTTGTGTAGGACTTCCCCCCTAAAGGATTTAGACCCCCAGGATAGCCACTCCAGCCGTTTTCGTGGTATTGGAGGAAAAGAACTGGGTGGGGAAGGAGCGGGACCGTAACCTATGGCAGTCTCCGGCTAGCAGGTGCGTTTCTTGAAGCAGACAAATGTCCGCCTGAGAACCCTCTAATAAGGAGAGAATTGCTCTCCGTTTCGTGGGATTGTTCAACCCTTTTACATTCAGGGTCACTACTTTCAACCCCGCCATACCAAATCAGAGTCACCTCGCCTCAGCGGCCGGTCCGCAACAGGGAGTACCAAATTATCGATCGAATAGGCCTGCGAGCTCTGGCAATGCTGAACGGACTCAACTAAAGCACCGGACAGACCCGTCCCCAACTCCCCCCTCCCGGTTCCCCGGACCCCCAATCCCCAACTCCCCAACTCTCCCCCCTCCCGTTCCCCAACTCGAACCCCAAACTCCCCCCACTCACCCATCTCTCACTACCCTCCCGTGACCCTCAGTCCTGATAGTCCCAGTCCTGCCCTTACCGGGCAAGTCTGTGGTAAATTACCTTCGTGGGCGACCTGCCACAAGCATCCCTCCTCCGCCCCCACACCCCCACCCCCCCCCCCGAGCCTGCTCCAACAGTAATGCGTAGTCATTCCCCCCCCCCGGAGCCTGGTTATGCGGTCAGTGCCACTTCATCCTCGACCGCTGAAGACCTGGAAACAGTTCGGATTGCATTTGCCATCTCCGCCCTGATGGTGGGCGAGCCTGGTCTCCGTGATGCGGCAGACGACCTGCGTCTCGAAACTCTCCGCCAGCCGCTGGTGGTAAGATCTCCCCTCCCTGGCGTGGAGGATTCCTCCTCTTCCGCAGTGATCCCCAGCACTTTGCATACATCCAGGAGGGACCGTAGCTGGTGTGATTCTCCATTCCATCGGAAGATGAGGCGAAAAGGGTGCCCCCACGAGTAGGGCGTGTCGTGTTGCCTCAGGAAATCTGTCGCAATCTTAAACGCCCTCCGCTTCTGGAGAGTGGTCGCGGACAGGTCTTGATACAGCGCCACTGGATGACCTCGGAAAGAGATCGTCTGCTTCCTCCTCGCCTCAGTCATGATCCGCTCCTTCAGCGGATAATCTGGAAGGAAAGCCAGAATGTCCGGGGGGGGCCCTGTCGCCCGTCGTTGCGGTCCCACTCTATGGGCTCTATCTATCCTAATGGGGAAGTCTGCAGACTCGCCCAGGATGTCACGGAACAGCCCCTGCAAGTAGTCCATTATGCCAGTGTTCTCTTCTGAGGACGGCACTCCCCGAACCCTAATGTTGTTCCGCCGGGATCTGTTCTCCAAGTCCTCATTATGCAGTTGTAGATCTATGTGCTGGTCTCTGAGGCGGAGCACCTCCTGCTGCAGGTGCGTGATCTCCTCGTCTTGCCTCTGCGTGGAGCTTTCGACCGTGGCCACTCTCTCGCCGAGTCCATCCACTTCTCTACGTATTTCGCGCACTTAGCCAGCCACTTCCTGCTTTAACGCCTGAAAGTCCTCCCACAGCGTCCCAAAAAGTGACTCCAGAAATGATCTGGTGACCGGGGGCTCTCCACCGCCCCCCACTTGGGAGCTGCTTGCACCTCCCGGCGGTGTTGGATGTCTGTCCCCTTTACCTTGGGATTTGTGAAGCATCTCCGGGAGTGTGCGATTACTCCCCTTGCCACCCTTCTGTCCTGCCATCAGTCTTGTGCACCAGCAGCGTGCGCGTTATGAACCGCGACACCAGCCGAGCCGACGCTTAATTCCAGGCCTAGAGCACCAGTGCCCGTTCCCGGGTGCCTCCGCTGCCGCTGATCGCCCCAGGTGTTTGCAGTAACAAAGGCCCGGGCCTACAAGCCGCCCGGCCGGACAGCGAGTTGGGTGCACCACTGCACCAGCACCAGCCGCCGCCTCTCCGCGCTCCGCGAGCGCCTCTCCTCCACAGGTCCGTCGGCCCCCCACCGCAGCCGGCGCGGTGATGTCGCAGCGGCCCCGGACCAGTGCACCGCCTCCCAAATTCTACTGTGCCATCCGGCGGAACCCGCTGTGCATTCAATGTCCGCGCACCCACGGGGTGCCTTCCCCTGCTCAGTCACTGCTCCCAGGGGCCACTACCCCTTCCCGGCTATGTGTCATGGGCCAGGCGCCACCGCGGCCTCTAGTCCTCCCTGGTGTGGCGCTCTTCAGACACTTGCTCTCTGCGGGGTCGATCTGCAATATCTCCGGGAGCTCCGCGTCGCACTACGCCCCCCCAGCTAACTCCTCACCTCCTCTGCCGAAATCGGGGAGGGGGGGTGGATGAGGGGGGATTTTGCGTCCAGGGCCCAGCTCCGTCTCAGTCCGGCCCCGATGCTCCGGTCCTGCACCGCTCCAGCCTCAGAGTGCCATCCACAGAGCGCCTGGGACCTTCCCCGCCGAGGCTCGCCACTCCGCCAATGCCGCCTCGCCGGCGTTCCGGGCCTCCGCTCTCTTCCGGCTAGGCCGCAGCCACGGCCTCGATTAGTCTCCGGGGCGGGCCCGGGGCTCACCGCGTCACCGGGGATCCGGCCAGCCCACCCCGGTCTCAGGTTTCCAGCTCCGCTGGGCCGCAGACGTGCTCCCGTGCACCGCAGGACCTCTCGCCGAGACTCGCCACTCCGCCAATGCCGCCTCGTCAGCGCTCCGGGCCTCCGCTCTCCTCCGGCCAGGCCGCAGCCGCGGCCTCGATTAGTCTCCGGGGCGGGTCCCGGGCTCACCGCGCCACCGGGGAACCGGCCAGCCCACCCCGGTCTCAGGCTTTCAGCTCCGCTGGGCCGCCGGCGTGCTTCAATACCTCACAGGACCCCTCTCTTTGATCCCCCGGGTCTGTGCCACCTTCAGCTGGGCCCAGATCCGGCCCGCTCCACCACCGCTGCTCGGGGCTCCAGCAACCGGGCTCACCGCTCCTGATGCTGCGGCCGGCGGGGAACCGGAGCTCAACGCAGCCGCGTTTAGAGGCTCTCCCAACCGCGCCCGGTCTTCCGGGCTGGCGAGGGGGGAGAAAAGCGATGTTTCAGGGCTCAGGGCCTAGTCGGGTGCGGGAGCTCGGGAGGAACACGTCCGTTCACTCCGCCATCTTGGCCACCCACCATTTTTTAATGAAGTGAACAATGCAAGGATAGAGGTTGCTATCAGTGAGAACTCCTGGGTTGACTTTTTTTCAGAAGTCTATAATCCGGAGGGGATTCTAAAGCTAGCTGACATAGAGGATATGGACAAGGTGGCATCCGGGACCTTTCGACAAGTTAATCTGGGTATCTCAATTGGCGAAATGTCCGCTGCTATTGAGCAGAGTAGGGGAGGCAAAGCCCCAGGCTTAGATGGGGTTCCTATTGATATTTTTAAACACTCAGTTGACTTATGGTCCCCCATTTTGAAGAGAGTCCTGGACGGAAGTTGCGAGCGGGGGTTTCCCAAGACCTGGTCTGATTCTATTATAATTCCCATTTTCAAGAAGGGAGATAGGGAGAGTCCTTCTTGTTAACGCCCTATCTCTTTTCTTGACTCTTTTATGAAGATCACAGGGAGGGTTGTCCTGAATCGGTTACTATCTTGGGTAGAAGAAGCAGGAGTGTTATCCCCGGTTCAGTACGGCTTTCGAGAGGGGATGGGCACCCTCGAACAGGTCCTGAACTTTACACTTCTTCAAGGGAAATATGTTCAGGCCAAGGCGGGCAAACTATACGCAGCATTTGTTGACCTGAGTGCCGCATTCGACTGCGTTAAGCACGATCGTCTGTGGAAGGTGTTGGAAGAACTTAAAGTGGAGGAGGCCATTATTTCTTTTTTAAGGCAACTTTATGCTGGGGCAAGGGCCAGGGTGAGATTTGGAACCGGAGGAGAATGCACGAAGCCCTTCCACGTGAAGCGTCGAGTGAGGCAAGGGTGCATTCTCGCGCCCCTTCTTTTTAATTTATACACTAATGACCTAGAGGCTGTTTTGGTGTCCAAAGTTATTGACTCACCCAGAATTAATTTTAAACAAGTGGTGTCCCTATTATATGCGGATAATGCCGTCATTATGGCCAGGACAGAGAGAGGTCTGCAGACAGCCCTAGATGCCTATATTAATTTCATGGATTCAAGGGGTCTGAAAGTGAATGTGAATAAAACCTTCGTGATGACGTGCGCCAGGGGTAAATCCAAAACCTGTAAGTTGTTTGCATGCAGGGAGAAAGTGCAGGCAACTAAATCTTTTTCATACTTAGGAGTAGTTCTCGAGGGTGGGGGGCATTGGGGTCCAGCCATTAGGAGCAGGACCCTGTCCTTTAAAAAAGCGACTGCAGCACTTATGGCCTTCTCACAAAAGATGGGTAAAAGACCCCCTGAAATTTTACTAAAAATATATATGGCCAAATGTGTTAGCACGGCCATATACGGTGCCGGTGTTTGGGGCATCCAAGACACCAGGGAAATACAAACAGTAGAAAATGCTTTTTTAAGGTTTATTTTAGCTGTACCTTTTAGTTTATCTGTGTATAATTGTCACGCTGAGCTGGGTGTTCGTCATATCAGTGATCTGATAGTGATGCAACCACTGTTACTTTGGCACAGGGTTTGGACTGCAGTTGACCTGGAGCTGAACAGAGAGATTATCCGCGATGTTATGGCCCTGGATAAAGCATATAAAATTGCATGGCTAACCTACATTCAAAAGTTTTGCCAAGATATGGGGAAACCCAAGTTCTTTACTGCACCAGAGGGGTTATATAAGATCATGAGGAAAGACCTAAAGAACAACTGCTGGTACCATATGGAATCCCTGCGGCTAGGGGTTGAGCTCAATAAGGGCTCGGTCGTGCGGCATCAAATGCAGCTAGTTTCTGGTAACATGCAACCCTACTTTAATTGGTGTACTAAGGGATTTGATAGGTTCTTACTCACAAGGTTTAGATTCGACATCTTCTTTCGCCTTGTTTCATTTCCAAAAACTAATGATTGGACCAAAATGCTCTGTAAGTGCCCATGTGATGGGGTGGCCGAACAATCAACCCTCCATGTGATTTTCTTTTGTGGATTTTACTGTAAAGAGAGAGCCCAATGGATCAAACCTTTTCTGAATAATAGTGGAACATGGTACCAGTGCCGCTCAGCCTTACTGTATCTCCAGTTGTTACAAAGCTTAGTTAGATAAATATATATTGTGTAAAATGCTTATGAAAACTGTACAGGAGTTAGACAGAGTAGGGAGGACCGATTAAATATATTAGAGGCATGATAACAGTTTACCCTAATTTTACTTCTGATTGCTGAATTTGTATTATAAATATTATTCTGATACATATAATTTGTATATGGATAATGCACAATAAATAACCAATCACTGGAAAATACAAACGTGTGTGTTATCTGTTTCTGTGAAATAGGGTGAGGCTTCACCTACAATACCCCCTAAAGATGAGGAATCCTCTAACAGGTTTTGTCCGACTCCTCACACTACCTATCTAACAGAGACATGAGTGAGACGCACATGCCCCTTCTCCTTTTGTTCAAAACCGGTACAATGCTTATTATTTCCTTTTGGGGTTAAGGATATCTACTGGGTGTGCCCCACTAAACAGTGGAGGACACAACAAAACCACATATGTAAAAAATAAGTAAATCTGGATAGGGCCATTAGGCAAAATGTCCATACTACAATAATCCTGTGCTCCCTGGTTCTCATTTCATAACCTCTGACAGACAAGTACTCTTTGCTGCACGGGAGCCCCGTGTTCTGAGCCTCTGGTCAGACACTCTACATGTTTTGAAAGACGTTGTTCATCAGGAAAACACTTGAGTCCTATAAAGATGGAGGTAATCCTAGGTAGACCTCCTCTTCACATGGGGCTCCTGTACCAATTACCAAATCATAACACAACTAATGTTTGCTGGTAGCTGATTATTAGTCATGGGCTGAAGTCCTTCTCTATGAAAAGTTGGGGAGGAGGCCTACTGGTACTCCCTGGTGAATCTGTGTAGGTCATCAAGACTGGTTCTCTCCTCTCCCTACAATGGTCACAGTAGTCAGGCTTTTGAGCATCTGGCTTGGGTCTATGAAGTCCTTGACAGAACAGGGAAGTTTTTTTTGAAGACCCGCTATCCAGCCAACAATGTACTTTTCACTTATATTTAATGATATCAGTCAGGAATAACAAGTTAGAAGTATGAAGGCCCCAGGAGATGAGCACCACAGCTGTCAACGTTCTCTATCCATCATCACATTCTACCATACACATTCTGTTACATCATCTAATATAAGCCCTTTTGTATTGTATTCTCTAATAAAAGCTCCGACTAATTTCTACATTCTAGACACCACATGTCTCTCTACTTTCACAATAAAAACAAAATAAGCATAACATAGATAAACAATGGCTAAAAATAATTTGAAAAAGTTGCATATAACTATGTACATGATATAGTCATAAACTAAAATTAACAAAAGAATCATAAAATTTGCTAGACATTTTCCTGGCCCTTGTACTTCTCTGTCACATAAGATTGCTTTGATCTTCCAATAGTTTATTCATTCCCCTTTCCAAACTTGTCAATCTTGGCCAGGCAAGACATGTTCTACCACTGCCCATTGGTACTTTTCACAGCCTGACCTTTTATGTCAATTATGCGAGTAGGTTCCTTGAACTTTGCCTTCCCTTTGGAAACATCAACGGATCTTTAATTCAAACATACTCCCCCACCATAAAATTGACATACCGCTTCTTTTTTTACACCTCTCAAAGTTGAATGTGTCACTGGAAAATTTGGCCTTGCATGCCTCACCCAACACATCGCACTCTTCACCTAAAGCCTTGATTTTCCAAAAAGGGTTCAATAAACAGCCAAATGTCCTGCCTTTCATCAACTCAAATGGTACTGAACCAGTAACATAGAATAGTGTAGACCTGTAAGCCCATACTAAGTCTCTGATTGCATTTTCACAATCACCTTTAGCCTTAATAGAACTCTTAATGCATTCCATCAGTACCCTCTGAACCTCTCGACTTTACCATTTGCTTGGGGATGATACAGTGGTGTGCGTAAATGCTTCCGCCCCACTTTAGTTAAGATGTCTAACATGGTGAATGAGGTGAATTGAACCCCGTTGTCTGTTAATAGTTCCTCAAGAACCCCTTCCTTGCTGAACACAACCTGTAAAAAACAAATCACTGACTTAGTGTTGGGTTCCAAAACACCTTTCAATTCTACCCACCTGTACATATGATCTATTAATACAAGTAAATACTTCATACTGTTTGGTAAAACATGGAAAGGATCTAAAAAATCTACTGCAACACTATGCCACACTACGTCTGGACACAACACAGGCTTCGGAGAAGGTGTAAACATGATTGAATGTTTGGGACTATAAGAACACTGTACACACTCCATTACCAAAATCTGCACCTCTCGATCCACAATAGGCCACCAAGTCATGCCTAACTCTGCATTTTGCACCCGACATCTCTAAGTGACCAGAGTGAGTCGTCTCTAATATTCTTTGTCTGAAGCACCTTGGTGGGACCAATTTGCCACCCTTAAGTAGCAAACTGTTTCCTGGAGATAGCTCGTCAGCAATTTTGCAAAATGGCTGTAAACTCACATCAACTGAATTTTCATTAGGCCAATCTGTGATAGTAAAGTTCATGTCCTGTTTCAACACATCATCCCCTCAAGGGCATTTTGCCACTTTTCCAGATCAGAACAAATCACCCTGTCCTTAACACTTGCAATGATGCATTCCTCTATTTCCTCTTGCTCATTTGTATCCAATTTACCATCCTACAAGAGTAATCCAGATAAAAAAAACCTGCATTTAAGTTCTTTCCTCCTGCAATGTGGGTGGCAGTAAAGTTGAATTCCAATACCTTAGTTTGCAGTCTTTCCAACCTAGCTGTTGCTCTCTTTATCTTTGAGCCGGACAATATCTCAACCAATGGTTTATGGTCCGTCCTTAACCAAAACGTCCTTCCCTACAGATATGGTTTCAATTTTTCTATACCCCACACACAAGTTAACATCTCTTTCTGTATCACTGAATACCTCAATTCCACTTCCTTCAACCTCCTGGATGCTAATCTAACCGCTGCTTATTTGCCACCAACCATTTGTGACAGAACTGCTCCTGTTCCATAAGAGCTAGTATCAACTGTCACATATGTTTCATGACCTTCAGCATAGGCCTGGAGTGCTGGAGCTGCTACTATACTTTGTTTAACTGGAATTTCTCCTGACAAGCAGAGATCCAAATCAAGTCTGCTCCTTTCTTTAATACGCCCCTGAAGCATTCCGCGTGCCCTGAAAAGTTTGATACATTTTGAATAAAATTCACACAATCCAATATATGAGCGCAACTGAACTTTATCAGTCTGATGGGGAGCATAGACGATACCCTCTACAGTACTGGGTTTTGGTTTCACCCCATCCTTTGAAAGACTATGACCAAGATATTCAATTTAATTCACCCCAAATATTCATTTATCCTCTCCAACGGTCACTCCATTCTTTTTTTTAAAAATTATTTTTATTAACTCAAGGCATCAAACAAAAAAGACACAATACAGATGAATCAAATTATAATCTGCAGTACAGTAATAGAATAGGAGGAGGTGAAACGAGGAAGGGGAATAAAACCAAAAATATAGGCTTATTAGCAGCATCATGGGGAAGGAGGAACCTCTAACACTGAATCTCTAGGTGGAGTACATAGTTCACCCCTGTACTGATTCCATAGAGTCCAGATTGCGGCCCATTTTCGAGGACGCCCTCTCGCAATATATACAGTTTTTTCGCGGAACATACTCCAATCCAAATCCCTCTTCCAGTTCTCGATGGTGGGAGGAATTTCAGCACCCCAATGTTGGGCGATATTTCTTTTTGCAATCATGTAGCTCAGTGCAACCCACTTTATTTGCGCATTATTAAAATCAGTAGGCTCCCATATATTTAGAAGGCACCTTCTTGCCTCCGGCAACAGCAAGACACCCGTAACCTCCCGAATAATAATGTGTATCCTACCCCAATATTGAGTCATATATCGGCACTCCCAGCAGATATGTAGAAAGGTACCTACCAATCCACACTTACGTCTACGTAGTCCCTCCTCCAACAACCCCATCCGCACTAGGCGAGGACCAGTGACATAAACCCTATGCAATATCTTTAGCTGTATCAGCCGTAGCCTTGCAGGAATAACAACCACTTTCGGGGAGGACACGGCCATTTGCCAGTCTTCATCATCTAGTTCTATTCCATCTCGTGTCCATTTAACCCTAAGCTCCGTAAGCAGGTCAGCTCCATTATTGATAAGTTTATTGTAAATCACGGAAATTGTTTTATCTGGGAGATATCGATCCAGAATCCTGTCCTCAAGAGGCGAGGCTTCCGGTAACTCTTCATCCACCGGCAGTGCAGTCGACAATGAATGTCGAACTTGCATATAACGGAAACCTTCAGAATCCGAAAGCTCAAACTCTATCTGCCTTTCTTTAAATGATTTTATCTGCCCCTTGCCCCATACGTCTTTAATAGTTGATATCCCTATCAGTTCCCATTTATCAAACCCCCTAGTATTTCACAGCTTACCTAATCTTCCAGAAGCAAAAAGGGGGGTCGCCATTGTTAATTTATCTTTCCACCCCAGTGAGGTCATGGCATCATCCCAGATCTTCACTGCGTGTCCCGTCGGTCCCGTGAGGTCAAGCCTCAACGATTTAGAATACAGTGCCCTATTATAACTGCTTCGCGGAAGGAGCTATTTGTCCATAGCATACCCAGGATCATCGCCGGGCCCATATGTGCCATGATTAATAGCAGCCAGTTGGGAGGCCCAGTAATAACGCTTAATGTCCGGCAGGGCAATACCACCATCATACCACGGAAGCGTAAGCTTAGCCAGGGAAACACGGGGCCTCCCCTCCCAGAGTAAACTACGCTGAATCCCCTCAACCTCGCGGAAATAGCTGGCAGGCACTGCATCCAACGTATTCTGAAGGGCATATAAAAAACGTGGTAACGACATCATCTTGAATAAAGCTGCCCGGCCCAGCAGGGAAATCGGAAGCCTTCGCCAATGGGCGGAGTCGCTCTCAAGTCTACTCAAAGGCGGAAGATGATTTTCAGCGTATCTAGCCATCGGGTCCAAGGAAATAAAAATACCGAGATATTTAAATCCAGTCCTAGTAATCTGAATGGGACAGTTTCGCGGAGGCACCAGGGCCTCCCCACTAAGGACATACAATAATGACTTCCCCCCAATTAATGGAAAGTCCAGAATTTTTACCAAAAGAAGCCAGTACATCACAGACCACCATAAGAGACCTTCGAGGGGAAGTCAAATAGAGCAGAATATCATCAGCGTATAGCGAGATCCGATCCTCCCACTCAGGAGGCCACCGGATTCCACGAATTGATGGTTCCTAGCAGATCCATGCCGCCTAAGGTTCCAGAGCCAGGGAGAAAAGAAGAGGAGAAAGAGGGCAGCCCTGCTGCGTGCCCCGTTCTAACTGAAAGGGCTCCGATACTCTTCCATTAACCACAACCTGAGCTAGCGGCTCCGTGTATAACAGCTGTACCCAGCCAATAAACTCTGGTCCAAATCCAAATTTAGCCACGACCGCCCACAAATAAGACCACTCAAGAGTATAAAAGGCCATGGTAGCATCCAGGGAGGCGACAACAGCCTGCTCTCGCAGAGTATGAGCTCTGGCTATTACACCATGTAATCTTCTCAGATTCAAAGCAGTATTTCTGTGGGGAATAAACCCTGATTGGTGGGGGTGCACCAATCCACTAATCACCTTTGCTAACCTATTGGAGAATAACTTAGCCAATATTTTAGGCTCTGCATTTAACAACGAGATAGGTCTGTACAAGGTGCATTTATTTTTGGGCTTACCTTCCTTATGGATCACCACCACCGCTGCCACTCTTTGTTCTCTGGGCAGCTGTCCTTCCTCCCGGGCCTCAAAAAACATACCCTTTATATATTGAGCTAATCTCTCTGGTCTAAGTTTATACAATTCAATTGGGAGCCCATTAGGTCCCAGAGCTTTACCAGAGTCCAACGAACGAATAGCCAGGGCTAACTCATCAATGGTCAAAGAACTCTCCATAAAATCAAACTCCTCTTTAGACAAACAAGGAAGCAGAATATATCCCGGAGCAAGCAATGAGAGTCTTCCTCTGGCCTATCCAAAACCGAGGTATAAACAGTTTGGAAATATTGCGCGAAGGCATCTACTATACTCCGTGGGTCTGTAAGCAACTCTCCTCCATCTGTAAGCAACTCGGGGACCACGCGCCCAGCACTCTCTTTTTTGTCAAGCCATGCAAGTAGTTTCCCTGCCTTATCTCTGAGATCATATAGTCTTTCCTTCTGCTCCCTGTCAAAGCCCTGGCTCTATCAGTGACCAACGAGTTGTATTCATGCTGCTTTAGACGCAAAGTGTGCAGGCCAGCTTGCGTCACCCCCGCTCCAATTCCTCCTCCACTCTACAAATTTCGGACTCCGCCTCAACAAGTTCCCTATTCTTTTCCTTTTTAGATCCAGCTATTAATGATAAGGCATGGCCCCTGATAACTGTTTTAAATGCCTCCCACAGTGACACTATAGAAGACACCGAACCATCATTATCTACAAAATAATTTTCCAAAGCCTTCACGAGGTTCCTGCAATTCTTGGGATTTCGGAAATACCATGGGTTAATGAGGGCAACTCTACCTGCTGAATTTGGTGCTATTCGAAACCTAAGCCAAAGTGGAGAATGATCAGAAATGCCCCTAGCTAAATGAACCACCTCACAGATATATGATACTTGATCTGCTGGGACCAAACAATAATCTAATCAGGAAAGACTATTATGCACCCCTGACTGGAAGGTGTATTGCCTGCCATCTGGGTGAAACAATCTCCAGCTGTCTACCATGCCCACCGCATCCATAAACTCAGGCAACCATCTCTGGGCAGGTCTGACATCTCGAGGGGGGTATCTATCCAGCAATCCAGAAGCTACAGCATTGAAATCTCCACCCATAATCCATAATCCTCCCGGCAATTCAAGCAGCAGTTTTCCCAAATCAAAAAAGGTAGCAGACTGCAGACCAGGGGGAACGAAAACCGATAAAATATTTAAAGCATGCCCCTCCCACCAACCCGAGATCCCAGCGTACCGCCCCCTTTCATCCACCCAAGTGGAATCAATCACTAAGGGAAGTGCTTTCCGAATCAGGATACCTGTCCCCCTGGAGCCAGTTGTGAACCCTGCATGTACAATCAAATTATAACCCATTCTGTGCATAGCCATGCATGTGTTTCCAACTAAGTGCGTTTCCTGAAGCAAAACCACATCAGGCGCCTGGCGCTTTAAATATTGAAGGACCACGCTACGTTTGATCTTGTCCCCAACCCGTTGACATTCCAACTTATGACCTTGAGTTCACTACCCCCATCATCATAGGTATAAGCAAATTGTTCATCTGGTGTCTGTTGCATATCAATCAAATACAAAACATTGATGCCGTCGATAACACAACACATAACTAAAATAAAACCAAATACTAATCTTGTGACATACAATACTTCAGAAAACTCTTGAGCTCTTCTCCACCCACCCCCCACCCTGCACCCCTGCATTTCGCTTACGCGCATCCCCAACTAGCAGTGTGCCTGTCACCCCAAAACACCAAATACTAATCTACAACTAAATAGAGGTAGAAAACAAAGGGAGGGCCTACACTCGCCCGCCACCCCTCCGCCCCTCGCACCATCACATCCACCCCGCTTCCCGATCAATATATTCCAGCGATTATGTGAGCATAGCAAAGCAACAAATTATTTACGTCCCCCTCCACCTGATCTTAACTCGTTATCATTTAGGCACAATACACCAATTTTACATTATTCTTGATCTCCCATCTCGCCCCTATCCTGGCCCTCTATCTCCGAGGCAATCACACTGTCTAACCAGTCTACTGCCACCTCAGGACTGTCAAAGAACCAGGTCTTTCCGTTAAATTCAACTCCGAGCTGAGCTGGGAACATCCATGCCAAATTTTAGTCCCTTTTCCCTCAATCTTTTCTTAACTGAGAGGAAACTCTGCCGCTGTCTCTGAACCAGCTGGGTGAAGTCTGGAAAAAAGGAAAGGGTCACATTCTCATAAGGCAATGGGGGTCCATTACGTGCGACTTGCAAAATCACATCTCTGTCTCGGAAATTCAGGACTCTTGCGATCATGGGGTGAGGAGGCGCCCCCGGTCTAGGCCTCCCTCCGGGACTCTGTGCGCACGCTCGACGGTGAACAAGTTACTAAGGCCCTTAGGCTTGAGATGGTTAAGAACAAGAGTTTCAATAAACAAGTCCGGCGTCTGGCCTTCTGATTTCTCAGGAATCCCAAGAATGTGGATATTATTACGTCTGACTCTTCCTTCATATTCGTCCAGCTTACGATCCATAAGAGTTCTCGATTTCTGGAGATCGTGCACCTCTTGTTGTAATTGACTTACATCGTCAATTAGACCATTCGTCTTAAACTCGAGTGATTTGACTTTCTTATTGGTTTTTGAGAGATATGTTCGGATTAGTCCCATCTCAAATGTAACAGTGTCTAGTTTGGAGTCCAAAGCTTCCATCTTCTGACCCAATGACGCCTGCACCCCATTGATTGCCGCCATAAGATCAGTTAAGGTAGGTTCAGCTGGATCCGTCTGAACCTCTTCTCCCACTAATGGCGCCTTCTTAACCTCCCCCGGGGACCCTTTCGGGATAGTGTAGCGATCAAGTTTATTAACTTGGGTTGTCCTGGATCCCTTGGAGGATCGTGGTGGGAGCCCACCCGAATCCAACCTTGCAGCCATGGTATTATCTATCAACAGACTCAATTAGAATGAGGGTATTACCAGCACAGGGTCTTCATTCCCTCTATAGCTTCAATATCCGACGAAGATAATGCTCAAGGGTATCTCCCTCCTGCCCCCAGTCGACCTCCTCCACTGGTCTAGGCCAAAAGTTTGCCAAAAGAGCCAAACGCACCAGAACAAAAACAGGAATGCAAGGCGTATTACCCCCAAGTAGGTCAGCCAAAGGAGGTGTCTCACAGACAGACAAAGACAAGGGATCAAACACCCCATTCCCCGTCCCCCGCCACACCCACACCAAACACGTCTCTGAGAACACTGCTACCGTTCAAAGCCGCATCTCCTCAGCAAGGCCTCCAATGTCCCCAGAGCCAGTCGGACAGTCCTCCGCAATCCTAGTACACAATGCTGTCGTGTCCACCACACAGCGTCCCGGGGTAGCAAAAATAAACCGGCCATCAGCTGATGGCCTGCAAATATTCCAGGGGTTACGCTATGGTTCCATATGCCATCCAATGCCGTCAACCAGTTAATACCATCCGAGTAAATAGCTATCGGGCCGGCAGCGGTCTCATCCGCCAATCTAGCAGGTACTCCCAAGACAACGGTCGGCCATCGTCTCCACCGGAGCCTCAGGGCTGCACTGCAGATTTTCCAAGCAGACACGGCCGCAGTACTCATAGGCCCTCTCAGTTCAGCACTGATTCATCAATTCCACTGCTCCACAGCATGCAGCTCCAAGTCGGCACCGGCGGGGTGGGGGGAGGCGTGGGGGGGGTCGGGAACTCACCCCTGTCGCTCTTATTTTCTTCCCCCCCCCCCCGCACCGCTGCACACCGGACCAGGCGGCAAGCACGGCAGGCAGCTTCCGGCGTCACCGCAATCCTTCCCTCAATACCGGGCAAAGTGACCGTCCCAGTCACGTCTCCCGGTCAGCTGCCATGTACCTAAGGCCTCAGTGTCAAAAAGTTATATGTAATGAATCATCAGGGTGGGCAAAAAATGTGGCACTTCAAGGCCAAGCTCCGTACATCCCAATCAACGTGACAGAGGGCATCACAAACAGCAATTTAGTACATCCAGCAACTGCGAGACCCTGGCCAGGCCAGCCCCCCCGCGATTCCGATGTTGTTAAACTCAAAGTCGGTCTCTGCAGTCACTCTAGGTCCCGGCTTCCAGTCCGGACCAGGACCCGAACCTCCGGGCGATATAACTTTAGTTCACGGGCTCGTAGGAGGTTCACCGGTGCAAAACAGAAGGTGGAATATATGAACAGGATAACTTGCAGGATAGATGTGGCTGGAGCGGAGATCGGCGGAGCCGAGTCTGTACACGACCATCTTGGTTGCCGACTTGGCTCCTCCCCCGGTCACTCCATTCTTGAATAAGATCAACATCGTGCACCTCTTGTTGTAATTGACTTACATCGTCAATTAGACCATTCGTCTTAAACTCGAGTGATTTGACTTTCTTATTGGTTTTTGAGAGATATGTTCGGATTAGTCCCATCTCAAATGTAACATTGTCTAGTTTGGAGTCCACGACCATCTTGGTTGCCGACTTGGCTCCTCCCCCGGTCACTCCATTCTTGAATAAGATCAACATTACTTCCTACCCAATTCTAGTGTGTGTCTCTTTTGTACCCGCAAGCACAAAAATGTTATCCTGGAAAATGACCACCTTGGGTATCTTACAATGTTCTGGTCATAACTTTCCGAAATACAGACACTGCTGAGGCTAGTCCAAATGGCATACACCAGAACTGGAAAGTGCAATCAGGTGTATCAAAAGCTGTTAAATGATGGGACTGTTCGTCGAACACTACTTGATGGTACGCCGCACGACGATCCAACTTCGAAAAGCATTTAGACTTGCCCACAGCTGTAATCAGATCGTCAATGCATGGAAAGGGATAGATCTCCACACAGATCAAGTTGTTGAAAAATCTTCGGTCCATGCATAAACGTCAATCACCTGTCTTTTTCTTTGCTAACATGATAGGTGACAGTCATAACATGGCATCAACTGGTTCAATAATTCCATCATACTTTATAGTTTTTAACATTTGTGTCAGATCAATTCTTATGCTAAGTGAAACATTGCAGAATCTATGCTTCACTGGAGCTACTCCTTCTTTGACCTTAAAAGTATGTACCAAATCTTTTATTTGACCAATCTTATTCTGAAATACATTTTTAAATTTGTCCCACCGCTCCATCTGATCGTTTACTGAACTTATTAGAGAAACAGGACCCTTCTGACCCGCCTTGATTTTTATGCCCTATTCACCTTGATGCCTCTGTCCTAATACATTTATGCCTTTATAGCCTACATATACTTTTCTTTGTAGAGTTTTACTGTCAAACGTTATGTCTCCCCAAAAATACCCCACCAGATCTATTCTACTACCCTCCAATGCTGAGGTCACAACATCTGGGGTAACAATACTTTGTGTGACCAAAATTCTCTATTCTTGTCAATTAATATGATAGATATCCTTGCGCCTGAGTCGATAGGAGGAGGCATTGTGATGAAGTCAATTTTTATGGACACTAGGGTATCAACATACTTTTTTTCATTCTGCACACTTTATTTCTAAACAGTCCAACGACAATACTAGCTATTCTACTCTTTTCTCAAGATCTTCATAATCATCACTACCCCATGGTCGTGAACACTCTTAACAGGAATGTGTTTGCCCACCCTCCATACCTTTTCAAAGAGCACCACTTTTTTGTACTTCCAGCATTCCTGTTCAATTGTTGGAAAGTTTCTGAAATTCGACACCTGTGGTTGAGCCACATTAAAAACGTGTCGATTTAGTTGAAGGATGACCCACAGAACGTCTACCGCCTCTATTGTAGTTTTCAATGCACTTTTACTACCTCTGCTATGAATTTCACTAGGGATAGAAGAATGTTGCCCTTTATTCTGGGAACTAATATTCACAGCAGGGACATGAGGATTTTCAGCTTCCAGTTGCTTTGCATCCTGTTGTAAAGTTGATACCGAATCAATTGCGAATCAAACTCCTGAAACTCACAGTAACTAGCCAACATCTGTAACGCAGTCACATATGAGTCAATAGATTTATTTGGTCCTTGAACCAGAGTGAAAAATGTACGTCTGAGAACTTCTAGATTTACTTACCCTTTGCAATACATACTTAGCTGTTTTACCGCAATTTGGAATTCATACATACCCTCACTGTCAAGACCAGTATATTCTGGCAAGTGGTCAGAAACGTTCTGACCCTCAATTCCCAAATTGCAGTACTGTAAATTCCTTTTCTTATCCCCCTTAAATTTCAACCCATCAATGGCACCCTAATATGCGTTATGTGACCGGAACCACAAACGCCATTTTAATGACGATTCACCAGGTTTCGGTAGAAAATGACTAGATGGAGGATTTACATCATGATGGCTAGAGTATAGAGCAATGCAGCCATACAATAAATATAGGGCAATGAACACCTTAGAAAATATGGGAAACCATATGTGATACTAAATAAATGTCATACTACATAGAAGTGAATACAACAACTGTAAATATGAGTCAATTGCTGGATCAATTGCTGAAATAGTGTGCCAATTGCTGCAAACACGTCCAAAATGATGAAGAGAATGTCAAAATTGATAACTTAGCGTGACAATTGGAGTGGACACCAACACCACAGAAAAATAAATTTTGCAATAAAATATTGTGCCAATCGCTGTTGACACCATGTGGTAATATTACTGCTCTATAGCGTGCCAGTTGCTGTTGAGTACCTCGCTGATCCTCAAGGGGCCGGTGACCGTTCAGAAGGGCACTGCGACAAAGGTCTGGACAATCCCAATATGGCTGCCGCTACATCCCAAACAGGAAATGGACGCCTTGCTCTAGTGGGGCATGGCCATATGCAAATCAGTCTGACCCTGTGCCTCATGGGAACAGTCCAGCCCGAACTGCCAAGCCATGTCTTCCCTGGACGATTTGCATATAGCCATGTCTGAACTGGGGTGGCAGAGTGGGCTAAAGAATGGTGATGGATTAAACCCAGATCTCTTGACTGGGTGTGAGTGTCTGATTGATTCAGAAGCTCCGTCCATCACCAACCCCTTTTGTACCGCTTTTGGCCACCATAAGTGTGGCAGGGTATACTCAGACGTGAGTCCCTTGCTCACTTTGCAACTGGATTCAAGCAAGCCGGGCTGAAGAAGGCTGGAATGCCAGAAACCGGTTCCGGAAGCTTGTTTCCGGTCCAGGGAAGACATGGCTTGGCAGTTCGGGCTGCACTGTTCCCATGAGGCACAGGGTCAGACTGATTTGCATATAGCCATGTCTGAACTGGGGTGGCAGAGTGGGCTAAAGAACGGTGATGGATTAAACCCAGATCTCTTGACTGGGTGTGAGTGTCTGATTGATTCAGAAGCTCCGTCCATCACCAACCCCTTTTGTACCGCCTATCACCTAACTAAGGGCCCCATTGGGATGGCGGGTGGATTGCCCCCGCCTGGTTGGCGGTAGCCACCGCCGGTGGGGGCAATCCGCCCACCATCCTCACTGAAATGACCCACCGCCACATTAGGATGGCTGGGGAGTCCGCGGCAAACGGAAAGACCGTCTGCCGCTTTTCCGCCGGTCGCCTTTGCGGCCGGCGGAAAAAGTGCGTACATATGGTGGTGGTGTCAGCGACACACCGCCAACCATATTACAATGCCTGCGGTCCTATGCCGCCGTGGAAAGGCACACAGTCTTATCTTCGGGGGCCCGTTGCGGGCCCACAGGGTGAAGGGGGGGGGGCAATGCGGCAGGCACCGCGCGTGCTTGCCGCTTTGTGTATGCAAATGCATGCATGCATTTTTAGCATTGTGGCGGGCAGTGCTGAGAGCACCGCCCGCCACAATGTTAAAAATGCACGATGCGCCCGCCACTGTTGCGGGTGCATCCTAATACCCCCCACGGGACCCCCGCCCTTATGGCGGCGGTTCCATTATCCGCCAGGATGGCGGGCGGACTAAGTCCGCCCGTCATCCTAATGACCCCCTAAGTACATCACTCATGACATGGTCAGTGATATGGTCAGTCGACCGCCTTTTTCTTGGTCCCTGCTTGACGGGACACATCGAAACGTTCCATGCACAACAAGATTCACTATGACAATTTTTATAGGAAGTAGGTTATATAGATAAATAAATCGCTAGACAGACAGACAGACAAGATAGATCAGACAGACAGACAGACAGACAGACAAGATAGATCAGACAGACAGACAGACAGACAGACAGACAGACAGACAGACAGACAGACAGACAGATAGATAGATAGATAGATAGATAGATAGATAGATAGATAGATAGATAGATAGATAGATAGAGACATATATAGATAGATATAGATACACACAAATCCATCCGGTCGCCACTGGGTAGTTAGGTTAGCACTTCTTCAGGAAATAAATTTTTTGTTTTGCTAATATCCCATTTGATAAATCTTCATGAAACGTTCCAACCGGGTGCTACTTTTTCACTAGTATGTGCATGAAATGTTTCGGGGAGATCCATCAAGCATGGGATGTGAAAAAAGGGGGTCTCAAATGCAAAATCCCCATGCATTTTCCATAGAAATCTTTAAGAAGCACTACCGCAAACACTGCTGAACAAAATTACACTAAATTGTTAGGAAACTATATCTTGGTTCTTAGATTGTGCTTTTTATGGTTTGGTATAAATATGTTAAGTTGTTTTTTGAGAAATTAAGGTTTAAATGCAATTGTATATCTAGATGGTTGGGTCTGCAAGAGATTCTTGTGAGTCTCGCGGGACACCAATTTAAAAATTGAGCGTTCTGATTGCCCAGAGGGAGCTTTTTTCCCCTTGGGCTATCTTGCGAATCCAGTGGGAGTGAGTGCTTAGATTGGCTGTCAACAACAGGAGAAAAAAGTTGCTGGCAGCCATTACAGAACCGTCCATATCTTGTCCAAACAAGCATTTGCAATGCAATAGGTCTCGCAGCATTAAAGTTTGAGTTATTGGCATTGTATATGACAATGTGTTGCATTAAGTTTTTAGCAAAGTCTGTATTGGTGTATAAAGATGATTTGCAAGATGATAGCTGTTGCAAAATATTAAGCAATGTTGGCAATAATATTAAATTATAATAATATTGTAAGTTACTGTTGTACTTATAAGCATTTTGGTAGCGCATAGTGATGTTGTGGTGCCCCTGAGTAATGCTGTGGTGGTGCCGAGTGATGCTGTGGTGATAGGATAGATAGTGAGGGCGATAGATAGATAGAGGGAGGGCGAAATATAGATAGAGGGAGGGCGAAATATAGATAGAGGGAGGGCGAGAGAGAGATAGAGGGAGGGCGAGAGAGATAGAGGGAGGGCGAGAGAGAGATAGAGGGAGGGCGAGAGAGAGATAGAGGGAGGGCGAGAGAGAGATAGAGGGAGGGCGAGAGAGATAGAGGGAGGGCGAGAGAGAGATAGAGGGGGTGCGAGGGATGGAGTGTGGGCAAGGGATTGAGTTTTGGGCAAGGGATAGAGTTTAGGGCAAGGGATGGAGTGTGGGGCGAGGGATGGAGTGTGGGGCGAGACTGTCTGTGAGATCATGGGGAGAGCTGTGATGTCATACACATGGCTCAGTGAGCAAAGAGTCGTCGGTGACGCCTGGTATCTTCAAAAGATCCTAGCTGAAAACATGCGAGGCGGACTCAGACTTCCACCCTCCCCAGGTCGGTAAATTGACTGCGGTAATTGGACGCTTCCTGACTGGCTCTCCATACTTTTTGTATTTGCCCTCATGTTTCCTATTTCTAAAAGCGCACAGAAATGTAAATAATAAATCCGCTGTTTCCTAACAACGGAGATTGACTAACATTATGGGAGTTGTGCACCGGTCGATAAAAAGCTGTTTTCTTTGGAATGGGTGTTGGCAGTGTGGTGCTTGTTAAGCAGCTCATGCCAGGAGAGCTAAAGCTGTTTTTGCAATGGGGGTTGTGCGCCTCTCCATAAACATGGGGGCTAAAGCACTTTTAGGCTGCCACACAGGAACTGTTTCAAGCGTTGTAGCTGCGCGAGGGTTAAAGTAAATGTAAAATGCGCTGCTTGGTAACTACTATAATTAAAGACTATTAACTAAAGTATAAAACGTGCTTCCTCATTGTATCTCCATGCTTGTACCTGCCCTCATGTCTCCTATTTGTGAAACTGCGCGTAAATAAAAAATGCGCTGTTTTCAAAGTACCGTAATGAAATAACATAAAATAAAATATAAAGTGTGCCTCTTCACTGTCTCTCCATGCTTCTTTCTATTTGCCCTTATGTGTCCTATTTTTTTAAAGGCACGAACGGGTGCAGTGATGCAAGGCGTCACTGGCATACTTCAGGGCAGCGATAGGCACAATCAGAATTTATGGCTCAAGCTGATGCAGAACCTGGGTTGCGTAGACATACATCAGACACCCGTATAGGGGGCGCGAACCCAAATGCATGGACACGGAGGCAGATGTTTCTTCGTAAGATGTGATTCTGTTTCACCTGGAACAAAAAAACAAGAAGCTCAACGAGAACTGTCTGAAAGATGAGCCCCATGCCTTTATTTACCTCTTGAACCCGTCTCAAGAGGGTCATCGACTTCGGCCCATTCTGGTTATTCGGCCAAGATCACAGAGGAGTCGGAGAAACAGTTTATACTGTTCCAGTTTCAAGCAGGAGTCCCGGGGTGCTAGAGCATAATAAAAACCTGCAATGGCAGAAGGTGACACTCGTGACCTCTGGCAGCTGGCACAGGCAGTTTAGGAAGCTTAAGATTCTCTTTTGCATAAAAATACACTAGTTTTACAATTTACTTGTTTAATTGATTGTTTTTAGTATCTGATCTATATAATTTACTACAAAGTCCATTTTGAAGTCATAATCCTTTTGGACTCTGGTGTAAAACTGATTACCACGTGACTCAACGGCGACAGTGTTTTCATGTCTTCGGTTCCAATTCAGCAGCCCGGTGCATTTTTTTGTTGTTGCAGTTTTTATAGAGCACGAACTTAACCCGAAGGTATTGGAGCGCTTTTCAGCACCAGTTACGTCACAAAAGGACATCTTCATTTTTGTTAGGCACTGGGAGTTTAAGTGATTTGCCCAGAATCACAGGATGTTGAGCCGTCGGGTAGGCTCGATCCTTCTACCTCAGCTATGGCCGTTAGGCCACACACCCCAAATTCTGGGCGTTGTACACTAGGTTCATTTCAGCTGAAACAAATCGGCATCTTTAAAACAATGGGGCAGGGGGGGGGGAGGTCGGCATGCGAGGGAATGCAAGGCTCTTTGTGGCCTGAATTGCGGTGATGTATGAGGGCAAGAGGTCTTGTGGAGCACTCGGGCAAGGGGACATCGCGTAGCTGACAATGGAGCAGCTCCACTCCCGGCTTTTCCCTGATGCGAGAGTGGAGGGTGGCTCGCAATTAAGGGCAACAAAGGTTAAAAAAAAAGTTGATGAGCCAGGGTGGACGCCGGTGATGCGGTGGGACAATGGAGCAGCCCCACTCCCAGCTTTTCCCTGATGCGAGAGTGGAGGGTGGCTCGCAATTAAGGGCAACAAAGGTTAAAAAAACAAGTTGAAATTCGACACGTGTAGTCTGTGCCTGCAAAGGCCTGTTAAAAGGCTATCACAAAGGCGGGACCAAAAAAACAAGCTCTTGGCATTGCTGTGGGGAGGGGGAAGGAGAAATGCGAGTCACGGCCGCCAGGCCGTGAAGTGTGAAGCAGTGGGCGGGGAAGCAGATCCCTTTGAAGCTGCTGGGCAGAAATGCGAGTCACGGCCTGGCGGCCGTGAAGTGTGAAGCAGTGGGCGGGGAGGCAGGAGCAAATGGTAAGGGGAGCCTTTGAAGAGCAAGGCAGGGGGATAGAAGAGCGTTCACGAGCACGTACACTTCTACAAATCCTCAGCTTTCTGGTTTGACTGCAATAGGTCTCTCTACGAGACCTAATTTGACTGAAATAGGTCTCTCTACGAGACCTAAAAATATACCATAAGGGGGCGGTGTAGGGATACCCTGTTCCCTAGACCTAAGACGGAGACCCAGAGGGCCCCCGAGCCAAAATTGGGGAAATCCAACAAGATTTGTGCAAGCTCACAGCAACAGCAAAAAAGGTGTCCCGGAGGGCACATTGTTTAATTAAGGGGAGGGGGCACTTAGCTCCCTTCCCCCAGATATTTTCGGCCCCAGGACCACATAACCTGGGGCACAATTTCATTATAATGTGGATAAGGATCTGAGGCCCCCTCCTAAAGTCGTTTTCAGCTCCAGAGATCTCATCCCATGGGGCCCAAAATATTTTTACGGTGAGGGTGCTGGGCAGCCACCCTTCCTCCCCAACCGTTTAAAAGGCCCTGGGAACATCAAAGCCAAGGCCATGAGTTAAATTAAAAGGAATGGTGCTGTTTGGCCCCCCACCTGCCTGAGCATTTAATGGCCCCGGGGACCCCATCACCTGGGCCAGCTCACTTGCTGTGTCCTGGGGAGCCCACTTCCGGGACAAAGTGGTCTTTCTACCCACATCGATGCGGTGAGGGAAACATATTTCCTCTCATCTGGAGGGAGTATTTTCAAATCTCCCGCCAAACTGGAGGAAACACAAAGTCTGCTCCCAGTGGGCGAGAGCTTTGAAAATGCTTCCACCAGCTGGGAGCAGATTTGTGTTTAGTTCCCCCTGCACTGATGTTCCCACAACAGATTGCGCCCTCCCACATTGACCTCATGGTAGTCCGCTAGCCTTGCATTGCTCTACACTTTGAAGCTGCCACCAGTGAGCCTTTGCACACTATAAATTAAATAAAATAAAATGTAGGACATTGCCTACATGTCCTCTTTTTATGCCCTGTTGTAGTGATCGTCACCAGTATCTTAATCCTCACATCACCCTCCAGTAGTAAGCCTGGTCTATTTAGCCTTTTCCCTCAAGTTAAAGCGAAAAAAAATTCTCATCGCTCAGTATAACACAATACAGCCCTAATATCAAGCTGTCAAACACTTATGCTATACAAGACTGCACAATAGGGTTTACACTGGCTGATAAACACACTAACTCACAAATCAAAATAGACTCAGGAAAGAGGACTAAGAAGAAGAGCATCACGGATTTCTATTACCTGAGGTAAAAACATTTTTCCTGCACCAAAGAGTTCTCCAACCACCTTCATTCCACTCATGAGAGGTCCTTCAATGATGTTGAGTGGTCGAGGATAGAGTTTGTGGTTTAGTCTTGCTTCCTCTGTGTCCTCAACCACATACTTATCAATGCCCTATAAAAAAAAGAAAATGCATTGAGAAAAATAATAATGTTTTTAAAAAAACAAATTAATCGTATTCCAGAATCCCATGCCTATTTAAGAATGCCACAGAGATTTTGTCAGGATTCAAACATCTTAGCGCCTTCAAACTTTACCAATATACTACTTCCATGTGAAGGTTAACATGGAGGTAACTGTGTGTTCTTGCCTGTACAAACTAAGTTTGCATGGACTACAAGTTGCCTGTTTTTCTCTCAGTTTCCAAGTGGAATATGGGTTGAACTGGAAGAAAGCACAGCAAATCTGATGTAGAAATTCATACAGCCACATATAACAAGAACACAATGAACTAAATGAGTATGTCACATTCTTACCATTTGCAAAATTATTTGCAGTGTTTTGTATGACATTGAATAGGTTTCTTAGTGAAGGTGATTTTCACCGATGGGTGTGAGTATGTCTTTTATTCTGCTTTCAGTGCTATTATATCATATGCATTATAACAAGAACAAACCTTTTTAAAAATAAAAACACACTGCTAAAGTTTAAATCTGCACAACAAACTAATTGAGTAGACAATTCTTCATATAAGCAAAAGCTCAAATTATGTTCCTGCCTCAAAAGCTAATAAATAGAATTGAATCCATTCAGCAAAACACCCAAACAAAACTCTTCTAGAAGTTAAATATTCCAATTTTTTATCCCTGTGCCCACGCATTATATATTTTGCTGCAAAAAATATTTTCACTTAAACACATCCGGTGACCTTCCTGCAGGAGGTTACAGTGCATCAGTGTTCCCAAATGTGTCTCCTGCTGGTCAATAATCAAAGCCACTTTTTCACTTGATAGCCAAAGCCTGCTGTAATCCCTGGGTGACTCGTCAAAAGACCTTTAGGAAGTAGCATTGATCCAGAAGCTTGATTACCCCAACACCAAATCAAACCAAACTGGACTCCTTTGACAAACATTCTCATATCAGTGAACTTAGACTTAAATAAATGTCCTCATCATGAACTGTAGCTTGATTTACAGCAGTATTTATCCACTACAAGGGTTGAGAGCGTGAATTGATCAGTTATTATATTACATTAATCTGTTTCCTGGTTTCAATGTAAGTTTTAGCTTGGCTTCCCATGTCCTTCCAAATTAGCGATTGAAATCACCATGAACTACCTACTAACAGAAATGCACTGTGGTTATTCATTAGTGCATTTTATGAATCGAGAAGTAGGATACTCTAATCATTGATTTTTAATGCCCATATTGTTGTATAGATGATAAAATAGCCACACGGATTCAAATGGTCTTCTGAGAGTGCAACTCACCTTCACCAGAGAATATTCTAGTCTTTCCTCGACTGTAGCAGAACGCCATTCATCAGTTTGAATTACTTTCTTGCCACCTTTAGCTTTGGTCTGCAATAGAGTAAATCTGTTCATAAAGTGGCAACTCACATTTAATACAGCCTGTGAACAGTGAGAAAATGTAACTAGAGAACATTGTCCTTGTTATTTCAAATAAAGACAGGGTATAATTGCAGCAATTGGAAACGTAAATAAACGCTGAAATGTAAGAAAAATATATGGCAACAATTTCTCTAATTTTTTATTGCTCTAGATTCCATGCACAAGCAATCTGTATGTTACGTGAGTAGCACGCAACATTCATTAATGCATAATGAACAATACAGGTCTACAGTAAATGCACATTAAAGAGGGACAAATCATACAAACATACAGTTTGGAATATATTTAACAGCTAAACTCAGTGTATATTTGGATAATCACTTATGGTATACAAACGAAGAAGGAGTATACTACTTACCAGTATGCATCTGTTCTTGGCATGTAGGGCTGCTGACATTCATATCTGTGCATAGATCGCCGCCTAGTGTTGGGTCCGGATAGTTGCATGTTGTTGTCCTGGAAGAGTCTTCGAAGTATCACGAGATAGGTGGCTCCTCCCTTGGACTACAGTGCGCATGGGCATCCCCTCCATCCTCAGATTGTTTTTCGCCATTGTGGCAGAGATGGAGTATAGTACAGTAAGAGATGTCCATGCGAAGAGTGACTGCTGCGGCTGCGACAGGCACCGGGGAGGTGGGTGGGCGATATGAATGTCAGCAGCCCTACATGCCAAGAACAGATGCATACTGGTAAGTAGCATATTCCGTTCGAGGCATGTGGGCTGCTGAATTCATATTTGTGCATAGAATGTATAGCAGTATCTCCCTTAGCGGTGGCTACCTGTGTCAGTCGCAGCAGTCTGGAAAAGAGTTTTGAGAACCGCCTGTCCTACAACAGCTTGCTGTTTTGAATGTACATATACACAATAGTGTTTTGTAAATGTATGTGTGGTTGTCCTTGTGGCTGCTTTACAAATTTCGTTTAAAGGAATATTACCCAGGAAAGCCATGGATGCCCCTAGCTTGCGTGTGGAATGTGCTCTAGGGGGAACTGTTAAGGTGCGTTTGGCTTTTAAATAACATATTTGGATGCATTTAAAGATCCATCTGGCTATACCTGATTTTGAAATAGGGTTGCCGTTGTGTTGAGGTGAGAAAGCAACAAACAACTGTTTTGTTTTTCGAAATGCCTTAGTTCTGTCTATATAGTATAGCAGAGCTCTTTTGGCATCTAGATTATGCAAGGCCCTTTCAGCTACTGTCTGTGGATTTTGAAAGAACACTGGCAGTTCGATTGTTTGATTTATGTGGAAATGAGATACCACCTTTGGTATGAATTTAGGGTTTGTTCTGAGAACTACTCTATTTGCATGTATTTGGATGAATGGCTCTTGAATAGTTAAGGCTTTCAGCTCGCTTACTCTTCGAAGCGAAGTAACGGCAATAAGGAAAGCCACCTTCCAAGTAAGAAATTGTATTTCGCATGAGTGTAGTGGTTCAAAAGGTGGTCCCATAAGTCTGATTAAAACAATGATCAGATTCCAGACTGGTGAAGGTTGGTGTGTTGGAGGAATTACGCGTTTGAGTCCTTCCATAAACGCCTTAATTGCTGGCACCCTAAATAGTGAAAGGTGTTGCCTGTTTTGAAGATATGCTGCTAACGCAGCTAAATGTATTCTGATGGATGAATAGGCTAAATTGCAGCGTTGTAGGTGCAAGAGATAGCAAATGATGTTTTGAGTTGAAGCATCAAGTGGGTTTATATCATTGTTACTGCAGTAAATGACGAAACGTTTCCACTTAGCTGCATAACATGCCCTGGTAGTGGGTTTTCTTGCCTCCTTGATAATGTTCATACAGTCTGGAGGCAAGTTTAGGTATCCAAACTCTAGGATTTCAGGAGCCAGATCGCCAGGTTCAGCTGTTGCGGATCTGGATGTTGGATTTCTCCATGGCTCTGAGTTAGGAGATTGGGTGTGAGTCTCAGTCTTTGATGAGGCACCACTGACAGTTCTAGGAACGTTGTGTACCATGGTTGCCTCGCCCATGTGGGAGCAACTAGGATTAGCGTTAGTGAATGTTGACGTAGTTTGCGTGCCACTAGCAGTATTAATGGAGCTGGGGGAAAAGCGTACGCACATTTGCCTGACCAGTTCATCCATATCGCATTGCCTTGCGACTGTGGACGTGAAAACCTGGCGGCAAAGTACTGGCATTTTGAGTTTTCGCTTGTGGCAAACAGATCTATTTCCGGGTGTCCCCACTTCCGGAAGAATTGTTGGAGCACTTTGGGGTGAATCTCCCATTCGTGCATTTGTTGCTGTGCCTGCTGAGCAGGTCGGCTACTTGATTGTCCTTGCCTGAGAGGTGCTCTGCCATAAGAAACATGTTCCTTTGAATGGCCCACTTCCACATTGCTTGAGCTAGGTGCGACAGCTGTGGCGAGTGTGTTCCTCCCTGTTTTTGAATGTAATACATAGCTGTCATGTTGTCCGTCCGGATCAACACAGTCTTGTTGCATAAGTGTGTCTAGAATGCTTTTAGAGCTAGAAAGATAGCCATCAGCTCCAGAAGGTTGATGTGCATCTTCTTTTGTTGTACAGTCCATAGTCCCTGTACTGTGTAGTGTAGGACATGGATTCCCCATCCTAGTAGGGATGCGTCCGCGGTTAACACTATTTGTGGGACAGGCTCTTGGAACAGTCGTCCTTTGCAAAGGTTTTGTGGACTCCACCAATGCAGAGAGTTGTATGCCCGACTGGTCACCAACACTAGGTCCTGTAATTGCCCTTGAGCCTGGTGGTTCCACTGCCTTGCAAGGCACTCTTGGAGAGGACGCATGTGTAGTCTGGCATGAGGGACTATGAATATGCACGAGGCCATCATGCCTATCAGTTGCATAAACACTCGAGCTGGTAGTGAGTGTTGGGGGCTGAATTTTTGGATTAGTGCTTGCATGCTGTTGATACATGCTGAATTGGGGTATGCTTTTGCTGCCAGTGTATCTATAGTTGCTCCCAGGTATTGTTGTACATGGGAGGGTTGTAGATGTGACTTCGGGTAGTTTAGCGAGAAGCCTAAACTGTGCAGGAGATGGATGGTTTTTGACATGTGGTTGGCACCCTGCTGGGCCGATGGCGCGTGTATTAGCCAATCGTCCAGATATGGGTACACATGGATGTGTTGCCTTCTGAGATGTGCCGCCACTGTAGCTAGACATTTGGTGAAGACGCGTGGAGCTGTTGTGACACCAAATGGTAGTACTTTGAACTGGTAGTGCTGTCCCTGTATGGTGAACCTGAGATACTTTCTGTGAGCAGGGTGTATTGGTATATGAAAGTATGCGTCTTTGAGGTCCAGAGTTGCTAGAAAGTCTCCCTTGCGGAGCAATGGTAAGACTTGCTGAAGAGTGAGCATATGAAAATGCTCCGACAAAATGTACAGGTTGAGGGGTCTGAGGTCCAATATTGGTCTGAGAGGCCCGTCCTTCTTTGGAATTAGGAAGTATAGGGAGTATACTCCTGTCCCCTGATGTTGTAGTGGGACTGGTTCTATGGCCCCCTTTTGCAGCATACTGATGACCTCTTGCTGCAGTAGTGTTATATGTTTCTGTGACATTGGACAGTTCACGGGTGGTATGTTGGTTGGGGTTGAGGTGAGGTCTAGGCAATAGCCATGTTGGATAATTTGCATGACCCACTTGTCTGTTGTGATATGTAACCAGATTGGCAGAAACTGTTGTAGTCTTCCCCCGACCGGTGTTATATGGTCTGGGGGTAGCGCCAAGAAGTCACTGTTTGGTGTTAGTGGAGGATCTATTTGCATTGCCTCCACGACCCCTTCCTTTGGTGTTATTGCCCCTGTATCCACCCCTGTTGGTGTTTTTGTTGTACGTGGATTGCGTGTTAGTTTTGTAGGTGGAGGATTGCTGTGATGTATTACTTCTGGCTCCTCCTCTATAATTGGAGCGACAAAAGGAGCCCCGGTGTTGTTGGGACTGGAGAGCTCCCATGGACTTCGCCTTTTTCCGCATCCTTTTTCATTTTGTCCAGAATTGGGTCAACTGCTGGACCAAATAAAAAGTCTGGGTTGATGGGCTGATTAAGAATAGTGGATTGGACTTCATTCTTAAAACCTGATATGCGAAGCCATGGTGGCGCCTTAGCAGCACGCTTGTATTGATGGATCTGGCAGCTGTATCATCCGCGTCTAGAGCACATTTAATTGAGGCATTGGTGATGAGCTTCCCTTCTTGTATCAGTTCATCTGCCTGCTGTTTATAAGGGTCAGGTAAGTGTTGGAGAATTTCTTCTAAGCTGTCATAATGCGCCCTGTCATATCTGGCCAGCAAGGCCTGTGTATTGGCAATTCTCCAAGAGTTTGCTGCTTGAGCTGCTACTCTCTTGCCTGATGCCTCAAAGATTTTTGACTCGTTGTCTGGAGGAGCAGCCTCTCCGGTAGTCTGGGAGTTAGCCCTCTTACGTGCGTTGGACACCACTAGGGAGTCCAGGGGTAGCTGCCCTTTTATGTATGTAGGATCGATAGGTGCAGCCCTATATTTCTTTTCAATTCTAGGGTTAATGACTTTGCCCTAGCAGTGTCTTTAAAAATGTCATGTGCATGTTTTAAGACGCTCTTTAACATGGGGAGTGTCTTGACATGTCTCTCAGATGTTGTGAGTGTATCAAAGAGAAAGTCTTCTTCAATAGCGTCAGAGTGCATATCTACGTTATGGTGGGTAGCTGCTCTATCAAGTAAAGAATTAAAAGCCACTGTATCTTCAGTGGGTGATGGCTTAGTTGGGTAAACTGCTGGTTCTGTAATGGGCAGAGTCCCCTCATTATCTGGTTCTCCTCCTGCACCCCATGGCTGTAGGTTGGAATCTCCAGTTGGGTTTTGTGGATAACCAAACCCCACATCTGCATCCTGATCTTCATCTGGGTTGTATTCAGGTGATGTTGGGGCATATGGGGTTATAGGCATGGCTGGACTGATAGGTTCAAAAAGAATAGGAGAGGTAGCACAGTCTCGTTTCTTTTTGAGTGGTATTCTATGAAAGTCTGCTATTGGCAGAGGCCTTTTCTTTTTGGTGTACACAGTCACTTTGCCAGTTGCTGGGTCAATATACAGCTTTGACTGGTCCTCTATGGAGGGGTCTGGGTGAATAAGCTCTTCCTCCACAGTCCTTGCCTTTGGTGCCGTAGCCTTTGGTTTGCCAGATTTTGGGTCTGTAGGTTTATTGGTTTCCACCGCTTTTGGTGGTTGGATGGGTTTTTGATGTTTCTCAACACTTTTTGTCGTTTCAGCTGGCTTCACCACCTTTTTCGGACCGAGCGGTTTGGTTGGTTCGACAGTCTCGTTAGTTGTTTTAGGTGTATGTGGTTTTGGCTCGATGCCTTTTTTTGGTTCGAGAGGCTACAGCTCGACCGATTTGTTTTTGTCCACAGTAGGTTTCACTTTCGGTTCGACATTAGTCTTGGGCGTCGGCCTTTTACTTTCTTCGACAGTGTTTTTCCCTTTGTCGATATTTGAGGCTTGTTTGCTCGATTCGACGTGCTTTGGTTTAGAGGTTGATTCGACGTGCCTTTGCTTTGGAGTTGGATCGACATGTTTGGGCCGCGAGGTGGACTCAACAGCTTTTGGCTTCGAGCTCGACTCGACAGGTTTTGTCTTCGATGTCGGCTCGACGGTCTTTGGCTTCGAAGGTTGTGTTGGGACTACGGCCTTCGGCTCGAGGACCTTTTGCTTAACTACTTTTGGATCGACAACATTTGGTCCGAAGACGGTGTTGTCGATGAGTTTTGGTTTCAATGGAACCGGTGCCGTATGGAGTGTCTCAGAGAACTTTTCGAATATGTTCTTAGCCCGGCGGTACGGCAGGTCTGTAGAACGAAAATGTTGATCTTGGCTAAGGCCCACTGGCGATGCCTCGACCTGAGTCTCTGATATTGGTGTAGTGTCTATATGGGGCGGTGTACTCACGGTTAGCCCCTCGTCGTCATCGGAGTCGTCTTAAACAGCTACGATGTCATCTTGATCGTATTCCTGGAGAAGTGTGGCTCAATGGTTAGAGCAGGCAGACCTCGATGCAGAGCTCTGGCCAGGGACCAGGGTTCGATTCCTGCCCCGGCGGGTCTCGGGCTCAATAATTCCCCTGACCGGATATTCTCGCCTCAGTGCCTATTCTGATCATGGGTCCCACGCTGCAACTCTGGGCAATAGCTTGCTTAGTCTCCACAAAGGCCCCCACAACGCGAGGATGCCTGGTCTGCACCGTGGGGGTGCCCAGGAGTGGACACTTTACAGGGTAAGCCAGGAAGGGTTCCCTTGCGGTATTCGTACAAGCGCCGGGAAACCCACAGCGGGTAGCTGTGCGCTATACAAGTACAAAAACATTTACATTTACATTCCTCGAGATCGACGATTTCTTCGTCCTCTTCGAAGTAATTTTCGGAGTCGTGCTCCGAGTATTGTTGTACGTCTTGATCCGATTCTTCGGCGCTACCTAGTTCTTCCTCATCGTCGAAGATGTTATCTGGTTCTGGCGCCGACCTCTGCATTTCTTGCCTTGCTGCCCGTCGATTCCGGATAGTCTTTTTCGAACGGAACCGGGCACAAGCTAGGCAACTATCTTCCTTGTGATCCGGAGATAGGCATTTGTTGCACACGGGATGCTTATCAGTGTGCGGGAACTTTGAGTTGCATGGCGGGCAGTATTTAAATGGACTTCGATCCATCGACGGTCGGTCCACGTGTTGTCGAGAAGGCCTCACGGCCCGATTCGACGACCGGAGTGCAATAGATGTTTCTGAAGTGTCTCGGTACCGAGGGCTAAAAAATACAGACGGAACCGAAGGCCTTTTGGCCTTACAGAAGAGTTAGTCAATTCCGAACTTGGAGTGTAGGAAAGTACATCCGAACCCAATGGTGGAAAAAAACAATCTGAGGATGGAGAGGATGCCCATGCGCACTGTAGTCCAAGGGAGGAGCCACCTATCTCGTGATACTTCAAAGACTCTTCCAGGACAACAACATGCAATCATCCGGACCCAACACTAGGCGGCGATCTATGCACAGATATGAATTCAGCAGCCCACATGCCTCGAACACAATGTAATTCATTCCGCTCTTATTTATATCCCATTGGTGATAAAAATATATTGTCCCTGTACTATTGAAGGTGAAGGCTTTCATCAACCTTGGTACATGCAATGAGATTAATGCCAAATATGCTTGGTTCCTTCTAAACATGGAATACAAAGGTTGATAAGAGAAATAAAAGCAGAGTAATATCCAAATAAAACGATGAATGCATTTTGTCAACAATCAAGGAATTGAAGGAAACCCCTGGTCAAAGGTTTGAAACCAACACAGAGGTCAAATGTAATGAATTTGCAGTCTTCTTCGAAAGGAAAATAGCAGGCACACAAGCATACTTATTGTCCAACCCAATCCCAACCCCAATTCTCCCTACTGAATAAACAAGACTGTATGTCTTTGATAAAGAACAGTAAGCCACTGGGTTTGTGACTAGATGTTGTTCCTGACAAATTACGCAAAAAGTTACTGATGAATTCATATTACCATGGTCAGATTATTATAAAATAGCTGTTAGAGGCTCTCTGTGTTCCTGAAAAATTAAAAAAGGGTTATATTTCACAATTATTAATGCTCCTTGTTAGACCAGGACTATGTCCACAACTGCATACCTATATCTCAACTCCAGTTCATAGCCAAACTACTTGAATGGGCAGTGTTTAATCAGTTATAGACCTTTGTAGAATTTCAAGAGTTGTTACATTCAAAGCAGGTAGGTTTCTGTGCCAGTTGCAACACGGAATGTGTAGTAATGGCAGTGTTAGTTGACTTTGCATGCATGCTTACAAGGAAGGTTTGGCTACACTGATCATGCTAGACCTGTCAGGGGCCTTAGATGCCATTCGCCACCAGGTGTTGTTGGACTGCCTGGAGGGCTGTGGTATGTAGAGTACCATCCATTAGTAGTTACAAAGTTTTTTGACTAACCGGACCATTTAGGTTACTATGGGTCCATTTTTATCCAATGGCGAAAGTATTCACTTTAAGAGTAGCACAGGTTTCTGTCATTTCACCATTATGTTTTACCTTGTATATAGTTCCAATGAAAGATAGATACAATCATATGGGCTGACTACCCTATGTATGCGGATGATATCCCGATTCTTTTTGTGTTTGACGAGGAACCCAGTTTAAGGGTGGAAATCAGGGCAACTGTATGACCAACTTCCAACAGTGGATAAACAGAGGGCCGGCTTTAGAGCTGGGGCGCCTGGTGCGACAATCATTTTTGGTGCCCCCATGACCGCCTCCTCAGATTCTCTCCCTACCACCAGGCAAAAGTGTGCCACATCTCTCCATTCATAACTTATTTGCTAAACACAGTGCACCCCCCCGAGGTCAGCGCGCCCTCCACAGGTCAGCGCCCAGTGCGGCTGCACCAGTCGCACTGCCCTAAAACCGGCCCTGGATGAACAGCAAACATCTGAAATAGAATGGTGGAAAGACAGATTCTGGTCTGCTTCAAGCCTACATTAGTCTGGAACCAAAGGTTTTGGCCAAAAACCTAGTTCATTCCAACTTGTGAAGAATTTTGGTGTGAAATTTGACATAACACTTACTATGGAACACCAAATAAAGTATGTGACTAAGAACTGTCTTGGGTTCTGAGGTGTATAAAGAATCTGTTTACGACTCAACAAATAATTGTGAATATAAACATGTTTATTTTGGCAACGCTTCATTATTGCAAAGCTTTGTATCTGAATGTTCCAGCTAAGTTGATATGTAGATTCCATCTGATTCAGAACGCAGAAGCTAGACTTAACTTTCACATTCAGAAATTTGAGTCCACATCACTAGAAGTGGGGAAATTGCACTGGCCTCCAGTTGCTCAAAGAATAAGATTTAAATCACTTTTTCTGGTCCATAAATCACTTTATCATCATGGCAGAAATCCACTTGCAGAAAACGTTGTCTCTTAAAATACTTAACTGCAGTCTGAGATCCAATGGGGTTCTGTCTTCAAAAAGTCAAAATTCTTAAGTATCACTCAAGTAGTCAGAGGTTTCTCTGTTGCACAGGACAGACTGTGGAACAGTTTATGCCTCCTAAAATATGAAAGGAGACACAACCCTCCTAAGGTTCCGTAAACAACTTAAGACAAGACTTTAATCCTGCGCCGAAAGGTCCAGGCCATTACTGTACACCATTTTATTTCCGTTGACAACTGATATTGATATATTTAGTGCCGTGATACCTTTGTGTGATAGCTGGTGCTTAAAAAATAGCAAATACAAAGTGTGCAGAATTATTCAACTGATACTCATGGCACCACAATAAAGCCCAGTGAAAACAAGTAGGTGGAATATTTCCACCAGGTGTTACAAGCCTGGAGGGCGTCTATCTTTTGATTCTATAAGCTTAATATTTCTGTTTACAGCTCTTGATCAGAAGGTTTCTGAAGTATGGACATATGTATTGAATTGTAATAAGGTAATTTCCATAGCACATATATGAGAGAGTAAATAATTATACGGAATGTATCGGTCAGTTTTACTTTTGATGCTTGTACTGACACATACCACACACAATTTAAGGAGCAGACCACGTGGTTGTCTTTCTAGTTTACAAAGATAAGGAGTCGTTTGGATAAGGATGTACCGCACAGGGTCGTTTTCCTGCTCTTTTCCCACTGTCTCTGAAACCGGCAGCAGATACACAGTAATCTACGGTGATCAAACTTCTTCGAATTGCACTGCTATTCTGCACTATTTACATATTTATTTTATTTCATTTATAAAGTTTTATATACCGCGAAGATGATCCCGAGGGATAACAGAGCGCTGTACAATATGAAGGGAGGAAGGACAAAAGCAACATCTATAGCAATATACATGGTATAGGAGGCATGCCTTTCGGAACGGCGCAGGCATGACGACACCATTGTTATGTGTACAGCCCATGCTGCACGTATGGTGTATTCTTTGTATGGTGTAGATGCTTGTCTAGATGTCGTGATTCTGTTTTCAGAGGCACACCAAATCCTCAACTGCTAATGAGGTGGTTAGGAAACATACCCGGTTAGACAGTTCAGAATAAACAACTTATGCCCCTTAGACATGTCCTCTAATATAAGCGTTTTCCTGGGTTCACAACCTGGTGAGAGCACTAGCGATAGAGTTAAGCTCCTTGTAATCTATCATGCTCTGTTGTGAATAAAGACCGCTTCCCTCATTTATGCGACAGTTACGCGTAACGTAAATGAGCTCTGTTGGCCCACAATCTAAAAAGCATGCAGATAATAACGTATGATCATAGTAATGAGCGATTATTTATGTTATTTATTAATTATTAAAAGCACATATTGTTATTGACTCATTCATTGTGTCGCAATTATCGGCAATCTTGATACACAGGTGAACTGAGACATTTTTATGTTCTGTCGTAGAAAGATGCATGAAAACTGTTAGGTTACTAAATCATGACTTTCATACACCATAGTATCTCAAGTGTGAACCTTTTAGCAAGATTAGTGGTAAGACAGAACAATGTGGGTTATATGCCCACAACATCATTACCAAACTATGCCCAATTAATTTTCAGTGAAACACTGTTGATGATGAAAATTGGATCTGAATATAGACACTTACCCTCCACTGGTGAATATAAGTTCATAACCTGGTTTATTAAACTAAAGAACGAAGTATGTGAACCTTGCGACATGAACACTATAGCGACTGTAATCCCAGTCACACACTCTAAAGGCCCTCTTTTGTTTAATTCACAGACTCATAGACAGATAGCATGTGTCCTGACGAAACACGCAAACTAATACTTCCACGTCAAAGCATCAATGATACTCATGGTGTTGTTTTAGTGACCGCACATAAAATGGAGGCAAAAATCCAAGATAGACATTCTCAGCTAACTACTGTTTGACCATTTAGGATTTACAGGGTGGAGTGGAGTGGCTCACTGGTTAGAGGCGGCAGACCCGAAAGCAGAGAACGGCCCGGGACCAGGGTTCAATTCCCGACGCGGCAGGGTCATGGACCAGGGTCAGCGGACTCGATAATTCTCGCCTTGGTGCCTACTCTAACCAGGGATCACACTCGGCAACTCTGGGCATTAGCTTGCCTCATCTCTACAACGGTCCCCCACATTCGCCGGGGATGCCTGGTTTCACCTTGGAGATACCCAGTAGGAACCATCTCACAGGGATAGCCGGGACGGGTTCCCCAGCGGTCTACAGCGCCACAACGCCTCAGGGCAGCAGTGCGCTTTACAAGACCACATTGCATTACATTACATTACATGTGCAATTTCAACAAGATTCAGCTACTCATCATTTTGAGCACTGCACTTTCTGGACTATTGTCGATATTGTGGTATTTTACTCGGTGACATGAATATAGAGCTATTTTGCTTAATTTTGAGAGGCTCTTAATATATACATTTATTTGAAGGTCTGCAAACTGGCTGATTAGTTCAATGCAGGGTAAGTATGTATACTGTACCTATGTAAAACAATCCCACAGAACTGTTGTTAGGTTCTTGGAATGTACCCTTCTTTCGTCCTTTGGTCATAATGGTTAGTCTGTGTTCTATACCACTACATAAGGAAAGCTGCTTTCATTTTTAGACATTCGTATCCCATGTACGAGCATCTATACAGCATGTACTATGAACATGTACCCATTGTTAGTTAAGGAAATAAGAGTCATATTGGAGAGACCTTACCAAATATCTTTTTGTTTTGGAAAAAAGTAGATGGTGTTCCCTGTTGTTTTAAGTCACGTACAGATTCACTTAAGAATCCCTCACAAACCACAGATTCAAATCATGTCTTATCAGCGGAACACTTAGTTAAGCGGAGCCAACTTCAAGAGGTTTCCTACGAGACACCATTTTAAGAGTAGCTGATATTCCAAATGAGGATAATACTGTTTCAGATTCTTTGCCTTTTTGCAGAATCCTAATGACCCAGCTCCTTTTCTGAAGCGATCTATTGTCATTATACTTATATATTAGACTTGGACATACCTACGCTTGATGACTCAAAGAAAGGAAAATATTACTTACTCTGTAAGCATGTATTCGCATCGTGTAGTGTCATAGATTCATATGCTTAGCATACTCCTACCATCTAGTGTTGGGCTTGAGGGTTAGTAAGTTGCTTTTCTTCGAAGAAGTCTTTTGAGTCATAAGGTAATGTGACTCTTCCGATAGTGTGTATTGCAGATGCTCATCTGCTCCTTTGTTAGATTGTTTTTCAGCTCATCAGGTGAGCTTAGGACAGGAACAGTGTAGTGACAGAAAAGATGAGCATTTGAGTAAAGTTAAGATAAGGTTGAGTGTTTTAGTAGAGAAGGGAATACGTCAGCCAGTAGCTTCCTGGAAGGAGAGTGGGTGCATATGAATCTACAGAACTACACGCTATGAATAGATGCTTACTGGGTAAGTAACATATTCCATTCGTAGCATGCGTTGGCCGTAGATACATATGCTTAGCATAGGATGTAAAGTAGTTCTTACGAAAGCGGTGGATAGCTAGGTGTTGACATAGGTGTTTGAAAAAGTATTTGTAATAAAGTTTGACCCACTCTAGCTTGTTGATTAGCTAAGACATCAACACAATAGTGTTTTCTGAATGTATGTGTGGTATTCCATGTAGGTGTTTTACAGATGGCCGCTAAGGGGATGCTTTCTGGAAAAGCCATTGAGACTCGGTTTTTTTGGCATGTGGAGAGAGCTCGTGGAGTTACAGGTAGTGATAGCTTTGCTTTGTGGTAGCAAATTTGAATACATCCTACTATCCATCTTGCGATTCCAGCTGATAGGGGAACATTTTTGGGGGTTTGAAAACGCAACAAAAAGTTGTTGTGTTGTGCGAAAAGTTTTAGTCCTCTCGAAGTAATACATTAATGCTCTTTTAACATAGCGGGTGTGAAGAGCTCTTGCTACTGAATCTGGCTTAGGAAAGAATACTGGTAGTTCAAATGTTTGGTTCGCATGGAAATTACTTTAGTGAGTAACTAAGTTAGTCTAAAATACTAATTTATATGGCTAAATTTGGAAGAAAGTTTCTTCTAAAGTGAACGCTTGAAGTTCACTTATTCGCCTGAGAGATGTGATAGCTACTAAAATTGCTACTTTCCATGTGAGGAACTGTAAATCACATGAAAGCAGCTGTTCAAAGGGTGGTCCCATGAGCCTAGTGAGAACAATATTTAGGTTCCATAACGGTGCTGGTGGGATAGAAGGTGGAATGACTCTTTTTAGTTCTTCCAAAAAAACTTTGATTACTGGAATTTTAAAGAGTGACATGTTTTCTATTTTGCATACAAGTGGCAAGAGCTGCTAAGTGTAGTCTGATAGAGGTATATGCAAGGCCTGCTTGTTGTAAATGAAATAGATAACAATGTTGGTCAGAGTGGTTGGATTTGTTTGGCTAAGCAGTAATGGACAAATCTCTTCCATTTGGCTGCATAACAGGCTCGCGTGGTTGGCAGGCAATCTTGTTTTAGAATGTTCATGTATTCTTGAGGTAGATTGAGGTGTCCAAATTCTAAGACTTCAGGAGCCAAATCATCAGATTGAGCTGTTTTGGAATTGGATGTACGACCTTTTCTTGAGTTAAAATGGCTAGAGAGCCAGTTTCTCGTGTGGCGCCATCAACAGTTGTAGCAGTGTTGTGAATCATTTATGTCGCGCACATGTTGGGGCTTTTAGAATTAGTGTGGGGTATGCTTGTGTTAGCTTTTGAACCACGTAAGGAATTAGTGGGAGAGGGGTAAAAGTGCATGCAAATATCCCTGATCTACTGATCCATAGGGCACTGCCTTTAGATTGTATGCGAGGAAACATGAAAGTAAAATTTTGGCATTTCATGTTCTGTTGTGTTCTGTTGTGTCTGTCTCCGGTGTTTCCCCTGTTGGACATATGAGTGGAGGAGTGTTGTGTCGATCTCCCACTTGTGTACTTGGGGATGCATTCTTCTGAACATATCTGCGAAGTCGCTTTCCATCCCTGGTAGGTATTCTGTTAGGAGGTGGATTCTGTGATATATGGCCCAGTGCCGTATCTGCTCTGCTAGTATGAGAGTTGTATGGAGTGTGTGCCCCCCTGTTTTTTAAAACAATAGATTACGGTCATGTTGTCAGTAAGAATCCGTAATACTTTGTGATGAAGAGGTTGGTGAAAAGCTTTCAGAGCTAATTGAACCACAAGAAGCTCTAGATGATTGATGCGAAAGTGGTTTCGAGTTAGCGACGAGAGATCACATATTGTGAGGTCCTCCATATGTGTAGGTCCCTGGCCAGCTCCCCCTTCTTGATCACTCATTATTTTGGGCCATTGCTGTTTCCCCTGCCTTCTGCCTCACATCTCTGCCCGATGTCTTTCTGGGCTGACTCTTCGTTCCCCTCTCTCCCTCGCTTTGCCACTATCTGCACCATTTCTTTGCTCCTCTCTCACCCTCTTGGTGCTGCTTTTTGTTCCTCTCCAACGCTTGCTGTCTCCTCCCATAACCCTTTCTTTTGGTCTTATGTGTTCAGTCTTCCAATCTACGGTGTAGCCTACACCATTGTTTTCTTTGCAGATTCCCTAAACTACGTCTAACTTCTGTTTTTCTCCTCCAGATTCCCCAACTACTGTTTTTCTTTGCAGATTCTCTAACTTCTGTTATGCTCCTCCAGATTCCCTAAACTATGTTTTTTCTTTGCAGATTCCCTAACTACTGTTTTCCTCCTCCAGGTTCCCTAAGTACTGTCTTTCTTTGCAAATTCCGCAACTACTGTCTTCCTCCTCCAGATTCTCTAACTAGTGTTTTCTTGGCAGATTCACTAAACACGCTCTTTGCCAAACTCACTCGTACTTTTCAGATTCCTCTATTTTTCCAGTGTTATTTGTCCACAGATTCCCGGTTCACACTCACACATGCTCCTCAGTGCAGCCCATCCCCCACCCAGCTGTTCTCCCCTCTTCTGCCTCCCTTTGCACCATGCCCAACACCCTGCCAAGGTAACCTACTTAATGGAAGGCACAGCACCTGCGTTCGTCCGCACCTGGACCATGCCCAGCGCCCAAAATCCTGGCCCCCTGCCCTCCCACCTCCGGGCCCCCGCAACTTTAACTGCCCCCTCGTTGCACTGCCAGACCTTTCAGCTCCCTGCACTTCCCTCCACTGTGCATCACCATCCCTACCACACCAAATTCCCCCCAGTCACCTCCGACTTGGAGCAGACCACTGTCAGCTCATCAACACCCATGCTCTCCACAAACACGCCAGCGAGGTCTGGAATACCATAAACATACTCACTCACTCACTCCGGACTTTGTCTTTCTCACCGAGACCTGGCTCAACTCGGCATCAGCCTAGGTCAGTGCCGCCGCAGTACCCAGCGTATACAAATTAATCCAGCACAACCGCACCAACATTAACGTTGGCTGAATAGCCATCATTCACAAAAAGGACATCAACAGCTCCCCCACCACTGACACCCCCTCACCGATCATGGAGCACATGAACTTTCAAATCAACACCAACAGCAAAACCACTTTAAGAGGCACCCTTGCCTACCAACCGCCAGGCCCGTTATCCTTTTTGCAAAGACTTCACAGATTTCATTGCACCGCTAGTCATCCACTAGGATGTCTTCCTCTTCTAGAGGACCTCAATTTTCATCTGGAGGACCCTCCGACCCCAACACTATCATCCTACTCAAGACCCTAAAGAATCTCAGACTCTCCCAACTAGTAACCAAGCCCATACACACAGCAGGATACACACTGGACCCAATCTTCTACGCCAACTACAAAATCTCCTACAGCCACGCCAGCAAAATAACCTGGTCCAACCACTCCATAGTACACTTCCATATCACCATCACCACTAAGCCCTGGAACAATCTCCCTAGCACCCCCCACAGGAGCTAGAGCAACATATAAGAGGATTTCTGGTCACACACCCTAAACGCAACACTACCTCCCCCCACCACAACACCAAGGTAGCAATCGCAAACTTCAACACCTGGATGTCTCAATTCGCCGAATTAGTAGCCCCCTCAAACCCTCCCGACCCCACAAAACCCACCCACAGGGCCACTTGGTTCACTGACGACTCATCAATACAAACGCAACTGCAAGAAATTAGAAGGGACCTGTGCACCAACAAGACTCATGCCAACAGGGTAACACTAAAAAAAAACTTAAATACCACTCCCAACTAAAAAATGCCAAGAAAGAGGTCCTCAACACCGCCTAAATGCAAGCTTCAATCTCATCAATTCAATTCAATTTGCTTTATTTGATTTTGGTTTAAAATCATAAAAGCGTACAGTTAAAGACAATCATAAAACAAAACATGCAGTAGCACAAATTATGTACAAGTTAAAAAAAAACATATGCCCAGCCTGTGGGAGTAATTTCATTATTGTTTACGAGCTTTTCACAGGATTAGCATTCACAGTTCTACCATTACATCAGATTATCACTTACTAAAAGCAAATTAATAGAACTTTCCATGCTTATAGGTATTGTACATTGATTCGAATCGATTAGAAGCAGAAAAGCTACTACCGTTCAATACACAGACGCTTCTACCCATCGAATAATTATACCCTGTCTTTGGTCTTGTTAGAGGGGGGCATGACACGCTGGGGTAAAAGTCATGTAGATCCCAGGTGGATATAGGGCCATCTCCTTCTTGGGGCTGCCAGGTTTGCAGGTACGGGACAATATGTCTGTTCCTAAATTTGACTAGCACTAAATCACCGGGAATGTCTTTTGGGAGAGAACCTAACCAGCCCACCCTTCTGACACTCACTATTCTTCCATTAAGGTCTGTTGGCAGGGGGTCTATTTTTTGTTAACCAATACATAACCTTGTTTAGTAGGTCTCCTTGTCTTTCGACTTTTCCATAAGTGAGTGCTGGTACTCCCGAAAGGACATACACAAACGGGGCAGCCTCTGGTGGTAAGTGAATATAAGGTGCTTTGTTAAGCTCTGCTCTAGGAGCAGTATACTGCGCTAATAAGGGTTTAGAAGGGATCTTAGCAGCATTTGGGGCTAGTGGCTGAGTTTGAACGTTAATGCTTTGTGTAGTTTGCATAGGGACTTCGGAGGCAGCAGGGGGCTGGGAACGGTTAGGTGTTACAAGGTTTTTAGTGAGTGGCAAGTTGGCCGTAATCATTTCTTCTAGACCCGTCAGCCTGTCCCCTAAAGTGTTTAATTTTTCCACCAACGGCGATGTAAAAGATTTAACCAGTAGTTCAATCTGGGACAGTAAAGCCAATTGGGAGGGAAGTACTAGGTGATCTAATTCTTCTGCAGCCTCCGAGGTTAAGGGGGAATTAGTGGTGGACAATGAGGGGCTTACACACAATCTTTGTAGCTTTGGGTGATTCCCATTGTGTTTATCCCCGTCGTGCTTCCTTTTAACGGATGAGACCTGGGGGAGTGCTATGCCTTGGGTGTTAACTTTTTGAGGTAATAGGGGGGTTCAAGCAGGCAGTAGTTAGGGGATAATGTTACGATACTATTTGCAGGACAGGGTAGAGCACTATTTTGTTCAAATCTTGGTTCCACTGGAACATACCTAGTTTTACACAGAATATTTAATTCCTCTTCCAGTAAGAGGCTTTGCGCAATACCGGCTGTTCGTGAAAGAGAATCTGGGCTTAATATGCTATCTACGGACTTGCGAGAATTATTTTCATCTGTTTCACTAGAAATGGGCAGTATTATCCCGTTTGGGTGGTGGACTTGTGTCCCATGGCACGAACCCCTCTGAGGAATGTCTTTTCTGTTAACCCTGTTACGAGTCATAATGTGGCTTGGTTATGGGTGAGATTTATATGGGTAATACCAAGCAGCGACAAGGTCAGGAAATTTAATGTACAAAAGTTAAAGTCCATTAATACAATCAAATATTAGGTAAACCACAAAGTATGGAGTCCAAGTCTCTTTACCTCCTCTTGTGGAAAAGCCAAGGGGGGTGGACCGTCCCGTCCTCCTCGGGCCTCCTCGGGCCACAGAGGGCCCGCCCTTTGCCCTGGCTTAGCCCGGCGCAGATCCGCTCGCGGTCCCGCGATGCGGGAAACGGGAGACGTTAAATAGTGCCGTGGGTGTGGGGGCGGACCTCCTCTCCGGTCTTCAACGCACGGACTCCTGGACAATGGAGTCCCGTGCAATAGCCAGCAAGCAAGTTCCCACAGGCTATGAACCCCTCCAGGGGCGGCAGGCAGCTCTGGTGACAACGAGCTCTCACGAGCGATGCAGGACCCTAATCTCATCAAAGAACTCTTTAGCATCGTCAAAGAGTTTACTAACCCAGCAGCAATATAGAAGGCAGTCACTCCCTCCCAGGACCTCCGCGAAGCCCTCCCAGAATTCTTCCACAACAAAATAGCAGCTGTATACAGACACTTTGACCCACAACCTCCTCTTGAAACACTCAGCGCACTAAGCACCATCAACAGCAAAATCTCAGTCACCATCTCTACTGGGAACCCCTCACCACGTAGACCACCACCACCCTCACGTGTCCATCCACTTGGGAACCCCTAGGGGCCTCTGACCTCACCACATGTTCAACAAAGGAACCGGTGCCATCATCAGGGAACTCACCCTCATCTTTAACACCTCCATCTCAGAGGCCTGCTTCCCCACCACTTGGAAGCATGCAGAAGTCAAACCTCTTCTAAAAAGCCACCTGCAGATCCAACGGACCTCAAAAATACCCACCCCCTCTTGCTTCTTACTTTCCAAGCTAAAGTTATAGAAAAAGCTATCAGCATGCAACTGACCAACCATCACAAGACCCACAGGCTCCTGGACCCCTTGCTTTTTAACTTCTGCTCACAACCCAGAGACCACCCTCATAGCAGGCACAGATGACATCAAAGTACTCATGGACAAGGGCGAAACCACTGCCCTCATCCTTCACAACCTCTCTGCAGCCTTTGACACCATATCTCACCACACCCTCCTCCTTGACCTCCACCAGATAGGCATCCACGGAGGCCCTCAAATGGATGGCCTCCTTTCTCACAAGAACCTAAAGCATCCACCTCCCACCCTTCGCTTCAGCTCCGAAAAACATTGTCTGTGGAGCCCCACCCTCTTCAATGCCTACATGGAACCCCAGCCACCCTGATCAAATCCCACAACATGATCATATCCTACGCGGACGATACACAATTTATCTTGCCTTACTCCTCAGACCCCACCAACACAAAAGCCAGCTTCCACATGTGCATGACCAACGGAGCCAGCTGGATGCAGAACAAATGCCTCAAACTGAACAGAGTCACAACTGAAGTACTCCCCCTGAGATCACACCTGGGCCAAATGAACTAGGCCTCCTTCAAAGCCCACAGAGCACGCAAAAAACCTAAGCATCATTCTCAACAGCAACCTATCTACGAACAGACAGGAGAACACCTCACCTTCCTTCCACATCATCCACATGGTGAAGAAAATCTTTGAGTGGCTTCCCACAGACACCAGGAACACCATCACCCAGGGCCTCGTCACCAGGCGCCTGGACTACGGCAACACCCTTTATGGAGGGAAAAACACTTATCTCAGAAACAGGCTCCAACTATACAGAATACTGCAGTAGAACTCGTCCTCGACCTCCCGATGACAAACCCACATGTCCCCACACCTCAGAGCTCTACACTGGATCCACATCAAGAAAATACTGCCACGGAGGAGCCAAGATGGCGTCCAGGTCGGACGCGTAGTCCCTCGGCTCCGGGGACCATCGCCTCCTTCTCAACTATCCTGCACCAAGACGGCACACCGCGGAAGCAGACGGGCTCCGACGACCTGTGCCGAAATCCTGAAGCTCGCACTACATCACAAGTGGGCGAACCGTCCGACTGCAGTTTGCGGCCTGCAGCAGCTCCGAGGCCGGGACCTCGAGTGGAAGCTGTGACCGGCTACCAGGCGAACAACATCGGGCTTCAGCGTTTGGGACGACCCGGTCGGAACTCTTTACCGCGCAACGGATGAGCCTGCACCGTACGCCCCACTGGACTGTAGGTACAGAGATGCGTGTGCCTGTCGATTGTGTAAATCACCCGTCCGCATGAGCCCGGATTACTGACTGCCCAGAGACTGCTTGTGCACTTTCCCGCTAATGGCGGGCGGCTCCCGGTTTTTCCGCTCTCTTGATATCGGATGGGGCGGAATCTCTAAGGGATGATGTTTATGGCCATATCCCGGTTCTGCCTGCTGCTCCTTGCCACCCAGTGAACTGATGGCCCTTTGTGTGTAGCCTAGCCCGACTCGTGGCGTCTCTACTGAAGACTATGGAGGGTGTATTGGATTGCAGCCTTGAGATGTCTATGACACAGTGTGGTCGTGGACGTGTGGAGCAGCGGGCCATGTTTGGAGGGGCAAATGGAGATGTGCAGGGCTATGGTGATTTATTGGCGGCTGTTGTTTCCCTTCGCCATGATATCGTGTATTCTGCTCGAGCTCTGGCCAGCAAGGTGGACGGCATAGTGTGTGAACTGAGTCGCTTCAAAATGGCTGACACGCAGGTTCACAGTGACTCTCCTTCCTCCATGTCCGCCAACAACAAGATGGCTGCCCCATGCGATGGAGATGGTTCCGATACCCCAAGTCCTGAGATGTCTTACGCTGTGGATGGTGTTTATCCGGGACGGCGTGCAATCAGGGAATTGCGACCGCGACGGGAGTGCTCTCCTCATGTCATGCCCCCCGTTCCCCGGGGTCCGCTCCAGAAAGGGCTGAACGCTGAGACTTTCTCCCCTGGCCCGGCTACGCCTTACAACACGGGAACTCTGTACTTTGTACCCATCCTGGGATCACTGGATTTGCTTGTGCCTGGTGCGATTAAGTGCTTGTATCGGACTGGCTCTCTCGACTTATCGTTCATGTTCCCCTGGGTTGCCAAGGCTCGCAGTGGTGGACTAGAGAAAACCGGACAGGGATGAACGCTTCTTTTCATAGCTTGGCAGTTTCTTCGTTGCTGACCCGGGCATGTGGGTGGTGTGTTGTTACTCTTGATCGCGCTATGTGCCACCTTTGTGCTTTTAAACTGTTTTGCTCGTAATGCTCAACGTCACCGGACTTTCTATTATGTCCTGTTATTGGACTTATGGGAGGGTGAAGCCGGGGGACGGGTGGTGGGCTCCTCCCCGCCTCTCTTTATTTAATGGGAGTTATAGATTAGGACTCTTTTCTTACTCTCTATATTTCGGGACTCCTTTTGTGGGGCGACAGGCACACTGCTAGGGGGGGTAGGCCGTAGCCAGCTGCAGGGGTGCAGGGTGGGGGGTGGATGGGGGGGGGGGTTTGTTTCTTTCTTTTTGGTTCTATGGGCCTTCTTTTCTTTTTCTTTTTCTTTCTTTTCTGGGTTTAGACGTTTTTCTTATTTGTGGACAGCAGCGATTCTGGCGATTTGTTGCATTGTATATTTATCTATCCTGATCCTACGAGGCTGGAACAATCTTGTTGTTCTGTGATATCCTGATTCTGTCTATCCTTCAGAAAAAACCTTGAAAATTAGACCTCAATGTCTCTGTAATTGATCCTTCGCGCGTTGTCGCGTTGAAATGTACTGCATTTGTGAGCCCCGGGCTCTTCGTTGGGCTGTATGTACGACTTTCTATAAATAAAGGTCTTCCAAAAATTAAAAAAAAAAGAAAATACTGCCACATCAAACTCCTAACCCACAACTACAAAGCCCTCCACAACAAGGGCCCGGCTTACCTCAACCAGAGAGTAAATTTCCGCCAGCCCATGGATTACTCCGCTCCTCCTCACCCACTCCCCCCGTATCTATAGATGCAAAAGTGGGGCCCACTCTTCTACCACCTCACCCTGCACCTGCAATCGGTGACACCCCTACTAGAATTCAGAAGGAGTCTAAAGACATGGCTCTTCAACAAATAACCCAAAGCGGTAAAAAACAACACCCCTCAGCACCTGGAGACCCTCACGGTAGATCTGTCACACTCTATAAATCCCTATTTATTAATGGATTGCCCCCCAACCCTGTAGTGATGCATCTGTTATAATGGTGATTTGCGGAACTGGAACTTTTAAGGGTCGACAAAGCAACAGGTTGTTGCTTTTCCTCACTGCAGAAAGGGATGCGATGACCCTTAGTCTGGTAAGGAATGGAGACCAATTTTCTGCAACATCCGTCTGAGAATTTCCCTGGTGTCCACCAGAGAGTGAAGGTACAAGTCAGCGCAGAACTCTTTCCATTTCACCACTAATGTTTCATTGTGTGGTTAACAGGATTCAGAGGCAATTTGGTAAATTTGTAGGGTGGCCAAACATCTCATTCCCATGTCAGGTTTAACCTTCATTTAACAATATAACGCTACATGTCGTAAATGCAAATTATACACACAAAAAAGGGAGCGACCCCACTTGCCAAGAGACCGGGTACCACAGGTAAAAGAAAGAGAAGACTCTCTTGGGATGAATACAAATCTGCGTTTAACTGAAAATATTCAAACACACAAAGTCAACATTCAGACAGTCTCAAAATTTGCATATACATTACTCTATGAACCCAAAAAACAACTATAATATACATAAGGACAGGGAACTCAAAAATCCATATTAAAAAGCATTAATTTATTAGTATATATTTGTTGCACTTAAAAACGATTTTTTTTCCTATAATTAAAACTTTTGTACAATACATCAATCTAAAAATCAACACATAAGAAACATTGAGAGACAAAAGAAGTGCGGAACAATCCAAACATCAAGACAAGGTTGCTCCAAAAAAAGAATCCACTTAGCACCTTGCATGCTCATGACGAGCTGAGCTCGTCATGAGGCACGGTGCTCATGACGAGCTCAGCCCGTTATGGGCCGTGGAACGCTCAGGTGCGGGGAGAATTCCACTGCTGTGCTGAGCATTCCACGGGAGCCAATGCACCTGTGACGAGCTGAGCTCGTCATGAGCACAGGAGCACTGTAGCTCATGACGAGCTCAGCTCGTCATGAGCATGCGGGAGCTGTGACCGCCCCCACCCCCCCCAGCACAGCGGGGGAATTACCCCCGCAGCAAAGGGGTTAATGGTAATTTCATCAGTCCATTATATTGTATTGTTATTGGACATGAGGAGGTTCCTTGAATACAACCAAATACCAAAAGAAGCGTCGCCGGGTTTTCGTGGCAATAGATTATTAGAACACCACCTTCATCAGTACATTAAAGATATGTCTCTCTTATAGACAATATGTAATTCATGAATCCTAATCAAAAAATAAATACTATCTAAATGCAGATTATACTGGAGATCTTCTTCCTAGTACAAGTATTAGCATTCCCTTTTTAATATTTTACTTTATTTTTAGATTGATTCAAACAGTGTTGTTACAGTTTACAGCTCCTCATTTTATGAAACCTTTTTTTCCAATCAAACATTTGCTTAAAGATTCTTAGTTCCACTGTCAATTCTTCCATAACACTGGATATGATATTTTCGTGCATAAACCAGATTTAGAGACTCATCTAGGTATTATACCACTACAATGCACCACGCCAACTAGCGACCACTACCTCGAAGTTACAACAACACTTTTACCACTGCAAAGGGGTAAGTTACAATGAGGTAAATTATGGCACATTGAAGGGTATTGGTGAATAGCAGTAATAATAGTTTTTTAGGGTTCAGGGATTGGTAGAGTTTAGAGGTAGCGAGGGGCTTTTTGATTCAGGGATGGGTAGTGCATAAGGGTATTAAGGGTTTTTGGGGAGTGTGGGCCCTGTAAATACATAAAAATGATCATTTAGGGATCAGGGATGGGTACTGTGTAGAGGGAGAAATAAGTTTTTAAGGTCCAGGGATGGGTAATTTATGTGGGTAGCAGGGCTTTTGATGGTCAGGGATGGGTAGTTGGAATGGTTAGTAAGTGTTTCTAATGGTTCTGGAATGTGAAGGGTATAGAGGTAGTAAGGGTTTTTAGGGTTCAGGGATGGTTAGTGTATGGGGCAGTATTGGGTTTTAGGATTCATGGATTAGTAGTGCACAGAATCATAAGTGAGTTTTAGGCTCAGGGATGGATACGGTATGGAGTAGTAAACAGTTTTTAGGCTGTGACGAGGGATAATAAGGATATTTTAGGGTTTACAGATATATAGTGTTCAATGTTAATTTGTTTTTTTAAATACATATATGTGTAATGCTTGGTTGCGGTTTTTGTTTTAACGTTAAATGTGGCTGTGACGAATAAGAATGCGTGGTAAAGTGAGTTTGTACCATATATTCCTCATCAACAGAAGCACTCATCCTGCATCACAGCTTTAAAACTTAGGTACATTTTTTTCAAAATCAAAATTGTACCTGAGCATAATGTAGCAGTTTTTCTGTTGCTTCTGGATCTGTGTTCCAGATCAGGGTCTCACAAAGCTGTAGAAGCTCCTTCTCAATATCATCATACACGGGAAGGTTGCCGGCATTCACAATTCCCATATCCATACCAACCTGAATAGAAACATTGCATATCATGATAATTGTTCATTGAGGACATCACACCTGAACATCAACAAGAATTCAAGCTACACATTTGTGAGAGACTGGGTTGTTGGTTGAGAGGAGTGCGAGTCTATTCTTAAGCAACAGTAACAATCTTTGTCAGGATGAACCACAAAATTCACTAAATTAACCTGTGCTTATGGCACAAAAGCAGTTAGGCTTAAATTAGAGGCAATGTGTAAAGTATTTATGCAACACTCAAACAGGAATAAAGTGAAAACACAACACAAGAAAAAATCCACACCAATTTAGAACAAAAGAGTAAAATCAAAAAAATAATTTGACACTAATATAACAACAATCCAATCAGTAGAACCAAATATATGCAACTTTCAAGGTTTCAGGTAAGGATAACGCCTAAAAGCAGGAAGCGCCACTTGAGGCTGCATAGGATGGATACAGGGAAGAGGTTAGTACTACTGAAAAAGTTACCTTCTAAAAGAAGTGGGAAGAGGAGCAGGGAGAGAGTGCGAAAAGTCTACGCAGTATCGCGAAGGGCAGCCAGGGCGTCGCGGACAGTCATCGCTATAGCATGACGATTCTTGCATGTCACACTTTCTATACCAATATAATTGAAAAAGCTAGCAAGAAATCTTAATTCCTTTTAGAAATAATATCTGATTTTACTGGGCTTTGCACCTCTCTTGGAAACAAGCATTTCCCTCTGGTCTCAAGTGAGTTCGTTTTTTGAGGATAAGATTCAGAAAATTCAAGACAATCTAGTAAAAACCTCAAATAATGCTCCCACGAATTTTGAGAATCTACCAATGCCTAGAGCTCAAGACAAACTCCTGCAGTTCATCCCTCCAACGACCATCGGATTGGAAAATCTCTTTTCCAGAAGTAAAACTGGCTCCCCTTTGGATCACATGTCCACTCAAATTAAAAGGTAGGGTACAGCCTTGCCCCTATCTACCAAGAGCTCTTTACCACATCCCTGCATTCAGGGATTGTACCACCTACCTGGAAAAGGGCCAGTGTCATTCCCTTGTTAAAAAAACCTAAGGCCGACCCAAAAATACTCTCAGAAAGCAGACCTATTTCCTTGCTCCCCGGAATCTCAAAGATTATGGAAAAAATTGTTAACACTCAGTTGACATTTTTTTGGGAAACTTCAAAACTCCTCCACCCATCCTGTTGGGCTTCAGGGCTCTACACAATACAGAGACAGCACCTACGTAGATTACTGACTACATTAATTTTACATTGGATGCTGGTCAGAACGCTGCTCTAATCCTGTTAGACCTCTTAGCAGCATTTGACACAATGTTGCATGAGATCCTACTGTGTCGTCTTGCAGACATCAGGATGTAGGGGAAGGCGTTGGCCTGGTTTGGATCCTTTCTGGAACATAGGGAACAAGCTGTTCGGCTTCAGCCATTTTTCTCTGAGGCCAAACATTTAAAATGGTGTGTGCCTCAGGGCTCTACCCTGAGCCCTACACTTTTTATCATATATCTAACCCCCTTGGCCTATCTCATTGAATCCTGGAAGTTCAGTGGGAGGTGTATCATTCAATATCAAGGCTGGCATTTAGGGACTTCTTGGAGAAGGATTGAAGGTATCAGCTTCATGCCTTGTGGTGGAGAAGGCATTGTTCATCTTTGATGCCCAGAACCCTTGTCTTGAGGCTTCTCGGTAGCCAATGTTGGGTCTTAGCGCAGAGCACTCCTTGGGTCAGTGACCGAAGTGGATTGTCTTGGGGCTTGATGCCTATCACCCTCGAAAGCTGTGCTCTGTCTCCATGTGAGACTGTGCAACACAAATGGTCGATCCTCGGGCGGTGGTTGAGTTATGAGCGTCTTTGATGTAGCCCTGGTCCTAGGTGTGAGCCTATTAGGGGCCCCAGCAGTTTTTTAATCCCCCAAATCAGTACCACATGAGGAGAGGATATCTGGACTCTTCAGTCTGACCAGCAGGTAATCCAGATTTGCCTTCCCCTTCATAGTAAGCCCCTCAAGGTCTTTTAATATGAAGACTGATGTTAGCTCTGGATTGCCTTCTTGCTTTTAAGTCTGGCAGGCCAAAAAGTCTGAACCCTGTTGGTTCTGAGGTAAGCAAAGATTACAGAATCTGTGATGGTCCAACCATGGGAACATAATATTGCATTTAGGGCAAAAATTGAAGGACGTGTGCTCCATACCCCACCTTTCCAAAAGTCATTCTCATAAGACTTGATTTAGGTAAATCTAGGGTAGATCCTCTCAATGATGTAGGTCGGAATTCCAGTCACTGGAGTCGAATGGGTAGTGATTGTAGCTTGACTAACCTCAAGCTTAAGAAGAACATCCAAACCCAAGGCAGAAAAAGACAAGGTGAACGTGGGTTTCAAGAAAGAGTCAAGAGTAATCCCAATACTCAAACGTCTTAAAAAAAAACCTACAACTTCTGCCCCCAACACAACACTGCAGGAGTATGCAGAGCATGTAATCAATAGCAGCACATGCTGCAAACCTAGAAATTACTAGGGAGGACCAATCAGGGGGACTGGACCAGGATCTCCAGAAACAAAAGTATTTCACCTATCACAGTGAGGAAATAATGCACCTGTGGCACTGCAGTCCTGCCCACCTACACATATTTGACAATAAGAATCCAAGCACACGTCGAGGTGGTGCAGTCAAAAAGGAGTGCCAACGTTTGTCCTAGAGTGCTGCATAATACTGGCATGATACTGGAATGTGGGGCTGAAAGGGATATGCCCGAAAACAGGGGTAGACTTAGCTTGAAGACCATTGGTGGCAACACCATTATAATGTTTCACAGTCCTAAAGAGAAAACAATATCCTTCCTATTGCTATCGTCAAACCATGCCATGCTCACGTTGTGGGAAAAGGCTGAAGTATCTGGGTATGACATGTAGCTGTTACATTTATTTAAAACAGATTTTATCAAACAGTTAATCAAGACTTCTTACAGTCGGCAATACAAGTACACTATTTTCATACACAGCATTGTGGTTTGCTCATGCCTTCAGATCTTTCCCCCTGCAACGTTGTTTGTCGAGCAGCTTTCAAGTAGGGTGAGTGTTCGTCTTTTCTATCATTAACTGTCATGTATTAACCTGTCCGTCATCTGTGATATCCTAAAGGCACCGAGCGATCAGCTATAGCGCGTTCTCACCTGCTTCTTGCAAGAAGCCATTAACCCCCGCCAGGCATATCATGATGTGTAATGGTCCCTATTTATATCTTATATGTCATTGGGTGGACGATGTCTTGAGTGGGTCGATTTCCCACCTCCGCTCCTAATGTATGCGGCCTGGGTATTCTTTGTTGATCAAACTACACTAGCTCACTCTACATGGTAGGCTGTGGGCGGTAACATCTCTTCCCCAGGTCTCATCTATGGTTGTTGTTAAGTATTGAGAAATTAACCGACAAAATGGTAGCGAAAGAGAGACAACTCTCCTCGGGGGTTGTACTCTGTTTCTTGCATAGTGATTGAATCAGTGTGATCTGTCCCACAACACTGAGAGCACTTTCCTATGATAAATGTGGAGGTGCCAGATGGAGACACACATTAGGCTCAAAACCACTGTTTAGACAATCCATTGAGATGTCTTTAAGAAACAAAATAGCACATAAGAAGCGATACTGATGCCATACGCAGCTGAGGATGTAGGCTTGGGGGGAGGCAACCACATACAATTTGATATCAAAATCCTAATAAAATCACAGAAACTTTAAGAAGGAAATAATGGTATCTTTCACAATACTGCAACGACAAGCGATCTTGCCTAAGCAAGGGCAATCACACTGTGCAAGTATATATTGTAATCCTGGTTAAATTCCCGTTAATCACAAACATGATCGTGCACCACCTGAGGTACTCTCAAAAGCCAAGACTGAGCTCATATCTCCACGTCCAGCATGGGTTAGTGCCGGGAGCAGACACAATGAAATATATTATTATGGCCACTACTTTGCATGTTTCTGCAGTTCAGAAAACACGAATTGCCATGATCCTACTTAATCATGAAAAAGCTTTTTATATGGTAAACCTAGTGAGAGCTTCACTCTCAGTTTTAGATTGGGAGGTAATTTTAAAAACTGATTAAAGTGTTGTATCCTTGACCCATGTTTGATTGATGGGCATCTACTCCTCCTTACTTCCAGTTACCTCCAACAGAGTACATGCTAAGGAAGTCCCCGTTTGGAGACTCCTTTCAATTGAACACTAGGAGTCTTCGATCAATATGGTTAAGAAAAACAACAGATACTTCTTATCAACAGCAACAATAAGGCAATATGGGCAGCTTTTTCAAAAGCTAGTATCAGACACCACTGTAAAGTGCTGCTCAGATAAACATTTTTAGTTACCAGAAAATATGAAGCTAAAACGGCAGTGCAGCGAAGTTTTCTATTGCATCAGTCTGACACCACTCAGAGTCCCTTTCACTAAATCTAACTTTAGAAGGCATACAATTTGGCAACAGGAAAGGCAGAAACTACATAAATCAGTCTTTTGAACCTTTTATATCATGCTCGTTTTCCAAATGGTCCAAGAGAGTGGGCATGGGCAATAATTACTACACAAGTTGACATTCTTTATTTTTATTGCTGAATGAGGTTTCATCTTGCTTTTCTACCTTCTACATTACATACCGCGATTTCCTTACATCTTATGGTTTAAACTTGAATCTCTGATACTGCTCAAAGCCTGCCAGGCAAGAATAATGATCTTGCATTGTCACTATTTCATTTTCACTTTTTACGAGAAAAAAAACGCTTGTAAATCTTATTGTTTTTTCATATTTGAGATGATGGGAGAAGGAGAAAACTGAAATCTAAGATTCAGGCAGGGCTGTATTTTATGTACCCATTGCCCCATAAAGGCTGCTAGAAAAGTCTCTGACTCCGAAATACCACAGAGTCAATACCACATTATAGTGATCCATTATTCTTATGTAATTAATGAGCTGGAAACAACCAGACCATGAATCACAAATCTCTACAACAAGCTTGTTAATAAGCAATTGTTTATGGAAGGGACATCAGACAGTCTTCAAGCACCTACCTTAATGGAATGATAAAGAAAAACACCATGCATAGCTTCTCGAATGGCCTCCATTCCTCGAAAAGAGAATGACAAATTGGAGAGTCCACCACTGACTTTGGCTCCAGGAAGTGTCTCCTAAGGTAGCAATAAGGAAATCATTTTATAATATTTCATAGTTACACAGTAAAAAAAAAACACTGAATAATTGAAGCATGGATACGTTTCCTTGAAGTGTTATATGAATCTTTTTATTTTAACTTTATGACGCTGAACAATACACTACTTATCTAGACTATAAATGTCCTTTTCATAATTATTTCAGACACGAAAAACATGCACACTTACAAACCAAGTGACAAAATATATCAACTAAGTAAGATTTACTCACTGGAGGACTATTGTTGAACCTGGTTCAATATCAGAGTACCTCAAAAGGAATACCACGTTTTTTAGTAAGATTTTACATGGTGGCAACATGCCTATGCTATCCTTGCTAGAGGCCACTGCATCTTGTGGCCATGCAATACCATATCTTTTATAGTATCACTGATAAGAATTAAGGAGCAGTCCTGCTTAGAGACCCACTGGAAAAATGATTTGAGTGGATCAACAAAGAGAATTAACATTACTACTAAAGTCGTCTTTTTTCTCCCACTATATACACTCCATCTATTCGAAAGCTTGACCAAATGCTGGGCAAACTATTCACTGAAAAATTGTTTAGGCAAAACAACCTATGCCTCAAACATGCAATTTTAGAGGGCAGAGTATGTACAGAATAGGCTAGATTACCTTTTAGAATGAAATCAATAGGCAAATCATAACAATGAATACAGATGGTGCTTTTAATGAATGCTTTAAAAACCCACAGAGTACAGCATGATTCCTGGTCCCTAACAGATGTGCTTAGCCAATGCCTCACATGTTTTCACTGAATTAGAAGGCACTGTGCTTTCCTTCCACACTGATGAACGAAAGCTGCTGATGCCCTTGAACCTGTGGCCACCCCCATGGTTTTAGAATCAATCACTGGATTGAGTGTAGTAAGCAATTTTCATATGTAAGCTAGAGGGAGTAAAATTCCTATAAATCCTAAGGTGTAATAAGGGACAACTGTCAAGCAGCCATTTACAGTCTCAGACTCACAAACACTTTTTTAAAGACCTTCCACCATTTCAATATTATTATCCACCCTTGAGGTGTAGCAGGGTTTCCGTTCTCCCACAGAACTGTGCATAGAGATCTAGAACCTCAGTGAGTTAGGATGATCCAAAAACTCATCTCAGTGTCAGAAATCCCTTTACCTAGCTAGCTACAGTGTCTCATGGATCATTATGGAATGATCCATGTCTTAGACAAACCAGAACATGATCTTTAGAATACCTCAGGAGTCGTGGAACACATGAACACTCTTTCGTTATATAATCATTTCAAACCAAAACTGAGAGTCAAAGAACACAAGTGCAAGTTTGAAATATTTATTATTCAATGCAAAGTTCTCAAACGCAGTATCTTGTATAATACCAAAATGCAGATTATAAAAATCAGAGTCAGCAGCATAGTCACTAATCCATAGTAAGCAAAAGGTGCTAGCATGTTATAATGCAATTTCTATAGAAATCTATATCACCTATATTTCGCGCACCCTATCTAGCATATTATTTTATATCTAAGAAGGTCTCATTCGGGCTTTAGCAGGGCGGCCCCATACCTCTCAATGTCAGTAGGAGCAGATCACATCAACAGCTACCAGCTCTCTTCATGCGCAGCACCAAGTGTCTACGTTCATTCCGTGTAACTCTATCTTAAACCCGCGTAGAGCCCAAAATGTTGGCATCAACATTATTTGTGTTATGTCTAATGTGGTGCGAGGATCAAGCCTCCCAGCAACCTTGTGTTAGGTTAATTTTAGAGTGTGCAGCTCTCAGTGTGCAGACAGTTGTACCAAGTGTACCAGGCAAAGCTGATAGCATAGAAATAACATATTATTCTCAAATAAACCACCTCACCGCTTCTAGGGTGAAGGCGACAACAACAAATATGTGTCGTGTGCAAAACTGAAGCCGAAGGAAAAAAGGCTGTTTAAACATGTAATGCACTCATGCTAACTTAACGCAATATATGTAACGAAGTATCCATATGACACCCCCCCATTGGTCCGAGCACCGTCAAACATAAGGGAAAAGGCAATACTAAATCAGATACAAAAATTGAAAGCAAAGTTCAATAATCTTGAGCTAAAATAAGCTAAAAATATGTATGAATGAATATGTATGAATGCCTACAGTGGCCTCAAGTCTAAAAATAAAAACAAAACTTTCGAACCAAAAGTTATTCGCCAGGTCTCAAAAATATGAAAGTAGGACCAGGTCGCATCAATCCAAATGTCTGTAAGAGAAAAAACAAGGCACTTATCCGATATCCAAAGTCATGTGCCACAATGACGTTATCCTCAGTGACATCACGTGATTGAATTCTCCATCAGCTGAACACACTCCATCTCTCCAATTCAGCGAGGGGAAAGTCATATTTCACAACAAAGCACTCCTCCCAGGTATGTCATGAATGGAAAGTATATGCAAAGAAAGTTGCAACAGCCTCCAGTATGAAATCACTGCCATCATCCGAAAATAGTTCAGCAATCCAATTCAGCAATGGGAAAGAACATACGTGCTCCTCCAGCATCGGATCCTCCTGTAACGCCAGAGGACAACTCGGTGGGTTCACCAGATCGCTGTGTGTCAGAAAGGCATCCGCCGCTGCAGAGATCTCCCATTGGCCCAGAACTCCATTTATCGCTGCCAAGGCCATAACTCTTTCGCCAGAACAGATCAGCTCATGAGCCACCATGGGACGCATTAGTTGATCAAAATCGACGTCAGGAGCATTCCTCAAGCATAGGCACAAATCAATGGCCCAATCGAACTCGCAGCTTAGGCAGTGAAACACAGGTTGGACACACGTGAAGTCGGTGAACCGAAATGACAATCTATAGGCCGTGCTTAATGCTGCAAGCGGCAAAGTTCCATAGTAATTGAGCATCCGATTACGGCACAGCGTCAGGAGGCGTTGAACGGCGTCTTGCGCAGGATGGGCATCCATGTTTTATGAAGAAAAACACCAACAGAATGCCTGCGGCTACAGCCAGCAACACAGGTAGTCCACCAAACAAACTCGAAAAAATAGTGTGGAAAAACGTGGGAATGATACCAAAAACTTTTTCAAACGTAGTCACGAGGCCACTGCTGACTAACTTGAAAAAATGTGCAAGCCCAGTCGTTGAAGAAGCATTAAAAATCTGGTGTACCAGCTCGCAGAAATGAAACGGCAAATCAGTATTTAAAAGCGCCTGCACCTCTGTGCGGGTGTTTGCTATGTGAAGGACATAAGTTTCCCGGGCCGAACTCAGGGTCACTTGTTTTTGAGACAAAAGGGCCCTTATTCTGCTTAAACCATTGAATTTTGCTTCCAAGGTTGGAATCCGTGGCCAGATGGAGACATCTAAAGACCCATGCGTGGGTGGGTATAGAACATTCTTGCAGCACACCACACGCTCTGATACAGTTACCACATAAGCCACACCAATTAATAAACCACAACATAATTCGTTGTTTAAAAGCAAATAACTACCATTAGCTAATAATGTGAATGTGGGAACCACTGCTGGAACTGGCGTGCCTTTTAAAACACATGCTAAATTTGGACGGTCCTGATTACAAGAACCGTGTAACTGAATGTGTCTGCATATTAATGAATGGTCAGGTGACTGTGTGCATTCCTCACCATTAAGATTCACTTCTTTCCCATCCTTCAGACATCTGTATGTGTATGGTAATGACCATGCCTCATGTAGGAATGCATTGCCTAGTGGTTCATATCGTCCTATAGCAATATACCGCATACAGTTAGTAAATTTATATAAAGGAAATGGTAATGTAATTAACCCATGAATAAGCCACGTGGCAGTAGTGGTTTCAGCAACAGAAAAAGGCAAGGATTCTAGCTTCTCAATATGTAACATAGAAAATGATGCATCACGCATTGAAAGCATGCGCTGTTTTTCAGTAAGATTAAAAGGGGCGAATAGGGATGAAACGTTCAATGAGGTCCAGGGAACTCGACCAGCCTTAATTGTCTGTAGAGTCCAGGCAAACTGCATTACAGAACGCAATTGATTTTGACCATGGTATAACGTGGACACTTCATCATGTACAATATCAACAACAGAAGAAACAATATTATCCAATGTGTAAATCCTGGAAGAAAGCATGTTAATACTGTTATCGACCACTGCAAGCACTTTTTCCAAATTGGCTTGATCAATAGCCCTCAGGCGTTTAGCCGCTTCGACTTGTGAAAATTTCCAAATTTCATTGTAAACAGCATAAATAAAGCGTTTAGACCTACCCATAGTCGGGCCTTTTATAAAATCATTTAGCTCTATATTCTCATTCAACTGGGACAGATGCAGTTTAACTGCAGCTAAAGTGGAATGTTGTAACCAGTTCTGACACAATTTGCCTACTGAATAAGTTGTAACAGTGTGATCTGTGTCAAACCTGGGATCTGGCCTGATGTGTGTAAAACCTTCAGACAAACCCATAAAACGACGTTGGCAAGAATCAGAGCTTCTTTGCCATAAAAGCCACCCATCTGGATCAAAACTGGAAATATTAAAGGATGAATTCTGCAAAAGTGCTTGTATCCCACTGATGGATAATGTAGTGAAATTACTCCAACCTGAATATTCTTCCAAATCAGGGATAGTAGGGGTATTTAATTTTTTAGATGTAGCCAATCCAAAACATGTTGTTTGGGAAATAGTCGAATTTAAAAATAACATGTGATTCGGGATGAGACATGCACGATGCAAAGCCTCAGTGCCTTGTACCTGCCAATCTTTGGTACCCCAAACCGATTTAAGGTCAACAGCCTCCTTCCATAACTCATAGCCATCCACAGATAACCTTTCTAGAAAGGACTTTGAATACAGCAATTTTGTGTCAGTTAGTCTAACTTTGGGCATGAATTTCTGGTTCACTTTAAAATAAAACGACTCAGGATTTGATTGATTAAAATCTGTAAAGTAAGAGTATTTTCCCAGAAACGTACTTGAGCTCCCCTGTAAAGGAGTAGGGCAATGTTCCCACTGAGTGTAATTCACAGGAACCCGCCTGGAACTTGTCTTGTGCAAGAAATGATTTCCATAATGTTGGTAACAAAACAAATCACCATAATTGACAGAATCTAAATACAAATCCTCATCATCAAAGGCCGTATAATATTTCAAATCAGAGAACAATGCTTCTACGGCCTGAAGATCCCAATCATCAGAACAAATATTTTGCTTAATCACATCTCCCATGTTTACTCTAAGCACATTAGGAACATTAATAACCTCTGTGGGGCCATGTATCTGAAACCTAACCGCATCCCACACAATCCCATCAAGGACAGGCCAAGCAGCAATCTCCACTGAATGTAAGTCTCTCTTTAGTCTGTGTGCTGAATGTGAGGAGGAAAGAGGGGCCAATGTTCCATTAAGGTACCGAATTCCTGTTCTTTCTTTCACATAATGGCCATCGATCAGGCGGAAAAAATAAAACACAAAACCAATTGACATAAAAAGATAAAATGAAAATAGTATCAGCCAAATGTATGTCCAAGGTGGAACTAAAAAATGTTTTTTAAACAACGTGGCATATTTTGCAATAGTCGATGGTTTCTTTGAAAGTTCAGAATCAGAGTCAAAAGAGAATCTGGACTGGTTAGCCAAACGAGCATGTAAATCGGACATAGATAAATCAGCAGGATCTGCATATGTCACTTCATCAATGTTAGTAACAGGAATAGTATTTAATAAAGGACTGGATATGGCAGGCATCTCGAGGGACACCTCCCGATCTGCACCAGATGTTATAGCCAGCACAGAGTGCCTCACCATGGAAGGACAGGATACAGCCGGTGTCATGCTATGAAGAATCGGCCACCCTGTGTGTCTTGACATTGTCAATAGAAATAAATCTGTTTTCTTTACGACCTGGAAGTGGTGGTAAAATGACTGTTCTTGTGCCCTTCACTCCAAGGACTCGAACCGGCGCTCGATATGAGGGACCAAACTCTTTCTTGTTATCGATCTTCTCTCGAACTAGTTCTCCAACTTGGGGTAGCCAGCCAACTACCGGGATCTGCAACGCATCATCCGACGTGGAGGGCAAGTGTTCCTTTGCAAGACTGTCTCTGGTCTTTTGTAGATCCTGTAAAACATTGCAATGTTCATCTACGTCAAAGGCCGCGGCCTGGGCCTGGCAGTCTGCACCATCAAGGTCAGGGACGTACATCTTGATACCAAAGAGCATTTCGTATGGGGTCCGCCCACCCAGAGACCTTCTAGGGAGATTATTAAGCGCACGCTGCACGCCATAGAGGTGGGTCAGCCAGTCTCTACCAGTGCCTATAACACGGGCTGTCAAAGATTGCTTTAAGTCGCGGTTCATTCTTTCTACTACAGAATTGCCCTCAGGCCTGTAGGGACTTGAAAACTTCACCTGTACTCCCAACGAAACCATAGCATCCTTATATGCCTTAGAGGCAAAAGCCGGACCCCGGTCCGAATGGAAAGCACCACAAGCAAAGATTCCCACAAAGACACGCAAATCCTTAATGACAGTTCGCGAATCAGCGCTTCGATGCGGCCATACCCATACAAAGCGTGTGCATGAATCAACTGCTACTAAGATGTATTTATACGCAGTATCAGAAGAAAAAGGACCGCAGTGATCCAAATAAACACAACCAAGTGGTTTATTAGAGATGTACAACTGTGTCTGAGGCGGACGCGCGGCAGTAGAAGGCTTGATCTGCTGACAAATGTCACACATAAGGACATAATCGCGCGTCTGTTTGTACAGTCCCCGCCACCAGAACCTCTGTTGTAGCTGAGATACAGTGGCTGAGACGCCCGCATGCGCAGACGCCACACCTTCATGAGCCGCTGTAATCAGAGAAGCTCTGCGATCCGAGTTGGGAACTAGACGCTCTCCAACTTCAGGAATTTTCACATAAGGAACCTTATCGGGACTTAAGTGGTATGTGTACTTCGAAGGGAACCCCGCAGGATATTTACCTCCCTTCTCCGTGGCAGCAACAGCTGCCAAGATGTCATCATCTATTTTGCTTTTGGACCTCGTGACTGCTGCAACTAAGTATTTAGATACCGCTGACTTCGCTGCTTCATCAGCAAGCGAGTTGCCAACAGCGTGGACCCCCACGCGCTGGTGGCCGAGAGTATGAATCACAAACACGAGCGGCAGTTTCTCTTTAAGTTCTGCCACTCGGACCCAGATCATTTTATGTTTTATTGTGCTACCCTTGGAATCATGAAAATCATTCTGAATCCAAAAGAACAAGTTCTCATTGTAAGACTGGACACAATAGTAAGAATCACTTACGATTAAAGTCGTCACACAAGGATCAGCGTACTCCAATGCGAGCATCAGAGCACGCAGCTCCGCTAATTGTGCGGTGCAGTCCCCAAGCGTCTGTGTGTGCACGACACTGGACTTGAACTCATCGTTCACCATGGCACCGACCACAATGGCGCAAGCGGAAACGTAGGCATGTTTAGAGCCATGCGCAACCTGCGCCGAACCATCTGTGTAAATGATACAATGGAAATCCTCCAACGGCCGCATTGCTAAAGGAGCAGGATGAACAAATTCATACTGTAAATACTCCTGCGACCGTAAAGCGGCGTCAAAAATAAACGTGACATCCTGAGATGTCAAGGATGTAGCCCACTGAATCCACCGAGGGTGCAAAGCTTTAGAATTCGGTACACTGGCTTTCGTGACCGCCTCCAAGGCAGGACACGGGGTAACAACCAACATGCGCTTTCCCTGCGACAGGGCACGTTCCTTAAGAATTGCCATCTGCACAGCCGTTAAAACTTTCGCCACAGTGGAAAAACGCAGTTCAGCCGAAGTGTACAAGTGTGACTTGTAAGCAATAGGTACAGTATCCCCCTCATTAAAAGTCAGGTACGTGAAACCCACCGTCCCAGGGATAATTCTTATCACCAGGTTGGTCTGGTTATCACGGGTCTGTAAGTAGTCAGAAGTGAGCAAATCAGCCTGCAAAGACTGCAGAATGGCTGAATGCTCAGGCAGCCAGCATGATTTGGAAAAAGATGGTTGTACCAAGGCATATAAAGGCTTGATACGCTGGGCATATTCCGGAATGTATGTCCTCCCGAAATTAAAAAAACCCAGTAAAGACTGTAATTTTTTCAGCGTTGTCGGAGAGCGCAACTGCGCGCACTTCTCCAGGAAGTGAGGAGCCAATCCCTTTCCTTCATGGTTAAGTTCATAACCTAGAAACAACACTGTGTACTCCGCAATGTGTGATTTTGCAAAGTTAAACTTGTAACCCATGTCTGCAAAGTTACAAATTATGCTGTTTACTCGACACAGATGCACCCAAAGTTCGTCGTCTGTGAGATAAATGTCATCCACATACGAACATGCAACTGGATCGAAACTCTCCAAAAGAGAGACTATGCGGGCGGAAAACACTCCAGGACTATTTTTATATCCCATTGGGAGTCGTTTAAACATTTTTTGTACGCCGCCGCACGTAAAACTGGTCCATTGGGAACTTAGACCATCTAATCTATGTGCATAAAAACCATTGGAAATGTCAAGCGTGGTTTTGAACCGTTTACGCTCAAGACTATTCACTAGGGCAGAGCCGTGAGTATTCTGTACTGCACAGTTACGGCAATGCGAGTTCAAATGCCGGTAATCCAAAACCAGACGATATGAGCCGTCCGGCTTGTTAACAGTAAAAAGGGGATTATTCATCGGTGACACACACGTTTCAATTACACCTTGATATTCCAATTGTTCAAGGATAGCCGCGACCGAAGCTTTAGCTTCACGCCGTATGGGATACTGGGGTTGTGGCTGCGGCTGTGACCGTAAAGGAATCTCATGGCTAGGGGACAATTTATCCCAGCCACACTGATTCCGGTACACAGCCGGCGCAAGCGCCAGAGCCCACTCTTCTGCAAAATGCAGCGCTTCCACTCTCGGCACAGTGTGCGCGAAACTGGGGAGGATTACCTCCTCCCCTCGCGGAGCTGCGAGAACAAAAGGTGGGGGCCAGTCAGCCTCCGAAAGCAAAATGTCATACGTATCCGAAAGATTCTCCCAAAATACCCCTTTTACAGTTCGCTGCATGTCACCTTCAATCAACAGGACAATTTCAAAAAGTCTTTCAGGGGGAGCAACATGTGTATCAGCTGTTTCAATCACAATAAAAGTCTCAGTCGCTGTCACCTTCAACAGTGGACGGAGGGCCTCTCTCACTATGGTAATCTCCGCCGCGCTGTCCAGCAAGGTCAGAGCCCACGTCAGATTCCGAAGCCGCGTTCTCACTATCTGGGGCATATCGATGCGCCGTTAAGGCAGCGACTTTCTTCTTGGCAAACTGCGGTCTCTTAGGCGTAGAGTCGTCCCGCTGATCCCCTTCACTTCGCGTGCGGGGCTGGCCACGTCCTTGCTGGCCACCCCTGCCCCTGCCGCCCCCTCCACCACCGGTTGACGGAGCCGATGAGTCCTGAAAGGAACGAGGAGAGCGTTGGTCAGAAGCCTGATATCTCTCTGGCGTTTTAATCATCGCGCGATCGCGCAAATCATAAACTCGATCTGACTGCGCAGGCTGCGAAGGTGCAGGACCCGAAACCTGTGTCTGCTGTTGTTGTTGCTTACCCTGCTTCTGCTTTTTAGGCCAATTTTGTTTTTTGGACTTGGGCTGTCCACCCGTATCCGAAGACTGTCCCTGGGGCTGCTTCCTCTCTTTTTCAGAAAAAGCTTTTAAACCCTTAGAAGTGCGGCCAACCATTTTATAAGCCGCCACAATAATTCTTGCCAGCTGACGGGGTTTCTCGGCCTCGGGAATTAACGCCAGAGCATTGGCCACCTGAAAGTTCACTGCATCCCCCTTGACATTTGCAAGGATAAAACCGCAAACCGTCTCAAATGAGCCGCTCAGGCGCATACCCAATTCGACCGCCGACTCCGGTCCGTGATCATCCTGAACACGTTTAAGGACCTCAGAAAGGTTTGACACTGACGGGGTGCCATAGCACCTCGAGTAAACCGCTGCAAAAGTCTTGCCCCACGTTGGGCGCCATGTAGCAGGGTTTCCGTTCTCCCACAGAACTGTGCATAGAGATCTAGAACCTCAGTGAGTTAGGATGATCCAAAAACTCATCTTAGTGTCAGAAATCCCTTTACCTAGCTAGCTACAGTGTCTCATGGATCATTATGGAATGATCCATGTCTTAGACAAACCAGAACATGATCTTTAGAATACCTCAGGAGTCGTGGAACACATGAACACTCTTTCGTTATATAATCATTTCAAACCAAAACTGAGAGTCAAAGAACACAAGTGCAAGTTTGAAATATTTATTATTCAATGCAAAGTTCTCAAACGCAGTATCTTGTATAATACCAAAATGCAGATTATAAAAATCAGAGTCAGCAGCATAGTCACTAATCCATAGTAAGCAAAAGGTGCTAGCATGTTATAATGCAATTTCTATAGAAATCTATATCACCTATATTTCGCGCACCCTATCTAGCATATTATTTTATATCTAAGAAGGTCTCATTCGGGCTTTAGCAGGGCGGCCCCATACCTCTCAATGTCAGTAGGAGCAGATCACATCAACAGCTACCAGCTCTCTTCATGCGCAGCACCAAGTGTCTACGTTCATTCCGTGTAACTCTATCTTAAACCCGCGTAGAGCCCAAAATGTTGGCATCAACATTATTTGTGTTATGTCTAATGTGGTGCGAGGATCAAGCCTCCCAGCAACCTTGTGTTAGGTTAATTTTAGAGTGTGCAGCGCTCAGTGTGCAGACAGTTGTACCAAGTGTACCAGGCAAAGCTGATAGCATAGAAATAACATATTATTCTCAAATAAACCACCTCACCGCTTCTAGGGTGAAGGCGACAACAACAAATATGTGTTGTGTGCAAAACTGAAGCCGAAGGAAAAAAGGCTGTTTAAACATGTAATGCACTCATGCTAACTTAACGCAATATATGTAACGAAGTATCCATATGACAGAGGATTATGAAAGTAAATGAAGCATTACGCTCAGTTCCTGTGATGATCAGACAGTCTTTTATACAAAAACTTTGTATGAGGAAAGCAGCCATGCTATACTGAAAACATGTGATAGGCGGCCTGAAAGCATAAACAATGTAGCTTAGATATTGTTGTCAGTTACATTTACAAATGTAATGCCCTCTAGGGTGAATGGAGTTTCATTTATTTTAATGAGCAATGACAGGACCAGATTATGGTCATATTCAGGATTTAAATATTCCCTTTTGGAGTGGCCTGGTTATCTTGGGTAAGACCAAATAGACAAAACATAGATGGATTAATTATTAGCTTGCCACACAACGATTTGGTATTTCATGCCACCCGGATTTATTGAAAACAGTAATTCTGGGGATAGGGGGATGATATATTCCAATTTGTTGGATTTTGAGGAATAAGTGTTTCTCAATCGATTCCTGCATGCTTTCCTCTGGTATTCCATAAAGAGTTCTTGGCTTCTTTCACCAGCCGAAACTTGTACGTGAAATACTTCGGACAGGTGCAAGTAACAGTGTAACCATGAATTGACCATTATCTACTGCCAAGGGTCCAACTAGAATTACCATGAGATTGAAAATGAGACACAGACTAAGTTTTTTTTCTTCTTTTATTCAGTTCAGTACAGTGAGAAATTAAAGCAGGATAATACAGCCCACCCTAGTCAGGAAACGGCATATAAACCCATAAAATGGAAAAAATAGACACTCTTCTCTAAAAAGTAAGCACCCGCCAGAAGGAGGTCAGGTAGTCTTCTAAGTCAAAATCATCTTATTTCCCCAAAAAACTGAAGATACTCAGACACCCCAATAAGGGAATGGTATATAAAGATCCACTGAGTCAGGTAAAGCTTCAATTTTGGAGGATTATTTTTAACCAATGGACAAGAGAGATTGAGTGCATACTTTGTATGTGGGTGTGAGAAAGTGGATTATTAGCTGGGGTTGATGGTAGTCCACCACAAGTAATAGTGTCACTATTCTTGTTAGGTATAGTAAAGGTTTTAGTAATTTAAATCTGAGCTCAACCATTAGTAGCTATGACACAGTGTAGACAGGCTCAAGTTGAGTAAACGTGTTAAGCATTTAGAAGGTCCCCAATAGTTACAAAATCAAAAAGACAACACAATAAAAAACAAAATCATACTTCAATTTAATAAAAAGAGATTATGTTAATGAACAAAATGGCGTCTAAATGAGAAAAAGCCAATAAAGGAAATCAGAGATATGAATTTAAAAATGCATAAATAAAAACAGCACCAGGAAGCACAAAGCACTAAAAAGAAGCAACTGGTCACACTAGACTAGGACATGGGTAAGGTTTAAGGCCGATCGTGACATAGCATACGTTGGATGTATAGGTTGGATTGGTCCCAGACAAAATGTTACCTTTACACTTAATAAATTTCAGCGAATGAAGAGTCTTCAGCGGAACAAGGCTCCTGGCTTGATCCGAACACAGGCCTATCAACGACGGATTAACAAAGGACAAGGTCTTGCTAAAGCTGTCAGGTAGGAAAAGCACTGACCAGGAATTGTCTGGAATTCATGCCCAAGAAGTCGCAGATGTCAATTGGATGCTGCTGGGCACTAGGCCCGGTTAAGCTTTTATCTTCAAAGTTCGATTCTTTTCTAGAAATAGGATTTCCTCAGCCGGATCAGACTATAGATGAGGAGGGTTTGATGTAGTCAGATGCCGGTTTGAGCTGGGCAGCCTGAAATTGATTTTCTGCTTCTGCGAAGAACGTATAGGTAGCTACGGCGAAGTCGGGTCCATTTGCAACACACCCATGGCGGATCAGCTGGCGGGTTGGTCCCGGTCCCTCAACAGTTTTACAAGCAAAAAGTCCCAGTTTTTTAGGTTTAAACAGAAGGAGCATACTTTGCCCCACTCAAGGGTTCCAAGACCTCAGGAACAGCACTTGTGGGTAAGAGCTCACTCCAACAGAGGCCACCAGCTGGATTCAGGGCAGGTTCAATTCAAACTGGTCAGCTGGGCTCTCTCTCAGGTAAGTGGGTTTCTTGCATCTTTTTTTATCCCTGTAGTTTAAAAAGAGGTCAGCCAACTGCCCCTGAAGTCCATTTCTTTATCTGCGGTACAAGTGATAGAAGTTCTAGCCCTTTGGGTTCCCATCACAGGTTTCATAGCAGATGTAGCCCTTCTTGTGTCTTCCAAAGGTCTAGTAGTCTTATAGAGATGGTACCCAGGGGTGCCACATTTAAACCTGGCACTAGTCTATGGGTGGGGTTAATTCCATAACTAAAAAGGAAAACGTTCTTGGGGTTAACCGTATACACTTTTGCAGCAGTGTGCCCCACTACAAACAATCCCACATTGCCCTTCTCCATCTAAAATCAAGATGGTAGAACATTGTGATCCTTGTGTAGGGCTCCTGTGTTCACCCTAGAAATGTGGCCAGGGAAACGAGCAACCCCTCCTCTGTGATCACTCAAAACCTAATCTGGAGGCAGCTCCTCTTCCACTGGGCCTGGTGCCTGACTGACTAGGGGGAAATGGAAGAGGGAAGGCCTAGGTGTCAGCTAAATCTGTATGTGACCGAGTAGACCTCTTTGAAGATAATTAATTTACTGGTGCTGCCCAAATGGTCATCCTGACAGAGGAACAGCACACCACCCCAAACCCAAGAGTTTTGTGTCAGGTCTAGGAGCAAGTTCAAACATAATCAATGAGCTATTTAGCTCCTGGGTGACATTTGGAAGCTAATGCAAATGAGCTTCTTAAGTCTTTAGGCAGGAAAAATGTGACTTTTTAAAAAGTGCCATTTTGTAAAATATTTAGCACAAATCAGTCTTTACTAATTAAATGAATTTTGTAACAAATATTTTAAAAAGTCAAATAATTAACTTTTTAATTATTTCTTAGGCAAAGATACCTTTATTATTAATATATCCCAATGCTCTCCTATGGAACAGCTAATCCTGATATAGTGAAAATAACTTCTGGGGCTTTGTCAATGTGAGGCCATGTTTTATATTATAATTTTACGTATCCTACTTTTACATAACATACACCCTGCCTTATTAGATTCTAAGGCCTACTTAGGAGAGACTTGTCACGTCTTCTCAATGTCTTTTCAATTCCACATTGAAAAATATTAAAAATAATTATACAAAAAAGGAGGGTTTAGGCCAGGGTTTTTGACAAGTCAAACTAGAATTTTGAACCTGCACAGCCAGGTTACTGGTGCCAGGAATTTGTAATGTTTTGCACTGTCACTCTAGAGGTGATACAATGTGTGCCGCAGTCCACTAGTGAAATTTAAATAACCGGCCCGAGTACACTTTGTACAATATATTAGAGACTTACAGTAAGTTAAATATGCTAATTGGGCGTATAGTAAATTTCAACGTGTTGTTGCAGTCAGGGCACATGCACTGGATAGCAGTGTTCCAGTTGTCAGAGTCCAAAAACCAGCCACAAAATCTAGCAAAAAGTGGGAGTAGCTCCGCATAAAGAGGCAGTTTTCTACAGTGGTTTATATGTTACTTGCCGACAAATCGCCAGACAACTACTTTGTTACAATCATCTGAGAATCTGACCCTCATTGTTTTGTATGTACTATGCTGATATTTTAAGGAATTTCAACTTTATTTTAAAATAACATGGGATTGTAGAACATTTTACCAAAAGTTGGAATAGATTTCCTTCCTAAGAAAGACAAACATACTAAATAAGGTACTAGTTTCCCTGAAAAAATAAGTGAAAAATAAAACAACTTAATTTTTTTAAAGTGCTATAGACATTGCTACAAGTGTTAGAAAGCTTCACTAGAGCAACATAAGTAAAACATCCTGCCTAGTCTGAGTTTTTACTTATTTTCCAGGGAAAGTAAGAGTAAATTACACATGAATTGTCAAATTTATTTTCTTTGGGAACATTCTCCAAAAAAAAAAAAGTGCTTTTGCAGGAACTTTTACCACAGCCATTATTCAACAAAATCGTATAATATCATAGCGCAATACTGTAAACATTGCCAAGTTACACATTTTAAAATTCAATTTATGCACTTGCATCTCTCAAGCTGAAGATACCAGATTCTTCGATTACAGACACCGTGTTGCACCTTTCATTCTACTATCTAATGCTATTTGAAATATAGAATCTCAATTCTCCTACTGAGAATAGGAGATAAGAGATTTGAGAAAGAACTCAATTTGGCTACAAATAGCAAACTTTGGGGTCCATTAGGATGGCGGACGGATCGCCGCCGCCATGCAGGCGGTGGCAGACGGATCACCACCGCCATGCAGGTGGTGGCGATCCGTCCGCCATCCTTGCCCGTCCGCCACCTTTCTTCCCCCCCGCCATATTACAATGGCGGGGGGACCGTGGCGGAAGGGAATACCGTCCGCCGCTTTTCCGCCACGTTCACCTTGCGACCGCGGCGGAAAAGGCCTGATATGGTGGCGGTGTTTATCAGACAGGGAGGAATGCCTTTCCGTGGCGGCAATGCCACCACGAAAAGGCATACGGTTCCTGCTTTGGGGGCCCGTTGCGGGCTCCCAGGGTGAATGGGGGGGTGCACATGGTACCCCCCTGCTTTTGCATGCACAATGCGGCAGGCACCGCACGGTGCCTGCTGCTTTGTGCATGCAAATGCACAGCATACATGTTTTACTTTGCGGCGGGTGCGGCTTAAAGCAGCACCCGCCGCACTGTTAAATATACGGGATGTGACCGCCAGGGTGGCGGTCACATCCTGTTTCCAACGGAGGAAACGCCGCTGCCCCTGCGGACAGTACCTCCACCTAGGGGGTGGCGGACGGACCCCTTTGCGTGGTGATGGGGCAGTGACAACATTTTCCAATCAAGTTGAGAACAAGCAACTACTAAAATTGTATTTAATTACAATGAACTATATTTAGTTATGGCTCACCTTTATAGTTTTAGTTGCTTCAATGAAGTTAATGGCATACAAATTATGTTCTTCCATTCCAGTACCAATTGTCAGAATATTCGGGTCAAAGATAATGTCGTTTGGGTTGAAGTTTAATTTTTGCACCAGAAGGTTATAAGCTCTGGTGCACACCTTGATTTTGGTTTCCGTGTCTGTGGCCTGGTGACAAAAAATAAATACATTAAAATAAAATGAAAAAACATTATGCAAAGCTTTCAAATGGGTTTGGAAAATAACTCTTTGCATACTGGCAGCAAAATATTCACAAACAGTCTGCTGTAAAACTCTCGAAATGCATTTATTTATTTAACAGTTTCATATAGCACTTTTGCACACATCACTATATAAAAATATCTAGGCAGTATCTAAGTACTGTTAACACCATTCCACATTTTCATTTCTGAAGCCTTAAGTAATTACTGTATCCACCACAAAGTCACCCAAAAAAAAATTGCTCACAGCTTACAATGACAAATAGACCTACACATTTTATTTCATATAAAAAGTGTGTATCTTTTATTATGGCACATTTGTCCATTTTAGTGTACCAGAGACTGTACCCTTGCAATTCCTCACTCCTGTTCTTCAACCTATTAGAGATGGTGTTGGACTTCTCAATACTAGGTCATGCTTTGCCCACTGTAGGAAGAGGGAGGCTCTAGTTGGCGCAGTTGCAACACTAGCGACAAGCAGGGACTCTCTCTTCCTCGTCAGGGCTGAGGGTTACCTTCCAGACAACCTCTGCTTACCCTCTAGGTAGTGTGGCTTAAGCAGTCGTAGGCTAATCTTTGGGGCACATAGGGTTAAACACTTGCAATATTACACCGTCACAACCAACCCACCACACAGTGAGACCAGACTGTATTCTTTAAAAATATATATCTTTATATAGAATTCAAGCAGGCTTATGAATACAGTTATCAGACTTTCAAGTAGCGGTTCCAAGTTACTTAGTTCAAGTTGCCACAGTTCTTTCGAGCAATAAGAGTTCTTTGAGGGCCTTCTGCCCAGTTCAACAAAGTTCTTGTGGAGCAGGCGGCTCCCAGGGGATCTGTCCCACGTCGCGTTGCCTTCCCGGGGTCGCTGTTCGTTGCGGCTCTCAGCCGAGCAGTTCACGGGGCAGCGGTGTTCTGTGGCGGCAGGGTCCTCTCCTCGTCGTCCGCTCCGACCCTGGAGGCGGCGGTTGCGTGGTGGCGGCAAGTGGCAGTACGGTCCTCAAGTGCAGGACGTACCCAGCCAAGTGCCGGTGCAGCTGTGCGCTCACAGCTGAGCTGTCGGGCAAGGTACCGACCTAGGGGACTCTCACAGGGCGACTGTCCGTCTTTGCAAGTGGATTGGCTGCTCGTTGCGCAGTCAACTCGAGAGCTCGGACCGGACGGGTCCTCCTTCGCTTTGCTCTCGGGCTCCCGGTGCAGTTGCGGTCACGGTGTTCGGGCCAGCGGCGGCTGGTCCTCACTTTGCTTTCGCTGTTGCTCTGGGCCCCGGTCACGGTGGTCAGGTGGATGTCGTTGCCTTGGAGGAGATTCCTCCGTCGGTACTGCCACGAGGAGCAGCACACGCAGTTGCTTTCTTCAGGGTGTAGCGCCCACTGGTCCTGGGGCGCTGGTCAGGGGGCAAGTTCAGTTTCAAGCCCTTGGAGATCTTTTAGCAGAGTTTGGCACAAAGTCTTGTAAAGCAAAAGTCTTTTCGTAGTCTTTCCTTTTTCCTCTCCTTCGGCAGCAAGGCACCAGACACAGGCAAGAGACAGCACTCTTCCTTGTCCTTCCCGGTCCTTCTCGTCGGGCAGAGTTCCTTCTGTAGCCCAAACAGGATCTAATTTTCAAGGAGCAGGGCTCCTTCTTTTATATGGCATTTCTTTTGTTCTCGCAGGCCAGGGGGGCCTTTGCATAGCCACTCTCAGTCCTTGAGTACCCTGGCGGGTGTACTCCGGCTTCTGCTTTCAGTGTGAGGGGCAGGCGCATCAGACGCCCCACAGGAGGTGGAGCCAGCATTGTGCGGACAGGGGCAGCCAGAGTACCTTGTTGATGGGGCTCCGCCCGTCCCGGGCCAGGTGTCGGCTGAATCATCCGACGCTCCCCAGGGGGGTGGAGCCAGCATTGTGGTGGTAGAGCACAGCAAGATCCAGAGTCAAGAGCCACTCCTACCTCCCACTAAGGTGTAATCTGCGCAGTCACCACCTGTCATCCTCCCAGCCCTGTCACTCACACGTCCCAGACAGTCAGATACACATACCAGCAGAGGCGGGCTGAAATGGTTAGGCAAGCAAATGCTAACTTTCTAAAAGTAGCATTTGCAAACCCAGGATACTAAAATAAACTTTACTAAAAGAAATATTTTATCATCCTGAGTTCAGGCATACTAAACACGACGCGCTACCATGCTCCTTGAGCCTGCTGGGATTATAGGGTGTAATAACTCCAGCAGCTCAGTCTGTCCTAATGGAGCAGGTAGCCTTCAATAGTGAAATACGGTTTTGGGTGTAAGTCACTACTAGGACGCCACACACTTCAGGGCTTGTCCTACCTTGCACCTACAACGCACCCTGCCCGCAGGCCTACCATAGGGGTGACTAATATGTAGTCAAGGGAAGGTTCGGGGGCTGGCAAGTGGGTGCACTTGCCCAGCTAGCGTGACGGTACGAGACCGCACGCGGGTTCTGCGGTCGCAGTTCCCGGACACATCTTTACGGCTGCTTCGGTGGGTGGCGCAACCAGCGCTGCAGGCCCACCAGCAGTATTGGCATCTACAAGCCCCGGCACTCCTAGTGCACTTTACTAGGGACTAACAGTAAATCCAATGAACCAATCATGGATACCAATCGCATGTACAATTTACAGTAGGGAGCACTTGCACTGCGGCACGGGTCAGCCGTGGCGCAGTGCCCTGAGTATCGGAAAACCAGCAAAACATCGGAGGCACATCAGCGAAACGTGGAAGGGAGACTCACGCCAAGGTGCCAGGTCTAACATGTGTCCCCTCCAGCTGAAATGTGGGGGGAACTACCCTTCCCCAGGGAGTTCCACATCACTAAGGCGGAAAAATCTGGACAGACCGTCAGCGTTGGCGTGATCGGTGCCAGGGCGGTGTTCCACCGTAAAGTCCATACTCTGTAGAGAAATGGACCACCTCAACAGTTTCGGGTTCTCACCCCTCATTTGCATCAACCATCTGAGGGGCCGGTGGTCCGTCTGAACTCGGAAGTGAGACCCAAACAGGTAGGGTCTTAGCTTCTTCAGCGCCCAGACCACAGCAAATGCTTCACGCTCTATTGCACTCCACCTACTTTCCCGTGGAAGTAACCTCCTACTTATGAAGGCTACGGGTTGGTCAAAGCCCTCCTCAGTCATCTGTGAAAGAACAGCCCCTACACCATGCTCTGAAGCGTCTGTTTGCACTATGAATTCCTTGGAGAAATCAGGGGCCAGGAGCACGGGCGCCGTGCACATGGCAGTCTTCAGGGTGTCAAAAGCCTTCTGACAGGTGTCAGTCCAAATCACATTCCTGGGCTGCTTCTTCGAAGTCAGCTCTGTCAAGGGGGTCACGATGGTGCCATAGCCCTTGACAAACCTCCTGTAATACCCAGTGAGCCCCAGGAAGGCTCTCACTGCAGTCTGGGTCTTGGGGGGTTCCCAAGCCAGGATGGTCTCAATTTTGGGTTGCAAGGGTGCTACCTTGCCACTCCCAACTTGGTGTCCCAAGTACACCACTGAACCCTGCCCAATCTGGCACTTGCTTGCCTTGATTGTGAGGCCTGCTCTGCGCAGAGCCATCAACACTTCCCAGAGGTGTCGCAGGTGTTCTGGCCAGGTGCCACTGAACACCGCGATGTCATCCAGGTAGGCGGCACTGAACTCGTCCAGCCCAGCCAACACCTGGTTGACCAATCTCTGAAAGGTGGCAGGGGCATTCTTCATCCCAAATGGCATAACCCGGAACTGGAAATGCCCATCTGGTGTAGAGAATGCCGACCTCTCCTTTGCCCCATCGGTCAAGGCGATCTGCCAGTACCCAGACGTCAAATCAAACGTACTGAGCCCCTAGCCGATCAATGAGCTCATCAGCTCTGGGGATGGGGTGCGCGTCAGTCTTCGTGACTGAATTGAGTCCTCTGTAGTCCACACAGAACCGGAGTTCGGGTGTGGCTCCCGGCGCAGCAGCCTTCGGAACCAAGACCACGGGGCTGGACCAAGGACTGCTGGAAGACTCAATCACCCCCAGGGCAAGCATCTTGGAGACCTCCTCCTTGATGCAGGCCCGGACCCTGTCAGTTACCCTGTAAGCCTTATGCTTCACAGGTAAGCTGTCTCCGGTGTCCACGTCATGGACGCACCAATCTGTGACACTCGGAACCAGGGAGAACAGATCTGGAAACTGCCCCAGCAACCGGCGGCAGTCTTCCTGTTGTTCGGGGGTCAGGGTGGGTGAGAGGTTAACTCCATCCACTGACCCGTCTTTCTCACAGGCCACTAAGAGGTCAGGGAGAGGCTCCGACTCCTCCTCCATTCCGTCATCAGTTGCCAACAACATGCCCACTTCGGACCTTCGCAAGTGGGGCTTGAGGCGGTTGACATGTAGGACCCGCAAAGGGTTCCTGGGCGTCTTCATGTCCACCAAGTATGTCACGGGGCTCTTGCGCTCCACAACCTCGAATGGGCCTGTCCACTTATCCTGAAGGGCACAGGGCTCCACTGGGGCCAGGACATACACCTCTTGTCCAGGCTGAAGCTCGACCAGAGTGGCATTCTGGTCGTACCACCGCTTCATCTCTTCCTGGCTGGCTTCCAGATTTGCCTCGGCAAGTTGTCTGAAGCGCCTGGTCTGGTTTCTGAAGGCCAGCATGTAGCTATATACATTCTGGGGAGGTTTCCTGGGAGATTGCTCCCAGCCTTCCTTTACCAAACTCAGTGGTCCTCTCACGGGGTGACCGTACAGTAGCTCAAAGGGGCTGAACCCTAGGGACTTCTGGGGTACCTCGCGATATGCAAAGAGTAGGCATGGTAAGAGGACGTCCCACTTACGCCTCATCGGACCTTCTAGGCCCATGATCATGCCTTTCAGGGTTCGGTTGAATCTTTCAACCAACCCGTTACCTTGGGGATGGTAAGGCGTGGTGAACTTATACGTTACGCCACACTCTTGCCAAAGGGACTTCATATACTTGGATATGAAGTTGGTCCCCCTGTCGCTCACCACCTCTAGAGGGAATCCTACTCGTGAGAAAATTCCCATCAGTGCACGTCCCACCACGGGGGCCGTCACTGTCCTCAGAGGGATGGCTTCAGGGTACCGGGTGGCATGGTCCACCAAGACCAGGATGAACCTGTTGCCCATGGCTGTCTTGGGGTCCAGAGGCCCAACAATGTCAATACCCACTCGCTGGAATGGCGTACCGACCACAGGGAAGGGTTGGAGGGGAGCCTTGTTCTTCCCTCCGGTCTTCCCACTTGCCTGGCAAGTCGGACAGGTTCTGCAATGAGCGTCTGAACTCTTATGCATTTGGGGCCAGTAAAAGTGGGTGACAAGCCTGTCATAGGTCTTGTCCATCCCCAAATGTCCTGCTAAAGGCACATCATGAGCCAGACCCAGTAGGAAGGCTCTGAACTTCTGGGGTACCACCAGCACACGGGCTGACCCAGGTTCAGCAGCCTTAGGCTCTGAATACAGGAGGTCGTTCTCCCAGTACACGTAATGTGTTTTGGCCTGAACACCATTGGCCTGGTCTGCAGCCTGCTGCCGCATACCCACGAGAGAGGGGCATTCTTTCTGCTCCTTGCAGAATTCCTCCCTGGAGGGTCCTCCTTCTTGCTGCCAATGGGTCAGCTCAGGCAGGTCCCCCAGTTCGGCGATCTGTTCCCCTGTAGGCTCCAGGGCATCCCCCTCAAGGTCTGCTTCCTCCTGGACCGTGGGAACCTCAGGGGCCGGTTTCCCGCGCCCCCTGCGCCCTCTCCCTAAGGCCGGTTCCTGGGCCTCTCCTTCAGGCCCCAGGACCTCTTGATCACCCCTACTGGCTGTCATTGACCGGGTGGTCACGCACGCCCAGTCAGGCAGACCCACCATCCGCAGGTGAGTCGTTTTCTCCACCTTTTCCCAAGGGGAGTGCTCCAAGTCATTCCCTAGCAAACAGTCAACAGGCATGGTTTTTCTTACACAGACCTGCAGAGTACCAGAGACCCCCCCCCACTCGAAGGGAACTTGAGCCATCGGACACTGACTCTCAGAATTATCAGCGTTGATAACCCTACAGTAGGCATGGGGTACAACCTGCTCTTGAGACACCAGGTGCTGCCTCACTGCAGTCACACTGGCTCCTGTGTCTCGAAGAGCCTCAGCTTCCTTGCCATTGATGATCACCATCTGCCCATATTTCTTAGTGTTAGAGGGCAGGTAGTTCGTAGGGATCATCTCACTGTCTCCTAGCGAGACTAGGGTCATCTGAACGGGATCTCCACCCCCCGGGACCATCACTTCTTCTCCTAAGTGAACACTAGTCACTTGACGGGGCGGAGCACCAGTGGGTGTGGGTTTTCCAAACAGGCGACACTTGGGGTCACTGGATATGTGCCCAGGCTCGCCACATTTGTAACAATTGAAGGGCCCCTTTGGAACAGGTTTACCTGTCGGGGCCCCATTCTGCTTTGGGGGTGGGGGAGGCTGAGAACCTTGCTGCTGGTTCCCCTGGGAACTACTTTGGGGGCCTTTTTGGAACCCTTTCTGTTTTCCCCCCTTGTCCCCCCCACTCTTCTGCTGGGGACCCTGCCCACTCTTGGCGGAGTCTCCCACGGGACCCTTGTGGACCCTGGTGCTGAGCCAGCGGTCCGCCTCCTCAGCAAGCTTCCTCGGGTTGGACAGCTTGCTATCGATCAGGTGTTGGCGTAACTCAGGAAAACAGTGATCAGACAAGTGCTCCCATGCAATTAAATCAAAGAGACCTTGAAAATCATTCACTTTGCTACCCTTCACCCAACCATCCAGTGCTCTGCAAAAATAAGTCACATACTCCACATACGTATTCCCAGGCCGCTTAGTACATCCCCTAAACTTCTGTCTATACATTTCAGGGGTAAGCCCGTACCTGCGCATTAAAGCTTCTTTCATGTGGGAATAGGATCTCTGTTTCTCAACGGGCAAATCTAGCAAGGTATCTCGCCCTTCGCTAAGGAACCTTCCCCACAACCCCGCTCCCCAATCCTTGTCAGGGACCCGGTGGGAGGACATGGCTACCTCGTATGCCCTAAACCACTGTCCTATGTCATCCCCCTTAAAGAACTCCTTAACTACGTCCTTCGGGATGTGCACTCTTGACTCTACCTGCACTGGCGATGTGCTGCCACCAGAGGGAGGACGATCCAAGTCTCTCTCCTTGAGACTTATCTCCCTCATTTTCACTTCATAATCCATTTGGTGCTTTCGCTCTTCCAGCGCCATTCTTTTTGTTTCAAGCTCCAGTTGGATTTTCAATTCTGCCAGCTTTCTTTCGTGATTCCTTGTTTCCTTCCTGTCTGCCAGCTCCTCTGGCGACAGGCCTTTACCAAAGCTGTGCACGCTGTCTTGCCTTTCGAGATCCACCAGATCCATAGGTGCATTCTGCTCTTCAGTCGCATCTTGCTCCGCGAGGGCATCTTGATCCTCCGGGGCCTTTCTGGACTCTATCCAGGCTTTCAGGACCTTGTAGAATTCTGGCTTATTCTTGCAACCAGCGTGCGGAACTTTGAGTTTCTTACAGAAAAACTTCAGCTCCGTCTTTGAGTATTTGTCCAGCTTTGCGGCGTCCCACTCCACCTCCAACACCTCAGAGGTCGTGGACTCCGCTCCATCCAGGCTCTTCGTGCCCGGCATGGTTCTCACACTCGGAATCTTCTTTCAGCAAAAAGCAAAGTCTGTGGCTAAGTAACTGGACTGAAATCACTGTGCAATGGTCGGAAGCTAAGGTATAGATACCGCAAGTGTAAATTCGAAAAATCCCACCGCTGCCACCAATGTAGGAAGGGGGAGGCTCTAGTTGGCGCAGTTGCAACACTAGCGACAAGCAGGGACTCTCTCTTCCTCGTCAGGGCTGAGGGTTACCTTCCAGACAACCTCTGCTTACCCTCTAGGTAGTGTGGCTTAAGCAGTCGTAGGCTAATCTTTGGGGCACATAGGGTTAAACACTTGCAATATTACACCGTCACAACCAACCCACCACACAGTGAGACCAGACTGTATTCTTTAAAAATATATATCTTTATATAGAATTCAAGCAGGCTTATGAATACAGTTATCAGACTTTCAAGTAGCGGTTCCAAGTTACTTAGTTCAAGTTGCCACAGTTCTTTCGAGCAATAAGAGTTCTTTGAGGGCCTTCTGCCCAGTTCAACAAAGTTCTTGTGGAGCAGGCGGCTCCCAGGGGATCTGTCCCACGTCGCGTTGCCTTCCCGGGGTCGCTGTTCGTTGCGGCTCTCAGCCGAGCAGTCCACGGGTCATCCGGGGCAGCGGTGTTCTGTGGCGGCAGGGTCCTCTCCTCGTCGTCCGCTCCGACCCTGGAGGCGGCGGTTGCGTGGTGGCGGCAAGTGGCAGTACGGTCCTCAAGTGCAGGACGTACCCAGCCAAGTGCCGGTGCAGCTGTGCGCTCACAGCTGAGCTGTCGGGCAAGGTACCGACCTAGGGGACTCTCACAGGGCGACTGTCCGTCTTTGCAAGTGGATTGGCTGCTCGTTGCGCAGTCAACTCGAGAGCTCGGACCGGACGGGTCCTCCTTCGCTTTGCTCTCGGGCTCCCGGTGCAGTTGCGGTCACGGTGTTCGGGCCAGCGGCGGCTGGTCCTCACTTTGCTTTCGCTGTTGCTCTGGGCCCCGGTCACGGTGGTCAGGTGGATGTCGTTGCCTTGGAGGAGATTCCTCCGTCGGTACTGCCACGAGGAGCAGCACACGCAGTTGCTTTCTTCAGGGTGTAGCGCCCACTGGTCCTGGGGCGCTGGTCAGGGGGCAAGTTCAGTTTCAAGCCCTTGGAGATCTTTTAGCAGAGTTTGGCACAAAGTCTTGTAAAGCAAAAGTCTTTTCGTAGTCTTTCCTTTTTCCTCTCCTTCGGCAGCAAGGCACCAGACACAGGCAAGAGACAGCACTCTTCCTTGTCCTTCCCGGTCCTTCTCGTCGGGCAGAGTTCCTTCTGTAGCCCAAACAGGATCTAATTTTCAAGGAGCAGGGCTCCTTCTTTTATATGGCATTTCTTTTGTTCTCGCAGGCCAGGGGGGCCTTTGCATAGCCACTCTCAGTCCTTGAGTACCCTGGCGGGTGTACTCCGGCTTCTGCTTTCAGTGTGAGGGGCAGGCGCATCAGACGCCCCACAGGAGGTGGAGCCAGCATTGTGCGGACAGGGGCAGCCAGAGTACCTTGTTGATGGGGCTCCGCCCGTCCTGGGCCAGGTGTCGGCTGAATCATCCGACGCTCCCCAGGAGGGTGGAGCCAGCATTGTGGTGGTAGAGCACAGCAAGATCCAGAGTCAAGAGCCACTCCTACCTCCCACTAAGGTGTAATCTGCGCAGTCACCACCTGTCATCCTCCCAGCCCTGTCACTCACACGTCCCAGACAGTCAGATACACATACCAGCAGAGGCGGGCTGAAATGGTTAGGCAAGCAAATGCTAACTTTCTAAAAGTAGCATTTGCAAACCCAGGATACTAAAATAAACTTTACTAAAAGAAATATTTTATCATCCTGAGTTCAGGCATACTAAACACGACGCGCTACCATGCTCCTTGAGCCTGCTGGGATTATAGGGTGTAATAACTCCAGCAGCTCAGTCTGTCCTAATGGAGCAGGTAGCCTTCAATAGTGAAATACGGTTTTGGGTGTAAGTCACTACTAGGACGGCCACACACTTCAGGGCTTGTCCTACCTTGCACCTACAACGCACCCTGCCCGCAGGCCTACCATAGGGGTGACTAATATGTAGTCAAGGGAAGGTTCGGGGGCTGGCAAGTGGGTGCACTTGCCCAGCTAGCGTGACGGTACGAGACCGCACGCGGGTTCTGCGGTCGCAGTTCCCGGACACATCTTTACGGCTGCTTCGGTGGGTGGCGCAACCAGCGCTGCAGGCCCACCAGCAGTATTGGCATCTACAAGCCCCGGCACTCCTAGTGCACTTTACTAGGGACTAACAGTAAATCCAATGAACCAATCATGGATACCAATCGCATGTACAATTTACAGTAGGGAGCACTTGCACTGCGGCACGGGTCAGCCGTGGCGCAGTGCCCTGAGTATCGGAAAACCAGCAAAACATCGGAGGCACATCAGCGAAACGTGGAAGGGAGACTCACGCCAAGTTGCCAGGTCTAACACCCACTGCTTTAAAACCACTGACTTCTGTCACTTTGGCTATACAATAAAACACTTACTAACTGCGGGCTCCAAGAGGCAAATTGAAAGATCTTCCAACCAAGAACCTTGAAATAATAGCTGTGTATCCACACCGAAAAAGTACAACATTCTTAAACATTAAAAATACATTTTAAATGCAGAAGAAACAAACTTGCATGGTTGTAAATAATCAGCTATTGAATAAACTGCAACTCAATTTAGTTACTGTGGTCCTCCAGTAATAGATTATTTTGACACATTAACGAATTGAACCAATATCTAGATTCATACTGATGACTTGTAGATTTGCAGATGTTTTAGACTATCTATGTCAACAATAGTCAGTTGTCTTATGCCAAACTGGATTGTCTACCATTTCCCCCAAATTTCAGACCTTAAATATTTGTTTTATTAGTTCTACGCAGTTTGTAAAATTGTTTTTTATATTACAACGAAAGATGTTATATTGTAAAAAAATTGTATAAACATTTTGGATTCAGAAAATACAATAAGCAGTCAACTGCAAAGTCAACTGTTGGATAGCTAGCTATATGTAATGCTATACTTCAATACACACCAACTGAATAAAGAAAGTGTTTATTGCAGTCCACTCCCATAAGTGTTGTCTGAAAGTCAGAAAATGTCTATTTAGAGGCCAATGGCAAGCTATGTAATCAATGTACTCTTTAAAACATGAGCACCAACTGGGTCTACTTTGAAAAATAACAACAGTAAATCGTGATTATGTGTAGAGCTAGAACTGCAGACTCACATCAGAGCCGATTTTTAACTAAAGAACAACCTTGCGTTGAAGTTGACAAGCGCTTACATTATAAACTGTCATAGTTGCAAATTACCTGCTCACCACGTAGTCGAATTTGGACGTTGCCTCTGCCTTATTTGAAACCTTTCCTTGTCCTAATCTCTAATAATAAGTTTAAGAGACAATGTTCCCAACTGTTTACGGTCAAAACGTAGAAGCAAGCTTATTAAACTATTTTACAGAACGCAGGCATGCCGCCTCACACCCACTTTAGAGCGCTTGCTTCTTACCGGTTCGCAAAAGCACGTTCTTTGCTCCAAATTTTACTTAATTACTACAATCCCTGCTTAGTCCCTTACAAATGTGCCTTGGAATAATGGAACTTATTGGACTATGATACACAACTGTGTTTGACCTTTGTCATATGTACCCATGCTAACAAGTCATACACTAAATTAAACATTAATTCCAAAGAGTGCCTCCAAGATACGATTGTCAGTTTGTAAGTCATAGCATTTGTCAATTTCTCACCCTTGGTGCTCTGATTAATGTGAAATTTGACGATTTTACAGTATTTAAAGGTTTTAGTTTGTGCAAATGATGCTGTGATGCTGAAGATGGACAGTATATTTCATCTGTAGAAAGCAGTTTGTTGCCTTGTTTCACACTTTTTAGGAAAATATGTAATCCCGTTTTAGTGACTTCAAGAATTCTAAGCTGCTTTACCGTGGTCTGTTTCCATGTTCAAGGAATGTCATATCTTTCTGGCATTTCTTTGTCTTTCAGTGTGCTATATGGATTGCAATAGGAAACCTAACACATTCCATCCCAAACTTGTCAAATGGCCAATAAACGTGCTCATCATATAATCGTCAAACACAATTTGTATATCATTAGCTAAGAAATGTTGAAAATGTGCTTTCCAGGGTTTGTCTGACAGACAGCTATCTATTCACAGGAAAAGGTAACTCACCTGCCCCACTTCATCAAAAGCCATAATGACTACAGCAGCTCCGTATCGTCTGATCCTTCTTGCTTTCTCCAAGAAGTCTTCTTCGCCTTCCTTCATGCTTATGCTGTTTACAATGCACTTCCCTTGGCAACACTTCAAGCCTGCCTCTATTACAGCAAAATTGGAGGAGTCAATGCACAGAGGCACCTGCAATCATAAAAAAGGCTTGTCATGTCTCTATGTACATATTTAGGTCAGACCCATTCCACATTTTTCGAACCAAACAAAATGGCAGGCACAAAATGGTGTGTTATAGGAAGAAAAAGTCACTAACCTATAACAGTGCCTTTTACAAGTTTACTACATCTTCTTTAACCCATTATGCCTATTGTAATACCTCCTGCTACCAGGGAGTTTTGGGAGTACAATATCAACAACACATTTATCCTTCCAGCATCACCAGCACCAGAAAAATAGTGCAGTCTATGAGGTCCAAAAGTCTCTGAACAATCCAACTTCTTTTTAGACCATAGCTGCATGGAATAAAACTTCTTAGAAAAAGAACCTCGACATCTGCATACATTTGCAGGAGTTATGGGATTGACGGATCTTTGGAGGTGCCACAACCCCACCCTGAGACACTTCAAGCACATCTCCATAGACATGGCAGCGGATCCCATTTTGACTATTTTCACACACACAGTATCAAGGGGACTTTTTCAGGGGTGTGGCATAAGGCACACAGAATACCGGATCATTCGCCAGTAGATGTTCAGCTGTGTGGACCAAGGCGAGAATGGTCTCACCCACCGAGGCGAGACCACTTTCTATTTAGAAACCAGGAATTTAGTGACATGTTTGAGCAGCGTACCAATCAGTACTTTGCTGAGAATGTGGATTCGGTACGTTCGGATTGTATCCTCTGGGAGACGTATAAGGTGGTGGCCAGTGACTTTGTGCAGGCGACATGTGGCGCCAAGCGCAAAGAAAAACGCCCTCTGTGTGAAGCTTTGGAGCGTGAGATATTGGCTCTTGAGCTGGTAATGGGCTCCAAACCAGGAGGGGGGACCGGGGGCAAACACTTACTCAAGCTCAAGCAAAAAGAGCTTAAAGATATAGAGGAAAATGCTGCTCATACACATGCGCTAGCCACACAGAAAAAGATCTACGACCTGGGAGAAAAGGCTAACAAACAAATCCCCTGGCTTGAAAAGAATGGCAGGAGTCGTAACTGGGTCTCCGCAATCAGAACTGAGCACGGCTTAAAGGGTGGTACGGGCACAGAATTAGCGGATGTCTTCGCTATTATGTAAATGTAAATGTATTTGAGCTTATATATGTATTTGAGCTTATATAGCGCACAGCTACCCACAGTGGGTTTCCCGGCGCTTGCTTAGGGAACCCGTCCTGGTATTCCCCTGTGAGATAACCCCGGCAGGGTATCCACAAGGTGAAAGCCAGGCATCCCGCCGCGAGGGGCCGTTGTGGAGATTAAGCTAGCTATTGCCCAGAGTCGCAGAGTGTGAACCCGTGAGTCGAGAAGGCACCGGAGCGAGATAAGAGAACATATATCAATCACAGACCATGCGGGGGGAGGCAGAGTCCTATGAGTTACTCAAAGACATGGCTTTGCAGACGCCTGAGAACGAGGACAGAGTGGCGCTGAAATCGGACTTTACTGTAGTGGAAGTAGACAATCACAACGTGACTTGCCGTGCGGGAAAGCGGCAGGCCCAAATGGACTCCCCACTGAAATGTACAAGTGCGTAGCAAGTAAGTTAGCGCCGCATATGCTTAATATGTTTCCTGGTGCAAGGGATGAAGGGCTACTCCCAGAGGATCTGAGGATGGTGACCATTGTAATCATCCTGAAAAAGGGTAAACCTCATGACCTCTGTAGCTCCTACAGACCTGTCTCCCTTTTAAACTTTGAAACGAAAGTACTGGCCAAGGTTATTGCAACTCGATTGAGCTCGGTTATCCAATCCCTCATTCACCCAGACCAATCTGGGTTTATTCCACATAGTATACCAGGCTTAACTTACGACGTCTTTACAGCATTATGCAGATGACACAAAGCAACCGGGATGTGCCTGCCGCCCTCTTCTCCCTCGATGCCAAGATGGCATTTGACAGCATCGAATGAACGTACTTGTTCGCTGTCCTAGAATAAATCAGGATGGTCCAAAGCTGCAACAAAGGATACGCCTCTTATACACCATCCCAATGGCGCGAGTTTGCGTCAATGGGAATATATCCAGAGCCTTTAGGCTGCATCAGGGCACCAGGCAGGGCTGCCCGCTGTCACCCATGGTGTTCGCGTTAGCATTGGAACAGTTAGCAGTATGGATACGGAGGGATCCATTGGTCAGAGGAATCGATTTCAGGGGAGGGTTGGAACAGAGCATATCGCTATACGCTGACAATATCCTACTGTATGCCCACAGACCACACTCGGAGAATGAGTTCATGCGCTTAAATATACAGGCACAACTAGATCATCTTCTGGATGATACTACTCATTGTAGAAGACTACCTGTTTCCCTGGCAGGCAGAGGGGTTCCCTTCAAAATGATGGCCCTCCTCCCTCGGCTGCTGTATGTGGTTCAAAAATCACCATTTCGGATACCGGAGACATTCTTCCGCTCTGTTGAATCCGAACAGCGTATGTTACTAAGGGGGGGGGTAAGTGGCACTCCCAGAATTGCGCTTAAGAAACTCCCGCGAGGAATATATGATGGAGGCTTGGCCGCTCCTAACATTAGACAATATCACTGGGCTTCCCAACTCATTAACATTAATGGTTGGGCCTTCTTCCCTCTGGGGGAACCGGCGTACAGTGTCGACCGGCTAGCAATGACCAATGGTAACTGAAAGCCTGGAAAAAAGATTTGGATTGATGTCAGGGTGCGGAACGGGTGATAAACCAGAGTCGGGGCTGCCCATGTAAAGGTGAAAAGATATGGAGGCATGGGTGCAATATAGAAGCCAGTGGGCAATGCCACAGGGGGTGTGCTAGCTATCGCCAAGGGGTGAGAAGGTACTATATCCATAGATTGTACGGATAATACCAGCTAATAAGTGTCAAAGATTTTCGCCATGTTCTGGGAGGCCTAAAGCAATGTTTATCCTGTATTGCTAACATGTAATTGATGATGGTCTGAAGTATGTTTTTATGTTCAATAAATAGAATTAAAAAAAAAATGTTTACAAAAAAACTATTGTATGTGAATCCATTGAAGGGTTCAAAGTCAGAGATCAGTTTTTAAAGGACAACACATTTTGTCTGTATCATTGATTCTGATATAGATCCCATTGAATATAATACTTAATAGTTTAATCAATCATATCATGTGTAAAGCGCACTACTCACCCGTGAGGGTCTCAAGGCGGTGGGGTGGGGAATGCTGCTACTGCTCGAAAAGCCAGGTCTTGAGGAGTTTTTAGAAGGTCAGCAGGTCTTGGGTCTGCCGTAGGTGGATGGGGATGGTGATCCAGGTCTTTGCGACGAGGTGGGAGAACGATCTGCCGCCGGAGGTCGCTCTTCGGAAGCGAGGGACTGTGGCGAGAGCGAGGTCAGCGGAGCTGGCGGGTGGGGGTGTAGAGGCTGAGCCGTCTGTTGAGGTACGTTGGTCCAGTATTGTGGAGTGCCTTGTGTGCGTGGGTGAGGAGCTTGAAGGTTATCCTCTTGTTGACCGGGAGCCAGTGCAGGTCTCTCAGGTGGGGTGTGATGTGGCTGCAGCGAGGGATGTCGAGGATCAGGCATGCAGAGGCGTTCTGAATGCATTGGAGCCGTCTCAGTAGTTTGGCCAAGGCTCCTGCGTAGAGGGCATTTCCGTAGTCCAACCTGCTGCTGACGAGGGCCTGGATGACTGTTCTTCTCGTTTCAGTGGGGATCCACTTGTAGATCCAGCGGAGCATGCGGAGGGTGTTGACGCAGGAGGAGGAGATGGCGTTGACCTGTTTAGTCATGGAGAGGGTGGAGACGAGGAGGACCCCTAGGTTGCGTGCGTGGTCGGCTGTTCCTTATCCATTCAGTGACGGCCTTCATTCCTTCGTGAAGGTTGGTTTTGGCGGTTTGAGGGAGAGGATCAGCTGGGTGTCATCTGCGTAGGAGATGATGTTGAGGTTGTGCCGACGGGCGACGTGGGAGAGCGGTGCCATGTAGATGTTAAACAGAGTTGGGCTGAGGAATGAGCCCTGGGGTACGCCGCAGATTATCTCGGTGGCTTCGGAGTGGAAGAGGGTAAGGCAGACGCTCTATGTTCTGCCGGAGAGGAAGGAGGTGGTCCAGGCTGGGGTTGCTGCGGAACCCGGACTGGGAAGGGTCCAGGGTGTTGTTCTCCTCGAGATAGCGGGTCAGTTGTGTAGGAGAGTAGGGTCTGCAATCCTATGATCACCCAGATTTTTTGCTTTTGTTTCACTGGTTTATGACTTTCTCTGGCTGTGGGCCTGCTAATCAGACCCACAGCCTGGCTGTTCTCTTTCTAAATTACGATATGTACCCTAGGTGCATTTACCAATTGGTACTGGGCCACCTTATCAGACCCTGTAACTCAGGGCATAGGTGTACCCAGGGCCGCCAGGGGCTGCAGCATGTATTATGCCACCCCTGGCTGGCCTCCTAAATTTGACACAACTGGCTGCATGACAGCTGGGGCGAAGTCGTGTAATCACACTTTGCTTTAGATATAGTAGCCCTATATCTAACCATACAATGGACACTCGAGTTCCTATCAGTCACTCCTATGGCAGGCCTTGACAATCCTGAAGGCAGAGTGCATGGGCTCGTGTGAACTAGGCTCTGGCCCGAGCCGAGCCCGGTTGCAGCTTGCGGAATCAAGACCCAATGGCTGTTCCATGATAACGCGTACCACATCGGTAACTTCGGTGTCGCGTTATCAAGACATGTCGAGTAAGGTGTCATACGAATCGGGATGCTGCCCTCTCCCCAACTCTGGCGACGAGGTTAGCATTCCGCCCTTCTAGAGGGACACGACATGTACGTAACTGTGAACCCCGGTTAAAGTTAACTAAAGCCTCAGCTCCACAAAATGGATGCTGCCACCACAGACACGAGTCTGACCTCCTGCTGCTGGGAGTCCTTCCAGCGAGGAGAGCTTGGACAAAGGGTTTCCTGTCGAGGGCGGTGTTCGCACCGTCCCAGACAGGGTTTGTGTATTCTGGGTAGGTAGGGCTTTTGCGAGAAGGTGACTGCGGAGTGGCACCCCGGTGCTCACTACGCATCTGCCGGTCAGAACCAGTTCCAGGGGCACCAGCCCTGGCCTGGGGAAAGTCCGGCAGGGGAGAGGGGTGTAACTACCTCCCTTCCTGGTCCCACCCTTAGGGCAGGACCTAGTCATGTACCCACCCCTTTCTTTAGAATAAAGGCCGGAGCGGGGACCCTTCCAAATTAGATCATCTTTGAATCAAGAACTACTTTCTACGAAAGGACACTCAAGACTCTTCTCAAGATTTCTCCCTTGTGACTAAGGAGTAGTCACCCTGCATCAGCGGGCACCATCTAAGAACTCTGCGGTTTGCTGCAAGTCCTTCCTCAAGGATCCGACGGCCCAGCTCGACGAGAACCGGCTTCCCTGGCACCTCTGACCTCTACCCACGTCATCAGCTCAGCTGTGATCTGTGGGTGCGACGAGACCTCGAGGGACCGACCATCATCAGAACCTGCACGCTCTTAACCAGCACGACCATCGAAGCGATTCCCTGGTGAGTGCTCTGGGGTCCGAGAAGCCCCGACCCTGAGCCGCCCCAGCACCGAAGTGCAGTCTCCCAGCATCTCCACGATCTGCGTGGGGCCCTTCTGCTCGCTGCTCAGCACGTTGTCTGGTCACTAGCCGCTGGCTTGTGCCCTTCTGTGACGACATCCGACAATCAACACTGCTGGTCTGGTTGCTCCAGACTGGCCCTTGCTTCCATCATTGCGAGAAGCACCCCGGACCCTCCTGGTCCACTCAAGACGCCATCTTAGGCCCACCACGTGGCCCTGAGATCTGCCAAGGCTTGTTGCCCCATCCTGGGCCCAGCGACGCCGACAGCATCATCCTTCGTGGGACAGCTCGCACCTCCACCGTGGTCGCCGACAACGCCTCCTGGTCCGTGAGACTGCAGAGCCTAGCGTCGCCCACTCACCTGGTCGAGGTGACGGCCAACCGGTGCCATCCTGGTACCCTCTGACTACTGGCTAGTAGTACGAACTTGGTCCCCTCTGCTTTCAGGTATCAACAATCTCTGATCCAGGCTTGGATCTCTACGAACTATTCATCACTGGTCGCCGGCCAGCAACTTCTTTTCTTCCGGCTCCTGGCTCGTCAGCGAAGACCCCGACGCCTGTAAGACTTGTGCAGCCGCAGCCCTTGTGGCTAGGTAACTCGGCATTTCGGTGCCTGCATAGCCTCTTTACTCTAGGGTCCCGAGTCCCTCGCTTCCGACTTGCCTTATCGGGTCCGCCCGAGATCTTAAACTTTCCGTGTCCTCGGACACTTGTTTTAATTGTGCACTTGAAGTATTTTCCTAAGAGATTTGGTTTGTGCTTAGTACCCTGTCCTCATAAAGAGTCCAGGGCTGTTGTGAATCTTAATAAATATCCTGTTTATTTTCATAACACTTGTGTGGTGTCCTTTCACTGGGTGTTCAAGGGGTACATGTGTGGTAAACAGCTGGCTTAACGCGCCCTCTCAAGTCTTTAGCCTTAGACTGCTCGTATCCACGCTACTAGGATAGCTGGTCTATAGGTTGACTTACAACCAAACACCATAAGGGTCGTTGGAACGATACATAGCGGTCGCTAGAATAGCGAACGTTGCATATCGGGCCAACTTCTCACAAGTTGTTCGTTGACGGTCTTCTCGATTACCTTTGCCGGGAACGGGAGCAGGGAGATGGGCCGGAAGTTCTTGAGGTCCATGGGGTCCGCCTTGGGTTTCTTGAGTAAAGGCGTTGATCTCGGTGTGATTCCGGAGATGGGGTGCGAAGGATGTGCTGGCTTTGTTGAAGATGTGGTGTAGGCATCGGTCTGACGGTGATCCGGACTGGATGGTGTTTATGATCTTGATGGCGTCGTCGTCGTTGATGTTGGTCCAGGAGAGCAGGTGGTTGGTGCGGTTGGTGGTCGTCGGGGCGGAGGTCTCAGTGGTTGTCGGGCAGTCGTGGGGTTGAAGCGGTCGTGGATGTCTGCGATCTTGCGGTGGAAGAAGGTGGCCAGCGAGTTGCACAGGTCTTGCGAGGGTGGGACGTCGTTGGTGTTGGAGCTCGGAATTGGAGAGTTCCTTCACAATGTTGAAGAGCTCTTTGCTGTTGTACAAGTTGTCTAGGCGGTCTTTGAAGAAGGCCCTTTTGGGGGATTTGATGAGGTGATGGTGTCTGCTGGTGGTGCTCTTGTGGGCTGCATGGCTGTCCGGTGTTCTTTCACGGAGCCAGATCTTCTTCAGCTTTCGGCAGGTTTGCTTGGAGGCCCGGAGCTCTTCAGTGAACCAGTTGGCTTTCTTGTTGGTGTGACTGTTGGGGAGGGTTTCTTGATTGGGGCAAGGGTGTTGGCGCAGTCGTTGATCCACTGTCTGAGGTTGCAGGTGGCGGTGTCGGTGCGTGGCTCTGGGCGAGGGTGGTGGTTAGCTGATCTTCGGTGACTTTGCTCCAGCAGCCGCGAGGCATCTGTTGGGTGCGGTGGTGTGTGGTGGGTTTCTTGAAGGTGATGTGGATGCAGCGATGTCAAAAAACACAAAAGGGAGGTAGAGCGAAGGGTTGGATTCTTGCTCCACAATGATACTTAAATAAACACAAAGAATCCAACACAGAGGGAGGGAAGGGGGAGGAGTGATCAACAAATGTTGAAGCACTCAGTGTTCTGTAAAATACCCCTCACACACCAAAAGGCCCCTTGGTGTCATGCTTCATCATCGGGGTCTTCGCACCCCTCTATCGGGATGCGGCGTGCTGCGACCTACGACTACGCGGGAGCACTTATAGAAATGACTATGTGTGGTGTGAGGTGTGTGGGGTATGTTGTTATAAGTGAGTGGTGGGATGTGGTGAAAGAAAGGAACAGGACCTCTGGTGTGCGGTGATGCAGCGATGGTCAGTCCAGTGGAATTCGGTGGTGTGGCTGAAGGAGACGTGGGGGCTTGCGGAGAAGATGGGGTCTAGCATGAGACCGGCGGAGTGGGTGGGTGTTGTGACGAGTTGTCTGAGTCCGAGGTTGGCTAGGTTGTTGATCAGGGTGGTGGAGTTGGTGTTGTTGTTGTACTCGAGGTGGAAGTTCAGGTCACCGAGGAGGATGTAGTCCGTGGAGGCGAGGGCTTGTGTGCTGACGAAGTCGGCGATGGAGTCGCTGAACTGTGGTCAGGGTCTGGGGATCTGTAGATGAGGGTTCCTCTGAGGGTGGTATTGGGGTCGGTGTGGATCTGGAAGAGCAGGCGTGCTGAGGGTGTTGTCGGTGTTGGTCGAGACTCAAAGGGTTCCTGTGGTCGATGGCGTTTCCTCCTCCTGCTCCGTTGCTGCGGGTGATTTTGTAGCCTTCCGGGACGGCTATGGCTATGTCAGGTGCCGAGGCGGGGTTAAGCCAGGTCGCGATGTCTGGGGAGGTTGAGTCAAGTAGGTCCCAGAGTTCAACGGTGTGTTTGTGGGAGTTGAGAAGGATGCATCTGAGGTGGTTGCATTCTTTCCTGGTCGGCAGCATGGTGGGGCGGATGCTTGTGAAGCTGCAGTTCCGGAAGGTGAATGAAAGCTCCATGGGTGTGCTTCGGGGCAGACATGCAGCAGGTGTGTGACCGTCCGGTGTTAAGGGCGTGGAGGGTTCTGGCATCGTTGCAGTGTCGGGCGTCGTGGCGTTCACGGGGTTCAGGGGTTGTGGCGCTGGGTGGAGTCCAGGCGCAGATGGGCGCAGACTGGCTTGCCTTAGGCGCGCTTTCAGCACACCACCGGCGTGCCCGCTGCCAAGCCTCGATATGAGGGGATGTGGGAGGGAGGCGCAGCTAGGAGACGGGAAGGGGGAGGCAAATGGGATTGCATGGGGGCGGGCCGCAGGAATGCAACGGGGAGAAAAATAGGCGGGCCGTGGGAGAACCGAGCACAGGAAGGAAAAACAAATTTAGGCAACAAAACAAGTACAGGAACAGAGGAATAAAAACAAGTCTGGGCAAGAAAGCAAGTACAGGCACAGAGGAATAAAAACAAGTCTGGGCAAAGCAAACCCAAACAGGAAATACAGACCAATTATTCTGATTATCTGCACCAGAAACTGTGGCTCTGCTATAATGCATAAGGGAATGAAGCTTAGAAAACCTTGACTATTGTGTACGAGTGTACTATTGTGACTATTGTGTACGAGTCTTGCGATTGTCTGGATGGATTTATAAAGGGCATCTTACAAATATTTTGGGGAAGACACTATCCATTAATGTAGGGCTCTAGATCCAAAGGATTAATTGATTTAATTTGTCTTAACCAAATATTTACATAGTGCTCTTTTGGTGTTAAGAGTTGTGTGATCGGTCAGCATGGAGGCACTGGTGGAGCAGACAGATATGTCAGATATGTCAGTAACAGATGTCTGTGACTAAAGGCACAATGCACACCTCTTTTTAGCAGTGGCGGTACAGAGCTACGGATTGTAGGACTTGACCAGCATCAGTGGTCAGAATCAATGCCATGTGGTGTGCACTGTACCACTGCAATTTAACAACCTATGTTGCACGCTGCGGTGGCTCCAAACTACACTATGGTTACGGTAAGTGTGATTATACTTTACTGACCTTTGCATGGTCATTGGAAGCTGCTGACCTAGGATAGATGCAGTCATAGCATAGCAAGGCTACTGGTAGATACGTAATATACTGTGGTCATAGGGGAGCCTTCAAGGCTACAGAAGATAGTGTGCCACATTAACGTGCATTCTCTCACATAATCTTTTTCTTAATATAACAAGGGAACCCAAACAGTTGGCTGAGGACCGTGGGGAATTATGCTTTAGAAGACAAGGGTCCTTAGCTTATCAAAATTTAAAAACGAGAATGAAATACAGGCCATGATAGGAAGCTATATTTGTCCTCTGTACAGCCGGACAGGGTATTTATTAAACACAATGAATACACACTTGTATAAATGGTTTTAGGCACAGTCCTGTACCTTTCTTATGAAGGACACACGACACGTAAGGGAGAATGAGAAGAAAAATTAGAAAATTGACACGCAAAAAAAAGCAGTGCTGGCCACTTTTGATTCTTAAATTAAAATGTATGCCTTACAGCACTAGACACAACGAAAGTAAAACACAATGGTTAGGTTGTGAAAGCACTATATCAGTCGACGTTTCGATCCTTATGCTCTAATTATACAGGATCATCATCAGGACTAAAATTGACAACATTTGCCTGCCTGAAATTGTGATACAACCGCCTTGGTACGATGTCCAAAGTTAGGCAGTGTGGAACTGCGGGGTCCGATCAGATTTCAATCGGGTTTCAGGGCCTTGTTAATATGGGTACTGCTTTACAGTTGGAGTTCTGGTAATCAGGGGAGCGGTGACCCGCGCGTTGAAACCATTAGCAGTTGATGGTGATGGAATAATGCTTTTCCTTGTTACTATGAGTACTGCTTTTCAGTTGGAGTTCTGGTAATCAGGGGAGCGGTGTCCCGCGTGTTGAAACCATTGGCAGTCGATCGAATATTGATGCTGTCCCTTAGTAGTGCAATGACTACGTTGCAGTTGGTGTTCTGGTGGCCGGCGGAACGATCTCCTATCCGATCTCCTATTTCTTTCGCTTTCTCGGATTGCTATGGATGCGTTTGGCTGCCTTGGTGAAAGTCGGAGGAGGGGTGACAGCTCAACGGTCGCGGCTGTGGACGGGGGTCCTGCCCGGTGACCCGGTAAAGGGCCCGCTGGTGTTCACTGGTTCGGGGTCTCCGCCTGCGGTTGTGGACCTGGGATTTCATCTGAACCATTGATAAGTCTCCCTCCGTAGTCGACTATTCCTGACTCGCCCGTTCCCTCTCTGAGAGATAGAGTTCGAAAGGGGAAGCGATCATGACTGTGTCCGATTGCAGAGTAAAGGAGCGAACCGAGAGTGACCCGTCGCTACGAACTGTGTTGGTAGCCATTGAGCCTATTCACGTACACGTGGAAGAGCGTATTCAGACGATGATGGTGCGCTTGTCTGAGTTGGTACAAATTGGACCGGACCCTGCTCCACTACAAGAAACGGTGACGACCGAGACACCCACGATGGCCACTCCGCTGGAGGAAGTAAACCCCGTACTGTGTGATGTGTTGGAGCCTTTGCCCAGTGTCATTGAAGATGAGAACAAACTCAATGCCACCAATGGATGACCAAGCTTACGATCGCTGCTGCCTATGGAAGAACTAATTGTTGTTCTCATTTTAGAGACTTTTGATGAGAACTGCTATCGGAATGGAACTGCGTCACTCCCCTATACATCGGAGCCACTAAGATGGCGGAAGGATCAACGTTGGGACTTCATAATGGGGAGGGGAGTCTCTGGACCTGTCGATGTTCACAGCACTCTCGCATTGAATTCTCTTACATTTTCTTCATCCTCGGACTGTCCGGTGGCAGAGGTGGTTTGTCCAGAGGGGACTCCTGCGTCTGATCGTAAGGGGCAAGTATGAGTTTGAAAGACTGTTTTTTTTAAGAACGATGGACACAGGATCTGTTAAACTTATGTAATTGGAATGGCTGGGTGGTGATTGAAGTTCCCCTTGTAGAGACACATGTTTGTTATCCGATAGATTTCTTGACTTCAATTTGGGGATTCATGATTCTGGCGGGGGGGGGGGGGGGGGGGGGAGAGGGTGACCGGGGGCCCGTACAAATATGCCATCCTCCACTTCTCTTCTCTACTCTGATAGATTTCTTCTTTTAGAACCTAGTTAATTGGGGCGCCAGGCACGCTGCTACTGGGGGTTAGGCGGTAACCGTTTGCAGGGGTGCAGGGTGGGGGAATGGGTTTGTTGTTTTCTTTTTGTTATCGTCCATATTATTTTTCTCTTTTTCCATTTTTTTCCTAGTCTTTCCTATACATGTACTATTGTCGTAATATCCGGACTCTGATCCTAAACTTCTAGTGTCAGGTTGCCATGATTCTCCTGCTGTTTGATTTGCGGGTGAGTGGGTTTTGAGGATCCGCTTCTAAACTGTTTAGCGATTATCCTACTGTCAATTCTACTTTTGTGCTTAATATTGCGGACCTCTCAAAGAATTTTGCTGTTTTAAGTCTATCCTGTCTTTTGTACTAACTCACCCTGTTAACATTGAATGGATTTATGGCACCGGATATGTCTGTTTATTTCTTTATTTTTGCTGTATAATAATAAAAAGATTTATAAAAAAAAAAACATCCACATATGTATCATTCTGAAAAATATATGCAATATATATAAGTAACAAAGAGGGTCCACAACCTTGGAAATGTCTGGTTCAGAGGAAATGAAGTTGCAAAATTTGGCCATTGCACTGGGTCCATCCAACATCCCATCGTCCATGTTGATGTCCAGGACCTGAGCTCCCATCTCTACCTGGGCTTTGGCAATACTCAGTGCTTCCTATTGCAAGAAGAAAAAAATAGACAAACATTTTATAGTGCTGGTTGACTGGAATAGGAAAATTGCAGAATCACAAACAAAAGGGATGAGTTAATCATTGCTTAACTATTTGGTAACCAACCAACAATTGAGATTAGGGATCTATATTGCTAGATTAAGGGTTTGTACTTCACTGCTGTCACATTTGTCTAGCTCCTTGTTCTCCAATGTAAAGCAGGGAACTTTATGTATTCTTTCCCTCAGTATTAAAAAAAAATGTTTTAAAGCATATTTCTATTGCCCTTTCTCTTGGTTACACATATGCAGACAGGATACAAACATTGTATAAGTTACAGTACACATTTTGCATAGCATTCCCCTTGGATTGGTCGTTTCATTCTGCAACATTTAGTTCCCCCACCCACTTTTTATGTGACCAAACTGTATGTATTATACATTGTATATGACTATGTCTTTGTTAAAGATGATTGTAACGTTACTATCAGGGAGCTTGTAGAACGCCTTCTATATTCTATAATCTGAAGATTATATAACAATGATAAGGAAAACTAAAAAAAAAAAATACTGAACATCGAACTTCACTCTGGGGAAACGCAGGCAAGGGTAAAGATTCAGGGGAGGGGGAAGGAGCTGGGGAAGCAGACAGGTAATGAAGGCGGGAAGAAGGAGGGGAGGGGCAACGGGGACACAAACCGGTAGACAAGTCAAAGCAACGTCCTAAGTCTAGTAAGTTGTGATCCCAGGGGAAGGGGTATCACTTCCCTATCTCTGTTTTGGGAGGCTCCATTTACGCAGTGGACTCTTTCAGAGGGGTCTTTGAGACTCCAAGGCCTACATACTGGATACTTCCCCAAAAAGGGGAGAGGGAGTGCTTTGGCAAGGGGTGGCATACCATACCTCAGCTGAGAGAGCCCACTGCGCCAAGGGAGCCACTCACAGCTGAGGTATGGTATGCCACCCCTTGCCAAAGCACTCCAGAGTATAAATATTGGATCTTTCCCCAAGAAGGGGAGAAGGAATGCTTAGTCAAAGGGCACAAAGGACAGGGGGCTAGGCAGACTAGCAGGCAAGGTGAGAGATTCAGGGTAGAGTGGATAGGAGCTAGGGTGGTAGACAAAGGGAGAAAGAGTACTAAATGGAAACAAACTTAATTAATGGGTTATTATATAGCGCTGGCTAGACCCGATGGAATCGGAGCGCTTTACACAAGGATCAATAATGTTGCAAATGACATCAGTTAAAAGTTACAGAAGTATCAAGAAAAGCATTTAAAGAACATAGGGGACAAGTTGAATGGAGCAGGAAGGGTAAGGGGATAGGGTAAAGGGGTAGGAGGAAGACAGGACGTAGAGACGAGGGAAAATCTGACCAAGGTCCAGCTTGGTAGGTGATGGCAGGGAGGGGGAGACCACAACACATCTTCTCTTTAGCTATTTTGTAGCTCCACCGGGCATCAGCCAAATCGTTAGGTCTCCACAGTCTGGGGTAAGTTCTGCAGGTTCCAAGTCCTGATGTGTAGGCAGGTTAGGGGATAGGTTCAAGGTCTGGTCAATGTCCAATTGTTGTCCCAGGGAAGTAAAACAATGTGTAGGGGACCACTATGGAAGCCCTTTTGGGATCAGGCAGGGGACTGTACTGTACACTGGCGGCCATCCGAAGGTTAGGTATCAGGCAGTTAAAGTCAATATCCAGGACAGCGGCCGCCAGAAAATAACAAATGCAGCGTGCACACACCATCACACGCACAGACATGCACAAGCACACACCAATGTAAACACACACTCTCATATGGGCACTGACGCACACAGACAAGCACATAGCCAGAAACATCCAAGAACACAAGCACACATACAATCCGATGCTCTAATACAAAAATACCCAAATACATGCACACGCCATCACACGCTCAGACATAAGCACACATACAGAAATATCTGCGCGCACAAACAATCACTTATAGAATCACATGCTCTAATACATGTCAACACCATCACACGCACAGACATGCACAAGCACACACAAATGTGAACATAGTCTTTCATACACTCACAGGCGCGCAGGCTCACACACACACACGTGCGTCAGTGGGGAGGCCTAGATCAGCTTGTGCTGGCAGTCTATCTGTGACCCAATATTGGATTTCGAGGACATTGCTATCTGCTTTTTGGCTAAGGCCATGGCTAGGTCTATGAATTTATCCCCTGTATTCTTTCACTCTATAAGTAAAGGCATAACTGCCACTAGCATGCTTTTAACTTAATATAAAGCCCTTGTGACACTGTCGATGATCTGTCTAGACCAAGGCTAATCCAAGCTCTTGGACGTTTGATTCTGCATCTAATACTGAACACAGGAATCTCTACTCCCTCAACAAACTCATGGGATTTGCCTAGAGGTTCTGAGCAAAAAGTCTACGAGAAAGCTGTTTTATTGACTGTCCTGTGTATCACATTAGTATTGGCAAGTTAGGGGGCGTGGCCAAGGAGCCGGGCATGGCGGAAACGTGAGCCTGAAGCTCTGCGCCATCCTGAAACTTATCAGCCTTACACTTGTTGCCAGAGACCGGGAAGCACCTGCATACGCTGAGGGCTGGTTTTAGCACCTAAGCGATTCCCTGGACTGCCACGGACGTTCGGTGCTGTGACCGCCGCACCCGAGGGGAAGCACGCAAGATGGCGGCCCGCAGGTTATCGCGGCTGAGAGAAGAGCACAGCCTGCTCTTGGATGTGGCCCGCGCCCTGGATGTGAGCCTGCGGCTGCAACTTTCGTGCCGAAGGAGTGTGACGGAGGCAGGTCAGCCGCCACCGGCAGAGACACTGGTGACACTGGAGGTGGGGAGCACGCACTTCGGCATGGCTACACAGCGTGCAGATCCTAGTCGGGGTTCACACACTTGGCGAATGCGTGTCCCTTGGTGCCTGTGACTGGAGAGTGCCTGAAACCGGTGCCCAGAGGTGCGGAGAAGCTGGGGCTGGATTCGACGGCTGGGCAGTTCCTCGACCTGCTGTGGGAGCTCGGGGCTCTGGTTGCGCACCCCTGAGGGCAGCGGGCAAGATGGCGGCCCGAGTGTGACTACCCCTGGATGAAGGGTGAGGCCCACTCCTATCTGAAGCCCCTACATCAACAGAAGATCTGCAGCTACAGGTGTACAGCTGGCGGCGTGTGCAGCAGGGGAGCTGTAGCCCTCGGCGAGAGTTGTGCGCCACTCAGTGCAGCGGACCTGTGTGTGGACCCGGTCGGGGCATGTGCACATAGCGGGCATGCGACATCACTGGCCCAAACATTGGATGGTGCCCTTGCCGCTCACAGGGATGGACAGAGGGCCCCCTCTGGGAGGTTGAGGGGCTGCAGGAATACTGGCTGGGTCCTGTAGGGTGAACGCGTTGGTCGCTGCAGGGAACTGGGGCTTGACTCCCGTGGACTGGTGGTCTGCCGGGCCCGTCCTGGTGCAAAGGATGGCAGGAAGAAGAGGCAGCCGCTTCTTGGTCTGTGTGTCTGGCCAGCCTGGGGTGACCACAGAGAGCTGGGTTTATTGCTCAGGCCTATTTCGGAGCTCAGGGTTTGGACTGCAGGTGTGGCACACTGGCTCTCTTGTGGTGGTGGTGCCTGGTGTCCTTGCTGTCTGCGTTGAAGAGGCGTATGTTGGGGGTCTCGCTGGTCACTGTGGCCGGGGCGGGATCGCCCTCTGGTGAGTACGTAAGGCCTGGGGGCCCACCCTGGATAAGTGCCTGGACTTCAGAGGGTCTTGTTGGTGACCCTTAACTGTGGAGACTTCCAGAGGCAGCCGGGCTCTTGTGCCCGCTTCATGGGGTGTAGGAGTTCTATTGCCTGTATAGCATGATAGTCCCTGGCCCGGAGTGAGAGAGCCATTTTCAGCCGCAAGTTGGTGTGCCCTGAATTGAATAGTGTTTGGCTTTGAATGCTTGGTACCTGGTGGTGTTTGGACTGACCAGCGCGTGGGTATAAGTCTGGCCATGCACGGAGCTGAGCCTCGTTCATGACTATGGGGGCACTTTCCTTGTTTGGCCCTCTCCCGGGTGCGGCCACCCAGTCGGGTGCCGACAGACCGGAGCCACGCAGGACCCAGACGACAGTGCCCAGGAACAGTCACAAATTGTTGTGGACGACCCAATACAGCAGCAATTGGGCAGATATTGGAGGCCATTGCAGACATGAAAGCCACCCTCCACCAAGATATCAGCAGTGGGGCTGGGTCTTTTGTGAGAGGAACACAAGAAGCTCTCCGAGAGGGTGAAAGGGGCCGAAGTCAGTATCTCTGAGATAACCCCTGCACAAAAGGCCCTGGAATAGCAGGTGGGTGCCCTCACAGACAGGATGGGTGTCCTGGAACGGAGTGCTGAGGATGCGGAAGGGCGCAATCGTCGCAACAATGTTCGGATCTTGGGCCAGCCGGAAGGAGTCTAGGGTAGCAATATGGTGGCCTATGTGGAGCAGTGTCACCGAAGGGCCTGTCGCCCTTCTACACTCTTGAGAGGGCCCACAGAGTCCCGGCCAGACCCCCGGCGCCCCTCGCGTCCAGCGCTGGCCCGCTTGCTTCATTAACGGGATAGAGATCTTCGGTTACGGAAGGAACGCACAGAGGGTCCCTACACAGTTGACAACAGTAAAGTTTCCCTCTTTCCAGAGTACACACTAGAGGTCCAGAAAAGGCAGGCCTCCTGCCTGCAGGTTAAAAGAGCCCTAAGAGAGGAGGGCCTGCAGTATTCATTGATGTTCCTGGCTAGGTTGCGGATTGTAGTAGACAACACTACCCACTTCTGGGTGAGGCCTGGGACTGGATTGAGACTGGATTGAGACTTATAAGACAGGGGGTTTCCAGCCTGTGGGCCCCGGAGCGAATGCGAGGAAATCGGCAGAGCATGGGAGGCGCTCCCGAAGACACTCCCAGAAGGGAGCTCCCAAGAAACTGACCTCTTCCCAAACCGGAAGCTCTGCAGGTAGTGGTGGCGATAATGCAAGACAGGGGCTCTGCCCCTTAGAAGACAGCCCACTCATCGAATGACGCTAGGGGCGTGAACTCTGGGATATCCCACAGTGATAGTGTGAAGATGCCAGTGGTGATGCCTCGCACAGCCGACAAAGTTATGTGAGGCAACCTGGGCCCTGTATTGGTTTGATTGCTTGGGAAGTTGCAGTTCTGCTGCTCTAATGATGGTGGTCTCTGGTCCTGGTCTACCGTGACTTGTGGGGCCTGCGTGCCAGGGACGGTGTGTGCGACAATCCTCTATTGTCTTTTGCTCTTACTGTCCACCCCCCTTGAGCACCTAACTAGAGTAAGGCGTCACTAAGGGTCATGTTCCACATATTATTTGGACGACTGACCGTTGTCAGGCTGTCCCGGGCTTGGGGAATTGTTCAAGATGGGGGGTTTCTTAGAAGTTGTTTCTATTGTTTGTTTGATTGTTTGCAGCGGAGGGTGGTGGCACATTACTGGGACATGGGCGGGGGGTCCCCCCATGTCATCCTGCGTTGGGCTCCTGTGGAAACGATGGGCACACATGGCACTTTGAGGTTCCTCATGTGGAACATACGTGGTATGGGAACAATAGCCAAGCATCATACTATTTACTCCTACCTTCGGCGCAGGGATGTGCACATAGCCTTTCTCCTGGAGACACATCTTAACAAAGAGGAGGCTGGGAGGGTGCAGAAGAAGTGGTGGGGGCAGGTCTTTGCTACCACCTTCTCAGCTTTTGCCAGAGGGGTCTTGGTTTGGGTGAAACCTAGGATCTCTTTTTCACCTGAACGTACATGGCTGGATCCGGAAGGGAGGTACGTCCTGCTAGTGGGTCGCATGGCAGGGCGGGAGGTAATCCTAGGTAGTGTTTATGCTCTTAACCAAGACCAGGTGGGTTTTCTAGAGTCTTTCTCCACCTCATTAGCCCAATGTCTCTCATACGGGGGATTTTAACTGTGTGGAGGATGTTAGTATGCCGAATATTTCTCTGGGCGAATCCTGGCTGCTGAGAGTCAGCCAAGAGAAATCTTTGCTACTGTTCGTGAGCTGGCCTCATCTGACAGGACATCGTCAAAAATTTCCCCTTCCCAGGACCTCTGCGACTCTATCAATGAGTTTTTCATTGAGAAAGTCGCACTCATCAAGACCAATATTCCCCCCCCCCCTTCCCCCACTTTCAGCGACCTCCAACCGCCTTCCAATCGGTCTGCTCTCACTCACATTCCTTTATTGACCAGAGAATCTTTTCTCCCTTTTCTCAGCCGTGTCAAATGTGGCTCCCCTGCTGACATTTGCCCAGCTCACATTTTGCGCCAGATTTTTTCAGATTGTCCTTCCCCTCCCCTTACCCTCTTGAACGATTCCCTCACTATGGGCGTTGTCCCTGTCCCCTTCAAAACCGCCACCATCATCCCCATCTTAATAAAAGCCGGGGCTGACCCCGCTTCCCCGGCAAACTACTGTCCCATCTCACTTCTTCCTTTTTTGGGAAAGGTCCTTGAGTCGTACGTCACTCAGGTACTCAGCTCCTTTGTGGAGGAAAGCGTCTATCTTGCACCTTGCCAGCCGGGCTTTCGCCCTCGGCATTCCACCGAGAAGGTGGTCATTTCGGTCATGGATCAGCTTAGGGAGGGGCTGGACACTAACATTCCTCAGGCTCTTGTCCTCCTTGACTTGTCCGCCGCCTTTGACACGGTTGATCATTCTATTCTTCTTTCTCGTGTCAGGGCGGCGGGCATGGGGGGCCCAATATTGGCCTGGCTCAGCTCCTACCTGAGTGACCGTACCCAGGCGGTCCATTTGGCCGACTTCTCTGCCCTCCCCCGTAAGGTGCAGTGCGGCGTCCCCCAGGGGTCCTCCCTTTCCCCCTTATTGTTCAACCTTTATATTTTCCCTCCTGTTTTCACCCTGCAGCAGATGGAGGTCACGTGTATAACTACGCCGATGACCTCCAACTCATTTTTAATTTGTCCCCTTCCTCAGCAGGCATTCACAGCTTCCAATCGGTCATGCTGTTTATCCGGGATTAGATGAATTCTTAACCACCTCAAACTCAACCCAGATAAGACAGAGTTGGTCTTGACCGGTGGCAGTCGCAACCCCTGGTCCCCTTCCTTCTGGCCCCCCTCCCTAGGCCCCTCTCCCTCTCCTTCACACTCAGTCAAAACCCTTGGGATCACACCTAACCAACACCTTACACTTCACTCCCACATTAGTTCTGTTGTCTCTTCTTGTTTTTTTACTTTGCGTATTATCCGGAAAATCTCCCGTTTCTTTTCCCTTCCTGCACTCAAGCTGATCTTAATTGCGATGGTCCTGTCTCGGATCGAATACGGGAACATTATATACAACGGGGTTCCCGCTTACGACCTCCAGCGCCTCCAGCTAGTGCAGAAGCAGGCCGCCCGCCTGGTATACGGCCTTCCCAAGTTCCACCACTCCTCCCCCTACTCAAATCACTAAACTGGTTACCCATCAAACAGCGGGCTCTTTTTAAGCTGGGTTGCGTGACTTTTCAGGCTCGTGCAGGCACAGCCCCTGTCTTTATTTCCTCTGCTATTAAAGCCTACTGCCCCACTAGAGACCTGCGCTCTTCTTCCAAATCCCTTCTTTCAATCCCCCGCTTCAAGAAAAGCAGATCCGGTGGTTTGAAATTCTCTGTTCTCGCCCCCACCTTCTGGAACACACTTCCGCCCCCAATTAGATCTTCCGACTCCTATATGGAGTTTCGTAGGGCTCTTAAAACCTTTCTGTTCCAGCAAGCCTTCTCTCCCTAGCCCTCTGTACTCCCGGCACTAGTATCCCCCAGCCCCAAGAAACCGCATGGTGTATGCGTGCTTTATAAATTCTTTTAAATTAAAATTCAAATTAAATTCAAATTCAAATTCATACTATGGATCGGTCGCACCCTCCCATGCTGGGGACCCAGCCACATCGTACTGCCTCATCCTTCCAGACTTGGATGTCCCATTGGGGCTTAAAGGATACCTGGAGACTGCAGCACACTAGGGCTAGGGTGTACTCCATTTTTTCACCAGTTCATCGTGTCCATACCAGGTTTGAAATGTTCCTTTGCTCCCCGGTGTCTCATACAGAGTATTTGGTATGATCCCTGTCGGATCATAGCCCGTTGCTCATGCTGCATCAACCGCTGGATCCGCGATCCCCGATCCCTACTTGGAAACTGAATCCACTCTTACTTGATGACGCCCCTTTCCGGTCCTCCCTAGAAGCGTTAGTTGACAATTACTTCTCAATGCTAACACCGCCTCATCTCCACAGGTAGAGTGAGAGGCGTTTATGGTTGTGGTGCGGGGTCATTGGATTGGCTCAGGCGTGTGGGGCACACAGAGAGATTAAGCGCGAGCTGCTAGACTTGGAGGGGACCATTCGTATACTGGACAACCTACAGGGCATGGATGACGCTACCCTGCCGTCCCTACATGAAGCACAGGAGCGATACCACAAAGCGTTGGTGAGATTAGGGTGTTATAACTATAAGGATTTTCTGGATAGGGTGCAAAGGGAGGGAGGGCCGACTGTTAGCGCGTTTAATTAATCCGGAGATGGGGGGTGCGCTCGTCACGCGGCTTGGACTGGCTACGGGGGGAACAGTGCATGACCCTAATGTTGTTAATGACACTTTCTTGTACCATTATGAGAGCTCATAAAAGGCCCGGACTGCAGCCCCCTTGTCCGATATACGTAACTTTCTGGCTCCTCTGCAACTCCGCACACTTGAAGCCGACAACCAGGATGAACTAGGAGGTCCGGTCATGGTACAACAAGTCGGAACCGCTATAACTGCGCTGGCACACGGTAAAACGCCTGGGCCCAGTGGCCTGCCAGCCGAATTTCACCAGTGGTTCGTTAATGTTCTGGCGCCACGCTTGGCGTCACTGTATGCAGAAGCATACGAGGGAGGGGGGTTGCCTAAATCCACCCAGACAGCACTGGTGATTCCACTTCCTAAGTCCAAAGAACGTGATGCGGGAGTGAGGGACTATCATCCGCTCTCCATCCTGAACTTACACTTTAAGATTCTGAGTAAAGTATTGGCGGGTAGGTTCCTCCCGCACATGAAGTCTCTGATTCTCCCAGACCAAAATGGGTTTATCCCCACCTGTAGCGCCTCTTATAACCTCCGTAGGCTATATTCTGTGCTCTACCACACGGATACTCTGGCTTTACAGCACGCAGCGGTTTTCTCGGTCGGTCTAGAGAAAGCATTTGACACACTCAGCTGGGAGTTCCTATTTGAGGTGATACATCGCATGGGCTTGGGTGATGACTGGGTGCGGTGGGTACAGCTTCTCTATGCCTCCCCCACTGCAAGGGTCAAGACGGGACGAGCTATATCTAGACCTTATAAGAACTCCCATGGCTCCCGGCAGGGTTGTTCTATATCTCCACTCCTGTTTGCCCTGACTGTAGAGCCGCTGGCGGAGCAGTTTCGATTGAGAGGCTGTGAGATGGGGTTGATGTTGGGCGGGCGTTGCCACCATGTCTCTATCTATGCTGATGACCTGTTGCTGTACCTCGCGGAGGCAGTTGAGGGGGCCGCCACGGCCGTACAGATACTAGACAGTTTTGCGGTCCTTTCGGGCTTTAAGGTTAATAAAACTAAGACCTATTTGTTCCCAATAACCGGGCCTTTACCTAGGCCGGAGGCGCTGCCACCTGACTTCCTTTGGGTACAGCGTACATTTAAATATTAGGGCATACAAATTTTCCACGACCTGGATGATCTTAAGGACGGGAATTTGGGTAAGGCATTGCATTCCTTTCGCTCTTGTGTTCATTTCTGGAACTCGCTTCAGCTGCCCACCATGGCCTGAATTACACTGTCTAAAATGGTTATGTCACCCCGGCTGCTTTACGTTTTTGTGAATCTCCAGGTTCTGATGCAGAGGAGTGGATTCAAACCTCTGCACGCTCTCTTGCGGGCAACTGGTTTGGGGAGATGGCCGACCACAAGTGTCCTTGCAAATCCTACAGCGCCCTGTGTTGGAGGGCGAATTTGGCACATCTAACTTTGATTTTTACATGTTGGCCGCCCAACTGCAGTGGTTAGCGCAATGGGTGGAGGGATTGAATGAGGAGGGAACGTGCCTCACGGACCCGGTGTCTAGCCGAGGACTAGTGATGGCACAGCTCCTCTTTCCAGCTACGTCCTTCCCTTCCTGCTCTCTTTTGCAGCGCACCGCTTTCCAGGTGTGGATCCGGTGCAGTGGCAGCAGGCAACACCCTGTGAAGTACTCCCCCTTGATTCCCTTGGTGGGCCTTCAGCACGGGCCCCCCAATCTGTGTTCACGGATGCCCAGCTGGCTTGTTGGTCAGGTGCTGGGCTGGAGACTTTAGGGGATTGTTATTTCGAGAAAGCTCTGATCCCTTTTGCGGACTTGATGGAAGATAGTGCACTTACCCCTGTCCAATTCCTGCACTATGAAGCGTTGATGCGCAAGTTTATGCAACTATGGGGCCTGGAAAGGAGGAGCCAGATATGCACCCTGTTCTTCATGCGCTACTTACTCTGGATGCAACTGGGCACCTTGTGAAGTGGCTTTATGCCGCTCTGGTGGAGGCCTCTACCGGTCCGCTGGATAGGTTACGGGCACGATGGGATACGATGGGGGGGGGGTAGGGTTCTTAATGACTCGGAGTGGCGTAAAGTATTGAGCTATCCTGTGAAAACCTCCCAGAACAGCCGACTGAAATATATACAGTTTAACTATACCCAGATGACCTAAATGACAGCACATCGGCTCAATGTGAAGTGAGACTATGCCCCAGGTGTACGCATCCAGACGCGGACTTTGTCCATATTATTTGGGATTGCCAGAGGTTACGCCCTTATTGGGAGGCAGTGTTGGTTAAGATCAAAGGTGTGCTTGGTAGGGAGTTGGCCTTACCAATTCAGACGTGCCTGTTAGGTCTCTTCCCAGACTTCCTAACCGCAAAGTCGGGAATTGCTTGATTGATCTTGCGATGGGCTTAGCTAAATGCAGGATCGCAATGGAGAGGAAATCTGTGAGAGGACCGTGGATCTCGGCTTAGGATAGGGAAGTCATTGAGTGGGCGGTAGCAGAGGGCATAGCATTGGTGTGGGAAGAAGCTAGAGGGGTGAGGAAACTCCCGATGGCACAACAATGGTGGGAAGTAGTAGCTGCATGGGAGAGGTCGGCGGAGTCGGGCAGTGACGAGGGAGGATCGGATAGTTTGCCACAACCGGATGGTGAGACCCAAATGCTTGAGCCAGGGCATTTGGGGCTGTTGCGGTTTGATGTTTAGTGAGGGAGTGGGTGGACCTATATCATGCTCTAATTCTGCCAGGCCTATGGAGGTGGGACAGCCCTGATGGGAGGGGGGTTCCCCGCATCAGCCCAGTTTGCTTTTCCTTGTGGGTTGAGATTGTCCTCAGTTAGCCGCTGTTATGTATTCTTTTTATTTTTCTTACTTAATATTAATGTGGCTTTATATATCGTCAATGGCAAGGTACGATCCAAATTATGAACAGACATGTACAAGATGGATGGATGTTGAACAACTCTCTATAACATTGGTGAGATACTTCTGTATGGGTGGGACTAGCACCCTTGATTGTAGTCTGAAATAGTAGTTGCATTATATTGTGTCTACCTCTTCTTTCTTGATTTAGGTTTCTTCTTTTTCTCCTGATTGTATTTTAATGATCAGTTTCTACAAAATGCATATAAAAATATATTAGAAAAAAAGTATTGTCAAGTTACAAAATACATAACGTATATCAACCAATATAGGTCCCATTATGTCCTGTGTGTTGGTCTGTTAATGTGCATATCTCCAGCAACAAAGACAAGAAAACTAGAAGAACTAATGAATCTCTTTTTGAAAGCCCATTCTATTGGCACTAAAGTTGGAATTTAAGGAGTAGTTAGCATTCGCTAGACAGTAGTTGTTAAGATTTTTTTAATATCATTTGCCAAACAAATGATAGAGTATCTTTTACCTGAGAGAACATGACTAAGAGGCTAAGTTAAGGAGATGAATCAGACAATGCGAATGTGCTTGAGGTATAACAAAAAGGACGTCGGGTTATCTCACGTGCAGCCCAGATTATCCATGTGCGCCTGAATCTCCACAAATCCAACATGTAGGTTGCCACCTAGTGCACCAAAATGTGTTAACGCTAAATTGAAAAGAGGCATGAGACACTAGTTAAGCTTTTTCTCCTGATCTTTTGATATATATATGGAGGTAACCGAGATCACTGGCCCAATTCCTGACTCTTCCCTTCCCACCTGGAAGTAGAAAAACAACACAGGAGAAACTGATGAAGCTCACTTAAGGGGTTCTGGCAGGTCTTTGAAATGTCATAGCATAGACTGGAAACAGTAGCTAGAGAAGTACATTAGTTAAAGTGCAGCAGACATTGATCTAATGGAAGCAGCACCACTTCGCTCCTTAGCCGCAGAGGGAAAGGAGATGCACATCTGCAAAGTTATAAGGTGTCAAGACCAGGAGCATCCAATGTTTGAAAATGTGAGAGTGACAAATCTTTAGAATTTTCACCATAACAGCGCATCTGCAGAGGGCTATTTTTGTGAAAACAGTTAGATTGGTGCAGGGATAGTGGTCTAGTTATGTGGTCATACAGCACCCCACATTTGGATCATACAAGTTCTAGGCACAGTAATAGTTTCCTTTAACTACCAGTAAGTCAAACACAAATATAAGTAGTGCCAGTGGAACATAATCTTTTGCACCATAAGTGAGTATTTGGGTGCCTAGAAACTTCCTACTTCTGTGGACTCACAATAGGAGGGAGGAGACAGCAACATCCTACGTCCAGACCGGAATGCCACAATGCATAAGTCTGAGCAGGCAATCATAGCAGTTTGAATGAAAACTAAGAGTTTGGATGGCAAGATTGTGGGTCTATATCAATAATTTCATTTGTAAATTGAACAGTGTTAGATCAGGTGGTCTCTAGTTGGCAATGGTAAATGTAAATGTAAATGTGGGATTCTTGTAAAGCGCACTGTTACTCTACCCGAGTGTCCTGGCGCTGTAGACTGCTGGGCAACCCGTCCTGGTTTTCCCTGTGAGATGGTCCCTTTCTGGGTATCTCCAGGGTGAAACCAGGGCATCCCCTGCGTCTGTGGGGGGCCGTTGTAGAGATGAGGCAAGCTTAATGCCCAGAGTTGCCGAGTGTGTTCCCTGGTTAGAGTAGGCACTGAGGCGAGAATTATCGTGTCCGTTGACCCTGGTCACAGACCCTGCCGCGTCGGGAATTGAACCCTGGTCCTGGGCCGTTCTCTGCTTACAGTTCTGCCGCCTCTAACCAGTGAGCCACACCACTCCACCTTTGTTCAAATAGGGACCCTTACTTCTAAGTCAGGATAAGGGGATTACACTCCTTAATAACCCCTGCTCACTGCCTTGGTAGCTTGCCACGAGCAGACAGGCTTATCTCAGAGGCAGTGTGTTAAACATTTGTGAATATACACAGTAATACAGTGATAACACTACAGATGGACACAACACAGGTTTTATAAAAATCAGTATTCTTTATATAGACTTAGCACAAGACCACAAACGACAAACATCCACAATACTACACTTAAGATTACTTAAAAGATGATTAAAGTCTCTTAGTTCAAGTTGATGGTAGATGCGACAAAGTTCTCAACAAAGTACCTGGATGCGTGACGCAAAGTAAACAAAAGGCTCGCAGAAGGGGAGATGCGTCTGTTCCGTGACCCGGGGGAACGGTTGCGTCCTTCCTCAATGCTTGCGCAGAGTAGGGGACTCATCGTGAGCCTTACCGGTGCGGAGGTGATGCGTGGACTCTCGGCCTGCGGGCCTGATGCGATGCGCAAGATGGCGCCTTGATGCGATGCGTCAATCCAGTTGCGATGCGGGAAGATGGCGCACTTGATGCGGCGATACGATGATGCCCTGGCAGCCTTGCGATGACTCTGTACTTTGGAGCGGCGACAGGACCTGCAACGCGCTTCTCTGGTGATGCGATGATGACTCTCTCGATGCGTCGCGCTTCTCCGGCAATGCGACAGCAGACAGCTTTGATGAACACACGCTCCCAGCGAGATGCGGCAATGCTACGATCTCAGCTGCGGCGGCGACACGCTTCTTCTCGATGCGTCGCGCTTCCAGCTCCCAGTGGCACGCAAGTGACTGGAGTCAGAATTCCCAGCAAGGAAATTAGAGAAGGAGCTGGAGGTGAAGTCTTTTGGCCTGGAGACTTCAGCAGGAGGCAAGCACAGTTCAAGCCCTTGAAGAATATTCTGTAGATGAAAGTCCTTAAAAGTTCCTTCTCCTTTCCCTTGGTAATGAAGCAACCACTGCAGGCCAACCCAGCAAACAGCACACTGGCAGGGGGGCAGTCCAAACTCCTGCAGCTTCCTTGGTTCTTCTCCTTGGCAGAAAGGTTTCTTGTTCCAGAAGTGATCTAAAATCTGTGGGACTGGGTCCCAATATTTATACCCCAAAATTCTTTGTTCTCTGAAGGCAGAGAGGCCTCTACCTAGTTCAAACCAGTTCCCGAGTACTGTGTTTACATGACTCTTCTCTTCCTTTCACTGTGCAGGGCAGAAACATCAGACGCCCCACAGGAGGAGGAGCCAGCACAGGGGAGGGAAGATGCAGCTCTGGAGCACTCTGTTGACAGGATTCCTCTTCTCCTTTCACTGTGCAGGGCAGAGAAAAGCCACAGGGGGTGGAGCCAGCATTGTGGAGGGAAGGCCCAGCCCTATTCAGGTCCCAGGTGCACTCTCCCCCTCCTATCTGGATGTAAATCTCCCTATTCATCACTGGGCTGTCCCAAACAGTCTCCTGGAATTTCCCCAGCCCTTTCACACACAAACTCAGACAAGGAATACACAAGTCAGCAGAGGCGGGCTCAAATGGTTAGGCAAGCAAATACCTACTTTCTAAAAGTGGTATTTGCAAACACAGAATATTAAAATAAACTTTACTAAAAGATTTATTTTATCATTCTGAGTTCAGGCATACTAAACTCGAATTTCTACCATGTTCCCTGAGTCAGTTAGGATTGTAGGAATGTAACAATCTTCACTGCCCATTCTGGCCTATGAGAACAGGTAGCCGTCAATAGTGAAAAACTAAAATGGCTGTAATTCACTATTAGGACATGCTACACACACCAGAGCATGGCCTACCTTATATTTACATTGCACCCTGCCCTTGGGCCTAACATAGGGGTGTCTAATATAAAGCAAAGGGAAGGTTTAGGGACTGGCAAGTGGGTGCACTTGGCCAAGTCGACATGGTAGTCACAGACTACCCACAGGCCTTGCAATGGGTGCACTTGGCCAAGTCGACATGGTAGTCACAGACTATCCACAGGCCTTGAAATGGCAGGCCTGAGACACACTTTACAGCTGCTTCTGTGGGTGGCACAACCAGTGCTGCAAGCCCACCAGCAGCATTTGATCATTTACAAGCCCTGGGCACACATGGTGCACTGTACTAGGGGCTGACAGTAGATCAAATAAGCCAATCATGGAATGACCAATTAGTATATTAATTTAACATAGGGAGCTCTTGCACTGGGGCACTGATTAGCAGTGGCACAGGGCCCAAAACATACAACTAGCAAAAACATATTAAAACAGAGGAGGCAATCTGTCAAAAATGGAAGGGAGACTCACGCCAATGATGTCAGGTCTAACACGTGTCCTTTCCAGCTGAAATGTGGGGAGAACTACCCTTCCCCTTGGGAGTTCTCTTCACTAAGGCGGAAAAATCTGGACAGACAATCAGCTTTTGCGTGTTCTGTACCAGGGAGGTGTTCCACTGTAAAGTCCATACCCTATAGGGAGATGGACCACCTCAACAACTTTGGGTTCTCACCCCTCATCTGCATCAGCCATCTGAGGGGCCTGTGGTCGATCTGAAAACGGAAGTGAGTCCCAAACAAGTATGGTCTCAACTTCTTCAGTGTCCAGACCACAGCAAATGCCTCACGCCCAATTGCACTCCACCTCTGTTCCCGTGGAAGTAACCTCCTAATGATGGAGGCTACAGGTTGGCCAAAGCCCTCTTCAGTAATCTGTGATAGAACAGTCCCCACACCATGCTCTGAAGCGTCTGTCTGTACAATGAATTCTATTGAGAAGTTGGGTGCCTAAAGCAAGGGTGCTGTGCACATGGCAATCTTCAGGGCATCAAAAGCTTTCTGACAGGTGTCAGTCCAGTTCACTTTCTTGGGCGGCTTCCTGGAAGTCAGCTCAGTCAAAGGTGCAACAATGTTGCCATACCCTTTGACAAACCTCCTGTAGTACCCCGTGAGTCCTAAAAAGGCTCTCACCTGTGTCTAAATCTTTGGGGGTTCCCATGCCAGGATGGTATCAATCTTGGGTTGTAGGGGCGCCACCTGGCCGCTTCCTACCTGGTGACCCAAGTACACAACGGTGCCCTGCCTGATCGTGAGGCCTGCCTTGCGCAGTGGCATCTACACTTCCCAGAGGTGCTGCAAGTGTTCCTCCCAACTGGCGCTGAACACTGCAACGTCATCAGGTAGGCATATTTAACAACAAGGGGTGGTGATGGACAGAGTTTCTGAATTAAGCAGAATACTCTCACCCAGTCAAGAGATCAGGGCTAGATCCAACACCGTTTTTTAGCTCACTGCACCATCCCAGTTCAGAACCTGGCCATAAGCAAATCAGTCTGTTCCTGTCCCAGTGCATGATGGGAACAGGGCAAACCAAACTACCAAGCCAATTCTTACACTGGGAAGGAAACAAGCTTCCGGGGACCGGTTTCTGGCATTTCAGCCGTCGTCGGCCCGGCTTGCTTGAATCCTGATGGTGCAATGAGCAAGGGACTCACATCTGAGTATACCCTTCCACGCTTAGGGTGGACAAAATATTTAACAACAAGGGGTGGTGATGGACAGAGTTTCTGAATTAAGCAGAATACTCTCACCCAGTCAAGAGATCAGGGCTAGATCCAACACCGTTTTTTAGCTCACTGCACCATCCCAGTTCAGAACCTGGCCATATGCAAATTAGTCTGTTCCTGTCCCAGTGCATGATGGGAACAGGGCAAACCAAACTACCAAGCCAATTCTTACACTGGGAAGGAAACAAGCTTCCGGGGACCGGTTTCTGGCATTTCAGCCGTCGTCGGCCCGGCTTGCTTGAATCCTGATGGTGCAATGAGCAAGGGACTCACATCTGAGTATACCCTTCCACGCTTAGGGTGGACAAAATATTTAACAACAAAATGGTGCAGTGAGATAAATAACGTTGATGGATCAAGCCCTGATCTTTGGACTGGGTAAGAGTGGTCTGTTCAATTCAGACACTCTGTTCATCACCACCCCCTTTTCTGAATCGTCATCAGGTAGGCAGCACTGAAATCCTCCAGTCCAGCCAACACCTGGTTGACCAACCTCTGAAAGGTGGCAGGGGCATTCTTCATCCCAAAGGGCATAACCTGGAATTGGTAGTGCCCATCTGGTGTGGAGAATGCTGACCTCTCCTTATCCCCATCAGTCAAGGAGATCTGCCAGTACCCAGACATCAAATCAAACGTGCTGAGGTACTGTGCAGCTCCTAGCCGATCAATGAGCTCATCCGCTCTGTGTATGGGGTGTGAGTCAGTCCGGGTGACCGAATTGAGCCCTCTGTAGTCCACACAGAACCGGAGTTCAGGAGTGGAACCCGGCCAGGCAGCCTTTGGAACCAAGACCACTGGGATGGCCCAAGGACTGTTGGAGGACTCAATGACCCCTAAAGCAAACATCGTGGAGATTTCCTCCTTAATGTAAGCCCTAACCTTGTCAGTCACTCTGTAAGCCTTGTGCTTCACAGGAGGACTGTCACCAGTGTCCACATCATGGACGCTTCAATCTGTGACACCAGGAACCAAGGAAAATAGATCAGAGAATTGCCACAACAGTAGGCGACAATCTTGCTGCTGATCAGGGTGGCAGAGAGGCTGACACCATCCACTGACCCATCTTGCTCTGTGGCAGACAGGAGGTCAGGAAAAGGCTCAGTTTCCTCCTCCATTCCATCATCTGTCGCTAGGAACATGCCCACTTCGGACCTTTCTAAGTGGGGCTTCTGGCGGTTAACATGAAGGACCCTCAAAGGGTTCCTTGGAGATCGCAAGTTCACCAGATAGGTGGCATCACTCTTGCGCTCCATCACCTCATATGGACCAGTCCACCTGTCTTGGAGCGCACAAGGCTCCACAGGGGCCATGACCCAAACTTTCTGTCCAGGCTGAAGCTCAATCAGAGTGGCATTCTGAACGTACCACCGCTTCATCTCTTCCTGGCTGGCATCCAGATTTGCCTGAGCGAGATCCCTGAAAGGCCTGGTCTGGTTTCTGAAGGCCAGCATGTAGCTATATACATCCTAGGGAGGTTTCCTGGGAGATTGCTCCTAGCCTTCCTTTACCAAACTCAAAGGTCCTCTTACCGGGTGACCATACAAAAGCTCAAAAGGGCTGAACCCTAGAGACTTCTGCGGCACCTCTCGGTAGGCAAACGGAAGGCATGGCAAGAGGACGCCCCACTTACGCCTCATTGGTTCTTCAAGCCCCATGATCATGCCCTTAAGGGTCCGGTTAAATATTTCAACCAGCCCATTACCTTGCGGGTGGTAAGGAGTGGTGAACTTGTAGGTAACACCACACTCCTTCCACAGAGACTTCTTATAATTGGAAATTAAGTTTGTACCTCTGTCAGAAACAACCTCACAGGAGAAGATCCCCATCAGTGCACGTTCCACCACGGGGGCCGTCAGTGTCCTGAGTGGAATGGCTTCCGGGTAGCATGGTCCACCAAGACCAGGATAAACCTGTTGCCCATGGCTGTCTTGGGGTCCAGGGGCCCCACAATGTCAATGCCCACCCATTCAAAGGGGGTACTGACTACAGGGAAAGGTTGGAGAGGGGCCTTGTGCCTCCTCCCACTTATTCCACTTGCCTGGCAAGTTTGACAAGTCCTACAATGAGTATCTGAACTCCTTCGCATCTGAGGCCAATAAAAGTGGGAGACAAGCCTTTCAAAGGCCCCAGACGACCAACTAATGGAACATCATGAGCCAAACCCAGTAGGAAGGCTCTGAAGCGCTGGGGTACACGGGCTGACCCAGGCTCAGCAACCTTAGGCTCGCTATACAGGAGACCATTCTCCCAGTAGATCCAATGTGATCCAGACTGATCACCTGCTGCCTGGTTTGTGGCCTGTTGCCTCAAACCCACAAGAGAAGAGCACTTCTTTTGCTCTTCACAAAACTACTCCCTGGAGGGACCCCCTTCTTGCTGCCAATGGGTCAGCTCGGGTAGGTTCCCCAGTTCAGAAACTTGCTCACCAGTGGGTTCCAGGGAATCCCCCTCAAGGTCTGCCTCCTCCTGGACTGTGGGAACAATAGGGGCTGGTTTCCCGCGCCCCTTACCTCTTCTCTTTAAGGCAGGTCCCTGGGCCATACTTTCAGGCTCCAGGGTCTCTTGAACACACTTAGCTGCCATAGACCGAGTGGTCACACATGCCCACTAAGGCAGACCCAACATCTCTAAATGCGCCTTCCTCTCCACCTTAGCCCAAGGGGAGCTTTCTAAATCATTGCCTAACAGACAATCAACAGTCATGGACGGCCTCACAGCTACTTGCAGAGTACCAGAGACCCCCCCACTCAAAGGGAACTTGAGCCACCTTGCAATGGCTCTCTGTGTTGTCAGCGGCAACAACTGGGAAGAATGCATGAGGGACTACCTGCTCTTCAGAGACCAAGGGCCAGATGTAGGTAGCCCTTTACCGGTCGGAAACGGCTGAAAATACTGATTCAACCGGTAAAGGGCTATGGAGATGTAGGGGCAAAAAAACCGTACATTTTCGGTAATTTTACCGATTCGGTAATTTTACCAAATCGGTAAAATTACAGAATCGGTAAATTTACTGATTCTGTACATTTTACCGATTCTGTAAATTTACCATTCGGTAAAAATACCGAAAATGTATTTTGTGATGTAGGTAGCACTTCTAACAGTGCTACAGGGCCTTTAGATTTCGGTATTTACCATGCAATACAATTGCATGGTAAATTACGAATTCTCGTGTACATGCACATCTGTGCATGTACACCTGTGCCATGGGGCACACACACATGCCCTAAGGCATGTATGTGTGCCAGATGGCGCAAAAGCCAGTTACAGGGGTGCAACAGGGTGTCAAAGTGACACCCTGTCCCCCTTAGCAATTCGGTATTTTTACCGATTCGGTAAATACCGAATCGGTATTTGCTATTGAATCCTATGGGCTTCAAGGCCCATAGGATTCAATAGCAAATACCGAATCAGTAAATACCGAATCTTACCGATTCGGTAAAAAATACAGAATTTTTACCTACATCTCATTTACCGATTCATAAATACTGAATCGGTAAAATTCGGTATTTATGAATCGGTAAATGAGAGTTACCTACATCTGGCCCCAAGTGACACTTGACAGCTGTCACACTTGCTCCTTTGTCTCTGAGAGCCTCCACTCTATGGCCATTGATGGTCACCCACTGCCTGTATTTTTTAGTGTTCTCAGGCAGCTGAGTTTTAGGGACCATCTCAAAATCTCCTAATGAGACAAGGGACATTTCTGCGGGACACAACCCACCTTGGGCACCCATCTCCTCCCCACCCGGGGCTACACGGGGTGGTGCACGGGGTGGCACATACTGTCCTTTCTGAGGACACTGGGGATAATACCAAAGGTGTCCCACCTGCTTACACTGAAAGCAGGTAACAGGCCCCCTAAGAACAGGTATACCTGTTGGGGGTCCTGACTTCTTTTCAGGGGGAGGCTGGGAACCCTTACCCTGGTTCCCTTGGGAATTACTTTGGAGACCTTTTTAGAACTCCCTCTGTTTACCCTTGTCCCCCCCACTCTTCTGCTGGGGACTCAGCCCACCTTTATCGGAGTCTCCCACAATACCCTTGTGGACCGTGGTACTGACCCAGTGGTCCGCCTCCTCAGCAAGTTTTCTAGGGTTAATCAACTTGCTATCAATAAGGTGCTGGCGTAGCTCTGGAAAACAATTAGCAGATAAGTGCTCCCTGGCAATCAAATCATAGAGAGCTGAAAAATTATCAACATTGCTATCCCTCATCCAACCATCCATAGCTCGGCAAAAGAAAGACACATATTCTACCCAAGTGATTCCCTCCAGTTTTTTACAATTCCTGAACCTCTGTCTATAGAGTTCTGGAGTTCTGGAGTTAACCCATACCTTGTCATCAATGCTTTCTTCATGTGGTTATAAGACATCCTATGCTCCCTGGGCAGGTCTAACATAGTATCCCTACCTTCAGTGACAAAGCGGCCCCACAACCCGCTCCCCAATCCTTCTCAGGGACCCGGTGGGCCAACTTTGCTATCTCATAGGCTGCAAACCACTGACCAATATCTTTACCTTTGTAAAATTTTGATGACATCCTTGGGAATATGTACCCTGCCTTCTGAAGGCACAGATGGTGCGCTGCCACCAGAGGAATTGATCTCTAAGCCCTTGGCCTTGATCTCTAACTCCCTCAACATTCTCTCATGCTCCATTCTCATTCTCCCTCTTTCCAAAGACAACCTGTTATTCTCTGTTTCCCTCTGACCCTCCATCTTAAGCTTAGCCAATTCCAGCTTCAGTGAACTATTTCTCTCCCTTCCAGCTTCAGTGAACTATTTCTCTCCCTGTCTTCCGGTTGTCTGGGGGACAGGTCTTTGGAAGAGATGCTGCTGCCAGGTGGGGGCGGGACCCCTCCCCTGGCTGGAAATTCCTGCTCATCGATTTGCCCATCTGCATCCCCAACAGGCTCCACAACAAGATCAGGGACATTTCTGGCTTCTACCCAGGCCCTTAATGCCTTTTGGTAGTCTTCCTTTTTAGAAATGCCTGGTGTAGCAACTTTCAATTTCCTGCAGAGTTACTTGAGCTGTTTCACAGTGTAGGTTTCCAACCTCTCTTCCTCAAAATCAAGATCCATAGATGCAACAGAGGCTGCTTTACTCATGGTAGTAAGAATTGGGAGTCTTTAGAAAAAATAACAGTTCCAAGGAAAAAGGATTCTAACAAAAAAAAAAGTATGTGGTCGCGTTTGGTCTGCGCTCACTAGTAGTGTACACCAATTACTGTATATGAAACACAAATGCAAAGTCCAAATCCCACCGCTGCCACCAATGTTAAATCTGGGGGTCTCTAGTTGGCAATGGTATTCACCTTTGTCCAAATAGGGACCCTTACTTCTAAGTCAGGATAAGGGGATTACACTCCTTAATAACCCCTGCTCACCCCCTTGGTAGCTTGGCACGAGCAGACAGGCTTATCTCAGAGGCAGTGTGTTAAACATTTGTGAATATACACAGTAATACAGTGATAACACTACAGATGGACACAACACAGGTTTTATAAAAATCAGTATTCTTTATATAGACTTAGCACAAGACCACAAACGACAAAAATCCACAATACTACACTTAAGATTACTTAAAAGATGATTAAAGTCTCTTAGTTCAAGTTGATGGTAGATGCGACAAAGTTCTCAACAAAGTACCTGGATGCGTGACGCAAAGTAAACAAAAGGCTCGCAGAAGGGGAGATGCTTCGGTTCCGTGACCCGAGGGAACGGTTGCTTCCTTCCTCAATGCTTGCGCAGAGTAGGGGACTCGTCGTGAGCCATACCAGTGCGGAGGTGATGCGTAGATTCACGGCCTGCGGGCCTGATGAGATGCGCAAGATTTCGCCTTGATGCGATGCGTAGATCCAGTTGCGATAAGGGAAGATGGCGCCCTGCGATGACGCCCTGGCAGCCTTGCGACGACTCTGTACTTTGGAGCAGCGACAGGCCCTGCGACGTGCTTCTCCGGTGAAGCAATGACAACTCTCTTGATGTGTCGCACTTCTCCGGCGATGCGACAGCAGATAGCTTTGATGAACACACGCTCCCAGGGAGATGCAGCGGAGGCTCGCTTCTCCGGCGATGCGACGATCTCCGCTGCGGCGGCGACACGCTTCTTCTCGATGCGTCGCGCTTCCAGCTCCCAGCGGCACGCAAGTGACTGGAGTCAGAATTCCCAACAAGGAAATTCAGGAGGGAGCTGGAAGTGAAGTCTTTTGGCCCTGAGACTTCAGCAGGAGGCAAGCACAGTTCAAGCCCTTGGAGAATATTCTGTAGATGAAAGTCCTTAAAAGTTCCATCTCCGGGGGCGTGGCCAAGATGGCGGGCTGAGAGGACGCACTTGCCGTGAGCTCCCGAGCCCCTGGAAACCCTGCACCGCTCTACACCGCTGATCTCCCCCAGATCGAGCGGAAATTGCATCCAGTGCTCCCCGTGGTGGTGTGGAACAGTCCGCGGCCCTTGGTTACCCTGCCGCGGCAGCGGCACCGCTAGAGAACCAGCCGAGGCGGTGGCCGCCGAGGGACTTGCCGGGAGACCCGGGAGCCACAGATCTTGAGGCCTTGGTGTTCCGACGTGGAGAGCCTGCAGCACTGGGCGGGCTGCCGGCTTGCACACGACTCGACACCCCAGTGGGTGCCGGGACGGCCTTCATCGGCAGGGCGGAGCTGCGTTGGAGGTGGAAGTGGAAGCAGAGGCGGAGTCAATGGGAAGTAACTACGCAGGCCCGGGGATCGGGAAGGCCTATGCCACGTGGCCCGTCCCGGAGCCCCTCCTTTGACTGCTACGGAACGGGGCCGGGCCCTCCGGCGCCCTTGATTACCTCGGCGACGTCTGGCTCCGGCTACCACACACCCTGCGACCTTAGCCCCCGGCTGTGCGATCTTCGAGTGGACCCGCGGGGAGGGACTGCCACGATCCCCGGACCTGGGCCTAGCCGGAATCATCGGATGTGTTTTTGGGGGTGATCGTCGAAGAGACTGCTCGGAGACGGCCTAGATGCACTGATTGCAGCGCGACACATTGCCTGGGATCTGGCCTACGCAAGTTCAGCGCTGGCTCCCTGAGCCGGAACGAGCGGCCATTTTGAACGGGTGCGGAGCGGCTGCATCGGCCCTCATACGAGGGCTCCTCGCTGGGAGTGCCCCCACGCCGGCAAGAGCTGTGTGACCTGCCACCCACTGCTGGACCACGGCCCCGGCCTGTGGCACCTACTCACCGCGGCCCGCGGGCTCCAGTGATTCCCGCCTTTCCGCGATGTCAAATGCCAGGGGGCAGAGGAAGGGCGATCGAACTTTGCCGGACATGCTGGGACGCGGCGCCCCGAGACAAGACAGGACCCAGCCCGCCCCGAGCCCCCCGACCAGCTCACGGGGCGCTGAAGGTGGGGAGCCCCCGGTGACTCGATCGTTCCTGGAGTCCCTGTTCAGCTCCTTGAGGGAGGACTTTCAGGCCTTGAAGCAGGAGGTGGCCGGGGAGGTCCGGGAAGTCCCTAGAGAGGTGGACTCCCTGGGAGAGCGAGTTAACACAGTGGAGGCGGCTGGCCACTCCAGGGACGAGGAAATCACCCATCTGCAACAGGAGGTCCTGAGGCTGCGGGACCAACAGATCGACCTACAAGCCCACGCCGAGGACCTTGAAAACCGGTCCAGGCGGAACAACATCAGGGTCCGAGGTGTTCCGTCCAACGAAGAAGGTGAAGACGTGGCCGCCTACTTGGGAGCCTTGTTCCGCGAGATCCTGGGAGAGTCCGAAGACTTCCAGATTCGGATCGACAGGGCACACAGAGTTGGCCGACCTCGCAGGGCTTCGGCGCCTCCCCCGGACATTTTGGCCTTCTTACCGGACTTCCCCTTGAAGGAGCGGATTCTCCGTGAGGCGCGGCGGCAGCAGCCTTTCCGCTTCAGAGACCACCCGGTAGCTCTCTATCAGGACCTGTCCACGATAACATTGCAGAAACGGAAGGCCTTTAAGATTGCCACGGACTTCCTAAGGGAACATGGCACGCAGTACTCGTGGGGGCATCCCTTCCGCCTGATTTTTCGGTGGAATGGAACATTGCACCAGCTCCGGTCCCTCCAGGATGTATGCGTGGTACTAGGGATCACTGCGTCGGACACGGACACCACGGCGCCTCGCCGCAGGCGGAGCACGCGAGATGGCTGGCAACTGGTCGGGGAGAGGCTATCCCCGACGCCCGCGAGGCCTGGCTCGCCCACAATTCGAGCTGAAATGTCTAGCGCCATCCAGGAGGCCTCCAGGACTACGGCGAATGGCGATGTGGCCCTGACGGCCTGAACTTACTCCGGGGGGAGTCTACTGTAGCCTATCTCCATCGCAGGTGCGGGGGTTCTGGGGGTGGGGGGTGGCGGGGGTGCTGGTGGTGGTGGCTGGACGTCCACTAGTACGACTTTCCACGGCCTTGTCCGTTAAGGACCGGACTGGGACAATGACGCTTTTTGAATGGTTTGGGGAGAGGGGGGTGGGAAGGGGAGTTGGACGGGGAAGTTCGGGGTCTGGGGGTTCACTAGGGGGAGGGGGGGAAGGGGGAAGTGTGGGGTTGGGAGTGTGGGGTGCAGGGGGAGGGGGGGCTCACACAGTTGGGGGGTTTTGGGGTTCAGGGACTGTACTGTGCTGTGGGGTGGTTTGCTTTCTCTGTGCGCTGAAGCCGCTTGCTGTGGCCTTTAAGTTATGTCCGGTGGGCCTTGCCCGCCTTAATGTGCGTTTCTGGTATTCCCCTCACTGATGGCCCTTAAAATTGTTACCTTGAATGTGAAGGGGCTGAATAACCCGGTTAAACGACGGTCTGTGCTGTCCCTTCTGGAGGACTCACAGGCCGACATTTGTCTTCTGCAGGAGACCCACCTGCTAGCTAAAGATTGTCACAGGCTGCGGACCCCAAAGTTTCCCACACAGCTTTTCTCTTCCTGTGCCTCCAAGACGGCAGGGGTAGCGCTTATGATATCTAGGAGGTTCAAGGGGGAGGTTTTGCAAAAGGTAGCGGAACAGAAAGGGAGGCTCTTGGCGTATAGGATCAAGGCGGGAGGTCTAGTGTTTACTGTAGGCTCCATATATAGCCCCAATGACCATCAGGATCAGTTTCTACACAGGGCACTAGAAGATGTGGCGTCCACTCCTGACAGACACATTGTCCTTGGGAGGGACTTGAATGTGGTCTACGATGCATCTTTGGACAGGTCGGTGCAGAGGCGCCTACAATCGGGGGAGCTTTCGGGCTCGGTTCGTACCCGTTTGGAGGAGCTTGATATGCACGACATGTGGCGCCGTCTCCACCCCGCAACCCGTGCATACTCCTATTACTCCCACAAGTCATATGCAAGGCTGGATCATCTCTTAGTGACGGGCCCGATGTATGAACTGGCCTCGAGCGCCGATATAGGGGTCCTATCTCTCTCAGACCACGCACCAGTGGAGGGCACCTTCAGACTGCCTCCGGTGTCTCCCTCGAGAGGGGTCTGGCGCCTCAGGGACACTTTGCTGCATAAGCAATCGGTGGTGAAACAGATCCGTGAGTCCATAGCGGAATTTCAACACGTTAATGATAACGACGACACCACCACCCGCGCGACACAATGGGCTGCCCTGAAGGCTGTGCTCCGGGGTGAGTTTATCGCCATCTCCTCAGCGGAGAACAAAGATCGCCAGCTCAAGAAGGACGAACTTACCCGCCAGGTGCGGGAGCTGGAGCAGGTGCATCAACGGACGGGTGCCCCCCGTGTCTGGAGGCAACTGAAGGCCGCCAGGAAACTCCTGTCCGCGCTTGACATGGACAGAGCGGAGTACGCAGTGCTTCGCTTGAAGCATAAGTACTACACCGGCGGAGACAGGTGCGGCCGGCTTCTGGCGCACAAACTCAGGGTGCAGCACCAACAGCACCGGGTGAAGGAATTAGCGGCCCCCGCCGGGGGGACGGTCACGGAGGACGGACGGATCGCGGAAGTTTTCCGCGGTTATTACGCTGATCTCTACGCCGGCGTTCCCCCCTCAGCGCAAGCTGAAGCAGACTATCTAGAGTCGGTGTCGCTCCCGTCACTGACGTCGGATCAGGCCCAATATCTGGAGCGGGAGATTCGGATTTAGGAGGTGGTCACGGCGATCTCCCGGCTCAAAAACGGGAAGGCTCCGGGACCTGACGGTTTTATCCCTCTCTTCTATAAGACCTTTTGTCAGGTTCTCGCACCACTTTTAACGTGCCTATTTAACACGTTCTCGGAGCCGGGCGCTATCCCCTAGGAATTCCTTCAGGCTACGGTATCGGTGATTCCGAAACCGGGCAAGGACCGGACTGCTTGCGGGTCCTACCGACCGATTTCCCTTTTAAACACAGACCTGAAGATTTTCACCAGTATCCTAGCGGCACGTCTGGCGCTCCACCTCCCGGGCATGGTTGACCCGGATCAGGCCGGGTTTGTACCGGGCCGGCAGACTGTCGACAACTCTAAGAGGGTGACCCATATCCTGGAGAAGGCCTCGCGGATACCCGGGGAACGTATGCTCCTCTCCATTGACGCGGAAAAGGCGTTTGATAGAGTACATTGGCCTTATTTGGAGAAGGTCTTGGGCAAATTTGGCATCGGCGAGAAGTTCAGGCACCTGGTGTTCAATTGCTATCGATTCCCATCCGCGGTAGTGAGGGTGAACGGGTGCAGCTCTCAGCACTTCCCAATAGAGCGAGGCACCAGACAAGGGTGCCCACTGTCACCATTGCTTTTCGCTCTTTATATGGAGCCGTTCGCACAAAGAGTTCGCCAGAACCCCGACGTCATAGGTGTCCGTATGGGGGAGTTCCATCATGCTCTGAGTCTCTACGCGGACGACGTCATCTTGACGCTCGATGATCCACGGAGGTCATTGCCTGCATGTATCGCAGAACTGGACCTCTTTGCGACGGTGGCGGGATTCAAGGTAAACCTTGGGAAGTCGGCGGCCCTTGACATCTCGCTGTCTAGCACCACCAGGGCTGACTTACAGAGACTCTTCCCTCTGAGCTGGTCTAGGGACCGGATACCATATTTGGGGATTCTTCTAGCACCCTCTCTCCCTGCTATGGTCACGGCCAACTACACGGCTCTAAGTGCGAAGATCAAGGAGGAACTGGCCCGCTGGGATAGGGGCACGTTGTCGTTGCTGGGACCAGGCGGTGGCGGGCAGGATGCTACAGGAGGTGCCCTTCCTGAGGAGGGCCCACCGCCCCCCCAACCTCTATGCGTCCTTTGTAACGCGGGTCCCGCTCCGTGTGTGGGACTCAGTGTCCGTCAAGCATGACCTTACCACTTTTCCCTCTCCTTTCACGCCAATAGTTGGTAACCCGGACTTTAGCCCAGGTATGGAGTCGGGAGCCTATGACCTCTGGCGAGCGGCCCGCTGCTCCGCTCTATTTCATTTGTATGGCCCGGAGGGTGTAGTTTCCTTCCAGGACTTGCGACGGGACTATGGCCTTCCCGAGACGGAACGCATGCGATATATGCAGGCGCGCCACTGGGCGCTACAGCCGCAGGTGCGAGCTACGGCGGATCGGAAAATCACAGCATATGAGCGTTGGCTAGTGACTCGCTCATCGGACGCCAAGCTTATTTCCGACCTATACAAGATGTTGCAACCTCCCCCCTTTCACATCTACAACCCAGGGAGGGAGCGGTGGGAACGAGAACTTGGTCGAGCGTTGAGCCACACTGAATGGGACCACATTTCTTACCGGGCACGTCACTCTGCCTATCACACCGGACTCACGGAGACTTTCACCAAAGTTACGACTTATTGGTATCGCACCCCCGAGAAATTACATGACATGGACCACTCGATACCCAAGACATGCTGGCGCAACTGCGGCCAGACTGGCACGCTCACTCATATACTATAGGACTGTCCCCTGCTGGCTCCTTACTGGGAGGAGGTACTGAATGAGATTGATAAGTGCTTTGGGATTGAATTACCCCGCTTCTCCGCTTATGTTCTACTGGGCTTGCTGAATGGTTTAATGTACCCACTAAGGTCTAAGAGAGGTAGACAGACAGCGATAGCCCTGGGGTCGGCAGTACAGAACATACTCATACACTGGCGCACTACCACACTTCCTACTGTTGTTGGATGGCTACACAGACTGTGGCATGTCCTGGGCATGGAAAAGCGGTCCCTAGTGGTGGCGGGGGAGGTGGACACTTTTGAAGAGCTGTGGGCGCCATTCCATACTTTGTTAAGATCAGAATTTAAGGAAATCACTTGCCCTAGGTATCTCAGATTGTTACGGCTGACGCCGCCGCCAGATCCGCCAGACTGAACTGACCATGTGGGCAGTTGGAGGGAGGGAAGGATACCTAGCTGCCACAGTGAGAAAGCGATAGGTTGACGGCACAGTACAGGGGGTGGGGGGGGGGGGGGAATTGGGGGTTGGGGGGGCAGTTGGTTGGGAGGGGGAGGGGGAGGGGGGAGTTGTCCCTTTTTTCCTTTCTTTTCTTTTGTTCCCACCCACAGGTGCGCTAGCCGTGAGACTTTGGCACGAATGTGCCCACCGCACTGAAAGAACTGCCTTCACGCATTTATTGTATTGTGCACACTGACTTTGGGGAGCACCTGTGGTTATTTGTTTGTGATGTTGTCCCCTTTCTTTTCTTACTGCAATAAAATACTTTAAACCTAAAAGTTCCATCTCCTTTCCCTTGGCAATGAAGCAACCACTGCAGGCCAGCCCAGCAAACAGCACACTGGCAGGGGGGCAGTCCAAACTCCTGCAGCTTCCTTGGTTCTTCTCCTTGGCAGAAAGGTTTCTTGTTCCAGAAGTGATCTAAAATCTGTGGGACTGGGTCCCAATATTTATACCCCAAAATCCTTTGTTCTCTGAAGGCAGAGAGACCTCTGCCTAGTTCAAACCAGTTCCTGAGTACTGTGTTTACATGACTCTTCTCTTCCTTTCACTGTGCAGGGCAGAAACATCAGACGCCCCACAGAGGAGGAGCCAGCACAGGGGAGGGAGGATGCAGCTCTGGAGCACTCTGTTGACAGGATGCCTCTTCTCCTTTCACTGTGCAAGGCAGAGATATTAGATAAGCCACAGGGGGTGGAGCCAGCATTGTGGAGGGAAGGCCCAGCCCTATTCAGGTCACAGGTGCACTCTCCCCCTTCTATCTGGATATAAATCTCCCTATTCACCACTGGGCTGTCCCAGACTGTCTCCTCGAATTTCACCAGCCCTGTCACACACAAACCCAGACAAGGAATACACAAGTCAGCAGAGGCGGGCTCAAATGGTTAGGCAAGCAAATACCTACTTTCTAAATATTAAAATAAACTTTACTAAAAGATGTATTTTATTATTCTGAGTTCAGGCATACTAAACTCGAATTTCTATCATTTTCCCTGAGTCAGTTAGGATTGTAGGAATGTAACAATCTTCACTGTCCATTCTGGCCTATGAGAACAGGTAGCCTTCAATAGTGAAAAACGAAAATGGCTGTAATTCACTATTAGGACATGCTACACACACCAGAGTACGTCCTACCTTATACTTACAATGCACCCTGCCCTTGGGCCCACCATAGGGGTGTCTAATATGAAGCAAAGGGAAGGTTTAGGGACTGGCAAGTGGGTGCACTTGGCCAAGTCGACATGGTAGTCACAGACTACCCACAGGCCTTGCAATGGCAGGCCTGAGACACACTTTACAGCTGCTTCTGTGGGTGGCACAACCAGTGCTGCAAGCCCACCAGCAGCATTTGATCTACAAGCCCTGGGCACGCATGGTGCACTGTACTAGGGGCTGACAGTAGATCAAATAAGCCAATCATGGAATGACAAATTAGTATATTAATTTAACATAGGGAGCACTTGCACTGTGGTACTGATTAGCAGTGGTACAGGGCCCAAAACATACAACCAGCAAAAACATATCAAAACAGAGGAGGCAATCCATCAAAAATGGAAGAGAGACTCACGCCAATGATGTCAGGTCTAACAAACAGCATGTCTTCCATACATCGACTCACTGATGTTACTCAACCCTAATTACAGTAGTTGGGGAGTTCCAGCCATGCACTACATACGTCTTGAGTGAAATGAGAAGAGCCCAGCTCTATATGTAGGGAATCACCACCGAGCCGAAAGTGGATAAGCAGTTCTAAGTAGTGGAGACACTGCAGAGGAATGTGATGGCATCACTGGTTCATAGCATCTAGATGTTAGAGGTAAGGGCACACTGTGTAACCATGAGAGTGCTCAAGAGGGACAAAGAGAGAGCCCAAGGCAGGTAATACTGGAGATAGGACAATGCTTGTGCAATCTCATAAGACGAGGACGTATGTTCTGAGAACCTCGGGTGGAAGAAAGTACGTTTTTTCCCAGATTTTAACCATAATCAGTAAGAAAGCCACTATGACAGTGAAAAAAGATCTGAGTAACTTAGCATTTACTGTCAACATCATTCCCTTCAACACACCTTCACTGCTGACCCTTATGAAAACGTTTGTTTTCTTAGGAAGAAGTGACACAGGCCTTCCTGGAGAAAGCAAAGGAGGAAAATGGCACAAAGTGACTGGCTGTTTGATCGTTAGTCATCCTTGTAGGAGTATTGTGGCGGTTTAAAAGGAATGGTGGTATTGTGGTACTTCTTGGGACTAGGGGCCCGATGTAGGTGTCCATTTACCGACCGGTAACGGCCGATTTCGGCCGTTACCGACCGGTAAATGGTCATTCCTGATGTAGGGGCCCTATTTTACCGATTCAGTAAATTTACTGAATCGGTAAATTTACCGAATCGGTAAAATACCGAATCTGTATTTTTACCGATTTGGTAACTTGGGAGATGTAGGTGGGACTCTTCTGAGTCCCACAGGCCTTACCAAATCAGTATTTTACCACCCAATTCAATTGGGTGGTAAAATACCGAATCCAGGTGTGCATGCACATGTGTGCATGCACACCTGTGCCATGTGACAATAACGGTGATGGATCAAGCCCTGATCTTTTGACTGGGTAAGAGTGGTCTGCTTAATTCAGACACTCTGTTCATCACCACCCCCTTTTCTGAATCGTTTTTGGCCACTATAGGTGTGGCAGGGTATACTCAGACATGAGTCCCTTGCTCACTGCACCATCAGGATTCAAGCAAGCCGGGCCGACGACGGCTGAAATGCCAGAAACCGGTCCCCGGAAGCTTGTCTCCTTTCTGGTGAAGAATTGGCTTGGTAGTTTAGTCTGCCCTGTTCCCATGATGCACTGGGCCAGGGACAGACTGATTTGCATATAGCCAGGTTCTGAGCTGGGATGGTGCAGTGAGCTAAATAACGGTGATGGATCAAGCCCTGATCTTTTGACTGGGTAGGAGTGGTCTGCTTAATTCAGACACTCTGTTCATCACCACCCCCTTTTCTGAATCGTTTTTGGCCACTATAGGTGTGGCAGGGTATACTCAGACATGAGTCCCTTGCTCACTGCACCATCAGGATTCAAGCAAGCCGGGCCGACCACGGCTGAAATGCCAGAAACCTGTCCCCGGAAGCTTGTCTCCTTTCTGGTGAAGAATTGGCTTGGTAGTTTAGTCTGCCCTGTTCCCATGATGCACTGGGCCAGGGACAGACTGATTTGCATATAGCCAGGTTCTGAGCTGGGATGGTGCAGTGAGCTAAATAACGGTGATGGATCAAGCCCTGATCTTTTGACTGGGTAAGAGTGGTCTGCTTAATTCAGACACTCTTCATCACCACCCCCTTTTCTGAATCTTTTTTGGCCACTATAGGGGTGGCAGGGTATACTCAGACATGAGTCCCTTGCTCACTGCACCATCAGGATTCAAGCAAGCCAGGCCGACGACAGCTGAAATGCCAGAAACCGGTCCCCGGAAGCTTGTCTCCTTTCTGGTGAAGAATTGGCTTGGTAGTTTAGTCTGCCCTGTTCCCATGATGCACTGGGCCAGGGACAGACTGATTTGCATATAGCCAGGTTCTGAGCTGGGATGGTGCAGTGAGCTAAATAACGGTGATGGATCAAGCCCTGAACTTTTGACTGGGTAAGAGTGGTCTGCTTAATTCAGACACTCTGTTCATCACCACCCCCTTTTCTGAATCGTTTTTGGCCACTATAGGTGTGGCAGGGTATACTCAGACATGAGTCCCTTGCTCACTGCACCATCAGGATTCAAGCAAGCCTGGCGGACGATGGCTGAAATGCCAGAAACCGGACCCCGAAAGCTTGTCTCCTTTCTGGTGAAGAATTGGCTTGGTAGTTTAGTCTGCCCTGTTCCCATGATGCACTGGGCCAAGGACAGACTGATTTGCATATAGCCAGGTTCTGAGCTGGGATGGTGCAGTGAGCTAAATAACGGTGATGGATCAAGCCCTGATCTTTTGACTGGGTAAGAGTGGTCTGCTTAATTCAGACACTCTGTTCATCACCACCCCCTTCAATGCCCATAGGAATCAATGGGCATTACCGATTCGGTATTTACAGAATCGGTAAATACCGAATCTTAACGATTCGGTATTTACCGAATCTGAAATACCTACATCCCCCCCCTTCCATTTTACCACTTCTTAAATACCGAATCGGTATGATTCGGTATTTAAGAAGTGGTAAAATGAATTTACCTACATCGGGCCCCTAGATCTTGATAAGTTGTGGGTTCCCAATGGCAGAATGCTTTAGAGGTTATCATCCTTGCTTTTCATTTAGACATATTTTTGGATCACTCAGCTTCTACTGACCTTCCAGCCCAACCTTTTTAACTTACAACTCTCTGATTGATAATTTTGTTTAAGATATTAACAGGTTATATTAAACATGGGCATACTTATGTTATTACACAAGGTTGATGTAAAATGTGCATTCTTTTACAAGAGCCAATATCCAAACCTGATTGGCTAAAATATGAACAATAAAGTTTGTGATGCAGCATTGAATTTACAAAAATTTGTTGAGAGCTCTACAACAAAGTAGGCATGGTAGCTTGTAGGACTCGCCTGCCCTGTTTAGCAGAAAGCGGGCTTCGAGGATGCCTCAACCTCAACTTATCAAGGTTCATATTAAAGAAACATGGGTGAGTGGCTCATGTCAAATAGGTCAATGTGCTACAAATCTCTGGCACTGAATAACCAAGATGAGATAATAATTATTAGTTCACATGTATAAAAAGCATAATTGAGGCTGTTGATACTCTTCATCCCCCTATTGTAGTCTTCCACCATACTAATGTTAAAAACAAAAAATCTGCATTCCAGCAGCCAGTCCCAAGATTCAAGAACTATCTGCAAAGCATGTACTAAGGGGACTTTGATTGGTCAGACAGAATAATGCTGCACTGTTGCTGGTGCAGAGCTACATAAGCTTACATTGACGGGCAAAGAGGAGGAAGAGAACAACCAAGCCTAGTATGATTTCATACATGCACTCTATGTTTGGTTTACTATAGGAACAGCTGTGCTCCCCCTGATTAAATGCAGTGAAATGTTTAGGTTTAGTTATTGCTGTTGTAGACACAGTCATGCCGCCATATGAACACCTAGTGCATTTGCATTCAACGAGCCAAGTACATTTGGCATAATGAACTAGTGAAGGGAGAGAGAGTGACTGAGGCAGGGAGTGAGTATAAATGAGTGAGTGTGTCAGTGTTACAAGTCTTTTATGCTTGTGAGTTACTGCCCATGACATACTCAACATAATTCTTGGCTGATGGAGGCACTAAGGTGGAGAAGGCAAACAATGATAAAATACTGGCTCTAACATACTGGAGGTATATTTTTGGGCATAGGTCACCAATGGTATATGGTTTTTTGATACTGGCATACTGTATGTAATTCTTGGCATAAGGGGTACCCATGACAAAAGGCTGGGAGACTGGAGGTAATTCTAAACATATAGGTACCGCCCAAGGCAAAATCTGGAGAAAAAAAATGGGATCAACTTATGGCAAAAATTAAGCCCAATCACTTTCAAAGAACGCTTATATTTAGACCTTTGCGTGATAATCTGAAGATAAATTCCTACAGGCTTTATTCTGAACACCATCGCAAATCCAACCTGTTGGTGTTGGAATTTGCCATTGTGGGTTGTGTTTTATAGTTATCACTTGGTCGTGGCCTTTATACAGACGGCGCCAAAATTCTTGATATAATAACTTACTGGCCGGGAAACAACTTACTGCCAGAAATTCCTATGACCTTTCAGTTCATGGAAGTACTCCACCATCATCTAGTGCCCTGAAGAAGTCCTACACTAGGACGAAACGCGTCCGCTGTACTGTGTGTTGAGTCATTAGAACTGAACTCTGTTTTTTATCTACGTAAAATGAAAATGGAATAAAAAGAAAAAATTGAAGAACTTTCTTCTCTGGATGCGGACTTCATAACTGTCCCTATTGATCGAATTTCGTTGTGTGGTGCACCTGTGCTTTTGTTCTAGATAATACCGTTGTTTTTATGCCAAGGACTCCCTGAGGGAAATAAAAAATTCATTTAGCTCAATTTCTTCGTTTCTTGTCAACTTTACTCTTTGTGGCGAAACAGTAGGGCTCTCTTGTATAACACAAAGAATAATGTGTCACAAATTCCCCACGTTTTGTTGCCACCTTGGTTTTGTGCTGGGAAAAACTACAATGTGGAGCGACCCTTGACCCTGCTTGCAGGTTAGGCCGCTCCCTCACCGCACAGCTCCGCCTGTGTTGCTCTGCCCTTGGTGCCTGCTGCTCTGTGAGTTCTCCTCCCTCCCCTGCTCCGTGTTATTTTTTTGCCTCCCCTCCTATTCACTTTTACTGTACTGTGATTACTGTATTTACTGTTATTTACTGTTCTATTGCCGTTCCGTTGCCGCTTTACTGACCCCCTCAGCCCCTGTGATCCGTTTTTTGGTGTTCCCCCCCGTCCACTTTGCCTTCTGTTCCCAGCATCCTCCCGCCACTGCCTCCCTGCGGCCCGCCCCCTCGCGCTCCCATTCGCCACCCCGCTCCCGCCTCCCAGCTGGTCCTCCCTCCCACTTCCCCTTATATGGCGGCCGCACCTAAAGCAAGCCTGTCTGCGCCCGTCCGCGCCCAGCGACAGAACCCCTGGCCCCCGCAAAACCCCCAACTACGCCCATTACCGCTACGATGCCAGCACCCTCCTCGCACTCAACAATGGACAATCGCACCTGTGCTTCCTGGTCGCCCCGGAATGCACGCAAGAACCCTTCACCTGCCGGAACTGCAGCTTCACCAGCATCCAGCCCGCCAATCCACTGACCAGGAAAGAACCCAACTACCTCAGATGCATTCTCCTCAACACCCGCTCCACCCGCAAACACACCGGTGAACTCAGGGACCTACTCGACTCAACCTCCACTGACGTCACCTTCCTGACGGAGACTTGGCTGAACCTCTCCTCAGCACCTGACATGGCCATAGCAATCCCGGAAGGCTACAAGATCGCCCGCAGGGACCGCACCAACGGAGCAGGTGGGGGAATCGCCATCATCCACAGAAACACTCTCAGAGTCTCGACCAACACCGACGACACCCTCAGCACCGCCGAACACCTGCACTTCCAGATCCACACCGACCCCAACACCACCCTCGGAGGAACTCTCGTCAACAGACCTCCCGGTCCCCAACCTCAGTTCAGCGACTCCATCGCCGACTTCGTCAGCACTCACGCCGTTACCTCCACGGACTACATCCTCCTCGGGGACCTGAACTTCCACCTTGTGAACAACAATGACACCAACTCCACCACTCTGATCGACAAACACGGACTCAGACAACTCGTCACTACTCCCACCCACTCCGCCGGCCACACGCTGGACCCCATCTTCTCCGCAAGCCCCCATGTCGCCTTCAACCACACCACCGAACTCCACTGGACCGAACACCGCTGCATCCATTTCACCTTTTGAAAACCCACCACATACCACCACACCCAACAGATGCCTTGCCGCTGCTGGACCACAGTCACAGAAGACCAGCTAACCACCATCCTCGCCCAGAGCCCACTCGCCAACCCCACCGACCCAAACTCCGCCGCCCGCAACTTCAGACAGTGGATTGATGACTGTGCCAACACCCTCGCCTCGATCAAGAAACCCTCCAACAGCCACACCAGCAAGAAAGCCAGCTGGTTCACTGAAGAGCTCGAGGCCTCCAAGCAAACCTGCCAAAAGTTATAGAAGAACTGGCTCTGTGAACGAACACCAGACAGCTACGCAGCCCACAAGGACGCCACCCTCAGACACCATCACCTCATCAGATCCACCAAAAAAGCCTCCTTCAAAGACCGCCTAGACATCAACGCACACAACAGCAAAGAGCTCTTCAACATCGTGAAAGAACTCTCCAACCCGAGCTCCAACATCAACGAAATCCCACCTTCGCAAGACGTGTGTGACTCACTGGCCTCCTTCTCCCATCGCAAAATCACAGACATCCACAACAGCTTCAACGTCACGTTCACCCCTACAACCTTTGAGATATCCGCCCCCACGACCACCACCCGCACCAGCCGCTTGCTCGCCTGGACCCACATAAATGACGACAACACCATCAAGATCATGAACACCGTACACTCCAGTTCTCCATCAGACCCTTGCCCGCACACATCTTCAACAAAGTCAGCGACACTATTGCACCCCATCTCCGAAAGGCCATCAACCTTTTCCAGCCACCTTCCCGGAGAGCTGGAAGCACGCCGAGATCAACACCCTACTCAAGAAACCCAAGGCCGACCCCAAAGATCTCAAGAACTTCCGGCCCATCTCCCTACTCCCATTCCCGGTGAAGGTCACCGAGAAGGCCGTCAACAAACAACTGACCCTCTACTTCTAGGAAAACAGCATCCTTTACCCATCTCAGTCTGGGTTCCGCAGCAACCACAGCACCGAAACCGCCCTCATCGCCACCACTGACGACATCAGGATCCTGCTAAACAACAGAGAAACCGCGGCCCTCATCCTCCTGGACCGGTCAGCCGCCTTCGACACGGTCTGCCACCACACGCTACGCACACGCCTCTACGATGCCGGGATCCAAGAGAAGGCCCTGGATTGGACCACCACCTTCCTCTCTGGCAGAACACAGACCATCCGCCTCCCTCCCTTCCGCTTCAAGGGTACTGAGATCATCTGCGGCGTACCCCAGGGCTCATCCCTTAGCCCAACGTTGTTCAACATCTACTTGGCACCGCTCGCCCACGTCGCCCGACTGCACAACCTCAACATCATCTCATACGCCAACGACACCCAGCTGATCCTCTCCCTCACTAAGGACCCCCACACCGCCAAAACCAACCTCCACGAAGGAATAAAGGCCGTCGCCGAATGGATGAGGAACAGCTGGCTGAAACTGAACTCAGACAAGACTGAGGTCCTCATCCTAGGATCCACCCCCTCGACCTGGAGCTACTCGTGGTGGCCGACCGCACTGGGAACAGCTTCAACACCCACCGACCACACATGCAACCTAGGGGTCATCCTCGACTCCACTCTTTCCATGACTAAACAGGCCAACGCTGTCTCTTCCTCCTGCTTCAACACCATCCACATGTTCCGCAAGATCTACAAGTGGATCCCCACCGAGATGAGAAGAACGGTCACCCAGGCCCTCGTCAGCAGTAGCTGGACTACAGAAATGACCTCTACGCAGGAGCCTCGGCCAAACTCCTGAAACGGATCCAACAAATCCAAAACGCCTCTGCACGCCTGATCCTCGACATCCCTCGCCGGAGCCACATCTCACCCCACCTAAGAGACCTGCACTGGCTCCCCGTCAACAAGAGGATAACCTTCAAGCTCCTCACCCATGCACACAAGGCACTCCACAACACCGGACCAGCGTAGCTCAACAGACGACTCAGCTTCTAAACCCCCACCAGCCAGCTCCGCTCCGCCGACCTCGCCACAGTCCCCCGCTTCCGAAGAATGACCTCTGGCAGAAGATCGTTCTCCCACCTCGCTGCCAAGACCTGGAATACCCTCCCCACTCACCTACGGCTGACCCAAGACCTGCTGCCCTTCAGAAGACTCCTCAAGACCTGGCTCTTCGAGCAGTAGCAGCACTCCCCACCTCCCAGCGCCTTGAGACCCTCTCGGGTAAGTAGTGTGCTTTATAAATGCTATGATTGATTGATTGATTGATTGATTGATTGTTAGGGGATGATGTTTGTTCTGGAACTACAAGAAACTCAGACTATCACTGTAGGGCAACCCAGTTCTGGGCAACACAACGGAATACCATAATGTTTCCACAATCTCCAGATTCAATGCTTACTCAACAGTAGATCTAGGAATAAATGCAAAACTCCAGCATTTTACAAGTGAACTTATTAAGGGCCAGTGACCACGAAGACAACTGATGGCTGCAATGCAGAGAGTGAATATAGCAGGATGTGTTTGTTTAGCAAACAGCATCATATAGATCACAGTTGACAGATCTAGCATCAGTAATTTCATTTTCCCTTAAACTAGGGTGTAATTTTCTTCTTTTGGGCTAACCAAAAGATGTTTTTGTTCAAACATGAGGCCCAAAAACAAAGCGTTTGTTACTCTGTGATAAAGAGGCCCCACTGAGATTCTTCCAAGCAGATTATATATGGGCACACCACAAGGGAACCATGAGTATTACAAGCACAACAGCGATGCTCCCTTAACTACTGTTCGGCTTCTTGATTCTTGCACCGGCTGAGTATAAACTCCCAGAGCTAGAACCTTTCTAGTGGGTATCTATATGGCTTTCATGCATGTTCATTTGGAACACCAAATGTGAGATGTAGTTGGCTTATGAACAGCTTCATCGTGTTCCACGCATTTTTAGCATTCTCTGGAATTTTGCTAATTTGCAAGGCCGGACAGTCTCAATGAAATGGAGTTTACAACAGCAGCATAATTTCTCGATTGATAGCATTTATAAAGAATTCGTCACATGCTGAGTCTCTTGGCACTGTGACCTGATATAAATGCAAATTTGGTAGTAATAGTTATCTGATAAAGGACGGAAATAGTTCCTAAGCCCTCACAGCTTAATATTTCAGGAATGGGCGGACACTGACCTCTGGACGAACAGTGTTGCGATCACCTTTGGACATACAGAAATTAATTGCATCCATAAACGTACTTCTCGCCAACAAGAAGAGGATTTGTAATAGCCTCCGCAAAGTGTGTAGTGAAAGTGTACATCCTGGAAAATAATGACGATCAAGCTAGATTTTTTTATTTAGTAGAGAAAATAATATGATCAATCAGCATTTTGAGGTTCTAGAATTCAACTTCAGCTGTACAGTGGAAAGTTATTGAGTAAACCACTGATTGTCTTTCCATTGTTAAGCATCTGGAATGAGCCTTTTGTCCTCCGGACTCTCTGGAAAAATCTCAACAGCTAGCAGGTCCAAAAGGTAAATCCTAGCTGGGAGTGCTAGTCGAGTCTTGGATGCCTTCACCAGTTCTAGTGTGGAAAAGGTTTCAAAACCAAATGGAAAGCTGATCACTTCACCTTCATTCCTTAGAAGTGAGCATTCACATTTTGTGTCACACATATGTGATGTGTTAAATGCAGCGACCTGGACTTGCATAATAGTTCATTTGCATCTAGTGGAAATGTTTTGCCATGCCGGACGATGACGCATTCTACTACAGCAGTTCTTCAAATCTGCAGAGTTTATCAGAATTATATTTTTGTTTTAAGTGCGAGAGCTTGCTGTATGTACTGGCTCATCTATATGACTAACTCATTAATGTGGCCTTAGCCCTTTTGGAAAAATTATGTCAATGCTGACACATGAGTAACAGCAAATCAAATAATTTTAAGATTTTAAGACTTGAGTAAGCCATTTTATAGAGAACCTAATAAGCGGATCAGGTCAACACAACAATATGGAGAAAGGGGCATATTGTCGCGGGTTCAATGGTTCCTCAGGAGCGAAGATGAATGATCCATACCCTTCCAGAAAATAACACTTGGAGGACCAACTCTAAGAAGTACTCACAAGTAATTATTCCCAAAAAGTGTGGGGAAAATAAAAGAGTGTCCACCACTCTTCCCCAGATGATGTAGTAAAGATGTTTTTCTGGAATGAACAGGTCAGGAGGGTCTTGCACTGTAGAGAAAAAAGTATCCTGCATGTAACACTATTCTATAGAGACTGTAGCACACTGATAGCAAAAAATAGAGTCTCACTCACCTTAGAGATTCTCATGAAGTCCTCAAAATAATTAACTTCCCCTTGCAGCACCCCAACACTGTTGAGGTTACGGGAAGATAAAGGACTAGAACAGCAAGCCCAAGTTCACTCCAAAGGAGCAGGGTGGACCCAGCAAGAGGGGGCAGGATAAGGAGGCACTATAGACTTTTGAAAATGGCAAAGCACCGAGGGGCTGACTGGCGCTATGACCCAAAACGAGGAGAAAGAAAAATAAAGAAAACAGTGAATCAGCCCAGGGGTTGTAAAGCAAACCCACACCACAGTGCTCCGTATAATTAAGGGGTCAAGAGAATTCAGTCCGTCTACAGGATCAATAGCGGAACCGCGGAGACGTGATGCCCGGCTTCGGGGAGAAAAGCGGAACATACACGCACTCCTCAGGATAGTTAGGGAAACTGGCCAAAGACTCACAGCAGGCAGCGGGTAATGAAGAATGAAACCGCTAACCGACCTGCAGAATCCAAAAGCCGCGAATGCGGCGTGCTGCTCTGCGATGCGCTCGCTTAGACAGAAGCGAGCGGGAACCAAATCGGCACAACAAGGGATAAGTCCGTGGTAAAGGTCGCGGACACGGAAGCAATTCAAAACACACGCCAAACACAGGAACAGGAAGCGTAGCAAGAAAGGGGGTGCGGAGATTCAGGAATAGGGGCGTGGACTTCTCCAAGGGATCAGTAAACCAAGCAAAGACGCAGTGGTGGAGGTGGGTATTAAGCGTGTAAGGGAGCGTCTCAAAATACCATTGGGAAAAGAGGGTCAAAAGAACAAGGGAGTATCCACAAATTACAGGTACAACTGAAAGAGATGAGAAGCTATTTTACTTATCAGGGCTAGTCTCGTTGACACTAAATCCGTGTCCTAACACATATAACTTCATGACTGGTAATCTTTGGTAATGGTTATGCCACTGGATCAGGAGCACAAAGTCAATCTTTACTTTGTTCCAGTTTACTGAGTCAGTAATTGTAAAATACAGAAAACAGAGACTTAAAGGATGGTCAATTAAGAGTTATTAAGTCTCCAAAGTAAACACTGAATGAAAGACAGAAGGTGGCTGTAAATCATCAGGACTTGGATTATCAGTAAAGACCTTCCAAACGAATTGAGACAATTTTTGGACAAAATAGTAGAATGACTTGCTCCATTTACAATAGAAAGAAGAGGATACACATGACAAGGTTGCACTCTTTTTTTGGTAAACTATCCAAATGTTAAATTCTTCTTAGGATGAAAATGACACAGAGATGCTACACAATCATGCTAAGGAGTTCCACTATGAGCCAGGGTTGGCTCAGAAGGAAAATGCTACTTACCAGTATGCATCTGTTCTTGGCATGTAGAGCTGTAAAGTTGTATGCTTTAGCATAGATCACCATCTTTTGTTGGGCTCGGATATTTGCACCTTATTTTTGTCGAATAAGTCTTTGTAGTCACAGGATAGGTGACTCCTCCTTATGGTGATAGTGCGCATGGGCATCGACTCCATCTTCAGATTGTTTTTTGCCATAAAGGGTGAAGATGGAGTTAATAAGAGAATAGAAGAGGATGTCCATGTGATGTATCTAAATAAGATAATACTGCCAAGAGATAAAGGTACCCGGGGAGTTGGGTGGGTGTATATGACTCTACAGATCTACATGCCAAGAACAGATGCGTACTGGCAAGTAGTATTTTCCGTTCGAGGCATATGAGCTGTAGATTGTATAATTTAGCATAGACTGTAAAGCAGTTGTTTCCCCTTTAGAGGTGGCACGCTGTATCTGTTGCAGTAGTTTGAAAAAGTGTTCTTAATACAGCCTGACCCACAGTAGCTTGTTGCTTTTCTTGCACATTTACACAATAGTGTTTAGTGAAAGTATGCAGTGTAGACCAAGTTGCTGCTTTGCAGATGTCAACTTGGGGAATGTTCCCTTGGAATGCCATAGAACACCCTAGTTTGTGGGTGGAATGAGTTCTAGGGGGGATAGTTAATGTGCGTTTAGCTTTGAGATAGCAGATTTGGATGCATTTAACAATCCACCTTGCAATACCCGTTTTTGAAATGGGATTGCCTTTGTGAGGTGGGGAGAAAGCTACACAAAGTTGTTTTGTTTTTCTAAAACTTTTAGTTCTTTCGATGAGGTATAGTATCGCTCTTTTAACGTCTAGCATGTGGAGAGCGTGTTCGGCTACTGAGTCTGGTTGAGGCAAAAATACTGGCCGACTGATTAAGGTGAAAGACAGATACCACTTTAGGTAGAAATGTTGGATTAGGCCTTAGAATCACTTTACTATGGTGTATTTGTAAAAATTGTTCTTGTAGGATTAATGCCTGGAGTTCACTCACTCTCCTAAGTGATGTGAAAGCTACGAGGAAGGCTACTTTCCAAGTAAGGAACTGCAACTCATATTTGTGTAGAGGTTCAAATGGGGGACCCATGAGTCTGGTGAGGGCTATATTGAAGTTCCATACAGGAGAATGTGGAATTCTAGGTGGAAGTATCCTTTCAAGTCCTTCCATAAAAGCTTTATTAGCGGGCACTCGAAACAATGATAAATGTTGTCTGCTTTGGAGGTAAGCAGCAATTGCAGCAAGATGTAGCCGTATAGATGTATATGCTAGGTTAGATTGTTGTAGATGCAAAAGATAACAGATAATATTTTGGATTGAAGCATCTAGTGGATCGATTTTTGTTATTTGTACAATAAATGACAAATCGCTTCCACTTTGCTGCATAGCATGCGCTAGTAGTAGGACGTCAAGCCTCTTTAATGACGTTCATGCAGTCTGGTGGGAGATTGAGATAGCCAATCTCTAGGACTTCAGGAGCCAGATCGCAAGATTGAGCTGATTGGGATCTGAGTGTCTTATCTCTGGTTCTGAGTGAGGAATTAGGGGGGAGAGGTGTAGCTTTTGTTTGATGATGCACTACTGAAAGTTCCAACAGGGTTGTGAACCATGGTTGGCGTGCCCATGTTGGAGCAACTAGGATCATTGTGAGGGAGTTTTGTTTGAGCTTCCGAACAAGTGACTGAATGAGCGGGAGAGGCGAAAAAGCGAATGCAAATCTGCCTGATCAGTTCATCCATAGTGCATTGCCTTTGGACAATGGATGTGGATATCTGGAGGTGAAGCTTGGGCATTTTGCGTTTTGGTGTGTGGCGAACAGATCTATGTCTGGATGACCACACATTTGAAAGAATGGAAGAAGAACTTTAGGATGAAGTTCCCATTCGTGGATCTGCTGTTTTTGATGACTGAGCAGATCTGATTGTTTACTCTTGGTAGATGTTCTGCGAGGAGGTAAATGTTTTGAGGAATGGCCCATCTCCATTTGCTTTGCGCTAGTTGTGAAAGCTGAAGAGAGTGTGTCCCTCCCTGTTTGTGTATGTAGTACATTGCTGTTATGTTGTCTGTACGGATTAAGACAGCTCTGCCTTTTAGCAAGAGTTGAAAAGACTTTAGTGCTAGAAAGATTGCTAGTAACTCCAGATGATTTATGTGGAGTTGTTTTTGTTAATGGGTCCATATACTCTGAACGGTTTGGTTTTGGAGATGAGCTCCCCAGCCGGTGAGCAATGCGTCTGTGGTTAGCACTATCTGTGGAACCGGGTCGAGGAACGGTTGCCCTTTGTATAGGTTTTGTGTATTTCACCACTGCAGAGAGCGAGGTGTGCGGCTGTCTACCAACACCAGATCTGTTAACTGTCCTTTAGCTTGGTTCCACTGATGTGCTAAACATTCCTTTAAAGGACGGATCTGAAGTCTTGCATAAGGAACAATGAGGATGCAAGAGGCCATCATCCCTATTAGCTGCATAAACACTCGAGCTGGAAGGGAGCGTTGAGGTTGGAACCTTAATATGAGAGCATGCATGCTGGCTATCCTGACTGGCTAGGGGTATGCAAGGGCTTTTGAGGTATCTATTGTGGCACCTAGATACTGATTGAGGTGAGATGGCTGAAGGTGTGACTTGGGTAGGTTTATTGTGAATCCCAATTCGTGGAGCGACTGGATTGTTCTGTGTGTATTGTGTACACTGTGTGTGTGTGTGTGACTTGGCTTTTATGAGCCAGTCGTCGAAATAAGGAAACACATGAATGTGTTGTCTGCGCAAATGAGCTGAGACTACTGCAAGACTTTGTGTGAAGACATGGGGTGCTGTAGTCACTCTGAATGGGAGGACTTTGAATTGATAGTGCTATCCGTCCACTACAAACCGTAGATAATTTCTGTGAACGGGGTGAATGGGAATATGAAAGTTGGCGTCCTGGAGGTCTAGAGTGGCAAGGAAATCACCCTGTTGGAGCAGTTGGAGAACCTGTTGGAGAGGGATCATGTGGAAGTGGTCCGACTGTATGTAGAGATTTAACGGTCGGAGGTCCAGTATTGGCCTGGGAGTACCGTCCTTCTTTGGGATTAGAAAGTAAAGGGAGTAAACCCCTGTTCCTTGATGAGGTAAGGGGACTGGTTCTATTGTGTGTTTTTGTAATAAGAAGAGAGCCTCTTGTTTTAACAGCGTCAGATGTTCAGTGGACATTGGACGTTGTTTGGGGGGTATGAATGGGGGAGTTGAAGTGGGTTCCAGGCAGTAACCATACTGGATAATTTTTCTTACCCACTGGTCTGTGGAGATGGAATTCCAGACAGGTAGGAACTGTGATACTCTTACCCCGACTGGAGTAGAATGGTCGGCGGGAAGTGGAGGGAAGTCACTGTTTTGTAGTAGGAGAGGTGCGGGGGTTATTACCACGGCCTCTACCTTTGTTGTTGTTGCCTCTATAGCCTCCTCTGAAATAGCCTCTCTTAGGGGAGGTTTGAGTAGTGTTTTTGTAGGAGGATGAAGTGTTGTAAGGAGCGTTGAGAAGAAACTCTAGAGGTTGTTGCCAGCATGGCTCCCATGACTCGACAGTTTCCGAGTCCTTTTTCATTTTCTCCAAGAAAGTGTCTACAGTGGGTTCAAATAAGTGTTGTTGATCAAAAAGTTGATTAAGAATTGTGGACTGCACATCCTGTTTAAACCCAGATATGCGTAGCCATGCGTGTCTGTGTAGTAAAACGTTTGTGATAACCGCATGAGATCTGTCGGCTGTATCAAGAGCACACTTTATAGAAACGTTTGTAATTAATTTTCTCTCTTGTATTTGATCTTATACTGGTCGGGAAGATGTTGTTTGAGCTTTTCAAGCTCGTCGTAATGAGCTCGATCATACCTGGCCAGAAATTTGCTACTTGTAAGGCAATGCATTTGCCAGATGCATCTAGTAATTTAGACTTCTTATCTGAAGGTGGGGCATCCCCTGATGTTTGGGAATTTGCTAGTTTACGTGCATTTGACACATTCAAGGAATCTTGAGGGAGCAGTGCTTTATTGTAAGCTGGATCGTTGGGAGCTGGTTTATATTTTCTTTCAATCCTGGGGTTGCAAACTCTAGTTCTGACGGGATCTTTAAAAACGTCAGGTGCATGTTTGATGATACCTTTTAACATGGGTAGAATGCTTGTCGATTTTTGTGACTGTGTTAAAGTTTTCAACAAAAAATTTTCATCCTGAGGATCTGAGTTTAATTCCACCCCATGATATTGTGTAGCTCTATTTATGAGCTGTGCAAAACCTATGTTGTCGTCTGTGGGAGGATGGCCTAGATGGGTAGGAGTCTGGATCTGGGAGATCTGTGACATCTGGTGGATTATCATAACCCTCCCAAGTATCAGGTGGTGGGAAGGTAGTGTCATCATCATTAGCCTTCTGTGGGTTCTCATCTCCACCCCCAAGGTGATCATCATCATCACCAGACCATCCGAGAGCCCATGGCGGAGAAAAAAATGTAAAGGACCTTAGACAATGAATCGGAGTACCATCCCCCAGTTAACAATAAATTGGTTTTCAAACCACAATATGTTTCAAGGGGAACACATGACATTCTAAATAGAAGTGTCTTGCTTAAATTATTTCAAGCTCTTCCATCTCTAAGCCATATAAACACAAATGATAATGAAAGTATCACATTTAATCAAAATCAGAGTTTCATCAGTCAAGAAGCTACAATAGCTACATTAATTAACAAAATGCACACTGACCACATTTGGCAGCAGAAGGTCATGTTCGACAGTTGGGGAATCGAGTTAAAAAAAGATAATTCCCCCTCGTTACCCTAGTCCACTACAACCGTCTCCTTATATTGTGAGTCTTTTAAAAGGGGCAAAAGGCCCGGATCATCATAGTAAAAGAAGGGATACAGAGTACTCGGCCAGGAAAGTTACCATTACTATTGACTATCCTGAAGCTGGTAACTTTTCAGGCCCTTGGGACTCAAACATAGAAGGCACATCCTCGGGAATGGCATGAACAACCTCACCAATAGCTCCAGGCTCACACCAAGGTTCTAACATCTGTTCCTGGAACGTGCATGGACTCCACTCAAAATTAGAAGACCCCGACTTCATGGACTTTATAACACAATATAACATTATTCTTTTTGAAGAATCCTGGCAGATAACTTCATCCCCAATAACTGGTTTTAAGGAATTCCTGAACCCGGCTAAGAGAACCACAAAATACGGAAGAGCAAAAGGGGGTCTCTCTATCTTTATTTCAACAGAAATTCCATGGCACGCTTCAATCATAGATTTAGACTGCTCATAGATGTTGTGCGTCAAAATAGTCGTCTCGGAGTTCCACATTTATATTCATCCTGCATCCAAACTAAAGAAAGCACTAAGTGATCAATTAATCACCTCATTAAGAACACTAAAACTCACCTATCAAGATGCTAAAACCATCCTGTCGTGCGATTTCAACATAAATCTACAATATACCAGGAGCAAGGGTAAAACGGAGGCCACTCCAGGTCTTAACCAACAGGATACAACTGGTAAGAAATGCGCAGCCTGCTTGAAAGACCTTTCAATGTGTGTACTTAACGGACAAGGCCCGACCGATCGGCCCGCAGCATACACCAGAGTTACACAAAAAACACGATCTATCATTGATTATACCTTTACAGATTACGACCTCCTCCTGTATATCGCGAATTTCCAGATAAAAGACAGGGCGGAAAGTGACCACCAGCCGCAATCTTTTACTTTATTAAAATCTTTCACAACCCCAGAGAAAGCAGAAGCCCTATCATCTTTAAACCAATGTTATAACCTAAAACGCCTCTCTTGGTATAAGGATAACATTGAGGCCATTACAAGCACCTTCCCCAGTCTTTTGGGAAGACCCAACTCTGAAACATTGACCATAAAAGCTTGGGAGTTTTTTATTCATGAAATTAATAAGACATTTTATAAAAACGCCCACGCCCATAAAGCAGTAATCGTAAAAGGGGCAGCCTGGATCAACAATAGCCTGAGGACACAAAAACAACAACTAAATAAATACCTCAGACAACTACGATCTCGGGGAACAAAATGCCACCAGTAACTCCTGCTTTTAATCTCAAAAACAAGAAACAAGCTAAAAAGAGACATAAAATCTACCAAAAAAAGAGTACCTAGTACATATTTGGGCGAAACCTCTATATGCATGTAAATTAAGGGACTCCAAGCGCTTTTGGGAGCAAATTAACCAACTAACTAATGGCCGGAATCGACATCACAATTCGGATATGTTGGTAGTCGACAAGGAGAAATCACATTTAACTCCTATATAATGAAAATACATCCCAATCGGCCCTAAACTGCAGATTACCGACAGGACAGGAGGCTGGAGGTCGAGGTAAAGCCAACGATACCACGAACCACGAATTCCCTTAGGACTTAGAGTTGTTTTCAGAAATTCAAGTTAAAAAAATTATAAAAAATGTTAAATCCGTGGGAGCCCCAGGTCCGAACACACTACCAAATGTTCGGCAAGACCCTCAATTCTGGTCTCAAGTCCTGACTCCTCTATTTTCCAAAGTTACAGCCGACAGTTTGATCCCTGAGTCCTGGAGAGGAAGCATCCTTAATCTATAAATCAGGTTCCCGTTCGGATCCCGACAACTACAGGTTAATTGCGCTGATTGATGTGGAGGCGAAAATATACGCATCTAATCTCCTGGTAGAGTTAGAGGCTTGGATCAGCCATACAAACCCCATTCCTCCAACGCAAACTGGATTCCGGGCTGGAATGGGCACCATTACGAACATCTCTGCAGTCACTCTTTTAGCTAACCAAGCACTCGCAAAATCAAGGCCCTTGTATGCCTATTTGGTAGACCTCAAAGCGGCCTGCAATAAAGTTCCAAGAGCCTCTCTATGGGTAAAAATGCAAACCTGGGGGTCCCGCCCAGACTTTTGGATGCCATTATCAATCTGTACTCTCATACGTGGGTCCAAATCAAGAAAGGAGACGGGTCCAGCGCAACCAGTAAGATTCCAATGTTAAATGGGCTAAAACAAGATTGCGTTTTAGCGCACTGTCTGTTTAACATTTATACGTCAGATCTTGACAAGTGCCTTCAGTCAATCCCAGCTGACCCCCAAAAATTGGGCAAAATACCAACACTGTGCCTCCAATATGCAGAAGACATTGTGTTGCTAGCACAAACACCAGTTGGCCTGCAGAAATTGATTACAGGACAAGGAGCCTACATCACTTCAAACCAACTTACGATCAATCACCATAAGACAAAAGTCATGCGTTTTTCCAAACACAATAAAACATTGCACAGGCACACCTTTTCCTGGAAATTGGGCGAACAACCATTGGCCCACGTAGATTCCTACAAATACCTAGACTTTCTTCTAGATTGCAAACTCAACTTTAAGCAAAACATGGAACAAGGACGCACAAAAGCTAAGCAACTGTTATTCGCCTTCAAAATTCTGAATTAAAAGCTCAGAGGCTGCTCTACCACTCATCTGCTAAAAGTGATCGCCGCAAAATTCCTACCTTCCATCTCGTATGGCTCTGAAATCCTGAATATCAAAGATGCTACAATACTAAATACAGCACAATCCACATTCTTTAAAAGACTGTTTTTAATACCGTTTCACACTTCACAAGAACAAATCTGTTTAGAATTCGGACTAAAAAAACAGATCATGGCCAGACAAGGCGCCTTAGTAAAGTACTATTGGAGGATGAGGGAGGCAGAAGATGACACTTTAGCCCACCGCTGTTGGGTTGAGATTGAAAATCAAGCAAGACTAGCTAACTCGACCACGACAATCCTGAAGGAATCTTTGTCGGCATTACAGCTAGAGGAGGCCTGGAATACACCATTAACGTATTTTGGATTCAAAACCGTGGTGAACGGCACAATCAAGCGGATCTCTTTGTTAACTGATAAAACGATCTTCGCAAAAAAACATCACGCCTGGCTGTGATACAGGCCTACCAGAGGCTAAAGCCGCAACAGTATCTGACTGAACATCTTTCCTGCCACAAAAAGCATTTCCTAATGTTGCTACGAATGGGATTGTTCCCCTCATAAGGATTTGTCCCCAAAATGGAAATTTATATGGCCATCTAAGGAATGCCGCCTCTGCTGTCAAGGTGAGAAGTCACTTCTACCTTTACTATGTATATGCCCTTTTTTTTCCAGCTGATCCTTGGTCTCTGATTTATCAGCCTCAGAGACGCTGATGTCTTCATTGTCCAGTTCTTGTTCCTCGGGAGCATCGAGCCTGCATCCTAGATGTCGTCCGGCACCGAGGTAGTGCATCGAGACATTATGTGACGTCCAGCCCAGTGATCACGTATGGTTTTATTCGATTGAAATGAAGCGCAGGCCGGGAAATCTTTGTCTTTATGTTCTGGAGAGAGGCAAAGGTTACAGACCTCGTGGAGATCTGTGTGTGGGAATTTGGCACCACCTAGGGGGCACTTTTGAATGGAGTTCTTTCCATTAGCTGTAGGGCCTGATGGCAAGGATAGGCCCAACGGACCGCGTCGACAACCGGAATCGAAGGTGTTGTGATTTATGGATCCGCGTCGAGGATGGCAATCAAAAACAATACCATTGAGCGGTGAAGGATTGCACATCAAAGGGGAAATTGAATACGATACCGACCCAGAGTACAACCATTTATATCCGAACCCGACAGTGGAAAAAAACTAATCTGAAGAAGGAGTTGATGCACATGCGTACTATCGCCATAAGGAGTCACCTATCCCGTGACTACAAATAATTCTTCGACAAAAACAAGGTGCAAACATCCGAGCCCAACACCAGATGGCGATCTATGCTAAAGTATACAATTTACAGCTCATATGCCTCGAACATGAACAATCCCTAATCTATGAATACCAATCTTAAGTGGCAAGTGACTGTAGACAACTAAGCCAGTGAGATTAGTCCAAAGGGGACGTTAAAGGGGTTAAATGCTGGTATCCTTCTCAAGAATGAACAGCACTCATACAGAATAAGGGAACCAAGTGATAACTCAAGGGGCATCAAGGAAGACAACAGGGTCTCGTATTTAGCCTTTGGGTGAGCAACAGTCCTCCTTTCCTGTCAAAGTAAACCCCAAAACTGTCTGAACTAACTACATGTGGAAGTTTTCCTCACCATAGGAAGTGGCATACACACATGTTGAGGAAATTCTTTTTTAATTATCATGCCCGCAACTAGGTCCTTCATACCCAAGAACTGATACCTGTACTGCATAAATTCCTGAGCATTTGGTCAATTGAAGTGTGATTTAAATTACATCAAGCTGTAAAGGAAACATGCAGTAATCTCTCATTAAAAAGCTCTGTTAGAAAGTTTATGTGAAAATAGAAAAAGATAGGTGGTATCGGTGTCCGATGCCAAGATTCAAATATACAAGACAAGGGACTAGGAGAACAACTAGGTCCAGCTTACTTGCTCCCAACGAGTCTAAGACTATGACAAGAGTATGAAGCTCCTCAAGGGAGTAGGGTCAGTAGTAAGCTGAGGAATCAGACTGAGGTAGCAGAGATGGGGTAGATCATCGTGCGATCGACGCGCTGGTAATCTTTAGCCCACAAAATTAGCACAGCCTCTGCTATCACTGAGGGGGCCATATTACCTTCCTTAACTGGGTAGGTTTTATTATGAGCAAGGTATAATATATGCTTAGGTTTATTTTGATTAAAGCTGTGATAGGGTATTTTTTATAAACACATGAACACTAACCCAATCACTGTGTAAATTAGGTCTCCGATGCTGATGAATTGCCCATGATCGATAATGACTCTAAAAGGCAAGAAAAATGCTGACCTTTTTATGCACAACGTTATGAGCTGGAAAGGACCATTACTTCCGCCTTGAGCCACAACTGCTTTTTATCTTCAACAAGAGGACCCATACAGTAAAATTGTCAGGGTACCTCTTGGTTTATTTTAACTCACCCATACTTACACCAGTCTAAACACAGAGCGCCTACACCCACACTTAACATATGGCAAAAAACAAAAGACCTCTGGAAAAGGGCCCCCTCGAGGGCCCGTTGGGCATTGGACTACCTGCCCAACAAGGGGATGCCAAATGATGAAGCATGACACCCATCTGGGTGTGCGAGGACTCCTGAGCAATCAGATCCTAGAACTAATTCCTCAACTTACTACCAACACTTCTTCCCTTAATCAACTGCATACTTTTTTTTTCTTTTTATTACCATTTATGCAACCATTAATACAGTAACAGTACACTTTCGGTTCTTATATCATACATGCATTTTCAATGTTTACAGCCTCTTGCCCATTTCATCATTCCATGTGATGCACATTTTGCACACAGTCTAGTACATACATATCTCTTGACTACTTGATTCTAGCATTCAAATCTTGCTTTTTACATTTACCAGTATCGTTTTGCATGAGTGTCCACTGGCTGAGGTATACACGTGCATAGGCAAATAAAACAATCTCCTACTGGGGAGCATGCAGTCTCTGCAAATCAGGTACAGTTCTACCTCCAATCCTATCTCTTCTTGATGATGGGTATCTATAATTTATTCAGCGGCTGCATTATTAAGTACGACTTTAATGGGTCCCAAATATCTTTAGGGAGTGATGACCGTGGGAGTAATTCTGTACATGTCAAAGATTGTTCCTGCCAGAATACCAGATCCCGGATTCAATCCTAGAATTGAGGGCCCGTCCCCTATGACATCTACAGGCAACTCGTAGTTTCGCTAGCAATAGTCCCATTGTCAGGTATTTCCTACATCCAACAGCTACATGATCAGTATGCCCTAGGAGAGCAAACAGTGGAGATGCCGGTATTAGCAATATTGTCATTTGTGTGAGTGCTGCGAACACTTGTTGCCAGTATTGATTAATGTCGCTGCATAAACATGCAAGGTGCATAAAGTCCGCCCCTCAGTACCACATCTTTCACACATATCATTGTCCCTTAGTTTGAACCTATGCATTTTTAGCGGTGTGTAATTTATACGATGCAAAAATGTATTATGAATAATGTGGTAGGGGCTGCTTGCCGAGAAGAGCCCACTTTGTGCGCAGCAGTATTCCCATTGCTTGTCTGTCAGCTCATATCCCAACTCTGTCTCCCATGCCACTTGTGCAGAGCAGTGACCTGTCTCAAGGTTGGTCTGTATATTGTGATATAGTAAGGAGACCATGTGTTTAGGTGTTTTTAAGTGTAATAGTATATGTAGTGGAGCCAATTAACTGCATACCCTTTTCATAATCTTTCTCATGAACAGCCTGGCTGCATGGTTAAGAAGTAGTAAGGTGGGTGGCTTGCGCCCGACGAGGACGGCAGCTCTCATGTGAGCGCTCCGGGTCGTCGTGGGACTCCGCCACCTTCCTTTGACTCTCGACGCCTGCAAACGCCACATTCCAGCATCGGAAGCCAAGCACAGCACCAGGCTTCTAAATGCGGCAACTTCTAAGCGGAGGAACGTCCGCTATCTTCATTTTCTCGGCGGACGCGGCTCCCTGATTGCCGCGACCGCCATCTTGGATTTCTACAGCTCCAGCTACGCAGCATCCGCTGACAGGACATGAATGCTGAACGAGGAGCCTCCTTTAACGCCGACTACTCCTGCTGAGCTTCCATCCTCAGGTTAGCAACTCTGCTGAAAAATCTTTGAGGAGCGCTGCTTTTATGTGACTTTCAACCGCATTTTTGCTATAATTTCACATTGGCGGCCATTTTGCGCAAGTCGGCTTTCCTCACAGAACCTACATGCAAATGCAGCTTCTGCATACTCCCCAATGTCAGTGCTGTAATTTATTATGCTTCTGTGCATACATTCTCTTACAACTGGTGATGCACCTCTACCATAAGCTGGTGCATTTCTCTCTGCGTGTACAGCTTTATTACTCGCCTGAAGAGTTTATTATGCTATCTACTGTGCCAATTATCAACATTTCACTGCCATGCTGACTTCTTATGTGCCTCACTCGTTTATGGGTCGCTCCCGCCAGTTAAATGCATGAAGGCTGCTCTAAATACCATTTAACTCTTAGGCACTCCTGATTTTCAACAGGCAGCTTCTTCTCTTCTCCATTTCCGTCCTCTGAAGCTTGTGTACCTTGCCTTACTCAAGTGCTCCTGACCAGACTCTGAGACATTCACGGGTGTGCACTGATTATTACTGGACCCCCTTCCTCTCAAACATTATCTCTCTTGTATGGAACGGAGAGCAACTCCACGAACTCTCAAAACTCCGCGTCGTGTTTTCATCAAAAACTCGAAAGTCTTCTCAGCATTGGCGCACCTTGAGGCCTCCAAAGCGCTCGCCACCCAGATGTCACAGTCTAGCACAGAACGACCTACCCAACCCACAGGGAAAGGGACCACGAAACGCCTCAAAAAAGACCCTCCGTCACCGACTGGGTCCACGTCGACTGTCTCCATGGAGCTGTTATTAGAAGAGATCCGTGCCCTCAAGCCGTTCATGGAAGAGACTAACTCTAAATTGCAAGTTCTCACGGATAATTGGTCTCAAATGGATGCTAGGGTGACCAACGTAGAACATTCTATCACGTCTCTTCAGGAGTCATCCTCCAAGGTGACACACATGCAGTCTCAGATTTCCTCTCTCCAAAAACAAGTCGAAGAATTGGAGAACCGAAATAGGCGCAACAACCTTCGCCTTTACGGCCTGGCGGAGAATTGCGAAGGGACTGACCCCATTGCCTTCTTCAAATCATTTTTACCTAAACTTCTCCATCTACCTGAAGGCACAACGCTTAACATTCAGCGTGCACATAGGCTGGGTCGCCTACCTTCTACTCCTTCCCCCTCGTCACGGCCAAGAGGTGTCATCATGTACTTTTTAGAATACACTGATCTACTCAAAGTCATCTCAGCGGCCCGTGCCTCACCTCGTCTTCAATGGTCAGGTTCCAACCTCTTCTTCGCGCAGGACTACGCCAAGGCCACAGCCAGCCGCCGTAAGGCCTTCCTGGATATGCGACCAGAACTTCGGGCCCTTGGAGCTAGATACGTCCTTTTTCATCCTTGTTTGTTTCGAGTAACTTACAACAACAAGACTACGACCTACGAGGATCCTGTTCGTCTCCGAAGCTTCCTGAATGCAACACAAGCATCTGACATGGACTTTTCCAGTTCTTCATCGGCTTTCCCTCCATGATTTCTGCATGGCGTGGTTTAGATGCTTTACCTAACCTATATGTTTTATACTTATTGCAGATTGTGCTGTTGTTTTCCCTTTGCTAGGTCTCCTAGCGTCTTCAATTTCTATGTTCCTTTTTTCGCTTTTCCCCTATTTCCCATGTATCCTGGTTGAATGTTTATAACATGATTTCTGCATGGCGCAGCAATGTAGTTTTAATTAGTACGCGCGCTTATCGCGCACTGTTGAATGCATTACTGTTTGTTCATCTCATGTTTCCAACGACTCTACTTTTCCAGCTTTTCCTCTCACTCTTCGTCACTTTTCCTGTACTCCTGTTAGTTAGTTAATATTGCTTCCGAATGTTTCCTCGCGCACCTTTTTGTTTACTCATCATTGTTTTGTTCTCCTTCTTTCTCACTCCTCTCATGCATCATTGTTTTTCCCCCTTTTTCTTTGCAGGTTTTACGATATGTATGGCGTTTTCCCCCCGACCTGTTGGTTCGCTTGCATTGGACGCTTGCTTCCTCTGCCTGGCGCTCCCCCCTCATCCATTTCCTCGTGCATCCTCCCCCTGGTGATCAACCCTCCCCGTCTCTACCCTTCGTAAGTATGTTTTCCCTCTCCTCCCGGTTGTTCACTTTCCTTTTTGTATCTTTATCACTTTTAAGTTCCCAAATTTCCCTTGTCACACAGGTGTCTCTCTCTTTTACCTTTCGAATACTCTTCTATTATTATCTTCTTTTTATTACTCTAACTATTTTTTGGACTACCTCTCCACTCTTTCTACATCGTTCGCCTTTATCTTCCTTTTCCTCATCCTATTTTCTCTTCCCTCCTATTACTCCACTTATCTCTACTTTTCTCCTCCCGGATTTTCTACATCTACTGCTTCCATCTTTTTCTTCCTCACGTTCTCCCCCCCTTCCTCATCTTCTTGCTCATTGTTATCATGTACTGACGTTCATTGACCTTTTCGCTTTTCTTACTCCTCTGGGTCCCTCTCGAATTTTCTTATCTTCTTCTGCTTTTCTTTTTTTCCTCTTCTTTGATATGATATGTCTCTTAAAATAATCACTTGGAATGTTAAGGGCATCAACTCACCTATCAAACGACAAAGAATCTTGTCTCATCTTTCGCGGTTAAATGTGGACATTGCTTTTTTGCAAGAAACCCATTTGTCTGCTGAAGAATCTATTAAGTTAAAAAGAAGCTGGGTGGGTGATGTTTATTTTTCTCCTGGGGATGGTAAACGCAATGGAGTTGCTATTCTATGTCATAAAGCTCTTTCTCCTTCTATGATTGCTCAAGAATCAGATACTGAGGGCCGATGGACTTATGTTAAACTTTCTATTAAGAATGTTCCAATTTCTCTTCTAAATGTTTATGCCCCTACCACTGGTGATCCCACTTTCTGGCATTCATTCTCCCAGCACGTCACCAGATTCATGGATGACAATTTCATTTTAGCGGGAGACTGCAATCAGCCCTTAGATCCCTTTTTAGACAGGAACTCCAAAGCACATTTCATTCCTAACAAACCTCACAAATTCTTCTCCCAAACCATCTCCCAACATAAACTCACTGATGCCTGGCGTCTTTGTAATCCAAATCTCCAAGAATTTACTTTCTACTCCCCATGTCATCATTCCCAATCCCGAATCGATTACATTTTTGTTACTCACAGTATTGCCCAAACTCTCTCTTATGCAGAAATAGGTCCAATCTTACTTTCTGACCATGCCCCTACATTAGTTCAATTGGATCTCTTACCCAAATCAACAGGCCCTAATCATTGGCGTTTCAACAATTCTCTTCTCCTAGACCCCAAATTTACTACCGCCTTCACCTCTTTCTCCCATGAATTCTTTGCCCTAAACGATAACTCCCCTGTTCCTAAACATACTATTTGGGATGCTTTTAAAGCGGCAGCGAGGGACTTTATCATTGGCTTTGTTGCTAAAAAACGTAGAGCTGCTCGAGAAGCTACTAAAACCATCCTTCTAGATATTAAGAAATTGGAGCATTCTTATTTTACCTCCCGCTCACAGCAAACTCTAACTGCCCTCATCAGCGCTAAGATGAACTTTAACAAAAAATCTACAGATGATGCATCATTATATTTATTAAAGTCTAGTGCCAAGTTCTATGGGGGCAAAAATAAAGCTGGCAAGATCTTGGCTAATTATCTGAAGGTGAAACACAACAAACTAAACATTGAATCTATCTACGACAATGACTTGAACCTCAAACACATAGACGCAGACATTCTCACTACATTCTCTACTTTCTATAAGACCTTATATTCTTCTGAAACTCAACCATCTTCCCACTCACTGGACACATTTTTCTCCACCATACAAAAACCCTCACATTTTCCACTTGACCTTTCTCAATTAGAACACGATATATCCCAACAAGAATTACTCAAAGCACTTCAAACCCTCCAAAAAGACAAAGCCCCTGGGCCCGACGGCTTCACGGTAGAATTCTTTCTCCACTTTTCAAAGCTTCTTATCCCCAGACTCCATTCTCTTATCGGCACCTTCCTTTCCTTGGGTTCTTCCTCTGGCTCCTTTTCAGACGCTCATATCTGCCTCATACCCAAGGAGGGGAAGGATCCTCAATATTGTAAAAATTACAGGCCGATTTCTCTGGTCAATATTGATTACAAAATTTTCGCAAAATCTCTTGCAGCTCGACTCGACCTTCTCCTTCCAGACTTACTGGGTGAAGAACAGTCCGGCTTTGTCAAAGGCCGATTTATCACTGACAACACCAGACTCTTATTTAACATTCTCTCTAAATCCCGCCCTTTACCTCACCCTCTTGCGGCCATTGCTTTGGACGCTGAAAAAGCGTTTGATAGGGTTGAGTGGACTTATTTGTTTCATACCCTCCAATGGTTCGGTTTTGGTCCTGTTTTTACGTCTTTAATTTCATTGCTTTATTCTAACCCACGTGCAGCGGTTTGTGCCAATGGTCAAATTTCTTCATTCTTTGATTTAAAAAGAGGTGTTCGTCAAGGATGTCCCCTATCCCCCTTTCTTTTTAACTTGGCTTTAGAACCCTTCCTCTCCAAGCTTCGTCAAAACCCCTCCATCCATGGTTATCAATTATCAGATTCCCACATCAAACTAGCTGCTTATGCGGATGACATTCTGTTATTTGTCTCCAACCCCTCTCTCTCCATCCCTGCTTTTCTCACCGAAGTCCATGCTTACTCCCAAATCTCTGGTTACAAACTTAATAATGACAAATGCGAGATCCTTCCTTTAACCAAATTTACATTCAAACCAGATTTTGCCGCCTCCAACTTCACGTGGAAACCTTCCCATATCAAGTACCTTGGAATGCATGTTGCCCCCGCCATCCCGGATACCATTTCCCTATGTATGTCCAAATGTCTTCAAAAATTGACAGATCTCACGTCCAAATGGCATCCTCTTTACCTCTCCTGGTGGGGCCGCCTAGACACTATAAAAATGATGCTGTCTCCCATTGTTTTATACACGCTCTCTAATATTCCGGTTCCTATCCCATCCAAATTTTTCAAACAGATCAACTCCATTCTAATCTCCTTTCTCTGGAACAAAAAGAAACCACGAATGTCCTTGGCGCGCTTGATTCGTCCTAAATCAGAGGGTGGGGTTAACTTCCCTGATTTCCCAGCCTATCACAAGGCGTTCCAATTGAGACAAGCCTCTTTTTGGCTCCAAGACCCTGACGCCCCATGCCCATTATGGGCCAAACTCGAACGCCTTCTTCTATCTCCCTTCTCTTTTTCCGAATACCTCTCCTTCTCTCGCAAACCCGCATCTGTTTCTACTCCGATTCATAAGTTTACCACAAAAATACTCCTCTCTTCCTCTCATTCACCCCCTACCACTATTGCCGATTTCCTATCCTCCCCCATATGGCATAACACCTCCTTACTTATCCGGGACAGACCCTTTTTCTGGAAATCATGGCATACTCGAAGTCTGCAATGGATTTCCCAACTTTTTTCCAACTCCTCCTTTTTCTCTTTTCATGAACTTCGCATCCTCTATGACTTACCCACCTCCTCTGCACGCCAATATCAATCCCTTAAAAACGCAGTTTTATTGAAATATGACCTCCTCACTCAACCCAATCCTCCTTCCCCCCCATCCACTCTCACTTCTTCACTTCACTCCTTCTTACGCACTGCACCAAGGGCTACTGCTATTTATAAATACCTTCACGCTAGCAAGACTCCGAGACCTAAATCCAAAGTCGAGGAGTCCTGGGAGCATGACTTGTCTGTCTCTTGGTCAGTTCCCTTCTGGGACAAAATCTGGACCAAACTCCGCAAATCTTCAAGAGCAGCAACACTCACTCAGACTTTATTTTTTATTTATAATAGACTCCTCTTCACACCTTCTGACCTGCACAAACGCTTCCCTAATACTCCTCACACATGCTGGTCTTGCTCATCTCCACAAGCTGATTTATTCCACATGTTATTTTTATGTACTCATGTTCGCAGTTTTTGGTTGCAGGTTTGGGCTCAAGTTAATGTGATTTTCCACACTTCTATCCCTTTCTCCCACACACATATTTTCATGGGTAGCCTTTCCCCTTGCTGGGACGATGTTGACTTGAAACCCCAAATTGTTGACCTTTTACTTGCTGCTGCTTTCCAACAATTAACAGTTAACTGGAAGGATTTCTCCAAAATCTCTTTCAAAGCATGGTGGTTTAATGTCTGCCATAACCACAGGCTCGATACCACTCATGTTTTCCCGGCATGTTTGGCTGTCAAACGCATGGACTTATGGACTCCAGTTACACTTTATTTGGACTCTTGCAGTAAACGTTTGTTTCATCCTCTGCCTCCACAACAAGAAGTTCCCAAACCCCCTTAATCGCCCGATACGTTCCATTTATTCTTCACTGTACCACTCTCTCAAATTTTCTCAATATTTTTATGATTGCCATATTTTATGCTCATGTATTTTTCCTATATCTCTTCCTTATTTTTCAATCTGTACCCAGATTTCTTTCTTATTGCAAATGCATTCGTATACTTATGTTCTTTTTTTTATTGCTTAAGAGTCTTTAACTTTGTATTCCATTGTATTTTGTTTGACACCTGATTTTCTCTTTTTATTACTATCAAATAAAATTCTTTTGAACTTAAAATAATGATACAGCTGGATAATAGATAAAAAATATATAGACACGATATTGTCAATGAATTGATTATCAGAGTAAACAGTGTAAATCTTCATAGACCATCCTCAACATGAATAAATAGATTAAAACCATAAGAAGTAGTAAGGTGTGTGTAGACTTAGTAAAAGATTAGACATGGAAAGAATATCTCAAAATAACCACTCATCAATGCTGTCAAAAAAATATTGATGTGACTGGCTATTTCCAGACACTCAAGTAAATAGTGAAAACAAGGTTTAACTGATGTAGTAACTATTGTGGAAAAAAGTGTAGGAGATAACTATGGCTAGGACATTTTTCTACTTAACTGTTTACATGGCAACACTAATCCCAGCTAGCAGAAATTGAGTCCACACCAAGCAAGAGGAACATCTAAGAGCCAGCAAAATGCTTCCAAGAACCTATAGTGATTTGTGGTATTCTAATGTACAAATCAGTTCATTCTTATGGGATTGCCAAAGTTTTGCCAACACGGATCCCCATACAAAACACTCTGTCCAATGGCAAAGAACACAATAGAGGGGAACAAGGAGCTTACTCCTCAGATCCAATGAATTAGCTTAACTAAATAAGGAAATCATATTAATTTTCCTAAATCTCAGAATATTTGTGAGTCTCTGTCGACAGTAACACAGCAGTTTGCCTGACTCTATAAAGAGCAGGGAACATGGGTATGGTGAGATGAAAGACTACTGGTTTATAGTGTTCTTCCTGCTCTGAGAAACCCTAAATGAGGCCCTTCATTTTGAAAAAGGTAAATGGGAGCTTCTCCTTTTGCTGAAAGGATGCTTACCAGTTCTGCTTTTAGGTTTTTGAAGACAGCATCTACAATCTAAGAGATCCAACATTTGGAATTCAATTTAAAATGAATATGTTCATTTGCAGAAATATAGTAGAAATGTATTAAGTGAACCTTTATATGGTAAGGTCAGTTGTTTTATTTCACCAGATGCATTAGCTTTTTCTTGATGAAAATCGTGCGTCTTTTCTAGGATACACTGTTTACATATCTAAAACTTACTGACCTACTAATACTTACTGGCTTTAAAATACTTACTTCATAGTGTCCTGCCATAATGAGTTTCGCAAACTTCCTTGATCCTGCCACATTACAGCGCTCTCCGATGTTAACAAAATTGGTGTATGGTCCAATTCGGAAGGGCTCCAAACCTGAGAGGAGAAAGAATACCTAATATGAAAATGAATAATAAAACGACTACATTCTATGCAAGGGAGCATGTGTAGAAAGGACCAAAGACGTTCAAACCAAAAGAATGGACTTCTCCAATTTTCTCTCCTTTAATTCACTCTTTTCCATCTTCATCAGACCAGATCATACGCACTAATGCGGAGTTGAAGGATGCTCTCTATGGCCTTCAATAGCCATAATAACTACACACAGTCAGAAAACAAGAAAAAAGAGAATACAACCTTTGCTAGCTACCAATTAAAGCCTGCAAGCGATGCTGGGAAAAGTACACTAAAGTATACTAAAAAGTGATGGATGGAAAGCTTGAATTAATCTCAGCCACAGGTTATTACTAGGGCTGCATCCCAATTCATTGCTATTTTGCACACCATGTCACCTCAGTTTGGGCCCAGCTACATGCAAGTCAATATTGACCCTGCACGAATCAGAACAGTCCAGTCGGAACTGCCAAGTCAGGTCCTTCCTAAACCAGAACTCAAGCACTCCCACTTAAGTAGCTTTGTAAAAACACGTCATTGCAGCAAGTGTGTGCAGTTTTAAACTATAATTTCGACCAGGCAAAATAAACCTTTTGCCAGGCCCAAACCTTCCTTTTAATACAAAGGAGTCCCCCCGAGGGTAGGGTGCAGTATATTTATAAAAGTTGGACATGTACTTTTTAGTTTTACTTGCCCTGGTAGTGAAAACTCTTAAATTCATTTTTCACCCCTGCAAGGCCTACCTCTCCAATAGTGTCAAAACACAACAAACGGGTGATCTATAAGGTACACACCTGAACCTAAATTATAGCTGGATGTACCCGGAAAGTGCACTGCCTAGGAAACCCTCATGATTCTAAAAAGAACCCTCACTCACCTACCTAGTAGGTGACATGCTTTATTATAGGGTTCCCACCCTGGTCACCAAATGTTCCCAGGGTGTACTGCGAAGCCGGATTATGGCGGAGCTGGTTGTTTTTTGGGTGAGGTTGTGATAGTGAGTGAATGCAAAGTGCCAAGGTGAGTTGTACCAACACACTCAATAATTTAATTAAAGTTAATAAACATAGTGTTTAGCCAATTTTAGAAGCACAACTCACTTGAGCACTTTTCATTCACTCACTATCACAACCTCACCCAAAAAAACAACCAGCTCCGCTGTAATCCGGCAACGCAGCACACCCTGGGAACATTTGGTGACCAGGGTGAGAACTCTATGATGAAGCATGTCAGACCCAAACTCTTCAGTACACATTTAGACCTGTGGAAAACTCAGAAGGACTGCTGAGCTGCTTTCCTGCAAGAAGGACAGCCATTCTGCTGCCCTCTTGTGCTGCCCTCCTGCCTGAATGAGAAGGACTGGACCTGCATATTGAACGCAAGACCGCCAGAATGACTTAAAGGGCTAGTTGGCTGGCCTCCTGATCAGAAGCCTCAAGGACACAACAGGCTTTCATCTTGAACCCAGCACCTTGACTCTGTCAGCTGTGAGTCCTGCCCTACCAAGTGGTTCCACCCCAGTCCAAGACCCTTGGAAGTGGGCCTGAAAGTGCTCTGCCAGACTAACTGTGGTACGAGCAGAGCCACTGCATCGCCTCCCAGAAAATCCACATCAGAGCTGCTGCACGATTCATTGCCTTTCCAAACTCTGCATCGGTACCACTGCATGACACATCCCCAGCGCAGGACTTTGGATTGCCGCCCACAGCCTCCCTACTACTGCTGTGCAACGCATCCTTGACGCAGGCCTTCACATCACAAGCCCCTCGTCAACAACATCCTCAACAAAGACGCAGGACTTTACATTGCAGAATATCAGCTCCTAGAAACCTGAGAAATGCATTTTCGAAGTGGGACTCCACAATGCTCCGCAACCAGCATTTAATGTACTCCTGTCAGCAGGCCTAACTGGGTCCCTAAGACTTGACAGAAGAACTGGCAATAAGGGATACTGAAAAGCAGCACTACCTAGCTATACAAATTTGTTGTCTGTGAAACACAAGTTCAGAGTTGCCCACCTCTTTAGTCCACTGCCATGGGACTCAACAATTGCTAAACAATATTTAAAACACAGAGAGGCACCATAATACAATATTTAAAGCATCAATGCAAATATAGTAATCAGATCCAAAATCTTTCTTCGTTTCTCAGTAACAAATCTTTTAATCTTGTCTCGTCGTCATATAGAGTGCCAAGAGATGTTTCAAAAACCACCAGAAACAGCCTGGGTCCCTGTAGCCCGCCCTCACTCCATCCCAGTCAACCTGAACATGTGACTTTGTTCTGGTCCGGCACAATCAGATAACCACAGTAGGCGCATTGTGGTTTTTGGCACTATTTTCACTTAAATCTTTCAAACTGCATTATCTCCAGTTCTTCTGATTGGATTTCTTTTGCTTTGGTCTTAAATTATTTATTACATTGTATTCTATGTTTATAAATCTATGTAGGATTTTCCTTGTGTTGAGTTTCACTTAATTATTGTGTGAATTGCTTCACAAACACTTTGTTCCTAAGTTAAGTGTGATTGCTTTGTGCCAAGCTACTAGACGGTTGAGCACAGGTTCATTTGGGGTTAGCTTGTGATTTCACCCTCACAAGGATTGTGGTTGCTGTCTGTGGAGGGTTCACCCCCCAACCAGTAAGCCAATTTCTTACAATGTACATAACCTTGCATGAACCTGAGACACAACTCACAGCGTGCTGGATGAGGGAGTTCAATGCATGGGTGGCCTGAAGTGAAGAGAAAAAGGTATTGTGTGCAGGGGTGATGTCAAGGGTACTTGAGATTATCTGTATCAATTTCGGGTCTGGTGGCTCAGTGGACTAATGCATTTACTGCAGGGGTCTGTGTTCAACCTCATGGTCAGAGGATCAAACCCCGGTGGGTCCACTCAGCCTTTCATCCATCTGAAGTCGATAAAATGAGTAGCATTGAGTTGGGTAACAATAAACATTTGCTATTCAGCGCCAAGAGACCATTGGGTGAACGTGTGCTTTACAAATACACGTTATGTTGTGTTATGTAGTCCCAGCAGGTTGGTGTCCTAGCAAGGCAAGTACAGTGCGAGTGCATGAGCGTCTTTGTGGAAGTGATGGTAGCTTGCACATGCTGCTACTTTTAAGATAGCGTGCAGGAATGAGACACATTTATAAGTGGAATGGTGGCAATCAGTATGGCTGCATAAGTGGATGTTTGGAAAGCGAATAATAGTGAGCTTTCTTGGGAGTGGATTCATTTTGTGGCTTAAATGATATAGAGGAGAACCACAGCAATAGATGCAATATCATAGTTTGACAAATTCTGAGAGACACTCACTGCTGTTTGTGTAGAATGTTTGCAAGTTTCTTACTGGAAGAACAGTGATGATGGAGGTTCCTGACCTGGGAGTTTGTGACTACCACCATAAATTATGGCTCGGTGACATACCTTGCTGCATGACCCGTGGGGAACGATTTGCAAGGATAACTAATGCAAATGCAGGTTTGCTTATCATTGTCTTTCTACCATTTTGTCTTGCTCATCCCAGTTTTTCACTGCTGTTCTTTGAACGGTCTTTGATGAAGATGTGTTTATTGGTAATGTAATTTGTGCATTTATTCAAGGTATCAAGTTTTGTAAATGTGCCACTGTTTTTGTGAAAGACACATGAAGTTTTGTGTGTTGAGTCAGGTGGTGTTTTATACGTGTAACAGTCTGCTGGGTTTTGTCATGTGTCTTCCTATTTCAATTTAGATAATATATAGACAGTGCTCAGATTACTCTGTGTGGGATTTGTGGGCTGGCAGTTTGATCAGCTGGAGATTTAGAGCTGAGCAGGGAGGGTACCCTAATCCTGGTGGGACTTAACTATGTAACTTAAATGTAATTGGAAATAGACATACCAGTGTGAACCCAGTCTCATATTTGAGGATGCTGCCTCTGATGTAATACAGGGGTCTTCTAGATGATGTGGTAATGTACATTTCACCACAGGAGGACAATTAAATACTTAGTACCACTGTGATTCTGCCAAACATTAGGAAAGGTCTTACAGTAGAAGAAGTCTCAGGTGTATTGGTTCCTCTGGCAATGTTGAAGGTTACTATGAAATATGAGACTCTGTCCTAACTACAACATGTGCGTTGCTGTAGTTCACATTCCAATAATGGAAAACATGGAGAGAAAAAAGAATGAGGTGTTAACGGGGTGCTCTTAAATAATAAAAAGGCAATGAACACTATTAAATAAAGGCAGAATATAATACAGAATTAGAATGCAGTATTTTTTAAATGTGAAAAGGCAGGGCATTTATTTCCCCTTTATAATATTAGTATCACATCAAAGGGAAGTATTAGCTTAAGATTATTGTAGGAAATCTGCTTTTCTGCGTGTTCACCCCAGGTTTTTTTTTTTTGATAATCAACTTTATTGGCATTTCGGAAGCAACAAAGAAAAGTCATTGACGGCAGCTCAGCAATTATTAGACACAGGTAAAAACATTCACCAGCATACAGAAACGGGTGAGCAATGTTTCAATCCGGCAGCACAAACTTTTCGATGGAGCAAGACACAGCATAAATATCAGCGCTCATGGTGGCAGAAGTTTAAACCATTTCCCCCAAATGCTGGTAAATCGTTCTAGCGCACCCTGAGCTTCGCAAAGGGCCTCCTACTGGACCCCGCACCAGTCCACCCCCCTCCTCCAGCCCTTAACCGTTGGTGCAGGTTCTCGGAGCCAATGACGAGCAATATCGCGCTTGGCCACAGCCAACGCCGTCCCCAGCAGGCACTTGTCCGATCTATTGCCATCAAGGCCATCCAATACCCCTAGGAGCAGCCGAAGTGGGTCATGAGGGACCTCCCAACCCAAGGCCCGTGTTAACTCCTCCACCCCCCTCCAGAACCTCTCCAGTCCCGGGCATATCCAGACTATGAGGAAAAAATCAGCCGGGGAACATCCGCCTCAAGGGCAGTCTGGGGTGGCTCTCAAGCGGGCTCGATGGAGCCTCTCTGGGGTGAGGTAGGACGTGTGTAGGTAGTATATCTCTACAAGCCTTAACTTGGAGGACGTCGTCAGGGTGCGTGGGGCCATCAAGGGGTCTCTCCAATCGGCCTCTTCCAGGGGTCCCACCCATCCCTCCCATCGGGCACGCAAGCGATCAAGGGACGCAAGGCTGTTGTTGATTAGGGCACGATAGATTCGGGACACTCCCCCCCCCCCCCCCCCCCCCCCTCCACAGGTCTCCCATCATTACCTGGGCTTCTAATGGGTTACATTCTGGGAGGGTAGTTGGTGCAGGGAGGTGCGCGTGGAGGGCGTGTCTCAGCTGGAGGAAATGTTGGGTATGTGAGAGGGCGTCACGTTGCTGTACACCCCAGATTTTTTACCTTTTTATTTACCTAAATTTTATTGGACTTCAACACTGTGCACTTTCATCCTTGTTAAATAAGAGTAAAGTGTCTATGGTCCCACTTTAAACAAGTTAAAATAGGATTAACCCTGATTGGCGCAAATATGTTTCTTATAAGGCCATAGGATTTGGTGCAGAAATACACCCCTGGCATGGAAAATAAAATGACACCTGTGAACTGTAGCACCTATTGCGCCATCCAGAACAGTGTCAAGGAAAATATGGCTTTCAGATCTACCCTGTGTGGCCTGACAGCAGCAGTTTGAACCCTGCTGCACAGAACTGTCAAAGCGACTCTTTTTACAGGTAGGAAAACCAGATTGTAAGTTTTTAATAAGTCACTACTAAGCACACCTTGCTGCCCACAAGGTACGATGCATAATATTAAAGAGCGGACCAAGTGTGACATTGGAAATAGAATGGTTCCCCAGTGACTAGGCCCAAAACAACACTTTTACTGGTCAGGCTGTAATTATATATGTTAATGTTTAAGAGTTTACCTTTACCATATACAGACTCCACTCAAATACTTATCTATACATTTATTAATAGTCTAATCTCATCTATAACTTTTGATCTGTAACAGCTAAAGAGTCCATTAAAATACTTACTTTTATACTTTTTTTAAAAAAATCCAATCTAATGGTGAAGTTGGATTTTTATTTAATATATTGGAAATATAACTTTTAGAAAGTTAACATTACCCTGCCTGAAGCTGCTGGGGGCTAACTGACATTAGCTCTCCAGCCACTGCTGAGCCTGTTCTGGGCCTGATAGAGGTGTGAAAACTACTCCCAGAGCAGAGACAATGCCCTGCATGTGTGTGTTGGGGACAAGAGGGAGGTGTTTTCTTGCCCTTGCAGGAAGACCAGTTATGGTCAACCCAGGAACTTCAATAACTTCAAACAAGCATAGAGTGTCTTTTTCTCCATTGCCAGGTTAGTACCAAACCTAGTGCGTGGAAGGTTACCCCAAGAACCAGTTTCAAGTGATCACAGAAGAGAGAAATCTTCAATACTCTGGCCATACCTCTATATGGACACACAAGCTCTGCACAGTGGGAGAAAGGTTTCCCCATCTTGAATTTTGAGAGTGAGAGGCACTGTGACATTGTTTGCACATGGTCAGGTCTAAACTGGGGTGGCATGGTGAGCAAAAGAATAAGGGATTTAACCCAGATCTCCTGACTGTGGGTGAATGTTTTGATTTGTTCTGCATTCCGTCCACCAATTGTGTGTCTGTTGTTTGCACTAGAGCATGTTTAACCAATTGGTTAGGGAATGCTCAGGAATCATCCCCACACCCTAGTCTGTACAAGGCACAATTTGGTATCTCCAGGCATCAGCCTTAGAACACTTTTTGGATCTGTGGAAGATCAGAAAAGGACTGGACCAGTTGTCAGTGACCTGAAAGACTGAGCCTGCTCCCTCTTGTACCCAAGCACAAAGAAGTGGACTCCGATGGTAAATTGGCTGACCCAGAGTGTCGCTACAGTACACAGTTCAGTTCAGTTCATGAAGCTTTATTCGGTACAAATGAATGACCATGAAAGCACAGATAAAACAGTGAATACATCATGATTGAAAAAGATAAAATACAGAGTTTTAAAAAAATCCATAAATGTAATACATCAAAAAGTCATATTTTTCCTGGAATAAATGCATTTGTTTAAAAACGTTGCAGTATAAAAACAAATATCTGCTGATTGTAAATTTAAAATAAGGCCCATGGCTTCCTTAACTGTACGTACACCATATTTGTTAAGCATAGGTTTCAAAAACATAGTACGCTGTTCCCTGTACAGTTCACAGAACAAAAGAAAGTGCTGAGTGCTTTGGGTAGATATCGAGTCACACATGCATGGTCCTGTCGGATGTTTCTTAATCTGGGGATGGGCCACTAAATAATGTGCCATCCTGAACCGCAACCTTGTAAGTACAAATTTGTGTGACTGTCTAGTTACCATCAGAAGATATAATGGAAACATTTCTCCTGTAACAAATGAATTATAAAACAGTACAGTAGATAATGATCCAGAGACTAGTTTACGCTTTCTATCTGCAAATCCAAGAAAGGTATTTTTCATATCAGACTTAGTAATATTGGATACTGCAGATGGGTCGTTAACAATATTAACACCATAGATTTCCGAAAAACAGACAACAACATATTTGATCCATGGGATCGCCAAAAAGTTGTCCATTAAAAGGCAATCCTCAATGACAGATCTGTTAAAGGCCTTCTCTTCCTTAAGCCAGATGGAGCGCCAGACCATCAAAGGTCCGAAGGATAACAAATCGCCTAAAAAGTGGATATTAAGCTCTTGATGGATCAATTCATTGGAGGTTGAGACAGGTAGGCATAGAAGCTTTTTAAAAAAATAATTTTCTTCAATTTGCAAGCTATCATGCCGGCTATAGCCCCATATGCCTGCTCCATATAGTGCAATAGACACACACCTTGCCTGATAAATTTTAAGCATGTCTGAGGTGCGCCTCTCCCCCACTTTCGAGGCAAATCTAAAAACACCATAAGCATTCTTGGCCATTTTATTCCGGATATTGGTGAATTCACTGGACCATTTCCTGTCATTTGCAAAGGTAATTCCCAGATAACAAAATTTGTCCACATGTTGGACTTTTTCCTTATCAATAAAAAAGGCATTTGGACACTTCCTTTTTTTTCCGCAGGTCATTGTTACAGTTTTCCCTTTGTTAATCACCAGTTTCCTTTCTTTAATAAAGGCTGAGAAACTATCCATTAGGCGCTGTAATCCTATCGGCGTTCTTGATAGTAAAACAGCGTCATCAGCATATAATAACACTGGGATAGGGTCGCCGTGGATCTGAGGGGCATCTGCCCCAACCTTCTTTAAAACTTTATCAATCCCGTTAATAAATAAAATGAAAAGAAGTGGGGCCAAGACGCAGCCCTGTCTAATTCCCCGCTTGACCTCAAAGTTCGGGGTACATTCCCCCCCTTTACCAAAACGAACGCAAGTCTGTAGGTTGTCATATAATCTAGCCAAAAAGAATACTATACCCTCTGGGGCACCTAGATTGAGCAGGGTGGTCCACAAGGTGGGATGGTCCACTAGATCGAAAGCACTGCTCAGATCCGCGAAGCAGAGGTATAGGGAGCCCTGTTTGGCCTCAGTGTACTTCCCGATCAGCAGATCCAAATTGATGCACTGATCGAGAGTACCCCTACCCCTTCTGAAGCCATATTGGCTATTAGCCAGAATACCCTCCTGCTCAGCCCATTCCTCCAATCTTACTAACATGACCCGGCTCATAATTTTGACCGACGAGTCAAGGAGGGATATAGGGCGATAGTTTTTGGCCTCTGACCTGCTGCCTTTTTTATAAATGGGTACAATAATTGATTGTCCCCAGGTAACAGGTACATCACTACAGACAGCAGCATTAAAAACAGATGCTAACAGGGGTCCCCATAATTTGGGTTCAGTCTTATAGACATCGATGGGTACCCCGTCGGGGCCCTGCGCCTTGCCTCCTTTACTAAGTGTAATGCAATATTCTACTTCCTTGGGAGTGATGTCAAGAGGCACCACATCCCACCCCTTGGGCTCCACCGCTACTGTTCTATTTGTATCAAAGATGTTGGAAAAATGAGTTATCCACCCCTCACTAGACACGGTGGAGGTTAGTTCTGGGGTATCGTCCGCTTTAAGAAATGGGGAATTAATTGTTGCCCAGAACAGGGTGGTATTCGATGTTTCAGCAGCTAAATTTAGTGAATCCCATGCCTGCAATTGGAGTTCCGTCTTCGTCTCAGTAAGGGCGCATTTATATTCCAGTCTTGATTTAGCAAATAAAACAGGATCCCTAGGTTTAACCGATAATGCCGACTTCAAGGAAGTTAAAGAGACTGTACAGTTATGGCTAAACCATCCTGGATTCTTCCTCGATAGAGTTTTGGCTTTCCCGGTAAATTTCCTACTAATAGCTAAGTTAATACTATTAAAACACAGCAGTACCTTCTCATGGTCATTAACATTTGCTAAAATTGAGTCAATTTCTGCAAAGCTCCCCTTAATAATACAGCTAGATAAATCCCCTGCTTTATCCCCTGACCATCTCAGTCTAACACCATTAGTCCTACGGGGTTCCAAATTAGAAACAGTAGGTCCCACTATAACTGGCTTATCTGCCCAGAAAGAAGTTTCTATTGTAATACAATTATGATCACTGGTATTACAGACAACTATTTTTGGGGTGGCGCAACAAGAAAATACATTGGAGGATATAATCACATGATCAATGACCGAGCCACCTAGACCGCTCTTAAATGTAGGGACAGTTAGACCATGTTCATCTTTACAGGGTTCAAGAATTTCCAAATCATTACAGCTCATTAATTTGTGCAGTTCATCTCCGTAGCTGCCATGGCTAAAATGCGGAGCATCCCAGCCATCGTTAGTTGTAACCCCGCAAATCCCCAATGTTGAATGTTCACATAACTTAGTATTGAAGTCACCAACCCAAATGAAGTCGAAAACAACCTTAGAATCTGAGCATAAATTTTCAAGGGCAACAGCTAAATCGAGGACCACTTTGGACCTGGTATTGTCAAAAATATTATTATAATAGTTGATCAATATAATGTTTCGAGCACCAGTCTCGACAAGCCAAAGGATCACAAAAAGCTGCAAGAAGCCTTTTTCCTGAAGTAACCAGCTGACCATTAGCAACTGGAGCTCTTCTTTGCTGTTAGCCTATACCAGGCAACCCGAGATTCTGTAATTGAGGCCCCCGATGTCCTGGGGGTCTTACAAGCGACTCACGTGGTTTTTTGGATACCAAAAGAAAGTCTGAAAACATTTGAAAATGTTCCTCCAGGCCCTCAGCCGGTCCTGCTGGGAAATGTATCCGACCAGCTGTTACATGGCATCGGACTGAATTTCAGCTTCATCCCGGTCAAGGTTCCTATCATTAAGTCCATCCTGTGTTGGGATTTAGAAATTTTACAACTAAAAATCCAGAGAGCGTTGGTGATATGTGGGACGTAGAAATTTTTAAAAACCTTCGAACGTCCATACTTTTTGCCGGGACCAATTCACTTGTTTCCGACCAGGGCACCATTGCGGTCTAGGTCCCAGCCTACTGCTCCCATAGACTATTATTGGGGCTTTGTGCTTTTTTGGGATTATTTCTACTTAACAACTTTCAAAATTCATATCTAAAGTTTCCGTTATTGGATTTTTGTTCTTTTCATGTCATTTTGTTTATTAAATCTTATTGAATTTCTCTAATCAGCTTGGGATTTGAATTGTTTGGTGTTTTGACTTTATCACTGTTTTGGTATACTGCATAAATACTTTACACATCGTCCTAAATTAAGCCTGTTTGCTCTGTGCCATTGCTACCAGGGGGTTGAGCGCAGGTTAATTTAGTGACTTTTAGGGTTCAACCTGACAAGAAGTGCTATCATTCATTTCGGTGGGCAGTTGCTGACCCCTAAATAATATTCCGCTTCCTTACAAGTATCCACCCAGGTCAAACCTATTCCAGACACATACGAGATATGTGCATTTATTATATATAGTCAAAACTATATTTAGTGCTTTGTGCAGTCCAACTCTCAAAATAATGTCTTACAAGTACCTGATAACAACATGTATCCATCAAAAACAGATGAGGGAGGAATTCTTGGTTTGCAGGTTTTCACAGCATTTGCTATTTCCCTGAAAGAAGTGAAAATTAACATATTTTAGTGAAGTCAGCATAATCTTATAGTCGGACACAGATCTTAAAAGAAATCTAAGGCCTAACTGGAGAACTATATGGCCTAAAAAAGCTCAATTCAAGTGAAAATGTATATTAGGTATCGGTGTACTCAAGTTTGGATAACTTTATTAAGCACATAAGCTGAAAGGATAGATCTACTAATCCCTTTTCAATACTAGGGAAATTGCAAACATATAATACTGACAGCAGTGGTCAACTGGTAGGCATGCTTTTGGGAAAAATTGCACTAGAAATTGAACATTGTAGCAGAATGCATATGGCACTAAAGCAAGCATTCACCTCCAACTGTACAGATTACTCTGGTTTTACTGTAGTGTACCACAGAATTAGAATCTTCAAACCTGCCGTGATTTACAGAATTCTGACTCTTTGTGTGGCTATCTAGGAGACAGTTGGTTTCAAGATATGAAGGCAGAAGCTGTGCATTAGACTGTCTGTATGTTTCTGTGGCGGCGATCAGGGATGACTAATGTACGTGCTAAGTTCTTCCAAAAATTCTGCTTGTGATGCTGCTATTCAACGCATTTTCCACCCCCTATACCTCCTATACCTTCTGTGAGCCCTTCTCTCATCTTTCTGCTTCACTGAGGGATGGCCTTTGGATCTGATATATTCAGGGACTATTCTAAATATTAAGTTGCACAATATTAATACGATATTGTCAGGTCACTCTCTAATTAAAGCCAACTCAACTCGGATTCTACCTCGACCTGGATAACTACATGTTAAATTCCGACATGTACTCACTCAGATTCCTAAGCACCCCAATGACTATGCAGTAACTCACAAAGGATTCACATCACCATGTTAGGACTCCAATGAGTGCTTCTTTTCTGCCTATTTGCAACACAATTCAGTCACTGGCTGGTCAGTCCCTTCCAACTATTGCCCCCACCCCTTGCCTCTCAGCTACCCTTCTTCTAAAATATACTTACACTGTTGTTGTCAACTATCTCACACTGCAATGATGGGGCATGGCCAGCCTGGCAACATGGCAGACGTACCTAGATAGTGCTACGTACCTTGCTGCCCACTTATCCGGCATATATCTCCTGGTAGTTGATACCGGAACCTGGATGCCAGTGAGCGCGCTGAGACTGGGGAGAGCCATATCGAGCAGTTTGACCGGCGGGTTGCGGAGTATTGCTGCTGACAAGCGCTCGACCCTGCTGGCAGACGGGCCGCGAGCGGACATTTTGTGCACGGGACTGGCACACTGCTGAACGCAGTCAGTCCTATAATGGCGGCGGAATCCAGAAGCAGGTGAGCCTTGGCGGCAGGAGTGCTCCCTCAACTCTGACATCCTAGTGCCCAGCTGCGGAGCCCCTCAGGCCACAGCAGCAAGTGAGGGGGTGAAGTTGTGCACAAGAGGGCGCCTGTGCAGGGCAGACAAGGCTGGGTGAAGGGGACAGACCCCCGTGTTGGCGGGGGGACGGCCGGGCACTTGAGCACTACAGAGGAGGCAGCAGGCTTTCGACCCGTCCGCCCACTGTAATAATAGATGCAGACTACAGGTACGCCACCCGCACATCCAGGAGCTGCGGGCTGGGTGGGGCCAGCGACTATATGGCGTAGACAGTGTGTGGACCTCTAGGTGCAGCTGTGGGAAAAGGTTGGTGTCCCCTGGGGTCCTGCATGACGGGATGAGGTGAGGCCTCAAGAGCTGTGAAGGCCTGAAAGACCCAGGTGGCTTCTGGAGTAGCCTACAGGCACAGGGAGCTTCCACCCCTGACTTTTGGAGATTCGTTGCCCCACTGTGGCATCCCCTGTGCTCCTGCTGGTGTGTGGAGGCTGGGGGCTGAGAAGAGATGATGCATGCTTACCCGCATTGGGGGCATTGTAGGCGGAATGTGACTTGCACGCCTGGTGTTGGAATGTGACGTGCCCAGAGTTACGGGCTCAGTGGCTGTGGTGTCGCGCCTCTGTTCGCGCTTATCCCCTGTCAGACAATGCTACAGACACCACATGTGTGGACCCTGGTACTGCGGCTGAGTGCAGCGGGTTGAGGTGCAGCGAGAAGATTGCCCAGGGCTGAGGCGGCCGCTGTGAGGGAGAGGCTTGGAATTGCTCGGGGGCCCCACAGGGCGGTGAGGAACTTGGCAGGTACCACCGCACGGTCATTGGGAGCAGATTGTTATGAGGATTACTCTGGGGACAATCCTCTGACAGGTTATAGACGACCTCGTGGGAGCCTGTGAAGGCACAGAGGAGCAGAGACGAGTGTCAAGCGGAGCAGTTGGACCCCGTGTGATCACATGAGGAGCTGCTGACCTTACAATGGTGTGGCAGCGCGACGGGAGAAGTAGCGGTGGGACTCGATTAGGTTTGAAGGCTACCGGTGCAGCCCCGGACGGAAGGGGGTATTTAGAACGAGCAGGCGGTGCATGACTAGAGGGACATAAGTATGAGACATTACCCAAAGGAGGCTGTAGTAGTGCCTCGCTTTTTCCCTCACCAGGACGCTTCTGATGTTGTACCGCTGCCTGCTGGTTGCCTGATATTGGCTAGGTCTCCCTGATCTGTGACGCGTACACCACTGGCACTGGGTGCGCCACCACTACTGATAGGCGGGACCTATTCGTCTGCTGGTGGGCTGCACTGGCAAAAGAGATACACGGGCCCCAGGGTACAGTGTTTCTGTCACGACACACCGGAGGCGTGGAGAGAGTAGCCAGCAAATGCCCACAGCGCAGCAACTGGTGATGGGCCGGATACGGGCCAAGATACAGCAAGGACACTTGAGGGCTGCCAGCCTTGATCCTGTGCAGGGTACTGCGGAAGAGATGCCGGACCCAGCGTCCGCAGCAGCCCTAGCGGCCAAAATGGACTCTGTCCTCGTGGCGGTGGAGCGAATTGGTGCAGCACTGGACCACACTAGGACCTCACTGGAGACCAGAATTGACAAAGTCACCTCGGACTTCACTTTGCTTCATGCAGATCACCGGAAGCTCGCTGATTGAGTGGCCAAACACGAGCAAACCCTGAAGGAGCTCCAGCCCGTGATGCAAAATCATGGGCCGCTCTACAGGACTTGATAGACCTTGTCCACATACTGGAAGATCAGGCAGAGGATGCGGAAGGAAGCCCCCACAGCAATAATATTTGTGTGGTGGGCCTTCCGGAAGGCGAGGAAGGTAGGAACCTGGAGCAATTCACGGAACGCTGGCTGCGAGATCTGCTTCCCCAGGGAACCTTGTTTAAGCAGTTTGTAGTGGAGCGGGCTCACCGTATCCCGGCACAGAAGCCGCAACCTGGAGTCAGACCACGTCCCTTCATATTCAAACTGCTCATCTACAGGGACAGGGATGCGGTGCTTCAGGAAACTCGGAAAATGGACCCTCTTCAGGTGAGCGGCAGTACAGTTATGTTTTTCCCAACCTACACTGCTCTTGTGCAGCAGCGTAGGAACAACTACACCGCGGTGAAACATCAGCTCCGCGCCCTGGAGCTCCCCTATTCGCTGCTGTTCCCTGCCCGGCTACGAGTGGTCACAAAGGATGGGGCCGCTTCTTTGACTCCCCTGAGGAGGCATGGGACTGGCTGGAGGAGTCGGGATTGTGGTCCGACGTGCGGCCCTCGGGCCCGGATGGCGACAATCTATCAAGCAGGAGAGTGCGGCGGCGGCGACGGAGGGGGCAACTGAAGACGGCCAGCGCAGGGGCCTCGGCTCCTAACTTAAATAACATGAGGAAGGAACGACGAGACGTGCGGGAGGCAGTTACGACCCTTGGATCCCCACAACCTCGTGAACGGACTGACTGTTACAGACAAGCTCTGTTGGTGTCCAGCGGCTCCTCGTCACCATCCATAGTACTCTCTGAGGAGCCTGGTGTGCCAGTGATCACCACGCAAACGGCTGACGGCATCATTGGATGAAATGAGGGACTGCTGCACTTCAATGCAGACTAGTCACGCAAGTAGAATGCTATTTACTGTACTGTATAATCTGGCTGGTACACTGGAGGGGGTAGGTTCAGTTAGGTTGCGCGTCACACGTCCCTCACATTGAGCTGCTGCCTGGGTGGGATACCTGTCGTTGAACAAACTTGGCTCTACTAAAAGTTCCTGTACATAAAGTCTGGATTCGCATACTAACCAGCTGCTGGCCCCCGAGCCCTTTCTGTAGCTCAGATAGTTGGCACACTAAAACGCATTTGTAACAAAGGGGAAGGGTATAACATACCATCACTAGCAAGCAACCCCCATAGGTAACACATTGCCTTAGTTCAGGATTTGAACAGTTTGGACGGCCATTACGAAATGACTGCCCCAGATGTTCAGTTGTTTACGGTTAGTTTTCTGTTGTTCTATCCGATGCAGCAGTTCGACACACTCTTTCAGTCCCTGAGCCCCCGTGCCCCGCGAGATGCCCCTCCTGAGGCCTCGCCCTTAGTATACATATTGATCATTACAAGCAGGAATGGCGAGGGCTAATATAATCACATGGAATATACGTGGTATGTACACGCCTAGGCGCCGTTACTCCATCTATGCTTATTTACAGCGACACTCGGCTGCAATTGCACTGCTGCAAGAAACACACACGACTCAGCCAGAAATAGATAGGCTGCATAGGCGCTGGAGAGGGCACATTTATGGCACTACATACTCGGCGCATGCGAGGGGTACACTCATTTGGATAAGGGGAGGTACCCCATTTGTTTGCGAGGACACTGTGGCAGACCCTGATGGCCGATACACCTTAGTGAAGGGGACACTTAATGGACAGCGGGTACTCTTAGGCTCTATATATGCCCCAAACACAGACCAAGCCTTGTTCCTAGTGCGACTATCTGTAATACTGGCACCCTACGCTGTGCTGCCCTGGCTGTTGGGAGGGGACTTCAATGTGGTCATTGACGTGCACATGGACAGATCCTTCCCGTCCTTTCGGTCAATGGCTGCAACCTCCAATGCGCAGGCACTTGCAAACTGGTTGACATACTGGGCAGTACAGGGTATATGGCGTATATTGTATCCTACAGACCGCATTTACTCCTATTTTTCTGCAGCTCATGGTTTACATGTGAGGTTGGATCGGGTGGTGGGGTCCTAGGCTCTGGTCCCCTTGGTTGAGGTAGCGGAATACCTAGGTAGGACGCACTCCGATCATAATCCCTTACGGCTCAGACTGAATTGGGATCCCCCCCCGCCCATACCCACCTGGCGCCCCAGCCTGCTGCACTGGAGGACCCAGAATTCTGTGCGTCACTGGGATCAGCTGTCCTGGAATATTTTGAGCACAACGAGGGGATGGCGAGCTCCGCACTAGTGGAGTGGGACGCTCACTAAGTAGCTGTTAGGGGGCACTGTCTTGGGGCCACGTGGAATCTGCACAAGCAACTATCCTTGATGCTCACGAAACTAGAAATGCAGCTGCTCCAATACGAAAGAGACGGAGAGGGTGGGGGTGGACAGTCAGGATGATTAGAAGACCTTAGGACACAGCATGCAGACCTTATGGAGAAATTGCCCTGCCATAACTACGCTGCTCACACAGCTCGCACATACGCCAAAGCAGACAGGGCAGGCCGACTTCTGGCCTGGCTGTTGAAACAGGAGAGTACGCATGCACCAATCGAGGCACTACGCTCGCCAGAGGGCTCCCTGGTCTACACGCAAAGGGAGATACACAGGGTGTTGACGGAACATTACACACGACTGTACCAATTCAGGTGGCGATGCTCCGAATCTGACCTGGAAAGATTTTTTGCTTCGATTCAGCTACCGGCTGCCTCAAGGACACATCAGGAGGTCCTTAATGGTCGCCTTACGTTGGAGGAAATCGAGGAGTCGATTGGGTTCATGGCGTCCGGGAAGACGCCTGGTCTGGATGGCCTGCCCGCTGAGTACTACAAAGCTTACCGGGACATTCTGACACAGTGTCTACACACCATCTACTCCACGGCCTTGAGGGTTTCCATCGTCCATGCGGGAGGCTTACCTGGTGTCTCTTCTCAAGCCACGCAGAGATCCCGAAAGCCCGGGGTCATACAGGCCCTTGGCGCTCCTGATGGTGGATTACAAAATTTTCGCTAAGCTGCTCGCGGAACGCCTGACACCGCTTTTTCCCTGAATTAGTCCATACTGACCAAAACTGTTCGTGCCCAAGCGCAGTACGTCATTGAATCTGCTGAGGTTCTTTCGGGTTGCGGCAGACAGCAGGAAGGAGTGGCCCAGGGCGGGGTGCCTGGTGTTAGATCTTGAGAAGGCATTTGACTGCTTGGAGTGGAGCTATCTGGCAGGGGTGTTGTCACGCAATGTTTTAGACTGGGGGTTTCTACAAATGGTGAGCCTGTTATACCGCAATCCAACAGTCTGGGTGCAGTTAGGACCATACATTTCCGATAGCATCCCGATATGTAGGGCAACTAGGCAGGGGTACCCACTATCGCCCCTCCTGTTCACGCTGGCAATCGAGCCTTTGGCAGTGGCCCTGCGAACAGCATTAGGTGTGGGAATACCTCTGTGAGACGCAACACATCAGGTCTCGCTGTATGCGGATGACCTTTTGGTCTTTGTGAGGGTTGTGGGGGCTATTCCGGCTCGGCTAGAAGACATCTCCCGTGACTTTGCTGCTCTCTCTGGACTCCGGGTGAACGCCAGTCAATCCTGTTTATATGCGTTCGGAGAGGACATTCAGGACCCAGGCTATGTCTTGGCTGGTGCGCGAGTGCAGTGGAAGGCAGACACGTTCCGTTATTTGGGAATCCAGATCTACCGTCAACCGGCTGACCTCTTTGACGGTAAAGGTCATGCGGTGATGGTCATCAAGTCACAAATGAACTTCTGGAAGACGCTACCGCTCCCGCTCACAGTCACAGGTAGGGTAGTGATATCTACAATGGTGATCCTTCCGCACCTCCTATATTACTTTGTCAATCTCCCACTGTATGTCCTGGCGGCCTTTTTCAACAAGCTCGCTATACTCCTCAGAGACTTCCTTTGGGGTAATGCGCGCCATAGGATAGCGCAAGCGAAGTTATACTTGCCCACAGATCAGGGGGGCCTAGCTGCACCTTGCTTTGAGCACTACTATTTAGCGGCTCAACTGCAGTGGATAGCTTGATGGCTCGCAGACAAGGGCCGAGAAGATACGGTGACCACAGCCCCTCCCTTCTCTTTGGATTCCATTACGGGGCTCTTTCACCCGCTGCCAAATTAGCCACACCGGCTCCCCTTCTCCTAGCGGTGGCCTACAAATGCTTCTGCTGCTGCCTGTACGTTACTAGAGACCTAGTTCCTTATGCGCCTGCCATACCACTAGTGGGCTCTCCCAGTGGGCCTGGGGTGCTCACGTCCCAGGAGCTTCTGGAGTTGCATGAAGCAGACATACAGAATCTGGGAGATTTGTATCGGGATGACATGCTTCTGCCATTTGAATCGCTTACCAAAGAGCAGGGGCTACCACAGGGCCACTTCTTAACAAAGCGCTCTTTGATCACCACACTGGCCTCTAGATGGGGAGACATGTCGGAGGAGCCGAGACAACACCTCACCATACAAAACCTACATGTAATGGGTCGGGCCGACACTTAATCCTGTGGTTCGCGGCATCCCTTTGCACGCAAGCGGCGATAAAATTAGACTCACTTAGATGCGGTGGGCAGCTGGAGGACAGGGATGGGAAAAGATATTGGAGAACCCTGAGAGAATTTACAGAAATATGCCGTTCCGGCAAATTCAATTATTCATAGTTCACAGGGCATACCTCACCCCTGAAAAGATCAATAGGTACTTTCACCGTGCGGATGCAGCCTATCCCGTTGTGTGGAGGTGGGGGCTGGCCTGGTGCACATGCTGTGGGGCTGTCACACATTACACACCTACTGGCGGGCTATTAGTGAGGCATTGGGCGCATGTACAAGTCGCAATATATAGTTCGAATGGCCTACCTACTTACTGCACCAATTCAGTAGGACCCAGTCCACAAAAGTCACTTCTCGCTTCCTCGACCTGGGGCTAATCGTTGCCAAGCACCTCTTAACGAAGAGATGGAAGTCGCAATCCCCACCACACATTAGGGCATGGACGTATTCCATCATTGCATTGGCTAAGGCAGAAGGAATTGCCATCATACAGGAGGAAACACTGGGCTTGCGTAAGAAGCCTATAGCAGCGCAATGGGAGGGTTTGCTCCAAAGCCTTATGCACATGGAAGGGGGCAACTCAAAGCAGCGGCCGCAAGTTGGGGGAGACCCCCCTGCAACTTGAGGAGGGCGATTTGTTGGGGGCACCCTCATCCCATCCCACAGGTAAATTATATTATCTACCGGCTGAGTAGTAATGCAATTGTGTGTTGGCTGATGTAGCAGCTTTGCGGAGAGATGTGAGAAGGGGAGTAAGGGATGGGGCGGAGAGGGGGCGACAGGTGTAGTTACAAAGGGGGGAGGGAGAGGGGACTCAGTGCAAAGTGAAAATGGGTAATTAGAAGTCGATTTCAGCTGCTGTGGTTGGTTGTTTTTTTTTAGTAACTGTTTGTTTCTATATAACATCTGTGCATTCACACACAGTGTATGAACTGTAAAACTCTGCATAATCTGTTACCGAATCCACATTATGACGGCATTGTGGACTTTACCTCTGCTGAAGCGACGAATATGTTGTGGTCCTGCTGGAACTGTGACTAAAGGGTCATCAAAATACATGGTGGCCACCTCAAGATAATTTGTGAGCACTGTGCGTCACTGCCTGCAGACTCTAATTGTGGTGGTAATGAAACGCGGGATATTATCTTACAAACACTTGAACAGTTATGGGAAAAAATAATAAAACAGATTTAAACAATAAAACTATCTCACACTGCAATATCTCCAACCACCACATCCTTAAAGCTTTTCAGTCTGTCTCTGCGAACTTCACTAAAAAGAAACAGCTATCACCTGTGCAAAGCTTTATTGTCAAGGTCCAGCACAATCGACTGTCCACTATCCTTAGTCTACTCAGCCTCTCAGTGGCATGCTTATGTTTACATCAACGACACAGGCAATATTGCACCTGCTTTAGATTTTCATTATCTATATGCAGATCACATTTTTACCTCATTGGCATCCTTTTCCCCTGACCTCCAGTCTCACATCTCTAACTACCTAACCAACCCCAAAAATATGAAAGATCTGCCTCCACCTACTATTCCATGGAGCTAAGGCTCTAATCAATGCTTCTGTCATAAGCAAGTGCCACAGGAACAGTCACTTTAGTGACACTGCCTCCAATGTTTAAGGTCACTAACTTGCTATATGTACCCTCTTCAATAGCTACATTCACTCATCTCCTCACATAAAAACACCAGATTGACAGGCTGTCTGCCAAAAATTCAGACCTGTACAATTTGTTGAAACTAGTATATTAGGTAATTCGCTGGGCAGCCCATATACAACTCACAGATATCCCCTCATGCTAATTATCTGCAATGAACCTGATTCTGACAAATGATCTGTGCTTTCAACCCATCAAACCCCTCTGTGGAGTATCAAAATTGATTTCATGTGAACAGACTCTGTCCTTTCCCCATTCAAGATCGATCTGGAGAACCACACCCCTGGGACAGTACTGACAACTTGATCTCCATCACTGAGAAATCCGAACCAGCCTTAACTACCAAGTTCCTCAATCCAACTGATCCAGGGGCACATAAATGTATACAGTGTATACATTTGTCAGTTTGAAAGATGGCTCCTATTTAAACGTACCTATCAGTTTTGCTGCGTATGGCCTTTCTGGTAGACAATCAACACACTGAATTCATATTATTTTGGAGAACTACAGTCATCTTCAAGGTATCACCAAGTATGACCAGCACCAACACTCAAAATAAGGAAATATACTTGTAGGTATAATGCAGCCTTCTATCCCCTAATTGACATGAAACACATTTTCGGTTCATTATTTGTCAAGTAGTTCTACAGCCTGAGTTGTCACAATGTTCAAGAACCTTTCCTTTAACACAGTAGTTTGTTTACCTTATATGTGCAGGAGTAGTTCCACAGCAGCCCCCAACAATGTTTACTAAACCATCCAAAGCAAAGTCCTGAAGACAGGAAGGAAAATGTATTAGGTTCGTCTCAGAGCATAAACTGCCAATTCAAAATATTTTTTTAGCACTGAGCGAGCAGCTTCAAATATTTGACATGAAGTTGGAAGAAAATTCAGAGTGACTTTGACATAAATCTAGCAGATGGCATTCATTACAGAACTACATTACACCGTAACTCACTTTTTACACAAAAATTGAGATTCTTGATTTCAGTTTTGCTGCATCTGGGAGTCAAGCGTAGTTTGAGATATGTCATATCTTTGCTAGATTTCAGGAAAACTACAATATAAATGCTTCCCATTTGATTTCATTGCATTAAATGTATCTTGTATGGATATCCCATAAATCTGGCATGGAGCTAACCCTCTTGAATCTTCGCTGGACCCTACTGCCTTTTGTGAGTAACCTTTGGGCAAGATGCACTTTTTTATCCACTGCTTTAACAATATATTAAGCTTTTCTAAAAATCGCAGGAGTTTCCACAGCTGCTAATAGAGTCATATTCAAAATGAAGTGCCTGAGTTAAGAGGAGCTTTTAGCAAGGTATTCCCTTGTTCTGGGTAACAATATACTCAATAGTGCCGGCATGGACTTTATTTCCATAGGTCACTTTCTGACATGATCGTCTCAACACCTTGACTCTCTGTAATAAATGACAAGGCATTAAGGCAGTTATAGCCAGCATTTACTTACTACATTGTCAGCACAGTTCTACATTATAAAGCACTATTATACAAGTGTAAAAAAGGAGGCATATATATCACCGGCTACAAAAAATTGATCATTAGTAACATCAATTCCACTTCAAAGTGATGCAGGGCGCAAGGAAGGAATACGAAGCATCTCTTATTGGAATATGTTTCCCAAGCAACGCTATATGAACCAAACAAGTTATAAGCATTTAATATGAAAAGAGAGAAATTTAAATTGACAGGAACAGATATTTGCATACAAGCCTCTGCCAAGCCAAGGTATGCTACCTTGTCTGAAATACTTCGTGTTGCAGTGTTCCTTTACTCGATTTTTATCTTCACACATATGTGTTGTCATAAAGCAAGCAAATATGAATTGCCAAGCTGGTGGAAAAAATAATAAATGCACCATAAAGCTATACTAGAACTAAGTTCTCCAGCAAGTGTTTGGTGGTAGAATTAGGTCTAACCATGTAAATTAGAATTTACATAGCTATTCACATCATAGAAATGTATATTAAACCTACTGCTTGTGCCCCATCCTTTAAACTTTGTGAAACTGACTTACACCCAATTGGCACATTTGTAGGTCCATAGGAAAGTGGTACTGCATGTACCAAGAAGCTGTAAATTAAATGTTACTGTGGGCCTGCATCCACCCACTTAAGTAGCCTTTCCAGCATGTCTTAGGCCTGCCACTGCAGCCTGTATGTGCAATTTTATACTGTCATTTCTGTTGTAATATGGCAGCGTTGGGGTTAGCATTAGCAGAAGCCATCCTGTATTTAGAGACTATCTTGTCCGTTTTGTGGAATCCATTTTGTATTTCTGTCAGCCATTTTGTTTGCCGTGTGCAACCATGTGCTCACCATGTGCTCTGTCCTACCTTCCTGTTAACTGCTCTTGAAATCTGCCTAGAGACGATATATATTTAGCCTTTTCTGCTCCGCACATCTCAGTTGAGCTTGCAGCTGTCCCCAGTCTGTAACTGTCAGGATGTGTTCACCAGAATTAGCAACTGTTAGCTCCTCCCACTTGCTGACTGTGCATTTTCTGTATGACCTTATATGTACCTAAAACCAGCATTTTGTACTAATACAGCCTTCATTTGAGCCCCTGTGTGGGATTAAAAGGACCAAGCTCCTTCCATTCAGTATGCTACTTCATACATTACCGAAGGGTGCTGTGTGAATGTAGTTCCACCTCATGAGGTTTAATAAACTCTGTATTTTCTATTCCAGCTTCTGTGCCAACTTCTTTCTATTGGTCTGAGGACTCTGTGCAGAGAAGGGAGAACCCCTAGCACTGGTAGGCCTTGCTGAGGCCCACTACTACAAATTTGCGCTCCAATGCGGGGTTTATCGGCGACTCAGATGCCCGAAGGACTGGTCGAAACGAAGGATTGGAATCTCGCTTTGGACGCGATCGCTGCCTGAGGAGACCAGAGTCTTGGCAACCACGGCGTTTTTCCTTTCTTTCTGATCTGACCATCTAGGTGGAGCTGGTCCTCGACTGAGATCTCTTCTGTTGATTCGCTGTGCAGTGATCATTTGGTCGATTTGAGAACTTGGCAGTTGGAACCTGGACACCATTTGATTAGTAAGAGTTGTTCTGCGGCACTTGCTGTTGGTTTTTAATGCCTTGGATTGGTAAGGTAGTTTAGTAACACTTACTGCGGCTTATGATTTGTATGACTGGCCAGTATTCGTATTTGTATGTATGATATATATATGAATTGCAATTTATATAGGCAGGTAATGAGGAGATTTTTCTCTATTTGAATTTGTTTGAACGGCACAAGGTACGAAGAGTACCTTAAGCGCTACTTTGATTATAATACTGCATACTTTGCGCTATTTTTGGCATGCCTGTTTCTAGCACACTTCGTAAGATGTGTTGCTTTTGTAGAGGTACCAGTTTGAGACTCGATGAAGCACAACCCCCACCACCCCCCGGGCGGGAACGTCTAATAGGGACATGTATATTAAGTATGATATTTCTTACATAATGTATAGCACGTTATGGAATAAATACACTCGTAAGGATCCTGAGTTGCGTTGGCATATGCATGGGTCATTTGATTTGCAAAAGATTCAGTATGTGGAACAATGTTTAAGCAAAAGACTAGGCAAGATATGTTTGCCTGTGTGCGAATGTGGGAGAAAGAAGTGCGTGAACGAATGAAGCGTGAGCAAGCTTTGATTGAAAAAGAACAGCGAAAGAACATTTATAGGAAAGCATTAGAGTTAAAAAACAAGGAAACAAAAGAATTAAAGAGAGAGAGGATAGGGAGCGCCATTTACAGGTAACTGCCCAAAACGCTGTTAGGCAACCCCTTTATCCTATTCTTAATAAACCCCAAGATGATGTTTTGTTATTAGATCGTTCTCCACCTCCGTATATTCTTCCCTCTGCCCCTTATGAGTCAGATGAGGATTCTCCTACAGAGCAGGAGAAAGCGCGGGAAACTCGTTCTTTACTGCCCGCCCAGCGTTCGTCTGAGCTTAGATCTGCTGCCCGAAAAGCCCTTCGCAGTACCGCCCCTGCTTCTGAGCTTTTAGAGGAGATGAAAAATTGGCATGAAAGGGAGCAAATATATTTTACCGAGGTATTTGCCGCAGAGGTCGTTGAGCGGTTTAGGAAACATTCTGATGAATTGGAGCCTGATGATGTAGCACAGGATTGTAAACAAATGCGTGATGGTCTTTTTGTCTTTTCTAAGGTGGCTGATACAATCAGGGGTTTGGTTAAATTACGTGTTGAGGCAGTCCGTGTAAGAGAGGAGAAAAAGGCAGCAGATGCAGGTGCACAAACATCTCAGGTGTGGCACAAGCTTCTATCTTCGGAACAGATAAGACTGATAGTTCATGCGAAACCTATGCGGGATGCCGCACCTTTGTATGTTCCTCCTAAAGGAGCGGGTACGAGGGATGATAAGACTTCTATTGATGCAAAGGGTTATTTTATTCATAATTGCGTTTACACTCCTTGGAATAGAGCGGATGTTATGGCCCTTAAAAATGCATTGCCTGATTTGCTGTTTATGAGGAAGTTGAGGGTGCTATTAGCTCTTGTACCATGACTTTGCCTGATATTGATTTGTTTTTCAGATTGATATTGCCGCCTGACATGTGGAGAACTGTGCGTAAAGTTGATGATCGTGCAACATTTGGGGCATTATGGAAAGAGTTAGAACAAATGGATGTAGAGCGGGAGCCTGCACAGAAACCGTGTATATTGATTTTAGATATCCCTACAGCTATATTAGTTAAGTTAAAGACGATTATTCCCCCTAAAAAGATAGATTGGATTGTATTAGCATTGTGTAAGCAAAAGGCAGATGAATCGGTTTCAGGTTTCTTTACACGCTTTGAGGAGGCATTCCACGATTTTAGTGGCCAGTCATTGACAGATGACACGGGTAGGCATCTGTTTGTCGATAAATATGTTGCAAACCTTTTGCCAGGAATAGCTAGTTGCCTACAAGCCAGTGAGAGTTCATGGACTACCTCTTCTCCGGTTTCTCTTTTGACTATGGCTCAGTATTATGAACGCCAGGAATTAGAAGCGAAGGGTAATGAGGATAAAAAGACTAAAGAGTTAAAAACAAAGGTTTTGTTGGCTCAGGCCTATGTTCCGCCTTCTAGAGGTAATGCTAGAGGTGGTCGTGGATCATGGTTTGCCTTTCCGTCCTATACTCGTTCGAATTTGTCTGTTGACCAGTGTGCGTACTGCAAGAAATTTGGACATTGGATTTCTGATTGTCCAGTGCTGCGTGCTCAGCAGTGTCTACGTGGTCGGGGACAAATAAGTAGTCGTTCAGGATATTCAGGGCCTGGAGGAAGCACGAATGATTGCGCTGAGTTTGATGCTATTACACGTGGGCAGGATGGGTTTAACACTTTTGATAGGAGGAACCAATATCAAATGTCCGACTATGTGCGGTCTGATTTTCAAGATTCTGCTTAAGCATAGGATTGCCTAGGATGGGGTAAGGAATCAGTTGAAGTTCCAGTATATCAGAGGGGTCACTATGTTACAGCACTTGTTTTGGGTTCTACTGATCAGTTTCTGGTTGATACAGGAGCTACTCTTAGAGCCTTATCTAAACAATTGGTTCCAAGGGCTCCCCTGTCTGGCTCAACCATTACATCGATAGGGTTCGATGGAACGCCTTCCCTTAGCCCATTGTCACAACCACTCACATTCCATGTTGATAAGTTCACTGCTCCATGTTCATTTTTGCTTTCTCCGAACACACCAGACATTATAGTGGGTCTTGATATGCTCAAGTATTTCAGGGCTAAGATGCGATTTTCTCCGGAAGGAGTACGAGTTATATTGAATGACAATTACCCCGCGATTGAGAGATCCTGCATTGTTAAAGAGGACATTGCATTAGCTTCACTCCCTAGTGCTTTGTGGGCTACTTCAGACACCGATGTAGGGCAAATGGTTATTCCACCAGTACATATTAGTGTCAAGGAGGGTGCTTCTTTGCCAAGACTGCCTCAGTATAAAATTTCTAAAGAAGGATAAGAAGCACTTACACGCATTGTTCATGATTTGATTAAAGTGGGGGTTTTGGAAGAAGTTCCTTACAATGTTTGCAATAGTCCTATTAGTCCTATTTTGAAAAAAGATACTGACACTAGGATTTACAGATTCATCATTGATTTGAGGGAAGTCAACAAGATTGTAGAACCGCAGTACCCTGTGGTTTCTGACATAACTCAACTACTTACTTTGGTTCCCCCCAACAGCGACTACCTTTTCTGTGATCGATTTGAAGAATGCCTTCTTCTCGATTCCTATTCATCCTGATAGCCGATATTTGTTCGGTTTCACTTTGAATAATCGATCATACAGATTTTGTAGAGTTCCTCTGGGGCACACTGAGAGTCCGAGTATTTATAGTCAAGCCTTAAAACGACAACTTGATTCCTTTATTTTGCCTGAAGGAGTGGCTCTCATACAATATGTCGATGACATCTTGTTGGCAGCCGATACGCCTGAACTATGTGTACTTTGTCTTTGCTTTCTTTTCTTTCTACACACCATCATAAAGTGTCACGAAAGAAATTGCAATATTGTAGACCGAAGGTAACCTTCTTAGGTCTAAGGAGGGCCGTGCACTAACACCAGATCGAGTACAAGCAATTTTAGACACACCAGTACCTTCCACTGAGAAAGATGTCCGTGCATTCATTGGTCTGACCTCGTTTTGTAGGCAATGGATATTAGGGTTTTCTCACATTGTCAAACCCTTGCTAGCACTTTTGACGAAAGATACTCCAATGTCCCTTCCATGGACAGATGAATGTGAGAATGCTTTTCAACAGTTACGTCAATCTCTTTGTTCTGCACCAGTGTTAGGCACTCAAGATTACACAAAGTTTTTTACACTCTATGTACACGGGAAAGATGGATGTGCATTATCAGTTTTAGTACAGACACATGGTGATAAGCAGCGTCCCTGCGCATACTTTCCAGCTGTTCTTGTTCCTGTTGCTCGTGCATTGCCAGGGTGTTTTCGTTCAGTTGCAGCAACAGCTGTGTCCATACGTCAGAGTGAAGGGATAGTTTTGTCACACAAACTGTTGGTGCAAGTACCCCATGCAGTAGATGCACTTTTGAATCAGACTAAGACACAACACTTAACTAGTGCTCGTCTGACATGATATGAATTGACACTGTTAGCACCTCATATTACCTTGAAGAGATGCGAGACACAAAACCCAGCCACTTTGTTGTCATATCCTGTAACCGAGTCACAAACAAAAGAGCCTCACAATTGTATATTCCTTACTGAGGAACAGACAAAGGGTTGCGTCGATTTACAAGATACGCCCCTTCCAGATGTAGATGGGGAACTGTGGGTTGATGGGTCCTGTTTGAAGTTACCAGATGGCACAACCTCAGCTGCATATGCAACTACGACACTTCAGACAGTAGTGGAAACAGCTCGCATACCTCAGAAGTCGGCTCAAGCAGCTGAGCTAATAGCTTTGACATGAGTGTGTGAACTTAGCACTGTCTTGTGTGTGAACATCTACACTGATAGCCGCTATGCGTTTGGAGTGGTTCATGATTTTGGCCTACTCTGGAAGGAAAGAGGCTTTCTTACATCCCACGGGATGCAGATAATGCATGGAGAATTAGTACATAATCTCTTGACTGCACTTACATACCCAAAGAAAATTGCTATTATGAAGTGTAACACACACAAGAAAATCATTGACAAAATAGGACAAGGCAATGCCTTTGCAGACCGCGTAGCTCGTGAGACTGCAATGCAATGAAGCACTACTTCCATATACGTAGTGAAGTCTCAAGCTGAGCGATGGCATGATACTAGACAGGAAGTGTTAGATGTACAGGGATCTGCTTCTGTAGCAGAACTTGAGCAATGGGCTAAAGAAGGAATATTGGACGATGAGGGTTGTTGGCGCAACAAAGACATGGATAAATGGAAATTGCCTGCAGCCTATTAACAACCTATGGTTGAAATGGCACATGGACTGGCACATGCTGGAGCTCTAGTAATAACTAAATTGCTTACGCAAGTTTGGGAGCATCCTGAAATTGCTAGCACAGCTAAAAGAATAGTACAGTCCTGTTTGATCGGTTGGTAGTATAATCCTGGTAAAGGGACATGGACTCCTACAGGAGGGTTTGCTACACCAACCGCACCTTTTGAAGTTTTGCAGATGGATTACATCCAACTCGAACGCTGCAATAATCTGAAACACGTCCTAGTGGTGGTATGTGCCTTCAGTAAATGGATAGAGGCATACCCTACAAAGGATAATACTGCTCTCACCACAGCGAAGGTGCTTCTAAAAGAGTTTTTCCCTAGATATAGTGTTTGTAAACTTTTGTGGAGTGACAACGGACCTCATTTTATTGGGCAAGTTGTTGAGCATGTCCTGAAAGGATTAGGGATCAAGCAGAGATTCCATGCAGTCTTCCACCCGCAATCAGCAGGATTAGTGGAGAGGTACAATGCTACTTCGAAATTGAAGTTGGCGAAAATACTGGCTTTCATGTATTTGAAGTGACCAGATGCACTACCCTGGGCATTGTTGTCCATAAGATCGGTGCCACATTCACGTTCTGGCCTTACCCCATATGAAGTGTGTGGGGAGTTCCTAAGCCACGCCCCATACATGACGTTCCATGTGTTCTGATGAATGATTATTTGGCACAGTTAACCGACAGTTTGATCTCTATCCATCAACAGGTTCGAGAAGCTCTTCCTGACAGATCTACAGGTGAGGCACATGAACTCAGTCCTGGCGACCACGTGATGGTCAAGGTCTTCGACAGATCGAACAGTTTGGAACCGAGGTGGCGAGGACCGGTGGAGGTGCTCCTAGCAACAAGGACAGCAGTTCGAGTGACGAACAAGAAGAACTGTGTCCATAGCACACACTGCAAACGTGTGTCGCCTGCCTTGGTGGAACCTGCTGTGTTGACAGACCATCGAGAGATTCTGGAGACGGAGAAAGGTCAAGCTATCTCACCTGACGAATGTGCGGAAGTCTTCCCGGACCACACGATCGCTGAAGAATCCCGATATCAGCTGAGACCAAGGAAAGAATCTGCTTTGCCGAAAAAAAGACGGGTTGAGCTACCGCCCTGGGTTAGGGAAACGGAACGCCGTTGTGGCATGGGGGGGGGGGGGGATCAGTCCTGCGTAGTGTAGTGATACCAGTCTTGGCCCGTGGTGAAGAAATCAGCGGCTGCCCAGGGATAAGAGCTCCAACGATTGTTTCAACGATTGTTTCAACGAGTTTGTAGAAAGATCAATTATTGCTGTTGCTAAAATGCATAACAAAAGAATCATTTGTGCTGTAGGGTTTGCTGTTGCTCTGGTGGTTATGGCAATAATCACCTGGTTTGTTAAGAAAGTGGCTCCTGCTTGACAGCTTTTTGTTGCTACCACTACAATGCCAGTGGAACATCATTACTCCACGCTTCCCTACCATGAGCAGAAGCATCGACAATCCTACCTATATAATACATTCATCCAGATGTTGCATCATAAACACAATGCCACGAATACCACCAACTGTTGGGTGTGTGGAATGATACGTGCACACCAAAAGAAAGGAGGAACACTTTTTATTCCTCTACCGTTTTCCCATAATGGTTTGTGTCAATCTTGGTATGCACTTTTGTTTGCTTTTGGAAAGCCTTCAGTAGGTGGGATTACCTTTCGTCTGAATAAAATAAGCTATCAAGATACAGATGGTTATCCTCAAGCTAGGGACTAAATGGGAATGAGAGGAGTATCAACCTGACAATATTTGGACACCATATGTTTTTACGAACATGAGAAATATCAAGAACAATTGACCTTTTGTAATTTCTGTAACAAGAGCTAAAGCAGATTTATGTATTAGTAGTGTTGGGAGAATTCCAGTAGGACAGAGTGAATGTATTTTGACACTGACTATTGAAGGAGCTAATAATAGTAGTTTCACATCTTCGCACAATACTTATTTTGTTTGTGGAAATAAGGGATACTATCAACTACCTGTTGGGTGGTCAGGGATATGCTATGTGTCTTTTCTGTTGCCCCCTGTGTTTTTGGCACTTGCTTCATATCACCTCGACTTCAAACTGTATAATGACATTTCCAAGAACAGATACAAACGTACAATAAGTACTGACTTGGTTGATCAGACTGATACCACTTTGCAACAATATGTCGATTTTAATTTGGGTTTGTTCTTCTTTCTGGGTGCTGCATTAAACAGTAGGAAGTAAGGAGTCTCACTTGTGTTGTGGAAGTTGTTACCAATCAGACAGCAATGGCACTTGGGAACATTACAGAGGAACTGCAAATTGCAAGGATTGTAGCACTCCTAAACAGAATGGTGCTTGTTGTGATTTTGGCTGATCGAGGTGGTGCATGTCGCATCATCAGTAGCAGTTGCTGCGTATTTATACCAGATCACTCACCTTCAGTATACGACGCAATATCAAAACTGCATAAGATTGCTGCAGAGATTCACCCAGAGACTGGTACATGGACTTTTTCGACCTGGTTCTGGACACTATTTGCTACTTGGGGCTGGAAACTACTGACTATTTTATGTATACTGTTGGTGATATTATTTTCATGCTGTACTTGTATACAATGTGGTCCTATGCTTTGCTCCATGTGCACCACTGCTTGTACACCTGCCAAGAGAAATATTGCAGAAATAAAAGAACAACAAATGCTAAATAAAGAGATCATTGGATTATGACCATCAATGTACTGGATGCATATCTAGATTACCCCAGATGAATGACTGTCTTCAGCTAATGCTAAAAGGAGCGTCTGTTGTAATTTGGCAGCGATAGGGTTAGCATTAGCAGAAGCCATCCTGTATTTAGAGACTATCTTGTCTGTTTTGTGGAATCCATTTTGTATTTCTGTCAGCCATTTTGTTTGCCATGTGCTACCATGGGCTCTGTCCTACCTTCCTGTTAACTGCTCTTGAAATCTGCCTAGAGACGAGCCAACAAACAATCTGGGCCGCTCCATTCTCAGCCTCAGTGCCGCCGCTGGAGGTGAGAGTTCCTCAAGTGTCAATCCTCTCTTTTTAATATATATATAGCCCCCTTGGCAGCTTTGGCTGAGTATTACGGAGCCCAGATTGTATCCTATGCAGACGACACGCAGCTTCTTTTTATTTGTAAAAAGAACACCGATTTCAATGGTGATAACATCAAGGGTTGCCTAGCAGCTGTCTTTTCTTGGTTCCAATTGAATCAATTAAAGTGTAACTCGGATAAATCTGAGGTTCTTTTTTTTTGGCTGTCACCCTGACCCCCACTGGAAATCATGGTGGCCGGCGGATATGTTCCCTCCTTCAGCTGCCACTTCCATGGCAATAAACCTGGGGTGAAAGTGGACATTGGGCTGATTCTGGGTTTAGTGGGGCAGTGTTTCGGCCTCTTAAAAATTCTGAGGAAATTTCTCCCCTTTTTATCCCCTGTCCACAGAAGGATTACGGTTCAGGGATTGATTGGCTCACGGCTTGATTATGCCAATGTACGATACTTGGAACTCCCCGAGTATCTCCTCACCCGTCTACAAACTGTGCAAAACTCAGCCGCACGGGCAATCTTTGGCCTTAGTCGCAGGTCTAAGACATCTGCTCTACTAAAATCACTTCACTGGTTGCCAGTGCGCAAACGCATTTTTTTCAAGACTCGTTTAAAGCTCTTCATGGCACTGGCGCGCTCTATCAAAGGAAAAGAATATGTTTTTACTATCCTTCCATATCCTTACGATCTGCCTGACTAGCACTGGCCACGGTTCCGGCAATCAAACGAGCTCCCATTGGAGGACGCTCGTACAAACTTTTGGCACCCCAATTGTGGAACAATTTGCCTCTGTCTCTCCGGAAGTTAGACAACCTTCTCTCTTTCAGGAAGGAACTTAAAACATGGCTGTTTGGACAATAGCCTCTGCGATTTTGCTGTCTCTGCTTTCTAGTTCTGATAGCGCCGGGACACTCTGCCCGAGTAGCTGAGCGCTCTATAAGACTCCCCCTAACATAACATAACATAACATATTTAGCCTTTTCTGCTCCGCACATGCTCAGTTGAGCTTGCAGCTGTCCTTGCAGCTGTCCCCAGTCTGTAACTGTCAGGATGTGTTCAGCAGAATTAGCAACTGTTAGCTCCTCCCACTTGCTGACTGTGCATTTTCTGTATGACCTTATATGTACCTAAAACCAGCATTTTGTACTTGTACCGCCTTCATTTGAGCCCCTGTGTGGGTAAAAAAGGACCATGCTCCTTCCATTCACTGTGCTACTTCATACATTACCGAAGGGTGCTGTGTGAATGTAGTTCCACCTCATGAGGTTTAATAAACTCTGTATTTTCTATTCCAGTTTCTGTGCCAACTTCTTTCTATTGGTCTGAGGACTCTGTGCAGAGAAGGGAGAACCCCTAGCACTGGTAGGCCTTGCTGAGGCCCACTACTACAAATTTGCGCTCCAATGCGGGGTTTATAGGCGACTCGGATGCCCGAAGGACTGGTCGAAACGAAGGATTGGAATCTCGCTTTGGACGCGATCGCTGCCTGAGGAGACCAGAGTCTTGGCAACCACGGTGTTTTTCCTTTCTTTCTGATCTGACCATCTAGGTGGAGCTGGTCCTCGACTGAGATCTCTTCTGTTGATTCGCTGTGCAGTGATCATTTGGTCGATTTGAGAACTTGGCAGTTGGAACCTGGACACCATTTGATTGGTAAGAGTTGTTCTGCGGCACTTGCTGTTGGTTTTTAATGCCTTGGATTGGTAAGGTAGTTTAGTAACACTTACTGCGGCTTATGATTTGTATGACTGGCCAGTATTCGTATTTGTATGTATGATATATATATGAATTGCAATTTATATAGGCAGGTAATGAGGAGATTTTTCTCTATTTGAATTTGTTTGAACGGCACAAGGTACGAAGAGTACCTTAAGCGCTACTTTGATTATAATACTGCATACTTTGCGCTATTTTTGGCATGCCTGTTTCTAGCACACTTCGTAAGATGTGTTGCTTTTGTAGAGGTACCAGTTTGAGACTCGATGAAGCACAACCGCCCCCCCCCCGGGCGGGAACGTCTAATATATTAAGTATGATATTTCTTACATAATGTATAGCACGTTATGGAATAAATACACTCGTAAGGATCCTGAGTTGCGTTGGCATATGCATGGGTCATTTGATTTGCAAAAGATTCAGTATGTGGAACAATGTATGTTTAAGCAAAAGACTAGGCAAGATATGTTTGCCTGTGTGCGAATGTGGGAGAAAGAAGTGCGTGAACGAATGAAGCGTGAGCAAGCTTTGATTGAAAAAGAACAGCGAAAGAACATTTATGGGAAAGCATTAGAGTTAAAAAACAAGGAAACAAAAGAATTAAAGAGAGAGAGGATAGGGAGCGCCATTTACAGGTAACTGCCCAAAACGCTGTTAGGCAACCCCTTTATCCTATTCTTAATAAACCCCAAGATTATGTTTTGTTATTAGATCGTTCTCCACCTCCGTATATTCTTCCCTCTGCCCCTTATGAGTCAGATGAGGATTCTCCTACAGAGCAGGAGAAAGCGCGGGAAACTCGTTCTTTACTGCCCGCCCAGCGTTCGTCTGAGCTTAGATCTGCTGCCCGAAAAGCGCTTCGCAGTACCGCCCCTGCTTCTGAGCTTTTAGAGGAGATGAAAAATTGGCATGAAAGGGAGCAAATATATTTTACCGAGGTATTTGCCGCAGAGGTCGTTGAGCGGTTTAGGAAACATTCTGATGAATTGGAGCCTGATGATGTATCACAGGATTGTAAACAAATGCGTGATGGTCTTTTTGTCTTTTCTAAGGTGGCTGATACAATCAGGGGTTTGGTTAAATTACGTGTTGAGGCAGTCCGTGTAAGAGAGGAGAAAAAGGCAGCAGATGCAGGTGCACAAACATCTCAGGTGTGGCACAAGCTTCTATCTTCGGAACAGATAAGACTGATAGTTCATGCGAAACCTATGCGGGATGCCGCACCTTTGTATGTTCCTCCTAAAGGAGCGGGTACGAGGGATGATAAGACTTCTATTGATGCAAAGGGTTATTTTATTCATAATTGCGTTTACACTCCTTGGAATAGAGCGGATGTTATGGCCCTTAAAAATGCATTGCCTGATTTGCTGTTTATGAGGAAGTTGAGGGTGCTATTAGCTCTTGTACCATGACTTTGCCTGATATTGATTTGTTTTTCAGATTGATATTGCCGCCTGACATGTGGAGAACTGTGCGTAAAGTTGATGATCGTGCAACATTTGGGGCATTATGGAAAGAGTTAGAACAAATGGATGTAGAGCGGGAGCCTGCACAGAAACCGTGTATATTGATTTTAGATATCCCTACAGCTATATTAGTTAAGTTAAAGACGATTATTCCCCCTAAAAAGATAGATTGGATTGTATTAGCATTGTGTAAGCAAAAGGCAGATGAATCGGCTTCAGATTTCTTTACACGCTTTGAGGAGGCATTCCACGATTTTAGTGGCCAGTCATTGACAGATGACACGGGTAGGCATCTGTTTGTCGATAAATATGTTGCAAACCTTTTGCCAGGAATAGCTAGTTGCCTACAAGCCAGTGAGAGTTCATGGACTACCTCTTCTCCGGTTTCTCTTTTGACTATGGCTCAGTATTATAAACGCCAGGAATTAGAAGCGAAGGGTAATGAGGATAAAAAGACTAAAGAGTTCAAAACAAAGGTTTTGTTGGCTTAGGCCTATGTTCCGCCTTCTAGAGGTAATGCTAGAGGTGGTCGTGGATCATGGTTTGCCTTTCCGTCCTATACTCGTTCGAATTTGTCTGTTGACCAGTGTGCGTACTGCAAGAAATTTGGACATTGGATTTCTGATTGTCCAGTGCTGCGTGCTCAGCAGTGTCTACGTGGTCGGGGACAAATAAGTAGTCGTTCAGGATATTCAGGGCCTAGAGGAAGCACGAATGATTGCGCTGGGTTTGATGCTAATACACGTGGGCAGGATGGGTTTAACACTTTTGATAGGAGGAACCAATATCAAATGTCCGACTATGTGCGGTCTGATTTTCAAGATTCTGCTTAAGCATAGGATTGCCTAGGATGGGGTAAGGAATCAGTTGAAGTTCCAGTATATCAGAGGGGTCACTATGTTACAGCACATGTTTTGGGTTCTACTGATCAGTTTCTGGTTGATACAGGAGCTACTCTTAGAGCCTTATCTAAACAATTGGTTCCAAGGGCTCCCCTGTCTGGCTCAACCATTACATCGATAGGGTTCGATGGAACGCCTTCCCTTAGCCCATTGTCACAACCACTCACATTCCATGTTGATAAGTTCACTGCTCCATGTCCATTTTTGCTTTCTCCGAACACACCAGACATTATAGTGGGTCTTGATATGCTCAAGTATTTCAGGGCTAAGATGCGATTTTCTCCGGAAGGAGTACGAGTTATATTGAATGACAATTACCCCGCGATTGAGAGATCCTGCATTGTTAAAGAGGACATTGCATTAGCTTCACTCCCTAGTACTTTGTGGGCTACTTCAGACACCGATGTAGGGCAAATGGTTATTCCACCAGTACATATTAGTGTCAAGGAGGGTGCTTCTTTGCCAAGACTGCCTCAGTATAAAATTTCTAAAGAAGGAGAAGAAGCACTTACACGCATTGTTCATGATTTGATTAAAGTGGGGGTTGTGGAAGAAGTTCCTTACAATGTTTGCAATAGTCCTATTAGTCCTATTTTGAAAAAAGATACTGACACTAGGATTTACAGATTCATCATTGATTTGAGGGAAGTCAACAAGATTGTAGAACCGCAGTACCCTGTGGTTTCTGACATAACGCAACTACTTACTTTGGTTGCCCCCAACAGCGACTACCTTTTCTGTGATCGATTTGAAGAATGCCTTCTTCTCGATTCCTATTCATCCTGATAGCCGATATTTGTTCGGTTTCACTTTGAATAATCGATCATACAGATTTTGTAGAGTTCCTCTGGGGCACACTGAGAGTCCGAGTATTTATAGTCAAGCCTTAAAACGACAACTTGATTCCTTTATTTTGCCTGAAGGAGTGGCTCTCATACAATATGTCGATGACATCTTGTTGGCAGCCGATACGCCTGAACTATGTGTACTTTGTCTTTGCTTTCTTTTCTTTCTACACACCATCATAAAGTGTCACGAAAGAAATTGCAATATTGTAGACCGAAGGTAACCTACTTAGGTCTAAGGAGGGCCGTGCACTAACACCAGATCGGGTACAAGCAATTTTAGACACACCAGTACCTTCCACTGAGAAAGATGTCCGTGCATTCATTGGTCTGACCTCGTTTTGTAGGCAATGGATATTAGGGTTTTCTCACATTGTCAAACCCTTGCTAGCACTTTTGACGAAAGATACTCCAATGTCCCTTCCATGGACAGATGAATGTGAGAATGCTTTTCAACAGTTACGTCAATCTCTTTGTTCTGCACCAGTGTTAGGCACTCAAGATTACACAAAGTTTTTTACACTCTATGTACACGGGAAAGATGGATGTGCATTATCAGTTTTAGTACAGACACATGGTGATAAGCAGCGTCCCTGCGCATACTTTCCAGCTGTTCTTGATCCTGTTGCTCGTGCATTGCCAGGGTGTTTTCGTTCAGTTGCAGCAACAGCTGTGTCCATACGTCAGAGTGAAGGGATAGTTTTGTCACACAAACTGTTGGTGCTAGTACACCATGCAGTAGATGCACTTTTGAATCAGACTAAGACACAACACTTAACTAGTGCTCGTCTGACATGATATGAATTGACACTGTTAGCACCTCATATTACCTTGAAGAGATGCGCGACACAAAACCCAGCCACTTTGTTGTCATATCCTGTAACCGAGTCACAAACAAAAGAGCCTCACGATTGTATATTCCTTACTGAGGAACAGACAAAGGGTTGCGTCGATTTACAAGATACGCCCCTTCCAGATGTAGATGGGGAACTGTGGGTTGATGGGTCCTGTTTGAAGTGACCAGATGGCGCAACCTCAGCTGCATATGCAATTACGACACTTCAGAAAGTAGTGGAAACAGCTCGCATACCTCAAAAGTCGGCTCAAGCAGCTGAGCTAATAGCTTTGACACGAGTGTGTGAACTTAGCACTGTCTTGTGTGTGAACATCTACACTGATAGCCGCTATGCGTTTGGAGTGGTTCATGATTTTGGCCTACTCTGGAAGGAAAGAGGCTTTCTTACATCCCACGGGATGCAGATAATGCATGGAGAATTAGTACATAATCTCTTGACTGCACTTACATACCCAAAGAAAATTGCTATTATGAAGTGTAACGCACACAAGAAAATCATTGACAAAATAGGACAAGGCAATGCCTTTGCAGACCGCGTAGCTCGTGAGACTGCAATGCAATGAAGCACTACTTCCATATACGTAGTGAAGTCTCAAGCTGAGCGATGGCATGATGCTAGACAGGAAGTGTTAGATGTACAGGGATCTGCTTCTGTAGCAGAACTTGAGCAATGGGCTAAAGAAGGAATATTGGACGATGAGGGTTGTTGGCGCAACAAAGACATGGATAAATGGAAATTGCCTGCAGCCTATTAACAACCTATGGTTCAAATGGCACATGGACTGGCACATGCTGGAGCTCTAGTAATAACTAAATTGCTTACGCAAGTTTGGGAGCATCCTGAAATTGCTAGCACAGCTAAAAGAATAGTACAGTCCTGTTTGATCGGTTGGTAGTATAATCCTGGTAAAGGGACAAGGACTCCTACAGGAGGGTTTGCTACACCAACCGCACCTTTTGAAGTTTTGCAGATGGATTACATCCAACTCGAACGCTGCAATAATCTGAAACACGTCCTAGTGGTGGTATGTGCCTTCAGTAAATGGATAGAGGCATACCTTACAAAGGATAATACTGCTCTCACCACAGCGAAGGTGCTTCTAAAAGAGTTTTTCCCTAGATATAGTGTTTGTAAACTTTTGTGGAGTGACAACGGACCTCATTTTATTGGGCAAGTTGTTGAGCATGTCCTGAAAGGATTAGGGATCAAGCAGAAATTCCATGCAGTCTTCCACCCGCAATCAGCAGGATTAGTGGAGAGGTACAATGCTACTTCGAAATTGAAGTTGGCGAAAATACTGGCTTTCATGTATTTGAAGTGACCAGATGCACTACCCTGGGCATTGTTGTCCATAAGATCGGTGCCACATTCACGATCTGGCCTTACCCCATATGAAGTGTGTGGGGAGTTCCTAAGCCACTCCCCATACATGACGTTCCATGTGTTCTGATGAATGATTATTTGGCACAGTTAACCGACAGTTTGATCTCTATCCATCAACAGGTTCGAGAAGCTCTTCCTGACAGATCTACAGGTGAGGCACATGAACTCAGTCCTGGCGACCACGTGATGGTCAAGGTCTTCGACAGATCGAACAGTTTGGAACCGAGGTGGCGAGGACCGGTGGAGGTGCTCCTAGCAACAAGGACAGCAGTTCGAGTGACGAACAAGAAGAACTGTGTCCATAGCACACACTGCAAACGTGTGTCGCCTGCCTTGGTGGAACCTGCTGTGTTGACTGACCATCAAGAGATTCTGGAGACGGAGAAAGGTCAAGCTATCTCACCTGACGAATGTGCGGAAGTCTTCCCGGACCACACGATCGCTGAAGAATCCCGATATCAGCTGAGACCAAGGAAAGAATCTGCTTTGCCGAAAAAGACGGGTTGAGCTACCGCCCTGGGTTAGTGAAACGGAACGCCGTTGTGGCATGGGGGGCGGGGGGGGATCAGTCCTGCGTAGTGTAGTGACACCAGTCTTGGCCCGTGGTGAAGAAATCAGCAGCTGCCCAGGGATAAGAGCTCCAACGATTGTTTCAACGAGTTTGTAGAAAGATCAATTATTGCTGTTGCTAAAATGCATAACAAAAGAATCATTTGTGCTGTAGGGTTTGCTGTTGCTCTGGTGGTTATGGCAATAATCACCTGGTTTGTTAAGAAAGTGGCTCCTGCTCGACAGCTTTTTGTTGCTACTACTACAGTGCCAGTGGAACATCATTACTCCACGCTTCCCTACCATGAGCAGAAGCATCGACAATCCTACCTATATAATGCATTCATCCAGATGTTGCATCATACACACAATGCCACGAATACCACCAACTGTTGGGTGTGTGGAATGTTACGTGCACACCAAAAGAAAGGAGGAACACTTTTTATTCCTCTACCGTTTTCCGATAATGGTTTGTGTCAATCTTGGTATGCACTTTTGTTTGCTTTTGGAAAGCCTTCAGTAGGTGGGATTACCTTTCGTCTGAATAAAATAAGCTATCAAGATACAGATGGTTATCCTCAAGCTAGGGACTAAATGGGAATGAGAGGAGTATCAACCTGACAATATTTGGACACCATATGTTTTTACGAACATGAGAAATATCAAGAACAATTGACCTTTTGTAATTTCTGTACCAAGAGCTAAAGCAGATTTATGTATTAGTAGTGTTGGGAGAATTCCAGTAGGACGGAGTGAATGTATTTTGACACTGACTATTGAAGGAGCTAATAATAGTAGTTTCACATCTTCGCACAATACTTATTTTGTTTGTGGAAATAAGGGATACTATCAACTACCTGTTGGGTGGTCAGGGATATGCTATGTGTCTTTTCTGTTGCCCCCTGTGTTTTTGGCACTTGCTTCATATCACCTCGACTTCAAACTGTATAATGACATTTCCAAGAACAGATACAAACGTACAATAAGTACTGACTAGGTTGATCAGACTGATACCACTTTGCAACAATATGTCGATTTTAATTTGGGTTTGTTCTTCTTTCTGGGTGCTGCATTAAACAGTAGGAAAGTAAGGAGTCTCACTTGTGTTGTGGAAGTTGTTACCAATCAGACAGCAATGGCACTTGGGAACATTACAGAGGAACTGCAAATTGCAAGGATTGTAGCACTCCAAAACAGAATGGTGCTTGATGTGATTTTGGCTGATCGAGGTGGTGCATGTCGCATCATCAGTAGCAGTTGCTGCGTATTTATACCAGATCACTCACCTTCAGTATACGACGCAATATCAAAACTGCATAAGATTGCTGCAGAGATTCACCCAGAGACTGGTACATGGACTTTTTCGACCTGGTTCTGGACACTATTTGCTACTTGGGGCTGGAAACTACTGACTATTTTATGTATACTGTTGGTGATATTATTTTCATGCTGTACTTGTATACAATGTGGTCCTATGCTTTGCTCCATGTGCACCACTGCTTGTACACCTGCCAAGAGAAATATTGCAGAAATAAAAGAACAACAAATGCTAAATAAAGAGATCATTGGATTATGACCATCAATGTACTGGATGCATATCTAGATTACCCCAGATGAATGACTGTCTTCAGCTAATGCTAAAAGGAGCGTCTGTTGTAATTTGGCAGCGATGGGGTTAGCATTAGCAGAAGCCATCCTGTATTTAGAGACTATCTTGTCTGTTTTGTGGAATCCATTTTGTATTTCTGTCAGCCATTTTGTTTGCCATGTGCTACCATGGGCTCTGTCCTACCTTCCTGTTAACTGCTCTTGAAATCTGCCTAGAGACGAGCCAACAAACAATCTGGGCCGCTCCATTCTCAGCCTCAGTGCCGCCGCTGGAGGTGAGAGTTCCTCAAGTGTCAATCCTCTCTTTTTAATATATATATAGCCCCCTTGGCAGCTTTGGCTGAGTATTACGGAGCCCAGATTGTATCCTATGCAGACGACACGCAGCTTCTTTTTATTTGTAAAAAGAACACCGATTTCAATGGTGATAACATCAAGGGTTGCCTAGCAGCTGTCTTTTCTTGGTTCCAATTGAATCAATTAAAGTGTAACTCGGATAAATCTGAGGTTCTTTTTTTTGGCTGTCACCCTGACCCCCACTGGAAATCATGGTGGCCGGCGGATATGTTCCCTCCTTCAGCTGCCACTTCCATGGCAATAAACCTGGGGTGAAAGTGGACATTGGGCTGATTCTGGGTTTAGTGGGGCAGTGTTTCGGCCTCTTAAAAATTCTGAGGAAATTTCTCCCCTTTTTATCCCCTGTCCACAGGGAGGATTACGGTTCAGGGATTGATTGGCTCACGGCTTGATTATGCCAATGTACGATACTTGGAACTCCCCGAGTATCTCCTCACCCGTCTACAAACTGTGCAAAACTCAGCCGCACGGGCAATCTTTGGCCTTAGTCGCTAGGTCTAAGATATCTGCTCTACTAAAATCACTTCTCTGGTTGCCAGTGCACAAACGCATTTTTTACAAGATTCGTTTAAAGCTCTTCATGGCACTGGCGCGCTCTATCAAAGGAAAAGAATATGTTTTTACTATCCTTCCATATCCTTACGATCTGCCTGACTAGCACTGGCCACGGTTCCGGCAATCAAACGAGCTCCCATTGGAGGACGCTCGTACAAACTTTTGGCACCCCAATTGTGGAACAATTTGCCTCTGTCTCTCCGGAAGTTAGACAACCTTCTCTCTTTCAGGAAGGAACTTAAAACATGGCTGTTTGGACAATAGCCTCTGCGATTTTGCTATCTCTGCTTTCTAGTTCTGATAGCGCCGGGACACTCTGCCCGAGTAGCTGAGCGCTCTATAAGACTCCCCCTAACATAACATAACATAACATATTTAGCCTTTTCTGCTCCGCACATGCTCAGTTGAGCTTGCAGCTGTCCTTGCAGCTGTCCCCAGTCTGTAACTGTCAGGATGTGTTCAGCAGAATTAGCAACTGCTAGCTCCTCCCACTTGCTGACTGTGCATTTTCTGTATGACCTTATATGTACCTAAAACCAGCATTTTGTACTTGTACCGCCTTCATTTGAGCCCCTGTGTGGGTAAAAAAGGACCAAGCTCCTTCCATTCACTGTGCTACTTCATACATTACCGAAGGGTGCTGTGTGAATGTAGTTCCACCTCATGAGGTTTAATACACTCTGTATTTTCTATTCCAGCTTCTGTGCCAACTGACTCTGTGCAGAGAAGGGAGAACCCCTAGCACTGGTAGGCCTTGCTGAGGCCCACTACTACAAATCGACCTGGCAAAATAAACCTTTTGCAGGTCTAAACCTTCCTTTTTAATGCATGAAAGCCACTCCTAGGGTAGGCCCTATACAGAGGGCAGGGTGCCGTGTGATTTAAAAATATGGAAATGTACTTTTATGTTTTACATATCCTGGTAGTAAAAAACTCTTACATTGTTTTTCACTACTGCACGGCCTACCTATTTCATAGGATAACCCGCTCCACCAATAACCCACTTGCTAACAACCTCCAAACCTAAAACAGAGAGGGAGTTAGATGTCAGATTCTAGGATGCAGAAAAAAAAGACTTCAGTGATGTTACTCACCCATAGCCTATGTCACCAAATACCTCAAACACCAAGCCAAACACCTTCAACAGTAACAAATACAAAAGTCTCACAACATGCCATTAAAAATTAATTACTCATGTTTATGAGGAGCATGAGTGGTTGACTACACTTTCTTTTTTTGAGGAAAAACATACTATCTCAGGTTACTGTGAGAAACTGGGTTGTTGGTTGAGTGGAGTGTTGACCATGCTCAAGCAACATTCACAATCCTTACCAATGTGAACCACAAAATTCACTAAATTAACCTGTGATTAACCCTCCGATAGCTTGGTACAAAGCAGTCAGGCTTAACTTAGAGGCAATGTGTAAAGTATGTATGCAGCACACAATCAGTAATACAGTGAAAACACAAGACAAGATAAATCCCACACAAATTTTAAAAAATAGGGTAAATCTTAATCAATTATTCGACACCACAATGACAAAAATCCAATCAGTAGAACCAGGGTTATGATTTTTTAAACTTTGAGGTAACAACTAGTTTCTAAAAGATTAAAGCGCCAACCACGGACATCTAGTCACTACAGACCAGGTCAAAGTTGAAAAATAAAAGAAGTGGATTGCACCTGGTCGGCGCTTAGCTTCGAACATAGAAGAAATTTCGACAAAAAGTGGCTGAGAAGGTTGAAGTTCAGCAGGGCAAGACTGCAGGCTTGGTGTCCAAGGAGGAGTAGACGTTGTTGTGGGGAAACCACTGGAAGAAGTCGCAGTGAAGCTATCTAGGTTCAGACTTGGGGCCAGATGTAGGTAGCCAAATACCGGTCGGTAACGGCCGAAATTCGGTAATTTCGGCTGTTACCGACCGGTATATGGAAAATGAGATGTAGGAGTCAAAATATTACCGAATCAGTAAATACGGGTCGGTATTTACCGAATCGAATTTTACCGAATCCTTATTTACCGAATTCTTAATTACCGAATCGGTAAATAAGAAATGGTAAAAAATGACTATCGAGATGTAGGAAACTCAAAAAATACCGAATTTCATGAAATTTGGTATTTAAGAGTCGGTAAATACCATGGATTGAAAGCAGGTGGTAACCAGGTGCAGGCTATAAAATAAGGTCCCAAAATGCAACTGTGCTACCCGAATGGTGGCATTCCACGTCATAGCAAGACGCCTACGGCTACAGGCAGCAGGAGAGAGGGTATGGAGAAGGGAGGAGCAAGTGTACAGGCAGAGGATAACGCTCTTCCAAATGACTGAGCCAGAGATACTGCAAACGTACAGGCTACACTCCCAAATCATCCTGGACTTGATCAGGGACCTTCACCCACTCTTGGATCACCCAACACCAAGGGCGTACACCATCCCACCCCATGTGCAGGTGCTGTGTAGCCTACACCTGCTTGCCTCTGGGAGTTACCAGAGTGTGATTGCTGCAGTAGGTGGTGTGTCCCAGAGCTGCCTGTCCCGTTTCTTTAGGAAGTTCCTTGAGGCCATGATGCAGAGAATGCATCATTATATTACTTTCCCTGACACACCTGCTGAACTTGCGAAGACCAAAACAGACTTCTATCAACTGGCACACTTCCCTCACGTCATAGGCTGTATAGATGGCACCCACATTACACTCTGCCCACCTGCAGCTACAGAACACATTTACAGGAACCGGAAGTCAAGGCACTCAATCAATGTGCAGGTGATATGCAACGCTGGCAACCTCATTACAGACATTGAGGCCACATTTCCAGGGAGTACCCACGATTCGTACATCTTCCAGAACAGTGGGATATACACACGCCTTGTTGCTGGCGATTTTGGTGATGGATACCTGTTAGGTAAATAACTGTGACACACCCTGATAGTGAATGCAGGTGAATCAATCATGAGTATGTAACTAATGGCACTCTCTTTCCCACCTAGGTGATAGTGCTTATGCTCTGCGGTCCTTTGTCCTCACCCCCTACATGAATCCATCTACCTGGAGTGGGAGGCGTTACAACGTGGCACACAGAGCAACACGCAGCGTTGTCGAACCCACATTTGGACTACTAAAAAGCAGATTCCGCTGCCTCCATAAGAGTGGAGGAGCACGGCAGTACACTCCAATCATCTGCTGCAAAATAACAGTGACCTGCGCCATGCTGCACAATCTTGCTACCAAGGAAGGCACAGAGGTGGATATCACACATCATGAGGACATTGATGATGGAACAGAACAGGCTGAGCCCTATGCAGCAGGAGCAGCACCTGCAACAGATGGGAGACTGAGACGGGCAGAGATCACACACAGCTATTTCTGAATAAGTAAGGAGACACACACAGGCTTAGTATTTGAAGCCATGAGTTTAATTGTCACTACGGCATTTAACTGGTACCATCCCATGGTACTACAATGTCTATTTTTCAGACTGGGTGGTCACAGTTAACCTCACCGTGACCTGTCCTGTGGGTCGAGGGCATCTTCAATGTTTCCGCCCACGCACTACAGTGCAGGATGCACGAGGCTGGGTCTCAACGCTTTCAGTGGTGCCTGGGTCAGCAGATTGGCCCCTGCTGCTCCTACGAATGTCAGGGACAGGAGTGCTAGAGCCACTCCTGCTGGTGGAGTCTTCTGTTTCCCCGACACCTGTGTCTCAAGCAGTGGCTGCCTGGTGTGTGAGCATAAGCTCCATGGCAGAGGTGACTCTCCCCATCCCCCTCGACAAATCCGTGCAGCAGTGCACAATTGCATCCTGCATGGCGACAGAGCGCCGGCATAACAGGGAGGTTGCTGTAGCAAACCGGTTCAAGGCTTTTGTCTGTTGCCGCATGCACTGACGATCCCTGCGCCTCTCGGAGTGGTCTCTATCTAATTTGTCGCAGAGAGCACTCCTGCACTGTGTCATGTCCGTCATCCCCTTTGCCATGGACTGCATGCGCTCTGTCATGGTGCCACTACCCTGGTCTATGTTTGACATCTTGCAATTTAAACTGCGCACTTGTCTGTGAACCGCTAAAATTGCCTTTGCCTGCAGGCGCTGGACTTTTACCATGGTGGCCTCAAGACCACAGAAGACCCCCTCTCCATCCTGCCCTTCGCCTCTCTCCCGTACCCTTCTGCCTCGGACACTGGCCTGCACAGCTCCAGATGAAGTCTGCTGCCCAGTGTTGTCAGCCAGAGGTGGATTAGTTGGTGTGACTCCCTCCTCATCTTCCTCATCTGACGTCTCCAGAATCCTGAGAGGGGTCACATCAAGCCTCCTTGCCCTTCCCTGCACAGGGGACTGTGATGTTGGTGTGGGGGAAAGTGCTGGTGGTTCCAACTCTTGTGACCCAAACAGCAGAGGTGACGGAGGCTGTGGTGTGGTGAGTCGCTCAGGTGTAGTGGCGGCCTGCGCTGTGGTGGTTTTTTGCTGAACAGCGCTTTGACCTGCTCTTTCTTTTGTCTTCTCCCTCCTCTCAGTTGTCGGTGCCCTCTCCTCCCTTTCCAGCGCTGTACTGCGCGATGACTTTCCTGTGGACAGATATGGACATTGGGTCAGTGGTGTTGTTCACCTGTGTGTCATTATTAAATCATATTCCTATCATACAATTGCCTAGTCCTCAACTGCTTCTGGATGTAGTGTGTGGCATGTCTTGCTGATTTCTATGTTGACTGCATTGATGTATGTACCTATAACTACATCTCCCATGATGCATTGTTGGAAAAAAGAAAAACCTGTTCTGGAGTGTGATGCAGACACCCACATTGGGGAAAGGGGTCAAAGAAAAGGGAGGGGATTCATGTCCATGCATCTTACCTTGTTTCTTTGCAGCTCTGGCTGAGCTGTCAGCATCCCCGATCCCATGAATACTTTCTGGCTCCAGGGTGGATTCAACCAGCTCCTCCAGGTCTGTCAGTCTTGGTGTTCTGTTCCTCCCTCCACCTGTGGCTCCGGCTTCTTTTCTCTGTGCTGCAAGTTTTTTTTTGGTGATGATCCGCAGATCATACTATCTTTTTTTCAGGTCATCTATGTCCCTGTGTATGACCCCCAATGGCATTGACCTTGGACTGGACTTCCAGCTAGGTGTTACGTTTCACAGACTCTGTAACATGCAGACGCTGCTTGCCAAAGATATGGGAGTGGTGTTTGACCACCTCCTCAACCAGCACCTGCAGTTCTGCTGGGCTGAATTTAATTTTCCGCCTGCGCTCAGCTGCATCCTTCTGGCCATCCTGGGACTCCATTCTGCTACTCGGGTATGCTCAGGGAAGCCTGCTCCTCAGTGTTTCCTCCTGCTCTCCAAACAGTCAGTTGCTCTGCACCTGCTTGGGTGTGGCCATTTCCAGGTACTCGGGAGGGGTGGTTGCATCTGATTGGTTGGTTCCTCTGTAGCCTTGTTGTGGGGTGTGGTGGGTGTTCCTGATTGGTTCAAAGGCTCACATGGGTTATTTTTTAATTTCCGATTCGGTATTTTCCGAATCGGTATTTACCGAATCAGTGCTTTCCTAATCGGTAAATTCCGATTCAGTAATTCCCATTCATTCCTATGGGCCTGGAGGGCCATAGGGTTGAATGGGTATTACAGATTCGGTATTTACCGATTCGGAAAATACCGATTACAATTTCCGAATGCTACCGAATCGGTATTTTTTTCCAAATGTTTTCGTACATCCCGTTTTCCGATTCTGAAATACCGATTCGGTATGATTCGGTATTTAAGAGTCGGAAAACTGGGATTACCTACATCTGGCCTTTAGACTCTTATTTTTTTTAAGTCAAAAATCTCAAGTAGGGCGAGACTGGAAGGGCTCAAGGAGGCTGATAGCCCTTAAGCAAGGGACAGCTAAACCGGATTTGCTGATGTGGACAAGAACTTAGAGGGAGCTGCTTTAAAATTAGCCTGACTGGCGATGCACCCTGGGCGTATACATAAACAAGTTGGTCCTGACCGCCTCTTGGTTATCAGAGCAGTTTTTAGGCAAACAATTTCCAGGTCCTAAGTTTTTAATTTGTGCTATCTGAGCACTTTAACCACCAAATGTCCAGGACTGGAGAGGCACCACTTGAGGGGTTAGGACTCACTAAGGCTGGGTCCAGGTGAGGATTCAAGATGGTTAGAGTCTTTTCTATCTCTGACGAACTGATAGGAGGTCAGCCATCCAGTAATTGGAGTTACTCTGGTAGTCCAGGGCTCAAGCAGTAGGGCGAGCCTCTGAGGATTCAAGGCAGGCTTCAGGCAGCCGAGAAGCCCTTCCAGGTGTAACAAAGCAGTCCTCTGAAGAACATTGCAGGCCACAGCAGCAGGCAGTCATCAGACTTTCTCAGGTCCAGAAAGTGAAGAGTGGGTTTGAGGAACCTATTTTAATACCTGGTGCGTTCTTCAAAGTAGTTGTTTCATAGAGAATTACTTTTGGAGTGTGTGAAGTTTCCTGCCACCCATGCCCTGGCTTGTGGCTTACTGCATGAACAATGCAGTGGTGACAAGACCTTTGCGTCTCGGGCTAAATGACGTGGTGTAGTTGGAATTTGTTTATTCCTCCCCAGTAACTACACAATAGAGGGATTAGGTGTGCCTGAATGGGCCATCTCTGGTAGGATGGAGGGTGGAGCTGGGCACAGCCTATTGATTTGCAAGTGGGGCTCTGCCCAACTCCACCCTCCATCCTACCAGAGATGGCCCATTCAGGCACACATAATCCCTCTATTGTGTAGTTACTGGGGAGAAATAAACAAATTCCAGCTACACCACGTCATTTAGCCCGAAACAGGTTGCAGACACCGAATAAGACATGAAAATGCGAACTTTCTAAACGCGACATTTTCAAAATTTTAGCTTAAAGTCCGACTTTCCCATTAAAGAGGATTCTAAATTACAATTTCTCAGACACCAAACATGAAATCCTTACCCGCTACTGTAAGAAGCTGGCTCTATATAGAGTGTACCAAAATGAGGCACACTGTGCAGAGAGTCCAGGCAAATCCTAAAGGAATTACAGAGGCACAAATGACACCCCAAATGCTCTCCTTTGTGGTAGTGTGGGCGAGCAGTTAGGCAGATCAGAGGGTAGTGCTAAGCATTTATTGCATACACAATGGCAGTAAATGAGACACACATTCAATTAAGAAATCTGACATCAATTTATAAAAATAACACACACTTTTATATAAAATTAGATAACAAGATCATCTAGCACAGAGCGATTTCTTGAGTGGTAAGGTTATCCCTTGGAGGAAAAACATGTATTGCATTCAGGCACATAGCAGTAACTTAAGGACTCTTCTTCAGGACTTAAGGTGAGCATGGGGCAAGGTCCAAGGCCATACCAGCAGGTCACCTCGAAAGGCTCTGGGTAGACCGGTTGCACAGTTGTGTCATGGCCTTGGGTACCCAATCCACTTCAATGGGAGATTGGTCCAATTACAAAGAGACTGCAAGCAGGGACTGGGGCACTAGTACAGAGGGAACCGACGGAGGGGGGCTCAACCCCAGAGGTCAATGGGCACACAGGGACACCCTAGCTCGACTTCTCCTCGGGCTGTGGGGCTTGGGTGCAGTGGTGTCTTTTGGCATCAGATCCGGTGCTAGAGTTTCTCGTGGTTGGAGGGGGCCTGCAGAAAGAGGCTGCAGGTGGCAACTTGAAGTCCAGTCTGGGCAAACCCAAGGATGGACTTAGCACATGTGGGTCTGGGGACCCCATTGGCACCATCACCTCCCTTGGACTTAGGTTTTGGAGCACAGGAGCTTTGCGGCATCGGGTGGCGGTAGTCACAGACTCACTCTTGGTCTTTGTTTCTGCTGCAGAGGGACAAACAAGATAGCTGGGCCACTCCTAATGTGGGTCTCTCGACAGGCAGGTCAGTCATCCTTGGCGTTAGTGTTCAGTCCACCTTCTGCCCCAACAGGCTTTGCTTCTGACCTCCTGAGAGCCAAGGCCCTCACACCTGGGAGTCAGAAACTCATCCGTGATGGCAAGCTGGTACTAGCACACTAGTAGTTGGTAGGTTTTCTGGGGCACCCCTAAGATGCCCTCTGGCTGCATGTATTAATAACTACCTCACTGGAATCAGGGTGGGTTTATTAATACAAGGTGGTTTATACCAAGCACCATATGATCCAGTGAAGGGGTAGTTTAAAGGGATGAAGTTTGAAAGGGGGGTAACTTAGGGGGGGGGGGGGGGGGTTATTTGATAAGAAGTAACGAATATGCTACTTACCAGTATGCATCTGTTCTTGGCATGTAGGGCTGCTGACATTCATATCTGTGCATAGATCGTCACCTAGTGTTGGGTCCGGATGATCGCACATTGTTGTCCTGGAAGAGTCTTCGAAGTATCACGAGATAGGTGGCTCCTCCCCTGGACTACAGTGCGCATGGGCATCGACTCCATCCTCAGATTGTTTTTAGCCATTGTGGCCAAGATGGAGTGAAACTAAGTGAATGATGACCATGCCAGAAGTATGTGTGAATGCTGCAGCCGCTACAGGCGCCGGGGAGGAGGGCGGGCGATATGAATGTCAGCAGCCCTACATGCCAAGAACAGATACATACTGGTAAGTAGCATATTCGGTTCGAGGCATATGGGCTGCTGAATTCATATCTGTGCATAGAATACATAGCAGTCCCTCCATTAACGGCGGCCGCCCGTGCCAGCTGCAGCAGTTTGGAAAAGTGTTTTTAGAACAGCCTGCCCTACAGCTGCCTGCTGTTTGGAGTGCACATCAACACAGTAATGTTTTGTAAATGTGTGTGTGGAAGACCATGTGGCTGCTCTACATATGTCTTCCAAAGGAATATTTCCAAGGAAAGCCATGGAGGCCCCCAACTTTCTGGTGGAGTGGGCCCGTGGTGGAATGGTGAGAGTGCGCTTGGCTTTCTGATAGCAGATCTGAATACATTTAACGATCCACCTGGCTATACCAGCCTTGGAAATGGGGTTACCTTTGTGTTGTGGCGCAAAGGCAACAAATAGTTGTTTAGTCTTCCTAAAATCTCTGGTCCTATCAATGTAGTACATTAGGGCCCTTTTGACGTCAAGTGTGTGGAGCATTTTCTCCGCAAGTGACTCTGGATTTTGGAAGAACACAGGTAGTTCTATAGTCTGGTTGATATGGAACTGAGACACTACCTTAGAAAGGAATTTAGGGTTAGTGCGAAGCACCACCCTGTTAGAATGAATTTGAATAAATGGCTCTTGGATAGTTAGTGCCTGGAGTTCACTAACTCATCGTAGCGACGTAATCGCTATAAGGAAAGCCACTTTCCATGTCAAGAATTGAATCTCGCAGGAATGCAGTGGTTCAAAAGGGGGACCCATCAGCCTGGTGAGGACCACATTGAGGTTCCACTCTGGAGCTGGTGGCGTCCGCGGAGGAATGACTCGTTTGAGTCCTTCCAGAAAGGCCTTAATGGCAGGCACCCTGAAAAGTGAGAGGTGCTGTCTGTTTTGGAGATAAGCAGTCATTGCGGATAAATGTATACGAATGGAAGCATAGGCCAGATTACATTTGTACAGATGTAAGAGATAACAAATGATGTTTTGAATAGATGCATCCAGCGGGTCAATGTTGTGGTCTGCACAATAAATGACAAACCGCTTCCACTTCGCCGCATAGCATGCTCTGGTGGTGGGCTTCCTTGCCTCCCGGATGATGTCCATACAGTCAGGAGGTAAGTTGAGGTAGCCAAACTCTAAGACTTCAGGAGCCAGATCGCCAGGTTGAGCTGTTGCGGATCTGGATGCTGAATGTCGCTATGGCTCTGCGTCAAAAGCCTGGGTGTGAGGCGGAGCCTTTGATGCGGTACCACGGACAGTTCCAGAAACGTGGTGTACCATGGTTGGCGAGCCCACGTCGGAGCAACCAGGATGAGAGTCATCGAGTGCTGCTTCAGCTTGCGTGCCACCAGCGGTATTAGAGGTGCTGGGGGAAAAGCGTACGCAAATTTGCCTGACCAGTTCATCCATATCGCATTGCCTTGCGACTGTGGGTGTGGAAACCTGGCGGCAAAGCTTCGGCATTTTGCGTTCTCCTTTGTGGCGAACAGGTCTATCTCTGGATGACCCCACCTTTGGAAGTACGGGTGGAGTACTGATGGATGTATCTCCCACTCGTGCATTTGGTGGCTGTACCTGCTGAGCAGGTCCGCCATCTGATTGTCCTTGCCTGGGAGGTGTTCTGCCATGAGGAAGATGTTTCTCTGAATGGCCCACTTCCACATGCTCTGAGCCAGATGAGACAACTGTGGAGAGTGTGTTCCTCCCTGCTTCTGAATGTAGTACATGGCCGTCATGTTGTCGGTCCGGATCAACACGACCTTGTTGCACAGATGTACTTTGAAGGCTTTTAGTGCCATGAAGATCGCCATCAGTTCTAGAACATTGCGTCAGGATGATCTGTGGCACAGGCTCTTGGAACGGTCGTCCCTTGCAAAGGTTTTGTGGATTCCACCAATGCAGAGAGTTGTATGCCCGACCGCTCACCAACACTAGGTCCTTCAACTGTCCGTGAGCCTGAGTCCACTGACGTGCTAAGCACTCCTGAAGCGGACGCATATGTAGTCTCGCGTGCGGGACTATGGAGATGCAGGAGGCCATCATGCCTATCAACTGCATGAACACTCGTACTGGAAGCGAGTGTTGAGGTCTGAATTTTTGTATCAGCGATTGAATGCTGCTGACCCTCACTGAATTTGGCTGTGCTGTGGCTGCCAGAGTGTTTATTGTCGCACCCAGATACTGCCGTATGTGGGCGGGTTGCAGGTGGGACTTTGGGTAATTTAGTGAGAATCCCAGATCGTGAAGAAGGTGAATGGTGTGGGACATGTGGGCGGCACACTGCTGGGCCGACTTTGCCTGGATGAGCCAGTCGTCCAGATAAAGGTAGACGTGAATGTTTTGTCTCCTTAGGTGTGCTGCCACCGTCGCCAGGCACTTCGTAAACACCCTGGGTGCCGTGGTGACCCCAAAAGGCAGAACCTTGAACTGGTAATGTTGGTTGTGGATGGTGAACCGGAGGTATTTTTTGTGTGACGGGTGTAGCGGAATATGAAAACATGCATCCTTCAGATCTAAAGTTGCGAGAAAATCCCCCCGATTGAGCAATGGTAGGACTTGCTGCAGGGTCAGCATGTGAAAGTGCTCCGATAGGATGTACTGATTGAGGGGTCTGAGGTCCAGTATGGGTCTGAGGGACCTGTCCTTCTTTGGTATTAACCACATGGCTGCTGGGCGTTTTCCCCCCCCTGTGCTGGAAAATGCCATTTTAGTGGCACCATGACGAGCTCAGCTCGTCATCAGCACACGACACCCGTGGGTGATGACGAGCTGAGCTCGTCATCAGCATCGAAAGGGTTAAGAAGTACAGGGAGTAAACTCCTGTGCCTCTTTCTTTCACAGGCACGAGCTCGATTGCCCCGTTTTGCAGCATGACGAGGACCTCCTGCTGCAATAAGTGCAAATGCTCGGCGGACATAAGACGGTGTCTTGGGGGTATGTTGGGTGGAGTGGATGTTGACTCCAGACAATAACCGTACTGTATAAGCTGTGTGACCCACCTGTCTGTGGTGATGGACTTCCAGACTGGCAGGAACTGTTGAAGTCTCCCCCCGACAGGTGTTGCGTGGTCGGGGGGCAGCGACAAGGCGTCACTGTTTGTTAGTGGCGGAGGATCTGGAGTTTTTGTTTCCACAACCTCTGCCTTTGGTGCTGATTCCACGATATCCACCTCGACTCTGTTTTGTGTATGTGGTCTGCGTGTTGCCTTTATAGTACTGTGTGGTTTGGGAGAGCTGGCCTCTGGAATCACCTCTAGTGCTTGAGCGACAAAAAGAACCACCCCTGAACTGCTGGGACTGCAGAGCCCCCATGGACTTAGCAGTTTCAGTGTCCTTTTTGATTTTCTCCAAGGTGGTGTCCACCTCTGGGCTAAATAGATGATCAGGGTTTACTGTCTGATTGAGAATGGTGGTCTGTATCTCTGGCTTGAATCCTGAGATTTTGAGCCAGGCATGTCGTCTCAGCATGACACTAGTGTTGATAGCTCTGGCCGCGGTGTCAGCCGCATCCAGTGCACATTTAATAGAAGCATTTGATATCAGCTTCCCCTCTTGGATGAGCATCTCAGCTGCCTCTTTGTATTCGTCGGGCAGGTGCTGTAACAGGGTCTCCAGTGTGTCGTAATGTGCCCTGTCATACCTTGCTAGAAGTGCTTGTGTATTTGAAATGCGCCAGATATTGGCCACTTGAGCTGCCACCCTTTTCCCTGATGCCTCAAACACCTTAGATTCCTTATCTGGGGGAGGAGCATCAACCGTTGTTTGTGAATTAGCCCTCTTCCGGGCATTAGAAACAACAAGAGAGTCCAAAGGCAACTGTCCCTTGATGCAAGTAGGGTCACCAGGTGCCGGTTTATACTTCTTCTCAATTCTAGGGTTTATTACCCTGGCTCTCGTAGGCTCTTTAAAGATCTCCCCAGCATGCTTCAAGACACCCTTCAACATAGGCAGAGTCTTGACAGTCCTCTCTGAGACGGAAAAGGTGTCAAAAAGAAAGTCCACTTCAATGGGGTCAGCATGGAGCTGGACATCATGATTTTTAGCTGCCCTTTCAATGAGGGCATTAAACGCAGCTGAATCCTCTGTAGGCGACGTTTTTACAGCATACATCTGAGTGTCTGGGGTAGAGTGAGGACCACCTGGGTCAGCAGCAGCTGCCCAGGGTTCATTGGTATCATCTGGCTCAGTGTACACAGGATAGCTGTACTCATCATCATCACCTTCCCCAGTGTCCACATCTGAATAAGTGGGTGATACATCATGGCCATGTGGAGAAATTGGTTCCACAAGAACAGGGGTCCAAGTGGAATCCTTCTTCCTCTTCAGTGGAATTTTATAGGACTCCATTGGCTGTTCGGGGGCAATTTTCCGCTTATGAAGGGAAAGCCTGCCTGTTTCGGCATCGATAAAATGTTCTTGTTGTTCTTCCAACGAAGATTGTCGATGCTTTAAGGCCGGGACCACCGTCGTCGACTTCGGCACCAAGGACACCTTCTCGGGCACGTTGGTGACCATCCTAGGGGCGAAAGCCTTTGGCGCCACTTTCGGCGGCAACATGAAGTGAATGGGCGGCGACGCTTTCTGAGGTTTATCGACAGGCTTCGAAGGCGGAGGATCTTTTGGCCCGACACTTGAGGCCTTGTCCTTGATGCGCTTCAGGGAGTCTGCCACTTGCTTGGAGAAAGCGGCGGACGGCTGCGTCGAGTCGACTGAATCCTTTGAGGCACCACTAGACGTGGACTCGTGGGTTGGGCCGCTCTTGGTCTTGTCTTGTCGACGCGGAGTCTCGAGAACCTTCGGATCACTGAGCCCTTTGTCGGTGTCGACCGTCTTCGGCGCCGATTTGCTCGGCTCGACTGCCTTCACCTTTGTCTTCGGCGTGCCAGACTTCGTCTCGACGCCCTTGAGCTGTTTCTTCGGGTCGACAACGCCCTTTTGCTTCGTCGGTGCCGACAGGTCCGAGGGCTTTGAGCCGACCAAAGCAATATGCACTTTTGGTTTCGAGGGGGGCACCAGTGCTTTCACTTGCGTCGAGACCGGTGTCTTCACTTTTGGTTTCGATTTCGCAGGGTGCGGCTCAATAGCAATGTCCGTAGCCGAGCCCGAAGGCGGGCCGTAGAACCCACTGGAAGATCTTGGGTAAGGCCTAGTGGCGATCCCTCGACCTGAGCCTTTTGAAGCGTTTCGGCCCCAATGTCAGTTTGAGTTAGCTCTTCGCTCGAGCTATCTTCCATGGCCCCAAAGGCCCCATCGTCGTCTCCTACCTCGTCGACGACTTCTTCCACTTCGAGCATTTCAACGTCCGCGTCGTAGTTGTAGTCGACCTCCGACGCGGGATTAGACAGGTTCTCACTAACTTCCCGGTCAGCTCCCTCATCATCCCCGGCATCGAATATGTTCATAGGCGCCGGTGCAGTCTGCTGGGCCTCCTGGCACGCAGCGCGACGATGCATAAGAGTCTTCTTGGATCGAAATCGTGAACAAGCCATGCAGCTGGCTTCATCATGATCCGGTGACAGACACTTTTTGCTCACCGGGTGGACGTCGATGTGGGGATACTTGGAGTTGCACACGGGACATCTCTTGAACGGACTCCATGATGGTCCATCGATAAGGTCTTTGGCGTCAACTGGGCCTTCAGCGTCGAAAGCACGCGGCTCTCTGGAATCCGGCTCGAAACTGAGCTGGAAGAATCGGGCACCGAACGCAAGACTATACCAACGAAAAGCTAAAGGCCTTTTGGCCATAAGAAAGTTTTATATCGATTCCGACTAGAGTGAACCAATATACATCCAAACCCAATGGCGGAAAAAAACAATCTGAGGATGGAGTCGATGCCCATGCGCACTGTAGTCTAGGGGAGGGGCCACCTATCTCGTGATACTTCGAAGACTCTTCCAGGACAACAATGTGCGATCATCCGGACCCAACACTAGGCGGTGATCTATGCACAGATATGAATTCAGCAGCCCACATGCCTCTAACCTGCAGTATACTACATCGAGGAGATTTATTCCAATTCATATGATTCGCATGGCTTTGCTGGAACAAGAACTGTGGGCTTATGTGGGATTGGACTGAACATTTCTCCTTTTACGGCTAAGAGGTTCAGAAGATGGTATGTAATTCAATGTCCCGAGTTTCACATGTTTGGATATATAAGGGAATCCATTTGGATTTATAATGTGAAAAATGAGATATAGGTGAATGTTTCTTAAAATGCAATAAAAGTATGTTTAAGTAGCTGGAAAACTTGTTTTGACCAGTGCCCAGTACATACCTTAAGATGGCTTCCCTGCTCACTTGCAATATCTAGTAATAGAATTAGACATCACCGGGGCACATATGGTCATGCAGATATTTCCTCACATGAAATATAATGCACACTGCCTTAGGGCTCAAAGACCTGCTGTAGCAGTGACTTGCATATACTAGATGCAGTGTTTGTTTCTTATTCAGGTGTTTGTTTGTTAGGCGCGACTACTCACCCGTAAGGGTCTCAAGGTGCTGGGGGTGGTGGGGGGGAGGTTCGCAGGTTCCAGTCCATCAAGAAGGAGGTCTGTTGAAGAGCCAGGTTTTAAAGTTTCTTGCGAAGATGGGGAGCGATGTTATCTGTCCGAGGTGGAGCGGAAGGTCGTTGCAGGCACTGGCCGCGCGGAAGCAGGAGCGGCCTCCCGATCTGGTCTTCCTGGTGCGGGGGACCACGGCGAAGGAGAGCTGGGCTGATCGAGGGGGCCTTTGGGGCGCGTGGAATTTGAGTCAGCTGTTCAGGTATGCTGGTTCGGTGTCGTGGAGGGCCTTGTGAGCGTGGGTTAGCATCTTGAAGGGGACTCTAGCTTTGATGGGGAACCTGTGGTGTGTGTGCAGGTGCTGGGAGATGTGGCAGTGGCTTGGCAGGTTGAGGACCAGTCTTGCGGCGGCGTTTTGGATGTTCTGTAGCTGGTGGTGAGGTTTTTGTTTATTTCGGCTCAAAGTGCGTTGCCCTAGTCGAGCCTGCTGGTGACCAGGGCGTGAGTGACGGTGTTTCTGTGTTCGAGGGGGATCCATTTGAAGGCCTTACGTAGGAGGCGGAGGGTGTGGAAGCAGGAGGACAAGACGGAGTTGATCTGGCTGTCCATTTTGAGCTCTGAGTCCAGGATGATTCCCAGATTGCGTGCGTGGTCCATGGGGGTTGGCAGGCTGCAGGGGGCCACCAGGTGTCGTTCCAGGCATCTGGGTTTGGGCCCATGATGAGTACTTTTGTTTTGCTTGTGTTTAGTTGTAGGCAGCTGTTTTTCATCCATTTGGCAGCAGCTTCTACGCCTTCTCGAAAGTTGTGTCTGGCGGTGCTGGGTTCGTTGGATAGGGAGAGGATGAGTTGGGTGTCCTCTGCGTATGACACAATGCTGAGTCCATAGGTTCTGACGATGGGGGCGAGCGGAGCCATGTAGACGTTAAAAAAAAATGTATATATTGATACTTGTATAGCGCACTACTCACCCGCAAGGGTCTCAAGGCGCTTGTACGAATACCGCTGTGGAACCCGTCCTGGCTTTCCCTGTGATGCGTCCACTCCTGGGCACCCCCAGGGTGAAGGCCAGGCATCCTTAGCGTTGTGGGGGCCGTTGTGGAGATTAAGCAAGCTATTGCCCAGAGTTGCAGAGTGGGACTCTATGATTAGAATAGGCACCGAGGCGAGAATTATCAGGTCCGTGGAATTTTGAGCCTACGACCCACCGAGGCGGGGAATTGAACCCTGGTTCTGGGCTAGACCTCTGCATCAGGGTCTGCTGCTCTAACCATTGAGGGTAGGGCTGAGGGAGGACCCCTGGGGGACTCCGCAGGTGATAGGTGTAGGGTCTGAGAGGAAAGAGGGGAGTCTGACCCGCTGCGTTTTGCCGGAGAGGAAGGAGCGGATCCAGTCGAGGGCCTTGTCTTGGATCCCTGTGTCGTGGAGTCTGCGGTGAGAGACTGTGTCGAACACCGCTCAGAGGTCGAGGAGGATGAGGGCTGCAGTGACTTTAGCATGACACAGAGGAGTGTACCATGTTATGTTTTCACTCATGGTTTGCACCATGTAACACAGCCTGCAATGGCAGTTTGTGTGGCATTTGTATGTGGGTTCCTTAGGATAGCCTAAGAATGCTACAGCCTTTAAGGACTCTCTTTAGTACCCATGCCCTAAGTACCTGGGGTACCCTCTACTAGGGACTTACAGGAGTGTTAAAGTCCTTTGCCAATCGTAGCATAATTAGACAGCACCTTGTTTTAGGAATGGAGCGCTTGCACAGAGGTGCGGTTCTCAGGCCTCGGTGCTCTGTCAGAGTTGAGAATCAGCATCTGATAGCTACAAAGGGGGCAAAAAGTGTGTGCTTGTGGCGGGTAACTGCAACAAAATCGCAGTTTTCTACAACTGCCAATAAAACATTAGCACTTATTAATTGTAAAAATACAACCTAATGTTATCCTATGGGAAAGGTGGGCCTCACAGTAGGGAAAAATTATTTTGGGAGTATTTCAATACCAGGACATGAAAAACGTAAACCTTTTAATTACAGTCGGCTATTTCAGAACCCTTAACTCATTCTTTTCCCACAATTTCCAGAGCTAGACTTCCTAAACTTAAAAATCAATCTACCCAAGCAAACTCAAAGAAATTACATTCTCTGAACCAAAACTCCATATCATACATATCACATGAAACCTGTCCTCCTGAACTGGAGGTCTGCGGTCTCTAATTCAACCACTATATCACATGTCTTACGATACAGTGATATTGATACTACTGAACTCATGGAAACCTGCTCTGCTTATCCTCTTCACCATAGATTCTTAACCTTTTGACTTTTGCGGACCCCACTGTCTCTTTACTGGAACCCAGGGAACCCCGCCTAAGAAATTTCTTTATTTGAACTTCAAAACAATACACAAAAATATAGAAAGTAGTACACATCAAACAAATGGTCAAATATTGAAATATTTTATTTAGTTTACAAATTTAGATATCACCATGTTTGCCCCTTTATTTGTATATGCATTATTAATTGTAAAGTATTCATTTTAACATTATTTAATTTGTGAACACAATCGCAGACTCCCAGGAATCCTGGACCACAAGTTAAGAACCACTGCTCTATATCACGGTTTGATCTTATCCTTCCACTATTATATATCCTCCATCTCCACAGAGCAGAAAAAGCTGGTGGAGGTGAGCATGTCCACAAGGAGTCTCTACAATGCGAACTCAAATGCCTACATTTTCGAATGCCTCACTGAGGATATTACAAACACAATATCTAACCCACTGAGGCTGAACATATTGTACTGCCCTGACAGTTAGAAGAGTTTTTCATTTACTGATCAGCTCATCTCCTTTTGTGATCAGTTTTTCCTGGGAGATTTGCACCCGCCCCCACTGGGAAAAAACAAAGATGCTCACACATTCATCCTTAAATATTTTCTATCAGACAAAAACCTCTGCAACTTTGAGCTTCCATACCCAAAATAAGGATGATACCCTGGAGGTGCATTTCATAATGAAATACAATGTGCAAATCTCGAACTGTCTCAAACTGGATTGGTCAGACCAGGTCTTCATTTTTTCAATCCCTGACATTAAAGGACCCTCCCCATGCAAAACTAGCATTGTATACCTAAAAACCTCAAAAGCCTTGACAAAAATGCCCTCGATGCCTTGATCTGTAAAGAACAAGGCCAAACCGTAGCCCAGCCAAAGTAATGGTGTATTATAACATTGACCTCTATAGCACTACTGATGAATTACCTCGACCACTTATAAACTGAAAAAAGGCAAGACACCCTCTAACTGGTACAATGATGATATCAATTAGATGTCAAAAAAGCAAACAACTGCCCACACGTATGCATCCACATTCATAAAGTCACCATTCTCACTCAGTAATCACATCCCACATACACACATTTAAACATTCTTCTATCAACCCACACCAAACATTGATTTCTCACGCTTGCATCCATCTAGCTACAATACTCACCCATAAGTCCACTCATCACTGTATACATCAACAGCCATCCAATTGTGCTTGAATTCTTGTATACAACCATCAACTAGCCATCTGTACAGCCATCTAACCAACATTCACCTGTTGCTGCATGTGCGAATATGTGTGTTGTGAGAGGGAGAGAGAGATATACGATTGTTTGTTTTAGCAATTTGGTGATCTCTAAGTATATGGGTCCCAGTATCTGTTTGACCATCCAAACTTATCACAAAAAATATGACAATTACAACGAACAACACATGTATCTAACATATGCCACACACATTGATGTCACTAATGCTTGCTGAAAGATGCCTTAACAGGTCTCAAGGTGACCGAAATGAATACTGGAGAGGCTTTACTTAACAATGAACTAATACGGTACATATTGTGAGTCCCCATTTGCCTAAGTACAGACAGATGAGTTTGAACAGATAACATTTTATATCATTAGAATCCTGGTCTCTACTGCAATTGCTCTTTATTATACATTCTAAGAAAACAATACAATGATTCGGAGTAAAGCAAAACCACAAAGACTAAGGTACCTTTATGTGTTTGGCAGTCACTTCAGGGGTTTCATCGTAACCTCCAAATGTATTCGGGAGGCCTATAAAAACAATTGCATTACATTAAAATAAGCCAAAGTAAAAACAATTCCATTTCTGTATACCTTTGAAAAATTGAATACATTTATAAATGAGATGACGTGGAGGTTTATGTATAAAGAGTGCTAAAGATCAACAGTAATTTATGTAAACAAGTAAAGTGTTTCCATGTTACTTCTGAGCTGCAAGTATTGTGCTTATCCATATTTGGTAAATGTAATGTGTTCAGTGCCAGGCACAGCCCGTACAGGTAAGAGTGGCGGGGCAGGTTTCGACAAACCATGACGAGGGAAACTTGAATTAAAAAAAATATATGGTTTTCTTCTTTTTAAATTTAAGCCTCACTCGTCATCATATGTCATATCCCCACCACCCCAACGCTCTCAACTGCACGGGCCACGCCTGTTCAGTGCTAAGAGGAAAGACAAATTGTGAACTTTCAATTTGGGATCACATTTGATTTAAACAGGATACACATATATTAAACTTTTATTTCACAAGGCACTGATGAGTTAACTCAAACAATTCAGCCAGCAACAAAACAGAAGGGCAATATTTTGGATCACAAATACACAATTGATAAGTAAGAAACACCCAAATAGAGAGGCCACAAGAAGGATATCAACCATTCCTATAAACCCTGTTGCATTTTTAGACTCATTACGTGAAGGACAGCAATGTATAGTTGATAGGTGCAATTGACCAAGTTAGCAGCCCAATAATGTTCTCAACCTGGTTGTAATATCTGATAGGGTAATGTAGATCTATGACAGAAAGGAGATGCCCAGGAGGAGGAAGGGACATGCCCTTGCCTTGGCCAATGAACAGCACCCTTGACATACCCCAGTAAACCTTCCACCAGGCTATCATCAGGTCAAATATTTGTCAATTCTCTTTTTAGCTCATAGCCAAAGCATTGTAAGTGTTAAAATAAAAGGCAAAAGACGATGAACATAAAGACGAAGAACATACAAGGCTTCATAGCCCACTATGGTGTCCAGCACTGGGAAAAGCATTACCTCCAGAGACTTTAAACAAGAAGTCAAACTTTTCATTTGATGCCATGGCAAACAGAGGTGCATTTTCCACCTAGCTTCCAATAACATGCTTTACTGTTTTTTGACTAACTCAGTTCAAGATATGTGTCTTTCTGTATAATTTGCAGATCACAGAATTCCTTTCATACTCCTACATCTCAGTCTCCATATTCCTTGCAGCATTCCCCATCAAACACAATCATTTGCAATGTTGCTCCTTACCTGATGCTCCCAAGACAGTTGCAGAAAAGTAATCAAAACTAGTAGGTGTTTTTAGTAGAAATGAGTACATGCTCACCAAGAAAAAGACTAAGGCCTCCAGTCTGACCATTTAGACCAGTGACCTACAGTTTAAAGGCACTTTAGTCATGTGTACCCTCATATCGGTGTTACTGCATTTCATTCTTCTATTCCAACTACTTTGTATTCTACTTAATGTCCCCATGTGAAAGTAGATTTCATGATGTCAGGGCTTCCAGCCCTTTCATCTGTCATCATGATTGTTCCTTCCATCTTGATAAATTTTACGTCCATTAAAATTATTAACCTGTCTGTCCTTGAAGAGCACATAATCTTGAAATACAGTAGATCACTTGAGGAGAACCTGTACATTTCTATCCATCGTTTTTAATGTATTTATCAAATTTAATTCCCATAGACATGTCTGACCTGCTACTTTTTGAGATGATCCTTGATTGCCAAATTATGCTCCTGATGGGTCTTTTTAGGTCTGGCCTACCAGATCATACAGTGGGCTCACAGCCCCAACATTGGTTGGCCTAGCATTTGAATGCATTGGTTGGCTTTGACACTCATTTGCTTTCTTCTAATTTGATGGCTTGTCTCACTCTTCTCGTGTTTGTCTCGCCCCTAGAGCACAGCCTTTTTACAATCCTAATGATTGGCTGACTTGTATCCTTCTATTGCGCACTTTTAGGAAGCTACATTTTCTGTTTTGTTACGCACTCCTTCCGAGAGCATGAGTTTTCTAGCTCTTGCTCCTTTGTGTGCTGCTTTCTCCAAACTCCAGAAGTTCTGGCAAGTGTGCTATAGCCTCTCCCCTGCTCTGTACTGTACATGATGTTCCACCCTCCCCTCATGTCTCCTGCTTGGCTTTTTTTCCTAATCTAGGAAGGTGATCTCTTTCTATGTGCAGTATATGCTTTTCCCCTTTTCCATGCTGGGTAGTCTCTTGTTTTGAAATCTTTCTTTTTTTAAGTTTGCGTCTCTTCTTGAGCTTTGAGCAGCAGAGTGTTCTCCCCTCACCCATCCATGAACAGACCAGTTGGTTCCACACATATTCCCCTTTTTAATGCTGGCTCATTCACAGTGGTCTGGGACTGCAGCCAAGGTGGCGCTGAATCTATCCAGGTGAAAGGGGAATGAATTTCCAAATGCTCCTTGACTTCAGTTAAAGTTTGGCAAATAAAGAAACTGATGCCAAGACAAATGAAATGATCTGCCAAAGATTACACAATTTGTCCAAGAGGGAATGCTACAATTGAGGCGACTACAATCAACACCTCTCCTTTTTCCAAAGGCATTACAATTAACACGAGACATGCTATAGTAATGCAGAGTTCCGGGCATGGCTGCAGATGGATCAGTGGCCTATAAAGTTGTAAAACTTAAGCAGTGGGTGTTACCAGATTTTACAGTAGTAAATATTTATTTTTTCCGGAAACTATAATGTTAGGTGCTGATTTTAGTTGGCAACGTACAATCATTTGATTAAGTCAATTATTTAACTCAGCAATGTAAAACCATAATAGTATACCACAATTGATCCAAGCAAAACAAGATATTTCAATCTAACAACACACAAATGACAAAGTACAATAGAAACAAAACACCAATGTAAACAGATTACAACATTAACACGATTACTAAATTAATATAAAGGCACAACAATTAAACAAAAAAAATCAATGCAACACAGAACACACCTTTGTAAGACATAAACATAAATTAACACAATAATACAATTGTAGTATGCTATTGTGTTTTTCCTTTTTGTGTTGGTATAAGGCGTTTGTCTTTGGGTGATTGTATTTTGTGGCTGTGTTCTGGAGGTTAGTTGTCCTGCTGCTGTGTTGCATTTTGATGCAGTTTTATTTTTTTTGTGGTGTGCTGGTATTTGTCCTTTATTTGCCTGATGTACTGCATTGTGCTGTTGCTTTGCATTTTACTGTTAAATGGTCATGTTCTTGTGTAGTGTTGGTGTGTTAAGTCACAATGTGCTATGTTGTGCTATGCTCTTGCCTTGACTTGTTGTTGTGTTATATGGGTTTGAACTGTTTCAGTTGTCATGTGCTATTATAGTGGGTTGATCCAATGTGTAGCTATGTTATAGTGCCGTGATGTGTTTTTACACTTCAACCTTTCTGCTTAAACAAGCACACATGCTTCCGGCTAAAACGAGCTGAAATATACCTGTATAAGTCAGAGGTTTGTCTTTAGATCAGCCTGCAAAATCAACATTTTAAACTATATATCTGTAAAAGTCTGCAGTAAAGTAGCTCATATGACCTATAAAATACAACTGTGTGAAGAATCCCTTCAAGCTCATTGGAGTAGTTTGAGCTCTAACAATGCTTCTTTACCTTGACATGCATATCGCTTAATTAATTATGAGACTTCTCTTCCGCAGAATGGGGCAGTTGTATATCTTTGGCCCACATACATCATAGAGTATATTGCTGCATTTCCCAGCTTTAACCTAAACTAGATACTAATTTTTTTCTTTCTCTTTGCCTGGATGTGTGAAATAGCAGAGGGCATTGTGTTCGGCGGGTAAGTGGAAAGAATGTTTTTGCAGATAGACTATGCATTCGTGAGCATGCGTACATTTCACCGGTCAATTTTGGATTTGTTTTCCTTTTCGACAATGTTTTGCAAATAATAGCTTAGCATACACTTTTTAAAAGGTGAGACAGATAGGCTTTGCTAATGCTTGATTGAAATGGTGTTAAAGACTTTAGTTTGCAGGGAAGTATAATAAGCAATCCTTATCGGCCTGAAAGATATTAAACGGGACTGACTTGTGCTCCAAACACAAGTTAGTTTTGAATAACAAGCTGACAATATGATTGTTAGCGAAAAAAGTGTTAACTCCCAGAGTCAGAAATTGAGGATTCTAAGGGGAGCAATGGAACATTCCTGAGAGGTCTAAAGCCCTGCAAAGAATGGCAGTGATGAGTCCTGAATGATCTGGATTGATGTAAGGCAGGGATGGTATCCCTTCCAAATGCCTTAGTTTACAGCACTGGAAGAGTCTGTACATTACAGAAGCGCACCAATCTGCCCTTTGGAAGGGGAGAGGAAGATAAAACTAAGTGGTCAAAAATGCAGCTCAAGAATAAGACACTCAAACTAGCCCGGTGAAATTGACAGCCCCAAGCAGTTAGCATAGCTTAATGCAAAAAAGTCTCCCCAGATGTCTTCAAATGTTTATAGTATGTCCTTCAGTTAGTATATATCACAAGCCGTGTGATGCTATGTTTGCCCTCATTGTAGACCATTCCTCTACTGTCATGTGGCAGTTTCCAATGTCTTAGTATGCATTGTGTGGTCACTGCTAGAAACACATCTATCCATAGTTTTGTGATGATTTTTTAAGTCAAAGCAACAATGACTTGAGTAACTCCTCCTTGCAAAACTATGAAAGTTGCCTTGTTTGAATTCATAGCATCAATGTTCTTTTTCTCTTTTTGTTTTAAACAGTTTTTACAACAGTTTGCCTTGCTTGACTTACCCACCTGCATTTGGATAACAGATGACATAGGTGGTCGTACACTTCCCGATGGCTTCTATGAAAGGTCTCATTTCAACGGCCCCCAATGCGCAATTCAAACCGATGCTTAAATAGCGGGGGATAAAAAGATCATGAACAGTCATTAGTTTGATTTTGTATTTTTTCTCTCTTGAATGTATAAAGTAGTACATATTTCAAAAATAGGTTCGCTCCACCAACCCATTTATCCGCACCCATCTTTATCTTTGTGAGAGAAAAGTTAATATCCCAGCACATACTTTTCCAACAGCGCACAACATAGCTCATTCAAAAAAAAAAATAAGCTTACCTGTGCCAGCTAGGAGTACTTTTGGTCAGCCAATTAAAAATACTCAATGCCCAAATATAATTCGGTCACTCTAAGCTTAGTAGTTAGAGAAAATACACAAAGCTTTATGTAGAGGCTCTGCTGAAATCCTGAGTATACAACTGTAGAATAAAACTCAGTAAAGACATTTTGATGAAGGGATCACATTACCAAAGGTAAGTAACATGACTTCCAATGGATGCTTCCAACTGCAGATTCCTCCCCTTTAGAACAGATACCAAAGCTGTACCTCACAAGGTGGAAGGTCTGAGTGGGCTCAGACCAAAAATCTCTGCAGGATTGAACAGGTGGAACGCCCCAGCTGTCAGAGTTGGCCATTAAGGCAGTAGTGCTTCATGAACGTGTGCACAGATGCCCACACTGCAGCCTGGGAGATGTCCAGAACAGGCATTCTGCATGCCAACGCGATGGCAGTAGCTTTGGCCCTGGTCAAACGGGCCCTCAATCTTTGGGGAGGATGTTTTTAGGATATTGCGTAGCAGATCTTAATGGAAAGAACTACCCACCTTGACAGAGTCCTCTCTGCACCTCCTTGCTTTTCTTTGCCCCAGAGAACCCGACAAAAACCTGACTGCCCACCTAATGGTCTTTGGTGTGACTGAGGTAAAAGCTCAAGGCTCATTTGGGAACAAGTCGGAAGAGACATTCCTCGTCCATCGAAGGGTATGGCGGAGCAAAGAATGTAGGGTGGGTGATAGATTACCCAACATGAAAAGGAGTGATGACTTGTGGAAAAATGGACGCCTTGGTCCTGAACATCAGTTTGTCTGTGGAAAAAGGTGGCTGGGGCCGCTTTACCGAAAGCCTAGAGCTCACTCATGTGATGAGCTGAGGTGACTGCAATTAGGAAGGTGATTTTGAGAGAGAGTAGACACAGAGAGCAGTTGTTCATCGTCTCTTAGCGGAATACACTTAAGGAAAGTCAAGACCAAATTGAGATCCTATTGTGGCATCACAAAGCGTTTAGAAGTAAACATGCGTGTTAAACTACTTAGAAACCTCATCCTAACAGGTGACTTCAACAAAGACGGCTGGCCCTGCAAACGTAAAAAGGCTCAAAGGGCCAACAAATAACCCTTAATATTTGTCACTGAAAGTCCTTCCTGGTCCAAAGACAAAACCAACAATAAGACATCAGAGAGTATGGCTTGTATGGTGTCTCTGTTGAGGGCACAACACAGAACCACCGATTTGTCTCAGCGTCTGGTGTAAATGGACTTTGTAAAGGGGTGCCATGCAGCAAGAATAACATTCACAATCTCAAGAGGTCCAATGAACATAGTAAACTGCCACCACTCAATCTCCACATATGGAGGTGTAGATTGTGCAGGCCAAGGTGCAGAACGCTCTACTGCTGCTGCGACAGAAGTTCCTTACGCAGTGGTAACCTGACCGGTTCATGCCCAGATATTCTGGGTACCACAATCGCCTGGCCCAATCCAAAGCCAATAGGATGAAATGGGCCCAGTCATTTGTGATCATTTTCAGAACACAGGGCAGGTGAGGAAGAAGTGGAAAGTAGTACAGGAGTCCTGTGCTCCACTAAAGTCTGAATGCATTTCTTAGACAAAGCGCTTTTGGGAACGCCAAAGCGCAGATGTTTTCACACTGCTTGTTCTCAACGGTGGCAGAAATATCCAGCCACTGGCCCATTTAAGATCAAGCAGCCACCACAACAGAGCCTTTGTAGTCTTCTCTGAAACCTTGACGGAATCCAACAGGTTCTGCTGCTGAGACTTTCGGTTCCATTAAAGAGCCTGCATATTGCACCTGACACATTTGACGAGTAGGATGCAGGAGGCCAGGAGGCCAAGAAGTGTTAGAGCCACTTACACTGTGATCCAGGATATAGGCTGAGACAAAGGGATAGTAGCCCGAATATCCTGGACTTGTTAGACAGAGGAAAGGCCCTTAACTGCATCATATCCCGAATGGCTTCAATGAAAGGAGGCCTCTGCGAAGACGTCAGGTGTGACTTTGGCACGTTGACTGCAAAACTAAGCGATGTCAGAAGGTTCGCCGTTGTCTTGAAGTGGTCTATGACTGAGAAAGACAACCCTTCCTTCACAGCCAGTCATTCAGGTAGGGGAAAATTGGAATCCCCAACCTCCAAAAAGGTGTGCAGTGACCTATACCACACTTTTCGTTAACACCCAAAGGCCACTGATGAGGCCGAAGGATAGCATGTTAAATTGAAAATGCCTATCTTCAACCACAGGTAAAATATGTGCGACTGCAGGTTGGGTATATTAAAATATGGGTCTTGCAGGTCCAGGGCTTCAACTGAGTTGCCAAGATCAAGGGCAAAAGGAACCTGGTCCAGTGTGCGCATCTTGAGTATGTCCTTCTGCACATTCACAAGGTGGAGATATGAACTAGGGCGAAGGCTTCTGTTCTTCTCCTGCAGGTGAAACTAGCAGTAGTAACGACTAGTCCCAATTTCCGAGGCTGCAACACTCTCGATGGCCCCCTTGGACAAGACAGCCTGCACCTCTTGCAACGAAAGGACCAGGTGCTCTTCTGAAAATTGAGAAATTAAATGGTCCCATTGAACGATACAGAGAGCTCATCTGTCAGAAACTATCCTTCACCATCACTGGAGAAAGTGCTGGATCTGGCCTCCTAGGCGGTAGTGTGCAACTAAGTAAAATGTAAAGCAGCTTACGGACTGATGCTGCAGGTTTGGGGGACAAGGATATCGCTGCCCTTCATAACTTGGTGCCAAGAAATGGACAGACATCAGATCCGACAGAGCAGTTCATCTGATTATGGCCTTGTGGCAGTGGCAGTGGCAGACCGGAGGCCTTATGATGGGCCTGTGAGCTCGACCCAGAGGGAGATGCTTGGCTTCTAAGTAGTGTTGAGGGGCGACAGGCGGTATGTCAGTACACACATTTTCATCGCTGGATACCGTGCAGGTAGAGTCTTGTCCACTTTGACGTTGGAGCTGGAATTTTCCTCTATCTTCAACATATGCTCTGCATCGGAAGTCTATGGCTGCTGCTTGCCCTCTGTGCCCTGTTGTCTGAATAGGTCCGGAGTGTTGCCTGCTCAGTGTTGCGCCATCAAAGCTGAGGCGACGCCCAACTCCCGAAAACAGGAGACTCTTTTTGTTCCGGAAGGGGAGACACGCCAAGCAGGAGGCCTCCTGGTGGTTCAGGGACAGACCGAGGGTACACACTTGATGGAGGTCTGTCCTCTGGTATTTTGCTCGACACTTGAGGCAGCAGCGGAATTGAATTCTTTCCATCACAGCTACATTCTAGGGTACACGACGGTTGGAACCGACGGTGAAATGCACTGTTAATTTGTCCAACAATTAGGAAGGATCTAAGTGGGCCCGACGAGCACACCACGCGACAATGAAGCAGAGCTCAAAGGGACACGTTTGAACCAGACAATGGTGAAAACAAATCTAACAATGAAGGCTATGCCCATGCGCATTATCGGTAATGGGTGGAGTCACTATACCTGGTGACTTGATAGGCTTCTTTGAAAAAAATCAATTTGCAAAAGTTCTAGCTCAACACTAGATGCAAGAGTCTGAACAGCAAGTTTATCTACAGCTACACATGACAAGAACATGAGGCTTTTTATGCGTGGCAATCTAAAGTATCTATTTTAAGACTTGCCTACAGCTGAGAGAAAAATATTTGTTAAATGCCTTGATAATATCGATTAGGGATTTGGAACGTGGAGATATACCTGGTTTCTTTACTGAAATTAATCATAATTTACAAATACTACAAAAAGAGCTACAAAATTGACTTGTTCGGCAACACATGTGCTCCTTAGAATCTATATTTACCTATTATCCTCTACTTTCCTTCACTCAAACTTCCACATATATCACAATTACATTATATGTATGTCACATATATCACACATAATGTAATCCTGTACTCAACTGGCTGTTTAATATGTTGTACTTTTAGTTCTAGCCTAAAGACAGCTTTAGCAACTTTTGCCAACCTCATGTTTCCCAAAAATGAAATACTAACAATACAAACATGTATGCATAAATATAGGGTCAGTCAGCACTTTCCATCCATTGATCTGTTCAAGAGTCATTCACATTCCGTTTCCACCTCCCAAAGCATTCAGCATGGGTACGTAGGTCAGCCAAATTCATCCACTGGCATTCGCTGCAAGGTGAGTAACAGCATTTACCTGACCACAGGTGCACATCTGCCATAAAAGAAGTGAACTTCAGTGCAAGTCCTGGGATGCCGGGCTCCTCCTTTATATTTCCACCAATTTATTTTTTTACATATTCCATTTATGTTTGGAAAAAATATACATACAAAATGGAATGCTCACCAAGGCAGACTAACTGGCTTTGCCAATGTTTGCTGGTTTTTCAGCTTGATCTTAAACAGAGATAAGCTTAGAGTTGGGAATTTAACTGGGAACAAACCTTTATCTTGAATTTGTATACCTTCCTTAATTTCAAGTCAATATTATACAGGCCTCACATGTTAAATAAAACATGTTTCTTACCATAAAGGTTCAGCATGGGATACACTAATGACAAATGCCTCGCCAGTTTGGCCGGAAAGAGTACGTCCACTTTTATCCACAATTGTGCCTGAAATCTGAAATATATATTTATAAAAAAGTTATCAAGCGTTTTCAGGTTAAATTAATTTGGAAGAACAGTAGTATAAACTACCCCAGCTGTACTTTCTTACTTGCATTTATAGACAATTTCGTACCATATCGTTTCTATACTTGTTAGAAATCTTAGTTTGAAAAATGAGTCACAGAGGAGTAACAATACTATCAAGCAACAAACAACCTTTGTGTGTGGTAGCCACACAATTCCCCTTTAAATGGTGGGACAGCCACTTACCAAGTCACCTTCCACAGGTAGTAGAAAAAGCTAATAGCAATGACTAACAAGCATTTACAATGCAACGGTCTCGCCTTTGCAAACGTTAGAGCTATTGGCATTGTAAATGACACATTTCTTATTTATGTGTTGGTTTTGAAAACAGATAAATAAATGGCTTTGTCATTTACATTGCCAATAGCTTTTCTGGCTGCCTAACTTAGTCAACTATGTCGCAAAATTTGGTCCTCCTCCGCCACATAATTCAAGGAGGCCTTGCTTAGTGGTGCCTTAAACCAGTCACCTTCGTGCATTGATCTAATTTTGTGTCATTCCCATTTTTCTTTCATTCACTACTGGTACAGCATAGTGCAACTTGTTAGCCCACTTCAGCCATTGGCTAACTTCACTGAGAGCTCCTGCACAATGTGCACTAATTTAGAAAAAGTAAGGTCCTGTAATCTCAGCGACTAGTGGCTCGGTGTAGGCTTTTTATTAACAAGATCGATGAAGCAAAAAGGGTTATCTAAATAAAGTTTAACAAAACCCAACAAAAAAAGTAAGCGCAAAAACAAAAGGTTGGAAGCAACGCCAGACCTATGGGCTTCGCCAATGCTTGATTTTATTAACACGTTCTTCTCTAGTCTACGAGGAATAACCATGCCGGGGAGCAGCCAGTCTACTCCAGCTCTCTGCCTGCAGCACGTGCTGAAAATGCTGATACCACATTTCAGTGACTTTCTAATATCTTACAGGACTACACTTGAAGAGATATTCTAGCACTGCCACCTCTCAAATTAAATAACAAAATGGTGCTGCATCCACATCTTTTCTAAAAATAAATGTGTGTACGTTAACCGAGGGCAGTGGCTACGAGGAAGGAACTTTCTACTAGAGTACAATATGCTATGCTATGCTATGCTATAGTGATTTATATAGCGCACGGCTGCCTCAGCAAAGGGGCGTCCCGGCGCTGCGGAAGGACAGAGTACAGTGAGGTGGAGACGCTAAGGAGGGAACTATTGTTGAAAGAGGTGTGTTTTGATAGCCTTTCTGAAGACTAAGAGATCCTGAATCCTGCGGATAGCTACAGGGAGACTATTCCATAGCTTGGCCGCTAGGAAACTGAAAGAGCGGCCGCCCACTCTAGCCAGTCTGGTGCGGGGGACAATCGCAAGATGCTGCCCCTCTGACCGGAGCAATCTTCTAGGGATGTACTCTGACAGAAGTGGGCGAAGCATTGGGGGGGAGGAGGTTTTAAGAATTTTGAAAGCGAAGCACAATGCTTTGAACTGGACCCTTTTGCCCACCGGGAGCCAGTGCAGTTTCTTCAAGGTTCCCGATATAGAGGAGTGGCGCGGGAGACCAACCAGAGCCCTGGCGGCCGCATTCTGAACTCTTTGCAATCTAGTGATTTCAGCTAGATTCGCTCCCAATAAAAGGGAGCTCGCCTAGTCCAGTCTGGAGAGAATGGTCGCCTGGACGATAAGTTGGCGCGTGCGACAATCAAAGAACTTCAGAATGGGCCTGATGTTACGCAAGACGCCAAAGCATGTGGCGGCAACTTTTTTGGTGTGGTGCGTGAACTTTAAAGCAGAGTCCACCCAAACTCCCAGGTTTTTGACACATTCCTTAGGCGTAGGGGGAGGGCCTAGCACATCCGGCCACCAGTTGCCACCCCAGGACGAGGTGTTTTTGCCCAGGAGGAGAATCTCCGTTTTCCCGGCGTTTAGTTGGAGAAAATTCGCCGTCATCCAGTTGGTGATGTCAGTGAGTGTCTGTTTGAAGTGTTCAGCCTCCAGACCACTGTTGTCATTAAGTGACACCACCAACTGGGTATCGTCGGCGTAGGAAACCAGGGCAAGTCCATTTCTTCTAGCTACCTCTGCCAGGGGGCGGACATATACATTGAACAGGGTGGGGCTCAGGGAAGAGCCTTGCGGCACTCCCTGTCCAATGTTATGTTCCTCAGAGATGTAAGGAGGGGTAGAGACTCTAAAAGACCTGTTGAAAAGGAAGTCTCTAAACCATTCCAGCGCTGGCCCTGTGATCCCAATCTCCTCCAATCTCGACAAGAGGACCTCGTGTGACACCGTGTCAAAGGCAGCACTGAGGTCCAACAGGACCAGTGCTGCCGTGCCTCCGGTGTCTAGGATGGTACGGAGGTCCTCTGAAACACTGAGCAAGGCGGTCTCGGTGCTATGACCAGCTCTAAACCCGTGTTGAGAGTCATCCAAGATGTTATTGGTAAGGAGGAAATCTGTCAGAATATTGTTGACGTGTGCCTCGATGATTTTGGCAGGCCAGGGAAGCAGGGAGATAGGTCTAAAGTTCTCAGGAAGCGAGGGGTCTAGGGTGGGTTTTTTCAGAATGGGAGAAACCCAGGCCTGCTTCCACTTGGAGGGAACTTTAGCGGTCAGAAGGGACCGATTGATGATTTCTCGGATGTGCTCAGTGATAGATTCATGGGCTTCGCAAAAGGTATCCGGTTTAAGGGGATCTGCCGGAGAGCCTGATTTAATCTTTTTGCAGATTTTTAGGAAACTCTCTCGCTCAAGCGCGGGAAAAGAGGAGAGAGAAGGCCTAGTAGGATCAAAGATAGCAACTGGCTGCGGGCCTTTGGGAAAGGAGTCGTAGATTTTCAGGATCTTGTTGGTGAAGAAATTGGCCATGTTGTTACAGAGGTCAGGGGAAGTGATAGTGGTGTTAACAGTTTTCTTTGCGGTGAGATCTTTCAAGATTTTAAATACAGCTTTCGAGGTGTTAAGGCTGTTATTAATTTCCTTGGCATAATATGCCGCCCTTATTCTGCAGATCTTACGATGGTAGGTTTTTTGGAGCATGACATAGTCTAGTTTTAGATTGACATCGTAGTTCTTCCTCCATGCCCTCTCTGCCTTTTTGCATTCCTTTTTCAGGCTAGCTAGTTCGAAGTTATACCAAGGGCTAGCAGTATGGGTGCGAGCTTTACAACATCTGGCCGGGATCAGGGTATCAAGAGCCTGAGTGATCCATAGACAGAACTGGTCATAGCTTACATCTAAATCTTCGGTAAGGGGTGGAGGATTTAATACCAGAAGATTGTGTAGGTCTTCAAGATGAAGCTTTCTCCATGGCCGTTTCAGGACTGAGGGAGTAGGTGCCGCGACAGATCTCAAATTGCACGGGATGGACAGAGTTACTAAACAATGATCGGACCAGGTCATGGGGATCGGCGTGCCTGCGGAGCAGCTCGTGATATTGGAGAAAATGGGGTCAAGAAGATGGCCCGCTGTGTGAGTGGGGCCCTTCACAAATTGAGTGAGTTGGAAGGCCGCGAGATCAGCAAGAAAGGTGGACATTTTGGGTTCGGAGTCCTTATCAAGATGTAAATTAAGGTCACCCATGATTGTAAAGTTAGCAGATTTAAGGATGTTGACGTCTAGAAACTGTAGGAGTGAGCTAATGAATGGAGTGTCTGCACCAGGGGGTCTATAGATTAGAAGCCCCGTTGCGCAGAACTGAGGGTTAGCTTTGATCGAAAAACGCGCACTTTCGCAGCCCTTAATATCAGTTTTGCTAAACAGGCAGTCAAGATGGGATTTGATTATTAGAGCCAAGCCCCCCCCTCTCGTGCCTCTATTCACAGTGTGAATGGTATAACCTGTGGGCGTCGCCAGGTTGCAAACCGAGTCCATTTCATCGAGAAGCCACGTCTCCGTCATGAACAAGGCATCGAGCGAGTGGTCAGTCAGGAGGTCAGAAATTTCAGAGTGGTGTTTATGCACAGATCGCACATTAATATGACCTATCCTGAGAGTGTGGATCTTGGCGGGATTGGGTGTGATATTCCTAGAGGAGCAAAGTTGAGAGGGGTGTAGTACAGGATGACGCATGTGGGCTGGGTTGCGTCTGGCACAAGTGCAGGTGGAGTGCTGTAGATCAAGCAGTTCCGCTTTAGAATAACACATCTTACAAAATAATAATAGACCGATAGCAAGAACAAACCAGGGGGACTGGCGCATGGCGCTGCCTTAGCGCGGACGGGCGCAGACGGGCAGCTCTTTGGCGGGTCTTCGGCGGGGCTGCGCGCGATCGCTGCGCGCCCGAGCTCTTGCGAGGGCTAAGTAGCCTTCAGGAAGTAGAGCACTAGAGCGCTAACCGCTCTTCCAGCAGGGCGACCGGAAGTGCCCCCACGAAGAAATGCAGGGAGGCGACTCCAGCCAGAATCAGTAAGGCGTGTGGTGCAGGGGGGGGAGTGAATTTTACAAAAAGCACAGCAATAAACCAGGCGCTATGGCCTAATGTTTATGTTTAAAGTGGCAACGTAAGAACACTAATGTATTTTAGATGATAAAAGAGGCATGTGAACTGCAAGAACGAAACAATGGTGCATTTCTTCTTCGTACTGCCACGGGCTGAAAAATAATAAAAAAAGATCACATAAATCCCTAATGGGCATATGATTTGAATAAGCGTTATCATGTTTCGAATTAGCGACACCCAAGAAAGACTATTTCAATATGGCAGCCATGTTTATAGTGATTAGTACATATGGTATTTTTGACTCTCGCTCAGTTTTTGGCGCTGTGTGTTGGAGAGGCTCAGCTCCAGCTTAAGTCTTTTTCTCAAATCTTCTGGACTGCCCGGTCACAGTTCAGAGCTGAGGATGCAGCACAACCCCACAGCATCTTCAATTAGGCGCCAATAAATACATGAACACATTCACTGAATAATAACCACAGAATGCCATGACGAAAAAAGGGGCGGGACTTAAAAAAGACACAAACGCCCACGAATCGGATCCAGCCGGTGTAAAATCTCGGCTCCCCCACTTCTACACATTGCGTGATCCTGAGAGCACCGCGAGCTCAAAAACAAACTAAATGCCGATTTGTTCATGTTATCAGAGCAGGGCTCGGGCCGGTGCGGGCTGTGCCACTCGCCCGGGCGGTGTCGCCAATCGGGAGGCGAGGGGGGGGGGAATAGCGGCCATGCAGGGCCTGGCCACAGCTGGATAAAGAAGTATACAAACGCCCACAGAATGCCATGACGAAAAAAGGAGCGGGACTTAAAAAAGGACACAGAAACGCCCACGAATCGCATCCAGCCGGGGGAAAGAGTAATTGACACCCATCTCTTCCAATGGCTAGCCTCCATTTATGGAGCTATCCAATGGAAGAAGGGGCGGGTTAAAGTACACAGTATTGAGATAACAAAATCTCAGCCTGCGCCAACACTGCTGCGCAGTGTACGCTAGGTCAAAAACTAAAAAGCCAATGGCTGACGTGAGCGGACTGTGCCCTACGCTGTATGATGTGGTGGGTGGAAAAAAACGTCAACCACACATTAATAGACCAATGGATAAATTGCCAAAATGTCTTGTTTAATGCCAAAGCTAAAAATGAAAAACACCCCCACAAACAATGAAGCGTTAAGATCACTACACAAAATGAGAAGGAATGAACACCCAGTACAGAAATTAACCCATTTGGGTGGACCAAATTGACAGTGCAGATGTTGGCATTAAGCACGTGATAACGTAGCAACAGGCTGCCGAGTGAACTATGCAGCACAGAAGTAGTCTGCACCATCATGTGAAGCAAGCACAGGCTTTGCTGCAGACACTGCCACTGACGTCTAAACATACGATGCAGCGGACCACTGTTCATCTTAAGATAGAGAATGGGCACGGGTATTTGAAATTGCCTTTAAAAAGATATCTAGTTCTTCTACTCTGACCGAAGCACACAGGTGTATAGTTAGATCTCTGGGATCACTCTCTAATAAGGGGACACGTGGAGGTCAATCACTCAAGAAACATTTATAGAGCGCTGCTTGTCACCCGAGAGGGTATCCAGGCGCTCGAATCCTCCTTTACACCACCACTATTGAAGGTGTGCATTAGACCGCTGGGACACAGATTCACAACCATCTAAACGACAACTGGGGTAGCCAAATATCACCAAAAGCCTCAACCACAAATGAGATATCTCTGTTAAAATGTGAGAAAATCACGTCTTGGTGCTGGGAGGAAACCAGCAGAATCTAGCCCATTATAACGTGACTAAACCCTTTGACCACAACACAAAACAAGTAGAAAATAAATGTTGGGTACTTGATGAGCAGGTTATTTCAGTTCAGTATGAAGGGGGTGGGGTGCTTGTGTTTCCATTGATGTAATTTCGAATTTGACGAAAATACAGTAGTGACGTGACTAAAAACAGTGTGCAAAGTGCTGCTGTGATCAGCCGAGACCATTTTGCTGGGTTGGGCAGGCCTACGGTTGCAGGTCTTGCCAGTGCCAGCAATTTGGTGTGTCTTGGGGTCACTTTCTCGCACCAACGAGTAACTGGGGTCATCAGTAGGTCAGTTTTTCGTCCTATTAAGCGCCAGTGGGAGTCCATTACTAGCAATTGGGTACAGTCTAACATGGGGGTAGTCTTGAGTCGCTGGGGTGGGCACGGCACTTACATGAAAAGGAAAGATGCGGGGGAAGGGATGTGGATACGACACTGGTTATGGGGAGGTTAGACTCTAACAAGGAGCTGCTAGCATCATTATGCCTGACCCAGACCCCGATATCTGCCCTCAACCCACAAACGGTGCCCCAGTTTGGGGAAGAGCGTCCTCGCAGAGCTGTGGTGCCATTCAAGGCACCTTTCTCCCACTATACAAAGGATACCTTTGTGGTTACCAGAAGTGATTGAAGTACTGCAGTCAGAGAGCCTGGGCGCAGCTGGCCCCCGATCCTAGACTGAAGGAAGCGATGGAGAGTCCTTGGCTGGTAATGGAGAGCTACTCGCCGGTATTGCCTAGGCACTTCCTTGGCTGCCAAAGTTAGCGGGATTTACCTTCAGGGGAAATTTAGACTACTGAGGCGAGATAAGGTTCTGGCAGAAGATTGATCAAGTTGCTGACTGCAGAAAAGCAATGGATCCCAGACCCTTCAAGCCGAGTAGTTGGCTTACGGAATGGAGGGAAGTGGGGTGGTGGTGCCAAGAGAGGAGATGAACGAGAAGAGTAAGAGTGGTTTTTGTAGACATTTTTGTGTTAATTATTAAAAAACTGAGAGTCGTGAAGCCAAAAGATTCCATGATGTGGCAGAGGAAAAAAGGTGTGTTTGATCCTATAATAAGTAAGCATGCACACACCTACCTGGGATCTGCAAATTCAAACATAACTCCCTGCGCACCCCAAATAAGTGCTTTAAGAAATCTGAAGAAATGAGAGCTCAAAATTGAGTCAGACTGGTTTGCTTAGCAAGGCTCCCCCCCAGTTTTGCTTTAAGATCCCATGGGTTAACTCTTATCCCAATTGAAAGGCTGCTCAACAACTTTACTGTGGCTTCTGCTATGGTGTTAGAACACCTACAGTGGGAGTGGAGTGTTTGGCGGGACAAGGTGGGGCATCTTTTGTAATAAACCAAGAGTCCTTGGCACAAAGGAATGCAGCTCCGCATAAAATCGAAAAAGAGTTACCATTGGGCCTTTTAGGGCAGAACCTCTAGAAGGGTTTGTGCGTTCCCAGAGGGTCGTAGTTCCTTTAGATTTCCTCACAATCTGTAAGCTTCACAGGCCAACTTGTTGATTTTCATCTGCTAGGCTTTGGTTCAGTGGTCCCTACTTCAAGTGTATGCAAATAGGTTGCTCTGATTTCTGTGCTTGCTATGTGCCTTTCTAAGCTGTCTTGGAGCCAGTCTTTAAGGAATCAGCTAAGACAAAGTTGATCCTGTATTAGCTTGGTTAATGTTAAAATGCACCCTCAGCATTTAATATGAAGCCCTTTACAGGTGTGTGGCTTAGGTCAGGGTTTTTTACCAGTCTAAGGTATTTATTAACAGGTGTTTTCGGGCTCCGTGCTGGCATTTCAGGGTACCTGCTGTACATCATTAGATTTATTTTATGAAAGAAGCGAACCTCCTAACATCTGTGCCACACACTCATTGCCTTTAAAAGTAAATAACTACTAAGGAAATAAAAGGGCGGAAGATTTCAACTCATTTAAACATCAAATTGCTGTGGTCTCTGGAACTTGAAGCATTGGGTAGGAGGCGTGTTACCAGGAGCTTAACATGGGGCATGTTCAATCAGTTCAGTTTGTGCACATTGTCTTGAAGGGCCATTTGTGTGCTGTAGAGAGAGCGGGGCTCTGGGCAAGGAAAAACGGTTTTAGAGTCACTGCTCTTGCCAGTAAGGAGGAGAGAGCGCACGATGCTTTAAGCTACGAAGCCTACATTTGTAAGGATTTTAAACTATTCTGTCAAAACAATCTTGCCGTATATTAGTTTAAAAATATGTTTAGCAAGCAGCTCAAGTGCATTTGTTTTACAAAACCCAACCCTTATAAATAAAACTTTCTGCAATTTAGACAATGTATTACACTTTCTATTGGTTTTTGCTAACTGCAAACATGTATTAAATAAGGACCTAAGGCTCTTGGTCTCTGAAGAGCAGCTGTTTACTTTGAGGACGAGATTTGTTCTCTTGCTGTAGATCACTGGACTTCAGAGCTTGGCCAAATCTGGCCTGGATCGTCTCTCTGTAATAAGTCCCTGACGTAAACCCTCCACCAAGTCAAGCAGAAGATAACTCCGCTGCTCCGCATCTGCGCTCCCCATCCTGGGAACTGGTGCTGCGCCAGTGCATGCGGGAGGGAGGGGCGGGCCAACTCCTCCGCTATTCTGACATTTACTTGTTCACTTTGTGAGGGAATGCATTTTTACAGTTCAAGGATTGATTCATTGAACACTAGGCATTCACATAACCAGGATTATGCTAGTGTATCAGAAGAACAGACTTAAAATCAATACTGCTAAAAAATGTAGACTATTAGTAGCACTAATTGTTATCTGCGAAAAAACTCAGTTACTTGTCCTGGAGTACTGCAAAACTAGAGGCAGGAAGATCACGGCTATGCCTGTAGTTCTGATATTGCACTGTTCATTCAAATTCTCGTTGGTTCCTTGCCCTGGCTTTGTCATTCTTCGTGTATCCTGCCACGTAGTGACGGTATTGGAAACTGCCTGAAAAATAGCTTCTTCAAAGGTTTGTGCCACATATGAGCATGCCATGGATGGTCCTTCCATCCCTTCCATGGTTGTAAAATACATCTTTACCTTTCTTAGTTTTCTCATGTTTGACTTTGTAAACTTGCCTCTAGCCAAGAGTAGTCTTACAATGTTTTTTTTTTCTCTTACACACTCCTCTTCAGAAGCTGCTCTCCGAGAAGCCTCCTTTCTTAAGTTTCTGGTATGTCAAATGGATGCATAAGCAAACTGCAAGGCCTTTGCATTTCAGAACCATTCACTGTATTCCATCAGGACACTGTGGTCCCACGGACCTAGTCCTTCCCGCCTTGTTCCCTAAGGTTCTGATGCAGGTTCATTGGAATGAAGGGATTGTTCTTCAAATGTCTGCATTTTCCTCAGTGGTGCCGATATCGCCTCATTTGTCAGGTAAGTTACTTCCTGTAGCACTTGCGGTCTAGATTGCTGGCTCATCTCCAGCCGGTACCTGGACGCACTACACGAGTATCTAAGTGGCAGCATCCTCCTGGTGCAAACCTGGCAAACACCTATTTTGGTTGTCTACATGCATTCAGGTATCCGTACTCCCCTTAAAATAAACAGTGCCCTTTAATCAGTCTCCTGACACAGGCAGCCTCCCATTCTACTTCATAAATATACCTTATCAATATCAGTCACTCTTACACTACGATTGGGAAGAGTTTGGATAGTGCACTTGTACACTGTGACGGGGAGGGCATGTACTTTATTTAGGATTGTGGGTAACTGCCTTTGAGATGGAGACGCAGGTAATGGAGCAAAGGAGTGCCAACATGGATTTACTTAGATCAATGACGTGGTGTTCCAAAGACAAAACATCTTGGTCATTTTACACAGGGGGGCAGAGATGGGGACAGGAATGCTAGTAGATGTGATCTTGCACTAAGACATGGAATCCACAAACGCCAGATCAGTAAGTACTTAGACAAAGTATCATGCTTACAGGGATAGGGATTGTCTTGAAACTGATTACATGGACACTGAGATGAAGAATGTACAGACCGGCAACGACGTGGACACTTCATTTGTCTTCTACTGTGGGACAAGAACATGTACACACCCACTCGCAACCCACACAAAACAATAGATACTGAATAACTCTTATGCTTTTGGTTGAAAGTTGCAAAAACGAACCTCTTATTGGAGCCCCTGTGTTGCAAAGTAAACCATATTGAAACATGTTATTAAGTACTTCTTTATTCAAGATCAGGATCCCCAGAAAAGAGTAGTGTTCTAGGACATGCATGCTTTAGGCGACTGCATTATGCCAAAATAACATCAAGCATATGCAACAGGTCTCGCATTTGTGAGAGTTTAAGCTGTTGGCACTGTAAATGACAATAACTTATTTATGTGTTTAAGTGCGTATTTACGCACTACTCGCAGGTTTTCAAAACACATAAATAAAAGGCATTGTCATTTACAATGCCAATAGCTCAAACTCTTGCAAATGCGAGACCTAATGCATTGCAAATGTTTGGTGCTCTCCTGGCAGCAAGGGCTTCACTGGCCTGTGCTGCCTGGCCACGGAGGGTGATTTGTTGGCAGCAATGGTTTCAATTAGTTGCAGATGCCTATGTTCTCTGCGTGACTTCACGCAGGTGCGCGGCCTTCAAGAAGCTGTGTAGCCTGCGACCTGAAGTCTGCATGAGCGAGCTGCACAGCCTGGGCTCTCTAGGCAGCACGATCTTCAAAGAGCCACAGCAGCCTATGCTCTTTCTGCAGGATTGGATTTAAGAAGCTGCGTGGTTTGCGCTCTCCAGGAAGCAAGAGCTTCTAGGAGCCTGCAGCGGCTTGTGCTCCCGGGCTGGCGCAAGGGTTAAGGGGCCTGTGCTGCAGCGGTGTATATTTTATGGTCAGCAAGGGTTTCAATGAGCTGTCCAAGGTGTGTGCTCCTTGCTTAAAGCAGCTTCAAGGAACACAGTGGCCTGTGCTCCCTGCTTAGCGAAAGCTTCAAGGTGCTAAAAAGGCCTGTGTTCACCAGACATTAAAGGTTACCTGTGCCCTCTAGGCATCATAGGCTCTAAGGAACTAGCTACTGCGTTGTGTGCTCCGGACTCCAGAGCCTCAGGAAGCTGCAGCGGCCAGTGCTTCCAGAATTGCGGCTTCTTCTGTTTGCACTCCCACGGTCTTCAAGTCGCTGCACAGTCCCACTACTTGGAGAAACTGGGAGCAGAGTGGCCAGGGAAGAAACGGAGCGGCCGACATCAAGAGAACAAGACCTCTAGAAACACTCTCCCGCTGAGGACTAAGAGACATGGACGAGAGAGGGAGACCTGGGGAAACATTCACCGCTCTGTACCAAGAGACAGCGTGAGAGTAAGCGAGGGAGAGAGAGAGACCCTAGATAACACTCTCCCGCCTGGCACCCTGCGACTACGAGAGAAGTGGCCAAGGAAGAGACCTGGTGAAAATACACTCAACACAACAAATAAATAGAAGAAATAGTCACTTACCTCAAGGGCAGCGTCCCATGAATGATGTGGTGGCCGCCATTGTTAAACAAAAAGGAAAATGAAAGCGGGCAAGGCACGCAGATAGTAAAACAAGCGCACGCCGCCGCATGCGTTCACTGTGCTTGTAGGCTGGCTCGTGCACAGATCCTGTGCTAACGCAAGGGAAGCTGACGCCGGCGCCGTACACGCTCACAGCGCTTGTCGGCGCGCGGCCAGCTCCTGACGCCTTTTTTTACACCCCATCCTAACAGGAATCGCCAGCGCTAGCTCGACCAAAACTAGTAAGCAGCTCCAGATTTCACCCCGGAGTTCCCTAGGAGACTAGAGGGAGTCTACTCTGGATGCATGCGGCTACAGAAAACGAGAAGCTACACTCAGGGATTGCCCTCTGGACTTCAATTGCAGTCCTGAATAGGTAAGATCTAACTATCGTCAGGTAAGTACGGGGGAGGGGAGGGGGTTGTGTGTGTGTGTTTGTTTGTGTGTGTGCTTCCGTGAGTGTGGCTGTGGGTGCGCGCGTGATTGTGAGTGGCTGCCGAATGTGGAGCAAGAGATGTGCACGGCTGGGGGGGGGGGGGGCGCGTTCACGAGGTGCAATCGGCGCTCGTACCCAGGCCTGACTCCGTTGAGAGCCGACTCAACTGCAATAGGTCGTCTCGACCTAAAAATGATATTTAGAAATTCCATTCTACCCATAGTCTCTTTATAGTCAATACCCAATGCCTGAGTGTCTTTTTAGAGAAGAAGAGCGCCCCCGTCGAGACCTAGGCATTTCTTTAAAAATAAAATGTTTTTGCTAACATTTCAAATCATTTCCCATTCAATCATCATGGTTACTGTTATCAAACTTAAAAGTCAAATGCAGATTACCAAAATGAACATTGTCAAGAATACTTCATTCCCTTGGACGAGTTATCTTGTATCTAAATTGTTTATTTTTCCTGGTATTTTCAAGTCAATCACGTTGTGGTTCTACCATTGACCTGTAGTACTTGTTTTCTTTAAACACTTCATTATGTCAGTAACAAAGCACACATGGCTATAACAAGCTGCAAGTACAACTATAAACCATTCTGACTTCTAATTTTACCAGAGAAGTTGCAGTTACAACTTCACCTGGTTGTACAATGAATTAAGAGCTGTTGTTCTACGTGCAAGGTGAGTACACTGGATAGGCATACAAATACTCACAAAAATGGGCTTAGGTTCATACTCTTCTTCAAACAATTTTTGGATTGCAAACAGAGCTGCCTGTAATAAACAAACCAGGAAAAGATAATAAATCAACATGAGCTTTTGAGGATTAATTACCAACAGCATGCCTAACTGGGCAGGCAGCACAGCGTGTACGCATTTACAACAGGTATCTGCAAGCCTTATCACATCACTTTCATTTAATAGAACAGAAACATGAATTCTACGTCTGGCTTCCACAGCGAGCCTGCACAGCTATATTTAATAGTCTTGAGTAAGATTAGTTTTCATAACACACCAATATGTTGCAATATTTTCATGGTCCAAGCTTTTCTACAGTTTCATTCTTTTACAAGATGAACAAGGATGTGATTTTGGTCTCCTCCAGAAATTCTTAAATTTGATTTCAACAAAAAAGGTGGAAGCTAATGTTCTTTGTAAAACAACTATGCGCTTCACATTTACAATGCAAACCTCTTCAACGTGGCCGTGACTATTGTGTGACATTTTTAGATAGAACGAATGCATCCGTATGACCTTACCAGAAGAGCAAATACCTAAACAACACAGACAGGACAAGTAAAGGAGTGACGTAACTTTTGTCTTATGGTAGCATAAGTTGCTGCGAGTCACTTTACTGTGTTACCAGTTAACTGATGATTCCAAACTCTTCCTCAGAAATGCCAAATTGGTGTCATGTTTGATGATTCAGTAGTACAAAACTGCAAATTAAGTTTTTAAAATAAAATGATGAAACTATTTGTAATCATAGGTCAAAATGTCAGACTGAAATCTTGTAGTCGCAATAGGGATGTAATAAAACGATTGAATATGGACAGAGACAAAGGTGCGTTTGCAGAATACAGGGTGGATCGGTCCTACATACTTGCATCCCTGTTTTCTTGTTTCTACAGGTCAGATATTTGAAAAAAGTTGATATGGACAATAACACCCCAGATAGGATGTATAGAACTCAGCTACTTCTGTATGCAAACAACAATAATCTAAGTGGATTAAACTGCCATTTTAGCTGAATATACCAAGTAAATAGTCTTAAAAAAACACAACATTCTAAGTCACCAGGGGAATAAACTGATGTTAAATCAGGTAACCCCAAATGTCCATACATAAGAATGTCCGTTAAGAATTGGCTAATCTGAGTGAATAAGGGGAGGAAACAGAATATGATCCAAAAAAGTAAGAAAGCAGAACAAAGAGGGGTCACCAAAGTACGGAAATATGGGAAGCGGGTGGAGGGTAAAGAGGAGGGGACAGCCACTCTTAGAGGACCATCAGCAACAGATCCACAAGCAATGCAAGAGATCATGGACCTTCCTGAAGGCGCAGAGCATTCTTTCATTTGTTTTGGAGAACAAAATGACCCCTGCTAAGTTCCCTGAATGCCTTGATAGGATGGAAACAATCACATTGATTGGTTTTCATTCAAGAATGATTTAAGACCGCCTGCTCACAAAGGGTTTCTGGAAGGTAGAAGGGCAGTAGTAGTTCACCTTAGACATTGGCTAGTTCTACAGATTAATTAAGAAACAGTAGAGCTTGTGCAAATCAGTGCCCTTGCTTTTTGATAGTTGCCCTTAAAGGGCAAAACTCTTGTGGTGATAGGAGGACAGGAAAGCTTCAAAGCCAATAAGCCTTGCAGTTCTAGCATATGAAAAGGATCATGGCAGCAACCCAAATATATGCCAACCTACTTGTGGTGAATGAAATTTAAGGGCAGGGAATACTAAAGGATCACCCCCACTAAGAGGCCAGTCCACAGAGCTCAAAAGAAAGAACAAACCTTGCAGAAGCATCCTATGAGAAAGAGACTAAGGCTAATGGTGGTTCCATGCCCTGATCCTAAAGTTGAGGAAAAAGCTTCTGTGTCCTTTGCAATCTCTAATGTGCCAGGGGCACCTACTGGTCACAGAAACATCAATGTAGCTAAATAAAGTAAAACTCAAAAAATATCTCAGGCTTGAAAAATAGGTACGCCTTCATAAAAGGTCAATTATTACCAGGAGAGTGTCTAGAATTGTTTAAAACAAACAGAGCTTCAGTATTTAAGTTAAAGGATCTTTCCCACTTTTACACTCAGGGACAGTATGAAAAAGAGGGTTATCACTATGTCTTGGGACTCCATGGGTACACCTTCTATTAATTATTCTCACCCACAGGTAATCAAGATAGCAGGAGATAACTAGCCCTGCTGACAGAAATTAGTGATTGGTTAATGCTGGAAGACTGATATTGGCTTGGATTGAAACACGTTTAACTAGTAGTGTGAATCCCTTTTATAGTCTGCAAGAAGTTCTCTTGTGCCAGTCATACAATGAAAGTAAGCATCATTTAAGTTGAAACCACAGCCAATCACCAAGCTGGAAAGCAGATAGGCGATGTGATACAAAATGGCTATTTGAAGGACTCTTAGGGAGCAAAGAGGTTAAATTGGTAAAAACCCAAGATGGATAAGCAGTCAGCCTTGTGCTTCATTGTTGTAACTTTAATCAAGAGGAATGTTGACTATGTAATTATGTTCCAAATAATGTTTCACTATGTTCCATAGTTGTTTATCTCAGTATCTGTGGAGTCAGTTGAAGCTGTGGTGCTTAGCCTTAATGGTGTAACTGTGCTAAATAAACTTCCTCTGTTTAAAGAAATCATTACCTTCCACATCACAACATTATTTCCATCAAAAGAAAGAGGACTAAAATCCTAGGTTTGCCCATTCCGAAAGGCAAAAGTTCCTGAATTTCTGCCAGATCTCATAAAAGACAGCATGTAGGGAAGGAAAGGAGGAGGAGGAGGAGGAAGAGAGGACAGATTGTGGGTGGGGGAGGGGGAGGGGTCCTGAGTGTGTGGTAAAGGGAGTCACTTTCAGCCTAATCCTGTGTTGGTCAGGAAGGCAGAAGCTGGCACCTTGGAATTCTTGGTCTGGAATGAAATCAGTGTGAGCAATCCAGGAGGAACATATGGCCGCCTCCTAAATGATTACATCCAACAAACGTCTGCTGCGGAACTCTGGGCCCTCAACCCAAGCCAGACTGCCTTCAAAAATACAATTAAAAAAGCTATAAGACTGAAATGCCTGATCATGGACAAAGCTCTCCTTGCGAAACGCAGCCATGCTTGGGCAGTAGCCAACTCCTATAAACGACTTTATCCGGCCAATTATCTTTCGATAACATTCTCTTATCATCTAAAGCGATGTCTGATCACCCTAAGATTTGGAGATTGGCGCTTCCTACAAAATCTCCCTGTATGGCGCCAAAACAGGGCTGATCAAACGTGCAGAGGGTGCAGGTCAGCAAATGAAACCTTTTTGCACGTGCTCTGTATATGCCCCTTCTTCATGTCCCAACGCAGACGCCTACTCAGGCCGGAATGGAACAGGTTGGGAGTTCGGACTTGCAGACATGCCATTACTGCTGCTCTGTCCTTAGAGAACACGGTCTTAAACATAAAATTGGCTAAATTCGTTCAGTACGCCTACAGGCTTTTAGAAAAATTGGACCACTGTGCAGAATAATGTGCACCTAACCCCACCAGCATTGTCTGGGAGTGCTAACCTTTAAATTGACATGCTGCAGTAAGCACTGATAAGAAAGCCACATTGTATCCTGTTTTTATTCTCTTTCATCTTTTAATCTTTTTTAAGCTGTAAGATTGTATTAATGTGCTGGTAGAAACTTTTAAAGATATGTTTTTATATATCTAAATAAAGATGTTATATATATCTGTGTTGGTCAGTAAGCTGGACCCTGGAAACACTGCTTAGGTCTACATCGCCAAGATGTAGACCACACTACATCAGGGAGATCGACACACATCACCAGTTGTGTTACTGATTAAAGACAATATTTATATGGTGTGCAGGAAGGATATTTCAAAACGTCTGAAGCAAATGTGCTAATTTTAGAGAAGTTATTCATTGAACATGGTGAATTATTGGGTGACTTAATTCCGAATGCACGGTAACCAGTTTATCTACAAACAATTCGCCTGACTTTTCACCTCCTCAATTTGGGAATAGGCTTTACTTCCTTTCCTTTTCTGTTCTAGGTCTTCTTTCCCAGTTCATTATATTCAATAGGTTGACCTTTTAGGATTAAACAAATATTTAGAAACATTTTTATAGGTGCAATAATGGGTGAAACTCTGCATCAGACTTCGTAATAATATATATTTTTCAAGGTTTATGCAGCTTTTCTTTTCTCCAGCAAGCCTTGTTTAAATTTCCAGCTATACAAAATCTTCATGTACATGTTTGAAATGGTTCATATTTATGGAGAATTAAATCTCATTCAAATGATTTGGGTTAATTTGGTGGCATTATTTACTGTGTGTTTTCAGTCAGGCAAAGGCAATTTTCCAACTGTAATAAAAAGACCAGATCAACTTTAAGTAATGGCTAATCTTCACCAGGAATACATGGTTTATATTTTACAGCCTAAAAACTGTCAAGGAGAAAGGCACAGATCTGATTGGTAGATGGCAACACTGGAAAGTAATGTAGGCCTCCATTTCAAATCTACCAGCAGAAAGCATGCAAACATTTGTACTATTAATATTAATTGTAAGGAAATACAATTATCTATAAATGTATAAGGATTTTTGCCCAAGACCCCAGAAGTTAATTAATAAATGACCCAAATAACAGCATCATAACTAGTAAATCTATGTACGTCAGATAAAGTGGAGTTGTTAATGACTTGCCCATCATCCACCTAGAAAATCACCTCACAACAAATGCCATAAGAGACCACCTGTCCTTACAACCTATTTACCACATTTAAGTCAACAGCAAATGATTGAAATAAACTTTTTAGTTGCTCTGTCTCTTGCAATCCAGCCCACATGTGACAAGACCCATTTTTTAAAGATGATCCAGGATTGTAGACGTTCTTACCTTTGAGTTAGCTGTATCAAAAATTGTTTCCACAAGTAAGATATCAGCTCCTCCATCTAAGAGTCCTTTAGCTTGTTCTGCATATGCTTCAACAAGCTCGTCAAAGGCTATTCAAACACAGAAAAGAATGGTTATTTCACAATCAACAATTGTATTACAAGCATAGTGGTCTGTCTTTGATATGCATTAATACAAATCCAGGATTTTAAATTTGTATCCTGTGTATATGTTAAACCAATATTCTTCCTGCTTGAACCTGGTCAGATTTCTATTTATCTGCACACAATGTACCAAAGTTCAGTTACTGACATGTCTCTTTTAGGTTTAAAGCATTTTATTGAAAGAGTACAAAGAAAGATAAAACATTCGAGCAGTGGTTACAGTGCTATGAGCCGTGGCACCAGTCTTAAAGGAGTGTGTAACATCCCAAGTCTCTTATAACAGGGGCCCCTTCGGTATCGCTCTGGTGTGCTTAGTCAAAGATCAAAAATACAAAAATAGAGTTCTCCCTCTGTACCCCTTCTACTTTTATTAAACTACCCCCCCCCCCAACTCCCTGACCCCCCTTCCCCTCCCAACCCCTCCCTACCCCATCCAGTGCCTTGCTTGCCTCCTGTGTCGTTTCCCTACCACCGCCTACCATCACCGACCATGCCCGGTCAGCTGACTTTTAAACAGTGTGATCCATCGGTGGGGTTAGTCTCAATAATCTCAGATACCTTGGACAAGTGAGCTCTTTGAATTCCGTGGTTAGCAGTGCTTGGAATGGTTGCCACAGCTCCTCAAACTGTTCCACCTCCCCGGCCACCATGAGTGATAATTTTTCCATGCCTAGTACATGCCACAGTCTGTGCAGCCAACCCATAGTGGAGGGGGTGACGGTCGTGCACCAGTGTATTAGGACGTTTTGAACTGCTGAGCCCAGTGCTATAGCAATTTGCCTACCTCTACGGGATTTCAGTGGGTACATTAAACGGTTTGGAAGACCCAGCAGGATGTATGCAGGGAAGCGGGGCAGCTCTATTTCGAAGTGTGTATTGATCTCGTCAATCACCTCTTTCCAGTAAGAGTGTAGCAGCGGGCAGTCCCATAAAACATGTGTAAGTGTGCCTATCTGCCCACACGCCCGCCAACAGGTATTCTCAACCTGGCGATTCATCTCGTGCAGCCGTTCTGGGGTGTAATACCAGTATGTGGACACCTTAGTAAATGTTTCGGTAAGTCCTATGTGATATGCAGAATGCCTTGCGCGATACGAAATCTGGTCCCACTCTTTATGGCTTAGCGTCCTGCCCAGTTCCCGGTTCCAGCGTGCCCTGCCAGGGTTATGAAAGTGAAAGGGGGGAGGCTGTATCAGCTTGTAGAGATCCGTGATTAGTTTCGCGTCTGAAGTGCGCGTTACCAACCATCGTTCGTAGGGCAGCAGCTTCCTGTCAGCCGACTCTCTCACCTGTGGCTGTAGCGCCCAATGCCGCACCTGCCAATAGCGCATCCTGTCCGTCTCGGACAACTTATAATCCTCCTTGAGACTCTGAAAGGGGAGAATCCCTTCGGCATCATACATTTGGAAGAGCGCCCTACATCCGGCTGTTCGCCAGTGCGTGAAGGCTCCTGGTTCCGTCCCTGGCGTAAAGTCCGGGTTGTCCACTAATGGTGTGAACGGTGAGGGGGAACCTTCAACGGGACCCGTGTGACAAAGGACGCGTAAAGGTTAGGAGGGCGGTGTGCCCTACGCAGGAAGGGCACCTCTTGTAGGGGACGGCCAGCAACCGCTTGGTCCTGGAATAGCCAGTGCTTGTCCGACTCCCACTTGCTCCACTCCACCAGGTACCGTAGCTGCGTTGCTTGGAAATATTCGCGTAAGTCCGGAATACCTAGTCCCCCCGCCTCAGGTGCTAGAGTAGAGAGAGCTCTCTTTATCCTCGGCTTGCGGCCTTGCCAGATTAAGCGGGCTAGGTCCGCCTGTCTCTGTTGAATCCACCCCTTAGGTGGTTGGAGCGGCAGTGCCCGGAACAGGTACAGAACCTGGTGTAGGATTGTCATCTTAACCGCCGCTATCCTGCCAAGCCAGGATATCATGCTCTTGCCCCATCTCCCCAGTTCCTCTTTGATCTTCTTACCCAGAGCCGCATAATTGGCGGACACCATTGCCGGCAACGTGGGCGCCAGCAGGATACCCAGGTACGGTACTTGGTGCGACGACCAATGCATGGGGAAGAGCCCTTGCAACTCCGATCTCGTGGCGGCTGTTAGGGAGACATCCAGTGCAACTGATTTTCCCATGTTCATTCTAAATCCCGCCACCGTCGAGAAAGCCTCTAAGTCTCCGATGCACGCGGGGAGTGCCCGTTTCGGGTCTTCTAGGGTCAGTATCACATCGTCCGCATAGAGGCTGACTGTATGGACATATCCTCCAATCTTTACTCTGGTCGCTTCAGGGTTCTGGCGTATTCTCTGGGCAAACGGCTCCATATACAGAGCGAAGAGTAGCGGGGATAACGGACAGCCCTGTCTGGTGCCTCTCTTGATAGTGAACCTCTGGGAGCTACAACCGTTCACTCGTACCACTGCTGATGGGAACCTATAGCAGTTGAACACTAAAGAGCGAAATTTCTCTCCTATACCCATTTTCTCCAACACCTGTTCTAAATAAGGCCAGTGCACCCGGTCAAACGCCTTCTCAGCATCGACAGATAATAGCATTCTCTCCCCAGGAATCCGGGAGGCCTTCTCCAAGATGTGTACCACTCTTTTGGTGTTATCCCCAGTTTGCCTCCCAGGCACAAAGCCGGCCTGGTCTGGTTCCACCACCCCCGGCAGGTGGAGCGCCAGTCTAGCCGCAAGAATCCCCGTGTACAGTTTGAGGTCGACATTCAGAAGGGAGATCGGTCGATAGGAACTGCATTGGGTCCGGTCCTTTCCCGGTTTGGGTATGACCGACACCGTGGCTTGTAAGAGATCAGGCGAAATAGCTCCCGGGGTTGAAAACGAGTTAAAGAGTCTGGCGAGAATGGGTGCCAGCGTGGTACTGAACGTTTTATAAAAGAGTGTTGTATAGCCGTCTGGGCCTGGGGCCTTCCCATGCTTGAGTCTGGAGATGGCAGCAATCACCTCCTCGACCCGAATCTCTCTTTCTAAATACTCTGCTTGCGTCGGTGCCAGAGATGAAAGGGTGACCGTATTCAAATAATCCTCTGTTTCTCGCGCCGCTGGATGGTCCCCTGTATACAACTCGGCGTAGAATCGACGGAAGGCCTCAGCTATCTGGGCATCGTCCGTAACCGTTACACCATCACCAAACACGATCTCCTTTACCCGGTGACGTTGGTGCGCCACTCTGAGTTTGTTCGCTAAGAGTCGACCACATCTATCGCCTCCTGTATAATACGCGTGCTTCAGACGTAGCGCCGCATATTCCGCCCTGTCCATGTCTAATGCCGACAGGAGTTTCCTCGCTGCCTTCAATTGCTTCCAGAACCTGGGGGCCCCTGTGCGGTGATGTACCTGTTCAAGTTCCCGGACCATTTGCGTGAGTTCCTCTCGCTTTTGTTGCCGTTCCCCATTCTCTGCCGAGGAGATTGCAATGAATTCTCCTCTCAGGACTGCCTTAAGTGCTGCCCACTGAATCGCCAGCGAGGTGTCAGCGTTGTCGTTGTGAGACTGGTATTCCCTGATCGACTCTATAATGTGTTTCACCACTGTTTTTTTGTGCAGGAGAGTGTTCCTGAGACGCCATACCCCGCGAGTAGCCTGAACCGGTGGCAGAGTGAAGACTCCCGAGACCGGCGCATATATAATATGGTCTAGTCTTGCGTATGTCTTGTGTGCGTGTGAGTAGTAAGAGTAGTCCCTATCTGTGGGGTGAAGTCGGCGCCAAAGATCGTGGAGATCCAGGTCTGCTAATTAGGTCTTCCCTGACTGCGACAGTTCCCCAGTCTGTGGCTAACGTTGCGTTGATCTATCCATAGATGAATCGAGCACCATGTTCAGGTTTCCCCCTAGAATGATGTGTCTGTCTGGGGACGCTGTTATATCCACCAGTGCAGAGTTAAGGAAGCGTTCCTGATGCTCGTTCGGGCTATATATCGTCCCAATGGTAAACGCCAGGTTCCCCAATTTAAATCTATATGGCAAAAGTCTCCCCTTCTGCTCTGCGAATTTGTGTAGAATCTCCCCCCTGAAGGACCCAGATACCAGGATTGCCACTCCCGCTGTTTTAGAAGTGTTCGAAAAAAAGAACTGTGTTGGGAGCTTGCGCGATCGCATCCTATGGCAATCTCGCGTTAACAAGTGAGTCTCCTGTAGAAGACAGATATCCGCTTGCGTACCCTCCAATAGGGACAGGACCGAGTTCCTCTTAACTGGGTTGTTGAGCCCTTTGACATTAAGGGTCACTACTTTAAGGGTCGCCATAAATGTGTGAACCAGTGTGGTAGAAGCAATGGGTCAGTTTCAGTGAGTGACAGTTTGTGGGCAAAACGGACATGGATGCTCCCTTTGGGGCAGCGTAAATGTACCAAGAGCACTGGATGGACCCCCCCGTCCCCTTCCCGCAACCAAATCCCCACCCTACTTCCCTGCAACTCGTCAACCACCCCCTCCCTCCCCACCAACCACCTCCCCTAACTCCCCCCCTTCTCCCTCCTCCCCCAACCCCCCGAAACCTCCAAACTTATAGTCCCAGTCATGTCCCAAGTGGACAAGTCTGTGGTATAGTACCTGAGTGGACGTCCGGCCACGTACTTCCCCCCTCATCTCCCCCTCCCCCCCCCCCGGCCCCTGTCCCCAAACCTGCAACAACAGCAAAGCTGTGCCGTTCTCCCCCCGGAGCAATCTTACGCTGTCAGTGCGATGTCACCATTAGCAGCTGAGTCTCTGGACGCTTCCAGTATGGCGCTTGCCATGTCGGCCCTGATGGTGGGCGAGTCCGGTCTCCGAGACGCAGCCGATGGCCTCCGCCTCGACACCCTATGCCAGCCATCTCCGGCGGCGCGCCTCCGTCGCGGTGTGGCGGAATCTTCCTCCTCCGCGGTGATCCCTAGTACCTCGCATGTCTCCTGTAGTGATCGCAATTGGTGCATCGTGCCATTCCATTTGAAGATGAGACAGAAAGGGTGGCCCCACGAGTAGGCTGTCTCATGCTCTCTCAAAAAATGTGTCGCTATTTTAAATGCTTTGCATTTCTGAAGAGTGATAGCGGACAGGTCCTGATATAGCGCCACCGGATGACCACGAAAAACTAGCGATTGCTTCTTCCGTGCCTCGGCCATGATCCGTTCCTTCAACGGGAAATCCGGGAGAAAGGCCAGAATGTCTGGTGTCTGGCTGATGTGCGTCTCGGGGGTCCCACTCTGTGCGCTCTATCAATTCGTATGGGGAAGTCCGCAGCCTCTCCCAATATGACTCTGAAGAGGTCCCGTAGATAGCCCGCCACATCCGTTCCCTCCTCCGTTGATGGAATTCCTCGAACCCATATGTTGTTTCGCCGAGACCTATTTTCCAAGTCCTCGTTGTGTGCTTGAATGTCCAATTGTTGGTCTCTGAGGCACAGTACTTCTTGTTGTAATTGCACAAGTTCCTCGTCTTGCCGCTGCGTAGTGCTTTCCACTGTGGCCACTCTCTCCCCCAGGCTGTCCACTTCTCTACGCACCTCGCGCACTTCTCCTGCCACCTCCTGTTTCAGTGCCTGAAAGTCGTCCCTAAGAGTGCCAAAAAGGGATTCCAAGAAGGACCTGGTGACCGGAGGCTCCCCGCCACCTGCTAAGTGTGAGCCTCCCGCAGAGCTTGGCAAAGGCTGATTCCTGTCTCCTCTGGTTCGATTTCTGCTGAGCAGCTCAGTGAGCGTGCGCTCCCCCCTCTTATTGCTTTTGTTTCCCGCCATCCCGGCTGCGGGGCTTCTACACCTCTCCTGTGCCACCTAAGAATTCAGTCCGCAGGGCAAATGCACCTCTGAAGGCGTTCGCTCCACTCCCTTCGTCCCCAGTGGGAACCGGTGTGCTCCCGCCCTGCCGATCTATTCTGTCCTCAACTCTACTAGGCCGCAGCCGTGTTCGCAATGCGGTCTTAGCTGGGGCCACTAGGTTGCTCTGGCTATTTCAGTGTCCCCGATTTGCCCAACCTTCCTCGCTGTAAGTCCCAGGTGTGGAGGAATCTCCGTGTATCTCCCCCTTCTCCGCTAGGTCCGAGGGAGGTCTCTTCGGCCCCCTGTTCCCTTAGGCCTTCACAGTACGTGGGTCCACCGGGGCTCCGCTGCGAGGTGGTCCGTGTATACCCTTGCGCTATATCTCTACGTGTTATCTCCTCCTACCTCCGGTGGCCCTCGTAGGCAGCATCTTCTTCAGGTCTCTTGTTCCACTCCCATACCTTACCCGGGCGGGGCTACTTATGAGCTCTCAGGTGCGCGATGGGACTGGTAGGGGCCCCTTGGTGCTATGTCCTCTCACAGGCCCTACCGGGTGGCGCCCTCTTCAGCGGGCCTCTAGGTCCCCGGGTATTGCCTCTCGCCGTCCCGTTGCCCTTGCTGCCCTCCGGCCCTGCAGCGGCTATCGAGGGAGTCCGGGCTCCTACCTTCGTGCCGTGTGACTCTGCTTCGCGATGTCGCCGATTCTCAGCCGCCCAGCCGGTCTCTCCCACTGTAGGCCGCAGCCGCGGCCTCGATTTTGGCTGCCACCGGCCTCCCGGAGTGGTACTTCCTGCCGGGTCGCAAGGTGTCTTCCGGGGTGTCACAGTCCGCCTCCGCTTCCCCAGGGCCACTTCTTCACCTCTCGGAGCGCCCCCGGCAGAGGGCGGCACCACTCCGGGTTCCCACGTCGCTCTCAGCCGTATCTCGGGCCCGGTCTCTCGTCGCTCCCGGCTCCGGAGCTCGTTGCACACCGCACCTGGATGGACGTGTCCGGAGTGTCTCCAGTGTCAGGTCCGGCCCCGGGATCGGTTGCACTGGCTCATCAGTCTCTCCCTTCCCGCCGCCGTCGCTTCCTCGCACTCCCGCTGATTCCTCTCTGGTGTAGGCTGCAGCCGCGGCCTCGATTTGGGTCGTGTCCGGCTTCCAGGGGAGAGGCCTCCCCATAGGGTCGCCCGGCTGCTCTCGGGCTGCCCCCAGCTGCACAAGCGGTTCTCGGACCACTTCTCCTCGCGGAGCGTCACAGCCAGAGGATCTCTCTGTCCCAGGGTCCCGCGTCACACTTGTCTGTATCTCGGCTGCAGACCCTCGCCGCTCCCGACTCCGGAGCCCGCTCTGCACCACACCCGGTCCGTCGCGTCCGGGGTGTTTCCGGGGCCAATTCAAGCTCCGGGTTTAGCTCGGTGGACTCCGTCACCTCTCCCTTCGCTGTCTAGCACCAGCGGGGGGAGAACAAGCTGTCAGCGTAGTTCATGTAAATTTGGACATTTTGTGTTATGCATAATTCGGAAAATTCCACCAAGTGATCACGTCTTTGCAGAAAAACTTTACTACAAACATTACGGAATAATGCAAATGGCCAGAACACAAGCCACTGTTGCTCATGCCACTTTTGTTTTTTGTGCTAATATTTTACTGCAAAATGCGTACTTGTGTCAAAAATTGATGCAAGGACGCATTACGAGCTAAAACATAGAGCTAAATAAAAAATTGCATTTCCCATAATTAAGCATAATTTTCCAAAGATTTCACATAATTACGAGTAAGCAAGATATGTGAATTTCGCACACCCCTAGTTCTTAGTATATTTTATCAGAGCTTTCGTTGAAAGGTGATGTATAGTCAAAATTTTATACAGTGCCGAGACCAAACCGTTTCAAAACAGAAAATGTAGTAACAAAGGACTTACATGGTGTTTTTTCCTTGTGGCTGCAATGCTTGAACCCCTAAGGGGAATTAAGACTCATACATTCTGTGAAAGATGTTATCACTGTTTCATTAAACATACTAGTCACTTGGCTATAGTAGAGACTGGCTAATCTGTCCCTCTTTGGCAACCATAACACTCCCTATAGGGCTTTGCATGATCCATAACACTCCACTGTTTATCACAGTCTCTGCACCCACTCACCTTGGTCTAATATTACAAAAAAGCCCAGACCCCATTTAGCCCTCCAACAATCGTAGAGGTTTACTATGCCAGACATACATAAATAGATTACCTTGCTGCACATCCAGGACACTCTCATTAACTGTAATTGATAGTGCTATGTAAACAAAGTTGGAAACACTGAGGTGCGGCCCCACCAGTTTGTCATCACCCAGAGTCTGACCATATCTCCTGCAGTAGTTGAATGATATTTGCTCCATGCAGTTCTCCCAACTCTGGGGAGCTGTGAAAGCCCAAATACTTGATACATTTCTCCAATATTCTGAAGCAAATTGCACATATCACAATCTCCTCAGGGACCATGCTCAGTGGTAACAATGCAATCTTGTCGTTAACCCTAAAGACTCGTACTGCAGTGAGATCCCTAGAAATTCCAACAACCCCGAGAGAGCTCTGCCTCAGTAAGGGAGAGAACGGCTTTGTCAGCAAAGATCAAGATCTTGTTGATACCCTTAATTCTCACATTGTCTCGAATCCTAGGAGCAAGGTGTTCAACTGCTGCTGCACAAAATAGCTGGGAGAGTGAAAGCATTTTCTCGTTTCTCTACCCAGCCACTGCCCTGAAGAATAAACCTCTTTGACTACCAACTTTACTTATGGAGATGCACAGCTTGACTTAATCAGACCTACAGACCCTTGACCCAAGTCAAATTCCTATAGAATACACTGCAAGAAGGAGCAACCCATCGGAAGCAGTCTATGTACCATCATATAGCCAACCCTGGAATAAGGTTTGTGCAATTTGAACAGTACAGCTCCAGCTCCAGCTCCCAACGATAGCAGACGTTACAATGTCCTCTTGGCCCAGTTTGCCAAAGACTCTCTGTTGGACCCGTCTGCCTTAGGGCGGTCTACGCCCAAACTGTTCACCTTCATCCCTAATATTTTCCAACCTCGTTTTTGATGGCCTTACGACTCTGTTCACTTTACGGCTGCTAACTAGTGCTAATGTGCATGTGCCCACTCGGTAATTGCCATATTTAATTTACTATTAAGACCCTAATAAAGTGGTATTACATGTGTCCAGGGCCTGTAAATTAAATGGTAATTGTGGACCTGCAGCACTGATTGTTACACCCATTTAAGTAGCCCTTTAAACATGTTTCAGTCCTGCCACTGCACTGTGTGTGCAGTTTTTATTTATTTTTTTAAAATTCTTTTTATTGAACATAAAAACAAGCATGAGATAATCATCATATACATGGAGATTGTACAGGATAAACATTGCGGCCGGTAACCCAAGGCATAACACATATCTAGATCAATTACTAGCTGGTATCAGCTATACACTCGAGGGTTATGTAAACATCTGGCCATCCTAGCATCCTGGCAGTTTCTGTAACATTCCTTACAACGGTGTCCATTGGCCTCTGTACTTTGCCCACGCCCCAATGTCTTTTCTCCTTTACGTGGGCATCCAGACTCTGATAAATCACTTGCTCCGCACCTTGGCACCAATCTAAGTCTTTCTTCCATGCCTTCAATATGGGTGCTATCCCTGCTCCCCATGCCTGGGCTATATTCCTCTTGCCCCCCCAGGCTAGGGCCAGCCAGGTCTTGGCGCATTGGGGCCACGTCGTCTCTCCCGTTACTCCCAGTGTATGCCATCTCGGTTCTGGTGGGAGATCCTCCCCATCACAGCCGTCATCACTCGGGCAACACCTTCCCAGTACTTTTGAATTATGGGGCAAGGCCATTAAATGTGGAAGAAAGAGCATTTCTCGCCACACCCTCTGATACACTCATCTGACGTACAGCTACCCATTTGTACTTGAGCCATTCGTGAAGCGTAGGATCTATGGAGGATGCAGATCTGGACCAACCTTAAGCGTGCCCTGATGGCTATGTCTCTGGGGCTCTGTAAGGCTTTGGCCCAGTCGTCATCCTCGAGAAGGCCTTCATCCGATTCCCAGGCCTCTTGCAGCGGGCCCATGCAATCTGGGGAGTTGTTCACAAGTTTTTTGTATATGAGGGATATTGCTTTATCTATCATGGGGTCTAAGAGGAGATGACCCTAAAGCGGTGAATACTCCGGGATGAGAGTTCCGTCTTTCCCGTAAGGTGTCAAAGTCTATCATTTTATCTCCCTTCCATACATCTCCCAGCATATCGATCCCGATAAGGCTCCATTTCTGGAAGCCCTGCAAACGTTTCAGCTCTCCCAGGTAATTTCCCTCCCCTGTGTGTGCAGTTTTAAACTGCCATTTCGATCTGGCAAAATAAAGCTTTTGCCAGGCCCAAACCTTCCTTATTAATACATATACATCACCCTAGGGTAGGCCTTGGACAGCACAGAGGGAAGGGTGCAATGTATTTAAAAAGTTGGACATGTACTTTCAAGTGTTACATGTCCTGGTAGTGAAAAACTCTTACATTTGTTTTCCACAACTGCAAGGCCTACCTATCCCATTGGATAACACTGAGCCTCCCTGAGAGAGGGTGAGCCCCGAGATAACGTCTACCATCCCGGGTGAACTACAAAGACCAAGATCCTTCAGGACGGGGAGGAACACATTAGGGACATACGCCGACAAATCAAGGCCAGAAGAAAAGACACACCGACCTCTCATGTCTTTCCACAGTACAACACGGAGGTAGAGAGGGGATGAGTTGACCCCGGAAGCGGTATTGCGTCGTCCTTGAAAGTGAGGACCACCCAGGAAGAGACATCTTTGTCCAGCGGAATCGAAGCACGGAGCGAGGAGTCGAGTGCGGAAGTGCGAGGCGACCAGCAGGAAAGGGAACGCCAAGACGGTGACCGGAGCGGAGATGAGGAAGAAAAAGCAAACGACCACTGGACCCAGGAGTGTTGGCGTCCACCGGAGGAGGCTGAGGAGCGGCTGCAACTCAGGAGAGTTGTGACGGTGCCGGAGAGTGTCGTTAGATCAGCGAAAATCGGGGAAGGTTTAGACGAGGACGGCGGGAGGAGGGAGGTTATCGGGTAAAAGAAGGGGGGGGGCGGGAACGATCGCATTCTGGGGCCAAGGAACAAGGAAACCTTGACAAACACCGTTGCCACAATATTTATTGTTTGTTTTGCACCACGTTCGGACCCCTTCACTTAAACCTTCCTTTTTTGTTGCCCTCCATATCACCTCGCAATCCCCTAGTAAGAAAATCCTAAGACTTACCGGGTGTTGGTGACGGGAGTAACAATAGCCCTAGCTCATTATAGAATTCACTGACGGCCACCATTGTTTTTCCTCCTTTACGAGCCTCCGGTCAAGGATAACACCACGGACGAAGCCGAGCACCAGTCCCTGGCCACCGGCCTTACCCTTGAAGATACAGAGGCGACAACACCACCATCCCATTCTGAGGACTCTGAAATGGAGGAAGAACAATCCCCTGCTGCCATACAACCCCAAACTGTATCACTTGACAATAAAATACCTGCTGTTAGACAATATATAAAACCTCCGCGTCTGTATATCCGACCTGCCCTCCCACACTCCCTTATTACATTTAACTGTAACTTCTAAATATGGAACAGGTAACCAGGTTGTGTTTGGTGTCTTTGGAATTATAATATCTCTCATATGGTAAAGTCAGACTTTGAAAATGCCACTTTTAGAAAGTTCCATAAACACCACCAGAATGCCAATACTGCTATCTTTCTAATCAATTACTTATGGAGGTGACACATGGTACAACTCAATATGACACCTGTATTCATTTGAATCTCTTTTTTATTTTAAATTATGATTATTTTTTCATTCATATATCAAAATAATTCCAACAATTTTCACATAACAAATATACAAATCACACCCACTATTTTTCACAATTTACATGTAAAAATTCAATTTCAGGACATAAAAATGTACATGACCAAAACACCACGTATAACAAAAATTAATTCATGACAAACCTTTTAACAAAGACAATACACATTTGAATATAAACATAGGACAAAAGACAAAAAAAGTGGCTTTCTGAGCCTTACATTTAGACCCAACAGTGCACTATTCAAAAAGAACCCACTGTCCAACAAGCAGTAAAAATATATTCGCTTTAGTTTTTGAAGAAAATTATTAATTTTTATGCTTGTACATAACCAGGGGTAACTCTTTTCCCTGCACTTGTTTGGAAAGATGCGTGGTCAATTGTATAATCCTTGAATTCAGCTATTTCCTTCTCCACTTTCAAAAGCAGATTTTTAACGTCTGGTATCAATTGGTTATCCTTTATTTGCTGTTCTAAATTGGCAATTTCAGCCAATTGCTGTTGGGAAATCTGTTGAGCTGTCTCCACGGTTAGGACCATCAGATTCCTACTACATTTGGGCTCAATAAAACTATATCCTTTCTTATAGAGGGGATCTTCCGTAAAAATTACCGGAATATTCCGTATTTTAAGTCCTCCAGGAATTGTGCCTGGGTTTCAGTGTTCCAACAAAAATTGGCCATGTAGGTCAGTTCTAATTTGTCTTTTCTTTAATCTGGTCAATTTATCAGATTCCTTTTGGGTTTTAGCTGTATCACTTAGTGAAACTGGTGCAAACAAAGAGGGGGCATTAATACGTTTTTGGATGTGATCTTCACTGTAAGCAAATGTGTCTTGTTTAGAAAGTTGGCATTTTCCTGCCTTAGCTTATTAGTGCCTGTCGCTGGTTCTAATGACTGGGTGTAACTGGCAGTTGGTATTTGGGTATTCCTCCTAGACAACCAAACACAATAGAAAACGTAGGTGTACCTGGATGGGCAATCACTGGCAGGATGTGACGGCTAAGCTGGGCACAGCCCTACATACACTTGAATAGGATCTGTCCGACCTCTCCCATTTCAAAGAAAGGCCCAGGTATAAATACTGGGCCTCAGACAACAACTCTTCAGTACACTTCTGGACCTATGGATACTCTGCCAGGAAGAAATATAACTCTGCTGGACTGCTGCTCTGAAGGACTTCTGGACCGGACCTGTATCTGTTGAACCCTGGACCCCAGAGTGACTCCAAGGGCTAGTTGGCAGAACTCCTGACTAGAGCCTCAGGGATAGAAGATTCCAACAACCTTGAACCCAGCACCTGAACTCTACCATCTGAGAGCCCAGCCTTGCCAAGTGGTGCCACCCCAGTCCCCGGATCACTGGAAGTGGACCTGAATGTGCTCTTCCTGCCCATAATTGAACCCAGCAGAAACAAAACCTCTCCTCTCCTGCACAGTGCAATCCAGAGCACAACATTACACATCGGTACTGCTGCAAGGATTCTCTCAGTGCAAAGACTCCACATCGAGCATGCATTGGAACTGCCGCCTGTGCAAACCACACATCAACGGCACCCTTGATGATGACGCAGGTTCCCACATTGTAGTCTGACAGCTCCTTGGAACTGATGCATCACCTCGACTGCATGACGCACCCTCAACTCTGGACTTCGTAGTGCAAGCCCTCGTTGACAGGATCCTCAATGATGAATCACAAATTGCATTGCAGCTTCTCGGAATCGATGAATTGCCTCGGCTGTGCAATGCATCCTCGGCACAGGACCTCTCAACACTCTGCAACCAGGATTTAAGGTACTCTTGTTTAGTGGGCCTAACTGGGTCCTTGTAGTTGGCCTGCGCTCTATTGCAGTCAGCCCTTAACTTGTGACTTTGTCCCGGTCTGGCGTGACCAGATATCCACAGTTAATTGTGTGCACTATTTGGTGCTATTTCCACTAAAATCTTTAAAATTGTGTATCTCCCATTCAACTTATTGGATTTTTGTTGTTTGGTCTCGTTTTATTTATTAAAAATTAATCTATCTTTCTACATCTGGTGTGGGAGCCTTTTGTGGTGTGTCTTCACTGTATTACCGTTTGAAGTGTTCCATAAATACTTTAAAGATTGGCTCTAAGTTAAGCCTGACTAATTAACAGGAGGTTGAGCACAGGTCAATTTGGAGTTTGCTTGTGACTTCACCCTGACAAGGATTGTGGTTTCTGCTTGAATAGGGTTTTATCCCCATCAACCACCAACCCAATTTCTTACAACCCAGCTGGTGATTAGTTGGGTATGTTCTTTGCTAGAAAGCCTTGTGCACTCACACTGTAATTTCTTGTTTTCCAATCCTGTAGGGGTCTAGGAGAGCTACATTTCTGCAGTAGCTTGCTAACCTCCTTGTGCTCTGCCACGCTTGTCTCCTTAATTCAAGGTTTGTTTTGCAGTTCCCAGCTGTCTCTCTGTTATTTGGAGGGGCCTTGTTGACAAATTTAAGGTAATGGTGCGCCCCGGTGTGCATACCCTCCTCCACCTCAAATCCCAGTATCTTATAGGTATCGGTGAGGGATTTTATCATCGAAGACAATTTTGGATAGATAAATAACCCCATATGTCTTTAATCTCCTGTTTCTTAAAGGAATTATTCACTGGGAGAAGATTCTACATGTCTGCAATGTTATTAGGGATAGATTTCCAAAAATTGTACTGAAAATGCCATTACATGCAAATGCTTTAGATAGAAGAAGGTATACATTAAATATTTTGTTCCTTGTCCTCAAAGTGGTGAATGCATGACACGGTATTAGAAGGGGGTGCAGTCTTAAATGGTTCCAGTGTTCCTCTGTGTGCCCTGTCTAAATGAATGGGCTTACCACTCAAGGCGTTCCAGGATGGCATCTAGTATCTTTTGTATGAAAAGGTGGATGACCTTGCCTTCCTCTTGGGCGCACCCTTGATTTGCATATTTTTGTGGATTCATATTTAATTCCAACATCAGCAAGCTTTTAAATGTTTGTGCTTTTCTTGGAACAACACATTTTATTCTTTCTGGAGTAGGCGTTTGACTCTATATTTCTCCCGATTTAAGGCTTCTTCATTGTGATTGTTTCCCATCCTGGTCGGGCGGTGCGCATCCCTCCAATATGGCGGCCGCTGGACTCCAAGCAGGAAGTGGAATGAGCGATCTAGACACTCAATCCAAAACCCCAGGTATGGAAGTGACAAATCTTGAGGGAGGATCTAAAAATGCAGACTTGCCGTGGAAAGAGGTCAGCATCGAGGAAGCCGGAGAAGGAGAGACGGCGGACAAGACGGAGCTGGAACACGAGGAGGAGAGCCCGGATGTCCAGTGTACCAAGACAGAGGCGGGAGCACGACGGGAAGACCAAACCCCTACCGGAGAATACGAACGACGAGGATAACCGCTCTCGGAGCAGTGCCCTAGAGTCCGGTACTCCAGCACGGGAAGCGGAGGCTGTGACGCCCCTCCCCACGGCCCAGGAGGGTCGTGGGTTCAGGCAAGAGCCGGGATCTCTTTTAAGGGGTTGGTGGGTGGGAATATGGGGCACAAAGCACTAGGACACCTAAAAAAAACCTTCCCTCACATGTGCACCTCACTGTTAAGGACTGGTGGCAGCAGCACAATACCCCTTAATCTGGCAATCCCTTTTAAGAAGAGATCTGACAATTGCTCTTGTTTATTTTTTTTGATTTCCGGTTCCCCTGTAAAGAGACGGGCACCCTCATAGGCTCCACGCAGGCAATTAGAAATTGTAAATGCCAATTTTAAAATTGTTTACTTAACCTGTGTAGTTAAAACCAATCGCCCCTCGGCACAACGCTTGTGATTTTAAAACTTGATGAGAACTTTTAATATTTGCCACTTTGCACAAACACCGCCTCTCGGTGCAACGCTTAATTGAAATTGTATTCACTTACCCTGTACTGGGCTTCGTTCCGCCGCAGCTTGTGCCGTTAGAGCGGCGGGCCCACAGCAACACCATTTCCGGCACCCAACTCGGAAACCTCACTTCCGCCCTGACCTGCTGCTGAACAGGCAGGTTAGCGGTACAGTGAATGCTAGTGCCACCGGTACTTAAGACCTCGGCAGCTCTCACTCTGGGCTGACTGGCGGCAAGAGAAGGCCGTGTAGGCTCCACGCAGGCAATTAGAAATTGTAAATGCCAATTTTAAAATTGTTTACTTAACCTGTGTAGTTAAAACCAATCGCCCCTCGGCGCAACGCTTGTGATTTTAAAACTTGATGAGAACTTTTAATATTTGCCACTTTGCACAAACACCGCCTCTCGGTGCAACGCTTAATTGAAATTGTATTCACTTACCCTGTACTGGGCTTCGTTCCGCCGCGGCTTGTGCCGTTAGAGCGGCGGGCCTACAGCAGCACCATTTCCGGCACCCAACTCGGAAACCTCACTTCCGCCCTGACCTGCTGCTGAACAGGCAGGTTAGCGTTACAGTGTACCCCCTCCCCCTGTATAAATGGCACTGTGGAGGAAGCGCAGCGGACGAGCGCAGCGGGAGCGCCGACTTCGCGCCAAAGTCGTGCCAAAGTCCTGCCCGTCTGCGCCCGTCCGCGGCCGACCGGGGCAAGGGGCCACACCCTCTGTCCAACCAACCCTAAACCATGCCACCACATTCACGTACGACTCCCAAACCCTGATCAAACTTATGCCGCCTATCCCCGACGGCTGCCTACACTCTATTGTACTCGGCAACTCAACCAGCGCATGTACCCACTACAGATACCGCCCTACGTGTCAGGCAAAGCACTCACAACCTGCCAAAACATACCAAATGTTTCTGCTAAACTGCCGCTCTCTTACTAAACATGCGGTTCAAATGTCGCTTCTTTTAGAGGACCTTAGCCCCGATGCCATTTTTCTCACAGAGACATGGCTCAAAGAGGCATCAGACCCTGACATCACCTCCCTCCTGCAACAGGGATATCTACTCCAAAGAGTCGATAGGCCGGAGGGCAGAGGAGGAGGAATAGGTATCCTTTATAAAAATCAATACCAATGTAGGACTAATGCAGGCTCAATATCAAACTGCGAAAGTATGCAGTTCGCCCTTGATCTATCACCCACGGCGACCTTCTCAGGCATACTTATTTATCGCCCCCCAAACCAAATGGGAGAATTCCTCGACTCCTTACAACTTAAAGTCGCTGAACTAGCTGTCACTAGCTCACACTTCACCATATTAGGTGACGTTAACATCCATCTGGATAACCCAGATGACCCCTCAACCAAAGCCTTGCTAGATAATTTGGAAGCCATCCAACTCATTCAGAAGGGCTTCGAACCCACACACGAGAAAGGCCATCTCCTGGACGGAGTGTTTAGTAACGACCACAGACTGGCAGTAGGGACCCCTATGGCCCTCACATGGTCTGACCACCACTTGGTCCCCCTACGGTGGCAGCACACCGTCTCTGCCCCGCTACCCTCGCGTACTTCGCTCCAGGGGAGAGAATGGACTAAACTCTCTGTCGACAGGTGGACAGATGCTTTGCTCGCCACCATCCCACAAACAAAGGACGACCCAACACTATTGTATGACAACTACTCCCTTTGGATATCCAAGGCCCTTGACTCTGTGTTACCGCAAACAACCCTAAAAGAAAAGACTAAATCCAAGGAATCACCATGGTACACTCCCAAACTTAAAGAAATGAAAAGACATTGTAGGAAGCTAGAAAGAACCTGGAGGGAATCTCGCAGCAACTCAGATAAAGTAAACCATCATGATGCTATAAAAGAGTACAAATCCGAGATTAACTCAACCAAGGCCCGTTTCTTCGAAGACAAAATCAACAACGCCCACAATTGTCCCAGAGAAATATTCCAAATTGCTAAATCTCTAATTGACACCCCGTCCACCCCCCCGGATCCCAGTAAAGCACAATTTCGATGCAACAATCAGGCGGAATATTTCTATAAAAAAATACAAACAATCTCATCGGCCTTTGTCGCACCAAATCTAGCGGACCTGGAAGGAGCTACGCCATCCTGCATCACACCCCATAAATTAGCAGAATTCCCCTTAGTAGGAGCTGACGTTCTGGATCACACTATAAAAAAAGTTAAATCTGGATCCCCAAGTGATCCCGCACCTCCATGTCATTTAAAAAAGATTACAGACACAATACTACCAGTCATTCTCAACATCCTTAATAAATCCATCACTACTGGCATAGTCCCCACGGCCTGGAAAAAAGCGCAAGTACAAGCTCTTTTAAAAAAAAACACCTTAGACCCAGACAACATGGCCAATTATCGCCCAATATCCCTGCTCCCCTGGGTTAGTAAACTGCTCGAAAGACATATCAACACATCTCTCACACAGTATTTGGAATCAAATAGTATACTCCACGACTCCCAAGCAGGTTTCTGCCCCAGGTTGGGAAGGGAAGCAGCCCTTCTGACAGTGACCGAGTTAGCCAGGAAACAGATGGACTTAGGCGGCACCACAGCAATCATTTTGCTTGATCTTAGTGCCGCCTTCGACACCGTAAACACCACCATCCTTATTCACCGCCTTAATCAAATAGGAGTGTCAGGAACAGCCATCCGATGGCTACAATCTTTCCTAGAAAACCGCTCATTTAGAGTAGTTGAGGGCACTACTCACTCCAGAACCTGGCCTCTTGCTCAGGGTGTGCCTCAGGGCTCGTCCTTGAGCCCCACCCTTTTTAACATATATATGCTCCCCTTGGCAGACATTGTCCACTCATTTGGCCTGGAGTTAGTCACATACGCTGACGATACTCAAGTGATCGTCTCCCTGAACCAAACTAACACCTCCCCGCCTAATCTCAGTAATTGTTTAGTAGCAGTCAATAAATGGATGGCCACCTCCCATCTAAGACTCAATGGCGATAAAACAGAGCTCATGATTCTTGGGAACCCAAACATCCCCTGCCCATTGCCTGACTGGCCCCCATGCATGGGCACCCAGCCTCAGTCCAAACCCCAAATAAAGAGCCTGGGCATCTGGCTTGATGCCAATCTTAATTTTAATGACCAAGCAACCATCATATCTGCCACCTGCTTTGGATTGATGCGTATGCTTAGGAAAGTACTACCACTTCTCCCCCAACAAGCCCGCAGGATCATGGTGCAAGCCATCATTCTGTCCCGTTTGGACTACGGGAATGCGCTGTACCTAGGGGCTCCGGCCACTACAACGAAGAAGCTCCAGGTCACGCAAAACGCAGCAGCCCGCCTCCTGCTGGGCCTCAACAGGCGGGACTCAGGGACTGCTGCCCTAAAGAGACTCCACTGGCTGCCCATTAAGGCCAGAATACTGTTTAAATCAATATGCTTTATGCATAAGGCCATGTGGAAGGAAGCACCAGCAATGATCTGCTCGCTGGCTACTCCATATCTCCCTCGCAGGTCGCTGCGCTCCAGTACAGCCTTTCTGGCCACTGAGAACAAAGTCAAACGTTCCAGATGGGGGGGCCGCTCCTTTTCCTGGAATGCGGCCAAGGCATGGAACTCCCTGCCGGCCTCCCTGCGCAGCGAACCTAACCTCCTAAAGTTCCGGAAGGAATTAAAAACCATCCTTTTCACCTAAATCACACTGCCCTCACTTGCCCCCCAGTCATACTCATTGCTACGAGGCCTCCGGGTAGTCTGCGCTTAACAAAACCCATTTAATAATAATAATAATAGAGCTGACCAGACGTGGACCATCGCAGCCTTCAGGAGGACCCTCCCCTCTTTGGACCAAGGACATAAGGAAGCACCCCATATCTAGCTGCCTTGGATCCTACAACGCCTTGCTTTACTTCTCCCCCCCTTTTATTTTGTTTATTGTTGCTTTTCTATAAACCATTCACTTGATCAAAAGAAGCTTGGAAAGACCCGAGCACAAGATCCTGAATAGCCAGAATAAAGGCTCATCCCTATCCTATCCCCAGACTCTGGTGTATCTTTCAGAGGAGAGAGAGTGGAGGTTATGCAATAAACCACACCCGAAAGGGGGGGGGGGGGGGGGGGGGGGAGAGGGACACAAGGACTGTGGTGTCAGAAGTGGGATCTCCGTGTCTAGCCACCCATGACGCAACCCATAACCATGGAATCTGTTGTGTCCTAGTTGGCAGAAGGCCAACGTCATCTTCAGCTCCTCTTTGAGGAACAGACCAAAATGGCCCAACTAGAATGGGAGGTTCTGCAACAGGCCCTAAAGCACCAGGCTTCCTTGATGGCTTCCAATCAGCAAGTCCAGGACACGGCTATTCTCAGACTGACAGACACTATAGGAAATGCCCGAGTCCATCCCAACGTCCCCAGTCCTGTACTTCAGAAATTCTAGGAGGGGGATGACCCTAATTATTATTTTTTTTACCAATTTTGAGAGGGTTGCCTCCAAAGCGGCTTGGCCCCAAGAGAGATGGGGTCAGTATATCGCTCCATTGTTGTCAGGGGCTTTGCAAGCTGCATTCCAGGCCGCCAACCCAGATTGGACAACCCCCTTCGATGAATTAAAAAAAGCCATCCTGGAGCGGATCGGCTGCGACCGCGAATACCTTTAGGATGGCACAATTCATGCTGAAGCTCTTAGACCCTCTGGAGTTCCACGGCCCTAGATACCAGAGCACAACTTATTAGGGATCCTAAAGGGGTGCCAATCGTGGAACAATTGCACAGTTTAGGGAAGGAACACTGGTGCTGGGGACCTGGCTACAAGGAACCCAGCATACTTTCAGTCAAAATTGCCCCAGATACCAGGCAAAAAGTGTGTGGGGGGGGTAAACATATCAAAAGGGGCACTTACCTACAGATATCAACCAATAGACATCAAGAAAATTAGTCATATAATGGAAATTTTTGAAGCTCGGTCTCCCAAAACGAGACCAGTCATTCCCATTTAATGCAAGACAAAGACGATCAGACTCTGTAAGACGCTTACTTTTCTGAGGTAATCCATAAACAAGAGTAAAAGGGCAAAATGTATCCTTGGGAACCCCCGGGGTAAATGTTTCCCAATACAGCTCTTGAACAGGTTAGACCTTTGTGCTTACTGCTGCAGAAGGAATATGCTACTTACCAGTATGCATCTGTTCTTGGCATAGAGGGCTGCAGAGTGGTACATTATGAATAGATCGCCATCTGGTGTTGGGCTCGGATGATTGCACTTGTTTTTCTCTTGGAGAGTCTTTTGTATCTTGGTGACTCCTCCTTTGGTTGCTAGTGCGCATGGGCATCGGCTCCATCCTTAGATTGTTTTGCCATAGTAGGGTTAGATGGAGTAGTATGATAGAATACAGATAGAAATGCCCATGTAAGTGTATCTAAATAAGATATTGTTGGAACAGACACAGGTTTCCGGGGAGGCTGGGAGGGCATGTACCACTCTGCAGCCCTCTTTGCCAAGAACAGATGCATACTGGTAAGTAGCATATTCCGTTCGAAGCATATGGGCTGCAGATGGTACATTATGAATAGACTATACAGCAGTTCTCTCCCTAGCGGTGGTCGCCCGTGTCTGTTGCAACAGTCTGAAATAAAGTCTTTAGTACAGCTTGTTGTGTTGTGTGCACATCTACACAATAGTGCTTTGTGAAGGTATGCGGTGTAACCCAGGTAGCTGCTTTGCATATGTCATCTAGTGGAATGTTTCCCAAGAATGCCATAGATGCTCCTAGTTTACGTGTAGAGTGAGCTCTAGGAGGAACAGTTAATGTCCTCTTTGCCTTTAAGTAGCATATTTGTATACATTTTACAATCCATCTGGCAATGCCTGCTTTAGAGATGGGATTGCCCTTATGTGTAGGAGAAAACGCTACAAATAGCTGTTTTGTCTTTCTGTATAATACAATATTGCCCTTCTGACATCTAATGTATGTAGGGCCCTTTCCGCTACTGTCTGTGGTTTTGGAAAGAAGACCGGTAGTTCCACTGACTGATTGATGTGGAATGCTGAAATTACTTTAGGCAAGAATTTTGGGTTTGTTCTAAGAACCACCTTGTTTTGGTGTAACTGCATGAATGGTTCTTGAATTGTAAACGCTTGTAACTCACTTACTCTTCTGAGTGAAGTGATAGCTATGAGGAAGGCCACCTTCCATGTGAGGAATTGTATTTCACACCTATGCATAGGTTCAAAGGGTGGACCCATTAGTCTGGTAAGTACTATGTTGAGATTCCAGACTGGGGAAGGTGGCAGTCTTGGTGGAATGACTCTTTTGAGTCCTTCCATGAAAGCTTTAATTGCTGGTACTTTAAACAGGGAAAGATGTTGCCTGTTTTGTAGGTACGCTGCTATAGCTGCGAGATGAACTCTGATAGAGGTATATGCTAAGTTACATTGCTGCAAGTGTAGTAAATAGCAAATAATCTGTTTAGTAGATGCGTCCAGAGGGTTGATGTGATTACTGTTACAGTGTACAGCAAACCTTTTCCCTTTTGCTGCATAGCATGCTCTGGTGGTAGGACGTCTTGCTTGTTTAATGATTTCCATACATTCTGGAGGTAAATCTAAGTATCCAAACTCTATGATCTCAGGAGCCAGATCGCTAGGTTCAATTGTTTGGGATCTGGGTGCATTATTTCTCCATGGTTCTATGTAAGGTGCATGGGTAATAATCTTAGCTTTTGATGTGGCACCTGTGAGAGTTGTAGTAGCGTGGTGAACCACGGCTGTCTTGCCCACGTGGGTGCTACTAGTATCATTGTCATTGAGTGCTGTTGCAGTTTCCGAACCACTAATGGAATTAGTGGGAGAGGGGGAAAAGCGTAAGCAAATTTGTTGGACCAATTTATCCATAGTGCATTGCCCTGGGACCGGTGGTGTGGGTACCTGGATGCGAAGTTTTGGCATTTTGCGTTCTGATGATTGGCAAACAGATCTATCTCTGGTTGCCCCCATCTTTGGAAGAATGGCTGCAGTATCTGGTTGTGCAGCTCCCATTCGTGTACTTGTTCTGACTCTCTGCTTAGGATGTCTGCTATCTGATTTTTAACTCCTGGTAGGTGTTCTGTTAACAGATAGATCTTTTGAGGAATGGCCCATCTCCAAATGTCCTGTGCTAGTCTGGATAGTTGGAGAGAGTGTGTACCCCCCTGTTTTTGAATATAATACATTGCAGTCATGTTGTCTGTTCTGATCAGGACTGCTTTGTTGGTTATTTGCATTTGGAAAGCTTTTAGTGCTAGAAATACTGCTAGTAGTTCCAAGTAGTTGATGTGCAGTTTCTTTTGCTGCACACTCCACTTCCCCTGCACTGTGTATTTGTCCATATGCGCTCCCCATCCGGAGAGCGATGCGTCCGCTGTCAGTATCGCTTGTGGAATCGGTTCTAGGAACGGCCGTCCCTTGGAAATGTTTGTTGTGTTCCACCACTTCAGAGAGCGATGCGTACGGTCGTCTACCAACACCAGATCTGTAATCTGACCTTGAGCCTGATTCCACTGTGTCGCTAGGCACTCCTGTAGTGGGCGCATTTGTAGTCTGGCATGTGGTATTAGTAGTATGCAGGAGGACATCATGCCTAACAGCTGCATAAACACTCGTGCTGGTAGTGAGTGTTGTGGTTGAAATCTTTGTATTAACTTGACCATTGTCTGTGTCCTGATTGGATTGGGGTATGCTTTGGCTCTTTCTGTGTCTATAGTAGCCCCCAGATATTGTTGAATTTTGTTTGGTTGTAGGTGGGATTTTTTGTAGTTCACCGTAAACCCTAGGTGGTGCAGCAATTGAATGGTCTTCTGTGTGTTGTGAAGGCATTCGTCTTGTAACTTGGCCTTTATTAACCAATCGTTCAAGTAAGGGAAGACATGTATTTGTTGTCTTCTTAGGTGTGCTGCCACCACAGCTAGGCATTTTGTGAACACTCTTGGTGCTGTTGTGACCCCGAACGGAAGGACTTTGAATTGATAATGTTGTCCTTCCATTACAAACCTTAGGTATTTTCTGTGGGCTTTGTGAATTGGGATGTGAAAGTAAGCGTCTTTTAGATCCAGTGTAGAAAGAAAGTCCCCTTTCTTCAGTAAAGGAAGTACTTGTTGGAGCGTGACCATGTGGAAATGTTCCGAATTTATGTATGCATTGAGAGGTCTGAGGTCCAAGATTGGTCTTAGAGACCCGTCTTTTTTGGGGATTAGGAAGTATAGAGAGTATACTCCTGTCCCTTGTTGATGTTTTGGAACCTTCTCTATGGCATGCTTTTGTAGCAGTGATAGTACTTCTTCTTTTAACAATGTCAGATGGTCTTGACTCATTGGACGCTGTTTGGGGGGGATGTTTGGTGGGGTAGCAGTGAGTTCTAGGCAATAACCATGTTGGATAATTTGTCTCACCCACTTGTCTGATGTGATGTTTTCCCAGACAGGTAGGAACTGTGCTAGACGTCCCCCGACCGGTGTTATGTGGTCTGGGGGAAGTTGTATTAAGTCACTGTTTTGGGGTTGGGGAGTTGCAGTTGTTATTATTTCCGCGACCTCTACCCTTGTTGTTGTTACCTCTGTAACTGCCTCTTAAATTACCTCTGGGTGACGTTGGTGTAAAAGAGGTGGATTGCTGACTTGTTCCTGTAGTTTTTGAGCCCCCTCTATAGGTGGATATACGAAAGGAACCCCTTTGTGTTGGCTGTTGTAATGCTCCCATTGACTTAGCCGTTTCTGTGTCCTTTTTCATCTTTTCTAAAGTCTCATCTGTGTTTGAGCCGAAAAGTGTTTTCTGATCAAAGGGTTGGTTCAATAAAGATGTTTGTACTTCTTGTTTGAACCCTGAGACTCTAAGCCATGCATGTCTCCTTAACATGATACTGGTGTTGATGGATCTTGCTGCAGTGTCTGCCACGTCTAGGGCGCACTTAATGGAAGTGTTAGTTATTATCTTTCCTTCCTGTATTAGCTGATCTGCTCTCTTCTGATGTTCTTTAGGGAGATGTGTGATGAGTTTTTCTAACTCATCATAATGTGCCCTGTCATAGCGTGCAAGTAGCGCTTGTGTATTGGCTATGCGCCAGCTATTTGCCGCTTGTGATGCTACTCTTTTGCCTGATGCATCTATTAATTTTTACTCCTTATCAGGTGGAGGGGCTTCTCCTGTAGATAACGAGTTCGCTCTTTTGCGAGCGTTTGAAACTACAAGCGAGTCCAGAGGTACCTGCCCCTTGATAAATATTGGGTCCTTTAGAGCTGCTTTATATTTTTTATCGATTCTTGGGATTAACACCCTAGCCCTCACTGGGTCTTTGAATATGTCTGCTGTGTGACTGAGAAGACCTTTCAGCATAGGTAGAGTACCTGATGTTCTTTGTGCAGTAGGTAGTGTCTCTAATAGGAAATCCTCTACTTGAGGTTCTGTATGTAGATCTACCTTATGATATTTTGCTGCCCTATTAATGAGCTGTACAAAACCTGTGTTATCATCAGGTGGTGAAGGCTTTGAGGGGTATAGCTCTGGGTCATTGTCATCATCTGACCCTGCGTCATAATGTTCCCATGGGTCATCCTCATCTGGGATAGTGTCATCATCCCCATGAGGTTCTCCCTCCCCTGTATCACTGTCTACATCTGACTGAGGTGTAGATGGTCTTGGTGTAGAAGGTGGAGGAATAGTTGGCATAGTGTGAGGAATAGGAGAAGAGGGTGTGACTCTAGGTCGAGGAGAAGTAGGAGGAGTTGTATTTGTCCCCATTGTTCTCTTTTTAGAAGGAAGAGCTTTGTCCTCTGGCTGTTCATTCTTCCTCTTCTTCGTCACCACTTTGCCAGTTTGTGGGTCGATAAACAAAATCTTTTGTTTCGGATCTGTTTGTTGCTCCTGTGTCGGTACCAAAGCTTTTGGTTCCGAAAGGTGCCTTTGCTTTCGATCGTCAATGTTTGGTGTCTTCGCCACCGAGGATTTGCTCGAGTCTGATTTTTTCGGTGTCGAGTGAGTCTTCGACGTCGAAGCATGTTTCGGTTTCGACATGGAATGTTTCGATTCCGAGCTTTTCCTTGCATGAAGCTTCGGTGTCGAAGTCGATGTCGACCGTTTCTCGGATCCGACATGGTGGGAGACCGAGCGTTTCGGTTTCAGTTTCGGTTTCGTTGCCGGGCCCGAAGGCGGGGCGTCAGAAACTTTTTTCTGCGGTTTGACCGGGCTCGAAGGCGGGGTCGTTACCACACGGGGTCGGTTTTTTGGTAAGGGGACGTCGTCACTCACGGTTTGTTGAACGTCGAATTCTTCGACCTCCGACTCGTCCCCTTCCGACCCCGACTGTTCTTCATGATCCTCTTCTTCTTCGAGGTTCTGGTCTTCTAACAGCTCCGGGATCGCCTCCGACTGCATTCTGGAAACCTCGTGTCTTCGAGCTCGACGGTTTCTAATTGTCGACTTGGAAGAGAATGCTGCGCAGGCTTCGCAGTCCGTGGATTCGTGTTCAGGCGACAGGCAGAGGTTGCACACCTCGTGTAGGTCCTTGTGTGGGAACTTAGCACCACACGTTGGACATTTCTTAAATGGAATCCTTTCCATGGACTCCGGGCTTGACCACGTCGAGAAAGGCCTCCTGTTCGTCGACGTAGATCCAAGTTTTTCTTCGATGTTGGAGTCGAAACGCGTCGGAATGGAAATGAAATCGCGTTCGATAACAATACCGTCGAATTGGAAAGGGAATACGAGCCGAAAAGTCACTTCTTTCCGAAGTCGATCTGGAGCGCTTCAATCCTCATCCGAACTCGATGGCGGAAAAAAACAATCTAAGGATGGAGCCGATGCCCATGCGCACTAGCAACCAAAGGAGGAGTCACCACGATACAAAAGACTCTCCAAGAGAAAAACAAGTGCAATCATCCGAGCCCAACACCAGATGGCGATCTATTCATAATGTACCATCTGCAGCCCATATGCCTCGAACCTGGGGTTCTGGAGGAGCAACATTTTAGTTGTTTGCCCTCTATGTATCACCTAATCCATAAATTGTACAGTAGCTTACAATGATTTTCATTGATCAGAAGTAGCTCTCAATGTAGGAATGGTTGGAGGTCACTGAATTAAACCAACATCTGGACCAACAGTTCTTTACATTAAGACACAAGCATTGGCATAGCCAATAAGTATCGCCTTTAGGACCTTATAGTATATAGCCATGCAGCACATTATCTTGGGTGCTACAACATCTAATGTTTTTTTAACATGGAAGCTTTGACACTATTAGGCACATTATAGTACTGCATTAAGAAGTACTTATTTAAAGTGTTATTTTTGTACAACTGGAAGTCCAAACTCACATATCTGGAAGTGCTTTCATAAGCGATAATGTAGAAAAAAGAGACCAATTCCCTTTATGCACTTTGCTTTGAGGTGTAATAATCAATCACAAAAGTTTCAACTAAGGCACAAGAATGCACACCAGCAACAACATCGCCAACAATAAGTGGAAGTAAGTCAAGTTGGGTTGTATTCTTCCCTAACTTACATTGCAATCAGTGTCAACTAATATAAACAGCACTGGTCTTTACCCCTTACGCTTATGTGTAGATGAACGTGGTCCACTAGTTAGGCTGGAGCAATTTAAAATAAAAGTTTATGCCTGTAGGATAAATCAGAATTTTTGTTGAATGCTGAAAGAGCGGCTGCTCTCATAAAAAGGTTCCTTTCTCCTTAATTATGCAAACCGAAACCTTTGTGTCCTTTGAAACAGCCACCCATTAGCCTCCCTCACAGTCCTGCTGGCCTGGCCTAACCTTCCGCCCTTGGGTTATGAGGCATCAAGGACTGAGGCATCTGCCAAGATTCTGTGCCACCCTCAGAAGCTCCAAGTATACCTTGCCACTTCGTTACAAAATAATTTTTGTTTTATAAAAACATATTTCAGGTTACTGGTTACCAACTGTCCCTGTCTACTTCTGTCCTCAGAGTCTGCGAAAATGGGCCAGTTTGGGAAAAATTAATTTAAGAATAACCACGCCCCAGCCCCCATTCTTACAGAGGCAGCCAGAAGTTGGATGTCTGTTAGATGTTTGACAGGGTGCATCCTTTGTTCTACTACCATTGGATGAATTTCTGGGAACATGCTTTATTGAAGCAAGAGCAGCATGACCTAGAAGTGTACATGTGGCACCTAATGTCTGTGGAGACCAGAGTACAGACGGCAAACCGGATTTAATGAAGGAAGGTGGTGTAGCTTGGAAAGTGAGAGTGGGCGAGAGAGAGAGAGGGTTAGTTGCATGACTTGGTTAAAATCTGAGATAAGAAAGAACTGTTTATACTGGAGCAACTTCGACACGACAAAGAGTGGACAAATATGAGCCACTGGAGAGACCTTTTAAACACAGTCTTAGAATACCAAGAAAACTATATTATCAACAACTGGGACATTTTCGTTTTCATGAAAACAAAATTGGTGTCCATAGTTAACATTTCTCAACTGCAGCCATTCCAGCCGGCCCCAAAGTGGAGCTTGGGGCTGGGGGCGTGAATATCAGAGCCCTTGCGGTCCTTACTGGACCCCACCGCATGTAGTGAGCCACCTGGCCACTACGACACTTTGCTAGCACTTGCATCCTGAAGGCCAGGCTTGGCCCAAAGGTTATAAATAAGAGTGCTTATGCTGCTCGGGGCTAGTGAACGTAGTACCCTTTTAAAGTGTGGTGGTCGATTTTAGGTTGGCAACTGGAGGGCCCACCACAAGGTCAAGCTCTAAGTATTTACCCCTGCTACATTGGTGATGAGGCAGGTCGACCCTGGCAGTGAGCAGCTCTGCGATGGTGTGCACACAGACGACAAGCACTGCCCGAGGAGCGTGCCTGCACATTGCAGATGACAAAAGGCGATGTCTGCTGCAGAGTTGGAGGCCGAAGGCGGTCTCATAGGAAAGGTAGCTCCGGAAGATTGTGGAAACTGCTGCCGTACCTGCCACCCCCTGCAATAAGCCATAGAACACTGAGGCGAACACACGCTTCATTGGAGCATGTAAGGTGAGCCAGCTCGCACTGTGTTTGCGAATCTGCATGCCTGTGAAGAATCCAGGCCCACGGCAGGTCCTGCGAAGTTTTTCCTCTGCGGGTGTGCGCCACCAGAGGAGTTAGGAGATTGCCACTGACAAAGATGCCACAAGTAAATCACTAAGACTGGCCAGCTCAAGCAGGCTAAACGGACACCACATATCACTGTATGAAGAGTACCTCACTAGTGACGCAGTAACGTCAACAGCAGAGGAAAATGCGGCGGAAGCTCCAGCGCCAGAACGCTACTCATATCCCCCAGTCACATAACTACCTCTGTTTAGTCAGCGAGAGGATTGGTCAGTTACAGTATTACTTTCACACTACGCACAAGACAGAGGGAGCGGTCAAAAGGCACATGAGTTTATAGACTTACCTAATAAAGGTGCAGATGCAGCAGTACAAGCCTTGAATAAGGAATTTGATCCACAATTAACTCCAGATTATCAACATTTTAAGCTGCGTCAGGCAGGTCAGCATGAGGGGGGAGTCCGTAGATATGTTCTTTGCAAGGTTACACAAGTTAGCAAGCACGTGCACAGGAATAGACAAATCAGTGGAGATTAGGGTGCAACTCATTCAAGTCCATGTCTAGCATGGTGAAAGTCAAAGAACACGTGGAGGCAATTTGAAAGTGGTTTGAGAGATCACATGACGCTGCTGGGGCCAAAATGGGCAGGAAGGCGTGCAGTAAGTGCGGGTTACCCAGTCATCCACAGAGAGGATGCCCAGCGCAGGGCAAGACGTACCTGAAATGTGGATGCCAAAACCACTTTGTGACAGTGTCGAAGTGCAAACCATATATCGAAAAATGTCACGAATGGCAAGCAGTGCAGCAGGGTAATGCACCTTTCGCTGGAGGAAGAGGAAAGCAATGCTGCGCAGATGCACATGAATCAAGTGGAAGAAGAGGACCATGACGAGGAGGTATTTACAATTTCACTCACAGGCCGAAACAATCAGAAACTAAGACCACCTCCCATGTGCCAGGTGGATGTTGGGGGTGTAAAATTCAATGAGCTCATTGATACTGGCGAGTCAGTAAATGTCCTCGATTCCAAGCAGTTTCTCAAGCTACACCCAAAACTTGAGCAAATACTAACTCGGGCAAAGATATACACATATGGGGGAATCGTTCCAATCCCTCTGCAAGGAGTGGTAGAAGTGGAAATCACCCATAGGGAGGGCTAAATCAGACAAAGTTTCATTTTACTAAAGAGAGTACGGGAACCTTCATAGGCTGCTACAAAGTCGAGGACTTAGGTCTGATGTTAATTGCGAGACAAGTTCATCAGTCTCATGCCGACCCCATCATGGCTGAGTACCCTGAACTATCTGAAGGACTGGGGTGTTTGAAAGATGTGCAAGTCAAACTCCACATAGACTGGACTGTCAAGCCAGTGACTCTGCGCAACGGACGTGTGCCATTTCACCTCCACCCACTGGTTGAAGCCGAACTTGAGAGGCTGGAGTCATAGAGAAAGTAACAGGCCCATCTCCATGGGTATGACCCCTGGTTATTGCCCCAAAACCCAAACAACCAGAAGCCATAAGACTATGTATTTATATGAGTTTATCTAATATGGCCAGATCACTCCAACCGTTGCGGAGATTGTAGCAGACATAAATGGGGCCAGATGGTTCTCCAAAGTGGATTTAAACTCAGGATACCACCAGATAATGTTAGATGAGTCCAGCCGTTACATCACAACTGTTTCTAGCCAAGTCAGGCTGAGAAGGTTCAAAACACTTGAACTTTGGGGTGTTCTCAACAGCAGAGGTCTTCCAGGATGCCATACGCAAAGCCCTGTCGGGACTGGTAGGAGTAATTAAAGTAAGTGACAACGTGTTAATCTTCTCCAGTACCCTGGAGAACACCATGTATGGCTAGGGGCCACTTTGCAACAATTGGTGGAGCAAGGATTGACCCTTCATTACCAAAAATGCTCCTTCTGCTCCCACAAATTGGAATTCTTTGGGTACAGATTTTCCAAAGGTGATCTACAGCTGGACCCTCAAAAGGTCGAAGCAATCGAAGGGGCAGCAAATCCCCAAAACCCAACGGAAGTTCGCAGTTTTCTGGCGATGGCCGATTACTGTCATATCTTGGCAGGCAGCTCTAGGGGTCCAATCGCCACACACCTCCCATGCCCCCACAGGCTGTGTGGCAAGCTACATGGTGCTTTCGCCTCAACCAAGTATTGGTGGCATTGTACTTTGATGTCTGCCCCAATTCCCTGATGGCTTATACACCGTTGGTACTTACTATGCTGCCATGTGTAATGCACCTTTAGTAATACTGTGCTGCTGTATTGTGATGTGCCTTTACTAGTGCCTCTATTTATTTAGTGCTTTTGTGTCTTTCAGTAATCCTTTTGTTTAGTTACATATTGAACTGCTTGTTCGATTTGCCCTTCACAAGCATCCAAAATATGAAGGGGAAATATATTCTTGGCCCTATAGTCTTTGCTTTTGGGTGCAACCAAAGTAGTGCGCACATTGGAACTACAGTTCCCAGAAGCACGAGCGAGGTGGCCATGTTGGGAGGGGCTCAAGCATAAAACGAGCCCCGCCATTGAATGCGCACTCGTTATTCCTCCATCTGCCTCCAGGAGAGGTCTTGTTTGGGTGTTCTAGCTTCCTGCATCTGCTGGTCCTTCCATTCCAACATCGGCTGGAACTGACGAGCCCGTCAATCTAATGCAGATGATCTTCTGACGCCTGTTAACACCACAACCTCAGGTTTGAAATAGGCCTGATCGGGGGTAAGAACGCATCGTGCCATACACTTGTATAGAATTTGAAAGGCACCATTTTTTTTAAACACACAGTATCGTGTGAGGCAGGTCCTGCATTCCACGCTTGACTACAAAATGTGTTGAACTGTTTGTTGGGGGACATTGATGCCTAGCAAGACACGCAGGGAAAGGTCAGATTAACCAGCGAATAACGATAAGGAAAACTGTGTTACAGACTAAATCTCAAGCTACAGAGCAAAGCCTGGTAGGTATTGAAATGAATACTAGTAGAACCAAACACCAGAGGTTACTTTATTGTGTGAATCTAAACCTATGCGTCTTTCAGCTCACCAGTGTGCACCTTGTGGCTTTATAGGTTAATAGCACCAAAGCACTCACTGGAGAAGTTGCAAGACTGGGTTCAGGGGAATATCATTGGAAACAAAGAGGAACTAGGGGGTAAAGGGGGGCCAATAGGAGAAATAGTTACAACCTGTGATTTTTCCCTTACAGGTCTCCGAGCTCGCAGTTCCTTAGCAAACAACCCTTTCCCTTACCTGACCACTCAAATAGTCTGAGCTATAATAGCATTCCAGACTTGGTGGTGCCTGCAGGTGGAACATTCTAGCAACAAGCAAGCCCGGAGGAACCGCAGAATTGACAATCCCCAATTGGCTACTTTGTCAGAACCGTTGAGAGCATTAACAAAGACAGATGCTTAGTGGGAGTGGACCAGCGTAACAGTGCAGCGTTCAGAGAGGTCAAGAGACGGCTGATCCATGGAATGACTATGACTTATTTCAGCCCTGTGAGGAAGACCAAACTCATCGTGGATGCCAGTTCAGTGGGACTCTGTATGCACAAATCGGAAGAGAACCCTGGCTATCGGTGGGCATGTAAGCACTTCCTCCTTTACCTGGGTGGCCAAAAGTTTCAAGTAGTTACAGATCACAACATCTGGTGCCCTTATTCGGGGGCACAGCATGGAATGGACTGTTGAGAATCAAGAGATGGGCCATCCAGCTGCAGCAGTGCTCATTTGAAGTGGTGTACTGTCCTGGGGTAAAAAGAAAACAGTTAACTACTTATCACGCCACCCTCTAGTAGTGGATCCCTGAACCCAGCAAGAAAGTGATCCAGGGGGTGGAAGTATTTTATTATTTTAGGAGTTTTATATAGCGCTAACCTGACCAGAGGGTATCGGAGCGCTTTACAACAGTGTTTCATTGGAGATACTTAATAAAGCAATATCAAACAAAAGTTCGGAAGTCCACAGGTGCTGCAAATTCTTGAGGTAGTAGTAGAGTATTGATGTGGCCTTGTTGCATGCATTTTTGAGGTAGTTCAAGAATGCTGCAAATTCTTGAGTTAGTAGTAAAGTCTTGAGGTGGCCTTGTTGCATGCATTGTTGAGGTAGTTCAAGAGACATAAGGAAACCTCGGTTTTGGCTGAGGCGAGTCAGTTGGTGCGGAGCTAAAGCGGGGGTAGGGTTTGGCAAAGGGGTTATCCCTTCGGGTTGGAGCGGTTGAAGAGGAGGGTTTAAGGTGCATTTTGAATTTTGTGAAGGACACGATCGTTCTGATATCTGCTGGGATGGAGTTCCAGATTTTGGGCGCATTTCCCGCGAATGACCTAGCAGCGGTTGATTGTTTGCGTGCTCTAATGGGAATGAGAAGGAGGGAGATGGAGCTCTTTTGAAGGTCTGAGATGGGTTGGGACATATTTGGTTACTTGTAACAATTATTTCGTAACAGAACATCCATTTATGGAACACCGGGTCTAAAATTTCAAGTTTGTCTTCGAACAGGGAGATTAAGAGACAGGAGCAAAAGCACAAACACTTGAAGCATTGAGAGCGGTCCACCAAAATTTAAGTTACTGGGATGAGAAGCTCCTATGGGTCTTTTGCAGAGCAGCAATGAAGTATCCACACAGTAAAGTTATGGTGGAAACTAAAACGCATCTTTTACGCATATGAAAGACCCATACGCGGTGCCTGGGGTGAGGTGTGTAGACACAGGAAAGTGAAGAGAACGGGAGCCATGTTTGCGGCAGCTGTGGCATGCGGGATACTAAAAACAACAACTGTTCTGAAAATAAAGATTAGTACAAGGAACTAATTTTAAACAAACTTCCAATCAGCTAAACGTGCTGAGCGTGTTTTATTATGCAAATGCCGTCAGATGAGTGAAAAAACACATTTCCAACAGCGAAGCAGGAGGTGTTTGGGAAGAGAACGGGAGCCACACAGAAAAGGTTGCTTCTAAAAATACATTTATGAGCAACCTCGACATTGAATGAACAACGAATATGCTACTTACCAGTATGCATCTGTTCTTGGCATGTAGGGCTGCTGACATTCATATCTGTGCATAGATCGCCGCCTAGTGTTGGGTCCGGATGATTGCACATTGTTGTCCTGGAAGAGTCTTCGAAGTATCACGAGATAGGTGGCTCCTCCCCTGGACTACAGTGCGCATGGGCATCCTCTCCATCTTCAGATTGTTTTTCGCCATTGTGGCAGAGATGGAGTGTAATACAGTGAGTGATGTCCATGCTACATAGTAATTCTGAATGCTACAGCTGCTAAAGGGACCGGGGAGGAGGGTGGGCGATATGAATGTCAGCAGCCCTATATGCCAAGAATAGATGCATACTGGTAAGTAGCATATTCGGTTCGAGGCATGTGGGCGGCTGAATTCATATCTGTGCATAGATTACATAGCAGTCCCTCCTATTAGCGGCAGCTGCCCGTGCCAGCTGCAGCAGTCTGAAAGAGAGTTTTTAGAACAGCCTGTCCTACAGCTGCCTGCTGTTTAGAATGCACATCTACGCAGTAGTGTTTCGTAAATGTATGTGTGGTGGACCATGTGGCTGCCTTACATATCTCTTCTAAAGAATATTCCCCAGGAAAGCCATGGACGCTCCTAATTTACGTGTGGAGTGTGCTCTTGGTGGAATGGTTAGTGTGCGTTTAGCCTTAGCATAGCAAATTTGTATACACCTAACGATCCACCTGGCTATCCCTGCTTTGGAAATGGGGTTGCCTTTGTGTTGTGGTGAAAATGCAACAAAAAGCTGTTTTGTTTTTCTGAAGTCTTTAGTTCTGTCCATATAGTACATAAGAGCCCTTTTGACATCTAATGTGTGTAGGGATCTCTCTGCGACATTTTCTGGATTAGGAAAGAAAACTGGCAGTTCTATGGTCTGGTTCATATGGAACTGCGAAATCACCTTAGGCATGAATGTAGGGTTGGTGCGTAATACAACCCTATTTCCGTGGACCTGTATGAACGGCTCTTGAATGGTTAAGGCCTGGAGTTCACTCACTCTTCGTAGTGAGGTAATGGCTACTAGGAAAGCCACTTTCCAGGTTAGAAACTGAATCTCACAAGAGTGGAGAGGCTTAAAAGGTGGTCCCATCAGTCTGGTGAGGACCACATTGAGGTTCCAGACAGGTGAAGGCGGGTGTCTGGGAGGGATCACTCTTTTGAGTCCCTCTAGAAAAGCCTTAATGGCAGGCACTCGGAATAGCGAGAGGTGCTGCCTGTTTTGAATATAAGCTGCTATTGCGGATAAATGTATACGAATGGAACTGTACGCCAGATTACACCTGTATAAGTGCAGCAAATAACAGATAATGTTTTGAATAGATGCATCCAGTGGGTTAATGTCATTGTTGTTACAATATATGACAAACCTTTTCCATTTAGCCGCATAGCAAGCTCTGGTTGTGGGCCGTCTTGCCTCCTTGATGATATTCATACATTCTGGCGGCAAGTTGAGGTAGCCAAATTCTAAGACTTCAGGAGCCAGATCGCCAGGCTGAGCTGTTGCGTATCTGGATGCTGAATGTCGCCACGGCTCTGCGTCAAAAGCCTGGGTGTGAGGTGTAGCCATTGATGCGGTACCACGGATAGGTCTAGAAACGTGGTGTACCATGGTTGGCGTGCCCACATTGGAGCAACCAGGATGAGGGTCATCGAGTGTTGCCTCAGTTTGCGTGCCACCAGCGGTATTAAAGGTGCTGGGGGAAAAGCGTACGCAAATTTGCCTGACCAGTTCATCCATATCGCATTGCCCTGCGACTGTGGATGTGGGAACCTGCTGGCGAAGCTTTGGCATTTTGCGTTTTTCCTTGTGGCGAACAGGTCTATCTGTGGATGACCCCACTGCTGAAAGTACGGTTGGAGTACTGATGGATGTATCTCCCACTCGTGCATCTGGTGGCTGTGTCTGCTGAGCAGATCCGCCATCTGGTTGTCCTTGCCTGGGAGGTGTTCCGCCATGAGGAAGATGTTCCTCTGAATGGCCCACTTCCACATGCTCTGAGCCAGATGAGACAACTGTGGAGAGTGTGTTCCTCCCTGCTTCTGTATGTAGTACATGGCAGTCATGTTGTCCGTCCGGATCAAAACGACCTTGTTGCACAAGTGTACTTTGAATGCTTTCATCGCCATGAAGATTGCCATCAGTTCCAGAAGGTTGATGTGCATCCTCTTTTGCTGTGCTGTCCATAGTCCCTGCACTGTGTAGTGGAGTACATGAGCTCCCCATCCAGACCCCCCAGGATATAGCGGCATGGATTAGCAAATTTAGCGGCACAAAAATGGAAATTTAGCGGCACAAATATGGAAATTTAGCTGCAATTTTGCTGCATTTTATGTGGCCATTTTTCCTACAACAAACACAGATATCTTAGTTTTTTTAGTTATTTAACAACATGAAGCTATGTATATTTGGTTTCTTTACAATGTAGACACTTTGGGGCAGATTTACAAGCCCCTTGCGCTGCTTTTACGCCGCCGTTGCGTCACTTTTGTGACGCAGCGGCGGCGCAAAAGATGCACCATGGTGCGGGGTATTTACTACGTGACGCATCTCCCAGATGCGTCACGTTGCAAAGCCCTGCGCCAGAAGAGGCGTACCATTGCAGGTCAGTTTGTGTCTTGCAATAGCCTTGGAGCTTGGTGCCACTGTACCTGCTGCACTAATGATGGCTATACCTATCGCCCCTTTTATTAGTAAGCACGTTAAATAGTACAGTGTATTTTGAACACGACCTGATATCCCACCGGATGCCCGTTCGACAGACCTAACCACTAGAGAAAGAGCAGTCAAAACCGCCAAGTGGTCACTTGTTAAACAGTAGCGAACTGCATGTTGGTACTTGTAGTTTCGTTGCAAAATGTCAGCCTGCAAATCGTCTCCGATTTAAAAGCGGGGACTGGTTGAAGTTGACACCCATGACATGGGGCCACTTGACGCCCGTGTTAAATTTCTCGCCTCTAGGATTTTTCCCATGGCTCACTCCCAGGGGGAAATAGTCTGCAATAGGTGAGCTCAACCCTCTGACTTCATCCCTTGTCCAGCGCGCCTCTGCAGATACCCCGTCCCGTGTGCGCCTCAGCTCCCTCGGCTGAGTGGTTCTGTCTGTTTATCTTGAGGGACAGACATCTCTGCACGGCGCTCCGTCTCCAAGCCAGCGAATAGGGTGACCAACTGGCATTGGTGCAAATTCAGGACGGTGAGTGTAAAAATTCAGGACAAAGGGTCAAAATTCAGGACACAAATTCAGGACAGGAGCTCAAAATTCAGGACAAAACTTCAGGACAATAGGTACGTTTTACAGACACATCAGAGGTCGCACAATAGTATATAAGTAAGCCCAGCCATTTCCAAACATATTCAACCGTTTGCAAACCTACCATCATGTATCCTTCCATCTATCAATTCACTCATCCATCCCTTCATCCATCCCCTCATCCATCCTTTCACTCATCTCCATTATCCATCCACCCTTTCACCCTATCCATCTGTACACTTATCCATCCACTCTTCATCCCATCCATCCATTCACTCATCCATTCAGCCATTTACCCTTTCACCAATCCAGCCATCCTTTCACTTACTAATCCTTCCACCCATCCACTATTTTAGTAATCCATTTATCCTCCCTTTCTCTCTCCATCGACCCTTTCACTTAGCCATCCTTCCTTCCATCCATCCTTTCACCCACCCATCATCCATCCATCCATCCATCCATCCATCCATCCATCCATCTGTCCTTCCCCTCATCATCCATCCTTCCCCTCATCACCCATCCATCCTTTTCCCTCATCATCCATCCATCCATCCTTTTCCCTCATCATATATCCATCCATCTACCCACCCACTCTTCATCCATCCATCCTTCCCCTCATCATCCATCCATCCTTTCACCCGCCCCTTCATCATCCATCCATTTCCTCATCATCCATCTATCCACCCTTTCCCTCATCATCCATCCTTTCACCCACCCCCTCATCAACCATCCATCCATCCATCCCCTCATCATCCATCCATCCTTTCACCCACCCATCCATCCATCCACCCATCCATCCATCCATCCATCCATCCTTCCCCTCATCATCCATCCATCCATCCTTCCCCTCATCATCCATCCATCCTTTCACCCGCCCCCTCATCATCCATCCATTCCCTCATCATCCATCCATCCACCCTTCCCCTCATCATCCATCCTTTCACCCACCCCCTCATCAACCATCCATCCATCCATCCTTTCACCCACCCATCCATCCATCCTTCCCCTCTATCCATCCCCTCATCCATCCATCCTTCCCCTCATCCATCCATCCTTCCTCTCATCCATCCTTCCCCTCATCCATCCTTCCTTTCATCCATCATCCATCCTTCCCCTCACCCATCCATCCTTCCCCTCACCCATCCATCCATCCTTCTCCTCATCCATCCATCCTTCTCCTCATCCATCCATCCTTCCCCTCCATCCATCCATCCTTCCCCTCATCCATCCATCCTTCCCCTCCATCCATCCATCTCCTCATCCATCATCCTTCCCCTCATCCATCCTCCCCTCATCCATCATCCAGCTACCCTTCCACCCATACATCCAGCTATTTACATTTTCTCTCCATCCTTCCCCTCTCATCAATCCATCCATCCTCTCTCATTATCCATTTATTCAATCTTTCATTCATCCATTCACCCTTTCACTAATTCATCCAGCCATTCACCCATCCCTTCACTTACTTACTCGCCGACCTTTCCATATTAATTTTGAGCTGAGCCCTTTTGAGAAGAGGCCCATCAAGAACTTCACCCTCGCTGCAGGGGCCGTTCCAGGACTGGGACAGAAGCCACCCAGGGCGGAGACAGGATCCACCACAGGGGGGGACAAGAGCCATCACAGGTGTAGGTGGACTGGAGCCACAACATGGGGGGACAGGAGCCATCACAGGCGGGGGGTGGACTGAAGCCACCACATGGGGGGACAGGAGCCATCACTGAGGGGAGGGCAGGAGCCATCACAGAAGTGGGAACAGGATCCACCAGGGTGGGCACAGGGGTGGGCATGCAGTATTCTAGTATCATCTTGGGCTCCTCGCCCCCTCCTGCACAAGACAATGAGAAGACAGGCTCTCTGTCCAAAATGCCATCCCCCACTGTGATGTACAGTACTTACAGGAGATACTCTAAGAGAACTGATTGAACTGATTGTCCTCCATACTCTGTTAATCAGTGTGGGTGCGATTGTGCCATTTCTGTATTTTCTTAAATTATAGACTGCATGTTTGAAGAACCGAGGTTTGCTTACAATTTAGTGACAGTAATTACGCTCTGTGAAGAGAACCACGTGCTGCCTCGTTGTAATCAGGGGTGTAATCTGGCCGAGTCTCGGATGTTTGGGGCCCTGGGTAGAAATGGAATGTGTGAGCCCCCCTCTAAATAGCAGAGACATGACACATTCAGGGCTGTTTGCATGTAAATAGATGTCGCAGCTCCTGAACCTGCAGCCTATCCCTCTCAGTCACCTTCGAAGCACCTCTTAACAGGTCATCAAGGGCTGGAGGTGTGAGGTTTGCCATCCCGCTGTGACGCTTCAATGCTGCCGAGTATCTGAGGAGCTTTGGTGCAGCATCGGAGACAGAGGCACAGGCGATAGCCACATAAAGCAGACCCCCCAGGATATAGCGAAAAATGCCGCGATTTCTACAAAAATGCCGATTTCGCAGGCATTTTTGTAAAAAATCGCGGCATTTTTTTTAAAGTGCCGATTTCGCGGCAAATCGCGAAATCGCGATATCCTGGAGGGTCTGCCCATCCCTGGAGAGACGCGTCCGTCGTCAGTATAATCGGTGGCACAGGCTCTTGGAACGGTCGGCCCTTGCAAAGGTTTTGTGGGTTCCACCAATGCAGAGAGTTGAATGCCCGACCGCTCACCAACACTAGGTCTTTTAACTGTCCTTGAGCCTGATTCCACTGACGTGCCAAGCACTCCTGAAGCGGACGCATGTGTAGTCTCGCGTGCGGGACTATGAAGATGCAGGAGGCCATCATGTCGATCATCTGCATGAACACTTTTGCTGGAAGCGAGTGTTGAGGTCTGAATTTTAGTATCAGCAATTGCATGCTGTTTATTCTCGCTGAATTTGGCTGAGCTTTGGCTGCCAGAGTGTTTATTGTCGCGCCCAGGTACTGTCGCAAGTGGGCGGGCTGAAGATGTGACTTCGGATAATTCAGCGAGAATCCCAGACTGTGAAGAAGATGAATGGTGTGGGACATGTGGCTGGCACACTGCTGGGCCGTCTTTGCTTGATAAGGGTAGACATGTATGTGCTGTCTCCTTAGGTGTGCTGCTACTGTCGCCAGGCACTTTGTGAACACCCTGGGTGCCGTCGTTACTCCGAAAGGGAGGACTTTGAACTGATAATGTTGGTTTTGAATAGTGAACCTGAGATACTGTCTGTATGATGGGTGTATGGGTATATGGAAATACGCATCTTTTAGATCCAGCGTTGCGAGGAAGTCTCCCTGACTGAGTAACGGCAGAACCTGTTGTAAGGTGAGCATATGAAAATGCTCTGACAGAATGTAACTGTTTAGAGGCCTGAGGTCCAGAATAGGTCTGAGAGACCCGTCCTTTTTGGGTACTAAAAAGTACAGAGAGTACACCCCTGAGCCTTGGTCTTCTACAGGCACGAGCTCTATTGCCCCTTTTTGCAGCATGCTGACGACCTCCTGCTGCAATAAGTGTAAGTGCTCTGCGGACATAGGGCCGTGTCTTGGTGGGATTTTGGGTGGAGTGGATGTTAATTCCAGACAATACCCGTACTGGACAATGTCTCTCACCCACCTGTCTGTGGTGATGGATTTCCAGACTGGCAGGAACTGTTCTAGTCTCCCCCGACAGGTGTTATATGGTCGGGGGCAGTGACAGGGCGTCACTGTTTGTTATTGGCAGAGGATCTGGAACTGTTGTTTCCTCTGCCTCTGCCCTTGATGTTGTTTCCATGATATCCACCCCGGTTGTTTTTATTGTAGGTGGATTGTGTACCTCCTTTATTGTACTGTGTCTGTTGTGTGGACTGGCCTCTTGAGGGGTCCCTAGTATTGGAGCGACGAAAGGAGCCACCCCGAAACTGCTGTGACTGCAGAGCCCCCATAGACTTTGCAGTCTCTGTATCTTTTTTAATTTTTTCAAGGGTGGTGTCAACCTCAGGTCCAAATAAGAAGTCCGGGTTAACTGGCTGATTGAGGATAGAAGTTTGTATTTCACGTTTGAATCCTGAGATTCTCAACCTGGTGTGTCTCCTTAACATAACGCTAGTGTTGATGGCCCTGGCTGCAGTGTCAGCTGCGTCTAGCGCGCACTTGATGGAAGCATTGGTTATAAGCTTCCCTTCTTGGATTAGTAGTTCTGCACCCTCCTTGTACTGATCTGGTAGGTGTTGCAACAGTGTCTCAAGGGTATCATAATGGGACCTGTCATATCTGGCTAAGAGTGCCTGAGTGTTGGCAATGCGCCAGATGTTAGCCGCCTGTGCAGCCACCCTTTTCCCTGAAGTTTCCAGAACTTTTGACTCTTTGTCAGGAGGAGGAGCATCACCTGTAGTCTGGGAGTTTGCTCTCTTACGTGCATTAGAAACAACTAATGAGTCCAAAGGCAACTGTCCCCTTATATAAGGAGGGTCCGCAGGTGCTGGTCTATATTTCTTTTCAATCCTTGGGTTTAACACCCTGGCTCTAGTGGTGTCCTTAAAAATGTCATTAGCGGGGGAGGAGCCTAGCCAGCAACCGCGATGGCCGCCTGAGCCCTCGGCTCCGTCGATCCGTCTGCTTCCCTCCCGGGCCGCCTCTTCTCCTGCATGCTATCCTGTGACTGCATGCGGCATCAGGACCGGGAGGTGAAGCTGATTTCAGGGATGTGCTTCTTGACGACTTCCCTGCATTGGGAGTGACGGGACGCCCTGATCGCCTGCCGGTGCTTGAGGAAGGGGATCGGTCCTTTGTTCTCGATCGTGCCCAGCCGGACAACAACAACAGCGGCCATTGGGGGCAGGGTGAGGCGGCTGGCGAGACGAGGCAGGAATCCGGGACCTTCGGCTGCAGCGCAACAATTTCTTTCGGGACTTGCATGCTTTCACGGCTTTATTGTCGTGACTGCTACAATTGTATCCCTCTCCTTTGATTGTCCTGCGGCTTTCCTTGTCTTTAAGCGGAGTCGGAGGGGGCCATTCTTGGGCGGAGTGGTTAGCGCTTGTGCTTGCTGAGCTGATCTGTCCTGTGGGCGCCTGATACGACCGACTCGGATTTACCACTGCACGTGACGCTACAATGGAAGAGGCTGCCTTGGTTCCCGTGCCCTGGCTGTGTATGTCGGGGAGCCGAGTTGATAACCGGCTGTTGGGATATGATGCCGGTGCGCGGTATCGCAGGCTGCCACAGGCTGGCGAGCCCTGTGTGCTGGGGACAGCAGACCCATCCTCTCCCGAGGCGCCCCTAAATATCGGCGATGTAATGAGGGCTTTGACCGGTTTGCGGGATGCTTTGGTTTGCACTGCCCGGGACCTGGAAGGCCGATTGGACGACCTTCTGCCTCCGCTTTCCCCGACTAGCCGAACTGGCATTTGGGTGCAAGGCGCTTCGCCACACCCTGGGCTCAAATGTTGCTACCAGCCTCTTTTGAGATGCGATGGGGCGCTGAGGGAGATGGAGCCGATTGTTACAGCGACATTGCCGGTCACGGTGATGGAGAACAATGCGAGTCCTTCACTTGTCCTGTTGCTTGGGGATCGCTCTTGGACGCCATGTTTGCTACCTACACTGGAATTTCTTGGCATTGCTGGTACTCTTCTTCTGGGTATGCTGCTTCTGCTTGGTTTAACTGCCTTCGGAGGACTGCTGCTTTGTGCTGGCCTGTGCTGTACCTTACTGGATCGCAATGCCCTGAGTCGGATGTATGTTGGTGGACGGTGCTCTGACTCATCTAGGTTGCCCTGGCGGCTTCTCCTGTTCCGTGTGGCTCCATCGTTTCTGTACCTCACTGGCACGTTGGATCGTAAGGGACAAGGTTGACTCTGCTTTTCCCCTTCCTAATTGCTGTTGCTTTGATTACCAAGACTGCTATGGATAGATGGGGCGGCTGGACGTTGGCTGGGAATTGATTAGGGGTCAGGGGTGAGGTGGCCGATAATCATCTTGGGACTGTTTCGGGTGCACATGGTTGGCCCTCCTCCGGTAATACGTGTTTTCCTTTCTTTTCTTTTCTTTCTTCTTTATTTTGGGTACTCTTTTGGGGCGACAGACACACTGCTAGGGGGGGGGTAGGCCATAGCCTCTGCATGCGTGTAGGGTGGGGGGTAGGGGGGGATATTATTTTGTCCGTTTTGGTTTCTATGGGCCTTATTTTTCTTCTTTCTGTATTCTTTACTTTCCCTTTTTCCTTGGGTCAATGGCGTTAGTTGTAAGGGGGTGGGTAGCACTTGGCGCACTACGAACTCTGCGATTGTCAATCCTTCTGTACTGTTTTGGTGGCGCCATTTTGATGTTGTCTCCATGCTTGCTGTATCTCTGTGCTACGAGTTGCTCACTTAGGTCTGGTTGGTATGTTTGGTCCTTGATCCTTTCTAGTCACTACAGTTATTATTCTTCATAAAAAACTTTTAAAAATAAACCTTCACGTTGGAGGACCGACTGCTTACAGATTACATGGAGGCCGGGGCGACATCCCTCACTTATCGGAAACTCATGAATAACCTGCCGGACCCCCTGGGGAAACTAAAGGGGTATTGGGAGGACGAGGTAGGGGACCTAGATGAGGCAGACTGGAACGCAGCGCTGGCTTCGCCCAGGGAGGCGGGTATTTCCACTCGATTCAGACTGATCCAGTTCAAAGTGCTACACAGGGTCTACTACACCCGCACGACGCTGTACAAAATACATAGAGCAGAACACCCACACTGCCTGAGAAGATGCGGGGAGGAGGGCACACTATACCACACTATTTGGACGTGTCCACATATTCAGGATTACTGGCGGCGCGTCACGCGCACGATAGGTCAGACTCTACAGAACCCATTTACACCAGATCCCAGGATCTGTCTCCTGAATGTCTGGGGCCCAACAGACCTTTTGTTGCAGGCAAAGAGGTGGGTGGTCATAGGGGTTATGCTAGCGAAACGTGACATCGCAAAGAACTGGGGGGCACAGGAAGCACCGACACTGGCGCAATGGTGCAGAAATATGGATGTGCTTATGCTAACTGAGCGGGCTGTGTATCAGCAGAGACATAATCCTCGGAAATGGAACGGGATATGGTCGCCCTGGAACAAATTTAGGGGAGACCTCTGTGAGCCCCTGCCTGAGGAAGAAGAGGGGGACAGCTCAGAGGATGACGAAGGCCCGGATTGAGGAGAGGGAGGGGGGAAGGGACTGTGGGATACTAGGGGGCACAGGACCACGAGCACTTGCCCGCAGTTGACCATACTGGATTGTACACATGAACCGCGACCTGATGGATGCATTTAGACATTCTAATGTTGATGTAAAACGTTACTAGTTATTGACTAAACCCTGAAAGTAGCACTTTAAGTTGGGGGGGTAAAATATTAAAAAGTTGCTCTATTGATTAAGGCAGCGGAATGTTGACGCTGCAATACTGACCTAATGTACGTTACTGTATACCATGAGACAGCAACAACAAAAATAAAATTTAAAAAAAAAAAAAATAAATAAACCTTCACGTCTCCTGCTCCCCGGTAGTATGTACTTCTCCAGTGTAACTCAAGTCGATTGTAACTCGTTTGTATAACTACTGGGGTGACGTATTGATTGCTGCTGTGCTCCAAACGTTGTCGAGGCCGGCCGGATGGTTGTAGGCCCGTATTTGTTTTATGACTTTGCGCAATAAAGGTTTTCAAAAAATTAAAAAAAAAAAAAAAAAATGTCATTAGCATGCTTAAGGACCCCTTTTAGCATGGGCAGGGTTGTGACTGTTCTTTCCGAAGTGGAAAAGGTCGACCAGAAAGTCTTCCTCCACAGGGTCAGCATGAAGTTCGACGTCATGATTACTGGCTGCCCTTACAATAAGGGCGTTAAAGGCAGTTGTGTCCTCAGTAGATGTTTTCACACTGTACACTTGAGTGTCAGGGACAGTCTGCGGATCCCTTGGGTCAGCTGGGTCTGCCCATGGTTGGTTTTGATCATCGGGATCAGTGTCCACATGATAAAGGCCATCTTCATGTACGTCATCCCCTGCATCCACATCTGAGTATGTTGGGGGAAAATTCTGTGGTTCTTGTCCATAGGAATGGAGGAGTTCCACAAGAGCTGGTGACGTCGTGGAAACCCTCTTCTTCTTCTTCTTCTTATATGACTCCATGGGTGTTTCTGGTATGATTTTCCTTTTATATATGGACAGTCTACCAGTTTCCGAGTCGATGAATTGCCTCGACTCCTGTTCTTCAGGCTCTTCTGTAGCCTCCATTTCCGTCGACATTTTTTTAACGGCGCCAATACCTTGTTTTGGCTCGAACATCTTCGGACGCACGGAGGGTGGCAACCCGAATTTGATCGGCGTCGACGCGGTCTGAACGTGTTCGACCAGCTTTGGTGTCGGGGCCTTCTTTGGCCCGACCGCTGTAGCCTTGTCCTTGATGCGTTGGAGTGACTCCGACACTTCCTTGGCTATGAATGGACTGGGCCGCGTCGACTCGACAGGGTCCTTGGAGCCAGTCTTCGTCTTGTCCGCAGGCCTCGACCCAGGATTGATCCCGTCTTTCGGTTCGAGTCTTTTGTGCGTGTCGACTCCCTTTGGCGTCGGCCTTGGTGGTTCGACAGCCTTGACCTTGGTCTTCGGTGCCCCAACCGTCGGTTCGATGACCTTCTTGAGCTTTTCGGCATCGACGGCCATTTTCTTTTTTGTGGGCTCCGAGGGGTTTGAGGCCTTGGAGCCGACCAGAGTTAGTTGCACTTTCGGTTTCGGTTTTGGCATTGATGCTTTTGGTTTCGATTTCTTTGGATCGACCGATGGCGGTTTTGAAACTGATGGCTCTCTAGTAATGTTCGAAGCCGGGCCTTTATGCAGGGCTGTAGAACGAGACTGTAGATCTCGGGTAAGGCCTAGTAATCCCTCGACCTGAGCCTTATTGAGTGCGTCATCTTCGGCCCCCGTATAGCTGGTTGGGCCCAGCTCCTGGCCTGATCTATCTTCTATGGCCCCAAGGGCCTCTGCGTCGTCTCCTACCTCTTCGACGACGTTTTCGTCTTCTTCTTGCACCTCTTCGTCTTCGGCGTCATACTCGGAGTCATGGCCCGAAGCCGGATCGGAGCGGTATTCTTGATCCTCCAGATCAACGACCTCCTCGTCTTCTGTCCCGAAGATGTTTTCGGGAACAGGCGCTGACTTCTTCGACTCCAATCGAGCCGCGCGTCAAATCCGAAGAGTTTTCTTCGACCTGAACCGGGCACAGGCCATACAGTTGGCTTCGTTGTGATCCGGGGACAGGCACTTGTTGCACACCGGGTGGACATCGATGTGCGGGTATTTTGCATTGCAAAGTGGACACCTCTTGAATGGGCTTCTTTCCATTTCAGAACGAAGATCGGGTCAAGTGTGGAAAGAAAACCGTCTGATTCCTCGATGTCCTCGCAAAATAAAGTTACCGGTACCGAACGAAACGATACCGACGCAGTCAAAAGCCTTTTGGCTTTGTAGAAAGTTTTCCTAACATGAGCTAAGATAGTAACATCCGAACCCAATGGCGGTAAAAAACAATCTGAAGATGGAGAGGATGCCCATGCGCACTGTAGTCCAGGGGAGGAACCACCTATCTCGTGATACTTCGAAGACTCTTCCAGGACAGCAATGTGCAATCATCCGGACCCAACACTAGGCGGCGATCTATGCACAGATATGAATTCAGCAGCCCACATGCCTCGAACACAATGTTACATTCCAGCAAACGTAATGCTTACAAAACAATGTGCTCCGGCTCCAATATAAATAAACACAAAAGGTTGCTTCTAAAAATAGATTTATAAAAGGCACGAACGCAAATTCAAAAGAAAATAAAAAACTTTTTAAAAAATGAGCAAAGAAACCCAAGCAATCGTATGAATCCCTTTAAAATACAATTACAAATAAAGAAGTTTGACAATCACATGCTATAATGTTAAGCAGTGGAAGGATATTGTACTTGGTCACTGATCTTTGGGAGGGATAAACACTAAAGGAGGCCATAAACAAATATAAAGCAAGTTTTCAAGAGATGACAGAGGAACCATCTAATAGCAATCCTATGGGTGGGCTTATAGCCATATAGTGAATACAGCATGCCTCGAAAACAGAACAACTGCAATATAGAAAATCAGACTGACTTGATTACAAGAACTTAATTATTTGACTTCTATTCCAATTTCCTCTCACCCTTTGAGAAACAACTTAATAAAATTGGGTCTTGTGAGTTAAATATGATCTCCAAAGTACAATTTAATTTTGCAACACAACTTTTACCATTCTTTTAACACAACACGCAGCTCTATGCAACTGTTCATTAGACACTTCATTTGTGCTTACTGATATTTCTGTAGTCTGGTCTTTCCACAGAAGGAGAAACAGAGAGTGTCTTGTTTGTCGGGCCCATGGCACCTGCAACATATCTCTTGATACCTGAAAAGGCACAATATACTCAAATTGTGTGCGCTGCAAAAATACACAACACTCAAAATCGAAATTCCGCTCTTAAATGCAACCAAAGTTTTATATTGAAGGTAAATTATGACCTAGTTTCAGAATTAACATGTTACTTACACTGTAAACATCTCATGTAGGGCTGTAGATTCACATGCTGTGCATACTCATGCAATCTAGTGTTGGGCGGGGATGCAGGCAAGTTATTTTTCTTCACAGAAGGCTTTTGAGTCACAGGGTATAGTGACTCCTCCTCTTACTGGTAATGTGTCAACGACTCCAGTGTTAGATTGGTTTCCTGAACGGTGAGTGAGGATGTAATATGAAGCAAAGCGATGTAGAGAGAGATGTCAATGCAAAAGAGGGAAAGAGATAGTAAGAGACACTGGAACAGTCATAGGATTACAGGGAGGAGGGGGACGCCTGCAAATCTACAGCACTACGTGCCACACACAGTTGCTTACATGATAAGTAACATTTTCAGTTCGAGGCATGTGTAGCTGTAGATACACATGCTGTGCATGGACTGTAAAGCAGTCCTCCCAAAAGTGGTGTCTAGCCTGTGGGTGTTGCAGTAGCTTGAAAGAGTGGCTTGCTGGCGGGCTAGCATATCCACACAGTAATGCTTTGTAAAAGTGAGTGGTGAGTATTTAGGTAGCTGCTTTACATATTTCAGCTATTGGGATGCTCCCCAGGAAGTTCATAGAGGCTCCTTTTTTCAGAGTGGAGTGGGTTCTAGGAAGAATGGGCAAAGTCCTCTTAATTTTAGCATAGCATGTCTGAATGCATCTCATGATCCATCTGGCAATGCCCGATTTGGACTTAGCCTTCCCTTTATGAGGTTTAAAGACAGCAATAAAGAGTTGCTGTGTGTTTCCTAAATGTCATAGTTCTGTCAATGTACTACATGAGGGTTCATTTCACATCCAAAGTATGGAGAGCTTGTTCCGCAAATGAGTCAGATTGTGGGAAAAGACAGGAAGTTCAATGGATTGATTAAGGTGGAACTGGGAGACCAACTTAGAGGGGAATGTGTGGTTAGTGCGGAGGACACCCCTATCCCTATGAACTTGGATGAATGGTTCGTCTAAGGATAGAGACTGCAACTCACTGACAAGCCTGAGTGAAGTGAGAGTGACCAGAAATGCCACCTTTCAAGAGAGGAACTGAAGGGGGTAGAAGTGGAGGGGCTCAAAAGGTGGACCCATTAGTCTTGTCAGTGCCATATTGAGGTTCTATATGGACCCAAGGGGGAATGACTCGGAGACCCTCCATGAAAGCCTTAATGACTGGAATCCAGAAGAGGGAGATGTGTTGTTTATTCTGAAGATAGGCAAAAAGAAATAGAGTTACAGACAGACACGTGAGGGATCATGTGAGAGGAGGAGCAACAGGAGCGCGAGTGCGAGCAGGAGCAGGGGAGAGACAGAGCCTCTGAAGGAGCTTCGAAACACTGAAAAAACGCCGCACGTTAAAACTCTCAGGGGCCGCGGCAGGAGTACTGCGGAAGCTTCCTGAATCGGCCGTCTTGCCGTCCTGTGGGGGACTTCTGCCAGCGACTTCAGGCTCCCTCTGGCACCAGGCTTCGGGGGACTTTTCCAGCACCGGGACCGCGACCAGCATTCACTAACGAGGTGAGGCTGCCTCCGAGTCCCCCAGGCTATGAGAGGGGCGCAAGCGCGGCTGCCAGTAGAGAATAGACCGCGAAGTAAGAGCCCGGCGGGGGGTTGACCTTGGCAGGACCGACTAGGTCAGATCCTGCCAATGGCCCCTCTCCGTGCGCTCCGCTCGCGATTTGCAGCAGTTTCTGCAACACCCGAAGCCTCCCCGGGCCACGGTGAGCCCCACCTAAAGGAACTACAGAACTGAACAAACAAAAAGGGCAAGCAAGGAGGGGTTACCCCCCCACCCTCCATCGCTCCACTGCTGCTCGCCAACTCCATTAGACCTCCCTCTCCCGCCGTTGACCGTTGCAGGCTTTCGCCCCAGACGCAAGATCAAGCCCTAAGCGCAAAGGCGCGGAGTGCTGGGCGTGCTCTGGTGCTGAGCCGGGCCGGACGTATAATCGCACGGTGAAGGTACCCTAGAGCACAACAGGAGAAACTGAACTGGACCCCTACTCCTTGTGAGCCCGTGACTTAAGGCCATCTAAAGCCTTCCTCACCATTGCAGGCCTAACCAACTAATAAACTAAGTTGCACACGCCACAAGATGCCAACATGGATCCCAGTCACCAGGTCAAAATCAGCCGCAGACTCCAACAGCGGAGAAGCCTCTGCAGAACTTACAATGAATGGCTCAAGTACACTCTGCACAAACGCCTCGAACCCAGGCAACCTCCCCGGGGCCTCTAAGCTACTGAATAATCAAAAACCTACCAACACAGGCCTCATAACCAACTACTTGATTCCACGGTCTTTAAACAACGTACCAGTTAACGACAGGACAGACCACTCAGGAAACAGCTCAAGTGTCTGGGACGATTCTTCTCCTTCTGCAACAATTACTCAGGGCCCCTGCCAATCGGAGACCAATAGTCGATCGCTCTCTCATGGACATCATTATTAGTCCCACTCAATTGTGCTCGGACCCCGATTTGGCCTTCAACACCAACACAGGCTCTGACCCAGCAGCTCCCCGCCTATTACTTGACACTGACAGCTCCAAACTGGCCTTAAGTGGGCACGCCAGAACAACAACAACTGAGGCATTAATACATCAACCTCACTCACCTACTAGGCAAGTCTCCTCCCTGAATACTGTTACACGTTCTCCCGTTGTTTAAAAAAAACAAGACCCGGGAGAACTCTCAGCATCTTTTTTACAGCAACTCGAAATCAAAATCGAGCAAACCCTTGGAGTCCACCCCTTAGCTGTATAGACTATCCAGTGCGACAAATTATCAACATCACACCCCTGAAAACACAGAGAACTCCAGTTTCATGGGCGCCCCTGAATCACCAAAATTCACTAATCCGCAATACCTACCGGCTAAAGCTTTACTTTGGCAATCCTCTAAGATGGACTTACAAATGGACCTGCTACAGACAATAGCTACATGCCTATCTGAGCTGAAAGGAAAAATGGACTACACTGCAAACCAGATTTCCAATTCTCAAATTACTTGTTCATGCTCATGTGCGGCCATTGTGGACCGATGGGCAAACCTACCTGCAGTTCTGACTACCCTAGTTAATTCAGTTCGCTCTTCAAGATCCCCTCCTGGTCCTCCTTTGCTATTGGCTTCAACCAATTCACACATGGAATCAACAAATAATTTAGTCAACCCACCCGCAGACCTCACCGACAGTCCAACTGAAAATTCGCAGTTGACCTCATTTGCAGCTCCTACCCCAACATCCCCGATGCAGACTACATCTACTGTATCTCATCTCTCAACCAGCTGTCAAATAATAGAAGAATCTGAAGCTGCCCCAGTGCCCAACCAAAAGGAAGCTCCACTTTCCAGGAAAGCATAGAAAAAGCTAAAGAAAGCGCAAAAGAGGGAAAAATCCAAAAATCGAGCAGCATCTTTTACTACTTGTACACATATAACTAAACCAGTTACCAGCACAGCCAAGCTCTATCCAATCTTTACGAAAAAAACATTAAGTAAGAATGATGAAGAAGTGGCATCAATTAACTTACAATCTAAATCATTAAAGATCAAGAGCTCTGCTGAAGACCCAACCCGAGAGGCGTCTCCCCTTAATGCCTCCCCCATCTGCCCCCACAACAAATCGAAAGGCGAGGACTGCACAATGCCAACTGGCCTTGAACCCGCGGAAGGTTCAGGTGCATGGATAAGTAATGCTCCCGGAACACCAATGCCAACTACTCTCTTAAGGCCACATCCGGAGGTCAATGAGCAACCACCCTCCACTATTACACATAATACAAATATGGAGCACCAACAGGCGGCAATATCCCCTCTCGGATCCATGGCTATCAGCACCCTCTCAATATATAGACCAATATCTGCGTCTGATAGCCAAGTTACATCGGGTACTTCAAGGATCAGTAGCTGTCCAAAATCAGAAGAGGTAGAGGTTGTACTTACACCAAGATACCACGCTAAAGGCAACCATGATGTCTTGAACAGAGGTAACATTTTGCGCCTGTTTAACCATATTCCATCACTGGATCATATAGGATCTGCAGATATCGCCTGGGCGAAATTTCTAAGCCTGGCAAGTGATTCCCACGACGATTCAACAGTGGTGGGGCTAAATCAACAGACACACTTGACAGCAATGCTACGCGAAGCAAATCAACTTGCAGACTGGGGCATTGAGATCAGGCCCCCACCTCAAGATAGATATCCCCAGGTTCTAGCTAAAAACTCCCAAAACACTTATTCCATCTTAAAATGCAGAGATGACCCGGGCTCCGGACACCACCCAGCCAATATTCCTCTTCAGCACGAACATCTGAGGATTACTTGCTCTACAAATCAGAGAAGAGTCTTTTCCAGCTCTCAGGTCACCAACTATCAATCTGGACACCAGGTCGAAAACTTTCCACAGTATCTTTGACTGCCTTAAAGGCAAAACGGATTACACTTGGAATAATCAAAATAACTGCCTTACAATCATATCCTGGAATGTGGCTGGCCTCCAGAAACTGACTAAGAACAACTCGGCTGTAGAGTACCTTCAAAGTGGTGACCTAATCTGTCTCCAGGAAACATGGGCAACTACCACCACCGCCCTTCCCGGATATTACGAAATTCACGTCCCAGCTACGAGACGGAATATCTTCGGGCGGCCAATGGGCGGCCTCTCAGTTTACATCAAGCATTCGTGCAGACTGGAAGCAACTATGATAGGATCTGATTCATCCGGAACTCAAGTAGTATGCATTAACGGACTAAAAAATCACAACAACCAGCTCCGTTTGCTACTATTTAATTGCTACGTTAATCCTGCCTTGCACCAGAGAAATCAAGCACTGGACGACCTGGCCGCCACAATCGGAGACTTTCTTATTAAATACCCCAACCACAACCCTCTTATAGCTGGGGACTTCAACAATAGATCGCTTGACAAACCAGAAATGAAAACAATGCCGCTAAAGAGGTTGCGCTTCTACAAGCTCTATTTAAAGCAAGCTCCATATCATCTGCCTTCAATCTAAGAAAAGCAAATGACCACACATGGGCACCACCTCCAACTTATAGAAACATCTCTACCATTGACTACTTGTTCATCAGAAGTACGCTAGCCCTCCACCTAAATGATTTTAACATCGATCATCGAACCGAGAGCGATCACAGGCCTTTAAGAACATCCTTCAGCCTTTCCATCGCTGCATCCTGCAGATTCACACCTACGGGCGAATCCACGGGCGAGGAAAACGAGCAAATTTCACGCAGGATTAAATGGTCCATCAATTTAGATTCAAAACTGGCTGACTGGGTAACGAAAAACAATCAAGTAAAAATCGCTATTGGCCCACAAGCCCTCCTAAATCATTGGCCTATTCTCTTGAGAGATTTGCATCAGGCTCTGGGGGGGCTCAGCTGCCGATCAAGAAAAACAGACGCCAAAGGCTCTCAACCAAGCTTCAAACCAGGAAACATCTAAAAACAAACGAAAGAGGCAAAATGGCCTAAATAGAAGGAAAAAAGGAGAAAGAGCAGCCCAGCGAGCCACAAAAGGGCCACATCGAGCAGCCAGCAAGAAACGTGCATGGGCCCAACGGATCAAACGTTTGGAGGAAGCCTGGCTAAAAATGTTCTCCCTCTTAAAAGAAAAAAATTTGGCCCGATTCTGGAGACACATCAACCAGCTCAGTAACAACGGCCAGACTAAAGAAAACGGGGTTCCTGAGAACGTATGGGTGGAGCACATCAACCAGCTTTATAACGGCGGGGTAGGGGAGCTGTCATCCCCCTCCCCGCCCCAAGCTCCACTCAATGGAAATACCCTGGGCCTGGCCATATCTGAAATCGCAATAAGCAAGATCATTAGCCGCATGAAGAACGATGGGGTGCTAGGGCCAAATGGAATACCCGCAGCAGTCTTTAAAACATTTCGGCAGTTTTGGGCAGAACTCCTTACACCCCTCTTTGGACATGCTTTCCTGCTTTCCTCACAGCCACAATTCCACCTTCTTGGCAGGGCTCAATACTACACCCAATTTATAAAAAGGGCAATCACTCAAACCCGGCCAATTATAGATTAATAGCTTTGTTGGACATTGAAGCCAAAGCCTACGCCCGTGTTTTACTGACGGAACTAGAAAACTGGGCCAGCGAAAACAACATCTTGCCTCAGTCAGGTTTTTGAGCGGGCTGCTCCACGATGGGTAATATAATAGCACTGTCCTACCTGTCGTGGAGAGCGACCTTGGCCAACCAGCTACCTTTATTCTGCTGCTTCGTGGACTGTAGCGCAGCTTTCGACAGAGTCAATCGAGGGACGCTATGGCACAAATTAAATTCCTGGGGGCTACCATCTCCTTTTCTCTCAGCTCTGATATCCTTGTATCATAAAACGTGGGTTAGGATCAAAACAAGTGCACAAACATTATCCCAAAAAAGTGCAACTAAAAACATCCTAAAACAAGGCTACATACTAGCCCCGCTACTATTCAATCTCTACACTGGCGACTTACCTAAAGAACTGGCAGGTGCAGCCCTGGCCGCCCCAAAACTGGGCAGGATACGTCTACAGACAATGCAATATGCCGATGATATTATTTTCATGGACCACACGAAAATCAAACTGCAAAGATCGCTCACCGCTCTTAATAAGTACAATACAAAGAACCATCTTTTGATGAATGAATCCAAAACCAAAATCTTGACCTTTGGGAACTACAAAAAAAAGAAAAATCTTACTTGGAGAGCAGGGGGATTACAAATAGCGACCTGCACCAGCTAAAACTACTTTGGAGTCTGATTTAACGTTAGGGCAAACCAAGCAGCACACCTTAGACACTTAAGGCCTAAGGGCATGGGGATGGGGATCATTCACAGCCTGAGGTGCTTGAACCTTCACTTGCACAGCCCTTTAGCCGAACCAATCCTAAGGGTGCTAAGGGCCAAACTACTACCTGCAGCGACCTACGGCCACCTGGCATTCCCCGGAAAAATTGATGCATTTCTGGGTAAGTTACAAATAAAAGCCTACAAGAAAATCATCTCAGTCACGCAACACGCAAGGAGGTCGAGGACGAGATTTGAGCTGGACTTGACATGCGCAAGCCTTTATTGCCTGGGAGACAATCAAATTTTACATTCACACCTTACGAGCTCCAGGACAATCTATGAAAGAACAATTACAAGCTGTGTTCAAGGACGAACATTCCCCTTGGCACAAACAGTTGCACCTTGCCATTTCCACACTAAAGATTGAAGCCACCTCCTTCACTAACCCAACTATCCCCCTGTCATTGTGGAAAAAAACAATAACAAATCAAATCATTTCAGTTTCATTCCAGACAGACGCTGCCGGGCTCTCTAAAAATGTACTTTTCACAGCTCTGAATGAATCATACATCAAGGGGAAACCTCAACCATATTTTAACTATTTCCTTAATCCCCAGACTCACAACAAAATACTATACATGAGGCTGCTAGCCCTACCAATTTTTGACTTCAATCCGCAGTGGGCCTGGTGGAATGAGCAGCCCACTTGCAGGCTTTGCAATTACATACACGAGTCCTGGCTCCACCTGTTATGCTGCTGCCCATTCTTTGCTACAGACCGACGCCGCTTACTGACTCCTGTTTTCCGGGAGCAGTCACTGAGACATTGTAGGGAAGCATCGGTTTTGTGTTTTAGCAACAATTCAGCCCAGGCCCTAGCAAGAGCTGGGAAGTTTATAATTTATTTTAACCGCACTGCATAATGCTCAGCACTAAGAATCTGACCACGACTTTATACATTTTAAAATTTTACTCTATTATGTATTGTTATGTTTGTACATTACGGTTTTCATTAACTGTATAATAAAGTAACTGATAAATTATTAAACCTGAAAAATAAAGTAACCTGATAGGCAACCACAGCAGCCAGGTATAGCCATATGGGGGTGAAGGCCAGTCCACAACACCTGCAAGTGCAGCATATAGTACACAATGTGCTGCGCTGTTGTCATTATTGGTCAATGTATTTTGAGTGACAGTATTACACAAATCTACTCCACTTACCGCATAGCAGACACAGGTGGTAGGTTTGCATGCTTTCTTGAGACTGCTCATGCATTCAGGTGCAATATTAAGTTACCCATACTAGAAGACCTCAGGAGCTTGGGGTCTTGGGGTCTCTGCGTGAGAAGGTCCGGCCTGTTGGGGAATCTCTCTTGTGGAGCCAGTGAGAGTCTAAGGAAAATCGTGAACATGGCCAGGCGGGCCCATGTGCAAGGCGAAGCTTTTGAACCTCAAATAGAAGTAGTGGGAGAGGCAGGAAAGTGTAGGCAAGTATCTTGACCACTCATCCATAGTGCATTGCTGTTGTACTGTGGGTTTGGGAACCTGGAGGCGAAGTTTAATACATGGTTATTTATTGTTTGTCCATACAATAAGAACTTTGCCTATAAGGTGAGGTAGAAAAGCCTTCAATGCTACGTGAACAGCTAGGAGTTCCAGGTAGACCTTTGGACACCCTGGTGTCTGGGCTCCCACTGGTCTTAGACAGTCATATCCTGGAAGTGTGAAATCCATCCCATAAGGGAGGGGTCTGTTGTAATTGTCCTTTGCAGAACTGGGTCGAGGAAAGACCGCCCTTGCAACAGGCTGTTGGTGTTCCACCACTGCAGAGAGTAACACTAGATCGTCCCAATGACCTTCCTCATGAGACTACGGTTGTGCTAGGCATTACTGCAATGGACGCATGCGTAGCTTGCATGGGGTACTAAAGCAATGCAGGAGGCCATCATGCCAAGGAGCAGCATGACCATCCTGTCTGTGACCTGGCTGTCTTGCTGGAAAAGAGGGACCAGTGCTTGAATGGAAAGGATCTGGGCAGGATTTGGCTAGACCATGCCAACCTCTTGAGTTGAGATTTGCCCCCAGATAGGGTTGAATCTGGAGGGGTTGAAGATGGGATTTCATAGCATTGATGGTAAGCCCTAACTCGTGTAGGAGGTTAATCGGGAGTTGTGTGATTTTGCAGCATTGCTTTTGGGTGGCACTCTTGATCAGCCAGTCGTCCAGGTAGGGAAAGACATGTGCCAATTTTTTCTAGCGTCTAGTCCACCTGTGGCCTAAATAGATGTTGACCATTAAATGGCAGATTAAGCAGGTTCTGCTTGACTTCCGGCTTGAAGCCGGAGATACAGAGCGAGGCGTGCCTATTCAAGAGGACACTAGAGTTAATCCCCCTAGAGGCAGTGTCTGTGACATCTAATGCGCAGCAGAAAGTGGTATTGGAGATCTGTTTCCCCCTCAGAGACAATATCATAACCAGTTTTTCAGTGCAATACAACAATGGTTGGTCGAATGTGCAGCCACCATTTTACTTGCAGCGTCTGCACGTCTGATCTCTTTATCTGGTGGAGGGGTATTACTAGTGGACTAGAGGCCCTCTTATGGGCAGTAGTAACAACCAGGGAGTCAGGTTGGAGCCCACCTAAAATGTAAATGGGGTCAGTAGGGGAGGCCTTCAATTTCTAGTTCACTCTAGATGTAATAACCCTAGCACAGACAGGTCCTTGAAAAATGTCAAGGGTATGGTGCAGCAAGCCTTTGAGCATGGAGAGGCATTGGGTGGAACGGTGGGCGGGGGAGAGGGTCGTAAAGAGAAAGTCCTCCTCTAAAGGTTCGGTGTGGAGATCCACCTTATAGAAGGAAGTGGTCATACCAGTAAGTTCTTATTAGGATTTAGAGTTATTTGGAAGGGATGGACAGGCAGGGTACAAGTCAAGGTTTGTGTGCCCCTGGCTGGTCTAGGTCATAGGAGTCTGAGGGGCGGAGGAGTGTCAAAGGTGTCCCCACCCTACACCCCCCATTTCAGAGTGAGGTGACTCTTGAGGTGGTCCCCTGGAGAAGCGGGTGGGGAAGGTAAGCACTCTAGTACAGGATGAGGTGATGGGTGTGTGAAAGGTAAAGGGCTAGTCACCTTGTCAGCTTTCTTGTACTGCTTGTGTAGAGGTGGCATGTCCAGAGTTTCTTTGAAAGACAGCTGGCATTTGGACGGCTAAGTAGCAAACCCCAGAGGACTGGCGAGGATCTGACCTGTATGGGGATGACTAACCAAATGACTAACCATGTGTGCCCAGGGCCTGTAAATCAAATGCTGCTGGTGGGCTTGCAGCACTGATTCTGCCACCCACAGAAGGAGCTTGTAAAGTATAGCTCAGGCCTACCATTGCAGAGCCTGTATGCAGTCTGGGACTGCCATGTCGACTTGGCAAGTGCACCCAAAGGCCTGTCCCTAAACCTTCCCTTTTCTACATATCAGTCACCCCTAAGGTAGGCCCAAGGGCAGAGTGCATTGTATGGGAAAGGCAGGACATGCCCTGATGTGTGTGGCATGTTCTGATAGTGAATTACAACCAATTTTGTTTTTCACTATTGCAAGGCTACCTGTTCCCAAAGGCCGGAGTGGGCAGTTTGATTATAACATCTTATAATCCTAACTGACCAGGGGAACAAGGAAGAGTATGCCTGAACTCAGAATGTTAAAATACTGTTTTTTAGTGTGGGTGATTTTTACATTTAGTGTTTGAAAACACCACTTTTAGAAAGTAGGTATTTTCTACCCTAACCATCCAGTATGCCTCTGCTAGGTGTGTGTATTCCATGTCTGGTTTGTGAGTGACAGGGGGCTGGAGAGTGCCTGGGCTCCAGCAGTCTCATGGGTCAGGGCTGGGCTGAGTAGGCCCTCTATTGAATAGGGGGAGGAGATTTCCTTTCACTTGCCTGAGCCTTCATAGAATAGAGAGTAGGGGGAGGAAAGTTCCTTTCAGCTACCTGGGCCAGTTCTGCTTTCAAAAATGCTGTCTCCACCTCCTGCCAGGAAGCTGCACCAGGGAGGACAGAACTGGTTGGTTTTGACTAGGCACAGACACTCTCTGCCTTCAGAGAACAAAGGATTTTGCAGTATACATTTTGGGGCCCAGACCCCAGAACTTTAGATCACTTCTGGGAATCATGACAATCCCTTTGCCAAGGAGAGAAACCAAGGAAGCTGAAGGAAGAGACTGCCCCTGTGCTGTTTGCTGTTTGTGGTTGGCCTGCAGTGGTTACTTATTGCCAAGAAGAAAAGGAGCTTTGTGTGTATTTTTACTATCTTGAGGAAGATCTCCAATGGCTTGAAGCGGAGCTTGCCTCCTGTTCTGAAGTCTCAGGGACACAAAGACTTCACCACCAGCTCTTCCTTAATTTCCTTGCTGGGAATTCTACCTGCAGTGAGGTGCCTGCTGTTGTTTTAGGCCCTCTGGAGACTACGTGTCGCTGGGAGCAGGAAGCACGACGCAACGAGGAAGAAACCTGTTGCAGCCACAGCAGTCATCGCCGAAGAAGCATGTCACAGCCGTAGCTAGTCGCCGTCGCATCGCCAAAGAAGCGTGTCGCATCACCAGAGAAGCGTGTCGCCACGCAGAGGTTGCCCTCGCATCACCGGAGAAGCGTGTCGCAGGGCCTGTCGTGGCTCAAGAGTTCACTGAGTTTGCCGAACGCATCCCATCCAACTTGTCGAATCGCATCAAAGACGCCATTTTGTCGCATCGCACCGGAACGCAGTAAGAAACCGACTCATCAACTCCTCTCCGGTAAGGAACCGATGCATCACCTCCCCCAAAGCAAGGAATCGACGCATCTCCTTCCCTGCGACCCTTTTGTGTGTATTGCGTGACGCATCCAAGGCACTTTGAGAGTAAAGTGTTGCATTTACCATCTACATTGAACTAAGCTATTTCTACCACTTTAAAGTCATATTCTTGATAACGTATTGTGGATTTTTGTCGTTTGGTCTAATGTTAACTCTAGTCAAGATTACTTATTTTTCTAAACTGGTGTAGTGTCCATTTGTAGTGTTTTAACTGTATTACTGTATGTGTTCACAAACGCTTTACACACTGCCTCTAAGATAAGCTTGCTTGCTTGTGCCAAGCTACCAAGGGGGTGAGCAGGGATTATTTTAGGACTGTACCCCCCTTTCCCTGACTAGAAGCAAGGGGCCCTATTTGGACAAAGGTGCAAATCATTGCCAACTAACGACCCCCATTTCTAACAGGGCCAAATAATGTATTAGAATTCACTTTGTCTAAATTTGTGTGGGCTATTTCTTGGGTTGTGTTTTCACTTTATTGCGGTTTGTGCTCTACATAAATACTTTACACATTGCCTCTAAGTTAAGCCTGAAAGATTTTGTGCCAAGTTACCAAAGAGTTAAGCACAGGTAAATTTAGTGACTTTTGTGGTGCACCCTTACGGGGATTGTGCCTGTTGCTTGAGCAGGTTTAACACCTCACTCAACCCACAACTCAATCCAGAAACAAACAATATGTAATAAAAAAATAAACAGATATTAGTTAATACTAAACAGTTTACATTGTGTACATGCTTATTCTTTCCAAATAAGATCAAATACATCCTAATGATCTCTAAATTTAAGTTATCTTTTGATTTGGATGGAACCTGCAAACTACTGCAATGTCATCTTTCTGTGTTGTATCAAAAAGGAGGGACAGAGAGCCGGGTTAGGATGTAATTGATTTACTATAATGTATTCATGGAAAGTTGTGGTATCATGCTGAGTTGCGACCATGAACAACGCATGTCGCTCACCCAGGCCAAAGCTTTGACGCCTTTCTTTTGGTTGTTTCCACCCTTCTCGTTTCTCCCCCCCTTTTCCCACAGGTCTACAGAACTCCCCAGTACACGTCTACTAGGGCATTCCTACCGTCCCTGGTAATTTATGTCACTATACTGAATACCAGGCAGTAGTGCACTTTATCACACTTTACAGGTCCTGACGAAGTGCCAATTGACCCGTTAGGGGCAAGCCAGGCACAAAACATGTTGAACATTCACACATAGATTGACCCTTGAGGAACATTATTTTCCAGACAAGGGCACACACACAGTTTTTAATTAGGCTAGAGCTACCTAGTTTATTAAAATTTGATTCAATAGGACTACTCCATACCTATTTTAACAATTTCACCCCCGTGTACACTACTTAGCCCCCACACCCGCACACACCTTACGGTTTCTTCTTCAAAAGATCCCCGACAAAGCGCCCCAGCTTCAGGAGCCCGTCAGGCATTGCAGCGCCGGCCTGACGAGGGGCAAACGCCCGATGATGAAGCATGACACCTCTCGGGGTGTGTGAGGGCATCACGAAGAAAGACCTGTCTTTCCCACACATCCAGAAAGGAACTGTACACCCGTCTAGTTCTTATCTTTCTGTGTTGCTCGGGCCATCCAACAAGATCTCTGCTGGACAGCTGACGCACACGGACAGCACATATCTGGGGGTGAGAAGCAGAGCTGTAGCTGATTTCATCTTTGCAGGATCTCACTCAATGTATGCTATTCTTAAGGAGATACAAAATAACTCTCACCTTATGCTGGAACATAAAAGGATGACATCTGCCATCCAACGAACACTACTATGTCTGACCATCGTCGGTGAAAGCAGGAGGCTGGTGCCGCGCAACATTCTCAGCAGTGTTAAGGACCTTCTGATAGCTGAGCTGGAGGGTGGCAATAACGAAATTCTTCATGTGCTGCATCTTCCCGCAGGCTTGCTTGTGGAAGAGGACCCGATGAAGGGCCATCCTGTGTGGCCGCAGGTCTTGCCGTTTTCGGCAGAAGAGACTACCCACTCAAAAAAATAGAATTATTTTACCCTCATGGCACGGAGACAGAGAGGCTAATGAGAAAGATGTTGGCAGCTCAGCAACTGAAGGACTTCTAAAACAGCAGAAGGAAATGTTGGCCACTCTGAGGAGTACCAGGAATCAGCTTGGGGAAGTGGGTAAGGCTGTTTCAGCATAGGAAAGGGATGAAAATGAAGCACACAATGGCTGCAGTAGAATTACTGGTGGCAGCACTGGATGTTAGAATGGGGTACATCAAGATGTGAGCAGACACATCAGACTTGGAGGTGAGTGGTTTGCAAGAGTTCAAGAGTGGAGTGTCAGGAGTAATGTAACAGGAGGAGAACAGATTAAAACAGCTGGACAATGCAGGATAACTGCAAGACTGAAGGGTTGGAATTTCCCTTACGCCTTCTGATGAAGATATCAGAGGCAATTGGGGATTGCTTTTGCTGCCTATTTGATCTTGCCCGATTGCTCCAATGTTATGATTGTGAAGAAAGTGTAAAAGGACTGAGTCAGTAAAAGGTCACCTCACCAAGCTCAGATAAAAGTACCGTTACTATGACCCTCTGTGATTTCACCTTGTTTGAACTTATACTTAGAAAAGCTTCCTCCCTGAAGCAAAAGGCTGCAAATTTAGAGCCTGTCCATCCGGATATCGACAAACTTCTGTGCATCCTGATATCCACAAACTTCAGCCCTGCAACATTTGTGTGCCATAATATCACAGTCAAATTATCAACCTAAATAAATATTGCAATCACCATATCGCTAGCACTACATCATCAAGGTAAGTATTTATTTAATAGTCTTGCTCTGCATCCACTGCATCCATTTGCCTAGACTTACCATTCAATGTAGTGGTAAGGTTGATAGTGTGGATACAATCATTTTATAGGTCTATATTTTAACCACTATATAGTGGTAGAACACCCCTAAAACTCAATATAAGAACTAACAGCTCAGAGACATTTAGAGATTGCTAGCTCAGCACCAATTAACGTGTTAAAGAGCATGGGAAGTGTGAGTAAATAACAGAGACAACAATTTGTCTTCCCAAGACCTGAAGCACCCAAATGTATTTATAGAATCTCTGCAGAATGCTTTGATGGCCCTAGATGTCATGAGTTTCCAGACTATTTGAGGTTTTTTTTTACAAGATTTGACTCTCTCTGCCTGCTGATGGCTACATGTTTTTGCGACATTGGATTTGGGAGTGGGTGGTCCATATAAAAGCCTAAAGTTATTTGCCATACACTAAATCATTTCAATTTGTAATGTTGTTAAAGGGAATTATCTTGGAAGAGAACACCACATGAATACCAAGAGAAAAGCTCATCTGATAGTGACATTATTATTATTGTGATTGTTATTATTATTCAGATTTAAAAAGTGCATGGCTGCCCCAACTGAGCTTCCCAGCACTAGCATAAAAAGATAGGGCAGGAAACTGGCAGTTAGAAAAGCAAAATCTTAAACTGCTTTTTGAACTTTATAAAAGAGATGTATAAACACAGTTTCGAAGGGAGGGAATTCCATAATTTAGGACCTAAATAGGCAAAAGAACACCCTCCTTGCCAGGCCTTTTGGATTTTGGGGATGATCGCATAATTAAGATAAAGCTTAGATATAGCGTGCCAAATGTTTCATGGTTTTGTCCATGTAAAACATTGCCTTATACTGAATACGCATATCTAATGGGAGATGGTTTAAGTCCCGAAAATGGTAGGAGACCGAAGCAAATTGTGGACGGTGGTAAAGAAGAAGGCTGCATTGTGTACTGCCTGCAATCTCTTCGTTAAATATTTAGTAGCACCCAGATAAGGAATATGCTACTTACCAGTATGCATCTGTTCTTGGCATGTAGGGCTGCTGACATTCATATCTTGAGCATAGATCGCCGACTAGTGTTGGGTCCGGATGATTGCACTTTGTTGTCTTGGAAGAGTCTTCGAAGTATCACGAGATAGGTGACTCCTCCCTTAGACTACAGTGCGCATGGGCATCTTCTCCATCCTCAGATTGTTTTTCGCCATTGTGGCAGAGATGGAGATAGTAAACTAAGAGATGGCCATGCCAGAGATAATGCTGCAGCTGCTACAGGCACCGGCGGAGGAGGGCGGGCGGGCGATATGAATGTCAGAAGCCCTACATGCCAAGAACAGATGCATACTGGTAAGTAGCATATTCCGTTCGAGGCATGTGGGCTGCTGAATTCATATCTTGTGCATAGACTGTATAGCAGTATCTCCTCTAGCGGTGGCTACCTGTGCCAGCTGCAGCAGTTTGAAAAAGAGTTTTGAGGACAGCCTGGCCTACAGCAGCTTGCTGTTTTGCTTGCACGTCTACACAGTAGAGTTTTGTGAAAGTGTGTATGGTGGTCCATGTGGCTGCCTTACAGATATCTTCAAGAGGAATATTTCCTAGGAAAGCCATGGATGCCCACCTTTTTCTTGTGGAGTGTGCTCTTGGGGGGGACGGTTAAAGTGTGTTTTGCCTTTTGATAGCATATTTGAATGCATTTAACTATCCATCTGGCTATTCCTGATTTTGAAATTGGATTCCGTTTGTGTTGTGGTGCAATAGCAACAAACAGTTGTTTTGTTTTCCTAAAGGATTTAGTTCTGTCCACATAATAAAGTAGAGCTCTTTTTACGTCTAATGTGTGCAGGGCTCTCAGCTACTGACTGTGGATTTTGAAAGAACACTGGCAGTTCTATTGATTGGTTGATATGGAAATTGGATACAACCTTAGGCATGAATTTAGGGTTTGTTCTAAGAACCACCCTGTTGGCATGTACCTGCATGAAATATTCTTGAATTGTTAGTGCTTGTAATTTGCTTACTCTTCTGAGTGAGGTGATGGTAACCAAGAATGCAACCTTCCACATTAAGAATTGTAGTTCGCATGAATGTAGAGGTTCGAAAGGAGGGCCCATGAGTCTGGTAAGCACTATATTTAGATTCCAGACTGGGGAAGGGGGGTGCCTCGGAGGAATCACCCTTTTTAAAGCCTCCATGAAGGCTTTGATTGCTGGTACTCTAAACAGTGAAAGGTGTTGCCTGCTATAGCAGCGAGGTGTAGTCGTATTGAAGAGTATGCTAAGTTACATCTTTGTAGATGCAGCAGGTAACATATAATGTTTTGTATTGAAGCGTCTAAGGGGTTGATTTGATTATTGTTGCAGTAAATAACAAATCTCTTCCATTTAGCTGCATAGTACGCTTGTGTGTTTGGTCTTCTTGCCTCCCTAATGATGTTCATGCAATCTGGGGGCAAGTTAAGGTATCCAAACTCTAAGACCTCAGGAGACAGATCGCTAGGTTCATTTGATTGAGATCTGGGTGTCTGATTTCTCCATGGTTCTGAGTTAGAAGATGAGGTGCAAGGCACAGCCTTTGATGAGGAACTACTGAGAGTTCTAGGAACGTTGTGTACCATGGTTGTCTCGCCCATGTGGGAGCAACTAGGATTAGTGTGAGGGAGTGTTGCCGCAGTTTGCGTGCCACCAGCAGGATCAGCGGTGCTGGGGGAAAAGCGTACGCAAATCTGCCAGACCAGTTCATCCATATCGCATTGCCCTGTGACAATGGATGTGGGAACCTGGCGGCAAAGTACTGGCATTTCGAGATTTCTTTTGTGGCGAACAGGTCTATTTCTGGGCGACCCCACTCCTTGAAGAATGGCTGGAGAACCTGGGGGTGAATCTCCCATTTGTGTAGTTATTGGCTGTGCCTGCTGAGCAGGTCGGCAACCTGATTGTCCTTCCCTGGAAGGTGTTCTGCTAGGAGAAAAATGTTTTTGGGAATCGCCCACTTCCATATGCTTTGTGCCAGATTGGACAGCTGTGGAGAGTGCGTTCCTCCCTGTTTCTGGATATAGTACATCGCGGTCATGTTATCTGTCCGGATCAACACCGTCTTGCTGTACAAGTATTTCTGAAATGCTTTTAGGGCTAGGAATATTGCTAGCAATTCCAGTTGATTGATATGCAGCTTTTTCTGTTTGTTTGTCCAGAGCCCTTGTACTGTGTATTAAAGGAGATGTGCTCCCCAGCCTGTCAGTGATGCGTCCGCTGTTAGTACTAGTTGTGGAACCGGCTCTTGGAACAGTTGTCCCTTGGAAAGGTTTTGTGGTTTCCACCACTGCAGAGAGTTGTGAGTGAGACTGTTTACCAACACTAGGTCTTTTAGTTGTCCTTGAGCCTGGCTCCATTGCCGTGCTAGGCATTCCTGTAATGGGATCATTTGAAGTCTGGCATGGGGGACAATGAATATGCAGGACGCCATCATGCCTATGAGCTGCATGAAGACTTGAGCTGGCAGAGAGTGTTTTGGCAGGAATTTGCGAATGAGTGTCTGCATACTGGCTATCCTTGCTGAGTTTGGATATGCCTTTGCCACCGAGGTGTCTATAGTGGCTCCCAGGTACTGCTGTTTGTGGGACGGTTGCAGATGTGATTTTGCGTAGTTGATTGAAAAGCCTAGGCTGTGTAGCAACTGGATTGTTTGAGACATCTGTGCTGCGCACTGTTGGTACGATTTTGCCTGTATCAGCCAATCGTCCAGATAAGGGTACACATGGACGTGTTGCCTTCTGAGATGTGCTACTACTGTCGCTAAGCATTTTGTAAACACTCTTGGAGCCGTGGTAACCCCGAAGGGCAAAACCTTGAATTGGTGGAGTTGACCTTCTATTGTGAACCGGAGGTATTTTCTGTGGGCTGGATGGATGGGTATGTGAAAATACGCATCTTTGAGGTCTAGTGTTGCTAGGAAATCTCCTTGTTGTAGAAACGGGAGCACTTGTTGTAGTGTGATCATATGAAAGTGCTCCGATAGTATGAATTGATTTAGGGGTCTGAGGTCCAATATTGGTCTGAGGGAACCATCCTTCTTGGGAATAAGGAAGTATAGGGAGTACACTCCTGTCCCTTGCTGTTGGAAAGGGACTTCCTCTATGGCCTCCTTTTCTAGCATGCAGTTCACCTCTTGTTGTAGCAGGGTGATGTGTTCCCTGGACATTGGACGATGTCTGGGTGGTATGTTTGGTGGTGTGGAAGTCCGTTCTAGGCAATAGCCAGACTGGATAATTTCTCTCACCCACCTGTCTGTGGTAATTGCGTTCCAGACAGGCAGGAACTGTTGGTGTCTGCCTCCGACCGGTGTTAGGTGGTCTGGAGGTAGCGTAATGAAGTCACTGTTTTGTGGCCGTGGAGACTCTGGTGTTATTGCCTCCACGTCCTCTTCCCTTATTGTTGTTTCCCCTGTAACCTCCTCTGTTTGTGTTCTTGTTGAAGGAACCTTGTGTGTTACTTTTGAATGAGGCAGATGTTTGTGAGGCATTTCCTCGTGTAGTTGCTCTGTATGAGGAGCGACGAAAGGAGCCTCTATGTTGCTGAAATTGCAATGCCCCCATTGATTTTGCGGTCTCTGTGTCCTTTTTCATTTTATCCAAAATGGTGTCGACAGCAGGGCCAAATAGAAAATCCTGATTGACAGGCTGGTTAAGAATGGTGGACTCCACCTCATTTTTAAAACTAAAAATACGCAGCCATGCATGTCTGCGTAGTAGGACGCTAGTGTTGATTGACCTAGGTGCAGTGTCTGCTGGGGTCTCAGAAGGTTTCGGTTTCGGTTTTGGAGCCGAGCCGGATGGCGGGGCTTGCAAAACTTTTTTATGATATTGGCTAAGGCCTTTGGCGATGCCTTGACCGGAGCCTTTGGTAACGGGGTAGTTGGTGTCGGGGCAGGGTACTCACGATTTGTCCCGGTGGGATGTCGTCATCGGAGTCAGAGTAGTCCTCGACGGTGACGATTTCTAGGTCAGAGTCTGGAGCTTCCTGTAGATCCTGGTCATCATCGAAGATGTTGTCCGGTTCCGGTGCCTGTCGCTGCATTTCTTGCCTAGCGGTCCGTCGGTTTCGAATAGTTTTCTTCGAACGAAACTGGGCGCAGGCTGGACAGGTTTCTACCTTATGGTCTGGGGATAGGCACTTGTTACATACTGAGTGCTTATCAGTATGTGGGAACTTGGAGTGGCATTGTGGGCACCTTTTAAACGGGCTTCTTTCCATCGGCGGTCGACTCACGTGGTGTCGAAAAGGCCAAACGGCCCGCGTCGACGACCGATTCGAGATGGAAGGCTGGATCGAGTAGAGAGGTACCGAACGAGAACAATACCATCGAATCGAAGGCCTTTTGGCCTTTAAAAAAGTTTTGTTTTTGATTCCAAAGTTGGAGTATAGGAGTTAGCATCCGAACCCAATGGCGGAAAAAAAGAATCTGAGGATGGAGAAGATGCCCATGCGCACTGTAGTCCAAGGGAGGAGTTACCTATTTCGTGATACTTCGAAGACTCTTCCAAGACAACAAAATGCAATCATCTGGACCCAAAACTAGGCGGCGATCTATGCACAAGATATGAATTCAGCAGCCAACATGCCTTGAACAGAACATTACTGTAATCAAGTCTTGAAATAATCATCGGTATTTGAGAGGAAACAGGTAAAAGCCAAAGTATTTTCCTCAAACACATGAGAAAGCCCAAATAAGATCACCGCCTTGGTGATTTTACTGGTCCATGATAAGCTTATCATCAAGCCAAACGCCTAGGTCCTTAATCACCTAGCTTGGACTAGGACAAGGCCCCAGTTCGTTTGTCCAGCAATGAGGGCCCCAAAGTTGGGAATGATTGCCAATCAGTAAATCTTCAGTCTTGTTCCCATTTAATTTTGAAGAATGGTTCCTCATATAGGTCTCCAACTTGACAAGACAGGAATTTAGGTCAGCTGGACTGCGGCTATTCGTTCAAATTAAAGGCACAATAATTTGAGTGCCATCAGCATAACAAAAAAGTATAAGGCCATGCACTTCAGCTGTCTGCCAGCGGGAAAACTTAGATCTTGAACAAAGCAGGCTCAAGGAGGAGCCGTCAGGAACCCCTTAGAGTAGAAAATGAGTCAAAGATGTATGCACTTTAGAAGAAACTTGAAAATAATGGTCGTGTGAAAAAGAAAAAAACCAAGTCAATGCCAGGCCTTGGAGGCCCAGATCAGCTAGCCTGTGTAAGAGTACCAGATGGGGAAACGGTATCAAATGCAGCACTAATATCCAGCAAGATGACAGCATCAGCACCCCCTCTATCAAGCTGTGATCTGAGATGCTCAGCTATGCCTAGCAACGTAGTTTCAGTGCTATGTTTTGACCTAAATCCAGATTGCAAAGAATGTAAAAGCATGTTAATCTCCAAATAACCGACAATTGTTGATTACCATGCTTTTCAAGACTCTTTGGAAATGTCAGAAACAGCGATATAGGCCAAGAATTAGCCCAATCTGTGACTTCCAGATTAGATTTCTTGAGTAGTGGTTCCACACCACCATTGTGTGTTTCCACCTCCAGGGTACTAAACCCTCAGTATGTGAAGGATTGAGTAGATTTACCATAACTGGAGCAAACGTCAGACAAATGTTTCTCAGATTCCCTCCTATCAGTCTGAAACGATAAGAAAACCTAAAGGCTTACAACTTGACTCTCTAATATTAAACAGCTCTCAATGAGCAAAGGGTTTGTTACCAAATAAACTGATAGAAGAAAATGTAGAAGTATAAAGAAAACGTAGAAGTATAAAATGAACTACTCACCTGTTTCAGCAGTTACATCCGCAACTGCTTTCCGAGCCACTTCAGCAGAAACTTTATTCATGCGGTATGCCTAAAACAAAGCCAAACATGATAGTGGATTGTTTAGAAATATCAGAGATCACACACGAGATAAACTGCTTGCTTTGTAAAATAAGCAAAATTGTCACGCCCGTTTCATGGGGAAACCTCAATACAAAAATATGATAAACGTTTTTCTGGGAGAGTAGTGGAATTGTGGCGTGAAACAGTTACTGCGACCAACACGATGATCAACCAAGTATTCAGACACATGAGAAAAACCATAGTGACTGACCTCCTTATTTGCATGTACATATGAAAAAAGCAAAGAACGCACAAATTTATTTCTGCACACATAGTAAATGAACAGGAGAGAACACCACTGTCTACCACCAGCTGCATAGCAGCATTAAATGGTTTGCAGTCCCTCACTGAAGTCACCATTAGTACCCTGTAGTAGCAAATACGTCTTGCCTTAATTAGCTCTCATACACAGGTCCTAGCTGGAACAGAGAAACAAAATCAGCCCCTTCAATTAATTTTGTCCGTTACCATCCCCTGGACACCGTCCCATCTGCATTATAGACAGCCAAACATTCCACCATCACCTTCAACTAAGATCTCCCATTCACTCCTGAATGCAGTGCAGTCTTAACAAGCAGGAGTCATTTATTCCATCAAGAAATCCTCTCTTATCCCATATCAACAAAGGAAGAGATTTATCAGAGCCACGACAGTCCCACTAAGCTTGATTATTGTAGCTCACTGCAACTCGGTCAACCAAGTAATTATCAATACATACTTCAGAAAAAAAAACACAGGCTCATAATCCACAGAATAGAAAAGCAAGTTACACCATTACCAAGACCTCCGTTACCATAACGAAGACATGCATTACCTTCATCTCTCAAGAGGGTTCAGTATGAAAACAATCCTCCCTACATGCATGCTGTGGAAATCCAGCCCTTATTAACCGCAAAACTACATACTGCAGTGCGCAACCTCCAACCCTATCATCAGGAAATAATGACTAACTGGTCACTCCACCCATTGACAAATCGTGTCAGTGTGGAAATGATTTCAGCTAATGAGGCTCTACAAACTGGTACACACTCGCAGTCTAAGAAGCGTTTCACCACTACTGCAGGGCACATTGTTAATTAGCTACCTCGTATGTTATTCCTTTCCCTTTACAACCACCCAATTGAAAGTTTGAACACTTCCACTCCAGAATAAAACTGAATACCACTCAAGTATTGGGAACTGAAAACATATGTCAAATAAATACGCTTATGAAATACTCTCTACACATAAGGGCACACACATCTTACAATTATATAAAGCCTTTGACAATAAAGGGCCTGCCTTGGGAGGAGCGGGGGGGGGGCTTGTCTAATAGTAATTACAGCCAATTCCCAGAGCCCAGCTCAGATCCATAGTGGTCACAATACTTTAAATCATGAGGTCTTTTAGACCTTACTTCAAAAGAAGATATTGTTAAAATAAAGTTGTATGTGAAAAAAAGAATACCAAGCTTACCAGGTGTTCAAGCCCATAGTCTGCTTGAGCAACACTTGTGCTGCTGAATGTGTTTGTCTCAACTATATCAGCTCCAGACATCAGGTACTCCTGCAATAACAGAATTATTCACAATTAAAGCAGTTTTTACCCTTTTTCATTCACACACATAAGACAGCACTTTTCATGTGCACCAACAAGGCTAGCAAGAGAACCATTTTCCAGGCTGGTTAACATATTACGTCCTGATGAAATGAGAATTGGATAAAAGGGCACTGTTCTGTATTGGTCTATAGCTGTGTATAAGGATGTTTTCACTCCATGGATAACAAAAGTGTTCTGGATTATTAAAACTAAACAGAACGAAAATAACAGTGGTTGGTACAAGTTTGCTCCTCCAGCAACTTCAAAGACATGCCGAGAGCTTGTTTTCCTTGCTACTCCTTGCCCTCTGGTCTTCACCTGCTCTCCTGTGTGCTTGCATCTTCCTTCCTTGGCCCTGGGTGTTTTCCGTGTTCTCCCATTCAGTACCTTCTCGACCTCTTACTTGATTGCTGTTCAAGCCCCAGCCCTCGCTGCCTCTATCATTATACACTCTCCTTGTGTTGTCCTGTTTCCCCTTGCTTTTTCCCGGCTCCATCATTCTGTGCTTTGATAAACTGAACACGCTTTGTAGCACTCAACCCTGCGCGTTCTTAGCTTCAGTCTCTGTGCTGCTGCAGCACATCACTCAGGGACACCACCACATCACTCAGGGGCACCACCACATCACTCAGGGGCACCACCACATCACTCAGGGGCACCACCACATCACTCAGGGGCACCACTCACGGGCACCACCACATCACTCAGTGACACCACCACATCACTCAGGAACACCACCACATCACTCAGGGGCACCTCCACATCACTCAGGGACACCACCACATCACTCAGGGACACCACCACATCACTCAGGGACACCACCACAGCACTCAGGGACACCACCACAGCACTCAGGGACACCACCACATCACCCAGGGGCACCACCACATCACTCAGGGACACCACCACATCACTCGGAGACACCACCACATCACTCGGGGACACCACCACATCACTCGGGGACACCACCACATCACTCTGGCACACCACCACATCACTCTGGGACACCACCACATCACTCTGGGACACCACCACATCACTCTGGGACACCACCACATCACTCTGGGATCCCACCACATCACTCTAATACACCACCACATCTCTCTAATACACCACCACATCACTCAGCTCAACCACATCATCACTCAGCACCACAACAGCACTGTCCTTGCTTGCTACCAATAATCATTGCCAATAGGACTCACATTAGGAAAGTGTAAGCTATTGGCTTTGTGAATAACAATGCTATTAATTTATATATTTTCAAAGCCAACACATATTTAAAAAAATTGTCATTTACAATACCAATAGCTCACACTTTGCTTATGCGAGACCTATTGCATTGCAAATGCTTGTTAAGAGCATGCACTGGCCCATGGGACCACTGCCTGGTCATAAAAAAATATTTATTCAACCATTCTCAAAGGGGAAGGGGTCCCTTGCAATGAGTTATCGCCAACTTTGAGTTAGTGTTAAACTGAAAATGTTTTGCAACCACATTATGATTGCAAAATATTTGTACATAACACTGTGAATCAGTATTAGGAAGGGGTGCCCTCAACACGCACCTTCCAAATATGGAATTAAAAACTCAAACTGCGACTGAGTAACAAGTTAGTTACTGAATCACAGTTTATGCTTGGTAATTCAGAAAAAGCATTTTTGCGTTTGTAAACAGCCCAATTCACAGAATCTGGCCTTTTTCAGCACAAAAATCCTTCGCACATCTAGGCCCTAGTGTTAGAATGAGCAACCAGTCTGAGGAGTCAACCAGCTAATAGAAGTGCCACATCGGGAGCCCATAGCTCCACCTTCTACACACATATACACATGCACACACAGTTGTACCTAGAGCAACACCTTTATTGCTTAAATGGAAGTACAAGTATCATTCATTAACAACTCAGAAATATGGCAGAATAGTGTCAGAATAACTGCATAACGATGTGGTATCAGAAATTAGATTTATGAATCTGACTATATAGGGATGAAAGAAGGGTTATTCATACCGTAAGAAATCTTGGAGAGGGTGTGATGGAGAATCTGTATTATAAATTGTACAACATAAGTGTTCTACCAAATCTGAGTGCCAAGACAGGCAAGTATGATGTCTACAATAGCAGCAGTGCTTGATATTGTATTCACCTAGTTACGCATTATAGGAGCACAGCTGCAAGAGGTGCATCCTTCTTGCCATGACAACAATCTTGTGGGTTAAAAATCTATTGCATTATACGTCGGGCCAGCTCTAGGTGTCGATTATAATATCCTAAAATGTTTGATAGCAGTATATAACTTGGATTCCAGATTGCAAATCACTGCAGAATTACCTCATTGTGTGGCATCTGCCTGCTCAGTCGATTACTATATCTACTATTGGGATCTGTAATTCATCCCATGGTCATCGGTTCGAATAACAGTAATTTCAGTCAGCCTTTCATTCTCCCAAGGTCCATAAAATGGGTACCATTGAGCTAGGTAAAAAATATCTGTTATTCAACTTTATAGCTATATGTTACAGGAATGTATACCTTGCAAATATATGCTAGTTACACTATGTTACATGTAGCAGGACAGGGCAAAGTCTTCAGTAGCTTATCTCTGGCATGCCTGAAGTACCTTTGACGCATTCCGGTTAGCCACTATAACCTTACACAGCAGAAATAATGTCTACCAAGTATGTATCTGCAACGAAGGGCCACTTAATTGGGAGGGAAAAGACATGCTACATAAGAAAAAGCTCCTGGCGGATGTAAAGTATGGATAAAAGTAACAACAGCATACAGCACACACAACTAGGCTGAAGGGATTAAAGATCTGTCCAAATACAGAAGAAAATCCAGGTACAACATCTAAGAGAAACAGAAATAAGGCAAAAAAAAGAAAAACAGGGAGATAAAAGGCCCACACAAATATTGTGACGGCATTATGATGCAGACAGGAGTTGGTGTCGTCTCCTTAAACAGTGCTTTACAGAAAAAAGGAAGAGGAGGCTTCCAACAGGAAGTATGGCCGCCCTGATGGGATGGTCTCATATGAATGTAATGCTGCAAGGTAATCATGAGAAAATGGTTTCCTACAAAAAGGGGAAGATATGAAGTGAGGTGAATTCTACGTAGAACTCATCTAGAATTTTTACAATGCCCATCTGTAGATGCCCACGATGACCCCCAGATATTTTGTGCACTTTTACATGTATCACATGCCAAGTAATGAGGTGCCACATAAACCACCATGCACTGACGACGAGAACAAAGGAGACCATTGTGAGAAGTTAGCCTGGCATATGATGTCCACTATTCTAGTGGACACCTTGCACCAGTCTAAACGACCCTTATTGATGGTGGTTGTAAAGTCAACCTTATAGACAAGCTATCCTAGTGGTAGCATGGACCAGCAGTCATAGGCTAAAATTTCAGAGAGCATGTAAAGCAAGCTGTTTTACCAATTATAATCCCTTGAATACCAAATGAAAGGACACCACACAAGGTATATATCAAATATATATGTATTTATTTTTAACACAACCCCTCTGCACTCTTTATGAGGTCAGAGATCGAAATACATCACAAGTTACTCAATTAGCATACGATAAGTTGCACAAATACAGTTATGCCCTAGGGGCCTCACAAACCATATACTAAGTAAGTGGTATACGGACCACTTCAGAAATAGTGAATAGGCCTAGGGCCTAGGGAATTGCAGGGGCTACGCTAAACAACCTATGGTTAGGAAGTAGGAGACCCACGGGAGACGCGTGCACTGTCTAAACACAGTAGTGAGTTACCATTGACTTATAATGGAGAACGTAAGAGTTACAAAGTTACTGTTTAAGGACACTTCCGGATGGACTACGGTAAAACCCCTTTAAACTAGGACACTTCGAGAGTCAAGACTCATGGGAGCACCGGAGTACTAGAGTTACCTCGCCCAGGGAAGCCGGGTGCATAGGTGTCTTTTCGTGACTGGTTTTGTCGATGTTTTCAATGGAGATCTGCAAAGAAGTGCTACAGGCGACCAGAGGAAAAGTGTCCAGGTGGATCCAAGGGTGGATCGAAGATGTGAAGAACCTGAAAGCAGAGGGGACAGAGTCTGGGTCACTAGCCAGTGACCAGGAAGGAACCAGGCGATGTTGAGTTGATTTCAGGTGAAGAGGTGAAGCTTGTCTCTGCAGCCAGGAGGCGTCAACGACGATTAGGAGCTGGACGCGAGCTGTCCCATGAAGGATCTAGTTGACTGCGGTGTCGGTATCCGGACTGGACCCAACAAGCCTTGCAAACGCAATCCACGGAGGAAGTGAAGATTGGCTTCGGAGCAACCTCTCCTTTGCAGAGAAGATGGAGCAAGCCTCGAGCAACCAGGAAAGCAGTTTGGTTTCAAAGGAAAGTCTTCATAGGGCTAACTAGCCAGTGGGCAAGCAACCGGGAAGACGCGTCTAGCTGAAATGCAAGAGCGGGCCCCAGGCGGCACTCGTGGAGTGTGGAGGGCTGAGCTTCGGTGCAATTGGCACTCGGGTCTGGGGCTTCTCGTACCCCAATGCACAACTGCGAGTTTCCTCAGGAGTCGATGCAGTTAGCAAAAAGCAGGATGTCCAGGGTGTCCGGTCCCACGTCTTTCGTGTCTGCAACGTGTCTCAGCTTTGCTGTGGATGTGGGTCGGAGTCAGAGAAGTCTGAGAAGTCTGAGAGTCCAGTTCCTGTGTCGCTGAGTCTTTGGGTTCCAGCGGGAGCGTTGACAAAGCAGACAGGCAAGTTACTAGTGGTGCCTGTTTGCACAGGGTGGTCACTCCTTGACCACAAGGGAGATGTCGTCAGTCTTCTAGTCAGAATAGAACGTCGAAGGTCCAAGAGTTTTGTATCAGAGTTTCATTCCAGGATAATCTAAAGTCCTGGGGACACAGCACCTATCTTTATACTAAGAAAATGGGCTGGATTACCTGCTAGGTCCCTCCTATGGCTGGACCTGGGAAGGGGGTGGTTACACCCTTTTCCCTTTGTCCAGTTTTGTGTCAGAGCGGGGCTGGAGTGCCCCAGCAACTGGTTTGAACCGGGCTATGCATGGAGCACCTTGTGTGCCCCAGGCAGTGTCTGGAAAAGCATCTTTCCATTCAACCCACCCTGCCCCAATACACTACAGGCTGTCTGGGGAGGTGCTGGCACCTCCCTCAACAGGAAACCTATTGTCCAAGCCTCCCTTGCTGGAGTTTCCCCCAGCAGCAGGAGGTCAGACTCGTGTCTGTGACAGCAGCATCCATTTTGTGATGCTGCGGTTCTGTTTAACTTTAACCGGGTAAAGCAGTAACTACATGTCTTTTCCCTCTAGAAAGTTGGAATGCTACCCCTGCTGCCAGAACTGGGGATGGGGGTAGTATTCCAAAGTGTTTGACACCTCACACAACATGTTTTGAAAAAGCCAAATCAAAGTTACCATTAACCGCGAGGATTATAATGCACTTAATAGTATATAGGATGGCTATATCATAGAACAGCTATAAGGAGATGTTTCCGAAAGCTGCAGAGGGGCTCAGCTCATGCTAGGGCACCATCTTACATAAAACCAAGCACTCTGCCTCCAGGATTGTCGAGGTCTACCATAGGAGTGACTTATAGGTGCATATGTGTCTATATGTATGGGTAGATATAGTTATACTATATCTAAGTAAGGGGTGATTACACCACCTTACCCAAGCTGAGTGATCAGCCTGTGGTGTCAGTTTGGATGGCCAGCCAGGGGTGGCTAATACATGCTGCAGCCCCTGGTAGGCGTTGGATGCACCTATGCCCTGGGTACCTATGGTACGCTATACAGGGGCTCACAAAGGTGACCCAATACCCAATCAGATATGTACCTAAAGTACATGGAGTCCATTTTATAGGGAGAGCAGATAGCCTGGGGCCCTGAATAGCAGGATCCCAGGCCAACTAAGTCAAAAACCAGCAAAACACTAGGCAAAAAAGTTGGGGTAACCATATAGTCAGATAACCACCTTCCTACAACTGTGGTCTTACTCGAACAACAGGAAGGCAACGAAGACGCTGTGCAGGCACGAAACTGGAGCAACAATTACTGTCAGCACGCAACAGTGAGACGCAGTGAGTCTCTTCTGCACCTAGTGTGTACGTTTGACAGAAACCATGAGTCCCAAAAGATTGCCAGTGTAAAGGCACAACAGTTGGAGATCTGATTTGCTTTACATCCAATACACTCTGCATATCATTCTGATGCAAATGATTGGGACACCATAGCTACAAAAAATGATGAGAGGTCCCACCACATTGAAGATTAAGTTCATTAAATTCATAGAGCCAATCAATACATGAATCATTCACTTTCTCAAAAACTTTCCCTAAATCATGTACTTTCTCAAAATGTTTCCCCAGATGCACATACACATTAGTTGCGAATTCAGGTGGCTCTTAAATAATCTCCACAGGATGTGAACAATTATGTAACTCATACTCTCCTCCTATAAAACGGCAAATAATATCAGTTTAAGGATCAAATTAAATGTGAATTCATTGTTTACTAGAGCCTGTAAAAATAAAATGATGTTCTGTACTGATAGGTCCTCCGATGTGATTCCATTGATAGAGCAAAAATGTGTCTTCAACCTCTAAAGGATTCCATTTATGTAGTGTCTGCCTTGTACACAGACATTTCATTTTAGTATTTAACAAGTCTTTTGAACATTAAGCAGCAAATCTTCACATTTTGAGGTTATCAGTCCTCTGGAAATGTAAATGTCAGGGAAATGGGAAAGAACAATTAGGGATAATCAGAGTGAACTTGAAAGAATGTAGGACTGTCAAACAGATGAGGAAGGGAGAGCATATACTGTGTCCAGCTGAAGAGAAATAAAGAACTGTGATGAAAGAGTGGTGGGTCATTGTCTGGCAGAGGAGTCAGAGGGAACAAACAGTAAACTGCTCATCAAATGAGGAAGATGGATTTCAAGCACAGAAGGCTAGGGTCTGTTGGGGTTGTATGGAAAAACATTAAGCACTGAAAGGGGGTAAAGTAGTAAGAGAAACTTTTTGGCACAAACGAAGATGGAAATGTAGGTCCAAAATATACTATGAAACACAATGAAGTTCTAGTCTGTACTCACATTCAAATTTTCAACAATAAACAGCTGAATACCTTGTGAATTTTGTAGATGAGATCAGGACGAGTAATGCTCAGAAGATCATTATTTCCTTTCAGCGGTTTGGGGTGATGCTGAAATTCGGGCCCCTGAAAATCTGCTTCTGTCAGCATGTGCTGCTGAATCATGGTGCCCATGCCACCGTCCAAAACCATGATTCTTTCCCGTAAAATTGCTTCAATTTCATCTTTCAGGCTCAAATGGCTAGCTGTAAAATATATAAAACAAAGAAACATTAAAAACTTGATTTTTTTGTACACAACTTCCTTTATAATTAGACCGTTGTGACAGTCCAAATGTTTTTAAGTGTCTGAGAATCACAATTCTGCAAAGCAATCAATTTTAACTTGCAAAATTGTGAAATATGATTAGATCAGATACTTAACAGAAATTATCCTGGTCTGGAACCTATAGTTTGGACCTATCAAAAACCTGTAACTGGTAGCAGTGAGAAGGCTGCATGAAACTTATCTGCGGGCCTCGCAGGATCACTTCAGATTAAGGCAGTGGATGGTGACCCATCCTGCATCGCTACTCTTTCTTGACCATGTATGAGATGTCTTAATAAGCACAGCATGAATGAAGTTTAATCTCAGCTTTATAAGTGTTCTGTAGTATGACTCTCATTCTTTGTCTATGATACTATAAGTCTGTAAGAGGAGGTATGCATTCGAAAATGTGCACATGGACGCAGCAGGATTTGAATGCATCCATTTCTACAATAGAGCACACCCAAGTCCAGCATTACTCTGCCAGGGAGCAAATATTCAGGTTTCTAACAAGCACACGTTTAGATTAAAACCATTGATGGGTGCTGTTGCAAGTAACCTAAAGAATATTTTGATAAGACTTTGAATTGAACATAGATAAAAAATGTAATTGATAAGCTCCTGGTAGGAAGTACATTTTCTATTTGCAGTCCAGTTTACCGTCTAAAAGCCATAAAGACGAAGAATAAATAATAACAAGAACTGGCAAAGCCAATAGGTCTCGCATATGCAAGAGCTATTGGTTTTGGCAATGTGTTTTGTGCCATGCTGTACACCTGTGTGGCTGCTGTTCAGAGCGGCTAAAAGTTAGCGGCAGGGAGTGGGGTGGGGTTGATAGGAATGGTGTAGATTGGGGTAAAGTGGGGTGGGGTAGAATTGGGTAGATTGGAGTGGGGTAGGTTGGAATGGAATAGAGTGGGTAGAATGGAGTGGAGTAGGGTGGAGTAGATTGGAGTGGAGTGCGGTGGACTGGAGTGTGGTAGGGTAGACTGGAGTGGAATGGGGTAGACTGGAGTGGGGTTGATGTGAGTTGGGTGGATTAGGGTAGATTTGAGCGGAGTGGGGTAAGTTAGGGTGGAGTGGGGTAGACTGGAGTGGAGTAGGGTAGACTGGAGTGAGGCATATTGGAGTGCAGTTGGGTAGATTTGAGGTGAATATATTGGAGTAGGGCACATTGAAGTGGGGAAGATTGGAGTGGGGTATAGAAGTGTGGGTAGGTTGAGATGGGGTAGTGTGGTGAGTGTGGTAGATGGCGGTTCAGTGGAGTGGGTACAGTATAGTGGGTTAGAATGGATTGGAGTGGGGTAGATTGAGTGGCATGCAGTGGGGTAGAGTTGAGTGGGGTAGATAAGGGCGGAGTGGAGTGGGGTAGATTGGAGTGCGGTAAATTGTGGTAGACTGGAGTGTGATAGAATGGTGTGGAGTGGAGCGGGGTAGATTGGAGTGGGGTCGATTGTGGTAGATTGGAGTGGGGTAGATTGTAGTGGGGTGGAGGGAAGTGGGATAGATTGTAGTGGAGTGGAGACTGGAGTGGAGAAGGGGGTAGATTGGGGTGCCCAGAAAATGGCATTATAAATATTCAACTTGGCTGATAATGGGTCTAAGCGGACTTATTGTGCATGCAACAGAAAATGACAGGCTACCAGCAGTAGGTCCAGGACTCCTTTAGCAATCATTAGCTGCCATCTGCCCCAAAACTGTAATTACTGGGTTCCTTTAAAGAAAAAATGATCCTGAAAATACAATAACCCTGAAAGTATCTACTTCTAGATTCATGGCATAACTAAATGTTGTGAAGGAGAATGTGCCAAAGCATAACAAATCTATTCAATTCTCACTGACTGTCTAATAACCTATGCCTTGGTGAGGGGGGAGGGGTCTGTTATTCAAATGCAACAAGCATCATATATGGATTCCCTCAAAGATCAATACTTTTATCTTGCCTCTTCAAAACATATTTGGCCCACGTGCCGTCCACACTAAATGTCCTCATCGGTTCACACTTCTATGTAGGTGACAAAATGAACTACCTTAAACTGTAGGGAGGATTATGGAACAACTCAGTTGGCTGATTAAATTAACCCTCAAGACTAGATGCAATAAAACTGAAATTGCCTTAATGGCCAAAAGTAAGAATTTCAGGTGTGTTTGTCCTGTCCACTGTTACCCAACTCAAATCAATGAGTCCACTGCAATTCCAGTCTAGAGTATAAATAATTTGGGAGTCATCTTCGAAATAGATGTCTCCTTTGTCCCACATGGTGAACGTCTGAAGTGTGCCTTCTTCCATAGGGAATTGTATAGGCCATGCTCTCCATCTTTGCATTTCTTAAATGACAACTTCAGGCATAGACATGATGTATTTGTGATTGGAATATTGCTACAAAAGCTGCAAAATCAATTAAATCAATTAGCACTGCACATTTGTGGATGAAGGCAGAAGATCAAATCACACCAGGTCTCAAATCATTCCTCTGGCTCTAACAGATCCTGCCTTAAGACTCTGAATCATCCACAATTTCTCCCAAGGCTATGTTAAATTGTACCCATCTAAAGTCTTCCAGCCCCAACAACCATTTCAGCACCTAAGACCAGCCTCTGAAAACTCACAAGCTATCAGACCAAGTAAACTAAGAAAATGTTTGGGGCAAGATGTCTCCAAATACAAGGCCTGACCCTTGGAACTCCCTTATTTTCTCCTTGAGACTGGAAAAGATAGCTAAAATCAGAAAAGTCTTGATCAGGTCTCTTCCATTCAGCATATGGAAAGCCACTTTACGATCAGTTTAGACCTCCCACATTCTCCTGATGTATGCAGCTCATATACATGCCGGAGGCCATGCCTTGCAGGTTTAATCTTTAAAGGCTATTCCAACAAATAACACTTGCATTGTGATGTCTACAAGGAGATATTTAAGGACTGACCACCATTACTAGCCCATGTTTTGGCAAACGTGATGACACATGCGCACACCTAAAAAAATGACACAACAGTTTTCTTTTCTTTAGACCATGCTGTAGAGCAGTAGCAAAAATGGTTTTGCTGATGCTACGCAGTATCGCCAAAAAGAACTGGCTAAACAAATAGGTCCAAAAGTCGAGAGCTATTGGCTTTGCTAGTGTTTATTTTGCCAACTGTATCACTTTACAAAAAAGTCAAAAAATAAAAATAAAAAAGCAGCTCTAAGGGAACAGGTAAAGTGGATGGAGCTGTTGGCAGTGACGGAGTATCAGTTCTTGACAGATGTCTCCATGGACACAATCAAGACATCGGCTCTGGTTGGCGGGTTAAAGATAGAACTCAGGTGACACGTGCATGTACATAATAGACCAACAGATGAAGCCCAGAAAGGGTCTGCTGTACAAGTATGAAGTTGCATATGCTATACCTAGACAAAGTGGTGAAAATGTATTTGGCAATTGAAAATATGCCCAGTTTTCCAAGATAAGTTCAACTCCTGGCCCTCAAACATAAGTCCGGGAATCATCCATCAAAGTCTCAAAACAGGCCCCCTGTGGGCAGATAATAAGAAGGTTATAGTGGGCAGCTATGCTGGCGTTCTATCAGCACTGTGGTAGTTTGCAGGAAATCGAACATTTGGTCTCCTATCTACTGTAGGCTTTAGCTAATTCTTACTTCTCAAAATTGTGTTAGTTACTGCTTGTGCTCACATTCCCATTTGTAGAAATTCTGTTGGATATGCTGCTCTCAAAGACCTAGTTTTTGGTGCTGTTTTCTTCAGTTAAACAGCTTGTAGACGGACTTGTCCGAGGTTTGTGTATTGGTATTTAGGATAAATCGCTGTTTTCTGCCCAAAGTTCATTCTAGTTTCCATTTAGATCGTGGTACGGTGCTGCATATTTCCTTCCTCGAACCTGGTTCTTAACAGAAGGCTCTTCTCCATAGTTGGAACTTTCATCAGGCAGTGGGAATTTAATTTCGAAAGAATGCTAAGAAGTGGACATGTTTGGGGAGCTCCAGAAGAGTATCGCAACATCCGTTCCCATCCTTATCTGTTGGATGCGGGTGAGGATTAGAACAGCATATGATCTGAAAAAATAATGTTTGGGTCGAACTGATTAGAAATGTATGAGCATCTAGAGCTGAGGGTCTAAGAGTTCTGTTGGTGCATATCTGCCAGAAATTATTTTGCTCTTCTACACTCTGAGAAATGTTGCTGATAGAATGTAAGAGAGCTATCACAATGGATTTGAGGAGACGGTCTTCGTTTTTCTCTGAATTTGATCAAATATATGACAGCTGGATTACAAATATTTTCCTGATAAATATCTTATCTTCTAATATCTGTGATAGATCCTTTTTCCCCAGCCAAATGGTAAATACTACTTGCAGTTCTAATAACCGTTTAGTGATGGTACAGATGACATTTAGAAACATATGGGGGAATTTCTGATGGAGAACAATTTGGTTTTTTATGAGATTAAGCATTTATTCTTGTGTAATTTAAGGCAGACCTTTAATGGGTTGCTGGGTAAAGAAAGCTTGGTAAAGAAGGAAATATATAATTTAATCAATTCTCGCACATTCAAACAACCGACCTGTCAAACTTTATCATTAATCATAGGCATGACTCACGGACAAACACAGTTTCCATTCAAAAATGTTTTGCATTTCTGGGCAACACCCTGCTTAAGTTTTAATAGGGATTTCGAAATATTGTATCTTGATTCTATATGCTTTTTTATTGGAGCGAGATTATTCCAGGTTCAAAACTAAGGCAGCAGAAAAGAGGTTCCTGTGCAAGGAAGTAAAGCTGAGGAGCTCTAATAATCAAACGGGCAGCACAGATTATTTTATAAAACACATAAACATACCCACAATGCATTTAAACAGGCTAGATTAAAGCCTGTACTATGCAGGGCTTGTATAACATTTCCAATCCCTAGTTAGATGTGGAGAATCAGTGATTCAAGAACTCGTTGTTTTCCGTTTTTATAGATTTTTACAGATACATAAAGACAGAAAACCATGTTTTTTCCGGTTTGCACTTATTTTAAATGTGGATAAAAACGGAAACTGGGTTTCTTTTTGAGTGATTCTAAATGTGGTCAGTCATGACTGCCAGGCTAATAGGTGTATGGATTGGCAGGTACGTGAGTTGAGAAAAAAAAGTAATTTTAGTAAACAAGCTTAAACAGCACTAAACCTGTACTAAATACGAATTAAAAGGGGCATGTTTTCATATAAGTGCCTTGATTTATCACTTAGTTTTTCCTATAATTGAAACCTGTCAGGCATTCAAGCATGATTGCACATTTATTGGTTAATAAATGTGGAGATACTTGCTTTAGCTTAATTTTTCCCAAACGTCAAAACAAATATGGATTAATACAGATAAAACTAGCAAAAACTATATATGGATAGATACGGATAGAAATGTCAAAACAAAATACCATAAATCTGGGAGCCCTATCTTATGATACCTTCGGCCGTATTACAATAAGCGCCGGGGGGGCAACGGGCGTTTGCGCCCGCTTTGAGGACCTCTGAGCACTTTGGTATTATAGAAGGGGGCACAGACACTTGGGCGTCCCCTTTACTAATACTGATACCGCTGGCGTACTTAAAGCACCAGCAGTACCTTCAGAGGGTGTTCCCTCATTTGCATTGGGGGTGTGCCCTATGCAAATGAGGGAATTTATTTGACTCTGCGCCCGCGCCATATTTAAGAAGCGGGTGCAGATGCAAAGAAGCCCTCTGGAGGTGCACTGACAGTGCGTCAACTAAAAGATGGCACACTTTCAGTGTGCCCCCTAATAGCAGCCCTCAGGCAGGGGGAAAGTGGGTCCTATGGACCCCCAGACATCCCCTTGCAGGAGGGTGCAGTCACTGGTGTAACCCAGGAGGGCCACCATGGGGATGCTAGGCAGGTAGGGTGCAGTAGTTGGTAGTATAGTTGAAAGGGTACCCTCCCAGTAATCCGCCACCCTCAGACATCCCATGCCAGATGTATAAAGGTGGCCTGGGTGATGCGCATCTCAGACAATGTGCATCTTCGGTGACTCCCATTTTGAATTGTTGTACCAGGGTGCAGTATAGATGGTACAGAAATCTAAAATGTATCACTCCCAGCCTATAGTTTGTAAGAGGGTTGTCGTCTGGCTACAACAGTAGGACCATTGTGTGTCGGTGATAGGTGGGACTGTATCAGACATCCATGTGGTGGAAGCGGCCAGGGTGGCTGCCAGTTCAGAGGTCTGCATGTGGTGTAGAGACAAGACACAATCCTGCATGTGATGGATTTTTGAGAATATGCTCAAGAGCTGTAAGTGTCTGCTGAGGAGCAGAGAAGGTTGATATAAATAGATCTTTCGACTAGAGGTCAGAGAATGTCATGAGATTTTGTCCACGGGCACGGATTTAGGCACCCGCATCCAGCAAGAGTGGCAGTTGCATGTTGGCTTCCTGGTAGAAGTACATATGAGTAAAACAATAGTAGTGGCAACAAAGTGTGGTGGCACAGTAGTAAATTCATGGCATATTTTAAATGCGATATATTAATATTTTGAGTTATGTTTTAATGTATTTTGTTAACTCATAATAGCTAGGGTGTCCTAGTAGTGGGCAATGTGGTTGTAAGGACAGTGATACCCAACTATGGTCTTTATTACGAAGAACCTTTAAATTCTGATGGGCCCAGTATCTGACATTAATGGGGCCATAAGAACAATAAGTTTTTGTTTTTCACACTGAGATTTCGGCTGCTTAAAGCAGCCAAAACCCCACTTTGAAAGATTGGGAGAAATAATGCGGAAATCGGTGAAGAAATACCAATTTCCATGTTATTTAAAAAAACAATTTATCATTCATATTATTTCTCTGCTACCTGAATTACTGGGACCCTTGATAATGGTAACACCAGGGCAACTGGAATTTTTAAGGGCCACTAGTAATCAAGGCCTATGTGGTATCTTGCGCAACACAATATCTGTGTAAAACCAATATGGTCCTGGTCAAGTATGGTTGTATTTGATAGCATTTGAAGACCGCGCCTCCCTGATATACCTGGATATATCTTTCATTCCTGCGTTTACATTATGAGAGGCTACAGAACTGACTGACTGGCTATAATGGACAGGCACATTAAACCACAGACAATAGGGTTAAATTGTGAAGCACCACAATGCTATAATGCAATATCAGCACTGTTATGTAATATACACGGACACAAGTTTATAAAATGTTTTTCCTCCCTCAGCTAGATTTCCCTTAGCTCTCTGGGACATGCAGCTAGACTATGGATCAACACAGTGGGAATAACAGACGGAGCTCACCAACGGTTACTGGTGCAGCTTGTGACATTCAAAGGTGTATCAAATCTACGGGACTGCCAGTATTACATAACATTACCTGGTATTAACTAAACTAACAAGCATTAGAAATGCAATAGGTCTCGGATTTATTTGAGTTTGAGCTAATGGCATTGTAAATGGCAATGTATTTTCGCCATGTGTTATGGAGTGTATGCATGTGGTGTGTAGTGGAATTATGTGGGTTGGATTGGAATTGTAGCAATGGTGGCATGCTGTGCTTTAGATGAATATGTTTAAAAGTAAAGTGAATCCATACTGTGATTGCTACAATAGTTAATTGTGGATGCGTTAACAATTGATGTGTGCACTGATGGCTGGTGGTGTGTGTGCCTGTAGAAATTGTGCACTGATGGCTGGTGGTGTGTGTGCTTGGTGGACGCGTGCACTGCCGGCTGGAGGTGTGTGTGCCTGGTGGAAGCGTGCTCTGACGGTTGGTGGTGTGTGTGCCTGGTAAAAGCGTGCACAGATGGCTGGTGGTGTGTGTGTTTGGTGAAAGCGTGCACTGACGGCTGCTGGTGAGTGCGCCTTGTAAAATCGTGCACTGACGGCTGGTGTTGTGTGTGACTGGTGAAAGTGTGCACTGGCGCCTGGTGGTGTTTGTGCTTGGTGAAAGCGTGCATTGATGGCTGATGGTGTTTGTGCCTGGTGAAAGCGTGCACTGACGGCTGGTGGTGTGTGGTTGTGTGTGTAGTGGTGAGTGTGTGGTGGTGAGTGTGTGGGGGTGAGTGTGTGGGGGTGAGTCTGTGGGGGTGAGTCTGTGGGGGTGAGTCTGTGGGGGTGAGTCTGTGGGGGTGAGTAGTGATGAGTGTGTGGTGGTTAGAGAGTGGTGTGTGTGTGGTGTGTGTGTGTGGGTTGTATGTGTGTGGTGTATGTGTGTGTGGTGTGTGTATGGTGTGTGTGTGGTCTTATGTATGTGGTGTTATGTATGTGTGTGGTGGACTTCGTTTGAGTGTTCGTTTCCTGCACACTCACACACTGCCCCTACACACTCACACACTGCTCACCCTGCACACTCACACTGTTCACCCTGCATAGTCCCACACTGTTCATCCTGCACACACACACACACACACACACACACACACACTGTGCACCCTGCACACTTACACACTGTTCACCCTGCACACTCACACACTGTTTACCCTGCACACTCACACACTGCAGTCACTGTCACTCTGCAGTCACTGTTACTCTGCAGTCACACTCACTCTGCAGTCAGTCTGCAGTCACTCTGCAGTCACACTCACTCTGCAGTCACTCTCCAGTCACACTCACGTTGCAGTCACACTCACTCTGCAGTCATATTGCACTCGCACTCACTCTGCACCTGCACTCACTCTGCACCTGCACTCACTCTGCACCTGCACTCACTCTGCACCTGCACTCACTCTGCACCTGCACTCATTCTGCACTCACTCTGCACTCACACTCACTCTGCACTCACTCTGCACCTGCACTCACTGTGTACTGACTCTGCACCTGCACTCACTCAGTACTCTGCACTCTTTCTGCACTCACTCTCTCTGCACTCTGCACCTGCACTCACTCTGCACTCACTCTGCACTCAGCACTCTGCACTCACTCTGCACTCATTCTGCACGCACTCTGCACTCACTCACACTCTGCACTCACTCACTCTGCAGTCATTCTGCACTCTCTCTTATTCTGCACTCACTCTCACTCTGCACGGGAAACATCCTTTACAACGCAACTTTTACCACGCAGTGCCATTACGACGCAACTTTTACAATGCAAACCATTACAACGCATTGCGCTGGGGGGCGCTCTAGGATAGGGAATAGGTTTAATTTACTATCCAACACCTTCCCTACTATCCACGGGGACTGGAGTTGGAATAGTAAATTAAACTATTCACTATCCAGCGCCCCAAAGCACTATGCGTTGTAAAGCCATGGGTTGTAAAAACCGCGTTGTAAAGGCATGCGTGGTAAAAGCATGCGTTGTAACGTCATACATCCCTCTGCACTTATTCTGCACTCACTCAGCACTCACTCACTCTGCACTCACTCTTACTCTGCACTCACTCATTCTGCACTCACTCATTCTGCACTCACTCATTCTGCACTCACTCATTCTGCACTCACTCAGTCTGCACTCACTCAGTCTGCACTCACTCAGTCTGCACTCACTGTCACTCTGCACTCACTGTCACTCTGCACTCACTTTCACTCTGCACTTATTCTGCACTCACTTCTGTCACTCTGCACTCACTCACAATCAGCACTCACTCTGCACTCACTCTCACTCTGCACTCACTCTCAATCTGCATTCACTCTCATTCTGCACTCACTCTCGCACTCACTCTGCACTCACTGTCACTCTCGCACTCACTCTGTCACGACCCCAGTACACGCCGGTGCTACCAGAGACCTACTAGGTAGCTGCAAGTACCCAGACAGCGAGTGAGCGAGACGGCATCAACCCACAATTATATTCAATATACGGGAGAAGCTGATCCTTTTAAGATACCGCTGCAGAACATCTGGTACTCGAATTATAACAGTTACATTTTGAAAAATCACTGGAAGGAATACTGGTTTTAACTTGTAAGAGCGCAATAAATACCGATTCGCAGACTTAAACAGGAAAGAGAACCAGCCACACAGAGTTTCACGACTTTCACCAGACCAATGGATCATAATAGGTGCAGATCTTGATATCTAGAACCTTAGCTGCCTGGATAATAAGGGGAGATCTCACTGACCCCCTTATGGTGACAGATAAACAGCAAGTCTTGATAAAGGTGGTTATTACCATTAGAACCCACCGAGACGCATCAACGCCATTCCTGGTATAATTCAAGACTCTGACATCGATGTTGACGTACAGATGCTGTAGTAGCAAAATTTCGATGGAAACATAATGGAGTCCGAATGTACAACCTGTATTTAACAATTTTCATGTTTTACTTTTTCTGTCCTTAACTTCAATTGTGCAGGTCATAATTGATTGTCTTGTTTTGTTTTATGCATTTTAGATTAGGGCACTAGATTAGTTAGCCCAACTATATTGTTTTTATTCACAATGTACTCATAATAAATGATTTTTAAACTGTCAATTTTGGTGTTATATATGATTGTACTGCTTGCATTTGGAGGTTTGTTTATGTGAACCTGTTCTTAATTTGACTCAAGGGAATCTTTGAAATTTTGGGTAAAAAGCAGTGTTCCCAGCGGGTGCCATGTGTGGCAGTAGACGTGAACTGCTGAGCAGGCATTTTTCGATGGTTTTGTGTAGACGGTTTTAATGAAAGACAGAACTGCGCCACTACTGGGACCTCAGCTGAACACCAGCGAAGTGATTAATGTTACATGAGCAGGGGTATTTTTTACTCTCCATCCTGAATAAACACAGACATGCTGTATTCGGTTACAGGCCTCTGCTCAATTGGAAATGTAGGGCGGCTTTACGGAGCAATGTTTCCCACGCAATAAACAGCGTAGAGGAAACATGGCTCCAGTTAAAGAAAACGCTGTTTCAGGCTAAAGTCCCAGTGATCATAAAAGATAGATGGCACAATAAACACAGGCACAGGCAGGACAAACCAATGCCAGGAAGGCCACTGATTACATTTTCCAACTCTCCGGCACCTTCTGAGACATAAGCGTCTCACAAAAGGTCTGTGTTAAACAAAATACAGTCAATTTGTCTGGGTTTTTTTTCACAGCTACTGAGAGACGCAATCTGATTTTCCCCGCTGACCGCTTGTGTTTTAAAATATCGTGATTTGGGAAGACAAGCACACAGTTGCTGTGATTGTCAAATATCCTAAATCAAGTGGAGAAAATGCAATAAAGCACAGTTTCCATGGCAGCACCTTGAAACCAAGTACCCTGCATTACGAGCCTGCTCTCATCCGCGGTCATTATTTGTTGACAGGCATAAATTGAACTTTAAAACGTTAATTTCAGACACAAAACTGGAATGCTGAACTAAGTGCCATTATTAAAATGTTTCCAGGGCATTCGCAGCACACCAGCGATGGAGAAAGCGTACACACAGAGAAGAGGCGCTGACAGGGAGAGCTCCGCCCAGCATCTGTCTTCAATTACCGCGGCCCCTGACAGCTGGTAATTGAAGAAATATGGCCTTCTGGTGCGTGTGACCGCACACAATATGCCATAGGCGGAGCTATTCTACCGCCTATGGCCTATTGTGTGCTCTCTTCTAAAAACACACGCATGCGAAGCCCAATTGCCATGCAGCTGGCAAAAAAAAGGACGAAAAATCACGAGCAACCAGGAATTTGTTAGGTAGGTTTTCGGAGACCCTTAGAAAAGGACTCTTGGGCTCCGCCCACACTGCTACGCAGTGTGACGTAGGCCCGAGCCCTAAAAATGGTACACATGGGGTAATGCACAGATTGGTGCACTCCGCCTGTTATCCCCACAAGTTTTCATGTTTATTGTGTCCATTGGACAAGTAGGCCCAACCTCCTGCAGCACAAACCCTTGTATGGGAAACTGCATTTTTGCTGCCAATGTAAGATATATATCCATATCAACTAAAAGTTCAGAATTGTATGCATGGTTGATAAATTCAAAGACTTTACTATTAAGGCAAGCACTCTAAGAAAATGTTTTAAACCATAAGCTCAGTTTGCACTGCTGAAAGTGGTTGCGTTATAAGCACACATTCACATTTGCAAAATCAAACAATGGTACTACAATGTTCAAAGAATTGTCCTTGTTTGTATGCAAATACATGGAGAGGAGTGGAAGCAAGATTTGTAATGGTTACCCACAAAGGACACTCAAATCAAAAAATATATGTGTATATTATATATATATATACAATGTTGGCTATTCAATGACTTGAATAAAGAATTCACACTCCATCCATATCCAACTTAATCAATACAATGTATTAACGTCATTTGAGAGTACAATAATTATGAGTGATCAAGTACTAATTATCTCACACAGGTCAAGCTTCTGAAACGAAGAAGCCAATCCAGAACAATCAGGGAACTCCTATTAGAAGTTCCAAAATCACTTTTGGTGCCTGTGACCAGAGCGTGATGAAGCAGTTGCATGCTCTACCAGAATGAACCTCAGGAAATCAGAGAACAGAGCGCGGTATAGATATTGCACAAACTCCCTGTAATCAGGAACCTCCAATAGGGTCTTACTCATCAGGAGTTCCCTGGCTGTCCTGGATTGGCTACTTCGTTGCAGAAGCTTGACCTGTATAAAATAATTAGCGATCACCACTCATCCTATTACCCTGATGAATACCTCCCATTGACCCGAGATCGAAACGTCATCAATTACAGACTTTTATAGATTTTGCTCATTGACCCCCAAGCCCAGAAATATTTCAAGGAGTCAAGAGTCATACGTCTTATTTGTGAGGCACTTTTCCAATTTTAATTCACACCAGCACTTTCTTTATGTGTCTGAGCAAATGATCACTCATTATTACTACAGTCTCGAAGGATGTAAATAAATTGTATTGATTTTCTTGGATATGACTGGCCTATGAATTCTTCATTCAAGTCATTGTGAATGTCCAAAATTGTATACAAATTTATATATTTGTTTGATTAATATATTACTCATGGATAGCGGCTGCATCCACAACAATAATCAAAGATGGTGTTTCAAATAAGTCAACGTAGAACCAATGTTGTTTAATATAATGTATTGCCCCAGGTTCCTGGTTTAGGAGATTGGGCTTACCGTTGTAGTTTGGTACAGTTGGAAACCAAGGCACTTTGCTCAAAGTATAATGTGGGTTTCTTCATAGTAACATTTTATGAAATTGCGTGCCATAAATTATTACCACAGTGCATGGTATACAACTGGGCAAATGGATTTTAATAAAGGGCAAGTAGATTTAGGAAGCATTCCATCTATTGACAAAGTACATATTTTATAAAGTTGCACACCCCGGAAATTGTATAAAGTATATTTTGCAACAGATGATGGCCTAAATTTCAGTGAGGGTCTACTGTGTCAAACTGCAAGACCATTTAGACATTTTGGGTGTAGGGATTCCTTTACCTCTACTATTTATGAAACTGGCAGGGACTTAGCTTCAAGAGGGCGTTATCGGGTGGAACACCCCCCCTGTCAATTTCTTAATCAGTGTTGGCCTGCCAGTGTCAGTTGGATTGGCTGTGTGCAGCAACAATGACATTTAGTCTTTGTTGCTGCAGACTGGGTAGAGGTGGGAGAGCCAGCATATTGACAGGGAGTGTCGAGCCAAAATCAATACAATGGTCTGGCTTGACTCTTAAAGCCGTACACGAGGCATGACTTGAAAATATTTGGCATGTGAATCATGCAACAGACATCATGTTAAAATATAATATTGTTGTATAAAAAAAACTATTTCTTTAACATGCAGATGTGTTTCATCATAGGACTTCAGATTTTATCACTGCATTCAGAGGCATTTATTAAAAGAAAGAGTTTTAAAACAAACCTAAAATATTCATGCCGCACCCAGTGGTAAGTTGTGATACTGGCAGGGACGTAGCTTCATATGTACCCCCTTAAGTGGCCTACATGAGCAGTTCTAAACTTGTGGTTCGGGGACCCCAGGGTGTCCGGGATGCCTGCTAAGTTGGGCTGAGACTGCTTAGAAAATTAAATAAGGTTGACAGACTGATAGCATATATAAAAAAGAAGCAAAATATAAAAATAAATATTTTAAAATGTTCTGTATATATGGAGGTATTTGAAATTGAAGGCTAAAAATTAAGCTGGTATCCTCAGCTTGATTTGTGGGAGCAGTGCAACAACATCAAACAGAATATAGCATGGACGGTGAAATGAAATGAAATGAAATTTAGGTTTTATATAGCGCATGGCTGCCCGTGAGAGTCCCAGCGCTGGGATTGCAGAACTTCTGAGGGTGAAGTCGGAGAGAGGGAGGAAGTTATTGCGGGAAGAGGTGTGTTTTTAGAAGCTTGCGAAATTTCAAAAGATTGGTCTCAGAACGAAGATGAAATGGCAAAGCATTCCAGGAGGTGGCCGCTGTAACCGAGAAACGGCGTCCTCCAGTTCGGGCTTTTCTGGTTTTGTGGACTGTGGCCAGGTGACCTTGAGCTGAGCGTAGGGGCCTGTTGGGTATGTATGGGAAGATCATAGCTTTTAGCATTGGGGGCCCTTGATTTTGCAAAGCTTTATGGGTAGAGCAAAGGGCCTTAAATTTGACCCTTTCGCGGATCGGCAGCCAATGTAGTGCCTTAAGGGCGGGTTTGGCTGAGACTCTGCGAGAGGTCCCAGTAAGAATCCTAGCAGCAGCATTCTGTGTTCTTTGAAGAATGTTGATCGTGGATTCTGGGGCAGCTAGAAAGAGAGCATTGCAATAATCTAGTCTTGATAAGACTAGACCTTGAACGAGCAATTTCTGTGAAGGTCCAGGAAGTAGAGGGAGGATCTTTCTGGTGGAACGCAATAGCCCCACACATGTGCCAGCTGTTTTTTTCGCTTGCGTTTTAAGGGATAGGTCCTGTTCAAGCCAAAAACCCAGACTTTTTAATTCAGTCTTGGGTTGAGGGAGGGGGCCTAAGCATGCTGGCCACATGGCGGATGGAAGAGAAGATATTTTATTTCCCAGCAGCATGAGCTCAGTTTTCGAGCCATTGAGCTTGAGCCTTGAGGAGGACATAAATTGAATTTAGAGAAGCTCCAACCTTCCGATTGAAATTTAAATGTAGATTGTTTATATTTGTTTGTTAAGTAAAATATTTAATAATTTGTGTATTTATTTGATAAAGGGGTGTGTCTGTATTTTTGTGCATTGTTTGCAGTTCAAATCATCAAAATTGTTCAGGCTGGGGGCCCCGGTTTCCAGTAATGACTCAGTGGTGGTTCCTGGCTTCCAGTAATGATTAAGTGAGGATTAACAGAATTCAAAAGGTTAAGAACTACTGGCTTAGATGTTATTATAGATGGAGCAACACAACAGTCTGCCAATCAATCAACAGCGAGTTTTGTACAGTGCACTTCCTGTACTTACGCATTTGAAGGTACTCTAATTTGTGATAATGAAGAAAGACGAAGCTTGGTCAAATAAAAGATTTGTCTAGGATCACACCATTTGTTCGAGCAGGGAAGCCGGGATTGATCCACGATTTTCAGTTTACATCAGTGTCAGAATTCAGTTACTAGATGGGTATCTCTTTCTCTTGTTCAACACAATTAGGGCCGCTCCCAGTACAGTGACCGAAGATGCCCTAAGATTAAATTGCGAGTGTGGAGATCTCACAAAAAGTGAAGGACTAGCCTCACACACCACCAGGTGTCATGCTTCATCATCAGTCCTTGCTCTCTAGAAACTCGGTTTGGTACACGGCGGGCATTCACCGGACGACAGGGATGCACTTCTAAACTAAGTGGGGGCCGTGAGAAGTGAGTGAAGTTTAAAAACCATTATAGTTACCAAATAAAAATTTTAATAGGATAGGTAGCTGTATGGTATTAAAAAGGTGAACCGTGAAATGGGTATTTTATTGTCCCCTCACCGTAGTAAGTGGGCATGTTTCTGCCGTTTGGCCCAGGTGGGTCCGTGACATTCATCAGGACCCATAACAAGGGGGCTCCGTTTTTACTAACTTGGTGGTGAGAAGGCACCACTCCTGGAGAGAGGAGGGCTCTCAGTAAGAAAGTAAAACATAAATATACACAAAAGTACCATCAGAAGAAAGCTCAGTCACTTAATAGAGTCATTCAGGACCACATGCACATATATTAACGGGGTGGCTCTATGTGTGTAACACGTGACACTCATCTGTGCACACACTGGAATATAGAAACATCATATGTGAGAGAAAATCTATTACATCTTACCCTAGGATCATACCCTACATGCCCCATGGGAGGAGGATGGAGGGAAGCCTCTGTAGTCACACTATGGAAGGGTAAAAAACAATAGTAGCCAAGATAAAAACGCAAAATATGTAATCTCTTAGAGCACGGAACCTGTAGGTGCTCCTTTTCAGACTCACACGCATTCATTCATTCATGGATGCATTCCCTTACTGCCTCAAGGTGCGCCTCCCGTGATAGCACCTAGTTGTATCCTTCTGCCCTCCCCGATGGGGACTGAGCGAGGGGGGGGAAGTGGTTTGAATAGTGCTCTTAATTGGGCATAAAAGGGAAATTGCACTGTGATTATTTAAAGTACCTGCAAAGTTGTGCGATCCGGCGGCCCAAAATGTGCCGAAGAATGTACGCAGACTCGCTGCCTGACGTGCTCATAGCGTGGTCGCAAGTGTCGCGTAACAGTTGTTGAAAATCCGGTGTCCGTGCGGTCAGCGTTCTAAAGTGGACAGGCTTACGCCTGGCCGTGGGTGCAACCTTGCTGATAACCGATCCGGAGGGGACCCACGGGCGTGGCTGGAACCAGGTGTGTAGGTCCCGGCGGGAGGGTAAGGCGCAGCCTGGACCCGTGTCATTAAAGACCGTAGCCAATAGGCGTATGTGGAACCGTCGTCACGTGGACGGAGCTGTGCATCCAATAGGAAGATGCGTATGGCGTGATGTAACGCTATGAAAACGTCTGTATTAAAAACCAAATGTATGGGTAGAATAGACATTGCATTCATTAAAAAATAAGAGAGATGTTATACGCTCTGGAAGCGCCCATATTACACCATGCGTGCCAGGCTGGTATACCCGCATATAAACGTATCTTTGCATGGGAATCAAGACATACTGGTGTTGCATACTGGGAGTATACTGGCAGAAAACAACTTTGCATGAATGAAGGTTTATGCAAATGTGTCAACAATGTACAGACCCGGAAACATCCGCATTCTAGTATGTACACTAACTGATATAACGCTGTTACTTACACAGAGAAGTCCCTCCGTATGTGAGGTTTTTAAAAGGGAGTCTTACCAGTCAGTTCAGTCAGTTCAAAACTTTATTCGGTTATTAGTACAGAATAACCATAAAAGTACAAATAGAATCACAATTATAAAAGATTCTTCCAATGCACCTAGATCAGTTCCTCACAATTCAGGTTACAATTGATTTCCGCGATTTAAAAACATTTTTTAGGAATGAGGAAATAAATACAATGGTTAAAATATTATCGGACTTCTGTACAGCTAAAAAAGCAGGGCGACAGCGATTAACACCCATGGTCTTCAGTAATGGAACAACCCACATTCGCCTAGGCATAGTATAAAATTTACAAAAGAAAAATATATGTATATCTGATTGATCTGACAAATCATCACAGGGGCATTTAATCAGGTTTTTCGACCAATAGTTCATAACTGGGAAACTGAGCAACCTAAACAACAAATTCATTCTAAATCGGGTTAACTAAAACCTCTCATGGTCACTCATTTGCAAGTTAAGATATGGCTGTATTTTTCTTGAAATCACGATTTGTTCATGGGCCACTACTGTTATTTTCTTCATTTCAATTTCATTTCAATCGCGTTCTGTGATCGTGCAGGTAGGTCATACATTTTTCTTTTAAAAGCTTTCTTGAAATGTTACAGAGAGAAGATGGTTCTAGGAAATAGTGCCCCATACCCAGTACCGTAAGAAATTCCCTCACATAGCACAGCCACCTTATTCTGCCACTCTTTTCTAGCCTAACCGCATTATTCATGATCAAACGATTCAACCCGCACTCATTAGTTGTCCAAATCCTATGCCATAATAGAACTGGGACAGTCTTTATAATATCTTCCAGGTAAGGTTCCCCAAGTTCTACATGGCAGACATACGTGGAGACACTTTGCGGGACGGCTAGAAGGTATTTCATAAAACAGTTTCGACCACCTTTAGAGAAGTAACATTCGTATGGCCCCACAAACCCGCGCCATGTGTCACAATTGCTAGACAAGTAGCTTTTTATACAATTAACATTTCCTTGATTGGTTTCCTCCCCATGTTATGGCTAAAAATTTGTAGAGCCGTGATCGATTTGCAATACAGTAATTTCCTATTGTTAATAGTGGTGTTCCATAGGCCCGTACAATCAAATAAAACTCCTAGGTAAGAAATTGTCGAGGTAAAATCAACTGGGGTAGAGTCTATAAAGATTACCTTTCTCTTTTTGTGTGCACCCAAACCACAGTAAAGGGAGCCAAGACGCAGCCTTGGCGTACACCCCTTCCAATTTCAAAAGATTCTGTGCATTCACTATTTTTCCCAAATCTGACTTTGGCGGATGCTCCTAAATAGAGTTCCATTAGGAAGTTAATTATACCATAAGCTTTATAAATCACAAAACATATGCTCATTTAGTCAAATGGTTAAAATATACCAAGTGGTAAAGCCATGCACAGCTGATGTTTTTACGCCATCTACCTCTGTATAAACCTACATGGTTAAGTCTGCTAAAGAGCTCAGTGTGGCAGGTGACAAACATTCTGATATGGCTCTGTGTGTCTGGTGGCAGATAGTCTGATGTGGACAAGTGTACGTGGTCACACACACAACTCGGTCTGCTTTCTCCTTGGATGTGTCTTCCAAAAGTGCTTCTCAGTGGTTATTTCTGGCTCTTTTCGTCGCCTTTCAAACCATTTTCTTCCAGTAGTGTCGGGCAAGTAATTTCTTCTCTAGTTGTTCAGCCTGTTCATTGTAGGTTTCTGTGCTCAAGCAGATTCTGCGGACTCAGAGAAATTAGCCCACAGGAAGGTTTTCCTTAAAGCCCTCGGGTGGTAACTTTCGTATAGAAGTAGACTGTTCTTGTCGCTGGTTTTATTGTGTACTTTGGTACAGATGCCATCTGTTGTCATATTTATTATCAAGGTCCAGGAAAATAGTGTGGTCTTTATTGATGGAGTGTGTAAACTTGAGATGTTCATCCTTGGTGTTCACCCATTATACAAATGCTGCTGCTTCTTCTTGGTTCCCATGCCATACGATGAACATGTCATCTATATAACGTTTCCAGGTTTTCAGCTGTGCTGCATAAGGGTTGTTCTGGTTGAAGATGTGGTCCTCCTCAAACTTGTGTATGTAAAGGCACGCCATGCTTGGAGCAAAAGTACTGCCCATGGACGTGCCTTTGATTTGATGGTATATGACCTCTTCGAATTAGAAGTAGTTGTCTGTAAGTGCCACCTCTGCACACTTCATGATGAAATGTCTGGGGGTGGTGAATTCCCAATCCATATTCAGTAGGATCTGTTCCACAACGGCTAGTGTGCGTATCTGAGGAATGCTAGTGTGAAGCACCTCTATATGCATTGTGATAAAGAGGTCCTCACGTAGTGTTAATCTCCAAATTCCGTAGGAGGCAGAGGACATCATTTGTGTCCCTTAGGTATGAGGGTGATCTTTGCACAATGGGTCTTAGGAACCAGTTGCAAAATTGCGATAAGGGTTCCAGTATAGATCCAATGCCCAACACTATTGGTCTCCCTGGTGGAGGCATTCTATCCTCATGGATTTTAGGTAGTGTGTAAAACCTTGTGGTTCTAGGATTATCGTTAATGAGAAATTCTGCCTCATGTTTGGTGGCTCAATCGTTGGTAAGTTTTTCGTCAACCATGCCTTTAAATTTATTTGTGAGACGAGTGGTGAGGTTGCTGCGGTAAACTTCATAGCTGATAGTGTAAGAGAGCTATCGGTTACATGCCTCTTGGTACATCGTCTGATTCATAAGGACGATGGCGCCACATTTGTCTGCTGGTTTGATGACCAGACCCGTGTTGGTTTTGAGTCTTTGGAGTGCTGTTCTTTCGCCCTTCCTCAGATTCTGGAAACTTTTTGTGTTCTGGAAGTCAATCTCCTCCGCTTCTTTCAGTACCGCCTGTTCAAATACTTGTATGTGGCATGGGACGCCTTGTATCGGAGGTAAAAAGGTGGATTTCTTTCAAAGGCCTGTGTTGGTGTTTTCGTCTTGATCGTCTCTGAAGTTCCCAAAGTAGTTTCTGAATTTTATTTTTCTGAAGAACTGAGCTAGTTCTGCATTCAGAATGAATGGATCATTAGTAGGTGTCAGGACAAACCCCAGACCTTTGGAGAGGACAGACTCCTCATCCTTCGTGAGTGGTCACTGAGGTTCACAATATTAGTTACTCTCTGCTGGTTGTTGGGCCGTTCCCCCTCCCCTTGCTCCAGGTCACCACTGTATTGGGTGTCTGGTCTTCCCATTGTACTCTGGTATTTCTTTCGCTTGCCTGTTTTACATCACTGCTTTGTCCTTAATTCTTGGTACATGAAGTTTCTGTTGTTAATTCTTGTGCATAAGGTTATAATGTGGGGTAGGCAGGAGCCACATAAAATCTCAGCATGCCTTGATGTAGTGTCCAAGAAGACATCGATGAGCCAGTAATGCTCCCCCCACAATGACAACAATGCAATTAGCGATTACATCCAAAAACTGGAGAAGGTTTTGTACAGCATGCATCCTGAAGTCATGTATTTCGAGGTCCTCCTACATGTAATAATGACAAAAAGGAGGGAAATTGAAATATAACAATTGTCCAGGATCACACAATTTGGTCAAGTGGGGAAGCCGGGATTCATCCCAGGTCTTCTGGTTCCACATTGTGCAATTCAGTTCAGCCGCTAGTCGTACATGCTTCACCCGTACAACCCTCCTCCCCTCCCCTCCCCTCCCCTCCCCCCCACCCTCCCTCCCGCCATCAGTGTGGCCCTCGGTCACACTAAAGACCAAACTTTCCAGCCCCCAGGAAAATAATTGAGGGTACCAAAACTTTAGGCATATGGGCGAGATTCGGTTGGGATGGAGGGTACATGACTGAATGCAAGTGTGAACACTTGAGATGAGTCTGAAAGTAGTGTGAATTTTTCACAGTCAGTGTGTCATAAAGGTGTTCAGACTTCACCGACATACAATTCTTAGCCTCACTGCAGAGCAATCTTAGCAACGGTCCCATATATGGCAAAGTGTGTGGCAAAATGTGTGCAGGAGGATACAGCAGTTAAAATATTGACAGCGCTAAAGGAAAATAAAATGCAGCACTTAAAACTTATTTGGCGGACTGTGTGTGTGGGTTGGGGCAGGTGACATGAGAAGAGAGTGGCAAGACGGTGTTAAGAGGAAAATGGTAACGTGTGAGATATGCAGAGAGAGGGTTTCAGAAAGAATGAGGAGAAAAAGGGAGAAAATATTTAATAGAGTGAGAGAAAGTAACAAGAAGGGGACAGACGTTCTTGAGACACTCTGAGGACCACCTCTCTTCCTACAGATCTTAGCAATGTTTATTCAGTCTCAAGTTTTCACATTTGAAACATTTTCGATTATTATTCACAACAAAATTACTGTTATTACTTATTTATTTGATACTGCAAAAAAGTATTGGCAAAGCAATAGGTCTGGCTTGTTTTAGGTGTGGGTCTGTTGGTCTCTTATTTGTCTAGATTCAATAACAGAACTCACAGAGAGGCACCGAGCTGCTGACTAGATGGCATTTGTAAAGCACAGAAGTTTAGTTTTCATGTTTTAAGCTACACCCTTAATTACGTAGGCCAAGCCCCTTTGAAGGTTTTTTTAGTCACACTTCTTTGCCAATGCCCCTTTTAGAGTTTCCCCACCTTTTTCATATAACTTTAATCAGTGGCTTCCTGAGATGATGGCCAGAGTGAGCTGATCAACAGTGGGGCTTCAAGTCCCTCTAAGACCTTATGTGTAGCGCTTTCACAACAGGGGCACAGTGCTCCAGCAACTGAAGTCTCCTTTTAAATTATGAGTTCTTCGTCGCAGCATCGGAATTCCTCTATCTGAATCCCCTCATGTATGTGAAAAGTATCAGGCATGCCTCATCGGGTCCAAACAAAATCCAGCTTTGTTCACTGTCATTAGGTTCAAGTTGGTCTACAAAGCCCCCAGCATTGCACCACCCACTTCCCTTACGATCTGTCTGGACTGTTACCCATCTGTCTCTACAGCGTGGCAGTGGGTCAAAAAAGCCAGTGTGTGGTGGTTCTATATCTGCTCTGACCATACCGTCGTAAAACAGGTACACTTTACTGACAGCGATTAGCATCCCAACGATTAGTTCTTATAACGCTTCATGTTGTGTCATTCTGAATCACTGACAATAATGTTCTGATAAATCGGGGCACATGGTTAACACAACTTCTGGAGTCACAGTTGCATGTCTGACCGATGAACTGGAACCTATAAGTCAACATGGTATACATTAATGTACTCTTTATATTATTGCTTCCCTTCAAGTCGTTGCACTGCGGTGTCCTGTCACAGTGGGTGTGGAGATATCTCCAGAGGCAATCAATCAGTTACAAGCCCTTCAGATGGTTCAGTTTTTGCTAATCACTAGTGCCTCCAGCTCAAGCCACACTAAGACACCACCCTAAAACAACAATAAACAGACACAATTCCTGTCACCGTCATATGCTTAATACAGCTCTAAACAAAAAAACAAAAAGGGAGTGAAGAGGGGAGAAGGTAGAATCGTCCTCCTCTAAATACTATAATTCAACAAAAAGATTCTACCACTTACACTTACCATTCCTAGTCTAGAAAATTAGAATGATCAGGCGGGAAAAGGTGTTGAGTCCAAGAATTGTCCTGGGAACCACTATATGTTTTTTTGAATACCCCTCTAACACTAAAAATTAATTTGGTATCATGCTTCATCATGGAGCATGAGTACTCACAAACTTTCTCTCGGGGGCCAAATTTACAGTGTGGTTTATGTCCGAGGGCCGCACCGGTGGGGGCAGGGTCAATGAGGGAGGGGGCGGGGCTAGAGCAACTAAAAAAAACTGTGACCATGAGGTTGATCACAGGTCCCTGCAGCAGACGCCTTCGTCCACTGAGCCACCAGACCCGGCATACACACATCTCTCTCTCTCTCTCGTTCTTTCTCTCTCTCTCTGTCGGTCTCCCTCCCTCTCCCTCTGTCTCTCTCACTCTGACTGTCTCACTCCCTCTATCCCTCTGTCTCACTCACTCTGACTGTCTCACTCACTCTGAATGTCTCACTCTCTCTGTCTCCCTCTCCCTCGGTTTCCCTCTCCCTCACTCTGTTTCCCTCTCCCTCACTCTGTTTCCCTCTCCCTCACTCTGTTTCCCTCTCCCTCACTCTGTTTCCCTCTCCTTCCCTCTCCTTCCTTCCCTCTGTCTGTCTCTCTCCTTTCCTTTCCCTCCTTCCCTCTGTCTCCCTCTCTCTCCTTCCCTCTCCCTCCTTCCCTCTGTTTCCTTCCCTCTCCCTCCTTCCCTCTGTTTCCTTCCCTTTCCCTCCTTCCCTCCGTCTCCCTCTCCCTCACTCGGAGGTCTCCCTCCCTCACTCTGTCTCCCTCCCTCACTCTCCCTCCCTCACTCTCCCTCTCCCTCACTCTCCCTCTCCCTCTCCCTCACCCTCACTCTCCCTCACCCTCACTCTCCCTCACTCTCCCTCACTCTCCCTCACTCACTCTCCCTCTCCCTCACCATCCCTCACTCTCCCTCACCCTCACTCTCCCTCACCCTCACTCTCCCTCACCCTCACTCTCCTTCACCCTCACTCTCCTTCACCCTCACTCTCCTTCACCCTCACTCTCCTTCACCCTCACTCTCCTTCACCCTCACTCTCCTTTCCTCTCTACTTCCCTTACTCTCCCTCACCCTCTCCCTCACCCTCACCCTCACTCTCCTCCCCTCACTCTCCTCCCCTCACTCTCCCTCACTCTCCGTCACCCTCACTCTCCGTCACCCTCACTCTCCGTCACCCTCACCCTCACTCTCCCTCACCCTCACCCTCCCTCACTCTCCCTCACTCTCCCTCACCCTCTCTCCTTCCCTTACTCTCCCTCACCCTCACGCTCACGCTCCTTCCCTCACTCTCTCTCACTCTCCTTCCCTCAATCTCCCTCACCCTCACTCTCCTTCCCTCACTCTCATTCCCTCACTCTCCTTCCCTCACTCACTCTCCCTCACCCTCACTCTCTCTCCCTCAATCCCTCATCCTCGGTCTCCCTCACTCTCCTCCCCTCACTCTCCTTCCCTCACTCTCCTTCCCTCACTCTCCTTCCCTCACTCTCCTTCCCTCACTCTCCTTCCCTCACTCTCCCTCACCCTCACTCTCCCTCACCCTCTCTCTCCCTCACTCTCCCTCACCCTCTCTCTCCCTCACTCTCCCTCACCCTCACTCTCCTTCCCTCAGTCTCCCTCAGTCTCCTTCCCTCGCTCTCCCTCACTCTCCTTCCCTCACTCTCCTTCCCTCACTCTCCTTCCCTCACTCTCCCTCCCTCACTCTCCCTCCCTCACTCTCCCTCGCCCTCACTCTCCCCCGCCCTCACTCTCCCCCGCCCTCACTCTCCCCCGCCCTCACTCTCCCCCGCCCTCACTCTCGCCCTCACTCTACCTCGCCCTCACTCTACCTCGCCCTCACTCTACCTCGCCCTCACTCTCACTCTCCCTCTCCCTCTCTCTCACTCTCCCTCTCTCTCTCCCTCCCTCTCCCTCCCTGTCTGTATCTCTCCCTCCCTTTCTCTACCTCCCTCTGTCATCTCACCCTGCCTGTGTGTGCCCGGGCTGAGACAGCTTCTGGGCACACACACACAGCCTCACCCGAGCACTTCACAGGTCTTTAAAAGACCATTTGCATGTTAACGAGGCTTTGTTCGCCTCTTAGCCCCCTGCAGCCCCACTCTGACTATGGTGGGAATCGCCCGGCCCCCACAGAGCAGCAGAGTCTTTGAGTCGCGCTGCCGCAGGGGTGTTTGCTGACACTCTGTAAAAAAAAAAGAAAATTAAAACACGGGTACATGTCTGCAAGGTCTGCGGGCCGCCAGGGAAGGCTTGCCGGGCCGCTGACGGCCCGCTTGCCGTACTAGGAGTACCCGTGTCATAGAAGGACGGGAAGACCCCTATGATGAAGCATGACACTGAATAAATTTTTAGTGTGTGAATGTCTGTAAATGCATTTTCTAACTGCAGGCAGTGGTCCCACGGACCACTGTCCGATCTTAGAAAATGAAAGGAAAAGTTTTAATTTTCTCTTTTGTAAGCCATCCAGTTTTCCTCTGAGGAAAACGGGCTGCTTTGCAAAAAAAAAAAAAAAAGATAGCTTTATTAACAAGCATTTACAATGCAACGGTTTCGCCTTTGTAAAAGTTTGAGCTATTGGCATTGTAAATGCCAAATTTTGTATTTATGTGTTGGTTTTGAAAGCAGATAAATAAATGGCATTGTCATTTACAATGCCAATAGCTTAATCTCTCACAAATGTGAGACCTATTGCATTTGCACACACACACAGAGCACACACACACACAGAGCCACAGAGCCACACACAGACAGAGCCACACACAGACAGAGCCACACACACAGACAGAGCAACACACACAGACAGAGCAACACACACAGACAGAGCAACACACACCGACAGAGCAACACACACCGACAGAGCAACACACACAGACAGAGCAACGAATCATGCGACAGGGGAGCAACAAATTATGTTTAAAAGTTGAATGAATTATGAGGCAAGATATTATGAAACATAATGCAGTCAATTTTTTGATAGTATTTCATTATTTGGTAATGTTTGCACATGGTAATGATGTCTGGGCAAAGATTATGTGGAAAATCCTTAATAAGAGAAAAAAAAACTGCAGCCAAATAATTTCAATGGCCCTGAAGATAGTAGACGTACCAATGAAGGAAACGCAGCTCTATACACCCACTTCAGCAGCGTCCCACAACATTTCTTTTCCCATCAGCAAGATTCTCCCGGAGAGAGGGGGGAGATAGTCCCTCGTTTGTTTCTATGACCTGGGCCGGGGTTCTGTGGCACCAAACAGCCTAGACCAGCGTTCTATTACTTTTAGCTAGTTATCATGGGGTAAAGGTGAGGCAAAAGCCTCTCTTGGATGGAGTGTGAAGAGGGATGAGGGGGGAAGGTTGCGCATTCCATTCTGCTCCCACTCTGAAAGTCTAGCCGCTATGGGAGGGTGAGCGCACCCAGCTGGAGGTTTCCCCGCACCCACTGTTACCCCGCGCTTGGAAGCCCGGACTCTGATATCCGACATGGACCACTGCACCCATCCATACATCCCTGGATCTCAGGCCTGGGTCACCGAGAACGAGTCTAGCGCCCAGCTCTAACTTGGGAGGAAAAGCCCTGGGTGTGGCGTAAAGGCCAACCCCAGTCAGGATGGACTAGCCTGTCCTGCGGCTGACGTGTTCCACACAAGGTCGGATACAACACGTGGCCACGTTTTATTCAACAACACACTGCATTGTGGGGCTTGTAGTTCGAGTGATCTGTTCGTCATATTTTTGCATCTAGGCATTCTTTTCGAGGGGTTTAGGGTAGGAAGTCGGGGAGCAGGCTGGGTACCGATGGTGCCCCTGAGAACTGGGTGACTTTTGGCTTATGCTTTGGGATTCATTCCAGACGATTCACGCCCCCTTCCCTAGAAACTTCAGAAGGTCAGAGGTGAGCACTGTTAAATTGAAGAAACATATACTTTTTATTGCGCAGGCCAGTCGCTGTTTCGTCTTTTCTTGAAGATGTCCTTGGACAGGGAAGGCAGCCCTTCCTCGTCGCCCCCCTCACCTGCCCACCCCCCCCCCAAGGCCTGTGAAAGAAGCCCCCCTCTCCCTCCACCGCTCGGCTCGTCTCTCCGCTGTAAATGAATTTGCTTTGGACGGCGAGCGGTGCCGTGAAGTGCTCGCCAGGGAGGGATGCGCGTCCGCGGGAGGAGTGATGGAAGAGAGGGGGCGAGGGCTGGGGGGGGCTCAGTCTCCCCGCACTGATCACCGCCGCTCCCGGCCTCGACGCCTCCATCTCACCGGCTCCGGATTGAAATCAACCGCAGCCGGCACAAAAGCGCCGAGAGAGCGAGGCGCCGCCTCGCAGCGCACAATCCCCGCTCTCGGCTGCGTTTCTTTTGTAATCTCCCCCTCGCTTTTGTCAGACTCCAATCCCGGCTTGGAGGACCTGCAATTTTCCAGAAATAAAAGCAGGGAATCGTCCTCCGGTGCTCTCTGCCCGAGCCTCCTTTTGAGCCCTTCTTTCTGTGATTCCACTGGAGGCCGGCAATTAAATATAGCGTTGGCACAGCCAATGGGTCTAGTGTTGGCCTCTGCCCTTTGGCTTATCAATGCTTGATTTGTCATGGATTATGCTAAACGTTCTTTCGGGGAAGATGCCAGAAGGCCAATCAATTACCAAAAAAAAACAAGTCAGGTCCCGGGCCGTGCTGTGATTGGCTGACGTCACGGGGGTGTCCCGGGCCGGCAGCCAATCACAGCACGGCCCGGGGAATGACATCACGGGGTGTCCCGGGCCGGCAGCCAATCACAGCGCGGCCCGGGACAAAGGGGCGGGGCTTAAAAAAAGCACCAGAAACACCCCCGAATCGAGTTTTCAAGAGAAAGCGCGATTGACAGCCTCTGTCTCCCAATGGCTAGCCTCCATTTATGGAGCTAGCCAATTGGAAACAGAGGCGGTCTGAACATCCCTACTGAAAACAAAAGTTTTCAAACTGGGAGGGGCACTTCGTGCCCCTCGCCAGGTCGAAACCTAAAAAGCAATCACAGACATGGTGGTCTGCTGACCCCAGCAGGTCACCATCCCCGTAATTTTTGCAATTCCTAGGGGGTTTCAAAGTGTGATCTACCTTATTAATATTCATGAGGTAGGTCATTTGCGATCCCCTAGGAATCACAGAAAGTGTTAAAAACACGTTCATGCATTCCGTTTTGCGAGTTTCTAATTGCGAATCATAAGGATTCGCAATTAGGAAATCGCAAAATGGTTTGTTGATGCATCTGGCCCTTAGAAGCAAGAGTTGGCTTGTTTTCATTCCTCTCTCTCAGATATTTCGCTTAACAAATCTCATGCCTGCACTTGCAACTAACTTAACATGAGGAATGATGTAACCAAGTTACTGTGGACATGATGGACCTTTAGGACAAAAAAAGTTGTGATTCTGTAAACTAATGTTAGGTAGAAAATGGACAATGTAAGCAATAGAAGCATAATTTAAGAGGAGACTCATCTGACTCCGCTCTCAGCCAACATTATCTTAGACAATTTCCATGCACAGATAATATAAGAACATTTGTATTAATCACATAGGCACCAGTATCTGTCTCTAGGCATAGGTCTAAAAAAAGAGAGGAGTTAAGTATGTACTTAAAAAGGGAATTGAGTTTCTCGTCTCAAAGTGTTAGGGCGTTTATTCCTGAAGTTACACTGTTGGGACCAAGGGGGGTGCCCACTCTTATTTGTTACTGTAGGAGTACCAGTATATGAAAAAGTTTATTCCTTCAATTCTCATAGGAGTTATGGTGACTTGGCTCACGACATTGCCCTTCAAATGTCTCACAAGCACAGAGAAGCTGCAGAGGTGGCCAGATAAACTTCCATAAGAGTTGCCAGCTGACTGGACCTATCTACCATTGGATCAGTCTACTGGAGAAGTTACTGTCAGAAAGGTATTGATTTTTCGAAAAAGAACAATGCTAGTACCAATGTTATGGAATATAAAGGTTTTCTTAAGGAATTAATGATTTTTATATCTTTAGTTTCAGAAATTATTTTCCAAGTACTACTTTCCAGCATCGTACATTGGAAATTATCCTAAAGTATCCCACTTTCTGGTCCAGGAAGCACGTTTGAATGTGTATGGCTGTATAGGAGCATGATGAAAACACTTCCTAGATACTTTAGGCCTATATTTTAATTGCTAGCATGAAAGGAAAGTGCTACAGTCGCCATCTATTACCGCATACTCTGGAAGGTCTAATGAGATTATGGCAAGAATGGTATCCTGGCTGACCCTGAAATGCGAACCTGGAAGAACTTTTACAAAACGTAAAGGAAACCACCATTGTCAACTTGTCCTCCAAACAACTATCTAAACATGAAGAGTCCGTCCTTGAATTAGGAATAAAATTTGTACCAATTACGACTACTGACTTCGTCAATTTGAAAATAAAAGCTTTGGAATTCTGCCGCAAAATTAGACTGAAGGCATTCTTTCACAACAAGGCAACCCATAAAAAACATGAACCATCTGGGTTAATGAAAAAGTCGAGTTTTATTCGACCAACACACAGTATACCAAAGGAAATAGTAGCCTTTGAACATGCATTAGTAGTGTTGTAGTCCACAACAAGGAACACGGCGACCCACAGGAGAGAAACACGTTCTGGCTGCTACAAACAAGTCGCATCCACACGAGGAGTTATCCGCTCCTCTTGTGCATTTTTGATTATCCTGCGGGGTTCTTAGCACTTCAAAGACAGGCAATGCGTTTGTGTACTAACAAGCCAAAACTTGCTCATCGCAGATGTAACCTTTCGAGACACTTAAGCTTTCTAAAGACGTCCAGGATCTCACACTAAGGTTTCCTTTTATCCGATAACGTTTCTCACACATCGGATATATCATCACTAGAGTCTCGGGCCCTGCCGGGTTGGAATTATCACTGGCGGAGCGACTAACTAATTCACATTTACTTCTGAATACAGCCCTGAGGAGTCGTGGAAAGACTACTCCACATGCGACGAAACAAGTTTCGGCTGGCTTGCTTGAAAAATTAAAAGAGACCGAACTGTTTATACACCAAACAAGAAATTCTTCTGTAGAGCGCTCAGCAATTTCCCTTAACAGAAAAACCCTTTTGCGAGTACATTACCGAAAATACAATCCTACACTATCGAAGCTTTTATCCTCGAAGTCTTAAAGACAATCTGCCATACAGCCAACTACTGCGGATTAGGCGGAGTTGCGCCCGCAAAGAGGATTTCATGGTTCACGCAGAAATTGTGTGTGAAGAATTACAAGAAAGAGGTTACCCAAAGAAAATGCTAAAACACTCAACAAAGAGAGCATGGTATACACCGCAGGAAGAATTACTTGTCACTAAAACTAAAAAGCCATTAGACAAGTTAGTATGTGTATCCACATTTGGCCCGCACACCCAAAAATTTCCCAATGCAATTTTGAGTAATTGCCATCTACTTACCAACCTTAAATGTCCCATGGAAAGACCACTGTTCACAATGAAATATAAACAAAAGTATAGGACAGCAAACAATACATGCCGATTTGAGAAATCCCAAAGTCAAGACAGATCTAAGAACTTTATGGAACTTAAAACCAGTGGAAGGCCACCACAAATGTGGCACATATTCCACATGTCTTAATACCATGTAAGGTAACAAATTCAAACACTATTCAATCATATGGGTACACAAAGAATTCACTTACTGTAAAACTAAGAATGTTGTGTACGCCATCATGTGCCCATGCTCAAAGCTGTATATTGGCAAAACAACTCAGCAGATAAATCAAAGGATTGTTCAACATCGTTCCAGGACAAAGCAAAAAGTCTCAACTACGCCAATGGTACCCCACTTTCTTGAAAAAGAACACTCTGAAAAGAACTTTGTATGGTCAGTACTGTCAGGAATTAGGCCAGCGTCCAGAGGAGGTGATGTAGTAACATTATTGCAAAAGAGAGAAGCCTACCTTATTTTAAAATACAACTGTGTAAACGACGTCTAAAACTAAATGTCTGAGCTGCACCAAATTTTGCGCTAAGCCCTCTGTAAATAATCAAATCCCTTGCGGACTGGCACGCACATTTGGAAAATCCAGCAGATGTGCGCATCAGTTCAAACATATTTTTTTTTTTTTAAGAACTGGAAACAAGATGACATTTAAGAACCCAACATTACCATGAAAACAGTTGGAAACTGTGTTGCACAAGAAAGTGCACCCATTTTCGAAAACGAGCTCTGGTCTTTAGATTTCAGAAAAACTTCAAAAAAAGTTTATTGATTCTGACACTCTCCAATATATTGGTACAGTGAATGTAGTTGGAGATTACTCTGCCCAAAAAAAACACAAATTCATACAAGAAACCAGCATATTGCCAGCAACTGGTCAGCGGGCAATCCTAATGACATATACAAGGCGAATTGTTCAACCGTTCGTCACACATTCATATAAAACAATAGACCTTCTGAGTATCAGTGTAAAGTTGCATCTCTGCAAAAAGACACTACAAATCCCACAATCCCTCAGTTAAAAAATGCCCTCTACACTTCATGTGCAACAGGGTATAGGAAAGTTTGAAGTCAGAAACTGAGTTTGTTTGACTGGAGCAGTTGGAAGATTCACGTAGAATTCGGCATAAAGAAGCTTTCCAAGTAAGTTGAACAGAAAGTTCAATTTCTTCAATATTTGGCACTCATTTAAAGCCGAGACAAGAGATTCAATTGTCCCAGAACTCTCCTCACAGAGAAATAAAATGTCCAGTCTTTTCGAACGTGTCATTTAAATGTCAAGAATGCACATGCTTATAAGTAAGTGCTCGAAAGATCTTTATGCTTTGTCATAAACTGCACAGCAACGACTAGCTAGAAACGAAATATTTGTTAATTTATCTCTTGCTTCTAGTCAGCGCAGTGACTAAACCGCGAAATTGAAAGCTGCACTGTTAAGTAATGCTCAAGGCGAGTGCATTTAAATATACTTTATTCTTCGTATAAACGACACACCGGTACACAAGGCAGCGCTCCGGTCACCGGCTCACAACATGGACAGACCAACTCTCATCATAACTGTCAACTTGGCTCAACTCTCATAGGACAAGCCATCTGACGTAACATATGCAAATAAGTTAAGTCGCACGGCAGGGACGGGGGTATGCAGGGGACAATGCGCGATAGGAAAGACTATCAACATAACACATCTCCTTCCCTAGAAAGAAGGAAAAAACATGAACTGTAGTAAAACACGAAGTCCTTGTACTTCATGAACCTGACCACCAGACGTTCATGTCAACCGTGCGACTGGTTTCTTCCTCGTTGTAATCATTCGTGTTAAGTCCCACATCGGCCCTCTCATCGTTCTCTATTCCAGATTCACTGGTGTAGTCCCTGTCGACAGGGTCCATACCATCCGGAACGGCTTCCACCAAGTCCTGATCTTCATCCAACGTGGGCGATTTAATTCCGCAAAAAAGGTCGGCTGAGTCCTCAGATCCCCTGAACTCGTGCTTCTCCATAGACTCCATTTGCATCCATTTCACTCCCAAATCCACTTCTGGGAGTGGACGCAGTAGGTGTTCTAGTGTCCCTTCACTCCCGTTCTCTGACTCCTCATAGTACAACCATTCATAGTAGTCCTTCATGTTGGTGTGCACAAGACTCCTCTTACACGCACATTCTTCCTTATGCTGGTCTGTGTCACTCGCTAGATAATCCTCTTCCTTAGGATTGCACACAGTATTAGGACCACCGGTGATGTTACTGTCCATAGGATCCATTTCATCCGTAAAAACTTCCTCTAGGACCTTTCCTTCCTTCAACATGGACGATTGAATTGTACAGAAAGAGTCGGCAGAGTCCTCTTTACCGCTGTACGCGTATTCTTTCCTGGACCTATTGTGCATTTCGCTCATCTCAAAATTAACCTTAGGGTGTAGACGGTTTAAGTGTTCTAGTGTCTCTTCACCCTCGTTCTCTGACTCCTCAAGATATAGCCAGTCATAGTTGCACTCTAGTTCATCCAGACACAAGTCCTCTTCTTTCCCCTTGAGTTGTGCTGGTATACATTGTCCCTTTTCAAACATTACACTCTCTTCCACTTTTACTCCTTTACCTTCCCTGATCTCGCATTCTTTGCTTTCGTGTTTATCATCATTTTTCTCCTTGTAAGTACCTAGTTTTATTTTGTTGTTTTCCATAGTTGCTCCACCTGTACTTCCAGCTCTACTTGCAGTTTTTTGCCATCCATCATTGTCCTTGGCCTGTGAAGTCCTCTCGCTCAACAACACAGAATGGTTATATTGTTTTCTTCCGTTTTGAACGAACCAACTCACTTGTTGAGAATTGTTGGGATTTAGTGTTATTCCTAATTTACTCTGCTCTTTCCATCCCAGTACCGAAAGGCCTTTTTTAGAAATGTAGACCTTACTCCAGGTACTTCTCCCTTGGAAACTCAATTCCATCTCACTGCAACCAACCAGGTCAATGATTTCCCCTGTGTATGTTTTAAGGGTTAAATTTGCTTCCATTAACTCTTCTCCTAGTTTTCTTGACAATTTATTTTTCCACACATTCTTGTTTACAATTGTGCAATCTGACCCAGAATCAGCGACCATGTCAATGTCCACCCCACTCATGGTGATGACACACTCAGGTTTTTTTACATACTCTTCTTCCTTGTCATTGGTATCTCCTTCTGTTATGATGAGCACACATAGGTTGCATTCTGACACGTCCGAAGATTCGGATTCTTCTACCTCGCTCACTTCAACATAACTCATTTTCCCCTTAACTCTCCTGTAGCACACCTTCTGAGAATGACCTATCAGTCCACATTGGGTACATTTACTGTTCCTTGCGGGACATTCCCAATTATCTGCCAAGTGTTTTTTGCTCCCACATCTGAAACCTTTCAGATCTTTGTATTTTCTAGTTTCACTTTTTGTATCATTATCTTCCTCCTTTACATTTTTCCTTATTAAGTGCTTCTTCCGCCGCTTACTTTAGCTACTATTCCTGTTTCTTTCTTTTTATTCTCGTCTTCTTTTATGACTGCTTTTGCACAACGACCCGTTAATTCTTTCTTCTTTACTATTTCAATTACTTCCTTGAGTGGTTTCTCTCCTTTAGCCCATAATGTGTCCTGTATGTCGGGATTAGCCGCACACATTACAATTTGGTCTCTTATCAAGTCATCATGCATGTTCTCGAATTTGTATGTAAGAGCCAAATTTTTTAAAGCGGAGACATAGTCTTCTATACCTTCTTCCTTCCGTTGTTTACCCCTATAAAATGTATAATCTGTTAACTGCTACACACACAGTTGGCTTGTAATAATTGTCCAAGTCTTCCATGGCATTATTGAACACATCTCCTTCATTTACGCCACGTGTTTTTTTTTGTAATGTTGTTGTACACCTTCAGGCCACCTGCCCCTAAACAGTGTAACACTATCTTTTTCTTTTCCTCAGCTGGTAAAGCTTCTTCTGGTTTGTCAAAAGTCGTTATGTAATTATTGAAGCACTCTCTCTATTCTTCCCATTTTATTTCCGGTTCCCCTTTACCTTTTAAGAATGATTGTGGGGGTGGTAGATTGTATAAGATGCCTGTTGCCATTTTGAAATAGTTGTGATCTTTCCTTAAATGGACCTCTTAAAATCATGTTCTTATTTTATTTTAACCTAATACAGTCCTTTTTTTTTCTTTTCCAATGAAGTTTCACAATAAATTTCTCGTTTCAAGTATTCTTACATATATTTTTCTCCGCACACGTGCCGTTATTTATTTCTTTTTTATTTATAAAGAACTGTGCGGTGCTGTTAATGCTTCATTTCAGTTTCACCTCACACTAATATTTCCCTCACTCACGTAACTGGCTCGGTGACTCCCTCACTCAATATGGCCCCCAGACGTCAGTTACGTCATCACGTTTACTCTGGATGCGCGCTGGAGATCTGAGGCGAGTTTTTCCTCACACGCTTGACGCGTGTTACATGTTGTCTATTATAGCAAGCGCCACCTCTGCCCCACGACCTTTAACACTTCACCGATAGACAGAAACCCGCAAATAACTTTGAAACTATAACTCTCCAGTTTCCTCCTGCTGAATTCAATTGTAAGTCTGCACAATAAATTTGAATATTTGAAAGATACAATGTAGCTGATATGGCCCTTCTGACACCAATTACCCTGGTCTCTTTAGGTTCTGAAAACGCTACAACCGCAGGATTTGAGAAGCACAATAAGTGCATCATCACAGTCTCAGGTACTGCCAATTCTTAATTAACAAGAGCTGCTCAAACAGAGCATTAGAGAAGGTTGTCCTACGGTGTAGAGTATTTATTTTTCACTCCCATTTTTAATCTGCAGGTTACACCGTGCCCCGGCCCTGATGAAAATCCTGTGAGTCCACTTCGGGATTGGAAAAACATCGGAATTTTCTATTCGTTTTGTACCACAAAGGGTAGTTGTGAAAGCCTTAAACCTCTGGAGAGGGTTTTAGAAATTAATATAACCCACAGAGTAGTACCTTTCCGGTGTGGTAGCAGTCCTACAAAGTTATTCTAAATTATAGGACACATTGGTATGGCTTCATGTTATTAACAATCTGCTGGTGTAATTTTGTACAGTGTCTTATGATGTGTGTATGATATCAATAATTGTATATTGTTTTGTTGCACATTGTTCAGTATTATGTATGCACTTACGTCGATTATGATTTGTTTGGTATATCAGATGTGCATCTAAGTCAGACATGAACAAAAGATTTTATGAAGATGACTAATATTTGAGTATGTGTGATTTGTTACACTTGAAGCGAAAGAACTGATGGTCTTCACTTTGTTCTGCCAAAATAAATAGTGATTCATAAATAGACAGCCAGGTTTTTCCTTTTTTTCTTCATTAAATACTGAAAAACAGCCTAAAGTTATAGGAGTATGCAACTGCAACATGACTGTGAATACAATAAGCTAGCTCACTATCCCAGGATGCCAACCTGTGAAATGCATCTTACACTCGAAGATTGTTACCGTTGATATATGTTATGTTAAAAAGATTTCTAAAGTGCGTGGCTGCCCCCAGAAAAGGTTCTTTCCAGCGCTGACCACAAGTGAGACAAAGCAGAAGATGGGAGAAGAGCAAATGCAACCCAGACTGAAAACAGACAGGTATTCAACTGTTTCCGGAAGCTTCAATGATTTTGGATCTTTCTTAGCTTAGGCGCCACAGAGTTCCATAAGGTCAGAGCCAGAACTCGAAAAGAACATCCTCCCAGTCTGGCTCTTATAGAGCGAGGTATAAAGGCCGGCTTCAGATAAGCAGAGTGTAAAGCTTCTGCGGAAGAGACCGAATTATTGTTGGAGCAAACTTGGGGGACGGATACGCCGACTGAATAAGTTGCATTTCGGATAGAGTGAAGGACTACGTTCTGATTCGACTTTTGTTTTCAAATTATGACGGCCACCTGTACCCAAGAGAGAAAGATGACACTTTGAAAACTTTTAAAGTACACAGTTAAGGTGTTTGTGACTGACAGCAGGCATTTAAGTGACTTTTCTCCATACTAATCAGCAGAAAAGAAGACTGTGCCCTTCGGAAATGGGCTCTCTCCTGCAAATGGTACTGTTCTGGGTGTTTTCTCATATCTTAGTGGGAAATACTTTTCCTCAGTAGTGGATACCTCTATTCAGAAATACCAGGGTGTAGAGAACCAGTGGTTTGATATCTGGCGGGTCCTGATGAAGGTGGCTCCTACTGTTTCTGTATGCCACCGAAACGCGTTGACCAAGTCCTTTTAAAATCCTACTATAAGCAGTATCCCTGTATAGGGTCATAGAGACTGAAACCAACCAAATGTGTCAACTTGGGCAGATGTATATAGTTGTGCATGGGATATGTATGCAGTATAAGAGATGTGCACGTATGAGTGAGTGGTATGTTTGCGTTAGTTCTCTACCTGGGTGTGAACACATTGTAATGTGGAAAAATAATTTTGTACTGTAGACTGTTGTGGACAATAGAAATATGTATTTTTGATAAAGTTGAAAATGATGATGATAAAAGAAGAATATTTTAGTAAAATAAAAGAAAGTTAAAAAATAAGCTGTATGTGTCTTTGAATTTCGGTTGTTTAGAAATCTCATGTGTTGAATTCATATTTAAATCATAGGAAACAATATATAGGTCATGAGGAAGCAATTCTGTGGTGCAAGGCTCTTGTAGGCACATATAATTGCATAAAGGCAGCTAGACTGTGTGCTCCTTGCTTGTGAAGGATTTTATGAGAGATGCATAGAGCTTTGAACTTCGTACGCTTCTCAACTGACAACCAGCAAAGGTTACATTAACCTACAAAGCTACCATACCATGTTAAAGCTTGTCTGTGCTGGTATGAAGGGTTAAATATGTCTGATGTTACCAACATATGTAGAGGTGGGCTGGATCAAGGTTAGATTTTCATGGTAAACACTGACTATGTAAAATAGTTCTATGTAAAACTAGAAGTAAAACCTGTATGGGGATATCCTTAAAATCTGGCTTAAAATTTGCCCTCCAGGACCTATGTTGAACTTACCAACACAACAAGAGATTGAAGGATCAAGTTTCCTCATGTTATACAGGTACCTCTCCCAAGTTCATACAGCCACTACAGACGTTGTGGGAATGTGGGGGACCTGCAACAGAAGCATGGTTGCAGTAGTTGTCTCGGCCATTGGTCTTTTACTGCTGCTACAGGGATCTCATGTTGGCCCATATCAGGATTGAGCGGTTCACCCATATATGGTTTTTATTAGCATTATGGTACTTTTACAATTGATTTCCCCATTGTAAATGTGCCAGTGCACGTGCATATAAAATTTAACAAGCATTGGCAAAGCCAATAGGTCTCCACTATGAGAGATCTATTTGCTTTGTCAAAAAAAATTGAGACATGTTGTACAACTTTTGTGTAAATGTATGTGTATATATATATTTATTTATATATCATTAACTTTTGTATGGTGTGGTATGTCACTATAGTATGGTATGGTACGTATGGCCTGTCATTGCATAGTATGGTATGGTCTGTCATGGTATGGTTTGTCATTCTGAAGTACGGCATGGTATATCGTATTGTTTGTTATGTCGTTGTATAGTTTGGTATTGTAAGGTATGGTATGCCTGTCATTGAATAGTATAGTATGGTATGGCCTGTAAATGAAATTGTATGGCATGTTTGTCCCTGCATGGTATGCCATTGTATAGTATTGTACAATATGGCCTGCTATTGAATGGTATGGTATGTAATTGTCTAGTATTGCATGGAATGGCCTGTCACTGTATAGTATTGGACGGCATGTCATTGTACAGTATGGCATGGCAAGATATGGCCTTTCATTGTATACTACACTATGGCATAGAATTGCCTGTCATCGTATAGTATGGTAGGTGACCAGTCATTGTATGTCATTGTATACTATGGTATAGAATAGTCTTTCATTGAATAGTAGGGTACAGCCTGGCATGGCTTGTGTGGCATTTAATGGTATGGCCTCTCAATCTATAGTATGGTATTGAATGGCACGTTACTGCATAGTATGGTATGGCCTGTCATTGTATGGTATGATGTGGTATGGCCTGTCATTGTACAGCAGTGTACGATATGGCCTGTCAATGTATGGTATGGCATGTCGTTGTACAGTGGAATATGGCCTGTCATGGTATATCATTGAATATGTTGTGGTATGGTATGGCCTTTCGTTGTATAGTATGGTATGATGTGTCATTGCATAGTACAGTATGGCCTGTCATTGTATAGTATGGCATGGTATGTTATTTTATAGTATGGTGTGGTCTGCCATTCTATAAGATAGGATGGTATGTGTGGTATAGTATGGTATGGGCGGTCATTGTATAGTATGGTATAGAATGGCCTGTCGCTATATGGTATTGTATGTTCTGTAACTGAAAACTATAGTATGGCCTGTCATTCTACAGTATGGTATGGCCTGTCATTCTACAGTATGGTATGGCCTGTCATTTATAGTAAGGCATTGTATTGTATGGTATGGTCTGTCATACATGGTATTGTCTGCTATGGTTTAACATGAGATTGGGACCCCCTCTATTTGTTACTTTAAGGTCAGGGAAAGAGGGGAAAAGCAAAACACTAACAGAATATGTTCCCCCTTGACCTCTAAAACTTTAGCGGTATATATCCAATGCTTTGATTCTATTATTTTCATACATAAGGGCAAACAACAAGAAAAGATTTTTTTTATAACTTTCTCATTTTATTATTTTTTCTTTTTTAGTTATATTTCTTAGTACAAAGATTTTTTTCATTTGTCGTTTTATCACATCACTTAATATACTTTATCAAAAAAACACATAGTATAAAACACATCATTTTCTAATCTCATCAGTAAAAAACTATTTACTGCAGGGGAAACGGTATACAAAACAATCAACACTCTCACATGTACATACATCCCTTATTTAACATGCATACTACATTCATTCTTGATTCTGCGTCTGAGGGATCGCAGGTGGAAATGCAAATTAATACGCAAGGTCGACGCGTTTCGGCAGTGTGGACCGCCTTCCTCGGGACCTGTCTTGCAGAATACTCAAACACAAACAATAGTTTTATGGCCCCTGCATAGTTGAATATCTGTTATTCTGGGAAAAGGATTCCTGTCAAGTTGCAAGTATTGACTTCTGGATTTATTTAAGTAGTACTTCCTATTTTATCAGATATAGTTATCTTCTAATTGTTGGTACCAAGGCTTGTTTATTATGGATCAAGTGTTAAAACTAAGTGTCACAATGACTGGGACTTGAAACATGAAATCACACTCCTTGTGTTTATGGACGTCAATAGCCGCTGAGTTGTTGTACTTCAGACCGATATATGTCTTATTTGAAAGTTTAGCGCGTTTCTCTTAAAACCCGATCATTGGCTGCAGAGCGTTCAAGCGATGTGAGGCAGAGCTCCTCCTTGCACAATTCAGAGTACCATTACTTTAGTTGCTTTAATTTCTCCGTTTGTTCGGTCCAAAGACGTATTCACTCGTACTCGCAGGAAGTCTGCGAGTACGAGTGAATACGTCTTTGGACCGAACAAACGGAGAAATTAAAGCAACTAAAGTAATGGTACTCTGAATTGTGCAAGGAGGAGCTCTGCCTCACATCGCTTGAACGCTCTGCAGCCAATGATCGGGTTTTAAGAGAAACGCGCTAAACTTTCAAATAAGACATATATCGGTCTGAAGTACAACAACTCAGCGGCTATTGACGTCCATAAACACAAGGAGTGTGATTTCATGTTTCAAGTCCCAGTCATTGTGACACTTAGTTTTAACACTTGATCCATAATAAACAAGCCTTGGTACCAACAATTAGAAGATAACTATATCTGATAAAATAGGAAGTACTACTTAAATAAATCCAGAAGTCAATACTTGCAACTTGACAGGAATCCTTTTCCCAGAATAACAGATATTCAACTATGCAGGGGCCATAAAACTATTGTTTGTGTTTGAGTATTCTGCAAGACAGGTCCTGAGGAAGGCGGTCCACACTGCCGAAACGCGTCGACCTTGCGTATTAATTTGCATTTCCACCTGCGATCCCTCAGACGCAGAATCAAGAATGAATGTAGTATGCATGTTAAATAAGGGATGTATGTACATGTGAGAGTGTTGATTGTTTTGTATACCGTTTCCCCTGCAGTAAATAGTTTTTTACTGATGAGATTAGAAAATGATGTGTTTTATACTATGTGTTTTTTTGATAAAGTATATTAAGTGATGTGATAAAACGACAAATGAAAAAAATCTTTGTACTAAGAAATATAACTAAAAAAGAAAAAATAATAAAATGAGAAAGTTATAAAAAAAATCTTTTCTTGTTGTTTGCCCTTATGTATGAAAATAATAGAATCAAAGCATTGGATATATACCGCTAAAGTTTTAGAGGTCAAGGGGGAACATATTCTGTTATTGTCTGCTATGGTATCATAATGGCCCGCTATGGAGCACCTGTGATGGTATAGAATTCCATTCTATGGCCTGTCATTGTATGGTGTGGTGTGGTATGGACCATCATTGTACAGAATTGTATGGTATGGGTTGTCATTGTATACTACGGTATGGGTGGTCACTCTAAGGCACGGGTACTCAAAGTACGGCCCGCGGGCCGGTGGCGGCCCGGCAAGCCTTCCGTGGCGGCCCGCGGACCTTGAGTCATCATGCCCGTGTTTTAATTTTTTTTTTTAAGAGTGTCTGCAGCAGCGCGATGAGACTCTGCTGCTCTGTGGGGGCCGGGCGATCCTAGCGATAGCGAGAGTAAAGCTGCAGGGGCCTAAGAGGTGAAATACATCAAGGCCTCATTAACATGAAAATGGTCTTTTAAAGACCTGTTAAGTGCTCGGGTGCGGCTGCGAGTGTGTGTGCGCCCCGGCAGACACACAGGCAGGGTGAGATAAGAAGGAGGGGACTTATAAACACATGCACACCTCAAAAGAAAAGCGCATTCTTTAGCTGGAAAATCACCTACTTAATCGGCACTTCTCGCTTGCTCAGTCTATTGTCCCACATTCAGGGTCTACCACGGAATGCAAGACCACCCAAGAGAAAATTACGATTTACATTTTTGTTCCAAAATAATCAGCGCTAACAAATGCTACTGCAGCTTTCAGTAACCTTCTTAGGTGTAATCGGTTTTAAACCCAAACAAGGTAATTTTGCACTTTCCCTATCCTGGATGCCTGTAAGAATTCGAATACTCTTTCATAGTCAGCAACACATTTATAGAACAGGTCAGGTTTTAGTAAGAGGGATTACAGCGTTTATTTGGTTAAAGTAGTGTGCGTACTATTGATTCAGCGTCAACTATTAATTCTATATTTGACCCTATGGCTTCCGGAAATTATGCGCTACATTTGTTTTAAAAAATATTATGTTTTTGTGGGTGTTATCTAATCACAACTCTGTTTGCGGCTGTGAGTGTGTGTGTGCCCCGGCTGACACACAGGCAGGGTGAGATGAGGGTGAGATGAGAGTGAGAGGGAGAGAAAGGGAGGGAGAGGGAGTGGGAGTGAGAGGGAGGGAAAAGGAGGGAAAGGGAGAGAGACAGAGAGAGAGGGAGGGAAAGGGAGGGAGGGAAAGGGAGGGAGACGGAGAGGGATGGAAAGGGAGGGAGACGGAGAGGGAGTGAGAGGGAGGGAACGGGAGGGAGATGGAGAGGGAGTGAGGAGAAAGAGGGAGAGAGAGAGAGAGAGGGAGTGGGACAGAGTGAGTGAGACAGAGGGAGAGAGGGAGTGATAGAGTGAGAGAGAGCGAGTGAGAGAGATTGAGAGAGAGTGAGAGGGAGTGAGAGAAAGAGAGTGAGAGGAAGTGAGACAGGGAGAGAGGGAGGGAGAGAGAGAGAGCTAGAGCGAGAGAGGGAGACCAAGAGAGAGATGTGTGTATGCCGGGTCTGGTAGCTCAGTGGACAAAGGCATCCGCTGCAGGGACCTGTGATCAACCTCATGGTCAGTTTTTTTTTTTATTGCTCTAGCCCCGCCCCCTCCCCCACTGACCCCGCCCCCACCAGTGCGGCCCTCGGACACAAACCAAACTGTAAATTTGGCCCCCGAGAGAAAGTTTGTGAGTACCCATGCTCTAAGGTGTGGCATGGTATGGCATGGCATGTCATACATGGCATAAGATGACCTGTCATACATAGTATGGTATGGCATATCATTGAATGGCATGGCCTGTCATTATATGGTATAGTTCGGATTGGTATGGTATAGTATTGTATGGGATATCATTGTATAGCATGGAATAGAATAGTATGATTTGTCATTCTGTATTATGGTGTGGCCTGTAATTGTACAGTAAGGTATGAGCTGTCATTGCATGGCATTGAAGGGAACGGGCTGGTATTGTATGTTATGGTATTGTATAGAGTGATATGGTATTTAGTTATATGGTATGGTATGGTATGGTATGGTCTACCATGGAGCAGCCTGAAGTCCTAAGGCCTGGTATGGTACTTCATAGGATATAATAGTATGGTGTAGTAAGGCCTACCTTCATGTATGTTGTGTTATTGTATGGTATGATCTGTAATTGTAGAATACTGCATGGCCTGTCATTGTATAGTATGGTGTGACCAGTCATTGTACAGTATTGTATTTTATGGCAGTTCATTGTATTATATGGACTGTGTATGGTTTGGTATATTATAGTATGTTGTAGTCCGTCATTATCTAGTGTGGTAACGTATGGTATGGCCTATCATTGTAGAGACTGGTATGATATTCCCTGTGTCTGTATAGAATGATATGGCCTGTCATTGGATAGTATGGTATGTAATGTTATGGCTTGCCATTGTATAGTATAGTATGGTCTGTCAATGGATACTGTGGTAGGAGCTGCCATTGTATAGTATGGTATGGTTTGTCATTGTATTGTATGGTATGGTACAGTCTGACATTGTAGAGTATGATATGGCCTGTCACTGTACAGTAAGACATGGTACGGTATGGCCTGTCAGTCTGTCAGTCAAGGTATCTTTATTCGACTCAATTAAAAGTCATACAAAGAAATTAAAAACATTTCATACAAGGAATTAGGAACATTTCATACATGTTAAGGTTTAATGTATGTTAAGATTTGACAATAAAATCATTTACATTAAATCAAATCTAGGCATACAAAAGGTATGGCCTGTCGTTCTATAGCATGATATTGTATGGTATGGCCGGTCATTAAATGGTATGGGTTGGTTTGTCATGGTATGGTATGGTAAGGTATAGCATTTCATTGTATGTTACGCTATTCTATGGCTTGTTATTCTATAAGATGATAGGCCAGTCATTGTACAGTATGGTAAGGCGTATTGTACTGAATGGCCTGTCAGTATGGTGTTGTATGCTACAGTATGGCTTGTTATTGCACAGTATGGTATGTCATTGTGCACTATGGCATGGTATGTCACTGTATATATAGTATGATATGGTTTTTAATTTCATGGTATGGTATGGTATGTCGTTGTGTAGAATGGTATAGTATTGCTTGTCATTGCATAGCATGGTAATCTTTGTTACAATGTACATATTAAGATACAGAAGAAAGCTCAATAAGAACGGGCAAAGAAGCACAAAAAAACAAAAAAAATCTCCAATGGCATGTTGTTTTCACACTAGAATGATTTATCCAATCTGTAATCATGCCAACATAAACCAACTTAAAACACCGAGTTTTTTGCATAAACATTTTAATTGTTCCCAAGTCATCCTATAAATCATGAAACATGCACCCTGAAAGCACTTTGTAACAAACTAAAATTGTGATTACTTAATTGTGGTAGCAGAAAGCCATTAATGTTATATTGAAATCATCGTTAAAAGCAACGCTAACAGCCTGCGCCCATTTGTTATGCTGCACCAAAGAGTTCAAAGGGAGAGGATGAAAAGTAAAAAGTAATGAACAAAGGCGAACAGAAACTGTATATGGTCCATGCTCCAGGGACAGGAAACACACAAACTGAAAATTAAGCCAAAGTGAAGTCGGCATGCGGTTACAGCAAATAAGACTGACAATGAAGAGAATGAACGGTAAACAATAGGCTGGCTCTAAGGTCCTTACGTAAAGAAAATGTCTTGCAAGCAACATTACATGTGCTGTTTCATGAGACCTAAAAAAGAGTGGACTGAGCTTCTCAACAGACATGAGACAATTTGAAACCTCTGCTGCTCTGTACTTGCAGGAGAGGTGATGAAGGCTAGGTCATTTGAGCAAGCCATGTTTGGCTAATTCTTTCTCCCATTTCACATTCTGGCACCAATGTATTCCTTAGACACATCCAGGAGAAGCGCTCTCTTTTTTGCTGTCTCCCATTGGCTGTTTCCTTATCTACTTGATAGCGATGAAGAGAAAAAAAAGAGAAAGCAAGACAGAAGAATTAAAAGAGGTATAGAAAGATGGACAGAAAGGATGAGCAATAAAGAGATGGGGAGGTACAGAAAGTATGGAAATAGAGATGTGCAGACTAAAGGGAAAGGATCTATAGAAAGACAGACCAGTTAAAGGGGACAGTGCTGTAGTGGAAGCATGGACATTGAGAGAAGGGGAAGATAAGGGATACTGAAGTGATTGTAGGAAGAAGCAGGGTACAGTGTTGGAATAGATTTTTTTTTGCTTTTGGTGTTGTAACAATGTTAAGAATTACACACTAGGTTGTGAGATAATTCCTTTATTCCGAGTCAACACGCATGCTCCTACAAAGCGTCAGAGCTCAGCTGCAAACAGATTGGCGATCAGCTGGGAACTGTCACTTCTGACAGTTATCAGCTGATGACCTCACTCCTGGTACGTGTCCTCGCAGGGACACAGGCAAGCACATCTGATAAGGTGTCCCGTAGTGGACACAAGTATATAAACACAACACATCCCCCTCCTATAGGGAGAACTGAAACCAATAAGAACCGGGAGGAGCGTAAAGCTCCGCGAACCATATATATAGTCTTTAAGTTTAGCAGGCGGTCCTAACAGTCTACCAGCCCTGCTTCTGTCCATTGGTTGTGTCAGGTCACGCACTGGGATGGCAGGCAACCTGCGCCTTGCGCCCACAGGTCTGGATGTAAAGGTTGTGCGGTCCTCATGGTTGAGTGTCCCCGTGCATATCATTATCACCCCTCTCCCCTGGGGTTGTAAGAAGTTCAATGTCAGAATCAGTGTCTGAAAAATATTGTTTTGCAAGACCTCCCTATTGCATACTAGGCTGCTCTTTAGTAGCATCAAAATGTGTGTTGTCCTCTGCCTCGTTTCCAGGATGTTTGTGGGCAGACAGTGCTGAGAAATGCCAGACTTTTCCGTCACTCAGGCGTGCAGAATTGCAGTACACTTCCCGAACGGTAAGGGGTTTGGTGTATTTTTCTTGACACTTGACGATGTGTCCACTTCTTTTCACCTTCACCGCATCTCCTGCCTTGATTGCTACCTCTTTGCATTCGTGTTTTTTGTCGTAGATACACTTGCTTCTAGATTGTGCTTGAGTCAGTCTTTCTTCCACCATCTTAGAAGACCAGTGTACCCTTCGGGCAGCCTTGACCCAGCCCATATTGTCCTTTGTGAGTGGAGTCCGTCCGCGCATGAGTTCGAATGGGCTGTGAACTGTAGACTCACATGGCGTTATCCTGTAGGCCCACACAGTTTTCATTATTTCTTTTATCCAGTTAAGTTGGTTAGAGTTTGCAATCTGAATTGTAACACGTGCTGTGAGTCAGCCTTCTTGGTGATTCTTACTTCGGGCCATTTGGTGTAGTGGTCAATAATGACAATTATGTATTGTTGTTCATTGTCATTGAGTATAGGTCCCGATTCTCTCCCATGGCATGGATGGGCACTGTATTGGATGCAGAGGTGGTTTAAATGTTACTTGTGCCTTGTCAGAGTCCACGCACAACTTACAACATCTAACCTTCCTTTCTACATCCAGGCTGACACCTGGCCACCAATACGTTCTTCACTCTGCTTTTGCTCTTAGCGATGCCCAGGTGTCCCTCATGGCATATTTCCAAAATGTTCTCCCTGATAGCCGTCGGCGGTACATATCTTCCGCTTCTCATCTTCCGCTTCTCATAAGTAGTCCTTCCTCTATTGATAATTTGTCTTTTACTTCCCAGAAGGATTTCACTTGATCACTTAACTTGTTTTTGCTTGACCAACCTTCTTTGATCATTGTTATTATCATTCCAATGTCTTTGTCTTTATCCTGTTTTTCCAACCATTCTTTCTTCGTTATTCCACTAGAGCATTCCCACAAATTTGCAATGCACGGGTCTTCAATTTCATTGATTCCAGTGTTGTTTTTAGATTCCAGTGGCATTCTGCTTAAAAAGTCTGCTACCACATTCTTTACACCTGGAACATATTGTCTCTCATACATGTAGTCCAACAGGCGCATCTAAATTCTTGCAAGACGTGGAGAAGCTGTGTGTAGGCCTTTGGTCGTGAGGACCTTCGTTAAAGGTTTGTGGTCCGTGCAGAGATTCACTTTCCTTCCCCAGATGTACTGTCGAAAATGCTTGAGGGCCCAAACACAGGCCAACGCCTCCCGTTCAATTACTGAAAATTTTTCTTCAGCTGATGTTAGCGATCTCGATGCAAACGCAATTGTGTACTCCGCTCCTTTGGCATCTTTCTGTGTTAGTACGGCCCCTATGCCTTTGTTACTTGCGTCAGTTGTCACGTAGTTTTGCAGGGTGGGATCAAATCCTTGCAAAGGTAGCGTTTTGCACATATCCTGTTTTAGGTCTTGAAAGGTATGTTCGCATTCCTCAGTCCACTCAAATTTGTTTTTTAGTTTTAATAGCGGTCTTAATGCATAAGTTTTTGTTGAAAAGTTCCTGATGAATTTTGCATAGTACTCCACCAATCCAAGAAATGACCTTACTTTGTCTTAGCTGGTGGGTACTTGTGAGTCCTTTATAGCTTGAATTAAGTCGTTCTTAGGACTGATGCCTTCACCAGTTATCCGATGGCCCAGATAGCTGACAGAATTGCGTGCAAATTTACATTTCGAATGCTCAGCAGTTAATCCTTTTTCATTCAATATGTCTAGAACGTGTTCCACCAGACTGTCATGTTCCTCTCTTGTTTCCCCATCACTAGGATATCATCCTGGAACAACAATATTCCAGTGACACCTTCAAAGACATTATTTATTAATCTTTGGAACATTGCTGCCGCAGAGGCTAATCCGAATGGAACGCGGGTGAATCTAAAACATCCAAACGGTATTACAAAGGTAGTTAATGGCTTGCTCTCACGGTGTAATTGCACCTGATGGTATGCAGATTGTAAGTCGATGGTGGTAAACCATTTGACACCCTTGGTAGTGGACAGCATCTCATTTATCTTTGGGAGTGGGTACTGTTCCACTAAGATATTTTGGTTCAGATCACGTAGGTCAATGCAGAGTCTGAGTTTCCCGTTGGGACGTTTTGCTACGACGAGAGGTGCGACCCACTCGGACGCCTCCACTCTCTCAATTATACCGTCCATTAGTAATTTGTCAAGTTGATTTCTGACCTCATCCAAATGGTATGTTCCTTGCCTTGTGTACTGTGGGTGTGGTGATGGGTTTCAATTTTATCTTATGTTGGTATCCCTTAAGTACACCCACGTTGCCACTGAATACTTTGGGGTATTTCGTTAGTATTTGACTAGCATAGTTGTCTGTGTCAGACAGACTCAGCACGGGTTCATTGCTGTTAGGATCCAACTTGATTCCCAGACTTCCCTGGTCCATCCAACCAAGTACAGATGGTCCAACATTTGAAACATAGAGTTTACATTCGGTTTCTCTACCCTTGTATATAAATTTCAGACTTCTGTAACCACGTACTTCTATAGGTTTGCAATTGAATGATTTTATTGCAATGTCTGGTTTATTGAGTCTTTCTCCAATTTTCCCTTTGAATTTGGTTTCCCAGACCTTCTCGTTCACGATGGTATAGGGTGAGCCTGAGTCTGCCACTATGTTTATTTCCACCCCACCAATTGTCATTGTACATACTGGTTTCTTTGTTTTAGCTTTTAATTTGGTTCCATTGTCTTTCTCCTGTTCATCGTCTGTGTTGAGAATGTACATGTTGATGTCTTCATCATCCTCAACATTTAACTCTTCTTCTTCATCTTCCACTGCTTTTACACGTTGGGGTTTTTCTCCTATTGCATGCTTTGTTAAAATGTCCAATTAGACCACAATATGTGCATTTTGCTTCATGGGCTGGGCACTTACAGTCATACGCCATTTGAGCAGTGCTGAGGCATCGGTAACAATATCTCCTACTCCGTGTCTCATTCCTCCTGTAAGTTTGTTTGGGGTCTTTTGGTTTCACATTCTGCTTACTAACTGTCCAACTTTTTTGATCAGACACCTTGTTGACGCTCTCACCTTCCTTCTTTACTTTATCTTCCTTTAGCACCGCTTTAGCGCATCGTCCCGTGAGTTCAGCCTTCCTCGCTATATCTATTATGTTCTGCAGAGGGTACTCTCCCTTAGCCCATAGATTATCTTGAATGTTTTCATTAGAGCCTTGCATTACGATTTGATCCCTTTATCAATTAATCGTGAAGGTGTCCAAAACAACAGTTTATTGCTAGGTCTGTTAGTGCTGATACATAGTCATCTATAGACTCATCCTTTCCTTGTTTACTGTGGAAGAACTTATACCTGTCTACCCCAACACAAACCGTCGGTTTGTAATATGCGTTTAGATCGTCAATTGCGTTGGAGAATGCATCACCCTCATTTTCTCCTCTTATTTTCTTGTTTATAGAATTATAAACTTTAATTCCTCCTGCCCCTAAGTTATGCATTAACATTTTATATTTCTTTTCAGGTTTTATTTCTGCATCTTCTTCAAGCGTGGAAATGTAGTTGAGGAAATATTCCCTCCACTCTTCCCATTTTAGCACTGGTTCACTGCCTGCGCGCAGAAATTACTCAGGGGGTGATAGGTTCCATATGCAACCAGTTGCCATGTCACTCATTGTATTTATCGTTTTATAACAGTTCTTGTGTAAATAGTAGCTGCTGTTATGTACAATGTGCAATGCTTAAACCTCTGAAAATGTTCTAGTAATAGCTTAAGTTTGCTTCTTAATGATACTTTTCCTTACAATTTTATTAATCATGCGCTGCTTCAACTTTAAAATGTAAGAATTTTTATTTCATTTATTTTTTTCGTTACCATCAGTTCCTCCGTTAGCTGATACTTGCAAATCCTTCCCTTTTAGTAGTGTAACTGACGTGCGCACTGTCCGCGTTGTCCTTTCTGGCTGGTTATTTTTTTTTATTGCTTTCAAAATGTCAAAAGCAGCACAAAGACGGGTAGCGTTGATGATTTTTATTCTATGTCTTTTTTTCCCGTGGGTTCCGTGTTGATTCTATTTCAGGACCGGAGGCTTCAGATTATGCTTCTCCATCTTTAATGAAGCTCACAGCAGCCAATGAAAATGCTTGCTTTTCATAGTAAAAACGTTAAACAACTACACATCCCATCATGACTAGCCCAAAGGCACGCCCCCCTAGTCCATAAGAGGCCTCTGCCTGCCGCCATCTTCCTCTTTCTTTGCTGCTCACAGCAAGAGCTAAGTGCACATTGTTTACTCCCTCTAGCTGTTAGCAACGATTGCACATGTCAAATGTGAATGATGTTATGTTAACTGATTGATTTTACTAAGTGTACCCATTATAATATGCTTAAAGCGCAATTTGGTCTATCGAGTTACCTTCTTGTGGGGTGATCGATACTTCAGGGAGAGTGTTGTGCAGGTTTAGCTAGCGTCGCGGCGCCTAGCGTGTTCCGATTTATTCCTCAGTGTGGCTTGATTACGCCTTGTGGCGTGGGGTAGCGGCGGTCGTTGACCGGGAGTAGACGGGCACCGGGTTTCACATTCAGGGCCTTTGTCCCGGCTGGTTTCCCCGTAGGCGCGTCTCGCGCATGCGCATCGGCGTCCCTCATAGGCCGATGACGCGTGTAGGGTCCGGGTGGCTCTCGGCCGTGGCATGCGTCCAAACGCGCTGAATTTGGGCTTGTTTCTAGTAGGATTTCAGTCACGTTTGGGCTGCACGTCACGGCGCAATCCCCAAACTGTCAAACATAGCGATTTTGAACACGGAGAGTTACCGGTGGCCCCTCTGCTCTGATAAACGCCTGTGAAGGTTGTAAAATATTGAGGCCAGTGATTAGAGTGCGCACACGCTCTGTGGACAGTGTTTTGGCCTGGGTCTTTGGCCCCTTGTGACTACAGCTTTGCTGAGGGGGTTTGTACTTTGTGGAATCCAGTGTGCTTGCAGGGCTAACCCCCCCCTTGACCCTCCTGGTGGCTGAACAGTGCTTTGGCAATTCTTCATTGACGTGCAGGACCAACCACACCTGAAATGTCGCAGTGGGGTCAGTACAATGAAGAATATGCGGAGGAGGAGGTTTATGACGGACAGCAGGAGGCTGTCCTTGAGGACAATTTAGTCATTGCATTGGACGCATCTGTGCAGTCGTCCGTCAATAGGGCTATGGAGACCACGGTCCCACAAACAGTGCAGCAAGCCCTAGCCACAGCCCTTCGCCCAATCCGGAAACAATTGGAGGGCTTTGCCAAGAGGCATGGCTATACCAAACCGCAAAAGAAGAAAGCGGAAGCTTCCACTTCCAGTCAACAGGCTGTTGACACTGCCACATGGCCTCATGCACAGGCCCTTGCTACCCTACCGGACACAGCGGATCATTCCTATTTTGGCGCCAAGGCCAAGTCCAAGCGCAGGGTCCATACAGATACTGACACGGACACGGACGCTACCACAGGCACGGATACCGATACATCGGAGGAGCAGCCTCCTCCGAAGAAGGTTCAAGTGGAGATGGCCCAGGTGCATACTCCTTTCACATTCGATCCTACGGAGATCATACACCCCAGGTCACAGGACTGGGTGCCGCCTCAGGCGGTGACGGCATACATACACGACAATCTGAGAAAGAGCTTCCCGAGGGAAGTCAGGAACCGCCTTAAATCAGAATGCCCTCGCCCGGACATCCCAGACAAAGTGGCGGAGACCCCAGAGATCGACGCAAGCCTCTTGACCTTCCTTCGGAAGTTCTCTAAAGACCCCAAACGAGGTTTGGATAGGGCATGGTCAGGCTGTCAGGACAAGATGTTGGACACAATCGGTCCTCTGGCGAAGATCTTAGAGATGGCTCTAGCGGCCAAGGAGAGTTCCACCCCTGTAGACCCGGATGTATTGGCTGGCTGGACCCAGCGTGCCATTTGCTTGCTGGGCAACGCCAACTGCGCTATTTCGTCAGAGAGGAGGAAATCCCTGCTGATGAAAATGGACAGCAACCTGACCGAGCTAGCGGATGCTGAGCCGGGACCCCTAGCAGCGGGCCAACTATTTGGAGACAAGTTTGTCAAAGACGTGTCCAAATATGTAGGGACATTTACGGCGCTGGACAAGGCGCAGTCAGGGATAAAGAGAGCTCTCAGTCAGAGAGTTTTTAACAGGGCCGGACGAGGCGGGGGCCGCTCGTCGGGCCGTGGAGGTCAGCAAGGTTCCCAAAGAGGCGATTTTGGCAGGGGAAAAAATGAATACGACTCCACCCGCGGTGGAACCTTCTACCCCTCCCGCAGGAGGTTCGACAGGAGCCGCTATCACTCCAATAACAACAGGGGGACCTTCAAGCATCAGCAGAACGCAGGTGAGAGTAACAGAGTTTACATTTCTACCTTTGGGGGGACGGACTCGGCACTGCCTAGAGCAGTGGCGGGCACTGACACAGGACGCATGGGTGCTACAAACTGTGCAGGGTTTCCGCTTGGAGTTCTATTCTCATCCCGTTCAATCGGGGCTCCCGGCGGATCTCCATTTTTCCCAACAAGATCTCAGTTTTATAGACGAAGAGATCTCAGAATTGCTGCAGAAGCGCGCGATAGCACCGGTCTGTCAAGGTCCTCGCGGTTTCTGCAGCAATATCTTTGTTATTCAGAAGAAGGGAGGCGGAAACAGATTAGTTTTGAACCTCAGGGATTTCAACCAGTTTATAACGTACAATCATTTCAAGATGGAGGGCATCCATCTTTTGACGGATCTACTGCAGGTGGGAGACTGGATGGTCCGACTGGACTTGAAAGACGCTTATCTGTCTGTGCCGATATTTCCCCCGCATCGCAGATATCTCCAATTTCGGTGGAAAGGCCAGTGGTACGAATATTTGGTTCTGCCTTTCGGACTCGCCTCGGCACCTTGGTGCTTCACCAAGGTGATGAAACCAGTGGTGGCGTACCTCAGGGAACGCGGTATTCGCCTCATAATCTATCTGGACGACATCCTGATAGTGGATCAGTGTTGTCAAGCACTCTTGCGACACCTTACTCTGACGACAAGCTTGCTTCAAAGCCTGGGCTTTGTAGTCAACACCAGGAAATCAGTCATGATACCCACTCAGGTGATAGACTTCCTGGGCTTCACGATCGATTCCAAGATAGCACAGCTAAGCCTCCCGAAGGACAAGCTGAAAGACCTGAAGAAGGAGATCAGGAGACTGTTGAACAGTCAGACAGTTTCGCTCAGGGCGATTGCGAGAGTAGTAGGAGTTTTGGCATCATCGGTGCAAGCGATATTCCCGGGCCCTCTTCATTACAGGGCTCTTCAACAGCTGAAGATCAGACACCTACGGAAGGGTCTGTCGTACTCGGACAACATTCCCCTCACAGAAGAGGTGAGGACGGAAATGCAATGGTGGCTCGGTCATGTAGACGCCTGGAACGGTCGGGCAATCTTCGGCTCTCTTCCGGAGGTAACAATAGAGTCGGACGCCAGCCGTTGGGGCTGGGGGGCTCGTTGCGGAGATATCTCTACAGGTGGCAGATGGTCTCCAGACGAGCTTTCGCTTCACATAAATTGTCTCGAACTGCTCGCGGGATCGTTCGCAGTGCGGACGTTGTCCCCGAGGCAGACATCTTGCTGTATCCTCCTGCGTTTGGACAATGTGTCAGCGGTGAGATACATCAACAAGTTGGGCGGCACGAGGTCGTCAATGCTTGTGCAGATAGCCAAGGACTTTTGGCATTACTGTCTAGAGAATCAGATATCAGTAATAGCAGAATACCTGCCGGGCCAGTCCAATCAGGTGGCGGACTGGAACTCGAGGTACCTCAGGGACTACAGCGACTGGAAGTTGCTCCCGAAGGTGTTCCAATGGCTGCAGGAGATTTGGGGTCCGTTCGAGACGGACTTGTTTGCATCCAGACTAACATATCAGGTACCCAGATTCTTCAGCTGGAGACCGGATCCCGTGGCTCTGGCAACGGATGCATTTCTCCAGAATTGGTCGGAAGGGACGCAGTATGCGTTCCCACCCTTCCTGCTGATCCCGAGGGCGATGTCTCAGGTGATCAAGCAACGGGCGGAAGTAGTGATGGTGACGCCTTGGTGGACGTCACAGTCATGGTTCCCCAAACTAATGCAGTGGAGTTGCGACCGTCCCAGACTCCTCCCGGAATCGACGACGCTATTGCTGGGCCCTCATCAGGAACAGCATCCCTTGGTACTGGAAGGCAGGCTCCAGCTGATGGCTTGGAGGCTTTCAGGGAACAGTGGCAGCTGCCAGGCCTTTCGAGCAGGACTTGTGATTTCATCAAGCAGGCCTGGGCACCATCCACGAGGAAGCGATACTCCTCGGCCTGGACGAACTGGATGGGTTGGTGCATGGAACGACATCTGGATCCCGTGGGGGCAGACTTATCCCACGTGCTGAATTTCTTAACGGACAAGGCATCCGAGGGTTTGGCCTATAGATCGGTCAATAATTTTAGGTCGGCCATCTCAGCAGGCCACGCTCGGCTGGATGGTAAGCCAGTAGGCATGCATCCACTAGTATGCAAATTGCTTAAAGGAATTAGGGTGGCTAACCCACCGAAGCCCAAGTACACTGGGTTGTGGGACGTGTCTTTGGTTTTGGAGCTCTTTAACAAATGGCCGGTTAACTCGCTTTTATCCAGAAAACAGTTGTCAGCCAAGTTAGCCATGCTACTCTGCCTCTCGGCATGCAGGAGGTCATCGGACGTTCGTGCGCTGGAAATTACAGGTAGAGTATTTACTCCAGAAGGAGTTTCTTTTTCCATTTCAGGACGCACTAAGACATTATCTCGTCATATTTCTTATAATGCTTTTCATGAGAACGATAAATTATGTGTTGTAAAATGTTTGAAAACCTATGAGGAATGTACAGCGGCTAATAGACCGCAGGGCTGTTCTCAGTTGTTGATTGCCATTCAGAAACCATTTAAAGCGGTGGCAGCTGCCACCATTGCCAGATGGCTTCGTTATATTATGGAAGAAGCAGGTGTAGATATCACCATTTTCGGTGCTCATTCAGTCAGAGGAGCCATGGCATCTAAATCATTTATGTTGGGTTCCAGCATACAGGATATCATGCGTAGCGCAGATTGGTCATCAGAATCGACCTTCAAGACATACTATTATAAGCCGGTGGGGGATATTACCTCTGTTGTTTTTAGTAAGCGTTAAACATGCATAATCTGAAGCCTCCGGTCCTGAAATAGAATCACAAATTTGCTAGCATTCGCGACAAGAATTTGCAATTCTATTAAGGACACGGAGGCGAGGATTATCCCACCCGGCATGTTATGTATAAATGCTTGCCCACCCAATGGTTATGGTGGTTACGGTCTCATATCCTTTATTGCAGGGCCAGAGAAGAAGAGTGACTGAAAGTCGACGACTGCAAGGATAATACGACCGAATAAGTTATTTTCTTCCACGTTGGAGGAGTTACCAAGTTATCTAAGTTGTTGGAGCTGTTCGCCTTCAAGAAAGAGGAAGATGGCGGCAGGCAGAGGCCTCTTATGGACTAGGGGGGCGTGCCTTTGGGCTAGTCATGATGGGATGTGTAGTTGTTTAACGTTTTTACTATGAAAAGCAAGCATTTTCATTGGCTGCTGTGAGCTTCATTAAAGATGGAGAAGCATAATCCTCGCCTCCGTGTCCTTAATAGAATTGCAAATTCTTGTCGCGAATGCTAGCAAATTTGTGACTCTTGTCGCCAGTTTTGTTAAGAATTTCACACTAGGTTGTGAGATAATTCCTTTATTCCGAGTCAACACGCATGCTCCTACAAAGCGTTGGAGCTCAGCTGCAGGGAGATTGGCGATCAGCTGGGAACTGTCACTTCTGACAGTTATCAACTGATGACCTCACTCCTGGTACGGTGTCCTCGCAGGGACAAAGGCGAGCACATCTGATAAGGTGTCCCGTAGTGGACACAAGTATATAAACACAGCAACCAACTTGTCACTTTTCAGCCATGTCAGCATCATATAAGAACAAAACAGTGATTTAGAATCGAGGAAAATCACTAGCAAACTAAGCATTGTATGTCTGTGAGGTGTTAGTGCAGAATATGGGCAAGTGTGATTACTGGTGATATGCTCGGATTCTTGTGCCGCAAGTCGGGTAGTCTGGAGAGTAAACAGCAGAGCGGAGAATCGTCATTGTCGGTCAGAGCCGAAAAAAGTCCAACTGAGTCCAGTCAAAGCGGTCTGGTGTGTGCAGGTGTCAGTGAGTGCCTGGGGCGAGACGGGAGATTTATGACTCTAGCCAGCCAAGAAGGTCTGGCACTAGGACACTGGGCACTTTAATTATTTTTCCTAGTTATATAATGCGTCTTATATCCTTTTTGGATATGGGTATATTGTCATTGGCTTAGGTATTACATACTCATGAAGTAAAACACAATTTTAAACTAAATATTGGCAAATTGTTAATTTTTTGTCCGTTAGTTTGTTGTGTTCTTGCTTGGTTTTTTTTTGCCCGATCTTTTTGTATTTTTCAATTCACTGCGTGCTCTGAATACAAAGTTGCTAATTCATAATTGCATGTTAAGTTCTACCAGGTGAAACATTGTGCTTTGATAAAAAAAATATATTGGGGCCCATGGCACCCTGGCTGCCCCTCTGGACAAACCAATTTTTTTTTTCTTTTTACTCTTCTAAAATTTGTAGCTTTGCTTTCATCTTTTCAGGATCAAAACTGGATAAGCTATTTAATCTTGCCATTATTTTTTAAAATCTCTGCAACAATTCTGCTAGTAAGTGAAGCCTACATTTGGTTAAGTACAATCTTCTTTGGCGTACTTCTCATCTTAAAAACAAATTACGAGGTATTGTATTGCAGCATGGATGGGGGAAAGAGAAGAGATCTGCTGGGATGGGCATTATCATCCAATATCTAAGTCATTATGAGATCAGTCAGTGTACTGATACTTGGGACCTGCACGGGAGGGCTATATTAAAGATTTCTGGATTGTCCAGAAGTGTGTGACATCTATTCAGTTATTCCATGGCTCTTCATTTAGTGGCCTGTTTATTCTATATACAGTACTGGTGATGGACAACTTTCATAGCAGAAATTTCTTGTTTAAATATAAGTAGTCTACGTTACAACTGACTGTTGACCGTTGCGATTATTGTTTTAGTATTATTCTGGTACAGAAATGAATATACATAACTATATAAGGCGTTGATCAATAAATAATTGTATAGAGGTAGCCAAAGAGATCCCTCATACTTCATTCAGCATTGCTCTGAAAGAGTTAAAGCTTCGGGCACATACGTCACCCTCTCGGCCAAAGTGATTGCAAATAGCAGCTGCGGTCCACGTGTGGGGGTAGGGGCAGTGTAAGATTGAGAGAAATGAACAACCAAGATGATTCACACAAACACACGTTCGAGCAAAGAAAGAAGCAGGCGCGGGCATTACCAGGTCGGCCACAGCCGTGATGCACCCCATGGATGGTGGGAGACATGATGCAGGAAATATTCAGACGGCCACCAAGGAACACCTGCCGAACTACAGAAGATAGGATTGCGAATCCTCTCTCCCCGTGGAAAGAAACCACGCCTCCACAACAAGAGCCAAACTCCGCCTCTTGCGGAAGACTGAAAGCAGTTTTCCAAAGTCAGCCGCTCCATTCACCCGGTGCACTCGTGTGAGTGTTTAGAAAGAACCAGCTGTCTGTAGACATAAACGAAGGACATCCGTTCCAAAACAGAATGAACTAATAGGAACAGGCTACAGAACGTAACAACTAGCGCGCGTACATAAATCGTGACATTTCTTAGTGGCATAATCCCGGAAGCGACACAAAATGTTGGTTTTAAATAACCTATTTTTGTTAATGCTGTAAAGAGCGTTTTCGGCATTCGTTAGAGCATAACGTTTTAAAGGAGAGAACTATTTAATATTAATTGAGACAACGTTCAGAGTATGTCAATTTGATGTGCGGGAAATGGGAGAAAAACGGATTTTCTTAGCTATGTGCGATTGTATTTCTAAGTGTACTTGCGAGTTGGCACCTTGAATCAGTCTAATATAAACCAATTTAGATTCGTATTTGTTTATATTGTGACGAACAGACGAGTGATGACTCGCTGACGAAGTCACTTTCGTAAAGGTCCGAGTTATCAAAAAGAAACTTTTTTTCAAACAAGAAGCAGGCTGTCATTGAAGTCGTACATAACCATGAATAAAGTGAGTGACACTCGCTCGCCAGTGAAATGGAAAACGGACAACGCGATTCATGTAGCGTATGAGCGCGACCACCTTTAAGTGGTGCATACCGTCGCACATCGGAACGGCTAAAGTATGTAGTAAAGAATAAGTCAGTATAAAGGTAGGCAATGTGTGATAAAAGGTGATTATTTTTCTTTTCGCTTTCCATAGATCAATGCAGGAATAGTGTATGTTAAAAGTATCTGTCACATTGTATCTAATGACCAAAAGGCTATAATACATATGCTGAATCTCTCATCATCCAAAATACCTTTATACGCTACTAGGAAGCCAAATATATTGTCGCTACGTGGACACGAAAACGCAGGCGGAAACAGAGTAGCAGATACCCGCCCCTGTGCGTACGTCACTGGGAGACGCAGAGGCAGGGCCAGGGAGGCAGACGAGCCCCCAGCTGTAGAAAGGGGCCGTGGAGCCCGAGGACATCATGCAGCCCCCTGCATACCCACCTCACAACGGGGACTTCACCTTCGTGTCATCAGCAGAGGCAGCAGGTGAGGAGAGCTCAGTACCTACTACCAGGGAACCATTTCCAACCAGGCAGTTGTGCGAGAAGCAGCGCCCCCGGCCTTTTGCCTGTTTTAAAGTTCTTCTTTGTACTATTTGTTATATTTACATTTCTCGCGCAGTCTACTGTCTAGCTTATAAGACTCATATTAAACGATTTATGGACGTAACATGAGGATTGCGGCCTGGACTTTCGTTTCCGAAACACACTACTGGTGTGGAGCTAGGTTTGTTAGAGTACGGCGGTGTCAGATCTGTCCTCGGGTGACTGTCAGTGATTGCAACGCAGGTAGTTGTAATTGCCTTCCTTGTGGAAACCAGTAAAGGTTTTATGTCTGACAGCAAAGCCCTAACAACTGTAATGTCACCGTTTACTCTATTCAATAATAAATATACACAATGCAGTAGGTCTGTACACCACTACTTGCCTGCTAATCACGGGGTGTACTAGCGTTTGTAAATAACTGATGCGAATGGCACCTTTTCCAAGTCTCATAAGTAAACAAGCAGGGGGTTGAGATCAGCGGTCGAATATAAAGGTTATGGTAACTGCAATGGTGAGTACGACGGCGGAGGACTCGGGAAGGGAGGTCAGAGATGTGGCTAAAATAACAAAATGCACTGTATGTAATTATATTCTAGGCATTTCGTTTACAGCTTGCAGGTAACTATATAAAATGAGTAATAGACACAAGTAAAACTGTGGTAAATACATTGTTCTGGTAGGAAAGCGTGGTTTATTAATGCAATAACATCAGATGTCTGTCCGTGTAACTAGAGGGTCACTGATTGAGTACTTGAAGATGTACTGGGGAATAATGAAATGTATTTATGGTGCAAGGAGGTCCCAGCCTGTAACAGAAAACCCTGAATATAGCTCATTTAAAAAAATAAATTCCACACAATATAAGAGGTTGCCAAAGTTTAAATCTAATTGCACACAGTATAAAATAGGCTGTATACATATCAGAGAGGCTCCCACAAAATGAGCAGAATTATTCTAAGTGCGTTGAATATATATATTTTATAGTTGTGCAGAATCAGACTGTACCAAACATTTTTTACGTCTCGCCTTTGAATTCCACTGTAGGCTTCTCACCAGACTATTATGGTTTTCCCAAAAAGAGATACATATTATGCAAACATAGAGTCCCTCTTTTAATGTGTGGATATTAATATCGTTGCATTTCACAATATCACAGGCTATTGTTTTCCCCAAAAATCATAGATAAACTGCAAACATAGAACCCCTCTTATAATGTATAGTCGTTGAGACTGTTGATGTTCCACTTCATCACAGTGAAGGCTGCCATCAGGTTTGTAATGTTGTACGTGTATGTTGTAGGGGTTTTGTGAGCAGCCCTATCTCCATACCGTTGTCTTGGTGTCCTGGGAGCCGCGGGTAAGTGATGCTTTGTCCTAGGAAATGAAAGCACCTTGTGGAAGTATAGAAGAAAAACCGTTTGGAAAGGGGGATGTGTAGATCAAAATGACAATTTTTGAAAACCTTTTCTGGAGGTTTTGTTTTCAGTCTACCGTGGATGGACAGGGATTTTATATTCCAACATTCCGCGGAGCCCAGCAAAATTGGAAAAACAAGTGCACTTGCTTCCCTCCCCCCCAATGTGGGCCAGGTCCAGGGGGGGAGGGGAGCCTTTTATATTAAGGGTGAAGGTAGCACACGTGGCCCCCCTCCACAGGCCCATTTCAGCCCTGGGGACCCCATACCTCCGGACCCGGCCTTAAAACATATAAGGAAGGGGTGCCACATTCGGCCTCAGGACTCTATCTCCACGGGTCCAGCAGTGCATATGAAAGTGAGTGGGACCGAACGGCCCCCTCCCAGAGATATTAATGGCCCTTGGGACCCCTCTGTGTCCCAGGATGCCTACCCCTGGGACATTGCGTGTTTGTTGTCGCTAGGCGGGAGCAATTTTTAATCTCCTGCCAAGTGAGAGCAAACACTAAGTCCGCTCCCAGCAGGCAGGAGCTTGTAAAATGCTCCCGCCTGCTGGGAGCAGACTTTTCGGGCAGTAGATGAAAAAGATTGCTCCCACCCGCAGGGAGCAGTATTTTTTGCTGTTCCCAGCGGGCAGGAGCAATGCTGACTCCCAGTCGAGGTGGGCAGCTGGCAGGGGCATTGGGGCTTCCCCCGCAGCCTCTCACCGAACCCATTACTGGCAGGGCCCCTGGGGATGGGGTCCACGCGGCCGAAAGTGGCCTTGGGGAGGGGGTTGTGCACCCTCTCCCTTCCATAATGAGTTGGGCCCTGGGGGATGGGACCCAGGGGCCAAAATAAGTCCAGGGGGGTCTGAGGGTCCACCTCCTTATTGATAATATGGCCAGGCCCTGGGAGATAGGGTCCCCCAGGGCTGGGAAAGGCCCAGGGAAGGTTTCCACGGGGCCCTCTCTCCCCATTTATTAATTACATAGGCCCCGGGGGTGGGGTCCCTGGGGCCAATATTTGCCCAGGAAGGGGGGCTGCGTCTCCCCCCCCCCCCCCCCCACCCTTTTCAATATGCAGCTTGTGCCCTGTGGGCTTTAGCACATCTACCATTTACTGTCCGGGACTCAGGGAATGTGGTCCCCGGGGCCAATATTGGCCTGGGAAGGGGGGTTATGTGCCCCATCTCCCCCTTCAGACAGGTCCCGGGCCCCAGGAGATGGGGTCACCAGGACTGAAATCTCCCAGGGAGGGGGGGCTGCATGACCACCTTCCCATTTATAATAAGGCTGGGCCCTGAGAGATGGGGTTCCCGGGGCAAAATACGGCCCAGGGAGGGGGGCCACAAACCTGCCTCGCTTAAAAAAAATATAAAGTGGTGGGCTCCAGGAGATGGGGTCCCCAGGGCTGAATTAGGCCAGGGGAGCGGGCTGCATGACCCCCTCACAGGTGGGCTGCCTTTGGGGGATTGGCCATAGGGCCTGGCTGCAGGAAGCTAACCCCCTCCACGCACGACCTTTGACTGTGCGCGGTGTGACAGCTGCATGCAGAGAGTTGGCTGCATACAGCGGGTTGGGCGCAGGTCCTCGGTGGCCGGGCATAGGTCCTGGGTGGCCAACACCCTGCTGTGTTAAAAGAAACAGTAGAAATTAACTGAAAAAGCCAAAGGTTACAGGGACGTTATAGTTAGACAATAGTATTTAAAAGCCTTAGAAATTCACTAAAAACACAGGTTACAGGGATGTTATAGTTGGGGCCAGGGTTCACACACACAAAACCATAGAAATTCAGCATTTGGAGATCTCTCAAGAAACTATAACTCATGCCCTAAGGTAACTATAACTCGTGCTCTCGCCATGCACTGCTTATTACTCCACACATTGCATCACTGATAACATCTTCTATGACATCATTTATAATATCAATGCAACGTGCTGTAAAATTATTGAGGATAAAACTTTGCATAGTGGGAGCGCGAGTTATAGTTACCTTAGGGCACAAGTTCTACTTTCTTGCGATAAATAAAACTGCTGAATTTCTATGTTTTTTTGTGTGTAAATTCTGAACCTAACGATAGCAGCCCAGTTACTTTTTTTTTGTGTGAATATATATATATATATATATATATATATATATATATATATATATATAAATACCCACCGCATAACTTTAGTTTTCATTGTTTTTAAACTAATTTAGTTATGTAATTGTTTATTAATAAATATTTGCTTATAAATATATAGGTGTAAAAACCACAGTTGATGGACAGAATGCAGAACAATGTCATACATTCACCCCAGTACATAGATCTCGGCCTAAATCCATCGTGTTTTTGCACTCCACACCACCCCAGTTCAGACAAGGCCATATGCAAATCAGTCTGACCCTGTGCCACATGGGAACAGTCCAGCCCGAACTGCCAAGCCATGCCTTCCCTGGACCGGAAAGAAGCTTCCGAGGACCGGTTTCTGGCATTCCAGCCGTCTTCAGCCCGGCTTGCTTGAATCCAGCGGTGTGGAGAGCATGGGACGTACGTCTGAGCATACCCATCCCACTCGGGGTGACAAATGCAAAAATAACAGTTGATGGACAGAATGCAGAACCATGTCAACTGTGGTTTTTTGCATATAAATATATAGGGACATAGAAACATGGATCTCTCTATGCATATCTGTTCATGTGTATATATACTAAGAATAGAGCAATTGCTATACAAAATACAGACCTAAATAGCTCCACATAAGTACATGCCCATAATGTAGTGTGTATGCATGGACATGTATATATGTGTGTAAAGTTGTAAATGTACATGTATTGAATATATACATATACAATAGAGCACGAAATAGATAAATATACATTTAGTAGGGAGTTATCTTCAATGATCCATGACATTTGAGTGAACACTGTTCTTCCTAGAGGTTTGTCCAGGAATGGTCTGTTTGCTATAGGTCTGTAGTTGTTGGGGTCGTGAGGGTTCATACTTTGTGTGTGTTACAGGCATCCGCGGCCACTGCAGGTAAGAGCGGTGGTGGGGGGAGGGCAGCTGGGGGGGATTTCGAGAAACGACCACAAGGGAAAATTAATGATTTAATTTTCCCTTGTGGTCGTCTCTCGAAATCCCCCCCAGCCGGCTCCAATGCTCTTACCTGCAGCTGCTGCGGCTCATTACAGGTCATATTATGGCTTACCGTGAAATAGATGGGCTTGAAACACGCTCATTCCATGCCATTGTTTGACTTTCCGTATTACTCTCATTAGCCTGCAGCTTATTGGTGCCCTAACTTTTCAATCTTGTATTTATTATTACCATGGAGTATTCCCTCTTTACTATTGCTCGGATTGGTTTGCATCTCTGCTTCCATTGCTTGCTCTTCAAAACACTATTTTTATGGTCTGGCTTGACAGCACCACTGTTGCCAGGCCATTTTGTGTGCATCGCTATAGAGGGGCTTTGGTTTTGCCCTCATGTTGGGAGCCAGGAGTACATGTTTTGATTGGGCATGAGTGGTGTTCTTCCATGCACAGCTGTGATCATTTTGTTTATCCAGTTGCCTAAGCTTGGGCTTTCAGGGGCACAGACATGACATTCGGATGCTATTAAAGTGTTTTAGATAACTAGATAATTCATGTTGTCTCTCTTTGGTAGCAGCACATATGGAGTAGGGCATTCATTAACCTACATGGATTTTTTTTACGTCTGGTTTGACAGTGCAACTGTCCCCTCGTATTTTAGCCTGTACCAAACTATTCTACAGTTCTCTGCTTCCACACAAATACATGTCTATTCCCATGCGATTTACTTGTAATGCTTCTCGTTACCATACAACATTTGTTTAAAGCCAGACCTATTGGCATTGACAAATTGACAATACTGTTTTCTTTAGTGGTTAAGCACTCCATGAGAGTGCATATGTTTTGCTGTGTTCTTTTTGTACTTCTTCCATCCTACAGTCCATATTGCTCTTTCTCTCAGCTCCACTGCCCCTGTGCCCCCACCTCCCCTCTGTGTTTTCCCACAACTTTGTTGCTCCCCCATCCCTCCTGTCCTCCCCTTTATTTCTTCTTAGTTCATCCTGTCCTTGCTTCGTCGCCTTACCCCAAGTTGCTTGGTCGTACCCACCAGCCCTACTCCTTTTTGCTTCGTCATCCACACCACTCTCCCCCATCTAGATGAAACTGTTTACTGTTGATATGTCCCGCACTGAAGGTAATTGAGTGCAAGTTCAGAAATATAAAAGTGGCCCAGAGTTTCATATTACCTCAGACAGAGAGCATTTGGGCAGTCATAACGCACTGAATGGATAGGAATTCGATATGTAGGCACAGGTTGAATTCATACACTTATTGAAGACGCTTTAACGTAATTTGTGGTACCCCTGTCATTTTAATATGTGGGTGTGTAGGAAAGTAGGATCTGTGTGTAGGAAAGTAGGATCTCCTTCCATGGTTAGCCCCACTTTTTGCCTGATGCTAAGCTGTTTTTCACTTGTCTGACTGGGATCCTGCTAATCAGGACCCCAGTCTATCAGCTTTCTCCCTAAACTGTTGTGTTCAGTACTTGGGTACATCCCAGATTGGCTACTGTGGTACCCTTAGACGTCCCTAGTATATGGTACTAAGGTACCACGGGCATAGTACCCCAGAGGTCTCCCATGAAATGAAATGAAAATAGATTTCTTAAGCGCATGGCTGCCCAAGAGCGTCCCAGCGCTAGTACACACCACAAGCTTCCATGATCCTCAAACAGCAGACTCATACTCCTCGTGGAAAAAGGAATGTCTTTAGAGATTTCCGAAACTTCTGGAGGCAGGGTTCCAGGCGGAGGGCAGCAGGAAGATCATTCCAGGTCTTGGCAACATTCACAGAGAACCTCCGACCTCCTGAACGTGCTCTCCTCACTCTGGGGATGGTCAATAAATTGCTCCCGTCAGAGCGGAGGGCACGGGTGGATTTGTAGGGGCATATAAGGTCCCTGAGGATAGGGGGGCCCATTCCCTGGAGAGACTTAAAGGCGATGGAAAGGGCCTTGAATTTAATTCTCTCACGGATGGGGAGCCAATGGAGAGCTCTGAGAGCGGGTTTGGCCGAAGTTCTTTTCGCCGTGCCGCCGCATTTTGTACTCGCTGAAGGGAGTTAATGGCTGATTCAGGGGCACCGAGCAGCAAGGCGTTGCTATAGTCCAACCTAGACAGTATTAGCCCCTGGATCAAAAGTTTCCTAGAGCTAAAGGGAAGAAGAGGCAACACCTTCCGGACAGGGCGTAACAGACCATAGCAGATCCCTGCCACTTTCTTAGTTTGTACTCTGAACGTCAGGTCGGGCTCCAGCCATACCCCCAGGCTCTTAATCTCATTCTTGGGTTGGGGCGCCTCCCCCAGACAGGGGGGCCACATGGTTTTGGGAAGGGAGGTGGAGAGGTTACCCAACATCATAAGTTCCGTTTTGGACCCGTTGAGTTTAAGCCGTGATTCTGTCATCCACGCCATGATACCTGTCAGACAGCACCCGAATCTTTCTGCCGCATTTTCATGGTGGGATAGCGAGACGACAAGCTGGGTGTCGTCCGCATAGGTCACTATTTTCACCCCGAAAGGTGAAACCACATCCTCCAGTGGGGCCATATAGATATTAAAAAGAGTCGGGCTCAACGAGGAGCCCTGCGGGACTCCGCACTGGAGGGGGATCGACTCGGAGAGGTTCGTGCCATCGTAGACCTGGTAGGACCGACCATTCAGAAAGGAAGTCATCCAGCTTAGAGCCTGGCCGGATATTCCCATCCTAGTAAGGCGCTGAATGAGGATACCATGGTTGACAGTATCAAATGCCGCGCTGAGGTCAAGTAGCAGCACTACTGATTCCTTTTAGGAAGCTTTCGTCTCACAACCTTTATCATTTTTCTGCTTTGGATGCACCTGATAAAATCCTGTATTGAGCATCGCTGATCTATTTTAAACAGCACCACCGTCTTCTCTCGGGAAGTGTCTGTCTTAGAACCTCAATTTTTTTCCAGGGACATCAACTGTAACTGTAAATGCTTAAAGCTCAAGTCCTGATGATGGTCTTATGAAATCATCTCCAAAAGACAGAAACGTCGACTACTGAGTCTAATTCTGCCTGATATTTATTAACCACTATTGATTTTCATTTATTCTTGATTTGAAATCATTGTGTTCATTTGCTAGCAGCATAGACTCTTTTTGTGATATATCATAGGAACATATAAAACGCTCCCTTTTTATATCCCAAATGCATTTTTTTTTGTACCCTATCTGTACTACCGATTTAATTTTCCTGTTACAAAGAAAATAACAATCTTTTGATTCATAAATACTTATTGTATTTTTTGACGTCTTTAATGTGTTAGTGTGGTAACACTATTGATGTGTATCTGTGAAACTTCATTCAGCCACTAATTTTTAGTCGTGTGGGTACCTTATTCATTATAGTTCCCCTCTGTGCTGTAACTGAGAATTCCTAACAAACAAACCCCTTGCTGGCCCAAATTTGAAACGTGTTAATTGCCCAAGCCCGCAAGGGTATATTGAGTTGCTCACCTTATTCAAAATTTTGCATAAACAGCCAATCGGATTCATGTTCCAAATGCTCACTGTATGGGTGCTCAACAAGCATGGCCAGGCCTCCATTTAAAAGAAATATCCATCTTAATAGCCTGAACACTTCTTTCGCAGTGAGCGAAAATAGGTTGGAGCCCCCTCAAATTAAGAAGTTAGCTGGCTGTTTAGAGTTTTTTCCAAAGTGGTTGCTGTAACATGTAAACAGATGTAACTTTCAATACTATGAGCATTCTAATCACGGTGAGACACTGTCCACACAGTAGCTCTCATATTAACATAACATATTTTGGGGTTAGAATATTGGTATGATCATTTCTTTCTCCTACCCAGATTCAAGACTTGGGTAAATGTGTCTGATTGGATCCACTATATTGAGAACCTCTGTCTTTAACCTCCTAAGGGACTACTTTACTTTCAGAAGACCTCTTTTGTGTAATATTGTCATGTTATAAGTAAAAACGTTTCTCCCAAAGCAAAGAGGTTACATTGGCGGTCTGTCCTCACTTTTGAAATATTAATTAACAAAATATGGTTCCAGTACCTTTACACTGGATCTCTACCACCTGGCAAAATTAACTTGTTTGAAAAAATAGCTTAAAAACTCTTCTTTTCTGTTAAATAGCTAGTAGATGCTTTTAAGACTGCCTGAACTAAGATGCTCTAGCACGTGTGCTTTACTTTAAATAAAATGAATGACTCACTATATTTAGAACTACTCTTAACATAAGGCCATTTTCACTATCATCCTGGTGTGAGCTGAAGTAAATGAGGCTTGAGTAGATACCAATTTGATCATTGTCCAAATGCTATTAGGTGACTAGGTCACAACTTCAGCCCCTGATTCTAAACCATGTGCCAAAAATACTGAAGTATATAAAAAAAAAGTGATGGATGGATGCTTGAATTAATGTCTGCCGCTGGTAATTAGCGCGATAGCTACCCTTAGGCGTCCTAGCGCTGCAGCAATCACGCTTATTGCAAAACAGTTGAGAGCTATTCTGGTTTATTAACCCCTTTGGTGCTGATGACGGCTCCCGGTCGTCATCAGTTACGGTGGGCGTGTGCTGATGACGGCCGGGAGCCGTCATGACCACACCCCCGATCGGAATGTGCCGCACAGGCGCAGAATTCCGGCCGCGGTGGAGGGGTTAAAAAGCAAGTTTTCAGGAGTTTACGGAAGTTCAGTAGTTTGGGCTCCGATCTGAGTTGACGAGGGAGGGAGTTCCAGAGCTTGGCGAGATTGTGGGAGAATGAACGCCCTCCACACCTGGCTCTCTTAAATCTGGATATTACAGCCAGGAAGGAGGATCCAGATCTTAGCTGTCTAGTTGGATGGTAGGCGGTTATCAGGGGTTGGTTGATGATAGCGCTTGTTCTCCAGAAGGATCGATGTGCAATGCACATTGCCTTAAATTCGATCCTTGCCCTCACTGGGAGCCAGTGGAGGTCCTTCAGTCTGGGTTTGACTTGGACTTGGCGGGGAATTTGGAGGAGGGTTCTAGCTGCACAATTCTGGATAATTTGCAGCTTGTTTAGAGTAGTCTGGGGTGCCCCTAGATACAGGGCGTTCCCAAAGTCTAGACGAGACAAGATCAGACCCTGTACCATTATCTGTCTCGCGTGGAAAGGTAACGGGGGAAGGATTTTACGCAGAAGTCTTAGCAGGCCAAAACAGGTGGATGATAGTTTGGTCGCTTGATGGTTGAAATTAAGTTACTTGCCTAGACAGATGCCCAGGCTTTTGATCGAGTCTTTAGGTGCAGGGGCTGGTCCCAGGCAGGGGGGCCAGAGTGGGTCAATGATGTTGTTGATGGGGTTGCCAAGGAGCATGAGCTCCGTTTTGTCCCCATTTAATTTAAGGCAGGAAGATGTCCTCCATTCGGTGACTGCTTCCATGCAGTTCTTCGGGTTGTAGGGTGCGGTTTGTGGGGGATTGAGAGCCACCACTAGCTGAGTGTCGTTCGCATAGGTGATGATTTTTACTCTGAAGAGGCAGACGATCTCGGCTAGGGGGCTCATGTATATGCTAAATAACGGGGGACTAAGGGGCTTGCTGGGAGAGGTGCATTCGCCCTCAAAAACCTGGAAGGAGCGGTCGGAGAGGAAAGATTTAAACCAGGCGATTGCCGTTCCTGAGATTCCCTTCCTGCTAAGTCGGTGCAGTAGGATGTTGTGGCTTACAGTGACAAAGGCGGCACTTAGGTCGCGGAGGATGATGGCTGCCGAGCCTCCATTGTCCAGGATCCTCCTGGCTTCCTCTGTTACTGCGACCAGGGCGCTTTCAGTCCCATGGAGGGGGCGGAAACCCATCTGGGTGGAGTCTAAGAGTATGTTGGACTCTAGGAACTCTGTTAGCACCGTGTTGACATATTTTTCCAGGATTTTACTTAGCCAAGGCAGCAGGGAGATGGGTCGATAATTGTAAGGGTTGTTTTGATCTAAGTTCGATTTTTTTAGGAGGGCTTTGACCATGGCTCGTTTCCATCGGAGTGGGACAATGCCGGTGGATAGGGAAGCATTGAGTACTTCTAGGATGGTTGGTAGAATGTGATTAGTGACTGAGAGTAGGGTACGTGGAGGTGCCGGGTCATTAGAGGAGCCGGATTTTACCTGATGTATGATAGATTCTAGATTGGTGGAGGCTAGAAGAGGGAAGTGATCATCCCAGTCTATCATTATTTTGCACACCATGCCACCTCAGTTTAGACCCAGCCATAAGCAAATAATTTGTGATCCCTAACCTTGATAGGAACAGTCCAGCCTGAACTTGAAGGCAATGTCCTCCCTGAACCGGAACACAAGCAACCCAAGACCTGTTGCACCCTTATTAAGGCTCATCAGTCGGTTATAGCTTGTCTCCAGGGGCACAATGCGCACAAGACCCATGTCTGTACATACCTGTCGCACTTATAGAGTCACACTGAAGTATAAAATACATTGTTATTGGACTGGGTTGCTGCCTCAAACTTTTTGTTCCTCAAAGAACAGGTACAGCATGTCAGTAGCTAAGTAAGCTTCCTTCTCTCACAGATTGCAGCAAGTGCATTCTTCCATTCCTAGCAGACCAGATTTAGCAGTGCAACCTAATAATATCAGCTTTTATCGCTCTCAGAAAATGCAGTTAGAATATGAGTGACATAAAGGTTACAGATCAAACTCTTCAGTGCTTAACTCACTGAGAATAATGTGTACATGAATGCATATGAGAGTTATGGCTGCTTTCTCAACATCCTGAAAGTCAATCAGCAGTCAGTCTGCAGGGATGTGGAATTCCTATAGCCCGATGCCCGGGACATATTGTTTGGGGTCAAGGGTAACACGTTTTCATGTGTATTTTATCCTTGGGACAAGTAAGCCCAGCACCCTGCAGCACAAACCCTTTGGCTTCCAGTTTGCAGTACCACATTATGGTTTCATGGAAGGGCACTGTCTGCAGTTAATGTTATGCTGTTCAAACTTGTATTTATGTTTCATAATTGAAAGCCTTTATTATTAGGGTGAGCGCTCTAAGTAAATGTTGTAAGCTCGGACTGCACTACTGACAGTGGTTCTAGTATAAAAATGTGTACACACGTTTTCAAGGTTTAGCAATATGAGGCTATGTATAATGCTCCCTGAATGCTCTCTGATCTGATGTAAATATTTGCAGAAGCTTGGAAGCAAGATTGATGATTTGCTTTCAAAATAAAATTTTCATAAAAAAATGAAAGCAGTAAAAAACAATTCGCTAAACTACTGTAAAATTTCAGGTACCATTTCTTTGCAGCATTATTTAGTGACATGTGTAACCAGTTTCAATAAGATTATGGGAAACAAAAATAAGTAAGCATTGGCAAAGCCAGTAGGTCTAAAATTGGTGGTCAGATTTTTCGTTTTGTCAATGTGTGACCTGTTTTGGCATGGTTTTTGTTAAATCTTATTGGTGTGGGAGCTGCTGGGCCCTCACCATTATAACAAACATTGGCAAAAGCAAAAATTGTGTTTGGGCTCAAAAAGCACACACTGCCAAATTACTTACTGGCATTGAACAAAACTACTTTGTGAGCCAATATGCTCCTTGTGATAGAGCAGAATGCTGTCACTCACAGTGAAGCCACCCAATACAGAGAGAGACACAGAGTTTTAATAAACACAAAAGGGCACGGTCAACGGCAGACCAAATTAGAGGCCCAATTATTAAAGAAAGTCTCAAATGTGCACACATGCAAGGATGGTGAATGTGTATCGCCCGAGACATCTAGATGTAGTACCAGGGCAAGAAGTTTTAATGATTTTTTTTGTCCGAAGACAAGCAGATTGGATAATAGTTAAACTACGGACAAAACTGCTGCTCCCTCGAGCGAACAGACAATCAAGAAATCAGAAGCAGATACCTTCAATAACTGAAATGTTTATTGGCTTATGATTCTTTAAACCTGTGACTGTAGTCACTATTGTGATTGGCTCGATCAGCAATGCATCCACTCCCAGGTAAAGCGTTGCTTTTGATTGGTGAACTCAGCCAGGGGTTGGGCCTCAGGACGAGCTTGAGGCTGCTGATATTTGTGAAATGGCAATAGATGAAAAGCAAAGTCAAACTGCTTTTTCTACAGAGGTTGAAATGCACGTCATGGAGCAGGATAGCAAAGCTCCGATCAGACTGCCAGGTAAGAGACTGGGTGGTGGGGGAGGAGAGGAATGGAGGCCCTCTCAGTTCTGCCTCTCGGTTTCCTGCCCGATTACCTTTGCTCCCCCTTGTGCCACGTGCATTTCTTAGGGCCTCGTCTCTGGCCCTAGCTCCCTCTGGGCCTTGCAGAATCATCTTAAGTCTGCCCGTCGGGCCTGTCTCTTGCATTTTTAGGTCTCGCCTCTCAATGCGCATGCGCATTGAGCGGAGCGAGACTATAGGGGCTTAAACAGAGGTTTAACTAAATGGCGATTTGATGCTGTGCCCGTGCGCTAAAATGCACGTGCACAGCATCAAATCGCCAGCCATCTGTTCCCCAGCAGTTCTTCCCGCTCCACCCCACAAGCTTCCCCCAGCGTGCGCTCTGCCTCAGCCGCACTCCTCCCACACATTTGAAGTGAAGCTTAGCTTCACTTCAAAGGCCCCTGCTGCTTCACACTATTCACGGCCGCCAGGCCGTGTCTCTCCCTCATCGCCGCTCTCCCCGCTCCGCCCCCTGCTGCGGCCGTGTCGCATTTCTCCTCCCCCCAGCAATGCCCTCCGTCTTCTTTCATTAAATGTTGTTTGTATCTTACACTTGCTCTTGCTCTGGATACAAATGTATTAAGTAATTTCAAATCTACTGACTTGGTCCAACGTGTAAATACTCTACAACCCTGCATCAGGATGATATTATGTAGATCTCAATCTGTTAATAATGCCTGTCGTGCGTGTCTATAAAACTTGGATTTAGACAAGTTTAATCCAAAAACTTGCAGACAAAACTTGTTTTTGCGTGGCATATTTTGTGGAAGTTGCGCTTGTGGCATGTTTTTCAAAACTGTAGAATGTGTTTTGTTTTTATAATTTTCTGGTTGCTGATTCACTTCGTGTTTAACTTTCGATACCGGTTAAAAGCGTCGCCCTACATACCGCCGCGAGTGTGCAGCATGCCTTGGCCCGACCTTCCAAGCTGGTGCTGCCATTGGTCGCCGCTCATCTGCGGAATGTTTCCTGCCTGCCCAAGCGTTGCAGGAAGTGGGTGTTCTTGATGTGTAAGCGCAAGCGGCTTATTTGTCAGCGATAACTCGCTATGGTAATGCTGCACGGGCCCTCACACAGCCGTGCACGGTAGTCTGTATTTAAGAATGTGTCGACATCTGAAACGTTTGCTAATTAATTGACCCTTAGTCGGGTTAATTGAGTTTTCTGCAGTGATGAACATGTTAACACAGCAGCAGGTGTATCATTTCATTCGAATCCTAATGTAAACGAAGCAGTTCGGAAGACTTGTATGTACTATTTTAGTATCCCAAGCTAGCCGCACAGATCTATTTCTGTTGCATTGTGCAGTTTGAATCTTTAGATGGTTTTTTGTATTTATTTATTATATAACAATCTTACCAGAATCTCGTTGTTCACGTGTTACTACGCAGAGTTGCGGGCTACGATGCATTGTGTTTTTATTATTACGAGGAGTATTTTTTTTTTTTTTTACTTTATCATTTTAACATGTAAGTGCAGTACAAATATAAGGGTTCACTGTCATTACAGGCATCGAAATGAGGAACATAAAATGAGGTAATCATTTCAGCACCACAGTGTCAGGATATTCAGCCTCCCCTTTTTTTCAGCCCCTGTTGTGCCGCCCGACTTGTTTCTGTTGGTTTTCTTCCTGTTGTGCAGGATGTGGCCCCTCTCTCAGCCGTTTAGCTTCAGCCTTTGCCAGTGCTTGTTGAATTGTGTCGTAAGCACAGTCCATTGCAACCGCGGAGCCCAGCCATTTGAGGTGTTGTTTTTTTTCATACAGGCATACAGCCAAAGGGACCTAGATGTTGCTTCACACAGTACCAAGGCCATTTCACCCCCTCACCCACTCATCCTCACACACCCTCACTCACCCTCACACCCTCAACCCCCATCACAACCCTCTCACCCTCACTCACCCTCACAACCCCTCACCCTCCCCCCCTCACCCACCCTTACCCTCACCCTGACACACCCTGTCTCCCTCACACCCCCTCACCCCCACACCCCTTACTCACCCTCACACCCCCTCACTCGCCCTCAAACCCCTCACCCACCCTCACACGCCCACTCACCCTCACATACCCTTACCCTCACCCCTCACCCTCACACACCCTCAGTCACCCTCACACTTCCTCACCATCACACACCCTCACATCCTCTCACCCTCACAAACCCCCACCCTCACCCACCCACCTCAAACCCCCTCACCCTCACACCCTCACTCATCCTCACCCTCACACACCCTCACTCACCCTCACACCCTCACCCCCCCTCACAACCCTCTCACCCTCACACCCCCTCACCCTCACACCCCCGCACTCACCCTCACACACCCACTCACCCTCACCCTCACACCCCCTCACCCTCACACCCCCTCACCCTCACACCCCCTCACCCTCACACCCCTTCACCCTCACACCCCCTCACCCTCACACCCCCTCACCCCTCTCACCGTCACACCACTCAGTGCTACAACGCATATTGTGTTACAATAGGTGTCACATTTGCGAAAGATAAAACTATTGGCATTGTAAATAACAAAGCTATTAATTTCGCTATTTTCAAATCAAGCACATAAAAAATGTGTCCTTTACAATACCAATAGCTCAAACTTTCCTAATGCGAGACCTATTGCATTGCTGTGCTTCTCTCCCCTGCTGCACTCCCCTGCTCTCTAGAGATGTGGCCTAACGACCAGAGCTGCCATCTAAGTCACGTAAATACAAAACATGTTGCATTCCAAATGCTATAGGTGTCACATTCGCGAAAGTTATAACTATTGGCATTGTAAATGACAAAGCTATCAATTTAGCTATTTTAAAAACCAACAAATAAATAAAATATTTGTCATTTACAAGACCAACATCTCCAACGTTTCTAATGCGAGACCTATTGCATTTCCAATGCTTGTTCTCCCTGTGCCTCTTGGAGTCCACACAAGTCTGCTCATAGTGGGCATTTCCGTTACCTTATACTTTCCGTGGACGTCACATATGAGCAGCGATATGTCCCCCCCCCCCCCCCCCCCCATTAATCTCTTGTGCTTCCTGCTTGCCCGCGTTTTATGGACAGTGATTGGCATCGGCAAAAAATCCAGGGCTTTGTGAAAACGCTTTGTTCTGCAGTACTTCTCACTTCAGCATCTATAAACAAAATGATTGCTAAAGAAAACAGAAAAGGGCAGTGCATACTTTTGCAGGTTTGCTTGCAAGTTTTCTGATAGTGTATGTTATATAAATGCCGTCATTTATTCAACACATTGAGGTGCTTTGAAGGAGTTTCAATGAAGTGGCGAGCATGCCTTTGTGGAGGCAGGACAGCAACAAACAGCTGTTGTCAATATCTGCTATAGTTGTTCATATTATAGGATTGATGCCTCCCGATTCTCACAGGGTCTTAAGCTGGGTAACTTTAGTTCTCAGTGTGAAAGCTATTTAAATAATGTTTTAAAAATGGTGTTGTTTTCTCAAGTTCTTATATATACTGGTGTAAAAGCCATGCTGTAACACATAGGAGTTAGCCTTTAGCCAAGTGCAAGCAGTTTTGGCAGGTAAAGAAAGAGAGTCCCAGGAAAATAGAACATTTGCACAAGATCACACATTGTAGTAAAGTGGAGCAGCATTAGAAATTTGGTTCCCTCGTTTGATCACTACTAATCTAGCAACTAGGCTACATCTTAACAAACATGACATATTGTGTGCAATCGGAGGGCCAACACCTGGGGTGTTTATTTCAGACATACCCCAAATGGAGCCCGGTAAAATGCCTGACAATGAGTTAATGCAGTGCATAAAAAGGAGTTTCTTAAAAATGGCCCTGTAGAACTGGCTTGAGTTGTGGAGGGAGTGCGATGGGTCTGAAATGTCCTACCCGGTCTCTTGCTTGTAGTGTATATATTAACGAGGCACAGATGTTCCTGCACATCAGTTAGAAATGCCTTGCTGTCAGGCAGTAAACACTTCTATGTCTTGCGGTTTGTCTTTTGAATTTCATCTGGCTTCTCTTCCAAGTGTTTTTAATGTGCTCTAACCTACACCTTGCAATAGGGTTAACCTTTAAAAAGCATCACAGAGGACAGGCGTTAAACCCCAGACAGGCAGTACTGAAGCTTTTCTGCCTTAAATACATTGCACACAAAGACAGTAACTACAAGATGAAGGTCCTGTTAAAAGAATGTAAATCTAGGAGGAATCAATATTTCAATACTCTCAGAGGAATTCAGTAGGAGAACAGTCAGAGAAAAAATTGGATGCATTTATGTAACATTCTTCACAGCAACTACCAGCTCTGGTTAAAAAAACACAACAAAGGCACCACAACTAGCCCGTGCCCTGCCTAACACTTCCACTATAGCTATCCATGTTTAACACACCTATCTTCTCATGCACCATAGCAAATTCCTGAACCATCTCTATCCACATCTGACCCTTTACATTCTCCTGCACACAATCAACCCCAACCTTTCTCTCATTTCTAGTCTCCAGTGTAACCATTCACCATGCCTCCAGGACTCAAACTCTTCTCTTTTTCCTTGTCTAAAGCCTACTGATATGTTTTAGTTCCCTGTCTAACGCCCCACCCTTCCCTAACTCCATGGTTAACCTCTCAATCATCCCTCACTCTTCTCTGGCCACCAGCCCAACACCCCATGTAACCATAAAGCCTTCAGGGACTTGCCCTTGACACATAAGCCATTTCTAGAGAATCCCTGGACCACTACTGTCTCTATTTATAAATCCTATGCTACCACAGGGTCTCGGTGTAACTCGAGGACATCTCGGGCTCCCTGCGTTACCCCTCAGTCATGATTGGCTCCCCATGGATCTCCATGCCCATCTATAGATCCCCCTCAAACCAGCCTTCCTTGACTAATTTTGCTATGAATGTCGAAGGGTCTTTGGTACTATCATACATTTAATGACATGAGGGTCACATGATTGTGTATCAGGGCGTTCCTAGATTATATGTTGTACTGAGAAAACCAATCACTTGCATTTACCCTTCCTACTTTAGAGCACAGGCGCTATTCCAATTTCTGTAGTGTCTTGTTCTTGTTCTTTAGCTGCTGTCTTCAAGAAGACATCTCCACAGTTTGAAAGGCTGAGGATGCGGTCAGTTTTTGGATGTTGGAAACTGGTGTAACCTCTTCATACAAACCTGAGGACTAATTTATGTGGCAAATACTGTTACCTCCAGCACAGCTACTTTACTGTGGCATTTATTTTCCTGTAAATTGCCCTAAAACATTCACTCTCCCCCATCTCTACTTCTCCCCATTTTATCTTCCTACCCTCCACCACACTACTCTTTCTTAAAGCTGCAGATGGTGTCTTGCATTTGCAAAAAGGCATCAATCTTCCATCTGAGTAATCATCTCTCCTCACATGCATGCTCAATGTAAACCCGATTCACAAGCCCCTGTGTATGGTTGGTCTCTCCTTTGCCAAATCTAAATCCAGTCCTAAAACATACTCCAGCATCCACTCAATCACTCTCTACTCAACAGCTGAGAAATATTTTAAGAATATAGCATAATTTATGCTTTTTGCTTAGATGTCTCCTACCAGTTGCCTTCTTTATGCTTCCTCCTGGGCTCCTGCCTAAACCATAGTGTATCTGATTCAAGAAATACCAGAATCGGAGTCCATTTCTTGACAACCTGCAGGTAAGCAAGTGGTGTTTGGGCCAGACCACGCTGCAGACATGATCCCTGTTGGATTCTTTTAAAAGTAGATCAGGCAAATATCAATAGTTCTTTGTCTTATGTCTGACGAGGATACACTGGACCTGGAGACGGTGATCTGTATTTTCTTACAGGGCAGACTATCCTCACTGGAGAATAACGGTTGGGGTGAATGCCAACTACTCCTTCAAGAAGCTTACCGAAAATGCCATTGAATAATCCATACCGACTAATTTTGAAGCTCTCCTTAAGGTGGAATGTTTGTGTTAAATTTGCTGCAGAAGTCTAATTCAGCCACTGCACTGTGATAACTATTACTGGCGGAACCTCACAGCTACAACCACAACTGTTTTGAAAACACTGACATTTCTTCCGATATATTGTCCATACAGAAAAGGCACAATTCCTCCTTCCGATATGTTGTCCATAGTTTTAACACAGGATTTATTCGGCAGTTCATCATGAGCATACCAGTGCATTTTCATAGACTGTATTCCTTTCAGTTTTTATCATACCACATCAAAATCCTGCTGGGACTGACAAGACTCGCAAGAGAAGGATTTTCAGATCCTTGACCCTGATACAGCTACTTGCATGAGTTTAGTCATTTCAGATGTCACCACTGCTGCTGCACAACCGGTTATTGTGTTAGTTTTACCTATCTAACACAGGTAAGGTAAATGGTTCTGGAATCTACTGAAGCCTTCCAACACTTTCAATCAGTTGTTTCCTATGGGAAGACTTAGAAATCCTTTTTGTAAACCTGCAACACAAACTGGGTTTTGTTGAAGATCCCACTGACTCTTTACCAAGTTTAATGGTACCCTCACTTTGGGACTGCTGGTAAGACTGCCATACCTTAGGCATATACATGAGCCTCTCTCTCCGGCTGCTTGCTCAACCATGGGCCCAGCCCCAAGAGTTGTCTTTATTACCATTACATGTTGCAATGTTACAGTCGCCCAAATGAAAATCTTTCACATCATGTGAGATGATGCTTTGATGTTTATTGGACTGAAATATACAGAGATGTCTGCTAAGAAGAAAAGTGTTCTGACTCCTGCCCTTTACGGATGAATCAGAAAAAACATCTTTGGCTCTGCTGAAGAAAACATAGTTAAGGCATATAAAGAATAACATTTATGTCCATCTCTGACTTAGGGCTGGAGAACAGATGTTTTGTAGAGATCAGCTTGGGTCTAAAATGTTTGTTACTGTTTTTTATTTGCCAATTCATAATGCAAAATGTATATTGTAATATCGTTTTTCCAGTGCAAGCACATCAAATATTTAAATTAAGTCGTAGTCTGGACAAGTTGATTTCTGTGCAGGGCAAGTAGATTTCGGTAGCCTGTTGTCCCTTGGACAAGTACATTTTTAAAAATATTCCACATCCCTGCACATGGTATATGTCCTTGCATTAAGTGCAGCTATACGGCTTTGGTGAATTCCCAAGAATTTACAGAAGTAAGCCTAGGAATAGTACTCCTAGAAAATATTTGTGAACTACATTTTAGCTTGAGCAAATATGCATGTGTACATTAGCTCATGCGAAAATCTGAGTGTTTACAAGTTCACTTTCCCTCCAACCACTTTTTTCCCAACTCTGGAAGAAGGTTTACGTCTGCCATTGTCAGAAGTACATTTCCAACATTTCTCAGTATGGGAAAAGATTAGAGAAGAGTGGTTGAAAATCCTGCAATTTAGTAGGTTGCACAGACTCAATAGGGCATTCTAACCCTGGAACTATTGCTAACCACTGCCTTCAGCCCTAGTATGTAGATCTGCGGAAACGTGGCAACATTAGGGGATTGCATGTATTCAAACACTACAATGGTATGAGCCCTGGCATATTCAGAGATGCTATATCAGAGCTCTTATATATTGAGATTGCTGGCATCATTTGTTGCCGCACTACATGGCACCAAAGGGACAAGTGGATTTTGTTACAGGATAAGTAGATTTATAAAGCAACCTGCCCCATGGCCAAGGAGATATTTATTAAATTCCACACCCCTGAGTCAGAGTCCTTCTGTCTCTGCTGTAAATGACGGTGTCATATCCTATAATCTTGCTACTGTCACTTTCTTTTGATCCATCAGCTGCCAGTCACGTGCACATGGATAATGAACCTTAAACCTCTAAATCCAAGCCTTTGTTATACCAATACAGAGACTTCTCTACTCGTAGTGTGAAAAGGCATGAAGGGAGCAACATGTTCACAGGATGACCAATTTAAAGACAATGGCAAAAACAAAAAAAGTTACACTCTCTTATTCTCTTTCTAGCCGTCTCTCGGATGCGCACCTCTTTGACTTGCATATGTCTCTTCTTATTGTCTCTTGTTCCGGCTTCATTTGTCCTAACCTTTTTCTCTTACCCACAGGTCCCTCCCACTTATCATTCACACCTATTTCTATTTCCACCTCTTCTATCACAATTTAATCTGTTACACTCACACTCTTCAAATTAACACACTATCACCTTCTATAGCTCTCATATGCCATTTTCTCTTTCTTACTTGTCTCTATTAAATCTGTCTCAGTCTCCACCAGTTAGGGCCTGCATAAGGATTTTTGCCATCCCTAGTTAAATATAAATTGTTCAGTACCACCAATTCTAGCAATAGTGCCACATTTGCTGCAAGTACTGGACACCCCTGCTGTTGGCAGTCCAGACATCCCCCTAGTATGGTCTTCCACCAAACTTGTCTCTGCTGTCTTGTCTCACCGTTCTGTCTTCCCACAGCTACTCTCATGTTTTCTCATCATTCATCCTGCTTATATTTCTTAAATGAGTCACACTTTCTCTTCTCAACCCTACTCCTCCCTTTCTGTAGCTCGCATACTGTCCTCTCTTTGCACACTTTCCTTTCACACACCCATAATTTGTCAATCCTCTGCTCTGTGTATCCTTTCTTAATTCCCTCATTCTCAGCACTTACAGACTATTCGTTTTGACAGTTATCTCACTATTGTATCTCTTACATTTCTTACTTTCACACATTTTTTAATGTAAATGTCTTACACACTTTTCTCAAAGGCCCTCTTTTCTGTCCATACACTCCTTCTAAAATCATATTTTCAATCTCAATCACGCACCTCTCATTTAAATGCTTCTATCGCAAACACATGCACACATTCCATTTCCTCTTTCAAATCCACCTGTCCCTGACAAACCTCACTTACTTCCCCTTCTTACACCCTTAAACTCCCTTATTCTGCCTGCTCTTGTTCACATCCTTCCCTTTCTCAGCTCTTGTTTCTCACAAGTACTTTAATTGTTTCCTTCTTTCCTTTGCACTAATGTAGACACTCAAGGAGGCATGAGTTTTTATGTTCCCTATCACCAGTTCGAACTGTGAATGATCATGTTTGGATCACGCTTAGTCTGACGGCGGAAGATCAATTGTGAGCCTTATAGTGCGCTCACAGTCTACCTGTTGCTTACCATTGGTTGGCTTTATTGTTACTCTTGTGCTTCTTCTTATTCAATGGCTTGCCTTCCTCTTTTTGTGCTTGCTGCTCCCCCGGAGCATAACCACTTTATGATCCTTTTCATTGCCCAACTTTCACTCTTCCAACTCTCAGAGTTAAGGAAGTACTTTTTTCTTTAACATTCCATGAGGGTGCATGTTTTTTCTATCTCTCTCCCTCTACACTGTTTTCTTCCCAACCCTTCCTATGTTGTCTTTAAAAGCACAGCAATAGAGGTAGTTTTGCCAGGTTAGGACTGAAAGACTTAAAGGGCTGGCACTAGGGTAAGGGCCTTCTGCTGAACTTATTCAACAGGCATCTGAGGCAGAAGGTTGACTTAGTATGACTCTTCTGGAGGAGCACAAATCTGCTCCTTGGGCAACTGTAAACCAGCAAATGGCTCATTTCTGCAGAAAGTAAATTAGGCCTTGGCAAGCATTTCCTCTTGTTATTGCCCATTCCGCCAAGTACCTGCACTCCGTATTGGTGTCTTCTTCATGTTGCAAGCTCACTCACATATGCTTCTCCCCCTGCAAACTCCCTGCCACCTCAGTATTCCATGTTGTTTACCCACTTGTGGTTTTCACCCAAGTCCCCTATGCGGTTCTTCTTCATGTGCTGCTTAAGCACTCCACAAGAGTGAATGTATTTTTCAGCTGTCTCTTTGTGCTTCTTTTCCGGCTACTGCTCCGTGTTGCTCTGTCTTGTTCTTCTGCCTTCCTGCGCTGCTTTCTCTCGTTTCTTTTTGCTTAAGTATTCCCCAAGAGCAAGTGAATAACAGCATAGTTGAGAGGATTCAATACTTGGGTTTAAAATTGAGTTGGTGTGCAGTAAAAGTTGAAAATGATCTGCCACATGCCCTGTTATTGATGTTTCTTGTGACGAAGCTCAAGTCTAATATGTTGAAGCAGCTGGATAAGGATCTGAGAGGTTATCTAAAATGCACTGCACCAAATGTGAGCACAGAATGTATAGGAATTAGTGAAAAATGTTTAACCTTTTACACTTCTACAGCATAAGTGAAATGATAGTCACATGATGCTGGCACTCGGCCTGGATAAGTTAAAGCGAAGTGTGGATGAGTTTCCTATCTACAGTAAAAGGCCATAAAGACTCAAGGCAATAGTCCTAATTGTCTGTGGACTGATCCTTGCAATACTGGGACATACAACTGAAATTCAAATCGGTGTCCTCTCAAATGTCACTCCCAAAACAATGCAATCCTTGGTGTACTCCTTAGATGCCCCCACCGTTTTTCCCCTTTGTGGATTTGTCTTTAATACCTGATTCTTTTTATTTGCAGATTTGAGTGGTACCATTGCATCCCCGGATATTAAACTTAATCTTGAGGGAGAATTTACCAAAGAATCAACAGCAACTACGTTTCTTAGACAGAGAGGATATGGCTGGTTGCTAGAAGTAGATGAAAATGATCCTGAAGATATCAAACCACTTCTGTAAGTTGCTGTTCTCTTCCTCAACAGTTTAGTTCCTGTAGTTGATTTAGAGACATTCTTTTTGCATTCTGGTTTTGCTACTGTTATGTGTTATGTGTTGCATACCTTGGTAAATGTATGATACATTCTTTTGCTATGTATTTTTATGTGTCTCATTTAAAAAAATAAGCCTTGTTTCCTTCACCACGTCTTCTGTTGCTTCACATGGTCTCTGTGGAAAGGAAATGTTACTTTCAGTTGATCACTGTCACTGCAATTCCACTAAGAAAATATTCACCTGTTCATTATCAGGTCTAGAGCAAAAATATTCTTTAAATACTTTCTTTTAATTTTATTGGAACATTTATTATTACATGACGCAAGGTGTGTCACAAATTATATTGTTGTTTTTTTCTTTTCCTTTGACCCATTTTATGGTCTGAATTATCCATTCAAGTAAAGCATCTCCCTCTTATTTGACCCTCCTAGTGCAGGCAAACTATGTGTTACAACCCAGAAATTTCTATAACATCTAGAGATGTTATGGAAGTTTCTGGAGGACATGGAATTGATGGGTCATATCCCAGACTAGAAGATTGACATTCAACATAAGAAAGAATTGAAAATGGGGAATACTTTCACGTAGCAAACTACAAAATTTACCCCCCCCCCCCCAACATGGAGGCACTTGAAGTGAAGTATAAACTATTTGTGGCTACGTAGCAAGAAATGTTTGAAGCCCTCTCTCTATGGCAATGCCATTTGTCTCAGATATGTCACAAATGAATCTATAGGAGGAGGAATGAATATGAAATGTTTGATCCAACAATGGCCCATAATTGTCTCACTACATTATTGCCATTATGAATCTATTTTGGGAATTAGGTTTGAATTGATTATCAACATATTGGCAATATAAAAGGAGGGGATCAACATAAATTTTAAGTTTGAATGGAGTTCGCTAACTTTGTCTATGTATGCTGTTTGTAACATCTCTGCTATGGAATCGTTTGAGGAGAGGTGATCCGTAATGAATATGAGACTTTATTTTTAAAGAAACTAACAATATTTCAATGTACATTTGCTATCATGAATTTATTTTTTAATCTATTTTATATTGGATCAAGCATAAAGTTATCACATGATTTGAAAGGGCATACTTGTTGTGGGGTAATGTGGAGTCTTTCCTTTGTTTGGAATTTTGTTTCTACAAATTTTTGAGGGAAGACGGGCAATTTGTTTTGACGAAGGCAGGTTTGGCTGAAAGTGTCACTGTATGGAGAAATAAACGACGCTGCAGGAAATCCTGCTGGGTGGGGTGTTGGTGTTCTTTTCAGAGAAGAGACAAACTTGGAATTAGATAAGTATAGTGTTGGAGAGGAAAATGACATTTACCATTAATGATCAGAGAAACCAAACATGGCACCTTTTGAGAGTTACACGTTGTAGAAATGATGACGAAAACAAATAATTTTAGTTACTGCACCGTAAAAGCAAGCAGAAAAAGAGCAGCTTAGATTATATCATACGTGTAAGTAACATAGGTTGCGATTTACTAAAGAAAAAGAACTATATTTTATTAACGTGTGTTAAAAAACATGCAAATGATGAACTCTCATGTTATAAAGTTTACCTTTAATCGTTTCTGAACATCATTCATATGAAGGAATAACCAATAAAATGATCAAATAGTATGATTAATCCTCATAATGGTTGTAAATTTGACTAAAATCTACCTTTGTGTGTGTGGAACCGTGTACATCGAAAATGACAAATGTAAAGTAGGTGCTACACATTACTATTTGATGATGCTTCCTTGAAACTTATATAGAATATACTTCACCTATATAACACTCTATATTGTCCAAAACTATATCAAAATTGTGTAATTTTTAATGTATTTACATGTTGTTACATACAACATTTATAATCACCTTATTTTGACACGTATTATTTGTAATCTTACTAAATGTTCCTACGTACATCAGAAGTTATACTAAAAACATGACATCTTTATATTCCTTTATTAGGTTTCGCCTGTCGAAAGCTGCGCAAGCAGCCTTTCGCGCAGGCGAAATCTAATGAGAACAGTATGTGGCTTGGTCACCGCCTCTCTGTTCCATTGGCTAGCTCCATAAATGGAGGCTAGCCATTGGAACAGAGATCTGTCCGTCATAGCCGGAGCAGATTCGTGGGCGTTCCGGCGATTTTTAGGCTTTTCGCAACGTCATGAAGACGTGTCCACTGTGGGCGTGTACTTTAAAAAAAAAATTTTAATGGCTGTTTTTCATCATTTGTTCGATCGTCCTGGTCCCGCATGGTTGTATCCCGCTGTCCGTCCCCCCCTCCGCTGTCCGTGTCTTTGTTCGTCCCCCCTCATGACTCCCGCTGTCCGTGTGCCCGTCCCGCTGTCACACGGGGCACCTCTAGTTCCCCTTTCGGCCGCTTTGATGTTCTCGTCTCAGTGAGCCACGATTTTAGGGCTGCGCCAACCCACCCACCTCTCCCTTTCCCCTCTTCCTTATGCCCCTCGAAGGATTACAAATTATTTGGCTTTTAATGTGTTGCGATTGCGAAGCGCCCTTCTGCCACCGGTAAATATATTGCAGTTGCAGCAGTGAAGGCTGTGCGTTCTACATGGGTGTCCTTTATGAGCACGGAGACCACCTTACGGAATGACCCACACTTGCATTTTACAACGTGGTCGTTATGCAGAGCCTTTCTCGTTTGTCAAAGCAGCTTTAATAATGTTTTAAGATGTGCAGAAGTGACCAATCCCGATTCTTGTCACCGGTCATTGTAAAACGTCATCAGAGGCACAACATTTTTCTCTAAAAACTTAACAGCTTATTACATGGTGAGTAAAATTAAAACTCGTGATACACTTGTTTAGTTAGCTTACAGTGCATTCCTCGGCGAATTCCATGCATTGCGTTTCTGCTAGCTGTGCTAGTAAACTCTGCAAAGATTGGCCTGCTGTACACTGTTTGTGAAAACTCGAATGTTTCTTCTAGGAGACCGGATGTTTGCTTTGGCTGGAAGGAGCCTGTTTGTTTTAATATGATGTACTTTTTTCTTTCTTTTATAAAACTACTAGCAGCCCGCCCCAGCGTTGCCTGGGGCAGAAGGGGGCTGGGGGCAGCATTTCAGGCTTGCGTGCACTCCCGCCCCGGTCCCCGCCCGCCACGACATTGTCTGTGTCCCGGACAATGTCGTGGCGGGGGGGGGGGCGGTGCGGGAGTGCACGCAAGCCTGAAATGCTGCCCCCAGACCCTGAGCCTTACCGCAGTTGTTCCGGGCCAACCTCCCGCACAGGCTCCCTCCCGTCCCGTGTCCCAGAGCCTTACCTGAGCCGCCACTCCTCCCCGAGCTCCTCACTTCACCGCCACTCCTCATCGTCATCACGTACGTTGCGGCCAGCGCTATGTCGTGGCCTTTAGCGTCGCGGCCGGCGCTACTTTCAGGGCACTACTTTTTTTTAAAGTTATATTTTTACATTTACGTTTTTTTTATATTTTCTATAGCCTATGTCCATCTGCTCACCCTAAGGATTACACCAATGTTTTGGGTCTGTGGATTGGCGCTGTGGTTCCCGAGTTTACCTTGCCAAAAGGTTTGTGTTCTCTCTTTATAATAGTAGTATAGATTTTTTCAAGAAAACCGATCATATTGCGTTTTAATGCCTTACATCAGCATTCCGTTGGCATATTACTTCCTTTACTGTTCAGTGTCCAGCATGCACTGTGCTGGCTACAGTTTGCAGTGCATGTGAGCGGGTGCGCGTGCAACACTCGCGTGCTTCCCCCTGTGATCACGTTCCCTTCTGGCATTCCCCCAGTCCTTCTTGTCAACTCGGCATGCACTCACCCCTTCTTTCTCCCCTTTCGGCACTTTGATGTCCTTTATAAGCACACGCATACTCACACATGCAGGCTCTCTGCTCTCTTTCTCTCTCCCCCTCTCTCACACACATGCACCCACACATGCACGCTCTCTCTCTCTCACACACACAGAGACACACACACATGCACATTCTCTCACTCACACACACACACATGCACAAACACATTCACTCTCTCTCTTTCTCTCACACACACCCACGCACAGACACATGCGCGCTCTTGCTCTCACACACATGCACGCACACATCCACGCTCTCTCTCTCTCACACACACACACATACACACGCCCACGCTCTTTCTCTCCTCCCCTTCTCTCTCGCGTACACACACAGGCACTCATGCATTCTCTCTTTCTTTGGTGTGTAGTACCAAAGCACCATTGATTCCTGCTACGCACGGTAAGTCCTTCATTTGTGCTTTTATTATGATACAAGGACCCCTTGCTCCCTGTCAGGCCTCCAGCACTGGTGGCGTGGTGGGGGTAGTGCGTGGTGTGCAGTGCAGAAGCACCCTTGACTCCTGCTGTTTACAGTAAGACCTTCACTAGTGCTTTTAGCTTGACTGTGGTATGATACAAGGACCCCTTTGCTCCCTTTCAGGCCTCCAGCACTGGTAGCGTGGTGTTGGCAGTGTGCAGTGCCGAAGCACTTTTGACTTCTGTTATGCACGGTAAGGCATTTATTGGTGCTCACTGCTTTCAATAGGGCCATGGCTTGGCAGCAGGCAGGCCTTTGCTCCCTGTCTAGTCTCCAGCAGTGGTGGTGCATCATCCATTCCAGCTGCTCAGGGCTGGTGCCTGTTAATGATTCTCCTGCAGCTGCGGAGTCAGCAGTGGTTGTGAAAGGCTAGGGTGGTGTGTGTGCGTTCCCTCACACCTTTTCCTGCTCTACTCCACGCTCCACGCTTGTCCCGCGATGTGTATATTACAGAGGTACGAAAAACACAGCATTTGAAATACCTAAAACACAAAAAGATTGCATGAGAACTGGTGCCGCGGAGCGCCTTCCCTCTCATTGACTGGATATACCCGCTCTCACTACTCTCTCTTTCACGCACACAAGCTCTCTCTCTCTCACACACGCATGCACGCACACATGCATGTGTGTGTGTGTGGGTCTGGGTGTGTGTGTGTGTGTGTGTGTGTGAGTGTGTGTGTGGCTCTGTGTGTGTGTGTGGCTTTGGGTGTGTGTGTGTGTGTGGCTCTGGGTGTGTGTGTGTGGTAGTAATTGCTGTCTGCTGAGCTCGTCCGTAGGGTACAATAGGTCTCACATTTGCGAGAGAATGGCAATGTAAATGACAATGCCATTTATTTATCTGTTTTCAAAACCAACACATAAATACAAAATTTGTCATTTACAATGCCAATAGCGCTAACTTTTCCAAAGGCAAAACCATTGCATTGTAAATGCTTGTGAATTTATGCTTGTAATTTTATATACTGCGTTATATTAGATTAAATTAATATGGGCCTGAATACATTCACAAAGTTTCCTGCTTTGCTAAACTCACTAACTGTGAAAAATGTCCCCAATATAACAAATTATGTTCAACAGTGTTTTGCCTTACTGAGTTCAATTGAATTGAACCAGAGAGTTTGCTACAATTATGTTACCATTTCAGGACATCTGCCTGGGAAATTGTCCTCTTCAACTTTCTCACATGCTGTAGCTAAAGGAGCATTATTTTAACATTTCACATACTGGATGGCTTAACCCCTTCCATGCTCATGACGGAAGGGTTCCGTCATGAGCACAAGTGCAAGTGTACTCAGGACGGAACCATTCCATGAGCACAATTAAAAAAAAAAAATCCCTCTGCTGTAAACATCAGAGGAATTTCCCTTTTTTTTTTAGGTCTCGCCTGGCGACGCAGCGCGAATTTCTATCGCTAGCGAGATCTATTTTTACTAACTTGCTTCGGAAGGGAGACAGGAGATGGGCACGCGCAGGGGCGACTGAGGATTGTGAATGCGCCCGTGAACACGTGCTAGTTAACTTGCGATGTGAACATCTCCAGTCCCACTTCCGTTGTCGCAAGGCTCATGCAGATTCAGTGTCTTAATGTGCACGTGCGCTCAGCTCGGGATGTCCTCATGCCTCGGTAAGCGACACGCTTTCGCTTGATTTATAAGCCCCTCTCAGCCTGAACCAGAGGCAATGAATACAGACCCGCCCCTGCTCCTACTCTATCATCTCTCTTCCGATCTGCTCCGTCTGATGCAATATGGAGAGGGGGGTCGTAATGCAGCCCTTCACACAGTGCCCCCCCAAAGCCCATCACTCGGGGTCGGCACCAGCAGTAGGAGGAGCAGGAAGGCGCCGCTGTCTGCCGGGGCCACCATTTATCCTCCGCGCATCCTCCCGCCGCGCAGTAGGGGGCTCCTCGAGTTGTTCCGCCGGCGGGAGGGGGGCTCTTGGAGCGCCAGGGCCCGGCCTCTTGGGGACCTGCAGCCGGTCTAAGCCCTGGATAAAAGCATTTAACTTTCAGTTATCACGCATGTGTAGTGATTGACGTCACGTACGTAAGTAAATTCTATACAAAACTGCGCGGGGACATTGAGAAAGTGAAACTGCATGAGGCTTAAAACGGCTGACGCTGGTGCGCAGTGCACGGGACAAAGTCTTGCTGCGCTCTTTGCTCTGCACCTTGAATAACTGCTGCCTGCCTTATGATATAGCGCTGTGCCTCTCCTAAATATTGCTCGATTATTTTTGCTGTCCTAGTCTGTATCGCTCACTTGTTTAGCTTAGACCTTTCATTATTATTTGTATTGCTCGTTTCCCACAGCGTATCCCCACTTTGTGCCCCATCCTGTTCCGGTTTCACTTTTGCTACCATTTTGTTGTTGTTGTGCCTCGGAGCCCGTCCTCTCCACCCCGCTCCCGCCTCCCAGCTGCTCCTCCCTCGCCCCACCCCCCTCCACTATCCACTTATGACAGATGCTTTTGCTCGCAGCGTTCACGCGCAGCGGTCGCGTCTCATGCGCGCCGAAGGTGCGCCAAAGGTAAGCCCGTCTACGCCCGTCCGCGCCTGGACCGCGCCCAGCGCCAGACCCCCTGGTCACCGCAAAATCCTCTCCACCCGCATAACGTACGACGCCGCTACCCTCTCAGCACTTAATCCCGGCCGACTCCCAAACTGCTACCAAGCCGCCCCAGGACACACCCATGGACCCTTCACCTGCCACTCTTGCAAGTTCGACTGCATCAAGACCCACACCAAATCCACTAACTCCAAACAGAACTTATACACTAACCACCTGAAATGCATCCTACTCAACACCCGCTCGATCCACAGACACGCCATTGACCCTTGGAACCTCCTCAACACTATATCGCCGGACGTCGCCTTCCTTACGGAAACCTGGATGAACGCCTCATCAGCTCCCGACATCGCCATAGCCATCCCGGACGGCTACAAGATCATCCGAAAGGACCGCACCAACCAAATAGGAGGAGGCATCGCCATCGTCCACAAGAACACCAGTCCGGAGACCAGTCCACTCCACTCACATCCGATCCAAAACCCCCTTCTAACAACCTTTGCGCCTGGAACCCAATCACCACTGAAGACACCATCCACCTGATGAACTCCATCCACTCCGGATCGCCAACCGACCCATGCCCCCACCACATCTTCAACAAAGCAGACTCCATCATCGCACCCCATCTCCGAGACGTCATCAACTGCTCCCTCAACTCCGCTACCTTCCCGGAAAGCTGGAAACATGCCGAACTCAGCGCCCTTCTGAAGAAACCCACAGCAGACCCCACTGAACATAAGAACTACCGCCCCATCTCGCTCCTCCCATTCCCTGCCAAAGTCATTGAGAAAGCAGTCAACAGTCAACTCGCCGCCTTCCTCGAATCCAACAAATCCCTTGACCCCTCACAGTCCGGCTTCCGAGCCAAACACAGCACCGAAACCGCCCTCATCGCAGCAACAGACGACATTCGAACATTACTGGACAACGGAGAAACAGTTGCCCTCATCCTACTTGACCTCTCCGCAGCCTTCGACACTGTCTGTCATAGCACCCTCATACAACGCCTCTGCAACGTCGGAATACAAGGAAAAGCATTGGACTGGATCATCTCGTTCCTCGCCGGAAGAACCCAGAGAGTCCGCCTCCCCCCTTTTAGATCAGAGGCCACTGAAGTCTTCTGCGGCGTACCACAAGGTTCATCACTCAGTCCCACCCTCCTCAACGTATACATGAGTCCCCTCGCATCCATCGCGCGCCAACACAACCTCAACATCATCTTCTACGCAGACGACACCCAGCTGATCCTCTCCCTTACCAAAGACCCAAACACCGCCAAAACAAACCTTCACGAAGGGATGAAAGAAGTAGCCGAGTGGATGAAGAACTGCCGTCTAAAACTGAACTCGGACAAAACGGAAGTCCTCCTTTTAGGATCATCCCCCTCTGCTTGGGACGACTCATGGTGGCCACCGGCCCTGGGAACCTTACCCATACCAACGGACCACGCACGTAACCTGGGCTTCATCCTGGACTCCTCCCTCTCGATGACCAGACAAGTCAACGCCGTCTCATCATCATGCTTCAACATCCTACGCATGCTCAAAAAAATCTTCCGTTGGATCCCCACCGAAACAAGAAAAACGGTCACCCACGCACTGGTCACAAGCCGACTGGATTACGGAAACACCCTTTACGCCGGAACCACAGCCAAACTACAGAAAAAACTCCAACGCATCCAAAACGCCTCAGCCAGACTCATACTAGACATTCCTCGCCAAGATCACATTTCCGGTCACCTGAAAGACCTCCACTGGCTCCCCGTCAATAAGAGAATAACGTTACGTCTCCTCACCCACGCGCACAAAGCCCTCTACGACCTAGGACCCGAATGCCTCAACACGCGCCTGTCCTTTTACACCCCCACCCGACAACTACGGTCATCCAATCAAGCCCTCGCCACAATTCCGCACATCCATAGATCCACCATGGGGGGTAGATCCTTCTCCTTCCTAGCGGCCAAGACTTGGAATTCTCTCCCCACCCACCTCCGCCTTACACAGAACCACCTCTCCTTCAGAAAGCTACTCAAAACTTGGATATTGGACAAGTAGAGTACCCCCCCTCCCTCAAGCGCCTTGAGACCCTCTGGGTGAGTAGTGCGCTATACAAATTTTTGAACTTGAACTTGAACCTGAACTCTGCACGTATGGCGCATAGCAGTTTCTCTGGTAGGTCGGTGTGTCTGGATGTGGCTTGTTTTAGTTTTCATTCAACCAACGTGATAGGATTTCTTCAAAGCCGGTCCCTGCTGGGTAGTGTGAGGCTTGGTGTCTGTCCTCATTTATAAGGGGCTGAAGACAAAGGCCATGGGGCGGTCTGTGAGGGCCAAAAGTTAATTGAGCAGCTGCCATTAGGGCCCAGGAGAAGTGTGTCACTACCGTGATAGCGTGATGTAAGGCCTATGTCAGCAAAGTATGCTGTCCCGAGTATAATGCAAATACATCATCTGGGGAAGGGGTGCAGCTGTGGGGGATAGAGGCAGTGCCAGCAATGTGCAGCTGTGCGAAGTATGAATGCAAGTCTGAGGAGGGGTGAGAGCGCTGGGAGGGTACGAGTGACTGCAGGGCCCGTGGAGAGGTGCCACTGCAGTGCAGCTGTGGTGGGGGAGACTAATACAGAGCTCATGAAATGGCGCTTGACCAGCGCGAACCTTTGAGGTTTCTAGTGAATGCAGGACCCCTTAAGGGGTGCCACTAGTGTGTGCAGCTGTGAATGCATCATCTTGGATCGGGTGCCAATGAATTGATAGTGTGAATGCAGGCCCCCTGGGGAACGCTAAGTTTGCGGGGGCTTAGCAGCGGTCAATCTAGGGCTCAAGAAGTGTTGCCGGCAGAATGTGTAGCTGTGGGGATAGGTTAAATGTACGGGCACGTAAGGGCTGGTGGTGATGCGTGCAACTGTTGGTAAAGTGGGTACAAGCCAATAAGGAGTGTTAAAGTCCACACTGTTGGTGCTGTGCAGATAGTGAACGTACCGCTTGGGAAGGGGCTCCCTCCCGGCGCGCAGCTGGAGGAAGAGTGGACTTACCCTTCTGGTGTGCAGCTGGAGGCCACAGGTAATAGATACCTTCGGTAGGGGTGTGAGGAGGGACTGGATGCTCGCGTCAACATGTTGTGAGGCTGGGATGATTGTGAACGTGCATTTTATTTTACAGTCTTTGGTCTTGTCAGTGGGGGTGGAGAAGTCACAGCTTGAGGGATAAGCACTGTGTGCAGCTAGATGTAGAATGAGTGTTACTTTTCCTACAAATCTCCATCCTTCGCACCGGTTATGCCAGGAAAGTTAAACCCCCAAATGCCTGGTCACCATTCAACTAGCACTGGGGCAGGTTGAGAGCCTGCATGCAGGGGTCACACACTGCATACACTTTAACATAGAGTGCGAGCAGTCACTTGTCTGGTTTGTTTGCCTATGTGGCGTCAGTATAAGAAAGCATAGTTTCGGTTTGGCAGTTGAGCGGGGAAGAGTGTAAACATCACAGTAGTCATAAATGACTTCGGTCTTTACACACACACACACACACACATACACACACACCGCCGCCACCCCCCCACGCACACACACAAACACACAGACGCGCACACGCTGCCGCCGCCCCCACCTCCACCCCCACAATTAAGCCCCACTCACCGTATCAGCCGCCACTCCTGACTTCTGCTGCCACCGCGGGGCTCTCCCTCAGGCATGGGAGCCCGCGTCACCACTGCTCCTGGGCCATCCACTCAGTGGGCACGGGCTTCTCGCAGAAGACGGAAGTCCCGCCCCACGACATTGCCTTGCACCGCGTCTTCGGCGAGAGAGGGAACAGCCAATTGGGTCGAGTTTCTCAACTCAATGAACTACATCTCGTGACTTTAATCCTCACATGCCTTCTTTCTCGGCTGGGAAAACGGGCGCCCTTGAGTCGAGGACACTGTTTGGGTAAGTGACAAGTGCCCCGGCTATTAACGCGTTCATTTAATTATTTTCAGCGCCCTACAGTGGCGAAGCTCTAGGAGAGTCAAACAGTATGACTGAACCTTCAACTCCGTTTGTGCGACTGACAACTGTAATAGCGTGGTATTTAATGTGATGTTCCAGTTAATAATGTTTTATTGCTTGTTGCCGACTTGGTGTGGCGCTGAGGTGATAGTGTTAAAAGAAGCATTTCATGAAAGTCTCAGATCCGGAGCTATAATAAAAATATAAAGCGTCTGCGATGAGCGCTGCCGCTCGGGGTATGCACATTTAAGACATAAGGATTAGGGCCGTCTACTTGCGATGAAGAGTGCGGTAGGACTGTCTGTACAGTGTTATTCTATAGCTAAATTGATTTATGTTGTATAGCGCAACCCTTCTGGCAAGGTTTCTATTGAGGTGGGACATTTTGTAATAAGTATTATGGGCCCTATGCTCCGATTAAAGGTGCCCATGTACCCACTCCACGCACTGGTATCTCTCGTGTCTCTTGCAGTCTACGCAGTGTGCTTCCAGTTCCACCACACAATATTACTACCGATGAGGACAGTGGTTCCCAATCTGTGCGCCACGTAATGCTGGTGCGCCATTGAAACTAGCCAAGGACGCCACAGAGCAAGCACACAGTTTGGGAACCACAGGCCAGTTCTAACTCAACAAAGGCCACTGTGGATAACTTCAAGCAGCACAGGAACAGCTAATTCACTCACTGCCCCGACTGCCGGGGTACACTCCATCCTAGCGTGGTGCTGCTCCGCGCTCACCATCCTTGCCAGTGGAGGTGGGGGCGGGCAACACTCTCACCACCCTTCACACCGCAGCACATCATTTTCACAGTCCTTTCCGATACAGGTTATTCAGACACATGGATGGATGGATGAAAAAATTCTCCTCATACACAACCTAACGCACTAGTGCACAATTAAGCATACGCAGATATTACACACACATACACCAGCACACACTCTCAGACATACACAAAAACAAATACTCGCATATATATGAAATCACACCCCAAAAACACAAATACACATAAACACGTACCCTGACACACAGACACACACACACATACTAATACATACACCTACTACACACAGATACACACAAACTTCCTCACACTAACACACACATACAGTGATACACAAGTAGAACTGCATCTGACAGGGCCATGTGAGCCGGGGCCTGAGCGGGGCAGATACAGTAAGGGTCGAGGTTGTTCTGTGTTTCTGACAGAGATTGAAGAACTGATTAAGACTTTGAGCTATTGGCATTGTAAATGATGATGCCTGTTATTCATGTGTTAATTATCAATACAGATTGATAAAAGGAATAGTCATTTACAATACCAATAGCTTAAACTCTTGCTAATGCTATTGGCATTGTAAATGACAATGGGCCAGATGTAGGTAGCCAAATACCGGTATTTGGCTTTTGACATGTAGGTGGGTCGGAATTTACAGAATCAGTATATTTACCGATTCGGTAAATTAACCACTTCGGTATTTTTCGGAATCGGTAAATATACAGATTCTGTAAATCCATATGTAGGTGGCACAGTTTGAAGTGCCACAGGCCCTTAGGATTTCTTATTTTACCACTCAATCCTATTGGGGGGTAAAATACCGAATTCCAGTGTACATGCACATCCGTGCATGTACACCTATGCCATGTGACGCACAGACATGCCCTTAGGGCATGTATGTGTGCCACATGGCACACAAGCCTGCATTTGGGGTGCTACAGGGTGTCAAAGTGACACCCCGTTCCCCCTGCCAGGATTCGGTATTTACCGATTCTGTAAATACCAAATCGGTATTTCCCATTGATTCCTATGAGCTTCAAGGCCCATAGGAATCAATTGGAAATACCGATTCGGTATTTACAGAATCGGTAAATACCGACTCTTAAAGAATTGGTAATTAATTACCTACATCTGCCTCCTTCCAATTTACCTACTCTTAAATACCGATTCGGTATGATTCGGTATTTAAGAGTAGGTAAATCGGAATTACCTACATCTGGCCCAATGTGTTTTATTTATGTTTTTTTTTTTTTTTAAAGCAAAAATAAAAGACAGTCATTTGCAATACCAATAGCTCAAAATCTCGCAATTGCGAGACCTATTGCATTGCAAATGCTTGTCTTCCAGTGTGACTGCATAGCTAGGCCTCCCTGATCCCTGTTTTTTAAGTCATTACTTCCAGAAAAAGCTTACTTCGGAATGGATGATGGACTATTTTACATTAAAAGAACACCCAATCACCCTGCTGTCATTCATTTATCACCTGTGCTCGTTAATTCTTTTTTATGTTTCTCAGAACTGGCAAAGCCAACAAGTGTAACTAACAAAATTTGTAACCAGCGTTTTCAATGCAATAGGTCTCGCATTTTAGAAACTTTGACCTATTGGTATTGTAAATAAACCTTTACCTTTGGGAGCGTGGTGTTTGCAGCAGTGGCGGAACAGAGCGGATTGGGGCTAATTTACAAACCCCCACAGACGGACGGACAATCGAAGTACTCCTCGCGTTTCCCGCTTCGCGGGAAACGCTCGCATCAGGGTCCGTCAATTGGTCAAGGGGGAGCTTGACTACATCACCCACAAGGCAGTGCGGCACCCTGACCACCTCCGGCAACGCCCAGCCCAGAGCCGACCAGGTGCTTAAAATCTTCACCGGAGCCGCGCATCGCAGGAAACCTTTACCTTTGGGAGCGTGGTGTTTGCAGCAGCGGCAGAACAGAGCGGATTGGGGCTAATTTACAAACCCCCACAGACGGACGGACAATCGAAGTACTCCTCGCGTTTCCCGCTTCGCGGGAAACGCTCGCATCAGGGTCCATCAATTGGTCAAGGGGGAGCTTGGCTACATCACCCACAAGGCAGTGCGGCACCATGACCACCTCCGGCAACGCCTAGCCCAGAGCCGACAAGGTGCTTAAAATCTACACCGGAGCCGCGCATCGCTGGACGAGCCGGGCCAAGCCCGGGCCAAGGGCGGGCCCGTCTGAGACAGTAAGAGACTAGACTGGGCCACCCCCCTTGTCCTCTGTATATCTCCATAGTGGCTTGTATGTGTGAATTGTGAAATATTTTTGTTAATGGTTAACAGCCCCTGATAACTTACTCCATAGGTTTGAATACTAATAGAAGAGAATGGCTTCAAAAAAACTTAAAGGCAACAAAACTGCTAACAAGGGAGGTGGAGGGGGAATCACTGGCCCTATAGAAGCCTTTATTACCAGGGCAGCTTCGGCTCTGGAAAAGGAAATTGATTTAACGGTTCGCCGATTATCTCTTGACCCTGTGTTCCAGAAAAGATCCTCGTTTGGTAACATAGCACGCGCAATGTCCCCTGTTGATATTCGGCCCCAAAATGTCATTACATCCCAGACCAATAGGGAGCAATCAAGCACCTCTGATATAATTGGGTTGGATACTAGCTTGGATACTAGTTTGGTTTCCTTTATGGCCTACCAGAGCATTGAAACGGGGGCTAGGAAAAGTATTGAGCAATTAAATGACTTGTTAGCTGAAATGAAATCCTCAGAAAATACATCGGCGTCCGCACTTAAGCGCAAGCTTGGCGGAAACCGACAGAAGGGAGGACGTATTTAGAGGACTAAAGCCTCATTACCCAAACAAAGGGCAAAAGCGCAACAAGACAAGAATAACACTCCTACACAGGGGGACATATCTGGCCACATACAAAATAGTTTCATTCCCAAACTAGTTGAAAACCACCCAGAGACGCAGCGGGCATATTCTGCTCGCTAGATGAAGTTGAGCATTTGGTCAAGTCTCTAACCCTTCCCGTAGTGGCGCGCACAAGCAAGATATGCACTCAGCTAGAAGCCCTTCAGATGGTTATTCAGGCCAATTTGGATATGCTTAAGAAACTTACGGAAGCAAAACACTCGCCGATTAGTACACCCACCATGCCTAACCCTCCTAAGAAAAATCAGAAGCCTGCCCCAAAGAGAGATCGCCCAAAGGGGACAGTGATTCTTTAAAGCCAGGTGGAGATAAGGCGAAAGGCAAGACCCCCCCAGTTAGTAAGTCAAGCGTTTAAGGGCAGTCTAGTAGATAACAACAGTCTAAGAATCCCTAAGGGGCTAGAGAAGAAAGATACCAGGGTAGATCAAGAAGAAACAGTGGGAATAAATAGCTGGGATTTCAAAAAGAGAGTTGATCTTCCTCGGGAGTCATATCCCTTTGTTATTGTGTTGGCCGGGGTCCCAGAGTGGCAACATGACAGGGTGGAAACCTTTCATGAATTAAAAAACAAAGTGATGTTTTGGTTGGTGAAAAACCAGCCCCTTAGACCAGACTTAAATGGGGAAATTAATAATGTCAGGAGAGCGAGCTGGGTGGGTCATAAAGTCAAGGACGTAGAGGGAGACTGCATCATAGTGAACTTTAGAGACCCACAAGTAGTACAGTTCATTAGTGGTTTCCCTAATTACAATAACTCAGGTGGGATTTTGTCCTTTGACCTAAGTTATTTTTATCCTTCGGCTCCCGCTATGGAAAGTAGTTGGAGACTCACCAATCCATCTTATGGTAGTAACTACTCTCAAAAAGGGCATTATGTTAACGCTCCTCCAGCGTTTACAACGCTCGGAGGCTACCCCCAAAACCATCTCCATGGCACTCACCCAGCAGGAAACTTTTTTAATGTCCCAATTATTAATCGTTTTGATCCATTGTCCGATATGGGTTGGGTAGATTGACAAGGGGGGGTTAAAGTACAGCAAATGGCAATGAATCCCCTACTTCTCACTGTACAACGGCTAGCCAAGTGAATTTGAGTTCCTCTGAGATTGTTAAGGAATCGGCACCGGTTATTTTGGGAAAAGCTAATGGGTCTGATTCACTAACAAGTATAAATCGTCTCTCAGACAGGTTGGTCAATTTACCTAGGAGCACAAATATAAAGCTCGCAACCTGGAACATCGCGGGCTTAAGAAATAAAGTAGATGACCCAATCTGGAGAGAATTTATAGGGGCAGCAGATATCATTGGGTTGCAAGAAACTTGGGACACAGGGAACATCCTTAGCCTAGACGGCTACTCCACGCATTTCCTCCCCGCGGTAGTATCTACCATGGGGAGGGCAAAGGGGGGGCTGGTTACAGTAATCGCGGCAACAGTCCCCGGTATTCACACCCAGATAACAACAGGTTCTCCCTACTGCTTGGCAGTCAAAATTGCCTGCAAAGGGGCATGTAATATTTTAATAGTCAATTTGTATAACTCTTATGATAGAGTTACTACTACTGACCACCTGACCACTTTAAATATTTTTTTGGCAGAGTATAAGAAGGTCAATGTTAACAATTGCTCGATTATACTCCAGGGAGATTTTAATATTCATGGGTGCCGAGATAAATGTTTGACATTAGACCATTTAGGCCCCCTTGAACAAGGCGATACCCATTTTGAGCATTCTGTACAGGGAGATCTTCTTGAGAAAAAAAATTTGGGCTGACAATGGTTTGATGCTTCTGCCAAGGGTAGAGGAGGATACACCCACTTTCACAGGTAATGGTAGTAGCTCAACCATTGACTATATCTTTATGAGCCTTACGCTGGGGAACAAAATTAGCAGTTACTCTGTGGTTTGGTCACACTTTAGCGACCATAACCCAGTGTTTCTTAGCGTTATAGACTTAATTAAAACACCTGAGACTTGCCAAAACAGGGTTGATAAGCATGCTAACCGTCCGACAGATCAGGCCCGTAGGATCAGATGGTGTAGAGTTGTCCCTGTAGACTTTTTAAATAATCTTTTAATCAACAGAGGCACGGAGTTGCACACATGTATGGATCCCGAAGCAGGGGATAAGGAGGTTTTAGATGCCTATCAAAAAATTTGTACCCAGGTTGCTGCAGATCTGAAATGCCCAGGCAAAGTAAAGGACCTTGGGAGGACTGACTGGTTTGATCATAATTGTTCACTAGCTAATCAAAAACTAAGGTCCGCCTTGAAATGTAAACCAGTTGATAGGTCCCTAGTGGCCTAGAAAGCCAAAAAAATGCAGTGGAAGATAGGAAACGAGAAATTAGGGAAGCAGCCTTGGACGAACTAACTTCCATAGATGTACTCAAGAATAGTGCTAAATTTTGCGCTGTTGTTAATAAACCTTATTTCCATGATCCATGTAATAATCAACTAGATTGTGGTATTCAGGAACAGGAGTGGTTCTCTTATTTCAAGTCAGTCTATGAAGGGGAAAATATAGGGGAGGATGTTTTACGCATCCCTAATTTGCAATCCTATACTTTATTGGTTACTGAGGGAGAGGTGGCAGAAGCCATCGGGAAGATGACTAGTAATAAGGCTCCAGGTCCTGATGCTGTTCCAGCCGACCTCTTCAAATCAAATGTCAAGACCTGGTCTAAAGTTTTAACTAACGTTTTTAACAGAGTTTGTAAAGTTGGCATTCCGGATACCTGGTCCGAATCAGTTATTGTACCGATTTATAAAAAAGGAAATAGAGGAGAACCCAGCAATTATCGCCCGATCTCTCTTATCGACTCTGCAGTGAAAGTTCTAGGTCGTGTGGTCTTGAGCAAACTTACAGATAGGTTGGAAGAAACAAATACCCTCTCAGCTCTTCAATTCGGGTTTAAGAAGGGGCGAGGCACTACGGATCAAAGCCTCAATCTCCAACTATTAATTGGGAAGTACACTATCGCCAAAAGGGGCATGCTATTCATAGCATTTATGGACCTGTCCTCGGCCTTCGATCGAGTAAACTGGTCCAAATTATGGGGACTGCTCCTAAAGCTAGGGATTTATGAAAACATTGTGCACTTCCTAGCAGATTTGCATAGGGACCTCACGGCCACAGTTAGATACGACCGCCTGGGCAATTGTACAAGAAAGATCGGGATTTCGAATGGGGTCAGGCAGGGTTGTATTTTAGCCCCCCTACTTTTTACTCTCTATATAAATGATTTGGGTGCTGTGTTAGGGGAGGCGTGCAAGGACATACCAAGGGCAGGCAAGTTCTCTATACCAGCATTACTTTATGCGGACGATGCCGCTCTTTTAGCGCGCACAGTAGTAGGGTTACAACGCCTTCTAAACTCATTTTATGACTTTATGAAAGTTTTGGACCTTAGTGTCAATTTTTCAAAATCCCACGTAATGGCGGTGGGTAACAAGGGTAAGAAAATGAAGACCCTGCACTGTGTGGGGAACGTATTGTCCAGGGTCTCGAGATTTCCATACTTAGGGGTCATCTTTGATGATAGCTCCACATGGTTGCCCCAACTGGCTGCTAAACGCAATGCTTTCTCAAGGTCTATTTTGGCTGTACTTGGTTTTTCGCGTAAATTGGGGGTGAAACCGTTACAGGCTGTCCTAAAAGTTTATGATGCTAAATGTAAATCTTTAGTTATGTATGGAGCTGATTTATGGGGCATTAAAAATGTAAAGTTGCTGCAAGTGGCAGAGGACACGTTTTTGAAAACTATTTTATCGGTCCCCCAAGCGACCCCTGGTTATATTGTCCATCAGGAATGTGGGGTGGAATATCTGGAAGATAGAATAGCTACAGAACCGCTCTTAAAATGGATTACAGTCTGGCTGAACCCTGAACTGGAGTTGAACCATGAGGTTTTGAGGGACTGTTTAGCCCTTGAGCACAGTAATTCCATCCCATGGCTGAATTATGTCAAAAAACTAGTGGACACCCTAGGTCGTCCAGAATTGTTTGCTCAGCCATCTAAATTAGTTAAGGGGGATGTGAAATGGGTAAAAGATACATATAAGCTCAACAAGGGTCTGGACAGAGAAGAAAAGGAATTGACGAAACCAACTGTTTGGGCTCATCAGCTATTAATAAACTCTAATGAACTAGAACTATATCTGAAAACAGTCAATAATGCTAATCATAGATTTTTGCTGACCAAGTTCAGGTTCAATAAATTTCACCTTCTTCTTACTAAACGGCCAGGGTGGACAAAGGTGTCAGACCTGGAGATCTGTCCTTGTGACGGATTCTCCATTATGGACACTATGCACTTTACGTTTTTCTGTAAATATTTTAACTTAATATGAAAAAAGTTCATTCTACCTCTAATTAAAGAAAAAGGGTATAGACAAGCCAAACCGGCCCTCATGCACCTTCAGCTGTTGCCAAATATCTGGGTAATTTTTAATGTAGCGAACTATTTGACAATAGCTATGAGATTAGGAAAAAAAATTGAGTGGACCAATTGTAAAAAGTGGATTTTAGTATCTGCATCGGAATGCTCTGTTTTCTTCTTTTTAAATTGTGTTGTATTGTATAAAAATGACCATTAATGGATGTTTTTTAAAATGATAACGTATTGTATGAATTGGTAGTTTTTTAATATCGTATTGTATTTTGGTCTTGACTCTCAATGTTTGTATACTTTTATGGTTTTTGATATGAACCGAATAAAGTACTTCTGACTGACTGACTGACAATGCCTTTTATTATTACTGGTTTTTTAACACAAACATAAAAGGCGTAGGGCCATATGTAGGTAATCAACATTTAACGATTCTAAAATACCAAATTTTACCGATTGGGTATTTTAGAACCGGTAAATGCTATGTAGGAAAAAAATCGGTAAATTTTACCGAATCGGTAAAATTCGGTAATTACCGATTCGGTATTTACCGATTCGGTAATTCCCATTCATTCCTATGAATGAGAATCTCTGATTCGGTAAATTCCGAATCGGTAATAGGGGGAAGACTTACAAGGGTGGCACATTGACACCCTGTTGCACCCCTGAATAGTGAATGGGTGCACATGTGGCACACATAAATGCCCTAAGGGCATGTATGTCTGGTACATGGCACTGTTAAAAATTGCAAAAAATTGCTTTTTTAACGGTTTTCGATATTTACCACCAACTTGTAGTTGGTGGTAAATAATGAATTCTGAAATGAGAAAAGCACTCATTTGAGTGCTCCCTACATTAAGGATTCGGTAATTTACCGAATCGGTATTTTAAGAATTCGATAATTTACTGATTCCTTAAATTACCGGTTCGGTAAATTACTGATTCAGTAAATTACCGAATCCTTCAGTTTGGCCTCCTACATCTGAAAAGCCTAATACCTGTCGGTAATGGCCGAAATTCGGTAATTTCGGCCGTTACCGACCGGTATTAGGCTGCCTACATCTGGCCCTTAGTCATTTACAATGCCAATAGCTCAAAATCTCGCAATTGCGAGACCTAGTGCATTTAAAAAGCGTGTTTTTTTGTTTTGCTTTGGGAGGGGGGGGAAGAGCTTCCCCAACCTCCCAAACCATGGTTAGGGTTTTCATTGTAATGACAATCGCGCGCGCTGTTGTCATTACAATGAAAATGAAACTGAAACAGTTTCAGTTTCACAGTTTCGGTGCTTCTTGGGCTATCTCAGCCCCCCAAGCACCGAAAAACATGGTATAGTTGGAAAGAGGAGAATCTCCCCTTTCCAATGGTGCCCTTTCCAATGGTGCCCTTTCCATGTGGATCCCTGCTTGGGGATCGCCCCAGGATGGCGACCCCCAAGCTGGGTTCCACCCACAAGCCACCAGGGAGGGGGGAGTGGCCCCTTGGGCAAGGGCCTTTGCTCCTCCCATCAAATTTTGCCAGACAGCCCTTCTGCCCCCCTGGGTGGGTGGGGGGGGGGCAGAAAGCACCCTAGTCGCCCCCACCCTACTCCCCAGAAAAGGCATCAGAATTTCTGCCCGCCCACCCCCCAGAAGGCAGATGGGGCAATAGCCCCTGATCTGCCCCCGGGGTATGGGGGGGGGGGGGGGGCAGAAAGCCCACTAGGCCCCAGGGATTTTTAGGGTCTGCGCAGGAAGAGCCCTTTTGTATGGGGTTTGAAAGCTGACCACACGCTTGTGCGTGTGATCAGGCTTTCGCATGTTTAAAAAAAAAAAAAAAAAGTCACGCGATTGGCTAAAGGAGGGCGCATGTCCCGCCTCTGTAACGCCCATTCCCGACGGTGGTAGCACGCGCAATAGCGCGCGTTCGCCGCGCTCCCTAGCCCCACTCCTCTGTGGTGCACGCGCACCACTGGTTTTATTCTTAACACTGCCTTCTTTTCTTTACACTCTGTTTCTTTCCTCCATGGACCACGTTTTCTCACCCCTCATGTGGCTATGTCATGCTCCCCTAATAATTCATCAGAGAGGCCTGTTTATTTCGCCCCTGACCCGGATCTGGTACAGTCTGGGTCGAGGTGCCTGTAGCTAGGCTGACACTACGCAGACAGGTACTCACAATCACACTCACAGCTTTAAGTAATGATTCCCGCTGATGTTCCTAGTTGTGGATGTGAGGACGGCGCAGGGGTGAGTTGAATGGTGCAAGTCTCAAGCAGGCTTGACAAAACTTCGACCTTTGACCCCGTTAGTGCTCAGACACGAGCAGCCAGTGGAAGAGACTGGAAAGGACCGGACTCCACATTTCTTTTGGATAGTAATTCCAACTGCCTACCTTGCTGTACATTCGTCTTTAAACCGCATCTCGTCCAGACCAGTGCGTGTTAAAATGCACAATTACAGAAATAGCTTCTTGAAAGAGAAACCCACACGTCACTTAAAAAAAGTATCTTTGCATTAAGTCCAATTCTATTCACAATAATCATACAAAAATCCACACCGAAGGCTGCCCTTGAGCTTGCACTACCCTTTGTAGCGCAGTCTTTAGGACCAAATCAATGCCAACTCAACCGGACAAATATTACTGAGCCAGTGTGTGATAGACATCCGAGACCCGCCTATGGTGTTCGTATGTTACCCCCTTCACTGCTAAACCGCACAGACCTCACCGGGCGTCATATAGTGATAGTCTAAAGTTCACCGGAATGCAGCACTGGTCGACATTGTCACTTGCAAAGTGTGACCTGGGCTTAGGGCTCTGACAGACGGTTGTTAATACGTGGGTACAAGGGGCACAGTAGGACCCCAGCGAGCAGTAGTACCTTGCTGCTTCTGATGGGGGCAGTGAGAAGGGTGAGCGTTCTCGGGGGGCCGGTGGACAAGGGGAGGCTTGGCGTGAACTAGAGTGCGAGCCTGGACAGCAGGAAGCTGCCGGGGCTGGAACATGGATGGTGCACGTGCAGGCCGTAGCACTACCTGAGAACCAATCAGTAACTCAGACCCACTCGGGGCACGGCTAATGAGTTTTCAAGCTTTTAGTCACGCTCTGATCTCTCAAGTAAAGAGTTGCTGCTACAGGCAAAAGGCTGCTGCACGCATCCGTCGTCCTCCTCCACCTGTGAAAACTGTGAATGAACAAGAAACGGAATAAGAGATACTTTTACTGAGTAACCGCAGACGTGTAACCGCAGATGTTAAAGCACACTGAACTGTTTGGAACATGTATGTCTTGGGGATGACCATGCCTTGTCCCGATTTATATGCCAGGAATTTTAGATGCTAGAGAACTCCATCAGCAGGGGGCGTTTGTACTGAGATGGGAAAGGGGAAAAGGACGGGAACAAATTATGACAAGGGTAGGTGGGTGGAAGGACGTAGGTTGAGGGAATATGATTTCTGTAGGGCAGGGAAGGAGGACATTAGTGTGAAAAGTAATCCTACCTTTCATTAGTGCAGCGGCACTAGTGTCATAGGTTGTTGGGTGGCGGGGGGGCAGTGCAACCAGAGGGTCCATGTTCCTTTCTTTCATCAGGTCTTATGGCACCCCTGCTGCACTACTGAATGTGTGACGTGGGTTAACTGGGATCTCAACAGTGTCTACATGTGATGTGGGAAAGAAAGGGGGCCTCTGAATTTTTATGTGCTGGATTAATTATTTCAGGAAAGGCTCTGTTGACATTTCTACATCAAAATTGATGTTAACCCGTTAAGTGCTGCGCACGTTCAGCGGACGTCGCGTGCACTACCTCGGTAGTGCTGCGCACGTCCGCTGAACGTCGCGGCCCCGCCCGCGCAATAGAATGTTCTGCACCAGCGCGGAAGGTTCAACGCAGCGGAGGGGTTAATGACATTTCCCCTACATGCTTCACTAGAATGAAATCGACCTTTTGATTGATGGTTACCTTGAGTAAAATGAGAATTCAGGATAGTGTTATGGCATTGTGGATGTGTTGTTGTATTCTAAGTTATCATCGCAGAACTAGCGCCGGCCGTCTCTCTTCTATGCCTAATTCAGAATCCTGAATGGAATGGAGTCCACCAAATATTTTTTTTTACATATGTAACTGCTGTTGTTTATCTGCGCCTTTCAATGCAATAGGTCTCGCATTGGCGCAACTTTAAGCTATTGTTATTGTAAATGACAATGCCTTTTATTTATCTTTTGAAAACAAAAATAAAAGGCATTGGTATTTGCAATGTCAATAGCTCAAACTTGCGTAAATGCGAGACCTATTGCATTGCAAATGCTTGTTTTTTTATGTGTAGGTAGGGATGGGGGCTGCCCAGAATGGGCATGCCAATGCCCCCACCCCCCAAAACAATGCCACAGTCTTTCTGCCCCCACCCCCCAGGATGCAGATGGGGGCAGTAGCCCCTTATCTGCCCGGGGGGGGGGGGGGGGGGGGCAGAAAGCCCACTAGGCACCAGGGATTTATTGGATTTATTTATACGCAGGGGTGGGGGCTGCCCAGAATTATGGGTCCTAGCGCAGCTGGATCCCAAGGAAACCTATCAATTTTTAGGTCTCGCGCCTAGCGTTGCACTGCGTAGCAGTGCTTCGCTCAGCGCGAGAAATTTTGTAAACAAAAAAAGGGGTTTTCAGAGCCACTTTTCACAGTAAAATGCTCGTGCGTGTCCTTTTTTGTTTACTGTTACTTCATTGGCCTTGGCGTTTTTTCCATAATGAAAGACTTAAATCTATTGGCTTTTTCCGCGAGCATTGCTCCTCCCATGGCCTATTGGTGTCTATTACGCGCATGAAGCTCGTAACCGACACCAATAGGCCCTAGGAGGAGCAACAGAGCTACGGGCATGGTAAGAGAAATGACACGCCTTGCTGTAGCGCGCGCGCGCGTGTGTGTTTACCAATTACGGGCTTCGAAATGACACACCTTGCTGTAGCGCGCACGCGTGTGTCTTTATCGATACAGAGAAGTACAATGGTAGGAGTGAGATACAAGCTGGAAGAATGCGCATGTTTACCAATTACTTTATTTATTTATGCATTTTTATGTACTACGGACTTTACCGAGGCGTCAGAGCACTTCACACTAGGAACAGAACTGATACATGAGGAGAACATAACACGTGAACATATTACAAAAGCAGACGTTAACTTACATAAGGTTAAAGTGATAGTTGTGAGTAAACAAAATACATGAGAGCAATGACACGCCTTGCTGCAGCGCACGCGTGTGTTTCGCAATTACGGGCTTTTAAAAAAAAAAAATTGTTGAACGGCGTGCTTTAAGGAACAGTAATAGAAATGACACGCCTTGTTGTAGTGCGCACGTGTGTGTCTTTATCGATACAGAGAAGTACAATGGTAGGAGTGAGATACAAGCTGGAAGAATGCGCATGTTTACCAATTACTTTATTTATTTATTTATGCATTTTTATGTACTACGGACTTTACCCCGAGGCGTCAGAGCGCTTCACACTAGGAACAGAACTGATACATGAGGAGAACATAACACATGAACATATTCCAAAAGCAGACGTTAACTTACATAAGGTAAAAGTGATAGTTGTGAGTAAACAAAATACATGAGAGCAATGACACGCCTTGCTGTAGCGCGCGCGTGTGTTACGCAATTACGGGGTTTATTATTATTTTTTTTGTTGAACGGCGTGCTTTAAGGAACAGTAATAGAAATCAGACGCCTTGCTGTAGCGTGCACACGTGTGTCTTTATCGATACAGAGAAGTATGTCGGAGGGGATGATTTATTAGGGGCAGAAGGGGCCAGGGGGACTCAGTGCAGCAGCTTTCAGAAGCCGCGCTGGCGAGACCGTGAGTGAGAACTAAGGGGAATAGGGCGGCTTAAATTGCACCGGGGCTGTCCTGGACCTCTTGCTCTAAAACAGGAAAAAACATACATATGAGCTTTTGGAGACTGAAGCTTGGAGTTGTACAATTTATTTGAAGACACAGCTTCTAGAAATAATCAGTGATAGCATACAAATCATATAGTACTTGGTCCTGTACCCAGCATTCTCTTGAAAGTCACATGGACCAGTTTGAAATTACAAAGTACAGATTACAGCAGCTATGAGAGAGAGAAACTATACTTTAAGAACACTGGTGAGGCATGAGGCATATTGTATAGAAGAGGTTAAGCACATATTATTGGGCACACTCACCACTACCTGTAAGATGTCCTGAAAGTATTAGTTCAAAGACTTTAAATGCAGTGTGGATAAAACAAAGTCAGAGAAAACATAACATTTCAAATAATGGAATACAACTTTAAATGCAACAAGGAAAAAGCATTTCATTACAGCAGAATATACAATAGAGTAGACTCTAAGTACATGAAACCTAAGTACATAAAACAAGGGCTATCTCGAGTAACCCCTGGGAAAAACTCTTGTCCGCCACCCATGTGCTGACGGGAGTAGTTCAACGATAATCGGGCGGACCACCCTTTTATACTTGTTCAGGGGTGAGGGGCCTATGGTCACGCTATATTACGTCACCTCGAACCACATATCCTTCTATCGCCTCTCACGCCCCTGCCTGGTGACTTTCCCATCATTCGTGTAGAAGTGACTACCTTCTCGTAATTGTGTGGCACGTATGCTAGCCTAGACTGAGTTCCTGCCATTCTGACTGGAAGTTTGTCATCAATCAGAAATGTGTTATTATTGCTTTGAAGGGTTCTATTCATGTGTCAGTCAGGCAGTCTGCGATAATATTTCGCTACACTTATCCTCAGTTTATCGGATATCTTGCTTGACGTAGCTGTGGTGGGAACTTCCCTTATTCTATTCATGGCTTAGGTGGGGGACGTGGGGCATGTTGCAAGATTTATAGAGGAACTTGACTTCTACAGTGTGTGCGAAATATACAATGAGGTGGGGCCTGGCAGGGGTGCTGAGCTTTGCAGACAAGAGCAGCTGGATGAATCTTGGGTCAGACCTGCTTTCTGCTTCTGCTTAAGCTAAGAGAAAATGGCAGTGCTCAGGGCAATGTAACTGAGGCCTGCAACTTCTAAACAGCAGCGCCTACACAGGGGTTATGTTGTGCAGGTGACAGGTGTGTCCTTGGATAGCTGTGCAGCTAAAAATTCTTACTCCAACAAGTACAATGGTAGGAGTGAGATACAAGCTGGGAGAATGCGCATGTTTACCAATTACTTTATTTATTTATGCATTTTTGGTTATGTTCTCTCTTCTGTGTGTATGTGCTGACATGTAATAGGTTAGCCATTGTTAAAATGAACGGATACGTTCGCACCCCCTTTAAATCCAAACAAAGCAGCCTTTCACAAGGAAAGTTTGCGCTACTCGAAAGCTTGTCTGTGGGGATGTGATGTAATTACACGGAGAACTGCTTACTGTCACTTGTGGTTAGTGGTAGACTACTAGAACAACTTTGACCCTGAATATTCAGTCTATTGCAATACCACAGTAATAAGAGACGTGCAAAACAATGATTTGTTTTGGACATACCGTCGAATTAACGGTGACTATATAAAGTTATTCTCCTAATTATAGAACCATTGATGCACGTTGTGTCGCATTTATGTGATTATTCCCTTCAGTATACATTGGTCACCTGCCTAGCAATATATCAAAAATACAATGGAAAAAAATACGATTGTGATAAACACAGTTGGCGTGCAGTGTATATAAACTACTAATAACTATGCAGATCTATTTATACCTATTTATCCATTTATATTTAGGTCCAGACTGTAGTCCATATGTAGTGCAAGCTTGCACTGTCTAGTATTGACAATGAGCAAAGAAAGGCTAAATGCAGTGTTGGCGCAGTCTTAAAAAGAAATCACACTCTACATGATAGGGATGACCTAAGCAACATTTTTATGAAAAAAAGGAGCTTGGCAAATGCATGAATTGTAAGGAGAATTGGGTATTTATGAACAATACCATTTTGGTGCCCCCGTAATTAATCAAAGTGGGAAGAAATGCGGTTAAAAATAGAAGACCATGTGTATTGTGTGTAAGCTTCTCTGCCTCATGGAAGGCCATTGAAAGGCCATCTCCCACAAATGGCGTTTGATTTTGAATTGCTGACAACTTAGACATGGGCGTGTATGTCACAACATGGATCCACTGAACCCGTAGACAAACATTGTTTTAGCTATTGGACCATCTCCATGGAGAACAGCTCTGTCCTGTCACCCGTGCATACCTTTATTTTGTGTGGTTTGTGCTTTTGCACTATTTAGTTCACAATACAGGTCAACCATGCTTACCTATTTTCTGTAGAAAATCAAAATTACATCTTTTATTTCTGACTGGTGTATTTCAAAATTTTGCATTCCCTCACTGCCAGGTTGGAAATTGCACCATTATAGTTTTTAAAAAAAAGTTAAAGATGGAGGCCTAATGTGTCTATATTTCTTTTTCACTTTACTTTTGCTTGAAACCTCACTCAGTGCATCTCCTTTTCTGAGGGTGAGAAATGGTACCTGTACTGTAAACTGCTTCTGTACAGAGGCCTTGCTGTTTTCATTCTTTTCTGATATACAATTTATTTTGTTGCTTGTGTTCTGCTGTGCAGCTCTTTTTCGGCTGGTATATGACATAAGCCCCTATGCAAGAGCTGCTGACTTGAGTCCCTGTGGTTGACTATTCAGGGCCCTTCAAAACTACCCAGGTTTCTCTACTTCATTCCTTTGCCTAATTTATGCAGCACTCTAAGATTAAAAGGGTATTGTTTTGACTTATACTGGGTGATCCCTTGTGTCTGGACAAAGGTATGTCTCTGACGAGCTCTGATACGGGGGGAAAACACATGTCACGTGCTGCTCTTATACATTCCAGGTTGTCTCTTTGGTGTTTTACTAATCCAAAGCTGTAATACTGTGTTTAGAAGGGTGGATGGTTATTGTAATTTTTCAGTCTGGCGTGGATGGCAATAGCCAATCTTGAGCTCTTAATACTTTGGTTCAAAAATGGCAAAAGGCTTTGTTGCTTTTCTAGCTTACTATGAATGGTACTTTGCTATAATCCTATGCTTAAAAACTCTGCTATAAAAACATTCATCTGAGATGAACATATTTAGACTGACTGTTGTTGTAGACTGTGCCATATAAAGGAGCCGCACCCCACCTAAACAAGCATTGACATAGCCAATAGGTCTCGCCTTTGGGACCTTATAAGTGTTTGGATATCCAGCACAATATCCTTGGTGCAACATCAACTGTTGCATGGCTAAACACTTATAAGGTCCCAAATGTGAGACCTATTGGCTATGCCAATGCTAGTTTAAAATTAGACACCATGGGGAATCCAGGGTGTGGTGACTTGTGTGGCTCTCACTCCATTCTGTTACCCAAAATTCCTTACAAACCTCAAACTTTGTAAAAAAAACAACACATTTTCTTGACATTTCTGTGATGGAAAGTTCTGTAATCCGTGCAGATCCATAAGCTTTAACCCACCCCGCATTCCGCAAAGCCTTCCGATAAAAATGATAACTCACTTGTGTGGGTAGGTCAAGTGCCCGCGACAGGAAACGGCAACGTGGACACACCTCATTTTTAGAGAGAAAACTGAACCTTTTTTTGCAAAGTGCCTAGCTGTAGATTTTGAACCATATCTCTGCGGCATCTAGGGAAACCTAGCAAACCTATACATTTTTAAAAAGTAGTCACCCAGGGGAATCCAGTATGGAGTGACTTGTCTGGCTCTCACCAGATTCTGTTACCCAGAATCCCTTGCAAACCTCAAACTTTGTAAAAGAAAAAAAAAACATTTTCCTCATTGTTTCTTTGGTGGAAAGTTCTGGAATCTGCATGGATCCCCAAAATTCCACCCACCCAGCATAGCCCAAAGTCTTCTGAGAAAATTGGTACCACACTTGAGTGGGTAGGCCTAGTGCACATAAAAGGAAACGGCCCAAAACGCACCGTGGTCACACCACATTTTCACAGTGAAAACGGAACCTTTTTTTGTCTAGTGCCTAGCTGTAGATTTTGAACGCTAGCTCTGCCGGCACCTAGGGAAACCTAGTAAACCTATTCATTTTTGAAAACTAGACACCCAGGGGAATCCAGGATGGGATGACTTGCCTGGCTCGCACCAGGATCTGTTACCCAGAATCCCTTGCAAACCTCAAACTTTGGTAATAAAAAATAAAATAAAAAATCCCCTCATTTCTGTGGTGATAAGTCTGGAATCTGTGTGGATCCACAAAATTCCAACCAACCCGCAGTCCCCAAGTCTTCTGAGAAAAATGGTACCTCACTTGTGTGGGTAGGCATAGTGGCTGCAACAAGAAATGGCCAAATCGTACTGTGGAGACTTCAAACTTACCTATCCTAAAACTACCTACTATCACTGAATTCCCCAAGGTCTAGTTTTCAAAAATGTTTAGGTTTGCTAGGTTTCCCTAGGTGCCGGCAGAGCTAGGGCTCAAAATCTACAGCTAGACACTTTGCAAAAAAAGGGTCCGAATTTCACTCTGACAATGTGTTGCGTCTGTGTTGAGTTTTGGGCCATTTCCTGTCGCGGACACTAGGCCTACCCACACAAGTAAGGTACCATTTTTAGCGAGAGACTTAAGGGAACACAGAATTGTGGAGCAACTGTTATTACCTATTGACTTTCAATGCATTTCTGACTTCCAAATGTAAGACTTTGTAAAAAAGAAGTCACTTTGAAAAATGTCCTATAATTCAGTGCCTCTTATATGATCTTCATTTCAGTCACAACAGTTCTGGAATTTCTTGAAAGGGCTCTATCCTGTCTACAATGGTTTAGTGCCCATACAGTTGGGAATCGGTGAATTCAGCTGTAAATATGGTTCTTGATCCTATACCTATTCCTCATCATCATTATTCAGAGCTGCACCCGTGACTATGCAGAGTCTTAACACTTGAATAGATGGCATCCGAAGTGTTTCTGATCTCATGATACTGTTTATGTTGAATGAATTCGCCCTTTGACTCTAGAAATAATGTAAGAAGAAAGTTAGCCACAGGGTAAACATTCTGGAATTATGAATCCAGATTTGACTTTTTCAAAGCATGTATTGCAGAGTTTAAAATGAGTGGGAGTTCATGTAGAAAATATTCAAATTTTGAACTAATACTAATCCACATTTATAAAGCGCGAACAATCACCCGTAAGGGTCTCTAGGCGCTAGGGGCCGCCGGGAAGATTAAGCAAGCTATTGCCCAGAGTCACATGGTGCTGGGCTAACCTGCCACCAGAGCCGGGGATCGACACGTGATCCCCAGATTCCAGCGTCAATCACCCTGGCCGCGGCGCCACACCTCTCCCCTTCTGATCCTGTATCATCTACCAATGGGCCAACACATTAAATTATAATCTAGATGTTTATTGTGGCATCTAATGCAAATCATTGAATGGATAGGACCTAGTGAACATGTTGCTCTTGCTCTCTCTTTATACCAAGCTGGCATTCAGAATTCTGAACCTATATGTGATTCTCCCTACTCTAGTTCTCAGTGATACAAGCAGTAATGTGACAGCTCTGTGGCACAAATCACTCCAGTCCCATTCTAGTGGCTGAGCTCACGACTTGTCTTTCTGTGCCTAAAATGCTTAAAATTATTTAACAAAATGCAAAATGTAATGCACTCATAAATATCTGAAATTAATTTAAAGGTATAATTTATGTGTTAAATCCTCATGGGATGTACCTGATTATTCTGCCAGCCCTCTCTCAATGCCCTATTTAAGTGCAGTGCTTCCTGACAGTGTTTGAGTTATATAATTGTTAATACATCTAGTAGAAGACCCTAATGTAGATGTTATTTCTACCACCAATATAAAGCCTCTTCTTTTGATTATGTCTGGCCTTTGAGGCTGCTTTAGCTGTCTTGCCAGATGGTTGTTTTTCCTAAAAAAAAATACTTCATATACATACATTATTTTTTTTTGTATTAATTTTAAATACCAGCTATTTATTTTGCCTGCCCTTCGGGTGCCCAATTAGATAGCAATTTAATCCCCTATCTGTTGCAAAGTTTATTTTATAAAGTATTTCTGTGACATTGTAACATTGTAGCTTCCTTTAATTCAAGTGTTTGGTTAGATGGTGATAAATGCTCTATATCTTTTCAAAAATAATAATAATTTGCATGGCACAACTGAAAGACTTGATGCGCCAAAACATCTCTAGTAAATGAGCCACATCAATGAACTTTTTTTAATGAAAATGTTGCATCACAACCGCATATATGCTTTTGTCCTTTCGCCCAGTGTATTGCTTGTCCTTCTCCTTCCTACCGTAGCCTTTTATTCATGGTTTATTATCTACCCATAACATGGTTCTTGCCATCCGGTAGCCATGATTTGTGTACCATCTCTCCAGTCCCCCTCATAAAATATTTTAAATACAATTTTTCTCAAGCACATCCCCAAACTTTGTATTACGCTGCAGTAGCTTGACTGCCTTGGAGATGTAGCTCGCCTTGTTACCATATGCTTCCATAGAGTATGACTCTCCTTATTAAAACTTCTGAACGGTTTTGCATGCAGGTATTGAGAATAGTTGGAGGTGGGCAATACCACTGTCATGCTGTTTGGATTGAACTACTCATGTCCTGAAAGTTGGGCTAATGCTCTGACTTGCACAATGGCCACATCCCTACATCTCTTATCACTTACCTTTCTGCTGGCAAGATGTAGGCTTGCTTGAATCATAAGATGCTAGTTTCAAGAGTAGACTAGAGGCTTTTAATCTTACACTTTTGGCTGTTGCCAAACCTACTTTACCACCTTCCGCACCAGAGTCTGTCCCTTCCTTTTTGCACTTAATCCATCTCTTGCCTTTGCTAGGTAGTAGAGTGTGGAATAAGGAAAGAATAATTTGACTGAGGAGAGTTTTATTAGATACTTGCAGCCTGCCACTTCTGTGTAATTTTGGGTACATTCGGCTGGAGAAGAATGATATGTTAATTCATAGATGTCCCCATCTACCAGTAGAATTGATGGTGATTTCACCCGGGCTAGACATCAAAACTTGAACAGTTGACAGGCATGTGAGTGTTCATCTACTTTTTGGTAGTGCAAATAGATTTCAAACACACTTGCTTTGTTCAGTCTAACATTGATTAATGTAGCTGCTTTGTGGAGCTTAAACTACTTTGTCTTCCATGTGTCCTGTGATATCCTCATGCTTGTAATCCAACATGTTTAGAAGTATGTCCTTTTTTCAGTCTTGTTTAATTTTATGAGCGTGAGCTTGATATAACATCTCATAACAAGTAAAAATTTAAATTTTTATTTATAGGGAAGAGCTGGACATAGATCTGACGGACATTTACTACAAAATTCGCTGTGTGTTGATGCCTATGCCATCGCTTGGGTTTAACAGACAAGTGGTGAGAGACAATCCTGACTTTTGGGGTCCGTTGGCAATCGTCCTTCTCTTCTCAATGATCTCCCTATATGGGCAATTCAGGGTAAGTCTAGTTTCAGGTCAGTAACCTGGTTTTAGCTGTTTCACAAACAAACATTTGGATTTTTTGTTTTCTAAATCATATTCCCAAAAATTGTACAAAACTGAAGTTTGGAAAATGTTACAAATGTATATTTCAAAAGACAATACATTTGAAATTATACATGAACACAACACTGATAATCTTGCTGAAAAGGTTGTATATAACATTGAAAAGCCTTTTAAGTAACAGCAACTTCTGTTACACATTGGTTTTTAGGTCTCGGCCTGCGTAGGCTGCGCTTGCGCAGTCTCACCGGCGAGATCTTATGTTTCTTAGTGTGGGGGCTTGAACCCGCCCGCCCCTCTTCTCCATTGGCTGGCTTCTTAAACGGAGGCCAGCCATTGGAGAAGAGGGGCATCTGTCCGTTTAAGCCCCGTCTTTTTGGGATTTGGGGCGTGTTTTTTCATGTTCTTTCTCTCTTCTTCCCATTGGCTGGAATTTTACATTCCAGCCAATGGGAAGACTAGAGAAAGAAAAACACGCTCCCCAGTCTGAAAATCGCGGGGCGTTTTGGAGAGCCATTTCTGCTTGACCTCGGATTCGGAGGGAGTGTACACCTCATCTGCCCCGTTTTCACCGCCGCAGCCAGGTAAAGCCAAGATCACTACCCCTGTTTTAGCAGCCCGCACGCTAATTGTATGCAAAAGACAGCCGGCATGTTTCAAGATGGCCGATATATATTTCAGACACTAAATCCGGGCCGGGCTGCGCACCTCGGCCCGTGAGAAGCAGCGAGGCTGGTGCTGGGCGTTCGTACCAACTTGCCTTTTGTCACACAAGGGACCTCTTCTCTTCCATCGCTGGCTTCATCGCTGGGATCCGGAGACTCGGGTTGTTTTTAAATTAATTAGCTCTGCTGTCGTATTTTGCAGTAGATTTTGTGCAGAGATAGAGTGCAGATCCAACAGCGCGGACCCTCCACCGAACAGACAGACAGACGGCTTTCTGAGGCTTTCTGTCATGCAGCCACCGCGGGCGGCAATGCAGAAACTGCTAGCATCACCCCCCTCCCACCATCTGCTCTTTCACGGGGCCGCCGCGGGCGGCAGAAGCAGTGACCGCCATGGGCGGCACAAGGGCTAGCTAAGCCACTGCTAGCCCACATTCCTTAGTTGAACAACAGGCCTGCAAGAGAAAAATGGCCTCCAAAATGCTGCGCATCCACCGCCGCCGAGTACAGAGCCACGCAGCGCGACGCTTTCAAGGGGCATCTCTTTATCCCTTGGTCCGAAGTAAGGTAACACAGAGCTATCCTAAGACCCTTGGGGGCCCTGCTAAGATGCATTTGGGGCCCGCTGTGCAGAGCACAGCTGCAGTTTATATCAATTTCCAGATAAGTGATGTCTTCGCAATGCCAAGCCATATTTCATTGCTGGGCAAGTACGCCGCTCACGGGCCCTATGGGGCCGCCCCCAACTACCGCGCCTTCCTGCCTTACACCACCGAGCTGGCGCTCTTCTCCCAGTACGAACTGAAGGACAGCCCCGGCGTCCACCCGGCCACCTTCGCCGCCTGGTTACTACCCGTACGGCCTGTTCCAGTACGGAGACCCGGGCCGGCCCAAGAACGCCACCCGGGAGAGCACGAGCACGCTGAAGACCTGGCTGAACGAGCACCGGAAGAACCCCTACCCCACCAGGGGCGAGAAGATCATGCTGGCCATGCCGCTGAGTCCCACCAGCCTGCTCCGTTCCCGCCGAGCCATGGGCACCCCCTGCCCACTCCACCACGGCGCGCTCTTGGAAGTGAATGAAGTTGCGGTCCCAGTTTTCGCCCGAGCCGAGAGGAAGACCCGGTTTCCTGAACACGCCTCAACTCCGAGTGACGCCAGAAGAAAGTCCTGTTTCTTTTGTTTCAAATCAGCAGGCAAAAAGCCCCGGGAGCACCACCTTCTCTCTCCCCGCTTGTGTCTCCAGCTAGGCACCATTTTAACTCAGGCTGAGGACACAAGGTGAGGACCGTCTGGATAAAAAGCGTAAAAGGATAAGGGTGTTTACGGGAAACTGGGTAATATAGAAGGTCTGTGGAGGTTGACTCCTTGGGGCTTGTCTTGCCTTTGTTCCCTGCTTGTCAGCGTTTTTTCTTGCCTCTGTTCCCTGCTTGTGCGCGATTTTCTTGCCTCTGTTCCCTGCTTGTGCTCGATTTTCTTGCCTCTGTTCCCTGTTTCTTGCCTCTGTTCCCTGCTTGTCAGCGTTTTTTCTTGCTTCTGTTCCCTGGTTGTCAGCGTTTTTTCTTGCCTCTGTTCCCTGCTTGTCAGCGTTTTATTTGCCTCTGTTCCCTGCTTGTCAGCGTTTTTTCTTGCCTCTGTTCTCTGCTTGTCAGCGTTTTTTCTTGCCTCTGTTCTCTGGGGCGTTACTGGACAGAGATGGGCGTGTGGCTGACCTAGACTGAGGGATGTCTGTGTGTGTGGCTCTGTGTGTGTGTGTTGGGCTCTGTGTGTGTGTTGGGCTCTGTGTGTGTGTTGGGCTCTGTGTGTGTGTTGGGCTCTGTGTGTGTGTTGGGCTCTGTCTGTCTGTCTGTGTGTGTGGCTCTGTCTGTGTGTGTGGCTCTGTCTGTGTGTGTGGCTCTGTCTGTGTGTGTGTGGCTCTGTCTGTGTGTGTGGCTCTGTGTGTGTGTGGCTCTGTGTGGGTAGCTTTTTTGTAGGTGGCTCTATGTGTGGGTGGCTCTGTCTGTGTGAGGGTGGCTCTGAGTGTGTGAAGGTGGCTCTGTGTGGGTGGCTCTGTGTGTGTGTGGGTGGCTCTATGTGAATGATTGTGTGGGTGGCTCTGTGTGGGTGGCTCTTTGTGGGTGTGGGGGTGGCTCTGTGTGTGGGTGCAAATGCAATAGGTCTCGCATTTGCGAGAGATTAAGCTATTGGCAGTGTAAATGACAATGCCATTTATTTATATGTTTTAAAAACAAAAACATAAATAAAAATAATGTCATGAGCAATGCCAATAGCTCTAACTTTAACAATGCCGAGACCATTGCATTGTAAAAGCTTGTTTAGGCATATGAACTAAAAGCCAAAATACTTTTCTGCCTACCACTGTCATGAGCATTACAACCACTAATTGTTTTTTTGATTCGTAGAGGAAAAATATTCTCTGTATTGTGTATATTAAAGTACAACAAACTATATTTTCTGACAAAGATAATAGAGGCGCACATTATGCTACTCTTTCTTATTAATATTCTGCATACAGTAAAAAAAATTGGAACAAGAGTTGTCTTAAAGGCAGAATTTGTTAATTTTCATGTCCCTGTGCAGAACCAGTCTTTATCAACTGCTTCATGCTCAAATTCCACCTCATTCTTTGTGCCAAATGATATCGCCCCACATTTAGATATTATTGCTTCTGAACTGTTTACAAAGTATTTTGGAAAGAACGTGTTCTGTCAACAGGATAAAAGATAACATCTTTAGTAACGCAATGCATAATCTGTCCTGTGATATGAAAATTATACCACAATTAATGTTGACTTTACCAACACCAACCGATTGGATAAAACATGCCTTAGTCTAAATAATATTGAGACCTTATTTTACATTAGTATGGAAAGATATTATTCTAGGTCAGTGTTCCTATTAAGCTTGTTTTCAGTTTATCAAGTAGAGACCTTCATGGTAATAATTTTTTAGTCCTGTTTCATGACCGATTCATTAAGCTTTTTTTTCTTTCTTGAAACACTTTTCTGTCACTGCCCCATCACAGGATGGCTATTTGATGCATGCCTGTTATATTGTCAACCTGATCAACCACTTGTTAGTGTGTTAGACGGTGCAGGATATGAGCCGTATCAAGCCACAGATTCTCTCCGCCCAAGAATTGTGACCATGTACCCTGCTCGGATTCAGTCTTGCCAGAATGGCTAACAGTCTTGCTAGCCTGGTAGCTCCAAGGTTGATTACAAAAAACACTCTTTAAGGGATGAACTTCCAGGCCATATAATTGACAGCCCTACTCTGAAAACACTCTTGCAGGGAATAAGGCACAACAATTTGGTGAGCTTCTTTAAAAAAAGCTTTGAAACATAGATCATTAATGTCCATCCAAGGAACAAATGAAATTCCTTTTTGATATCTCTGAGATGGATGGCTAGTCTTTGACAGCACCACTCTTCATTTCTCATAGCAGCAACACACAAGTGAATGGAACCCACACAGGCTTACATGTGAAAGAGATTGCACATCTTTATGTATTATCTGTCAAATATGGTCTTGCCCACCTGAGTCATTTCCGAAAAGAAATATAGGATGTGCACTAAGGATGATACAGTGAGATGCAGTTCACATTCCAGAAACCAGACACACTAGTAGAACCATGCCAGCCTATTCGGTCTGCTTCTACCTATTGGTACAAAATCACAACATTCTTAGAAAGGCCAGAAGTCCCCAAGCAAGACTTTAAATGCTCCCAGATGTCACAGATAGCACCTCATCTGCAGCAGAGGATCAGGTCAACTCACAGAATCTGTGATTGTTTGTACTGACTGGGAAAGAGGGATTGGAAATTCTACAGAATGTTTCCATAGATTAGGGAGCCATGATCAGAAGAATTTTACACAGAATACACCTTTGCATGTTTGCATGACCCAACTCCCTGAGGATTAATACATTGGTCAACACTGACCTCATCCTTGGAGAAAAGTTTCCCAACTTACTAGCTCTGAATCCGAATAAATGAGGAACCTGACCTTTCAGCTTGGATATAAGGACATCCCAAAGTATCTGTCAAAGCTCTGAAAACATTCATGGGCAGCATTCAATACATGCGTTCCACTAGGTGTTAGGAGTGCTAGTGACCAACACATCAGTAGATCTTCAATATATAGCTTAGTAGGTAGAAGTTGCAGAAATTGTTTGAGTTCTGCCAGGATCCAGCATTAGGTACGTCAGCTTGATTGCCATATATAACCACTGCCAAGATATTGTCTGGCCGTAGAGCTACTGCTAAGCTTTATGAAAAGGTGAGTCACCCAGTCTACGAAGCGGTCCAGTCTCTAGTAAAGTCGCTCCATTGTCTCTGGGACTGTCCGGCGCAGTTGTCCACAAATTCTCAAAGGGCCCCATAAAACAGTTTAAAAATAAAGACCATGCAGCCCTCCCCCCACACGCAAACACACACACACACAAAAAGGAAATTATTTCATCCTAACAAGACAAGCATATCATCAAGATTTAAGACCAGACACCTTTGGCATGCGTTAGAGGATACCTTCGTAATGCATTTGTTGAAAAAGTGTTTATGAAAGTGTCAAGTTCGTAGATTAATGAAAATATTTGGTGGCGGATACCTACCCCCACTGTGACTACAAGAAATCTCCTCTGAGTTTTCCACTGTATGAATGAATCGGAAACTGGCAACACTCAAACATTTTAAGATGCCTAGCAGCTACTTGGATGGGTGTGTAGGTATCGGCACAATCACAAGCTATAAGCTGCATGGGAAACAGGCAGAAGATGTTTGGTAGCTCTCCGCTCTGTGTATGGAAAGATAATGCTCCTAAGAATCTGCCACCAGAGTTCCGCCTCCAACTGCATGTCAAATTATTTGCGAACACATAAACGGGTTACATAAAACACCGAATATGGGGTGCACATGCCTTATTCAAACGCAAAGTTCAATTGGGCATAAAATCATGGCACAGCAGTGCAGTGCTTTGGCGAATGATAACATGGGATTTAGTTTGAGTGTGCAGCAAAGAAAGAGACACGTTTGATGTGGGAGTAGCTTGGAGGCCTGATGGAGCAGTTACTTGGCCTTTTTTAGTGACTTATGTTATGGTTGATAGATTTGTCAGTTTTGATGGAGTTTGTTGTGTTTTTTGGTTTTGAAAAGGGTTTCTCTGCTGCTGAGAATCAAAAAGAATAGATTCACATAAAAGTTCTTTACCTCGAATTAACATACCTTGATTTAATTTATGCATTCGCTAAACACAGGAGATAGCACAGTGTGTACCTTGGTAGTACATCTCCGTGTGTGCTTTGACAGTACACTGCTTTAGACATTTTTGTTGTTGCCACAGTTCCCTTTAGGGAAAAAATATTTGGCATAGCAGTCTAACTTTGCACTACATTTCAAGCTTGATTGGAAGGATATGAGAGGATGAATTGCCTCAGCCTCCCATCCCATATAACCACTTGCTTGTTACAATTTTCAAATTGTTGTTAAAGGATATTTTAAAGATTTGCTGCCTAAAGCATGCTCCAAAAAGTCTAAATCATTAGCCTCTTGTCTGAATCTTCGTCATTTTTCATTTACCGTGGTTAGAGTATCTCTGGATAGTGTACAATTTACGAATGCCTACCCATTTGGCTTACTTTATCAACAATATTCTTTGCAACTTATCAAAGTGAATTCACATATTTGTGACTATTGGGGAGTTAAAGGGAAAGACACAATATGCCATAGGCGAATCTTGGTTTAAGGCAAACACATTTGTGAAGACATAAAATATTAAGCACATTATCCCAGGCATCCAATAGGATTATCAACTACAGCATGAGATCTTAAGTTACCTATCACCCTTCTTCTCAACCGCAGTAATGGATCAACCATTTATGAACCATGATGAATTGTCCTCTGCAAGAGAAAAATAACATCAGGCACAATTGTTCTCATCTTTTGAGACTTTTATGTATACTTTCTGGTTTATGCCTAGGTAGGTTTACAGATCTTCTGGTTCAAAAAGAATTTTGTGACTTGACTTTGTTTAGAGATCTTCACAGTAGAAGGGTCACTGAACAGGCATTTGTATTCTAAGTCTCCTAGGCATAGATGCATCAAGCCAAAAACCGCTCGCAAAGGGGCAGATTCTCAGAATCTGCCCCTTTGCGACCGGTATTTTTGCATTTGGGATGCATCATCCCAAAATTGCGATTACTTGCATTTAAGGAATCTCAAATTGAGATTCCTTAAATGCAATGCATTAAAGTTAAAAAAATAGCGATTTCGCTAATAGGGGTCGCAAATTACCATGAAGTTGAAATTCATGGTAATTTGCAAAAACTTTGAAAAATGCACTAAAATGCATTTTTCAAAGTTCCATTTTACACCCAAACATGCCCTTAGGGCATGTGTGTGTGCAAGATGTACCCACATGCAGATTTCAGGGGTGCAACAGGGTGTCCTTTTGACACCCTGGCACCCTTGAAATTGCAATCTCAATTTGCGATTCTCTAATTGAGAATCGCAAATTGAGATTGTCTTCCCATTCATTCCTATGGGCCTCTAGGCCCATAGGAATGAATGGGGAGGTATTCCTTAATTGCGACTCGCAATTTGAGAGTCGCAATTAAGGAATTTTAAGAAATCGCTATTTTTTAAGCGAGTTCTTCTTGCATAGCATTTTGCTATTCCTTATTAGCGAATCATTATTTTTCGCTAATAAGGAATCGCAAAATGGATGCTTGTTGCATCTAGGGACTAGTCTGTGGTTCATCTCTAAAATATTTGTTTGTCATCAACATGGTCTCCTGAGCCTAAACTGATGAATAGATATTTTGCTTCACTCACAAAACAGATGTTCCCTCTTTATCTACTGCATACATTTCAATGATTAGATGACAATGCAAGACCTTGAACATAATTATTAGCCTCAGTTTGTTACAGCACCATTCTGTAATGTTGTCATTTTCAAGTAAGATGATGGAGATTAAGATTGAACTTCTCTATTTAGGATCTGCAATCTTTTCCCTCCAGCTTCTCGAGTTGAATATTCTTAGATTACAGAACCAATTACTATTCTTGATGTTTATGAGAGTGGATAGGAAAGTATGCAGGACTCCTACTATGTCTGTGAATGCTACAAAAGCAACTGCACTATGGGGAATATACATTTGTTTACTCCAGTAGTCCATCAAAAGGTTTTCAGATGATCTGGCTCTTAACACACGAGGATTTACATGAAATGCTGAACGAGAGTCTTTTGATGTTCAACCAATCCATCAACAGCATTAAATTCCTCGGATCTTATCTGACATCACTATTGCTGTTTCCTCGTTCTTAAATGTTCCCTTTGGTTTGCCTCGCTAGCTTAAAACTGCATGCCTGACTGAGGATTTTATATCTTTGGTTTTTCAGGAAATGTTCTCTTTGGGTGAGGTGACTGATGAGGAGTCACACCACATAAAATCATAAATGGGTACACGAAAAGCTTTGGGTTTCAAAAAAGAAAGAAGGAGTTTAGCAGGTATCTCTACAAGTCTGACTTAAATTACCATTAACAGCGCTGACGGCAGTGAGGTGTTGAAACCCGTTGGTGCCATCATCACTCATAATATAAGCAGCCAATACAAAATAATGCAAGAAAAAGAAGAGATGGCCAGCAGCTATTTGCAGCCCCAGGAAAACCCACAGGCTAGAGGCAAATTATGCCTTACTCCTCCAGTTCACCACTATAGTAGGAGGAAACCTAGTAAATCATATACAATTGTGGCATGAAATCACAAAAGACAGCGGGGTGCTGAATTGAATTGTGAAAAAGTGGCTATGGATTTGGGTTAAATTTGTCCCCTCTTAAAGTTCATGTGCAAAAATGTCCACCTGAAATGGTCAAGAATTGGTGAAAGGAGATGTTGATATTTTTATGGGAAAAAAGTTGTTGGGGTGTGAGGGGGGGGATGTATTCCGGTTCCTTAACTTAATGCCAAACAAGAGTTCACGCCCTGTCTTTGCTTGAAGACTGAAAACAATTGGATAAAAAAAGGAAAAACTAAGGGTTATCCCTTCAACAGGGTAAGCCTCAACTTCATCAGGGAAACTGTGTGTGAAAAGAAATTATAAGAATCCTACTTCTCAATCCCAAGTGCGGAGAATCAGTGTAATTTCCTCTGGTTTCTTGTAGGAAAGAATTACTTTCAGCACAAAGTTCTTCCTTCCGCCTAGAAATAAGCCACACAGCCCTTCTCTAAATGAATGGCAGTCGTGGTGGTACATCTGAGAAAGAAACCATCTTCACCTATGTAGCCAGACAATTCGCTCATCAAGGCTTCCACACCACAGGAGGCTTTGAACTTAAAAATTACAGTGTCCCATCTGCATCTTCTGGAACTTGCCATCAACCATTTCAACTCAACGAAAGCCCAAGTTCCGACCATTCACTATCTTGGAGCGGTCTTGAACACCCCAAAAACAAAAGTGAATATTTCAGTGGAAAGATTGTCTTTTATCTAGCAGAGGTAATAAAGTCTACAAATCACTGCTCATTAAATAGTGTGTCTGATCTGATCTCATATTCAAAGACAAAAATGCTTCCGATTTATGTGACCTCATGAGACATGCGCACCCAAATGGTAAGGAGCACCAGACACTGATGTATCAGTCATTGTTATAGTAGATATACCTTTTTTTCAAGTAAGTAGACCCCCTTCCATCTAAATGGCATGCTTCATCATCAGATTGCCCCTCATCCGGACTATCACTGGTAATCTGGATGGGCTGCGATATTCAGGGCTCTTGGTGGAGATCTTTTTGATTTTTATGTCTAGGCAGGAAACTTATCCGTTCAAGACTTCATAAGCTGGGCAAATTGTTCTTGTTGCCTATGCTAAGATTAAAAACCAACCCGTGGTTCCCTAATCTCCTGGACATAGGACGCAGATAACTGGACCATTGATAGTCCTCCAGGAATCCCACAACCCTTTCTTTGTGCTTTTGTTTTTCAGACACCATGTCTCTGCCCAGGGAAGGGGATACAAAGCTGGAAAGCATGACATATTGCAAAACAAACATTTCAAAAGAAAATAAAACTGCATAGCCAAGGCTCAAAGGCTTTACACTAAGCTAGGGAACTGCCATACAATAACTGGAGAAAGGTGAATAAGTGCCAAACCCTTTGAGGCAAAGTGGGCGGCCACAACAATAACCCTTGGCCTGGTAATTCTTCACACATCCAAGAGGTAAAAAAAATTCAATGCCTGCAAGGTAACTTGCACACATAGTGACCAGTTACTACAAAGAGGATATCCAGGCAGAGTTGAGAAAATATCTCAAGAGTTATGGATCCCCATAAATGCTTCCATGCTGAAAGAACAAGGAATAGGGCAAAAGTAGTAAGAGGATGATATTGCTGCTGAAATTGCAGAGTACAATCAATCTGAATCCGATTCTCCACTGTAGTCGAGTGAACAAAACCAACAGCTTATCTCAACAGTAATGAGACCATATGTTAAGTACAATAAAGAATTCTATTTAACACTGAAAAATAGTGTGTGTATGTATGTGTGTGTATATATAAGCGAAGGATTCCCTGTCCGAGTTGTACCACCAGATGAAAGACGAGACTCGCACTCCACGCTGCTGTGTATTAAAGTTGATTTATTTCGGCTGACGCGTTTCGAGCGAAAGCTCTTTGTCACAAGCCAAGGATTCACCACCAGTGATCACCATTATAGACGCAGTATATACAAAACATAGAAGTAGGGCCATTCCTTGCAATAAACATTGAAAAAAGACTTATAAGATTCTCGTTAAGAAAAAAAGACTTGCTGCCATTGTTTGCATTAGCAGTGTGAAAAGGTTAACGTACATGTTGCATACAAACACAAATTCAGGCTATACATTATTACATGATATTATGGGTAATTTCAGATAATTTTAAATAAACTCATAACATAACCCCTTAGGTTAAAAACATAATGCCCATATTTCATTGTGCACAATAATGGCCAAGTGGCCCTTTCATAGTGACTTCAAAGCAGGAATGGTATAAAATCGTGTGCTATTTACAAAAAGAAAAAGTAAAAGGTCAAATAAAACAGAACAGAGAAGCATAATTCATAACATGTTCTGTCCCCCATGAAACAGGCCAGTGCTGATGCTTAGGTAGAGGAGGAGCGGAAGGGTGGGGGACAACAAGTGCCCGTCGTGTGGGGTGGGTGGAGGTGAAGGGGTTATTTACAAAAAAGAAGGAAAAAGGGAAAGTTTATTTACAAGTAAATGCAGGCTAGGTTAGGTTACTGAGACCGGGGCGGTATCATAACTGCAGAAGGTAGGATAACCTAGTCAGTTATGGATGGGGCTAGCATGGGGGAAAAGAGGCTCAAAAAGGGGAGTTCAAAAGGGGGGCTGTGGAGGTTAGGACGACTTGGTCAGATATAGGGCATTACGTGAAAGTTTCCAACCTGCTGACACTGTGTTGCGGTGGAGAGCCCTCACAGTATGTACAGAGAAATCAAATATCATTCGTAAAAGGCACAAATCAAAGTCCAAAGTCCTAAATTGTACTCATCCAATGTGAACTGAAAGTTCCTCGTCCTCATTAAGGCCGAAGGGGTTCTTGGTGACGAGGAGCAAGATGTACTTGGACTCCAGCACTTGTAGTTGTTTCTCCCTGTTCCCCCCTCGGGGACTTGCTGCCACTCTGTCAACACCAAAGAAAGATAGGTTATTAGCGTTTTTGTCATGGTGTTTCAACCAATGTTTAGCTGTGGAGTAGCTAAGATCGCAGTTTTTGATTGCCATGATGTGCTCTAGGATTCTCTTCTTTACAGGAAGATCGTACTGCCCACGTACATTTTACCACACGGACACACAATGGCATACACACAGTAGTCAGAATTGCAGTTTATAAATCTGGAAATGTCGCCTGTCCTGCCCGTGGGTAGAGGATACGTTTTCCTGTTTTTACTAGTGCTGCAGGCCTTGCACCTCCCGCACTTAAAATAACCCCTCTGTTGCTTACTCCCTCCCATGTAGCTGTTAACTAACATGTCTTTCAGGGATCTAGTTTTCCTGTATGTTACCAATGGGACTTCACTCACTGTGTTTCCTATCACTGGGTCGTTCTTCACAATGTGCCAACACTGAAACGCTATGGTTCAGTGTTGAATAGAATTCTTTATATATATTACCTACGGTTGGTCATAGTTGCTTCAATTTAAAAAGCGTTTTTTCTTTTCCCAATATCTTTGGTGCCGTTTGACGAATCTTCGTGAAATTTGCCAAACTAATGGGGCGCTCCAGTCAGCTCCTGTCTTGAAAGTTTCGGGGTGATTCATCAAGCGGGGGCCGAGAAAAAGGAGGGTACCAATACACGTTTTCTCAATGTTAATTTCCATAGGAAACGTTTGTCGCAGCTACAGCCTGATGAATGCAATTACACTAAATTTGGCAGAGTGGTAGCTCTTGGTCCAGAGTGCACTCTTTGCTTTAAAGTGTTTAAATCCATTCAGTAGTTCCCTTTAAATGGTGTAAATCCATTCAATAGTTCCCGATTCCCGTAAAAAAAATATTAGAATCTGGTGACCGCAGTGGATCCGCGAACCCTCCCGATCACGAGCTTGAATCTGATTGACTGCCAACACTTCAAACCAGGAAGTGTTGGCAGCCATCTTGTGTCTCGGTTGAACCGAGTCGAAAGAAAAAAGTTGAAAATAGAATAAAAGGGGGCAGGGTAGAAACACCCTGACCCACCAGGTCTGCTCAGGGTGTCCCACAGGGACCCCAAGGGCCCAAAAAGCACGTATTTATTATTTTTGGCGGCATTTGCGTAAGGTCTGCAAATCCGGACAGGAATAAAGAAAAAAGAAGTGCGGTCTCCCACACTTTGTTTTCTTGAAGCCCCCGGGTGGTCCAGGTCCCTGGGGCATTACAAAATTGGGATGCCAGTGACGACACGGCCTCCCCAACCCCGGTGCCGACAACCTCCTTGGGGCATTCCTTAATTATGGTTGGGGCACCTCCCTAAGGCTTTTTAAAAAAAAATTATTAATATGTGGGGTGGGTCCTGCCCCCCTCACACTGACCCGGGCACCACCACCACCTCCTTGGGGCATTAAGTAATTAACATACGGGGCTCCGTAGCTGATCCCCGGCCCTGGGGACCACCACCTCCCCGGGGCTTTCATCCTGTTGGGAGGGGGGCCGAATGGCCCCCTCCTAGAGCCCTGGGGACCGCCAAACCCCAGGGCTGGCTCCAGCAATGTCCATAGGTGGTCACCCCAGGGACTTGCATTTTGTTATGGCAGGGCGGCAGCACTGCTCCCGCCCTGCCATAGCAAACATATGCTACGCTTCATGAAAGCGAGAGCAGGAAAACTGCTCTTGTTTCCATGAAACGAAGCAGAATTGCTTTTGGGCAAAGGGAGCTGCATGTTTGCAGCTCCCACTGTCAAAATGCAATGGCGGCTCCCACAGGAGGCGGGGAGCCAGCGAGGAACGCAGGAGCTTTATGCCCCCCCCCGGTTCCCAACGTGTATGCCCAGGGGGATGGGGTTCCCAGGGACAAAAATGGCCCGGGAGGGGCCCATTTGACCCCCCTCCCTTTTTTAATAATAAAAAAAAAAACATAAGGCTGCCCCGGGGAATGGGGTCCCTGGGGCCAAAATGTGCCTCAGGAAGTGGCGGCCCCCTCAAAAAAAAAAGGGCTGGCCCGGGGATGGCCCCCCTTCCATAAATAAAGTTTTTGTCGGGCCCGGAAGATGGGGTCCCAGGGACCAAATTCGGCCCGGGGACGAGTGCCACTCTCAGCAATTCAGCTGTGTGGGGAATACTGGGGGTAAAAAGAGGGCTGGTTGGCCCCCAGGAGGCAAGGGGACTTCATCCCCCAACCAAGAGCACGCCCGAAGGTGCGTTTGCAGAGTGGTGAAGAAAGGGGCGTGGCCTGTGCCCACCTCTCAGCAATCCCACTGTGTGGGGCTAACTGGAGGTAACCGGTAGACTAGTTGGCCCCTAAAGACCCCCAGCTGAGAAGGGAACTTCAATCTTCATCCAAGAGCGCGCCAGGAAGCGTGTTTGCACAGTGGTGAGAAAAGGGGGCGTGGCTTGCTATGAGAACTTAGCAATCCTGCTGTGCAGGATTTACTGGAGGTAATAGGAGGGGTAGTTGGCACCCAAGGATGGCCCCGAGGATGTTTTTGGGGGCCAACTACCCCTCCTGTTACCTCCAGTAAGTCCAGCACAGTGGGATTGCTAAGATGTCTTCGGAGGTCACTCCCCCTTTTCCCACCACTCGGCAAACGCACTCCCTGGCACGCTCTTGGATGGGGATTGAAGTCCACTTTACTGTTCGGGGACTTTTGGTGCCAAGAAGCCCTCCTGGTATGTCATTTGAGATGTCATCAGTTATGTCACTGACTATGTCATGAGTGATGTAATATGTGACAGCATCAACAGTGTATTGCGAGGGTGCGAGTTATAGTAAGCTCAGCTAACTATAACGGCTGAATTTCTCTGGTTTTGTACGAGTGAAATGTCAGCCTAACTATATAAAGTCCCTGAAGCCTTTTGTTTTTTCAGTGAATATACATATATATATATTACCTACTGGCGGTCGCCAGTAGGTAGTTATAGTTAGGATTGGCTACCATAGGAAATCCGCAACATTCTATTGGTAATAGCTCTGGCGTCGGTTGAGGAATTTGTGTGTAATTTTCCAAAATTTTGGCCAGCTCCGCTGCGCTCCTTCCCTTGAAGTTTCGGGGGGATTCGTGAAGTGGGGGCTGAGAAAAAAGGGGGGTCCCAAAACGTGTTTTCCCCATTTTAATTTCCATAGGACTGTCTGACAAGTCTACAGCCCGAACCGCTGAACGGAATTACGCCAAACTTAGCAAAATTGTAGGGACTGGTACGCAGATGTGCCTTTGCTATGTTTGGTGAAAATTGCTCCAGTGGTTTTTACGAAAATTAACTTCAAAAACACACATATATCTATCGGTGCGCTCCGAGCGCTCACGGGTGCGCGTACCGGGGAGCGCACCCGGCGCGCTACGGGAGTGCGCAAGCGGAAAGCTGATTGGCTTTCGGGTGTCTGTCAACATTCTAAACAGTCCGGAGAGTCCGCCATCTTGTGTCTCGGTAGAATTGAGACACAGGTGAAAAAAGAAAGGGGGATATAATTAAAAGGGGGCAGAGTAGACACCCCCTAGGTTTTCTGAGGACCCTGAAGGGCAAAAAAACGTTTTTGTTTTTTTAAAATTTAAATTTAAAAGTTATGGATGGGGCTAGCATGGGGGAAAAGAGGCTCAAAAAGGGGAGTTCAAAAGGGGGGCTGTGGAGGTTAGGACGACTTGGTCAGATATAGGGCATTACGTGAAAGTTTCCAACCTGCTGACACTGTGTTGCGGTGGAGAGCCCTCACAGTATGTACAGAGAAATCAAATATCATTCGTAAAAGGCACAAATCAAAGTCCAAAGTCCTAAATTGTACTCATCCAATGTGAACTGAAAGTTCCTCGTCCTCATTAAGGCCGAAGGGGTTCTTGGTGACGAGGAGCAAGATGTACTTGGACTCCAGCACTTGTAGTTGTTTCTCCCTGTTCCCCCCTCGGGGACTTGCTGCCACTCTGTCAACACCAAAGAAAGATAGGTTATTAGCGTTTTTGTCATGGTGTTTCAACCAATGTTTAGCTGTGGAGTAGCTAAGATCGCAGTTTTTGATTGCCATGATGTGCTCTAGGATTCTCTTCTTTACAGGAAGATCGTACTGCCCACGTACATTTTACCACACGGACACACAATGGCATACACACAGTAGTCAGAATTGCAGTTTATAAATCTGGAAATGTCGCCTGTCCTGCCCGTGGGTAGAGGATACGTTTTCCTGTTTTTACTAGTGCTGCAGGCCTTGCACCTCCCGCACTTAAAATAACCCCTCTGTTGCTTACTCCCTCCCATGTAGCTGTTAACTAACATGTCTTTCAGGGATCTAGTTTTCCTGTATGTTACCAATGGGACTTCACTCACTGTGTTTCCTATCACTGGGTCGTTCTTCACAATGTGCCAACACTGAAACGCTATGGTTCAGTGTTGAATAGAATTCTTTATATATATTACCTACGGTTGGTCATAGTTGCTTCAATTTAAAAAGCGTTTTTTCTTTTCCCAATATCTTTGGTGCCGTTTGACGAATCTTCGTGAAATTTGCCAAACTAATGGGGCGCTCCAGTCAGCTCCTGTCTTGAAAGTTTCGGGGTGATTCATCAAGCGGGGGCCGAGAAAAAGGAGGGTACCAATACACGTTTTCTCAATGTTAATTTCCATAGGAAACGTTTGTCGCAGCTACAGCCTGATGAATGCAATTACACTAAATTTGGCAGAGTGGTAGCTCTTGGTCCAGAGTGCACTCTTTGCTTTAAAGTGTTTAAATCCATTCAGTAGTTCCCTTTAAATGGTGTAAATCCATTCAATAGTTCCCGATTCCCGTAAAAAAAATATTAGAATCTGGTGACCGCAGTGGATCCGCGAACCCTCCCGATCACGAGCTTGAATCTGATTGACTGCCAACACTTCAAACCAGGAAGTGTTGGCAGCCATCTTGTGTCTCGGTTGAACCGAGTCGAAAGAAAAAAGTTGAAAATAGAATAAAAGGGGGCAGGGTAGAAACACCCTGACCCACCAGGTCTGCTCAGGGTGTCCCACAGGGACCCCAAGGGCCCAAAAAGCACGTATTTATTATTTTTGGCGGCATTTGCGTAAGGTCTGCAAATCCGGACAGGAATAAAGAAAAAAGAAGTGCGGTCTCCCACACTTTGTTTTCTTGAAGCCCCCGGGTGGTCCAGGTCCCTGGGGCATTACAAAATTGGGATGCCAGTGACGACACGGCCTCCCCAACCCCGGTGCCGACAACCTCCTTGGGGCATTCCTTAATTATGGTTGGGGCACCTCCCTAAGGCTTTTTAAAAAAAAATTATTAATATGTGGGGTGGGTCCTGCCCCCCTCACACTGACCCGGGCACCACCACCACCTCCTTGGGGCATTAAGTAATTAACATACGGGGCTCCGTAGCTGATCCCCGGCCCTGGGGACCACCACCTCCCCGGGGCTTTCATCCTGTTGGGAGGGGGGCCGAATGGCCCCCTCCTAGAGCCCTGGGGACCGCCAAACCCCAGGGCTGGCTCCAGCAATGTCCATAGGTGGTCACCCCAGGGACTTGCATTTTGTTATGGCAGGGCGGCAGCACTGCTCCCGCCCTGCCATAGCAAACATATGCTACGCTTCATGAAAGCGAGAGCAGGAAAACTGCTCTTGTTTCCATGAAACGAAGCAGAATTGCTTTTGGGCAAAGGGAGCTGCATGTTTGCAGCTCCCACTGTCAAAATGCAATGGCGGCTCCCACAGGAGGCGGGGAGCCAGCGAGGAACGCAGGAGCTTTATGCCCCCCCCCGGTTCCCAACGTGTATGCCCAGGGGGATGGGGTTCCCAGGGACAAAAATGGCCCGGGAGGGGCCCATTTGACCCCCCTCCCTTTTTTAATAATAAAAAAAAAAACATAAGGCTGCCCCTGAAGGGCAAAAAAACGTTTTTGTTTTTTTAAAATTTTCGCGGGGTAAGCGCTGGGTGCGTTCCCGGGTACGCCCTCCGGTATGCGCACCCTGAGCACACCACGAGGAAAAACAGTGTTAAAAAATAGAGTAAAAAAATAATGTAGAGTGTTTAGAGGAAAGTGATGCATTGCTGGAGTGTGTCACACAAATGATGCAACTCCAGCAATGCATCCTTTCACATGGGGCAAGCCCCATGTGAAAGGGCCTGCATCAGTCTTACGCCTACTGTGAGGCAGGCGCAAGATTTTGACACAACGGCGTCCTAAAAGTGACGCAGTGAAATCTTATAGATTTCACTGCGTCACCTCTACGGTCCTTTCTTGCGTCAATACGCCCCTTTTGCATACATTACACCTGACGTAGGTATAATGTGGCGCAGGGGTTTACAAAGTGGCGCATCTACATAGATGCGTCACTTTGTAAATATGACTCAACAAGGTGCATTTTTTACAGCACTGGTGCTTCACAAAAAGTGACGCACCGGTGCCGTAAAAGTGACGCATGGCCTCATAAATGAGGCCTTCAGTCTTCTACTCATGCGTCATATTTAATTTATGACGCATTATGTCGCAAGTACTTACAGATACGTCAGTATTTCTGACGTATCTGTAAGCGCAAAAGTGATGCATTGCTGGAGTGTGTCACAAAAGTGACACAACTCCAGCAATGCATCCTTTCACATGGGGCCAGGCCCATGTTAAAGGACCTCCGTCAGTGTTACGCCTGCTGTGAGGCAGGTGCAAAAATGAGGCCTTCAGTCTTCTACTCTTACTTTTTCTTTCACTTTCTATGTTTCTTCACTGCCTTACTTACCTGGTCTCACACTTACTTGCCTTTATCCAGTCTGTATCTCCACTCTTTCCAAAACATCACTGCTCTTTTCTTACCCTTCCATACCCCCGTTCCTTTACTACATTTTCTTCGCATATCCACATTCCCCATGTTCACTCTCCTTCTCCTCACTCTCCTTCCCCGCACTCACCTTCTTTCAGTCCCCCTACTTCACTTCCCTTCTCCTCTCATCCCTTTCTGTGCTTTCTCACTAATTTTCCTCTCCTTTATCAATGCACTCCACTTCACTTACTCTTTTTCATTTTTTTAAGAACACAGCTCTTTGATGAAAATTGGAGGTAGTTCTGAAAATAACTTTTTTTTTTCTTCTTTTTTCCTTTTTTTAGAACAAAAACAGGGAGTGGGAAACTGCTCAACAGGAGCAAAAACAAAAAAAACTAATTTAGGGCTGGGAACGGCAGCGATGGTTCTCCAATGCTTGAACCATGAGCAGAACACTTTGTTCCCCATAGCAAAGTAGCTGAGCACAGTCTCTGCATTTAATAACGCCTTTATTAAAAGCAGGCTGAATGTTAGGAATCAGCTCTTGCGATCGCCCCCTCACTGAAGTAGTTGCTCCTCCGGGTGAAGTAGAGGCCCCATCACTGGGAACCTCTTGTGCCAGAGCCCTGACACTCTCCCGGGCAAAGTTCTGGGGGTGCCTCCTCTCGACATGGCGAATCATAGTGGAGTTTCCAAAAGAATATTTCTTGGTGGGGTCACCCCGTGACAGGACAGTGTGACAAATCCTGCACTCCCCCTTTGGAGCATTTACTTTTTTCTGGTCATTTGGAATGGAAAAAAACTTCCATATGAAGTGTTCTTTTATTTTCAGCTGAGGAACCTCTTCATCAAGAAATCCCTCTGAGTCATCTTCACTGCTGGATGGTCTGGCAGCCATGGTAATCCAAGATATTAATCCAACAAAGATCCGACAGCAAAAAGACAGGTCTTGCAGTCACAAAAGTGAAAGAAGAAGTGAAGGAAATGGGTGGGGATTCCATTCTTTGTAAAAAAAAAAAACTGTTAGCAACCAATGAAAAGAGTTATTTTAAGGTCACATGACTTGACGCGCTTACACTGCGCGCACCGAATCGCTTCCGGGGCGCTTACACGGCGCGAACGTAGGTGCATCCGGGGGCGCTTACGCGGCGCGAACGTAGGCGCTTACGCGCGCGCCTAAGTGACGTTTCGATAGCTTTACGGAAATGCAAACTCATTTTCATTTCGTAAATCAAAAATACTGCTTTTATAAGTATGGTACTAAATGTCTTCCATTATTATTTACTTTTCATACATAATTTTTTTTTTACGAACGCAGAAATAGCGCTGTCGGTGCGCTCTCGGGAGAGCTTACCGTTGCGCACATCCTGAGCGCACCAGGAAAAAATGTAAAAAAAAATATATACATTTAACAAATGTTTTTTTTAAAAAATATATATAATTAATTGTTGTAAAAACCAGCTAACAAAAAAAATTATTGTAGGTTACAAAGTCGATATACAAATGAATTAGCTTTTAAAAAAACTATGAAATTCACTGAAAAAACCATAGGTTTCACAAACGTTATAGTTAGGAATTAGCTTTTAAAAAACCTTTGAAATTCACTAGAAAAACCATAGGTTTCACAATCGTTATAGTTAGGAATTAGCTTTTAAAAAACCTTTGAAATTCACTGAAAAAACCATAGGTTTCACACTCGTTATAGCTAGGAATTCGCATTTAAAAAACCTTTGAAATTCACTGAAAAAACCATAGGTTTCACACCAGTTATAGTTAGCTGAACAGTTTACTCATACAAAACCATTGAAATTCCCATGTTATAGTTAGTTGGACTCACTATAACTAGCGCGCCCGCAATCCACTGCTGTTGATGTCACATATTACATCATTCATGAGTAGTATATAGTGATACCTTCACTTCAACTCTGGTCTTAAATTTGACAGTTCCAGCCAGGATTCCTGGCCTTAAATATGATGGGGCTAGTCTTAATTATGACAGGCCTAGTCTTAAACTCCTGGGCGGAAATTTGACTGCTCTGGCTGGAAACCCTGGCCTTAAATTTTGACATGGCCTGGGCGCAGGCTGTTGGCATTAAACAGGCCTGGTTTTAAAAGGGGGGTGACATGTAGGGATATTCCCAAGAAGTAACAGGCTGCAAAACATGTGGTAATTGTGTACATGTTTTAAAAGTGCATATGAAAGTGCGTGCAGGCTGGAAATGTCTGTGCATGTTTAAAACTGGGTGTTGCAGACAGCTGCAGGCTGAACAGCTGCTGAACAGGCCTGAGTCCCCAACCCTGTGTGTTGGGAGATGTTTTTTTATGTTTGAAAAAAAAAAGGGGTGCTTTTAAATTGTAGCTGTTGGGAAACCCATAGTGTGTTTTAAAAAGCACAAGCCATGTTCAGCAACCCCTGAGCTTTGAGATGTTGAAAAAGACAGATGTCGTGGCAAGGCTTCCCCATGAGAACCTGAAACAGGATGCCAAGTGCTCGGACGTAATTCACACCCCTCCAAAGCCCCTGGGCCGAAACGGGCTTTTAAAATGTAATTTGTTGGAAACCCATAGTGTGTTTTAAAAAACACAAGCCAGTTTCGGCCCCGGGGCTTTGGGATGTTGAAAAAGACAGATGTCGTGGCAAGTCTTCCCAGGAGAACCTGAAACAGGATGCCAAGTGCTCGGACGTAATTCACACACCTCCAAAGCCCCTGGGTCGAAACTGGACATGCTGGCAGGAATTGTGACAGTTTAGGCCACGACTTGATGACTCTGGCTGGAAAGATGACATGTGATGGGTTTAGGGCGGGGACAAAGGTCGGTTCCCGGGGGTCTCTAATGCCCAAGATAAGCCATTTTAACATATGAGGCCCATTATAAAAGTGTCCAGAAGATTTTGATATGTTTGCTATGGCCCCAAGCACCCTACTCTTCCCAAGATAAGATAGAAAAAAGTTACCTTCCAAAGACCCCCATGACATTCTAAACCCCTCAAGTCATAAAGGGTGTGGGGGCTTCTAATTAGCATGCATGGACAGGTATAAAAAGGCCCCTTAAGGAACACTGTCAAACACCCATTCCAAAAACTCTGGGAGCGACTGGCGTGGATTGCTTTTGGCTGGACCTTGTGGGCTCCTGCATCCAAGTCAAGAAACCTTTGGGATTGCCTGGCCTGGATTGTTTTTTGGCTGCACTTTGAGGATTTCTGCACCAACAAACCCTTCAACACCCTTGGGGAGCGAGTGGATTGTCTTGGAGTCACAGCGCCAACCTTGGATCTTAAGGCAAGAATGGACCTGAGCAACTTCTCCCAAATTGAAGCCGCCTGTGACAATTTAAGGAAGGTAAATAAAGCATGGCGCAAGGATGTATGTGTATGTGGTATTTAAAGTATACAAAACTGTAGTTTTGAAAATGCTAAATAGTACTTTGTAAACTGTTAATGTTTAAGGCATTGCAACATGTTTAATGTGAATAATGGTGCCAATGAAGTTTTTTACAAGACGTGAAATGTAAATGTATTTAAAATGAATAAAGGCGTTGTTGAAGGATTGAGTTTAAAGCTATGTGTGTATGTATTTAATGTTAATAGAGGAGGTGTGGTTGGGCTGGCGCAGAGTTTGCAGGGTTTGTATTTAAGGGGCATAATGTTGTAGGCCTTAGGAGGGTACATGCAAAGGGGGTAACGTGTATTTTACACAGCATAGAAACATTTTACCAGGATGCTGTACATTTAATGCTAATAAATGTTAAAGGCTTTGAGGTGTTGGTATTGCAAGCTTACCAGAGGGTCTTTAAATAATATACATTGCATACATATGAACATAAATAATGCATTGTTGTGCTCACCAAGCCGTTGTTTTGAGGGTGTGAAGTATGGGTCTGGATCCTTAAAAGAGAGTCTGCATGGGGTCCTTCAGTATGCGTGGCGCTGAGGGGGCTCTGGGGGTGGGCTCCATGGTCCTGGCGTTTAGGGGTATGAGGCCCTTTTAAAATAAGCCCCGAGCCCGCTTCTCCATGGCACTGCTCTGGGGGGGAGGGTGATGTGTTCCTGGTGTCCTCGTGGCTCCTGGGGCCCTTGAGCTGCTTATTTTATTTTACGAACAAATGCCCCACGAGCCCGCTTGCGGCAGGCGCTGCTCGGGGGGTGCGAGGGTCCTGGTGTCCTGGGGCTCAGGGCCCCGAATGCCGCTCTGTGTTGCATTTTTTAAAAATGCCCCCGAGCCCGCTTGCACAAGGCGCTGCTCGGGGGTGTTGTGGGGCTGGCTCTGTGTGTCCCGGGGCCTCCGTGGCCCGAGTTTTGCTGCTTTTTCTTTCTAAAATGCCCCCGATCCCACTTGCAGATGGCGTTGCTCGGGGGTGTTGTGAGGCTGTCTCCGGGGTCGTGCTGGTCCTCTGCAGGGTCCTGGGGCATTTCCAAACAGCCCATGTGGATCCCTTGGGTCAGCGGCGGCATGGCGGCTGAGTGCTTCTCCGGGGCTGCTGCGCAAGGCCTGCACCAACTCATCACTGACGGGGCGGGCCTTGCACAGCAGTCTTGTGTAAGTTACATTTATTTATGCGCTTTTATATAGCGCGGACTTTACCCGAAGGCATCAGAGCGCTTCACAAAAAGAACAGAAAAATTACAAATGAACAAAATTACAAAAGCAGACGATAAGTTACATGAGGTGAAAGTGACAATTGTGAGCAAACAAAATACAAGAGGTAGCAAAACAGTGTGTTACAAGAGAAAAGTGACGTGTAGCAAGTTACAAAAGGGTACAATACACAGGTACAAGGATAATACTGCAAAAAAAAAATGGGCAAAAGTATCACTGACGGGGCGGGCCTTGCACAGCAGTCTTGTGTAAGTTACATTTATTTATGCGCTTTTATATAGCGCTGACTTTACCTGAAGGCGTCAGAGCGCTTCACAAAAGGAACAGAAAAATTACAAATGAACAAAATTACAAAAGCAGACGATAAGTTACAAGAGGTAAAAGTGACAATTGTGAGCCAACAAAATACATGAGGTAGCAAAACAGTGTGTTACAAGAGAAAAGTGATGTGTAGCAAGTTACAAAAGGGTACAATACACAGGTACAAGGATAATACTGCAATAAATGGGCAAAAGTGACATTTTGTGAGCAAACAAAATACATGAGGTGGCAAACGGAGCAGACGTTAAGATACATAAGAAAAAAGTGACGTGTGCAGGGTGCAAGAGAAAACCAAGTACAATTAGCAGCATAATACGGCAATATAAGGTGTGTGTGTGTGTGTGTGTGTGTGTGTGCGGGTGTGCGTGTGTGGGTTTGTGTTACTATCCTTGTGGGGACTTGGGTGTGATAATACACTCACGCTGTGGGGACCTGATTGCACTGTGGGGACCTGAACTCAGGTCCCCACAAGGTAATATCCTTTAAATGATAAAAAAGAACTTCAGGAACATCTGTGTCAAGTTTTACACATTTTTAAAAAATTGTCTTGTGGGGACCTGTGTTTCATAAAGCGTGTTTATATTTTTGCTCGCTCTGTCCCCGTAGACAGGAGGCGGTACTGCAGTCTTAAACACACTTTGCATTTAAACACACTTTGTTCACCAGGAACATAAGTTAGCAGCAGAAAGCACAGATATTTCAAAGGAAAAGCTGCAAAACCCGGGGGTAAAACAGATTTTTCATGCAAAGTAACATTTTCCCCATTTAATAAAGTAAAACTTTATTTACATGAAAATTTTGAATTCAGACTATTTGACTTTAAACATTGTTACAAGCAATTTGGATACGATTTGAATCCCGGATTACATCACTATTGTGGTATGATCCTTAGCTGCAATTAAAGAATGATGGTGCATTAAAACATGATACAATATAAACGGATCTGATCGTTTTTTTACAAATTTGATTACATATTAATATCCACTTTGGAATACGTTCTTAAGATGATGGTTAGATGAGTGAGTGCCAAGAGTTGCATTGTGCTAACAGCTATGCTCTCTCAGATGCCGAACTGCAGTAATGTCATGCTCACAGCATTGGGAAGTTTAATTTTAACAGAAAAAGCATGTTCTTAGATAGTTAGTGACATTCTTAAAACATATAATCAAATATTACCATAAGTTGAAATTACATTTAATTGAATTGCTTAATTTTCAAACTGTTCCTAATGCTTTACAAATTAAATTAGCTTCATTCCCATAGATGGGTGAAGAACAGTCATATAACAAGCATTAGCAAAGCCAACCGGTGTCACCTACGAGACAGCTACTGACTTTGACAGAGTTTTTTTGCCCTGTTGTACAGCAGCATATCTGCTCTGCCTCATGGATGAAATTGAAATTCAGATGTTATAAAAGCACTATGATGCAGCCAAAACAGACACCATCATGATATTTATTTCTATTGATGGCAGTAGGGTGGGGCGTGTGAGGGGCCAACACTATCACCAGAGGGGGTGGGGAAAAGAAAAATCACTGACGCTGCCACTATTGATCACAGTATATAGAGAAGTTGTCAGAGCCTCCTTGGCCTTATTCAATTAAAAAATGCAGACTCTGATATATATCAACCGTAATGAAGTAGGTGCAGACACACAGACTCCTGGTTCACCCTAATTAGTGGGTATGCTTTAAAAGCCAAAAAAAAAAGGGGAGGTGGATAGAAGACCAAATCCCTAGCTTGCATTTGGGCTTACAGTGCCCTTACTACTGCATTGGCACCCACACTTATTACAGTTTGGACTTAGTGCTTCAGCTAAGGTGCAAAGTTCTGCTGTAAAATGGGCACCCTCATGTTGATGTCCACTTCAATTTGCCCTTCCTGTGTATTTAAATATAGTTTGCCTTCCAAGATCATACTAGTTTAACTATAACATACTGCAGTAGCAAAGGCTGTGCTCAACCACCTGCCTAATGAGTGAGAAGGTCTTCAAGTCGGAAGGGTGGAGAGGATGTGGAGTTATGCTAGAGCTGCAAAGTTCAAACTCAATTCTTGACTTTAGCTTGACATCCTGTGATTCTGGTCAAATCACTTAATCTACCTGTGCCTAAAGAAATTGTGCATGACTTAACTGGTGCTCATGTAAAGTGCTTCAAAGTGGTGTGACACAAGCACAACACTGGCAGGAATGAGACATTTACGGAAGTATGTGAGAATCGGCTTCTGTTGCTTCACCATTTATTTATTTTTAAAGTTTTATATTTATTTATTTAATTATGTATTTAAGCAATTTGTAGAGCGTACAAATACCCGTGGGTGTCTTGGCGCTGTAGACGGGAGAGGCAGTAGTGAAGTGGTGTGCTGCTCATTGTAGTGGTGTGCTGCTCAATGTATGACTGGCAGCAGGTGTGCCACAATTGTGCATCCCATGGCACCACTCCTCCTGCTAAAGCAACTAGGCAATAGGTACTCAAATCAAATTCCCACACTCTGTCCTGCACTTAATTATCAAGGGCCGCGCAACGGAGTGCTAAATCGATGCAACGCATCAGAGGCGATTCCTTAAGCCATGCAAGCAACCTTCCAGGGCCCTAAGTGGCTTGATAAATCAAGAGTAACGGTGCCCCAGGGAGGCATTGCATGGGCGGTGCATGGTTGTTGTCATGCAAAACCCATGGATTTTGATGCATTCCCAGATTTAGCATAAGTGGTGGACCTGGGAATGCGCCAAAACGGCTACGCCTCTGCAGGTGAGACATAATGAGGAGAAATACGTTTATTTCCCCTCATTTTAGCCTGCATTCTGCAGCACACATGGAAAGAGGAAAATGTCTCAGAGGTTTGTTTTTGCTCAGGAAGGGGCCCCTTTCTGCACAAAAACAACCATGCTAGCAATGCAGGGACCCTTGCACCATGGTGCAAGAGTGCCTGCGTTGGTGCTAGGCAGCACATTGTGCACCTGCACAGGCAAAAGCAGAAGTGTGCTGCACAATGTTAAATACAGCGTATTCCTGCCTTTTCCCTTTTACACAGCTCAGCAAAGTCACTTTCTGCGCTGCATGATATGATAAATATGTCCCAGGCTTAGGTGCTGGGCCTTTTAATTATATTTTTCTGGATAGGTGCTATAGTTTCAGACAGCACAGCTCAGAAACAGATACAGGCAACCTTTGACTACTGTTACGGAGCTATAATATCTCAAAATATTGCAGTAACTGAGAGAAATCTGGTGTAAAGGAGGTGTCTTTACTCAGTACAGGGCCACAGAAACAATGGCTTGGCTCAGTGCACCAGAAAAGCTTATGTAAGCCCTATGTTAAACTCAAGAGAAAATAAAAAAATATATATCCACACTTGATCTAACAAAACGTATGCCTGTTTATTTTGCGCATCCCAATTGTGTCTTCATTATTGTGTATATTGGAGTAGCTCTTTCCAATAGGTAACACGCCTGGCAAACCACATAGTGCAATCAGACATGCCAACCCTCCCGATTCAGGCGTGAGACTACCGATTTCAAGGTTAGTCTCCCGCCTCCCGATTCCTGCAAGCAAAAACCCGATTCCTCGGGGGTTTTAGCTGAAAGGGTTTGGTATTGTGTAAGGTGCTAATTCTTCCAGCAATATTCCTAGTGGCGATGCAGGGGCTCTAGAAGGGGTGAAAAACCAACAAAGCGTCATTAACAAGGCAATGGTCTTTTAAAGACGTGTGAAGTACTGGGGCGGCTGTGTGTGCGCGGGGAAGCTGTTACAGCCCGGGCTGCCACACAGGAGGGGGAGGAGGAGTGCATGCACTGCCAGTGCACAACACTTGCATCACCTTCTCTCTGCCTGCCATTGCGCTCCGTGCATCTGAAAGTTTAAATAAACACGTGCATTTACGTTTCAAATGTCCGATCCTGCAGCAGCCACTTTCAAAGCCCATACATGCCAGTAACCCGATTCAAGGCCCCATTCTCCCGATTTTTTTTTAAATTCTCCCACTTTGCTCTTCTGAAATGTTGGCATGTATGTGCAATGTTTATTATTGATGTTTCTGATCAGGCAACACTATGGCTTTTTTTTCCAGTTTATATAGGTGAACCCAACCCAAATGGTTTTGGTGCGCTTTACATAAGCACCAGTTACATTAAACAGGTTTTAGGCACGTGGAGATTAACTGCTTAAACTCGTCAGACCTTAAAAGAGAGATGTGCGTGGCTAGCTTCACTCTAAACTCCGAGAGGCCTTTTGAAAAAAAAAGTATCGAATGCTCTGCTGTTTCTGTGAATCCTCGCTGCTTTGAGAAGAAACCCGAGGCAGGACTTCAGGGTGCCGGAACAGAGATGCAAATGCACCTCTACACACAACAAAGGGGTGACATTAGCATCGCTCTTAACCCAGACTGGGGGATGGGTCCTGCTTCTAAGAGTGCAACTTTCTAAAGAGAAGCAAAATGAAAGGGCTGAGATGTGCAAACCTAGGCTGTCTCTGCTAAGCCACAATATACCAACAGTTAAACAATTGCAACCATTAAGTGATGTAGGATTTTAAAGGCGCAGAACATTTTTTATGTGTACATTTCATGTTAGATTTAATTATAAAAACGAAGGATACTGTTTTAGTTAAAGTGATTAAATAAAAACACTATGTACAAAAACACATTTATAATCAAATGCTGCTTTTTCCCAAAATGAAATGGTGGTATTTTATTTCTTGCTTTCACATGTTTAACCCCAGTAAAGAACGAACGCACATTCTCTCACCATTTAACAAAAAAATGTGCACCTGTTTGAAAGCGGACTGCAATCGAGAGGAAGAGTAATCGCCCATGTGTAGACACAGATAGTTAATGGCTCTCAGTTTCGCCCACCCCCGACTCTTCCCATACACTCAGTGTGGAAGCCTTTGGGGGTGGGGGGCTACAAAGCACCCCTTGAGGCTGCGTTCAAGGCGTGGCAGCCGCAGGCGTAGCACTGAATGGAACACATTAACTGCTCCGTGAGGGAGGTGCTGAAGGTGCAGCTCTAGGTCCTGAGCACTTATCTCTTTCATGTGATATTTTTAATTTAAAAAACCAACCAGCACCCCAAAAAAGGGCAAGATACGCATAAATCAATTCAGTTTTTTGCCTCGCAACATCAACATTTTAGTCTCTCAATACATTCAGAACCGGATCTCTTTGGAGATTTTCCCCGTGTGAACCTCCTGCCTTCTGGTCAAATTGAATAGTATATCTTTCGTTCTTTTTCATTGTTAAGGCATGGAGTGGCCTCTGACATTAACATTTGGGGGTTTGTGCTTTCATTTCCATGAGAGCACTGAGGGCTTTCAACAAATGTAGTTTGCTGCTCTGCTTTTTTTAAATGTTGCTAACTTTTTTTTATTCTCACAATTCACTGTTATATTGTGTGTAATGCCATGCCATCGTAGTAAAAGTAAATTTTGAACGGTGCAAAGGTAAAATCTAAATTTATTAGCTTAGTCAGAGCCTAATTATGCAGCACGGTTGAGTACATTATGGGGCAAGAAAAGGCAAGTTATGTGAGTGAATAAATGAAAAGAATTTTAGAACGCGCAAACTTAGCCCCAAAAGGGCATCAAGGCGCGAGGTGGCAAGGCGCAAGGTGGCTAATACAGGCTATTTTGTGATGGTATTACATAATTTTTTTCATTTTTACACTTGTTAACACATGTCTGGGCATTGGTTGTACTTCATTAGTAACAGTTTAACACCTATATTTAGCCTTGAGAAACAGAAAGATAATCAGTCAGACTTTGCAAAGGGCCTTTACTGTAAGGCAACATGTGTCGCTGTTTTTCTAGCAACTTTTGAACCATTTGTGGTAGAATATTTTTTTTGTTGAAATCCACAGGTTATGCAGCAGATGAAGGATTATATGGAAAATACAGTTAGTCTATAATTGTGCGAATTATGCAACAGCTGCACAAGCACATAATTACAGTGACACCGAGTATAAGAAAAAAGAGACATGAACAAAACTGATTTACTGCCTTTCAATTAATAATCTGCTATTTAACTCTAAACATAAACCCCTGGATAGAGTGCTACTTTGCCTCAACACGCATCAATGCCTCTTCAAGGGTACTAAGCATTATACATAGCTCCAACTGTGGCTATTACGACATTGTGTCAGGCACAAATCCCAAACACACAGCTGACTGCAAGGTGTACAGGCTGGCCACAGAGTCACATTGATCCCTAAGTAACAGTACCTTGGAAATCAGAGTCAATGGAGGGTGCACAGCATCATGGAGGTGAAGCGATGATGGGGCCAAGGCGAGGGCTGGCTCCTTACAGCCTTAGGGGAGGTGAGATGTTGAGTCCACAAGGCATCGAGTTTGGGCTGGCAAGGGAGGTGAGGCGACGGTGAGGCGTCAATTCCATTCAGCAGTTGGTGTCGATGAGTTCGGGAAGTCACCCTCATAGGTTATTGGCTCCGCGATCATGAGATGCAGGCGCTGGTGACGTCCGGCATAAGTGCAAACTCTGGCGTTGGGAAGAACAATAACTTGCAGGTGTCGGCGGCTGTCTGACCTGGGGTGCAGTCAGGGCAGTGGGTCATTTACTTCATGAACAGGGGCCTACGGCCTCGGTGCATGTCACGGCATCACTGGCAACAACGCTCACCCATGAACTGGAATTGGCACCCTTTGAATGGAGTCCAGCAGAGGAAGTCAGGTGCAGGTAAATTCTTTGTGTCCCTGAAACTTTAGAACAGTAGGCAAACTTTTTCTTCAAGCCCTCGGAGAATCTTCTTAAATAGGATACCACAGCAAGGCAAACGTACATCCTTTCCACTGCGGACAGACAAAAGCAGCAACTGCAGGCCAACCCAAAAAAGCAACACATGTTCCCAGCGATCTGTGTGCTGCACAGAGGCCAAGCATTTGATCAGCATGTAATATGCACACATTTATGACCCAAGGCCATGCAATGTGAGAAACTCTCACTGCCTTCATCTTCAACTGAGTCGCCCTTAGGTGTCTGGGTGAAATTGGGATGGGGGTGGCAATTCATAAAGGGGCACAGCTGAGGGCTTCATAGTTGAAGATGAAGGCAGTGAGAGTTTCTCACATTGCATGGCCTTGCCTTCATCTTCAACTATGAAGCCCTCAGCTGTGCCCCTTTATGAATTGCCACCCCCATCCCAATTTCACCCAGATTTCACCCAGATCGCTGGGAACATGTGTTGCTTTTTTGGGTTGGCCTGCAGTTGCTGCTTTTGTCTGTCCGCAGTGGAAAGGATGTACGTTTGCCTTGCTGTGGTATCCTATTTAAGAAGATTCTCCGAGGGCTTGAAGAAAAAGTTTGCCTACTGTTCTAAAGTTTCAGGGACACAAAGAATTTACCTGCACCTGACTTCCTCTGCTGGACTCCATTCAAAGGGTGCCAATTCCAGTTCATGGGTGAGCGTTGTTGCCAGTGATGCCGTGACATGCACCGAGGCCGTAGGCCCCTGTTCATGAAGTAAATGACCCACTGCCCTGACTGCACCCCAGGTCAGACAGCCGCCGACACCTGCAAGTTATTGTTCTTCCCAACGCCAGAGTTTGCACTTATGCCGGACGTCACCAGCGCCTGCATCTCATGATCGCGGAGCCAATAACCTATGAGGGTGACTTCCCGAACTCATCGACACCAACTGCTGAATGGAATTGACGCCTCACCGTCGCCTCACCTCCCTTGCCAGCCCAAACTCGATGCCTTGTGGACTCAACATCTCACCTCCCCTAAGGCTGTAAGGAGCCAGCCCTCGCCTTGGCCCCATCATCGCTTCACCTCCATGATGCTGTGCACCCTCCATTGACTCTGATTTCCAAGGTACTGTTACTTAGGGATCAATGTGACTCTGTGGCCAGCCTGTACACCTTGCAGTCAGCTGTGTGTTTGGGATTTGTGCCTGACACAATGTCGTAATAGCCACAGTTGGAGCTATGTATAATGCTTAGTACCCTTGAAGAGGCATTGATGCGTGTTGAGGCAAAGTAGCACTCTATCCAGGGGTTTATGTTTAGAGTTAAATAGCAGATTATTAATTGAAAGGCAGTAAATCAGTTTTGTTCATGTCTCTTTTTTCTTATACTCGGTGTCACTGTAATTATGTGCTTGTGCAGCTGTTGCATAATTCGCACAATTATAGACTAACTGTATTTTCCATATAATCCTTCATCTGCTGCATAACCTGTGGATTTCAACAAAAAAAATATTCTACCACAAATGGTTCAAAAGTTGCTAGAAAAACAGCGACACATGTTGCCTTACAGTAAAGGCCCTTTGCAAAGTCTGACTGATTATCTTTCTGTTTCTCAAGGCTAAATATAGGTGTTAAACTGTTACTAATGAAGTACAACCAATGCCCAGACATGTGTTAACAAGTGTAAAAATGAAAAAAATTATGTAATACCATCACAAAATAGCCTGTATTAGCCACCTTGCGCCTTGCCACCTCGCGCCTTGATGCCCTTTTGGGGCTAAGTTTGCGCGTTATAAAATTCTTTTCATTCATTCACTCACATAACTTGCCTTTTCTTGCCCCATAATGTACTCAACCGTGCTGCATAATTAGGCTCTGACTAAGCTAATAAATTTAGATTTTACCTTTGCACCGTTCAAAATTTACTTTTACTACGATGGCATGGCATTACACACAATATAACAGTGAATTGTGAGAATAAAAAAAAGTTAGCAACATTTAAAACAAGCATTTACAATGCAATGGTCTCGGCATCATTAAAGGTAGAGCTATTGGCATTGCTCATGACATTTCTTTTTTTTTCTTTAAATCATAAATAAATGGCATTGTCATTTACATTGCCAATACACAGCACTCTGCACCTGCACTCACAGCTCTGTCTGCACTCAACAGCACACACCACTCTGCACCTGCACTCACAGCTCTGCACTCAACAGCACTCACCGCTCTGCACCTGCACTCACCGCTCTGCACCTGCACTCACCGCTCTGCACCTGCACTCACAGCTCTGCACTCAACAGCACACACCACTCTGCACCTGCGCTCACAACTCTGCACTCAACAGCACACACCACTCTGCACCTGCGCTCACAACTCTGCACTCAACAGCACACACCACTCTGCACCTGCGCTCACAACTCTGCACTCAACAGCACACACCACTCTGCACCTGCACTCACAGCTCTGCACACACCACTCTGCACCTGCACTCACAGCTCTGCACACACCACTCTGCACACACCACTCTGCACACACTCACAGCTCTGCACACACTCACAGCTCTGCACCTGCGCGCACTCACAGCTCTGCACCCTGCACTCACAGCTCTGCACCCTGCACTCCCTACTCTGAATTAACGCCTCGACCGACGAATGGGTTTGCTATAATTTTTAAAATCTTTTCTAAAACTATATTGATTATGCTTATATTTTGTAAACTGTTTTTAAATTTGTGGTCCTCAGTTGAGTACCAAAGCAAATAAAAAAACTTTGACTTTGACTTTGCGCGGAATGGCGCGTAATTACAGGACGTGGCGTAATGGCATCGTTTTGGAAACTCCATGTAACAAGCATACCACGAAATTCCCCAAATGACTGGTATTAGGAGCGCGTAATTTCAATTTAGCACAAGCCTAACATTTCACTTCTGTACTATTTGTTTTCCTCCTGGAAAGTATAGCGGCCAGATAGGTAACCCGCTTTCCCTTCCATGATCCACAGAACACGGGCCTGAGCCTGTTTCTCACGTGTACCAGTTGAGAGTATCCGTGCTTAATTTGTGCCGGCGGTTGCAGGTGGATGCACGGGAACACTTTTTGGGTGTCTCTTATTTTTCCTCATCAGACTGTATGTACCCAGAGCAAGAGAGAGAGAAGCAAAACACGGAGGACGAAGGATAGAAAACAGATAGGAGAACTGAGCCAAAAGAAAAATGCAGGAATGAAAGGGAACTTGCAAACGAGACATAAAGATACAGGAATGGGAAGAAAGAGGGCGTGTTAAAGGGGGATCAACCCTCGGCAGTCTAGACAATCGCCAACTCAGCAAGCATTTTGGCATCACTCAGTGAATATGCGGAAAATGTGCCTCCCTGCGCTTGTGTTATATATCCCAATCCCCTTTTCTATGGGCTCCTTTAATGTTACAGCGAGTAAAACGCACGAGGGCTCTGTCTGGAATGCCATCCCTCGCGCATCAGGACACTGCTTTGGCGCTTGTTACTTCCGCCTGTCTGTCACGAGCTTGTTTAGCTGTATGACACAGGTGCAGGTCCTGCTTTTCCTGTTGGGCTGAAGACCGAGACAATGCAAGTATTCAAAGGCAAGGACTTGAGGAGGAGCTCAGACAATAAATAATAGGGCGAGACTCCGTCTCCCGTGACCTGGGCTGGAAATTAAACAAAAACAATAAAAAGTCAGGATGGGGCGAAGCAATGGTCAAGGTCTGGCTGAAGTGGAAGAGAGGGAAGCACATGGAGGTCTATGAGTGCAGTATAGAAGGGGCAGGAAAAAGAAAACACGTACATGCTCATGGAGTGCTGAAATAAAAATAAACAAGCATTGGTAAAGCCAATCGGTTTCGCCTATGCGATATGTATTTGACCATTTTTTTTACATGTTGCACAATTGAGCTGCTGAGCAACATGGCATAAACAAAAAAAATAAGCGCTGTGGCGATTTTTTTCTTTTTACTTTGTCATTTTGCAATGCAATCGGTCTCGCGTTTGTGAAACTTAGAGCTACTGACGATGTAAATGACAATTTGTTTTACTTTTGTTTTTCCTTCGTTTGCAGTCGAGTGATCATTTTTGTATAGCGCTATTGCTATTTGTAGCTAACCAAAGCTCCACGACTGGGTTCATTTTTGTTATCAACCGGCTCCTAATACTTACGTGTTGAGAGGGAATGGTTTTTTGAGAGCTTGGCAGGTGGAGAAGATAATCTGTGCAGTTGCAGCACCGTCTTTGTTGTGAAGTAGCACAACAGAGTTTAGATGGAACAACATGGCAACAGGAAAGTAACACGATTGGCGCGGGGAGGGAGGGCGGTCCCGAGACCGAGTATCTGCCCTTAATTGGCTCCCAATTAAATCATTCTGCGAACAACTTAATAAAGGATTTTGGCAGACAGTCATGTTAACAGTACATTCGAAATACTAAAATGTAAACTATTGATGACTTACACAGTAAACCCTGAAGAATGTGAGCGACTAAGTGCGGGACAGAGGAGCAAAGAGCTGCAACAACACTACAGCTTCTGAAGTGGGAGGAGGGTTGCCCCCGGGCTGTTTACTCCGCAGCGGTTCTGCAAACATTGCCCGCTTGCCGGTTGCTCTGAGCGCCCCTGGCTGAGCTCTTAAGAGTTCCCGCCCAGCGAGCGGAACAAATTAAATTGAATGTGAGCAACTTGGTGTGGCGGAGGGAAGAAAAGATAGCTGCCATGAAACAGACAACAGCTTCTGAAATAGGTAGAGGGTTGGCTGCCGGGCTGTCTGCTTGGAAGCAGTGGTTTGCACAGTGCCCCCTCGCCTCACATGCCGCCTGCTCTGAGTGCCACCAGGCTCCCGTCAAGGGTTGCGGGACAAAACAATTTGAACATGTCTGCAGGTAATTAAAAAAAGTGTTTGGCTGTCTAGTGCAGAAAAAAAGAAATGCGAAAGCCGACATGTTAAAGATGAAGGGCATTGTGGCGCGTTCTAAAAAAAAAAAATATATATAAAAATGTTTTAATACAGACACTCTCACGGAGCAGGTCACGCTAAGCAACAAAAATATCATTTTCAAAAGCAACTCATATTACAGACGAAGGGGGGCGGGGGGGGTGCGACGAGAGACGAAGGAGAGCTGCGGGCAGAGGGAAGGTGGGGGGGGGAAGACGGCACTCACCGGCTGTTCAGAGAGGCGGCGGTTCCTCCCTGCCACGGGCAGGGCTGCTGGGCTTCGGCTGGGGACGTGCTTCTTCTACTCCAAGATAAGAGCGGCAGGGCGGCTTTGCAGAGTGCGCTCCGCGGCTCCCTGTGGTGCCCCCAATGCCTGTCTGCCCACAAAAAACGAGACGGGCCGATGTGTACACACAGAGACTGCCAGGTGGAGGAGGCTGCGACTTCTTGGGGCGGCTGTTGTCGAGAAATGGCCTAAAGAAAAGCGCCGCCATTTTCCGATTCGGGGGCGTGTTTTTTGCGCCCTGAGTGACAGACGACGTCACAGGGCTAAAGAATGCAAAAAATCACGCCCCCGAATCCGAAAAAGACGGAGCTTATTTGGAGGGACAGCTCTCTCCTCCAATGGCTGGCCTCCTTTTAGGAAGCCAGCCAATTGAGGTGAGACGGCCGAGGGAGGCGGGTTCCAGATCCCTACTAAGTATCATACGGATCTCCTCCCGGAAATGCTGGCAAGCCAGCATTTCCGGTCCTCGACCGAAAAAGCAGAGCAGCAAACTACATTTGTTGAAAGCCCTCAGTGCTCTCATGGAAATGAAAGCACAAACCCCCAAATGTTAATGTCAGAGGCCACTCCATGCCTTAACAATGAAAAAGAACGAAAGATATACTATTCAATTTGACCAGAAGGCAGGAGGTTCACACGGGGAAAATCTCCAAAGAGATCCGGTTCTGAATGTATTGAGAGACTAAAATGTTGATGTTGCGAGGCAAAAAACTGAATTGATTTATGCGTATCTTGCCCTTTTTTGGGGTGCTGGTTGGTTTTTTAAATTAAAAATATCACATGAAAGAGATAAGTGCTCAGGACCTAGAGCTGCACCTTCAGCACCTCCCTCACGGAGCAGTTAATGTGTTCCATTCAGTGCTACGCCTGCGGCTGCCACGCCTTGAACGCAGCCTCAAGGGGTGCTTTGTAGCCCCCCACCCCCAAAGGCTTCCACACTGAGTGTATGGGAAGAGTCGGGGGTGGGCGAAACTGAGAGCCATTAACTATCTGTGTCTACACATGGGCGATTACTCTTCCTCTCGATTGCAGTCCGCTTTCAAACAGGTGCACATTTTTTTGTTAAATGGTGAGAGAATGTGCGTTCGTTCTTTACTGGGGTTAAACATGTGAAAGCAAGAAATAAAATACCACCATTTCATTTTGGGAAAAAGCAGCATTTGATTATAAATGTGTTTTTGTACATAGTGTTTTTATTTAATCACTTTAACTAAAACAGTATCCTTCGTTTTTATAATTAAATCTAACATGAAATGTACACATAAAAAATGTTCTGCGCCTTTAAAATCCTACATCACTTAATGGTTGCAATTGTTTAACTGTTGGTATATTGTGGCTTAGCAGAGACAGCCTAGGTTTGCACATCTCAGCCCTTTCATTTTGCTTCTCTTTAGAAAGTTGCACTCTTAGAAGCAGGACCCATCCCCCAGTCTGGGTTAAGAGCGATGCTAATGTCACCCCTTTGTTGTGTGTAGAGGTGCATTTGCATCTCTGTTCCGGCACCCTGAAGTCCTGCCTCGGGTTTCTTCTCAAAGCAGCGAGGATTCACAGAAACAGCAGAGCATTCGATACTTTTTTTTTCAAAAGGCCTCTCGGAGTTTAGAGTGAAGCTAGCCACGCACATCTCTCTTTTAAGGTCTGACGAGTTTAAGCAGTTAATCTCCACGTGCCTAAAACCTGTTTAATGTAACTGGTGCTTATGTAAAGCGCACCAAAACCATTTGGGTTGGGTTCACCTATATAAACTGGAAAAAAAAGCCATAGTGTTGCCTGATCAGAAACATCAATAATAAACATTGCACTATGTGGTTTGCCAGGCGTGTTACCTATTGGAAAGAGCTACTCCAATATACACAATAATGAAGACACAATTGGGATGCGCAAAATAAACAGGCATACGTTTTGTTAGATCAAGTGTGGATATATATTTTTTTATTTTCTCTTGAGTTTAACATAGGGCTTACATAAGCTTTTCTGGTGCACTGAGCCAAGCCATTGTTTCTGTGGCCCTGTACTGAGTAAAGACACCTCCTTTACACCAGATTTCTCTCAGTTACTGCAATATTTTGAGATATTATAGCTCCGTAACAGTAGTCAAAGGTTGCCTGTATCTGTTTCTGAGCTGTGCTGTCTGAAACTATAGCACCTATCCAGAAAAATATAATTAAAAGGCCCAGCACCTAAGCCTGGGACATATTTATCATATCATGCAGCGCAGAAAGTGACTTTGCTGAGCTGTGTAAAAGGGAAAAGGCAGGAATACGCTGTATTTAACATTGTGCAGCACACTTCTGCTTTTGCCTGTGCAGGTGCACAATGTGCTGCCTAGCACCAACGCAGGCACTCTTGCACCATGGTGCAAGGGTCCCTGCATTGCTAGCATGGTTGTTTTTGTGCAGAAAGGGGCCCCTTCCTGAGCAAAAACAAACCTCTGAGACATTTTCCTCTTTCCATGTGTGCTGCAGAATGCAGGCTAAAATGAGGGGAAATAAACGTATTTCTCCTCATTATGTCTCACCTGCAGAGGCGTAGCCGTTTTGGCGCATTCCCAGGTCCACCACTTATGCTAAATCTGGGAATGCATCAAAATCCATGGGTTTTGCATGACAACAACCATGCACCGCCCATGCAATGCCTCCCTGGGGCACCGTTACTCTTGATTTATCAAGCCACTTAGGGCCCTGGAAGGTTGCTTGCATGGCTTAAGGAATCGCCTCTGATGCGTTGCATCGATTTAGCACTCCGTTGCGCGGCCCTTGATAATTAAGTGCAGGACAGAGTGTGGGAATTTGATTTGAGTACCTATTGCCTAGTTGCTTTAGCAGGAGGAGTGGTGCCATGGGATGCACAATTGTGGCACACCTGCTGCCAGTCATACATTGAGCAGCACACCACTACAATGAGCAGCACACCACTTCACTACTGCCTCTCCCGTCTACAGCGCCAAGACACCCACGGGTATTTGTACGCTCTACAAATTGCTTAAATACATAATTAAATAAATAAATATAAAACTTTAAAAATAAATAAATGGTGAAGCAACAGAAGCCGATTCTCACATACTTCCGTAAATGTCTCATTCCTGCCAGTGTTGTGCTTGTGTCACACCACTTTGAAGCACTTTACATGAGCACCAGTTAAGTCATGCACAATTTCTTTAGGCACAGGTAGATTAAGTGATTTGACCAGAATCACAGGATGTCAAGCTAAAGTCAAGAATTGAGTTTGAACTTTGCAGCTCTAGCATAACTCCACATCCTCTCCACCCTTCCGACTTGAAGACCTTCTCACTCATTAGGCAGGTGGTTGAGCACAGCCTTTGCTACTGCAGTATGTTATAGTTAAACTAGTATGATCTTGGAAGGCAAACTATATTTAAATACACAGGAAGGGCAAATTGAAGTGGACATCAACATGAGGTTGCCCATTTTACAGCAGAACTTTGCACCTTAGCTGAAGCACTAAGTCCAAACTGTAATAAGTGTGGGTGCCAATGCAGTAGTAAGGGCACTGTAAGCCCAAATGCAAGCTAGGGATTTGGTCTTCTATCCACCTCCCCTTTTTGTTTTGGCTTTTAAAGCATACCCACTAATTAGGGTGAACCAAGAGTCTGTGCGTCTGCACCTACTTCATTACGGTTGATATATATCAGAGTCTGCATTTTTTAATTGAATAAGGCCAAGGAGGCTCTGACAACTTCTCTATATACTGTGATCAATAGTGGCAGTGTCAGTGATTTTTCTTTTCCCCACCCCCTCTGGTGATAGTGTTGGCCCCTCACACGCCCCACCCTACTGCCATCAATAGAAATAAATATCATGATGGTGTCTGTTTTGGCTGCATCATAGTGCTTTTATAACATCTGAATTTCAATTTCATCCATGAGGCAGAGCAGATATGCTGCTGTACAACAGGGCAAAAAACTCTGTCAAAGTCAGTAGCTGTCTCGTAGGTGACACCGGTTGGCTCTGCTAATGCTTGTTATATGACTGTTCTTCACCCATCTATGGGAATGAAGCTAATTTAATTTGTAAAGCATTAGGAACAGTTTGAAAATTAAGCAATTCAATTAAATGTAATTTCAACTTATGGTAATATTTGATTATATGTTTTAAGAATGTCACTAACTATCTAAGAACATGCTTTTTCTGTTAAAATTAAACTTCCCAATGCTGTGAGCATGACATTACTGCAGTTCGGCATCTGAGAGAGCATAGCTGTTAGCACAATGCAACTCTTGGCACTCACTCATCTAACCATCATCTTAAGAACGTATTCCAAAGTGGATATTAATATGTAATCAAATTTGTAAAAAAACGATCAGATCCGTTTATATTGTATCATGTTTTAATGCACCATCATTCTTTAATTGCAGATAAGGATCATACCACAATAGTGATGTAATCCGGGATTCAAATCGTATCCAAATTGCTTGTAACAATGTTTAAACTCAAATAGTCTGAATTCAAAATTTTCATGTAAATAAAGTTTTACTTTATTAAATGGGGAAAATGTTACTTTGCATGAAAAATCTGTTTTACCCCCGGGTTTTGCAGCTTTTCCTTTGAAATATCTGTGCTTTCTGCTGCTAACTTATGTTCCTGGTGAACAAAGTGTGTTTAAATGCAAAGTGTGTTTAAGACTGCAGTACCGCCTCCTGTCTACGGGGACAGAGCGAGCAAAAATATAAACACGCTTTATGAAACACAGGTCCCCACAAGACAATTTTTAAAAAATGTGTAAAACTTGACACAGATGTTCCTGAAGTTCTTTTTTATCATTTAAAGGATATTACCTTGTGGGGACCTGAGTTCAGGTCCCCACAGTGCAATCAGGTCCCCACAGCGTGAGTGTATTATCACACCCAAGTCCCCACAAGGATAGTAACACAAACCCACACACGCACGCACGCACACACACCCGCACACACACACACACACACACACACCTTATATTGCCGTATTATGCTGCTAATTGTACTTGGTTTTCTCTTGCACCCTGCACACACGTCACTTTTTTCTTATGTATCTTAACGTCTGCTCCGTTTGCCACCTCATGTATTTTGTTTGCTCACAAAATGTCACTTTTGCCCATTTATTGCAGTATTATCCTTGTACCTGTGTATTGTACCCTTTTGTAACTTGCTACACATCACTTTTCTCTTGTAACACACTGTTTTGCTACCTCATGTATTTTGTTGGCTCACAATTGTCACTTTTACCTCTTGTAACTTATCGTCTGCTTTTGTAATTTTGTTCATTTGTAATTTTTCTGTTCCTTTTGTGAAGCGCTCTGACGCCTTCAGGTAAAGTCAGCGCTATATAAAAGCGCATAAATAAATGTAACTTACACAAGACTGCTGTGCAAGGCCCGCCCCGTCAGTGATACTTTTGCCCATTTTTTTTTTGCAGTATTATCCTTGTACCTGTGTATTGTACCCTTTTGTAACTTGCTACACGTCACTTTTCTCTTGTAACACACTGTTTTGCTACCTCATGTATTTTGTTTGCTCACAATTGTCACTTTCACCTCATGTAACTTATCGTCTGCTTTTGTAATTTTGTTCATTTGTAATTTTTCTGTTCTTTTTGTGAAGCGCTCTGATGCCTTCGGGTAAAGTCCGCGCTATATAAAAGCGCATAAATAAATGTAACTTACACAAGACTGCTGTGCAAGGCCCGCCCCGTCAGTGATGAGTTGGTGCAGGCCTTGCGCAGCAGCCCCGGAGAAGCACTCAGCCGCCATGCCGCCGCTGACCCAAGGGATCCACATGGGCTGTTTGGAAATGCCCCAGGACCCTGCAGAGGACCAGCACGACCCCGGAGACAGCCTCACAACACCCCCGAGCAACGCCATCTGCAAGTGGGTTCGGGGGCATTTTAGAAAGAAAAAGCAGCAAAACTCGGGCCACGGAGGCCCCGGGACACACAGAGCCAGCCCCACAACACCCCCGAGCAGCGCCTTGTGCAAGCGGGCTCGGGGGCATTTTTAAAAAATGCAACACAGAGCGGCATTCGGGGCCCTGAGCCCCAGGACACCAGGACCCTCGCACCCCCCGAGCAGCGCCTGCCGCAAGCGGGCTCGTGGGGCATTTGTTCGTAAAATAAAATAAGCAGCTCAAGGGCCCCAGGAGCCACGAGGACACCAGGAACACATCACCCTCCCCCCCAGAGCAGTGCCATGGAGAAGCGGGCTCGGGGCTTATTTTAAAAGGGCCTCATACCCCTAAACGCCAGGACCATGGAGCCCACCCCCAGAGCCCCCTCAGCGCCACGCATACTGAAGGACCCCATGCAGACTCTCTTTTAAGGATCCAGACCCATACTTCACACCCTCAAAACAACGGCTTGGTGAGCACAACAATGCATTATTTATGTTCATATGTATGCAATGTATATTATTTAAAGACCCTCTGGTAAGCTTGCAATACCAACACCTCAAAGCCTTTAACATTTATTAGCATTAAATGTACAGCATCCTGGTAAAATGTTTCTATGCTGTGTAAAATACACGTTACCCCCTTTGCATGTACCCTCCTAAGGCCTACAACATTATGCCCCTTAAATACAAACCCTGCAAACTCTGCGCCAGCCCAACCACACCTCCTCTATTAACATTAAATACATACACACATAGCTTTAAACTCAATCCTTCAACAACGCCTTTATTCATTTTAAATACATTTACATTTCACGTCTTGTAAAAAACTTCATTGGCACCATTATTCACATTAAACATGTTGCAATGCCTTAAACATTAACAGTTTACAAAGTACTATTTAGCATTTTCAAAACTACAGTTTTGTATACTTTAAATACCACATACACATACATCCTTGCGCCATGCTTTATTTACCTTCCTTAAATTGTCACAGGCGGCTTCAATTTGGGAGAAGTTGCTCAGGTCCATTCTTGCCTTAAGATCCAAGGTTGGCGCTGTGACTCCAAGACAATCCACTCGCTCCCAAAGGGTGTTGAAGGGTTTGTTGGTGCAGAAATCCTCAAAGTGCAGCCAAAAAACAATCCAGGCCAGGCAATCCCAAAGGTTTCTTGACTTGGATGCAGGAGCCCACAAGGTCCAGCCAAAAGCAATCCACGCCAGTCGCTCCCAGAGTTTTTGGAATGGGTGTTTGACAGTGTTCCTTAAGGGGCCTTTTTATACCTGTCCATGCATGCTAATTAGAAGCCCCCACACCCTTTATGACTTGAGGGGTTTAGAATGTCATGGGGGTCTTTGGAAGGTAACTTTTTTCTATCTTATCTTGGGAAGAGTAGGGTGCTTGGGGCCATAGCAAACATATCAAAATCTTCTGGACACTTTTATAATGGGCCTCATATGTTAAAATGGCTTATCTTGGGCATTAGAGACCCCCGGGAACCGACCTTTGTCCCCGCCCTAAACCCATCACATGTCATCTTTCCAGCCAGAGTCATCAAGTCGTGGCCTAAACTGTCACAATTCCTGCCAGCATGTCCAGTTTCGACCCAGGGGCTTTGGAGGTGTGTGAATTGCGTCCGAGCACTTGGCATCCTGTTTCAGGTTCTCCTGGGAAGACTTGCCACGACATCTGTCTTTTTCAACATCCCAAAGCCCCGGGGCCGAAACTGGCTTGTGTTTTTTAAAACACACTATGGGTTTCCAACAAATTACATTTTAAAAGCCCGTTTCGGCCCAGGGGCTTTGGAGGGGTGTGAATTACGTCCGAGCACTTGGCATCCTGTTTCAGGTTCTCATGGGGAAGCCTTGCCACGACATCTGTCTTTTTCAACATCTCAAAGCTCAGGGGTTGCTGAACATGGCTTGTGCTTTTTAAAACACACTATGGGGTTCCCAACAGCTACAATTTAAAAGCACCCCTTTTTTTTTTCAAACATAAAAAAACATCTCCCAACACACAGGGTTGGGGACTCAGGCCTGTTCAGCAGCTGTTCAGCCTGCAGCTGTCTGCAACACCCAGTTTTAAACATGCACAGACATTTCCAGCCTGCACGCACTTTCATATGCACTTTTAAAACATGTACACAATTACCACATGTTTTGCAGCCTGTTACTTCTTGGGAATATCCCTACATGTCACCCCCCTTTTAAAACCAGGCCTGTTTAATGCCAACAGCCTGCGCCCAGGCCATGTCAAAATTTAAGGCCAGGGTTTCCAGCCAGAGCAGTCAAATTTCCGCCCAGGAGTTTAAGACTAGGCCTGTCATAATTAAGACTAGCCCCATCATATTTAAGGCCAGGAATCCTGGCTGGAACTGTCAAATTTAAGACCAGAGTTGAAGTGAAGGTATCACTATATACTACTTTCATGACCTGGTCAGTGACATCTCTGATGACATCACTGATGACATCTCAAATGACATCACTGATGGCATCATCCATGTGATAATACGATGCACCTCCTCACACTCTAATCTAACCTTTGATACACCCAGTGTTAAATACAAACTACTATTCCTGAAATTATTGACACACCAATACCAGTAACTACATACGCACTCACTGATTCCTAGGTCTACACACACACATCCACTCATTCACCCATACAATCACTCATACATACAGTCACTCATCAATAGTACACTATCATATCCACTCATACACCTATACAGACACTTACATGCTGACACTCATCCACAAAGTTACTCAAACACCTAGTCAGTTATGCAAAGAATCAATCACACTCCCATTTCCTCAACTACAAACTTATACACACTAAACCTTACTTATTCAAACATATACTAACACATACTTACTCTCTTTTACAATCACTAATACAAGTACACATTGATCCATACAGTCACTTACGCAATCACAGGCTCTGATGTTTAGTCATTTATATATGCCAACTCTCACATTCACTGTGTTTTATATATGTACTTTCATGGATATGTAGCACTGATATATCCATTCACTCAGCAACACACCCATGCACACAGTCAACCGCCCATAAAGCTGTTTCTACATGCACTCTTGAACCCATATACCTAGTGAATCAACTGGTCACACATCTATGCACAGAGTCACACACCTCACAGCCACCCACACACATACTCACCCTCACATTCAAATACTTAAACCAATCAATAACCCATATAGCCACTCAAATAGCTACTGATCAACACATGCAGCAGCTTACACAACAACAGACCTACTGATGCACACATTCAGACAGTTTAGTCACTAAGCAATGCATTCAGTAAGACCCATTTAATCACTCACTCATACAGTCAGTCACGCACCTACTAAATCCTTCATCCAGACACTCATACATACACTCATTCTTCAATATGTTAGACACATTTTAACTTTACAGGAACACACATTCACTGGATGATGTCATCAGTGATGTCATCAGTGATGTCATTTGAGATGTCATCAGTGATGTCACTGACCATGTCATGAATGATGTAATATGTGACATCATCAGCAGTGGATTGCGGGCGCGCGAGTTATAGTGAGTCCAACTAACTATAACGTGGGAATTTCAATAGTTTTGTATGAGTAAACAGTTCAGCTAACTATAACTGGTGTGAAACCTATGGTTTTTTCAGTGAATTTCAAAGGTTTTTTTAAATGCTAATTCCTAGCTATAACAAGTGTGAAACCTATGGTTTTTTCAGTGAATATATATATATATGAAGAACCAAGTCCTTTGGAAACACAAGTAAGGCAATATCCGCCTAGCGTTTCACCAGCAGGAACGGACCACACCACGGAAAATTAGATATTTAAAGTGCAATTTTATTGTTCATCTCCTCCAACATGACTCGTTTCGACAAGGTTACCCCGGCCTTGATCATATATATATATATATATATGTGTGATTACAAAAAGAGAAAATAAAATAAGTTCCTTTATAAAACCTATCAAACAAAAATTAGTAAACCCAAACAAAAAGCATTATTGATGGCTTCTTATTCTCCAGGCTTTGTGATGTGGGGGATTACTTCCAGCTGAGGACTGTGCACAGACCTGGCTGGTGGCCAGGCCCAATGGTTAACCATGGTCATGCCCAGCAAGAGTTGCACACCATCAGCGCACTTTGGCAGTGTCCAGTAGGAGTTTGGCCACATGTAGTAGGGTGGGGCAGGCCCTTCGACCAACCTGGACTACCCAGCTGAAGGCTTGGTGCAGCGTAGGTTGGCCAAAATGGTTTGTCAGATGCACTGCCAGGCCCTGCAGCTGCATGAGCATAATGCCATGGCTGCAGGCCAAAGCGAATTTCAGTATATGGAAACCATTGAAATTCACAAGTCCTGGTAGAAAACCATACCTCGTCTCCCATCAGGTACTGCTGACTGTTGATGCCATCTTCTATGATGGTGTTGTTGGAATTACTCTGGGTACGCTATTTTTTTTTTTATGGGGGAAATAGCGGTCTATGGCCATAAGCAACATGGGCAGGCTATTTAAAGAGGATTGAGCGCAGAGCCTTGCAGCTATCCACACTGCACTGGACCGATGGCAGAGCATTAGTACTATTGGATGATGTCTTCAGTCATGTTATTAGAGATGTAGTTATGATAGTAATTTAATATGCCATGATTATTGTCACCTGCGGTCCTAAGTAGTGCATAGCGGGTGTGAGTTATGGTTATTTTGCCTAATCATAACTGGGGTGCTTTTTGTAACCATTTCATTGCAACTCAAATTGACACAAGGTTTCTGCAAAGTTATTTAAGACCAAACAGTATCCCTTTACATATTTAAGAGAAATGATGGGCATTGGTTTTTAAAAATATTGTTCTGTCTTTGCGCACTAATGAATGTAATTATTTGTCTTTTATAACAAACTGATATATTTGGAACTGTTGCTGCTCCGATAAAATAAGTACATTTTAAAACCCTACATAAATACTACATGAGAACATAATTGATCCATTTTCTGTTAAAATAAGAGCCAAATTGCAACACATGACTTTGTTGTCTCACTTCAAAATCACAGATTTTCAATATATTTTTAAAACTTGTACTGTTGATGACTGACAATTTGTTTTACGTTTTAGGTGGTTTCTTGGATTATTACAATTTGGATATTTGGATCATTGACCATTTTTCTTTTGGCCAGAGTTCTCGGTGGTGATGTAAGTAGCTGCATATTTTAGTTCTGTGCAACGTTTGTAATCCTCAACTTCATTTATGTCGGTCAGGGCTAGCAGTCTTTTAAGAATACCTCAGTGGACCTTTACAAAGTTGCATAAAGCAGTAAATACAGATTTAGGATCAAAGACCAAAATAACTCAGTTGGTGGGAAGAAACAGGTCGTATTTCTCCATCCTAGTCTTACTTACACGCAGCCATGAAACAGTGGTTTAAGGCAGAACTGCTCTCTTGTTATGTTGTGACTACAAAGATCAGGAAAATGCCATATTTTAGTAGGTTGCATTACATTGCAGATTAATGTGAGAATGCTGGAATTCAGCAGAGTAACAGACCATACTAAATGCAAATTGGCATGATGTGCAGCCAACTTTTACATTATCTCATTTATATTTTTGATGTACAGCTTGCTGCTTTTTTCAATTTACGTTTACTCTTTCACCTTGGTTGCATTAAATACGCCCAGCGGGGGCTCTGTCCCTTAAAAGAAGTGCACAGGCAACAAGTGACCTCCGTAGGCGCAGGCCATCTCAGTGGATGTGGGATACGAGAGGCGATGGCCATTGAATGGGTGTAAGAAGAAATTCCAGTCAAAAAAATTATGACGTTGGAGGAAGTGCTGGGTCAACGAGTTTCCTCAGAGCCGCAACGGGTGGTGCTGCTGCGGCATGTTAAAAAAAATAATCCACTGGGAAATAGAAGAGGTTTGAGAGAGTGAATGTACCTACCTTGTTGGTGAAGATGGCATTGCTTGTCACCCTTTCGCGGCACGCTGTTGCTTTTGCGCGTTGTCAGCAAATGCTGCGTTATTTCAAAAACCCCTACGCCTAGCATGACCCTGTAAAACAACTGTTGACTGCTTGGGCACCCACTGTGCATAGAGGCTGGTGCAGCCCACAGACTCTGTGCTCTGCCACTACTTTCCTGTGTGCCAGACTGCAGGGTTGGCCTCATCACAGCTAAGAACAGTTCTAAAGTGCCAGTATAATAGCGGACACTTGTGTACGTCACAAGAAGAGAAGTAACAATCCGTTTTGTAATGTTCTTGACGTGAAGCACTGTGCCGAGCTGTAGATATAGTAAGCAGTGGGCGAGGGTGTGTGTTGGAAATAGCGCTTTTTGCAGGATTATCCCCAAACTATTTGCTTCTTCCTCCTATCTTTTCCTGACCTGTTTGTGTTGGTTTTAGGACTCTGGGCACTTTACCTCTGCTAATCAGTGCTAAAGTGCATATGCTCTCTGTGTAAATTGTGGTATTGATAAGTGTTTCCATGAGTGGCTGTTTGGTTTTCTTGTCAGCCCCTAGTAAGGTGCACTGAGTGTGCCAGGACCTGGGAATCCAATGCTACGCTTGGGCCTGCAGCACGGATTGTGCCACCCACGTGATCAGCCCGGAAAAGGTACCTCAGACCTGCCATTGCAGAGTCTTTGCACAGTTTGTAACTGTCATAACGACTTGGCCCGTGCACACACTGGGCAGTCCCTAACCTTCCCTTTTCTTACATGTCAGGCACCCCTAAGGTAGGCCCAAAGTACCCCTGTGAGCAGGGTGTAGTGTATGTGAAAGGTAGGAATACCCTGGTGTATGTGGCATGTCCTGATAGTGAATTACAGTCCATTTCGTTTTTCACTATTGCAAGGCTACCTGTTCCTAATAGGACAGAATGGGAAGTTTGTTTATAACACCTTATAAACATAACTGGCCCTGGAAACTAGGTGGGAAAATAAAATTTAGTATGCCTGAACTCAGAATCTAAATCTTTTAGTAAAGGTGATTTTTACATTCTGGGATTGAAAATACCACTTTTAGGAAGTAGGTATTTTCTTGCTCAGTCATCTGTGTGCCTCTGCTGGAATGTGGATTGCCTGTTTGGGTTTTGGACGACAGATGGCTAGGAAGCAAGGGTGGCTCCCAATAGCCTAGGTAGGTCAGGAAAGGGCTGAATAGACATGGGCTGAGATGGGGGAAGAGGGAGGAGATTTCCTTGCACCTCAAAGGGCCTGGTCTGTCTCTGACAATGCCGTCTCCACCCCCTGCCAGGAATTCACATCAGAGAAGGCAGAACTGGTTCTGGCTGGGCAAAGACACCATCTGCCTAGAGGATCAAAGGATGTTTGGATACAAATACTGGGGCCCTGACCCCTGAACTTTAGAACTCTTTTGGATGAAGAAGACTGTCAAGAAGAAGGGCTAGAGAAGCTGTGAGGAGGAACTACCACTTTGCTGTGTGCTTTGCTGTGTTGGCTTGCAGTGGCTGCTTCTGTCTTGGGCAGTGAAGGACTGGACTGAACTTTCTGCAATCTACTTTTGTAAGTTTCACCAAGGGCTTGAGGTACAGCTTGCCCCCTGTTCAAGAAGTCTCAGGAACAGCAAAGACTTCAAGCTCTTCTGCCTCCAGCTATTTTGTGCTGCAACAGAAGAAAAGCAATCCAATGTCGTCTACGACGCCGCTGCTAACTCCGTGTCCTGAAGGCACCGCAGAGGGCGCGGCTTCAACGCGACCCTGGTCTCACCAATGACACCTGCTGACGCTGCCTCCGAGCCACTGCTCGCACGGCGACCTGTGGGCACCGCACTCCACACCGCCTCGCTTAACGACGACGCCTTGGCACTGCAGAAAGCGCCACCGCAACGCCACACCGCGACCCTTGTCTCCTCGATGACGCCTGCTTACGTCGCCACCAAGCCACTGCTCGCACCGTGACTTGTGGGCACTGCACTCCGCACCGCCTCGTGACAATGCCTTGGCCTCCCCTAAGACGCCACTCCATGCCGGAATCGATGCTGCTGCTTGCACCGTGGTTGGAGGGCACCGCTCGTAAAGTTACACACACGCACCGCCCTCATCCCGCACCGCAGCCTTGGCCTACTGACGCCGGCACCATCGACTCCAGTTTATCAGCCGACGACAGCGCTTCAGCAACGACGCCGCTGCTGCTTGCAACGTGACCTGCAAGCACGGTGACGAGCACTGCCTTCATCTCGCACCGCGATTCTGGTCTCACAGACGACGCCATCTGATGCCGCCACCGAGCCGCTGCTCTCACCGCGACCTGAGGGCACTGCACGCCGCACCGCTGCACTTCTCACCGCAGCACTCCACTCCTGCTAACGCCAGCGCTCCTGACTCCGGAGAAGATCGACCTTCAATGCTTGTAACTTCGAGGGCCTTGACGACTCCTGCACCAACCTCCGGAACAGATGCCTGCGAGCGCCGTGGTTTCGGAAGCTCAACAAGAGGTCGCTGACGACCTGCATATCTAAAAGGTACTGTTTGCGGGTCTTCCTAACACTGGAGCTGGCCAACGACGCCAGCCAGAACTGTTTGGATTTGTTTGCTCACGACGCAGTGATAGCCCCGGACAGAGCTATTGACATCAAGGAATTGTTTTAAAGCGTGTTTTGATAACTGTGGATTTTTTTTAAGAACTGTATTGTGGATTTTTATTGTTTTTGGTCTTGCCTTAAGTATATAAAAATATTGAATATTTTTCTAAACTGGTGAGGTGTCCTTTTGTAGTGCTTACACTGTATTACTGTTGGTTATGTCCAAATGCTTTACACACTGCCTCTAAGATAAGCCTGGCTGCTCGTGCCAAGCTACCGTGGGGGGTGAGCAGAGGTTATTTTAGGAGTGTAACTCCCTTATCCTGACTAGAGTGGTGGTTTCTGCCTGGCTTTGGCACATGCCCTAGCCTGCCAAAAATCCCATTTCTAACCGTGTGGGTACAAAATGAAACTGGGTCAGCGAGGAGAGATGTACATAGAATTCATTATTCAACCACCGCCTGGGATGGAGGAACCCGCTCTCCAACATGTATACAGGGAGAGGAGAGGATGTGGCGCAGTGGGCAGGGCTGCGACTTGAAATCTGGGGATCCTGGTTCGAGTCTCGGCAGCGCAACATCCTGTTATTCCAGACAAATCACTTAATCTATCCTGGTGATCACTTGCACTATATAAATATGCTAATTTCATTTAAAGTATCACGCAAGACAAAAAAGCAGAAAGAGGCAAACGTTTATGAAAAAATGGAACCACCAAAGCGGATGTTAACATTGTTTCGGCTATGGGAAACTGATAAGAGAAGCAGACGAGGAACACGCATTGGTAAAATGCAGGAAAATATGCTATAGCCAATGTAAATGGAGGAAAAGTAAGTGGCAAGCACAACACCCAGTAGAAAGCCTGGAAAGTAAGAAGGTGGGATGTAAACCCCTTTTAAGATTTATATTAAAACCAAGCCCAGCGCAAGCGATGTGCTGGCGAAACCTAAAAAGGGCTTGTAGCCCGCTCATTGATTATCATTTGTTTTCTCCAGTGTCCCTCTTCTTTGCCGCCTCCTTTATTGGCGAAAAATCACTACCAATCTTTTCAGTGCAGCACGGACCAAGCACAGATTGGTTGAAGTTAATCGGATTCTGTTCACTGCTCCCAAAGTCATTGAGGGTCTCTATCGCTCTCTCTCTCTCTCGCACTCTCTCTCGCTCTCTTCCTCTCTCTCGTTCTCTTTTTCTCTCCCGAAAACCCTTATGGGTGGGTTGCAATTATGAAAGAAGCAAGTGGGGGGGTCAAAGGGGAATTTTTAACGACCACGGTAGCTCAAACCCCTATGCCTATTGAAAAAACAAACAAGAGTTACCTGGTCCAAATGATTGCTTGTGTGTTGTGTCGCGCAAAAAAAGCGTTAGACCAACATGTCACCACTATGATAATGCTGGGTTGGAAAAAATTCCCATCAGCCCACCATTATGGTGGAGTATCGTCATGTGGGATACATATCATAAACCCAAATCTCCCCCAGCGCACCTGATAATGATGCGGAGATGGATTTTGAAAATACTTTTCCAAACCACAGTATTTCAAAAGTAGGACTGAAGGAGTGCAGTGCTCGTGAAAAAGAAGGTTAAGTGTAGATAAAATTGGCTCCTGAGACAAAAAATATGTTTATTAGGTATTATCCCAGGGTCAAAGGTTAAAAACAACGCCTAATAGTCTTAAAAAATGACTATATAACGGTGAAAAACTAGGTGCATTGACAATATGGATTAATCCTACCAGAAACTTTGAGCCCAAATGTTCTCTGGTAATTATCCAGCTATGCGTTATTCTCCCAGCATTTTGTGGGAGATCACCTCACCTCACCCGGTACCCACTCGGGAAAAAGGAGGCCCGCTCTGTCCGTCGGTACCTCTTGGGCCAGCGTCCGAGCAATGCACCTAGTTTTTCACAAATTGCAGTCGCTTAATATCATCTGGTCCTGAAGAAAGCTTGGACTCACTGTCCACATAAGCTGAAACATGTCGACCTTAACGCACTGCGCCGTTATATAGTAATTTTTTAAGACTATTAGGCGTTGTTTTTAACCTTTGACCCTGGGATAATACCTAATAAACATATTTTTGTCTCAGGAGCCAATTTTATCTACACTTTACCTTCTTTTTCACGAGCACTGCACTCCTTCAGTCCTACTTTTGAAATACTGTGGTTTGGAAAAGTATTTTCAAAATCCATCTCCGCATCATTATCAGGTGCGCTGGGGGAGATTTGGGTTTATGATATGTATCCCACATGACGATACTCCACCATAATGGTGGGCTGATGGGAATTTTTTCCAACCCAGCATTATCATAGTGGTGACATGTTGGTCTAACAGTTTTTTTGCGCGGGTTGCAATTATGTACATTTTGGAGGCTGGCCACAAGGCATCCTTCCGTTTAGCAAAGGTCATTTAGGGCTGAGCGACGAGAACAGTCTCTAAAACTGGAGTGATTAATTGCATCTGTTGTAATCTTGGCCCCGTTTTTAGGTCTCACCTGAGCCATCGCGCATGCGCTGCGAGGCTTTACTAAGGGCTTTAAAACTTTGAACACACGCTTGTGCGGATGCTTTTGTTTTATCTCTCCCTATTGGCCTTTGCATGCGTCTTTGTAAGAAAGACAGCATGCAATTGGCCCAAGGCGGGTGCATGTTTCGCCTTCTCTGTACCATGGCCTAGGGTCCGCGGGAGCGAGCAGCAGTGCCATCTATTTCCAATTATCGCGACAGGTCATGTTAATAGGAAACAGATGGTGGTCACGCTGGCCCTGGTGCACTTTTGCTGGTTTACTTTTGTTCCATTTGACGATTTCCTAAGGCCCTCCCTTCCTGTATAGTACTTTCGCATTTCAATGTTAATTAAACTTTACCTCGCGGTTAGTAGAATTTACCTCGGAGTTTCAGTTGCTTTTTTTGCTTCTGAGGGTCTACCCCTTCACCCCACCTTCTATGGTGGACTAATTTCAGGGTGGCCACCTCACTTCGTGTCAGCCTGGACATATATTTTTATTACGTGTGTTGGTTTAGTTTCTTCCTCTGAAGTAATTCGAATAAAACACCCGGGATCAAAGCTGATGCCATCTGCCCTAACTAATTGTGCGTAATTATATTTAACTGAAGGTGTTAAGTTCAGTGAAATTAATTGTGTGACTGGGCAAGGACGTTGCTGGTTCTAGTTACGCATTTATAAAGGCCATTGTTTATTATTTAATGGCCATTGTCACTATGAATTATATCAAAGCGGAAATAGGACATCATTTATTTACCAAATAATTAGTGTTAAACACCACAATACACGGGAACTGCGAGCACCGTCCTAAGTCTTTTCGTTAAATCACTCTCAAAACTGACTTCCTCCTGCAGAGAGCCTTTAAAGAAGATGAAATGTGGTTGTGATTTTTGAACATCTTTGAGGGATGTCAATATTTAGCCGCAAAAGCCCTCTTCAAAGAAGCCCTGTGTACAGATTATGACGTCATTCTGCGTGCTCTCCTGATACAGGGCTCCTGATTGTCTCCATTTCCTGATAGTGACTTTTAGAAAGTCTCGTTTTTTCAGCAAACAGCGCATGCACCATGCTAGAACATTTACGTTGCCTCAGTATTGGAACTTTCATAGATTCCCATAGCTTGTATCATTCCCCGCCGTCGAAATGGGAGCCTCGGTAAATAGAAAATAACATAGCAGTAGGTACAAAAGAGAAAGAAAGGCCTAGGCCTCATCTCATTTTGTAGCATATCCACCTCTTTTTGTAAAAGAGACCACAAACTTCCAAGAACCAATCAGATTAGCCAAACCCCATAGAACCCTCCTGAGAGAGCCTCAGATTTTCTACTGCACTTTGTGCTTAGGGAGTCTCCACTGAGGTCTGCTCAGAATTCTCAACAACCCTTGGATTTCTACTATATTCTCTTCAGAATGTCTGATAAAGAAAAGAAACCTTTATTTAAGGCCTGTGCTACTTGCTCTAAAAAAAAGACTTTATGTTGAAGACAAGCATAAGGATTGTATTTATTGCTTGTACCCGGATCACAAGGCCACTGATAGTAAGATTTGCAGGACCTTTTCTACTAAGACCCTGAGAGACAGGGAAGGACGACTTTTGACCTGGTTATAGAATATGAAGTCAATGAAAGACGTAATTTCAAGTGATGGTGAAGATTCCTCCTCAGCAACATCTTCAAGGAGGTCTAAGAAGAGGGGTAGGTCTTCCCCTTCCACTTCAGCTGAGCCTCCTGCTAAGGTCTCTCAAAAGACCTCTGATAGGTCTAGAAGGCCCAGTCTCAAAAAATCTCCTCAGCGAGGTGTAAAGGAGAGGGAGGGACTTGTTCCCGAGGTACTTCCATCTAGGAAGGTGATTCTTGGACCTTTATTTTGCCTCTCCACCAACTGAAAAGACTAAACTTTTCAAGAAACCGGCATCTGTACCTCAGGAGGGAAAATCGGAGAAGAAAACCCGTTTGTTGACGACGATAATTCCAGGTACGTCGACGACGACAAATAAAAGCCACCAGACGTTGACTTCGGCTCCTTCAATGGTTCCGTAGTCGAGAGCTTCATCGTCGACAGCTTTGGCGATGACTTCGTTGACGTCGACGATGCTGACGCCGACGGTGATGTCGACGATGACGACAACGGCGATGATGGTGCTGACGTTGAGCTTGTCGACTGTTCCGTCAACGATCACTCCACTGTCGGCAATGATCCTTCCACCGATGACGACGCATTCTACAATGATAATTCCTTCGACTACAATGACGTCGACGAATCCGTCGACGGTGCAAAAAGTCAAAATCTATTAAAAGACGTCAAATAACACCAGAGATAACATCACCGCAGAGGGTAACACCATTACCTCCTGCATTACTTTTAGACGAGGAATACTCAGATGAGGATGATAGTCCTTATGGAGATGCTTACAGCCCTTCTCAGCTCCAGGTGAAATACCAGGACTCAGATTCTGATGACTATTATGAAGAACAACGGCAACTCCCCCCCTCTGGAGAGACCTCAGGAACAATCACATCAGGGCCTGGTTTCTATGCCTTCCTCCCTGATAAGTGAATTGCAGATCATATTGATGGATTATAGGAGGAGATTTCCTTCCCAACCCTCTGAATCCATGCAACCACCTCTAATGCCTCCTCCGTCAACTTCTACGGTTCAACCACCAGAACCGGAACCTTTGGGGGAACGTCAGAATGTCTTCACGGGGCAGGCGAATGATGATGATGATGATGATGATGATGAGGATGATTCCTCAGCTGATGAACGGAATGTGAAAGATGTCCCAAATCCGGATAGAGAATGGGACGACTATATCATACCAGATCCCGCTTCGCCTTTACCTGATCCTGTGGGTTCTCCTCCAGCAGACATTGGAGGTTTCCATAATCTTATGGAGAGAGCTTCAAAAAGATTTGGTCTTCCCGTTCTGGTAGTTCAATCGGACTGTTTAATCTATGATTTCAAAGAGCCTTATAGAAAATCCATCCGCTCTATTCCCATTATAGAGCACGTATGGAGTGAAAGAATAAAGGTAATGCAGTTTCCAGCTACTGTTATCCCAGTTCTACCGCGACTGGAGAAGAAATATAAGGCACCTGATGGTAGTCCCGCTTGCCTGGTTGGCCAACCGAGGCCGAACTCTGTGTTCTCCCAGGCGGCTCAAAGAAAATCAAAGAACCCATCGGCCCCTCTTACAGCACCGCCAGATAGAGAGGGCAGACACCTGGACAAAGTGGGCAAGAGATTCTCCTCTATGTCGAACCTCCTGGTTTGAGCCTCCAATGCACTTGCAATTTTGGGACGATATGATCGCCAAATGTGGTGCGATTTGTCTCCTTTTCTGGATCAGCTGCCGGACAGTTCCAGGGCAGATGCTAAATAGATCCTTGAGGAGGGGGAGCGATCTTCCTCAGAGATTATTGATTGTGCCATAGACATCGCTACAATTGCTTTTCGTGCCTTGGCAGGTTCAGCTGTCCTGAGGAGACCAGGCTGGCTTCGGGCTACCTGGTTTTGCCCTGAGGTACAGAATAACATTTTGGATTTACCGTTTGATGGAGACATGCTTTTTGATAAGCAAATAGATGACGCTTTACAATCCATCAAAAAGGACACAGAAACTGCAAGGTCCTTGGGCACGTTACGATATCGCAAGGTGCCTTTCCGAGGAGCTAAAGGTAAATGTTTTTCTACCTACAGTGGAGGATACCAACAACACTACTCCTCCTATTCACAATCCTCGCAGTCTTACAAACCTCAATACTCTCAGCGCCAAGGCCAATCGGCGTCTTTCTCTCGCCAACTGACAAGAGGTCGACAGGGGCTTCAGGGGAGAGATTCTTCTAAACGCCAATAGCGGCCTCTCGGCTCTGTCTACTGTTCCTCCACCCTCAATAAAAATTCAGTGGGGGGCAGGATTTCACACAGTCTACGCAGCTGGAAGATCAAAACATCAGATCAGTGGGTCCTCAATATCATTCGGTTTTGCCATACATTGGAGTTTCAACACCTCCAACCTTCCAGAGCCCCTTGCGCCACCGAATCAAAACATCTACGTCTCGAAGCTCATCAACTGCTCAACAAGGGAGCGATAGAGCCCGTACCTCTATCTCAACGAGGAGAAGGGTTCTTTTCCAGGTTTTCCCTGGTTCGCAAGACAGAGGAGAAATGGCGCCCAATTTTAGACCTGAGGGAGCTCAACACCTATTTGATAAAATTATCGTTCCGGATGGTATCTCTTCACAATATTTTGCGCCTTCTCAATCCAGGAGATTACATGGCAACTCTGGATCTTGAAGACGCATACTTTCATGTCCCGATCCACCCAGCTCACAGACGATTTTTATGCTTCACAGTAGCCAAGAGCCATTTTCAATTCAAAGTCCTGACTTTCGGGCTCGGATCCGCTCCGTGGATATTCACAAAGATGTTTGCCCCAGTGGCAGCGTTTCTCAGAAATCAGTCTCTACAGGTTTTGCCATACATAGACGATTGGTTGATAATTCTCCATCTTCTCAAGCAACTACAAGAGCAGTGAAAAGTTGCATTCGACTTTTCAATCATCCAGGTCTTCAACACAACAAGGACAAATCGATCCTTCTCCCATCCAGGTCGGCAAAATTCCTAGGGTCCATTCTGGATACAAGATGCTGCAAGGCTTTCCCATCGGAAGAAAGAAAAGGCTCATTCTCTCTGCTAGTCAATTGCAAAGAAGACGATCTCTATTGGTCCCCCTATACAAGTTGCTCTTCGGATCGATTTCATCCTGCATACCCTTAATTCCGCATTGCAGACTGTGCATGCGCCCGTTACAGGAGCAACTAGACAGGCAATGGCGCCAGGCGGAGGGCGCGTTCGACGACAAAATAGTGTCACACCTCTCATGAGGAAAGCAACCATTTGGTGGACGATCAAAGACAATATCTCAAAGGGTCTCACTTTCAAGATTGCTCTATCTCCCATGGTTCTGATCACGGATGCCTCACTGGAAGGTTGGGTAGCTGTTTTGCAAGACCTACAAGTGAGCGGTCATTGGACGCCCGAGCAGCGTACTCTCCACATCAATCTTCTGGAGCTCAAGGCAATTCGTTTAGCTTTGCAGACTTACCTTCCGAGAATCTGGAATTCCACGGTATTGGTTCGTACGGACAACACGACGGCCATGCATTATGTGAACAAACAAGGCGGAACAAGGTCTGAAGTTCTTTCAAAGGTGGCCCAGGAGATATGGGAATGGGCAATTCTCCACAGAGTTTTTCTCTCAGCAGAACATCTCCCAGGTACCCTCAACACGACAGCAGATACTTTGAGTCTTCTGAAATCAGTCTGTCACGAGCGGGAACTGGATCAGGACACTCTCGACGGGGTCTTCGCATGTTGGGGTACTCCGTCCATAGACCTATTCGCAACCCCAGACAACAGGAAATGCCAGTTCTATGCAAGCAGGGATCACCATTGTGGCTCGTTGGGGAATGCTCTTTAGATAGCCTGGTCAGGCACATTTGTTTACGCCTTTCCTCCAATTCCCCTGATTCCGAGGCTACTCTGGAAACTCAAGACGGAACCCTGCAGAATGTTTTGATCGCGCCAGCGCGACCCCGCCAATTCTGGTTCACAGAGCTTCTCCTGCTCTCTCAAGATCAGCCAATTCAACTACGGCCCATTCCATCTCTATTGACAATGTCCCAGGGCCAAGTGTTGCATCCAGACCCAAGCTCTCTCCAGTTGACAGCATGGCTCCTGAGCACCGGGAATTCCAGAATTTAAATATCCCTCAGTAGTGTAAAGAAATATTATCTCAAGCCTGCACACCAAGTACAAATAAGACCTATCGCGCAAAATGGAAAAGTTTCTGCTTATGGTGCCACTGACAGAACTTCCATCCGGTCTCTTCTGCTCCTCACCAGATATTGCCTTACATTCTTTCTCTAGCTAAGTCAGGCCTGGCACATTCCTCCATCAAGGTACATCTGGCGGCTCACTCTAGATTCAGGCGGACAGCCTCAGGTCCTTCTCTCTGGTCCGCTAGGATCGTCCAACAATTCCTGAAAGGTCTTTTCAGGGTTTTCCCTCCAGTTCGGCCTCCGCCTCCAATGTGGCAACTCAATTTGGTTCTGGCCTATCTCATGAGACCTCCGTTTGAGCCTATTCACAGAGCAGATCTAAAGTTTCTATCATGGAAGGTGGCTCTCATTTTAGCCTTGACGTTGGCTAGAAGGGTTGGGGAACTGCAAGCTCTTACCATTATGGAACCCTTTTTACAGTTCAAAAAAGACACTAATCCTAAGAGCAAATCCGAAATTCATTCCAAAGGTCCCTTCGGATTTCCAATTGAACGAGCCTGTGGTTCTGAAATCTTTTTTTCCTCGACCTACGTCTCCAGCAGAAAGGTCTCTGCATTCCTTGGATGTCCAAAGATGTCTGAAATTTTTTCTTGAACGCACAAAGGATTTCAGGAAATCTTCACAACTCTTTGTTGCTTATAGTGCTCCGCTGAAAGGTTTTCCTCTTTGAAAACAAGGCATCTCACGTTGGATCTTCAGTGCAATTCATTATTGCCACCAAGCGTCGGGTAAGCCTCTAGAAAGACATGTACGAGCTCACTCCACGAGATCAGTTTCATCCTCTGCTGCTCTCTTCGCTGGAGTTCCTTTCAAAGACATTTGTAGGGCAGCTACATGGAGCAGTACCCACACGTTCACAAAGCATTACTGCTTGGACTCTTCCACAAGGAGTGAGGCAGAAGTTGGACAAGCGGTCCTGAGGAATCTCTTCCAATGAGCGGTGAGCTTTCCCTTCTATCCCGCCTTCTATTATTGCACATTTTGTATCTGATAATGTTACTGACTACTGTTTCAATGGCTTTTTGCTTCTTATAACGGTATGGATACTAAGGTATTTCGATGCTTATGTCACAAAATGTGCTTTTATTGCTTACTGCTAGCTATTCTGATACAAGCTATGGGAATCTATGAAAGTTCCAGTACTGGGGCAAGAAAACAAGTTACTTACCTGTAACTTTGGTTCCCCAGTATTGGTAACTTTCATAGGTTCCCATGCCCCACCCTCCTCCCCTGGGAAAGCTCAGCCTTCAGCAGATGTGAGGCTCTGAGGTTCTCTCAGGAGGGTTCTATGGGGTGAGGCTAATCTGATTGGTTGTTGCAAGTTTTTGGTCTCTTTTACAAAAAGAGGTGGATTTGCTACAAAATGAGATGAGGCCTACGCCTTTCTTTCTCTTTTGTACCTACTGCTATGGTATTTTCTATTTACCGAGGCTCCCATTTCTACGACGGGGAATGATACAAGCTATGGGAATCTATGAAAGTTACCAATACTGGGGAACCAAAGTTACAGGTAAGTAACTTGTTTTCTTCATAAATATGACGGAAAACCTGAAACCTCAAGGCTTTCGACTTTAAAGCTGTGCGGAACTAACAAAGTAGGCACCGTTTTGTGATCTTAAAAAACTTCACCAACTAGAAGGCAATGCTTGACACCTTGGACACCTTGAGTGAAAATACTTACCACTAGTCTGGAAGTAGGGCGTGCAGCCCAAAGGTGAGGTTTTTGTCTACTGCTGAGTAAGTGGATGTTTTTCCATCGTTAGTTCCTCCTCGACATAACATGGTGAGAGCACCTGACTCGCATAGGTGTGCTGTGTGTCTGTTAAGGAAACCTTAATGTATTTTCTGCACAAAGTGTCAGAACTGGGCCTAAACGCTTCCAGCGCTAGTAACAGCGCGTGCTTTCCTTGATGAAGCACTCCCTGCGGGTGCGAGAGGTTTGCTTACACACAAACACTGAAGTAGCTGTTTCAAGAGGCCAGGTGTCTGGCCCGGAGCCATGCACTCCGAAAGGAATGTGTGTGTCTGGCTGTGTCAGCCAAGGCAAGAAAAGGCTGCAAAGGTGTACCCGGCAAATAGCAGAACAAGTGAGATGCTACATTGTGTGATGCTATGGCCTTTGGGACCTTATAAGTATTTAATTATGCAGTACAATATCCTTATTGCAACATCAACTGTTGCATGGCTTAACACTTATAATGTCCCAAAGGCGAGACCTATTGGCTATGCCAATGTTTGTTTGTTTTTCCTATTTGTGCTGTTGTGTAAATAGTCTGTGTTGACTATGCATATCAACTGTTACAAATATCTAAACTTAGGTTGCCAATAAACAAAGATGAAAGCTATGATTTTGATTTTGTACTTGAGGACGTTTGTACTTGAGGATGTTTGCTTTAATTCCATGTGTGACTCTAAGCTTAAATGGGATTTGTTTGACGTTTTAGCCTTGGGGGCATAATTATAACCATGTCATCACCGTAATTCACTAAGGAGCTGAGTAGAGTGCAATTTCGGAGTATTTTGCAACTTCTGGTTAGGCGCATTATCCATAATTCAGACAACAGCCATGCAAACTATAACCTGTAGACCTGGGGGATGTCTGGACTGGGGCTGTTGTCCGGTAGATCAGCCTCAGTCAAAGCATCCTGCTAATGTTTCTGATGCCATTTGCAGCCGGATATGCAGTCCTTTTCTCTTTCCATTTTTAGGTCGAGCCTATCCCATTCCGCAAGGAATGGATAGGGTCGAATTTTTGTGTGCAAAATAAGTTCTCAAACCATCGGGAGGCTTTCCGACAGTTCACGTGAACACACGCACGCGCTTTTCCCTCGGAGAGCTTCCCTTCAAAGGGCTCCCCCGCCCACTGCTTCACACTTAACGGCCACAAGGCCGTGTCTCCCATTTCTCCTCCCCCCGCCCACTGCTTCATACTTCACGGCCGCCAGGCCGTGTCTCGCATTTCTCCTCCCCCCTCTCCTCCCCACAGCAATGCCAAGAGCTTGTTTGATCTACAGAAAACATTCAGGAGTCATGGCCGCGCAAATACAAGAGTTTTTTATAGTTACTTTTAAAGTTAGCGCTGCTGGATTTGGGCAGAGCGTTCTGTTTTCTCTATCCAGAGAGTATACAACACATGATCAGTCATTTAAAACACACAGGCAGCTCTCTTGTTATGGCGCAGCAGCGGACACAGCGTGTGATCGCCGCAGATTATAGTGGAGAGAGAATTCTTTCTAGAGCAGCGCTGTATGTGAACAAGACGCGCAACACTCCCTTTGGCACTGCGGGACATGACACGTATTTTTAGCTTGTAACAGCAGAGAGGAGTAACTGTAGCATGGGCGTTCCGTAGGGGAACCGGGACTGTTAGACAGGATGGCGACAGATTATGTCCTTTTTCATCAAAACTTGAGCTTGGGAATAGACGTGGCGAGGTCAACAGAGCGTGATTTGTAAGTACTTTCTCACTAGGATCACACAGGAGAAGACACGTACTTGGAGTTGTCTTTTAGCATCCAAAGGGTAACCATGATAATTATGTTTTTAGTTTGAGGACACGCTGAGCTTCCAATTTGAGACTCAGGCAGCACGATGCATAGCGCAAGTGAGATTTCAGATGCATGCTGGACCCTGTATTTCCTTTCAATTATAAAGGCACTTCCTTCACCATTCTTTTCAGTTGACTCATTAGTGAAGAGTTTGTTCATTGAGTCTTCACAGGGTTTGTAGCACAAAGATCTAGATTGTTTGCACACTGTTTGTTATTGAGCACATACTTGTGAGCACGCACTGGTTGGGTGTTGCACTGTTCCTCCCTCGCAGCTCTCTCTGACCATTGACCATTAAGAGGAGACAGTTCTAGCCGGCCAGATTGGGTGTGAGGTCTTGCGGGTGTCGGGTGTGTGGTTGTCCGTGTCTCTGACTGTACGTGCCTCTGCGTGCATTTGTGTATTTCTTTCTGTCTGCCTCGTTGTTTCTTAATGGAAACTGAAATGTCATTCCTTTTGGTCGACAGCTCTCTAGCACTGAGTTGTATTTCCATCTGTGGTGGATGCTATAAGAAGCGTCAATATTATTATTTTTCGGACAAAGAGTTACTTTTTAATGAGACGCTGTCTGAGAAGAGCTGACATCTTGTGCTTGCCGGCACAATTTTATGCTTAACTCTCATACTCTCCGTTTGCAATGTAACTCGGGAGTACATTAATGTACCTTATTAAACACCAATTGTTGTGTTTCATAGTATACATGCCGAAGCATAATGTTTATGATATATTTTAAGCATGCTGGAATAACCATTGTTTACATTACGTATATTAAATCTGCTGATGTAGGTACTGTATACATTGGCTAGTTTTCGGCAAGTACGACAGTAATATGTACTAGAAGGTGTAACGATGTATGCAGTACTGAATATTCTACGTAGGCGGCGAGCTGGGTTATAAACCTAATACCCAAGCCATTTACTTGTATGATAGACTACAAGTACTATAAACATATTTTGGGAGAAATTCCTGGTTCGCTGCTTGAGAATTAAAACCATGATGTGCTGTGACTTTTAGATGCATTTATAATGCGCTTGATTGCAGGCACGAAGTAAGCGTGTTTATGGATGCAGAGATTAGGAAGAAACGTGCACAGAATGGCCTTCATTTGTCGGTTCAAAGTTCGATTTATTTTTGTATATAGTCCTTTACCAACTTACTGTTGTGTGTTGAAGTGGCGTGTGCCTCAGGTCGGAGGGAATAGATGTGTATATCACAACTCTGCGCAGTGGGTGGCATCTAGGCACATGCATTGCAGACTCAGTTAAACAGTCCATTTTGTTTTATGGAGCAGTGTTCACTCTATTTATAAGCAAGTGGCATTTTGGTAATAAGGGAATTGGGTGACGGAAAGAGAAAGGACTCTGTCCAAGATCACACGCTTTCGGTCAAGTGAGGAAGTAGGGGTTAGTGCTGAAGTCTCCTTGTTTCGCCTGTGCTGATCTGCTGTTCCTTTCAACAACCTCCTTCTTTAACTCCCTGTTCTCTTATAATATGCTGATCTGCTCCTCTCTTCCACATACATCCTTCTGTAACCGCACACTCACATACATACAACCATGCACGCACTCACAGACAACAACACACATACAACCACACAAACACAACCACACATATCTATCGCCCTCACTCTATCTATCGCCCTCACTCTATCTATCGCCCTCATTCTATCTATCGACCTCACTCTATCTATCACCCTCACTCTTATCTATCGCCCTCACTCTATGGCCCTCACTCTATGGCCCTCACTCTATCTATCTATCGCCCTCACTCTATCTATCGCCCTCACACTATCTATCTATCGCCCTCACTCTATCTATCTATCGCCCTCACTCTATCTATCGCCCTCACTCTATCTATCGCCCTCACTCTATCTATCACCCTCACTCTATCTATCTATCGCCCTCACTCTATCTATCTATCTATCGCCCTCACTCTATCTATCGACCTCACTCTATCTATCTATCGCCCTCACTCCATCTATCTATCGCCCTCACTCCATCTATCTATCGCCCTCACTCCATCTATCTATCGCCCTCACTCCATCTATCTATCGCCCTCACTCCATCTATCTATCGCCCTCACTCCATCTATCTATCGCCCTCACTCTATCTATCGCCCTCACTCTATCTATCGCCCTCACTCTATGGCCCTCACTCTATCTATCTATCGCCCTCACTCTATCTATCTATCGCCCTCACTCTATCTATCTATCGCCCTCACTCTATCTATCGCCCTCACTCTATCTATCTATCGCCCTCACTCTATCTATCTATCGCCCTCACTCTATCTATCTATCGCCCTCACTCCATCTATCTATCGCCCTCACTCCATCTATCTATCGCCCTCACTCCATCTATCTATCGCACAACAACAGCATCACTCAGGGGCACCACAACATCACTGAACGCCACAGCATCACTTGTCGCCACCACAACATCACTCATCGTCACCACAGAATCAATCTGTGCAAACATTCAACAACAACTGGCTCAAATATGTTCTCTCAATGTTTAAAGCTTTATTACAAATGTCACAAAAAAGTTGATATTTCACTTCTATTCTTATATTTCAGTCACGATAAAATACACTGAACATAATCTTCACAAAAGTTATTTACAAAAGTTTAAGCTATTGCCATTATAAATTACAATAACTTTTATTTAAGTATTATTATTTTTTTTTTAAAACATTATTTGTAAAATCAATACTTCTAAGTCACGTAAATACAAAACAAGTTGCATTAAAAATGCTATAGGTGTCACATTGTCAAAAAATAAAAGTATTACCATTGTAAATGATAAAGCTATTAATTTCACAATATTAAAAAATAACACATAAACAACAAATTTGTCATGTACAGGACAAATAACTCAAACTTTCCTAATGCGAGACCTATTGCATTGCAAATGCATGTTTTAACCTATTTCTTTGTCTTCTCGAGCGAGACTCCCAGCCTTCAAGCTCTGTCTGCCTAATTCTTTCACAGATTATCAGCAATCATTTTATGGTATTGGCTACTTGGTGTCCTGGGACTGGTTGTTAAAAAGCAGGTATTAACTCTGCTATTGTCACATTAGTCACAGTGCTATTCGTTCCCTTTGACGCTGCCATTTTAACTGAGTTGCCTCCCTGGCACTGCATTATTTATATATTCTTTTAAAATAGTTTTCTCTTGAAAGGAATACCAATCTACTTATGTTTACCTTAATTACACACCGTTTCCTAGGACAATGTAGCACAAGCGCACGAACAATGTGAACGCCCAAAATACAAGCTTTGCATTTTGCCAAAAATTATAGCGCCAAATGATTGTTTAGCATTTTGTGTAATTTTGCTTTACTTTCTGAAATGTAATGAAATTACACAAAAGCATTTATGCAAATTTCACACACCCCTTCTTTTGACATACTTTGGACTATATCTGTTAGATGAAATAATTTACCCAGCTGGTGCCCCAGTTAGACTAGATGGAGAATAAGAAAATGTATTAATCATGTTCCACTACCGGAGGTTTGGCATTGACTAATTGTGAACATGGGCTCACAATTATCCTGCCAGAGACCTTTTGAAATAAGCATGTCTTATACACTTTAGGGCAGATTCACAAAAATATTACACAACACAGTAAACAAAAATATTACGCAGCGTAGAAGCAAAGTAACTGCTCTTTGCTGTGCATGTGATAAAAGACAAAGCAGTGCTGTATTCACTAAATATTACCCTGCACTGATAGTCTTTAAGGCCCCCTAGTGCCAGGCACAAACTTCGCACCATAGTGTAAAGATCTGTGCATGCTGTCTAGCATAGTGTTTTTAGGTCTCGCCTGAGCCAGCGCATGCGCTGTCTGGCGAGACATTTACTGAGTGGGCTTTAAAAAGCCGACCACAGCTTTTTGGGTGGCCTAGAGCATGCGGTTACGCGCACAGTGACGAGCAGAGGCGCCATCTGGCTTTCCTCTCTCGTCATGGTGCGCGCACATAGCATAGCTCGCGGCACCCTTACAGTGCGCGATCTCTTTCGTGGCCGTTTACTTTCATTTTCTTCCCACGCCCGCTCACTTTCATTTTCTTCCCACGGCCGCTCACTTTCACTTTCTTCCCGTGGCCGCGTCACTTTTATTTTCTTCCTGCGTCTGCGTCACTTTTATTTTCTTCCCTACCTATTGAACTTGTTTACTTTGTTGGGCCAAACCAGTGAGTGGCAGCATAAGTCCATTGATACAGTGGGCACCAGAGCCTAAGCATCCCTTCCCGCATCAGTAAACTTCCTAGTAATCAAAATGGGCAATTCTCCTCAAGAATACATGTCAATTGTTAGCATTCCCACGTCTTTTTTCAAACTTACTCATAACATACATCGTAGAAAGATAAATCCTATAAAGCCAAGGTGCCCTGATTGGCATGGTTACATGCGAAGGCACGCATAGACAGGGTATGTTAAAATTTAAACTTTAACAGTTCTCATTTTTCCATCAGTCTTGCGAGTGCTACAAGGAAAACCTGGAGTCATTCGTCTACACCACTTTTTACCTGCCTCTATTGTAGTTTATTAATGGCAACAGGCTACTTATCCTTTGAAGTTTGCAAACAAAGTACTCCATGTCTGCATATCTTGTAGACAGAGGATCTACTGTGCTTTCTCACAATTTCTTTTTATAAATTCCTCCTCATTGGAGAGTGGTGTTATAATTTAAATTGACTGTAGTGAAAATCGGAATTCGAAGTGAACACCACTTTTTGTCAGACTAGCTCCTTGAAGAGGGCTCGCATTTTCACCGGGCTCTAAGGCACTTCTTCGAGAGCTGCAGAGATGTATTCCCAATTGTTGAAATTCCATAGTAGTCGGACCCCCGCGTCCAATCGCCTGCATGAAGGTATGCATGTGAACACACAGACACCACTCTGCCTCCTACACACTAGTGGGAACCAACAGGAAGCGCTATGTTGTATGCATTAATTCACTTTCGTCGCAGATACAAGAGCTTTCTTTAGGTTAAGTTTACACTAAATAAAATTGACATATGATAGGTGTAGCCCTTTGAAGTTAGCTCCCTACTGCTTCGGCTCAATGTTTTCCACGTGCAAAACAATGCCCTTTTGTAATACAACAGTTTTTTATATAAAGCGCTATACTCCAGATTTGGATATGAAGCTCTGTAATATCTTTAAGTTAACTTCACGCTATACAAAATTGACACGCGGCACTGCGTGCAGAGCTTTAAAGCAAGTCCCCGCATATAAACTGTAGCATCCTGTTGCTGCTGCTGGTTGCAGTATGTATTTGTGATTTTTTGTGTGTGGGGCAAAACACTGTGTATTATCTGCGTACATATGTAATATGTGTGCATTCAGTTGGTGTGTGTGTGTGCCTAGGGGTGTGTGTGCGCGTCGGTGTGTGTGAGTGTGCGTGTACACTGTGTATATTATGTGTGTACTGCGTTTTTCGCGCCTACACAACTTTTTACCAAACATTGGTTACAAAAAGTTGGAGCAGGAGTATTCTGTTTTTGCTCTGAGAAAGCCAGTCTTTTGGTATTTCTAAGTAGAGTTTATTGCAAGTGTTCACACTACTACCAAGGTGTATAATGGGTGCTGCAGAAAGGAGGTTGCCCTGATAAGATAAGGATCAGGAATCAAAGGCTATGTCTGTCTTTGTGAAACATGCGTGGCTGTATTCTTGGCTAGAACGTGTGCAGCTTTTCTGTTATGCCGATATGGTACAGCGTGCCTATGTGTTTTTATCCTTTGAAGGCCTACACTAAAATGGACCTGTTTATGCCTGTGTACCTTGTGTGCGTCTATGGCCTTTTTGTGCCTACAAAAAAAAATGTTCTTTTATAATTCAACTGCTGGTCAGCTGAAGCACTCCTGGTAAACTTGAAAACCTCCGACCCAATGTTTTTCACAAGTTTGTTTTCGGCTCACAAGCGGGGGTTTTCACATTCATCACGTTTTTTTCGCAAGCCCATCACAAGTCAACAGCATTCTAAAACCCACCGAGATCACATGGACAATATAGCCAACTGATGCAGGCTGCTTCCTGCACTCAGTTGGCTTAAGAAGACAAGCAATTGACTCTACATAATTCAAAAACGACGCCACACAATTAACTGCTATGCAATACCACAACATACAAATGCACACTGCATAATTCGACTACGTAACACATTCAGCATCACCACAGAATCACTCAGCGCTACCACAGCATCAATCTGAGCCAGCACAGCATCACTCAGCACCACCTCAGCATCACTATGAGCTACCACAGCATCATTCAGCAGCACCACCACAGCATCACTAAGCACCACCACAGCTTCACTCGGCGCCACCACAACATCACTCAGCACCACCACAACATCACTCAGCACCACCACAACATCACTCAGCACCACCACAACATCACTCAGCACCACCACAACATCACTCAGCACCACCACAACATCACTCAGCACCACCACAGCAACACTCAGCACCACCACAGCAACACTCAAGCACACAACAATATCGCTCAGAGCCACACCAGCATCACTCAGCACCACCACAGCATCGCTCTATGCAAACACAGCAACACTCGGCACCACCACAGCATCACTCTGCACCACCACAGCATCACTCAGCACCACCACAGCATCACTCCTGAACACCACAGCATCACTCGGGCAACCACAGCATCACTCAGGGGCAGCACAGCATCGCTCAACGCCATCACTGCATAACTCAGGGCCAGCACAGCATCACTCAACAACACCACAGCATCACTCAGTGCTTCTTACACTTTTTAATTACAACTTCTCAGCATGCTGCACAGCAGCCACACTTCCCTACAGCACAGCTTAGAAACATTGGCAAAGTCAATAGCTCTACCTAAACACTTATACGGCCTCCACAATGCATAGCCAATAGGTCTCGCCTTTGGAACATTATAAGTGTTTAGTTATCCAGCACAAAATCCCTCATTAAACAACATTAAGTGTTGCATGGCTAATCACTTATAAGGACCCAAAAGCAAGACCTATTGACTATGCCAATGCTTGTTTGAATTGGAAGTAGACCACGCCAGTACAAAATACTATACCTGGATAGACGTTTAAACATTTCCGACATGGGATGTGTGATATAGAATGCAGAACACAAGCAAGGTGGAATATGTTACGAGAAATGAAAACAGCTCTCTTTCCTCGCACCTGCTTCAAGGCTAGGTTATTTTTTTTATGGAAAGCCCTAATAAATGTATTAGATATGGTGCTTCATCAAAAACCATGGTTGGTAGTGCTGGAACATCCAAGTGCCCCCTATGGAACACCCTCTTCACATGAGGCAGTGCAGAGCACTTTTTGCACTACACAAGGCACTTTTTAGGTAAAAGGTTTTGCACTGGAAATGAAATACCATGTCAAAACGTTGTGCCAAGTTGCGGCACTTTGCAGAAGCTTGAAGTCTTGATAAATCTGTCCCACAGATTTTATGTTTAGCATTTATATATGAGAAAAGCAGCGATTGTGCAGATTGTTCTTTTATCATCTACAAGGGGTTGCAGGAAATCCTTGTAGCAGTCTTCCTTAGGAGCACGACTTCCATTATAGAAAGCTGAGGCTCCGCTATGTCCACAGAGGTACTCCTAACCCTTCTTCCGCCAAGGAAAACTCAAAAGCCCTCTGTTGTGTCCTATGAAGGTAGACACCAGGAGCCAGGATGTATATTTAAGTCTTCTTTATTATCTCTCAGTCCAAGTTACATCAGTCTTGACTCCAGCCAGCCTAGTGTGGTACCAGCCCCACCAGGAGCATCCTGCCTAGCTGCTCAGCCCATCTCTAACTGCCAACTCTCATCCACTCAGACACCCAGGCATTCCATGCATCACAGACACACCAACATTCTAAGACCAACTCACACTCTGGCTGAGCAGCCAGAGGCAGCAGGGCTGGAATACATGTTATACAAATAAGTAAGGTATAACACCCTGCCTACCTGAAATACCTACTTTTCACCTTGGGAACAAAGATACCAAATGACAAATGAAAAATTCAGATGCACATAAATCCATACATTCTTTTGGAGCCAATGAAAATACAGTGGAAGACCATAAGTGACTCATTTTATTTAGTGCACTAAATTCCACCGTAATGTTGACTGCAATATTCCCAGCTTCAAATGTTTTTTGATTCTCTCATCTCTCTGTAGTCTTTGTTGCCTGGCTTGCATCTTGTCACAATTGGGAGTTTCATTTAAAGAGAAGAAACTAAAACGGCGGATTTAAAAATGACATACGATGTGGTATCTCTATTTGTTGTCGGAAAGATGATTTCCACAAAGTTCTGGTTCAAATTAAGAATTTCAATGCAATTCTGTTCTCCTGAGTGATCTTGAGCCTCGAAAGGTTCATGTACATATTCATCAAGGGAAGAGATGACACATGTATTAGAGGGACAAATGACTTAAGTATTTTTTAGAATATAGGTCTAGGATTTAGGAATAGAGATGTGTTAATACTTTTGTATTTAATAGATTTGCTCTCTGAATGCAAAGGGACAACATGAATGGAGTAGAAGTGGTTTCAGGAGCTATCCCTTGATCATTTAAATGGGTGGTTAGCAAATATTTAAATCTTAGAAGTTAACTGGAGCAAGTTTAGCATGCTGTGGGATGATTGTCTGGTGCAGGAGATAAGTTTAGTGACTGCATTGACCGTGGCTATTAAGGGGCCAGGTGGGTTCTCGGAATGCCTTTCAGTGGGGAGTTGCCGTAGTCAAGCCTAGCAACGACTAGGTTTAACGTCATTGTTGGTATGACTGACTTGGTCTCCCAATGCAGTCTGATTTGGTACAGTCTCTTTCTGCAATAGTTTTCTGGGGGTTTAATTTAAGAGGTTGAGTCATCCTAGATCAGGGGTCTCCAAACCGGTCCTGGAGGGCCGGATCCATGCCAGATTTTCTGGATATCCCCATTGAGATACATGTAGTTATTTTAAAAATCTGGCATGGATCCGGCCCTCCAGGACGGGTTTGGGGACCCCTGTCCTAGATTGTAAGTGTTTTAGGGCCTTCACTTGTCTTGGTTTTGCCTCTGGCATGTAGACTTTCAAATGCAGCCGATTGTCATCAGCGTGTAGATCAGTGCTTAATTTGAGGCAATAGTTTCCTGTGCTTGACACCGGCACTTAATCGCCAACACCGGCGCTTATAGCGCGATTGTTGCATTTCACCTTTTATTTATTTATTTCCTTTGACTGGAACTAGAACCCTGCTCCTGCGTGAGCCTTCCTGGTTCTGTGTTCCAGATTCCTTGTGTGGCAGTTTAAGCCTGCCCTGCTGTTCAGCTGGATGCTCTGTGCCTCTTCACCTACAATAAATCTTCTTTTGATATAAAAATCGTTTGGCATCTTACCCTACAAAATTGGCGACGATTGGAGAACCTAAGGAATCCTTTTGCGGCATTTCCAAGGCACAGGTGCGAGGATTTCTTCGAAAAACGAACCCATCCATCTCTCTTCACTTTCAACGTGGTCGGAGTACTGTTGAGAGAAGCCTCTCTTCATACGTCCTTTTGGCAGCCTCGGGGTATGTACTTTGAGCAAGTTCTTGTTTTTTTACTATTTTCCCCGTTACGAGAGGTTTGCCGTTGGCTACGCAACGTTACCAGGTTGCCATAACAACCTATCAGCCTGCTCAGCCTGCATGTCATCGCGCTTTAAACGTCACCGCGTTTAACGCGTCATCACGCAGATCACGCTCTTTCTAGAGCCGATCCGTCTTGTTTTCTCGTCTTGCCGAAGCGTCCTGGATCAGCGTCTGCATCACGAGGCGCGTCACAAAGGGTGTCCTGGATCAGCGCCGCCTCAGCGTCAAAGCGTCCTGGATCAGCGTCCGCCTCAGGTATCTAAGCTGACCGAGTGTAATCCTGACGCTAGGTACTTTGTTCTTGATGCGCAACTACACGAAGAACCACAACGTGATTAAAACTGCTATTTACTCTTAGCGTTTTGACGACATGCATTTCCAGGCTGAAAACGCTACACTGTTTGGTATTTAAATGCTGAAAGGCTGATTTTAACTGTTTCTTCCTCAGAGGTTTGTTCTTCTTCTGCTCTGAGGATTAGTACTACATATTTTTGCTACTCTCCATTTTTGCTCTTTTAAGTCTACCCTTGAAATTTTTCTTGCTGTGTCCAGTATAGTGCAAGTATATTTTGGACATTTTGACACTTTGCTTATCATTTTCTGTGTGCATTCTACACCATTGGCGTTATCTATGCTATTTACAGATACTGATACTTTATTTAAGTTGTGTTATTGACATATTACTCAGCCATGCAATTTGATCCTCCAAGCAAGTTTTTGCAGAGCAAAGGTGAACCATCTATTCCATGGTCACGTTGGAAGGAAGAGTTTATCACCTACCTTAAAGCCATCGATGGTGAGCGTATGTCTGCTGAGAGGAAGAAAAATATTTTCCTCCACTGCTTGGGTTCAGAGGGTCAAAATGTCTTCAGAACTCTTCCTCCTATGCGTTCAGGAGGTGATCACAACGTTTACGATGAAGCTTTATTGCGAATTGAAAATAGATTTAAACCTAATACAAGTGTAGCATTGAACAGGTATAAATTCTATACTAGAGCTCAGGAAGAGAATGAAAGTTTTGATGACTTTCTCACTGCACTTCGAGCTTTGTCCCTTCATTGCAATTTTGGGTTAATGACTGACGAAATGCTCAGGGACCAAATCATTGTACACGTGAGAAGTAAAAAAGTTCAGGAACAGCTTTGGATCCTGGGTGATCCCAGTTTAGAAGTGACCATCAGTACCTCCAAAGCTCTTGAACAATCTGAACGTTGGATGAAAACTTTAGAAAGTAAAGCCTCCTCTGGTACTGTTAGTAAATTATCTGCTAGTGTTGATGAGGGTAATGTTAGTGCTGTTTCATCCTCTAGCTCATTTTCCAGTGGCAAGCCCAATATTAATACGAAAACTCAGGTCAATTCTAAAAATTATTACTGCTTTAGATGTGGTAATCCCAACCACATTGCTTCGTATTCCCGTTGTCCTGCCATTGGAAAAGAGTGCACTAAATGTGGACGTCCAGGTCATTTTTCTAAAATGTGCAAAGACACTAGTTCTAGAAAGGATTCCCCCTTTTCCGCTAAAGGCAAAATTTCCACTGTGTCACAAGGTATGTCATCATCCCAAGACCTAGAACATGGTATTGTTGTTTCTATCCGCAATGTGTTTGATACCAATTCCGCAGAAACTTTGAGTTCTCCGGATTGTATCGTTAAAATTTTGGGTAAAGAGCTCAAACTTATGGCTGATTCAGGCTCTCCCTGGACCATTATTACCAAGTTATATTGCAATGAAGTTTTTGGTAGCCTAGTTGATCTAACTAGCTTATGTGAGTCTGATATTGTTGTACAAAACTTTGATGAATCCTACATTAATATTGTTGGTTATAAAGAAGTCCTTATAGAGTTTAGGGGAAATAGTGCTTGGATCAAAATGTACATTGCCATCAAAGGTGTGAATGTTCTGGGCTGGAGGGATCAATTCAGACTTGGTATTACCTTAAATCCCAGGAACAAAGATCCTATCTCTGTTGTTGCCATTACTTGTGAGGCTGCACCTTTGGACAACACTGCTTCCTGCACTACGAGTACTCGTCTGTCTGATGATACTATGATTTCTCCTGAACCTTCCAGGGATGTCTGTGATCTCGAGAAAGACCTCCCTTTGCTATTTCCTCAAGTTTTTTCTGAGAAACTTGGCAAACTTAGAGGTTTTTCCCATAGGATCAAAGTTAAAAATGGTGCCATCCCGGTCAAACAAAAGTTGAGGGGTGTACCCATCAGTATAAGAGCTGAACTCAAGATCTTATTGGATGACATGATCCTTGGTGGTGTCATTGAGGAAGTGGAGTCCTCTGAATGGGTTTCGCCCATCGTTTTGGCTCAAAAACCTGATAAAAGTATCAGGTTATGTGTGGACCTGAGGGCTCTCAATGCCAACTTAATCACTGATTGTCACCCTCTCCCCAATATAAACGAAATGGTTTGTTTGTTGGATGGTGCTTGCATTTTTTCTACTCTTGATTTGCGTTCCGCTTATCACCAAATCGAATTGACTGATGATGCAAAGCATTTTACCGCTTTCATCACTCCGTTTGGCCTTTTCCAATTTAAGCGGATGCCTTTTGGCCTAGCCTCCGCCGCTTCGGTCTTTCAGAGGGCCATGCACCATATTTTTAAGGAGGTTAGCGCTTTCGTAAAGTGTTTCCAGGATGATATCCTCATTTTTTCCAAGAATGTGGATGATCATCGTGTTCATCTTAAGGATGTGTGCAACAAGTTATGTGATGCTGGTCTCACCCTCAAATTTAACAAGTGTAAATTATTTTGTAAGAGTGTCGAGTACTTGGGACACACCTTGTCTGCTGACGGTGTAGTTCCCAAGCATTCCCTTGTTGATGCCATTGTAAAAGCCCCTTCTCCTGATAACAAGGAGAAATTGCTTTCCTTCGCTGGCTTATGCGAGTACTACAGTAAATTCATTCGCAATTTCGCCACGAAAATGGAACCCCTCAGGGAGCTTACCAGGAAGTCTTCTGATTTTGTGTGGTCTGAAAGGCAGGAGTCTGCCTTTTCTTCTATCAAAAATGATATCGTCAATGCTCCCACTTTAAGATCCTTCTCTCTCAACAAGAAGTGCATTATTACCGTGGATGCCAGTTGTTATGGTCTTGGAGCTGTGTTAGGTCAGGTTTCTGGCAAAGAAGAATGGTGTGTTGCCTTTGCGTCAAGGACCCTATCTCTCACTGAGAGGAGGTATGCGGTCATTGAAAGGGAGTTGTTAGCCTGCACATGGGCTGTGGAGCATTTTCGCAATTATGTTTGGGGCAACAGATTCATTCTTAAAACTGACCACAAGCCCTTGGTTGGGATCTTGTCTCCTGGGGGAGGTTGGAACTCAACCGCTCGCATTGCACGCTTATCTTCAAAGTTGCAGGAGTATGATTTTGAGGTTTTGTATGTTCCTGGTAGGAGTAATGTCACGGCAGATTTTCTCTCTAGGTTGCCTTGCCCTGATGTTGGTTCCAACCCAGATAATCCTGAAATTGACATTGTTTCTGTAGTTAATGACTATATTTCTAGTGACTTCAGGGGTGTTTCTGAGATTGAGTGGATGTCGGAAGTTGAGAAGGATCCCATTTTCTCATTTATTTTTGACTGTTTGGAAAAAGGTTGGCCCAAGGATAAATCTGTTTTACCTGAATTTGCCCCTTTTTGTCAGGTTTCTTCTGAGATTGAGGCTGTTGGAAGGATTTTGTTTAAGGCTGGGAAAATGATTCCTCCTGCTTCCTTGTACAACAAGATTCTTTCTTTGGCCCATAGGACTCATATTGGAATGTCCTCTATGAAACGTCTCATTAGGACCAACTTTTGGTGGCCTGGCCTTGACAAGATGGTAGACAGAACTGTCCGTGACTGTGTGGAGTGCATTAGTAGTGATAAGATGCTTAAGGTGTCTTCTGCTCCCCTTCACCCTGTTTCTTGGCCTGATCATCCCTGGCAGAAGCTGGCTTTTGACATTTCTGGTCCTTTCCATCGCCTACCAGAGAATGCTCGTTTTGCTTTAGTTCTTATTGACTATCACAGCAAATGGCCGGAAGTTAAGTTTGTCTCCTGTGCCACCACCTTGGTCATCATTTCTTTCCTTAGGGAAGTTTTTGCTAGAGAGGGTTCCCCTGAAATCCTTATTACTGATAATGGCGTCCAACTTATCTCTCGTGACATGGAGGATTTTCTTGTTTCTTGTGGTATCAAGCATCACACTACCTCGTTGTATGAGCCCAGAGAAAATGGCCAGGTTGAGAGGTTTAACCGTGTCCTCAAAAATGCTGTGGAACTTGCTTGTTCTTCTGGTGAATCCTGGAGGGATGTGGTAAGGGAAAGACTTTGGATGTATCGCATCACTCCACATGACGTCACTGAGGTCAGTCCCTTCCAGCTTCTGAAAGGGAGAACTCCCAGTTCCGAAATCTGTCCTTGGTGGGTTAAGAAGTTGGATGTTAAGGTTGACCACTTAGACATCTCGCAAGTGGCCAGTCGGGTTGAAACCAAGCAGAACACTATGAAGTCCTTGTTTGACCGTAAAATGAATGTGAAAGTTCCTGATTTTGTTGTGGGCGAGTGGGTCAAGATCAAGAAACCTGGGTTCACTCTCAAGGGTTTTTCCAAGTTCGGTAATCCCATTAAGATTGTCAAAGTTTTCAGGAATTCTGTCATTACCCAAGATGGCAGATCCTGGAACATAAGGAGGGTTGCCAAGTGTAAGTCTGTTCCTCCAGGTTCTGCCCAGACTTCTACTCATGATAAATGTTCTGCTCAGAGTTCTTCTCATGACGACAGCAACTGTGTTCCGCCCTCCCAATCTGTCGCTCATAGAGTTAAAACCAATGCCAGACCTGTTGTTATGCCTTCTAGGTTTTTATCTTAATTCTCCTTTTCACTTTACTGTTTGGCTTGTTTTATAGGAAGGAGATGTGTTGCATTTCACCTTTTATTTATTTATTTCCTTTGACTGGAACTAGAACCCTGCTCCTGCGTGAGCCTTCCTGGTTCTGTGTTCCAGATTCCTTGTGTGGCAGTTTAAGCCTGCCCTGCTGTTCAGCTGGATGCTCTGTGCCTCTTCACCTACAATAAATCTTCTTTTGATATAAAAATCGTTTGGCATCTTACCTTACAGCGATCTCGACCCAATGGCATTGGAGTGCTTTTCATAAGCACTAGTTAAGGATACATTCATTTTTGGTAGGCACGGGGAGATTAAGTGATTTGCCCAGAATCACAGGGTGTTAAGACTCAAACCTAGTTCCCCAGCTCCAAAGTCAACAATTCTGGCTGTTATTCCACATCCTCTCCCCACTTGTAGGGTTTCATGGTTAGTAGTTGGTTCTGTTATAGGTGGCACTAAGAGGAGCAATAGACTATGGTGCCTGCTACCTCCTGACGAGACCCCCGGGGGATGGACCTCTGAGGAACTTCTTGTTGAAATGGCAGGATATAAAGTTGGACAGTTTCACTTATCAGCAATTGCAAGTTTGGACTCAATCCATTCTTTAATGATTTTCAGGAGGGAGGCATGGCTGACCATATAAAATGCTGCAAACAGGTCATAAACGAGGAAGCAAGACTCCCCATTATCAAATATGCACAAAGTATACTATGTCTACCCTTGCTTTCTTACTACTGACCATGGTATAAAGCCTGATTGAGGATCATTGAGGAGCTGATTTTCATCAATGTGGACTTTTTGTTATTTAGTGACACACTTAAAGGTTTTTTGCACTAGGAAAGGGAAGTTTGATATTGGGTGCAATTGTTGAGTCCTCCGGATTTGAACCAGGCTTTTTGAGCAGAGAATTGATTTGACCAAATTGTAAGAAATCTGTGATTAATAATCGAAACCATGGTGTAAACTGTTTTAGTTAGTGGAAAATGATGCAGTTAGGTATTTTACTTTTGTCCAGAGGTAGGATATGAGAATCGAAATTTGCCTAGCAGAGGTAACGGTAAGTTTCAATTCTATTAAGGACGCGGAGGAGAGGATTATGCTTTTCTCTCTTTGCTCTTTATTCATAGTTCAAAACACGGCAGCCTTAGAAAAGCTCCAACCAAAATGCGTACATCCCTAAACACAGGAAAAAGCATTTAATAGAGAAAAAACCACAGGGCTCTCCGCAACAAACTACAGCTCCCATCAGTCCATTATAGTAGTCCATAGTATTAGTCCTTCCACTATGTCCACCAAGGCTAGATAGGTAGTCCCTCTTCTGTCTTCCTCCTCTTTCTTCGCGCAAATTACGCTCACTTCTCACTGGTCCTGCTTCGAACCGTCATTTCCTAACAGAAAACACAACAGCGTAAGCATTGTAAAAAGAACTACACACTTACGATAGTCAATCAAGAACACAGCATTATGTAGTATGCAACACATTTCAGTTTCAAATTGTAAACCCGATTACTTACTGTCATACGGGAGGCATCTCACACGAAAGTGACCTGGGAGGGATAATCCTCGCCTCTGTGTCCTTAATAGAATTGAAATTTACTATTACCTCGGCTAGGCAAATTTCGATTCTATGGCAGGACCGGAGGCTCTGATTATGCTAGTTCAAAGCTTATTTACCACGAAATGGGCGATATTCACTACTGGTTTAAAGTAAAACCTCTTAAACGTGGAATCTGAGGACCAATCTGCAGCTCTCATCAAGTCCTCTAAACGAGCTCCTACGGAAAAAGCCTTAGAAGCCATGGCCCCTCTGGGCGAGTGAGCTCCGAACAGTTTGGTATCTATACCTGCCTCCTGCATGACCCAGCGCACCCACCTAGCTATGGTGGGGGAAGAGACTGCTTTGTGTGGTTTTTGCTAGGCAATCAGCAATTGTCGTTCGCCCGGAGGGAGGACGAATGTCGACTGTCATATCTTCATATGCTTTCAGGCATTGAACAACACACAACTTGGGGACATCCACAAAGGCTGGGTATGAAATAGTTCTTGACGCAGACTTCGTGCACCGTCCCACCGTGAAAGTAATCCCATCTGGGGAAATAACTTGTGCTTAAACATCCAAAGCACGGACATCCGACACTCTACGGCAAGACACCAAGCACAGAAGCATAGCTAGTTTGGCTGAAAGTTCCTTCAAAGACAGGTAAGTGTTAGGTTTCCATGATAGGAAAAGATTCAAAACAATATTGACATCCCAAAGGACTGAATAACGAGGTTCACGAGGCAACGAAAGACGAATACCTCGCTAGAGTCTACAAACAAAAGGGTGTTCCCCCAACCGGTGCGCCCTCCACCTGTGTTAATGGTTCGGTACGCTAGGCCATCCGTAGCCAGTTCTGCCAAAAAATTCAGAATGGGAACGACGCCTGCGACCAGGGGATACAAGTCCCGTCGAAGACACCAATGCACCCACTTAGTCCAAGCGGATCTTTAGTGTTTCGCGGTACTGGTCGCCCAGGCTCTTGACAAAAGACCTTCAGCTGATCTCGAAAGGCCCGGGAGCGTCGCCCGAAAGCCTCCATGCCATGAGGTGGAGAGAGCCCTGAGTGATGCTGCGGCTCCTGGTCCGGATTGAGCAAAAGGTGAGGAAACCGGGGGAGTAGGATTGGAGAATCTCAAGCAAGTTCCAGAAGAACCGGAAACCTCCAGAGCGGTGTCACCAGCACCAGCTCCACCTTCTGACGGCGAACCTGAGCCGCCGTTCGTACCACCATTGAGAAAGGGGGAAATGCATAAGGCCTCTCCTGACTCCAATCTTGGAGGAATGCATCTGTAGCTTCCGCCAGAGGGTCCGGCCTCCAACTGAAGAACCGCGGAAGTTGATGATCCAAGCAAGACGCAAACAGGTCCACTGAGAAGGGACCCCTTAGGGCGTTCAGCCACTGAAAAGCCTGAACGTCCATCCTCCACTGACTGGAGTCCCGAAGGTACCTGGAGTGCCAATCCGCCACTAGATTGGCTTGTCCCGGCAGGTACTCCGCCGTTACGGATACATGGTGAGCCAGACAGTAATCCCAGAACTCTTTTGCAAGATCCGCTAAAGCTCGGGACCGAGGACCGTCCAAATGGTTGACGTATCGAACCGCTGAGACATTGTCCGTTTTCAACAGAACACACAAACTCGCTGAATCTCTGGTCCAGCAGCGTACTGCGAAAGATCCCGACAGAAGTTCCAAACAGTTGATGTGCAACTTCTGACCAGGCGCCGCCTGTGGAAAACTCCCCGCAGCGTGCGCCCCAACCCGCCCTGCTGGCGACGGATTCTATCACCAGGTCCGGGACTGACCCGAAGATCGCCCGACCGTTCCAGGCCTCCATGTGGGATAGTCACCACAACATTTCTTCCTTCACCTCCTTCGAGAGTGGAACCATCTGATCGTAGGTCATTCCCTTCCTGAGATGATGAGCCTTGAGACGCTGGAGTGCCCTTTAATGAAGAGACCCGGGAAGATTGCCTGAATGGAAGAGGAAAGAAGACCCACCGCTCTGGCAATCTGCCGCAGGGAAGTCTGGGCCTTGGCAATTGTCTGTGCAGAACGTGTCGGATCTTGGACATCTTTTGCGACGGAAGACTCAGAGGCTTGGACAGAGTCTATGACAAAACCCAGCAATACCAACTTCTGACACAAAACGAGGACGGACTTGTCCCTGTTGATGATAAAACCCAGCCCCTGCAAGAGGGAAACTGTCTGCTGAAGTTGGGAGTTCAGTTTCTCGAGACATTGGGCCATCAGCAGGATGTTGTCCAAATAGACGATCATCCGGATACCTTGACTTCGCTGGCATTCCACTGCCGGATGCAATACTTTCGTGAAACACCAAGGGGCTGAGGAAAGACCGAACGGAAGGGCGGTGAATTCGAACACTCGATCCTTCCAGACAAACTGCAAGAAACGGCGGTGAGGAGGGTGAATGGGAACCACAAGGTAAGCGTCCTTGAGTTCCAATCGAACCATCCAGTCGTGTGGAAGGAGGACATCTCTGAGGAGATTTATCCTCTCCATTTTGAAATGCCGATAGATCAACCACCCTTTGATCTCTTTGAGATTGATCACCGGCCATCTGCCCCCATCGGTTTTGTCCACCAGAAAAATGTTGCTGTGGAAACCCGAGGGATGCAGATGTGACTGACGAATGACACCTTTGTGCAGAAGCTCTGAGACCTCTACGTCGATCAACTGCGCGTCGGATACTGAAAAGACTATAGGGCGTGGAGCCCCTGTCTGTCTGGGATGGTCATAAATTTCTATGTGAAATCCGCATACAGTCTGTACAAAGCCAAGTGTCTGCCGTAATCGCTGCCCATTCCTTTTGAAAGGCAGCTAAGCGACCGCCAATCTAAACATGGTCTGCAGGAATAACACTCACCGTTAGAATTGTTGGGTCCTGAGTTCTTCCTGAAGCCTCGCCCCCTGAAGCGTTGCCCTCTTGTGGGGTAGAAATTGTTGAAGTTGGCTGAGGTATTATATTGGCCTCGCCCGGAGCCTTGCCCTCTATTGTTGGCATTCTGACCGCCACGGCCGGTCGTGCAGCCCCTGCCACGACCGGCCCCTTGGGAGAAACGTTGCTGAAAGACCCTCTTTATGCTGGACTGGGCCTTGTCCAGGGAAGTAAAGGTAGACACAAATGTGCCTAATTCTTTTATAAAAGGCTCCCTGAAGAGACCCCCTGGGGCCACTGCTCCTGCCTCCGAGGAGGCCAAGTCCCCTAACTACGGGTCCAGTTTAATCAAGAGTGATCTCCGGCGTTCCGTCGATAGGGCACAATTGGCGTTTCCTAGAAAGATTATCACCCTTTGTGCCCAATTCCACAGGACGTCGGGAGAAATGACGGACCCCGACACCTTCGCCTCCTCCGCCATATCAAGAATCTTCGTGATAGGGCCAACCGCGTCCAATAACTTATCCTGGCATGATAGCCAGGAGCGGTCAATGCCTTTGCGGGGGTCCTTCATGAATTTTGCGAGGAAGGTGGCCATTTTGGCGTCTAACTCTGGTGTCAAGGCCACCTTGCCCTCCAGCGTGGGCCTCGTACATTCCCCACGCAGACACCCTCTGGCTTCCTTCTCCAAGGGTTTGCGGAGGCGACTCACCACGAACTTCGCCACTTTGACACCCGGGGCCCAGGCTGCGAAGCGCGGATGGATGATCTCATCCGGATCCAGCATGCCTGAACTGTCCCGGGGTATCTCGGCGGCAGAGCTCGACGGGTGCCAAGACCGCACTGACTCCTCGTCATCATCTGAATCTGGGGTGTCTCCACCTGGTGATTGAGGAGCCGTACCCATAGCTACTGAGGGCTCAGGGGCCGAGGGGAGTACAGGGGTGGTGGCAGACGCCTTTGCCAAGAAAGCGTCACACAGACACTCAAAGGCGCCCCCTATCCACTCGCTGTCCTCCCTCCGGCATCCCTTCCCTGCAGGGCTTCTTGGGGGCATGGGGGCCCTCTGCTGAGGGGCATGGGGGCCCTCTTCTGAGGGGCCTGGGAGACCTGCTGATGCTCCTAAATGGGCTTGCGCAAGTTTTGTGCACTCCTCTACAATGCGATTAGAAAGGCGCTCTTCCATGGGGCCTACCACTTCAGTAACACAGCGGTAAATAGAGCTGTCCATCGCATTATAGAATTCCTCATCATTCAAATAGGACTGGAACTCATCTTCGTAATAGGCGTCCTGCTCCATGACAGGTAAGTACCAAAACACCCCCCTAATTACTGCCCAAACTGTTGTGGGAGTCAGGTAATTTTTAGGCAGACCCAAGGACTGCAACTTTCTTTGGGGCCGGTGAAACCAGCAGGATAAGGCCGCACTAAGCCTCAGAAAGCGCGCTGACCCTCTTTAAGAAGACCGGGTCCTACCGCCTCCCAGCGCGCCACCACACACACAAGCTACACAGTGCTACACTCCCCGCGGGCGATTTTCCGCAGTTCACACCGCAATACTGACCCCCCAAGGGGCGTTTTATAAATAACTGGGGCAAATACAGACCCGGAGACCGGGCGTAGACAGAGGCGGCGGGGGCAAGGCTCCGACTTGGCAAACTCCTCAGCGCGGCTCCTCTCTGTGAGGAGAACCGCGCGCCGGAGCATCGAGTCGGCACAGCGCCCCCTGGTGGGTGTTTATGCACCGCACCTAACGGACGGGGAAAGCATGGCGTTAGGAACGAGAACGTTCCAATGATAAACAGGGGCTCTGCGAAGGGAAAACACATCGCAAACCCCCGCATTAACCACCCACCATTAAACTGTCCCCTCAAGACATTTCAAGGAAAAATATGAGGGAGATGAGAAAAACAACTTAACTGGCTACGTGAGCAGCGAAGAAAGAGGAGGAAGACAGAAGAGGGACTCCCAATCTAGCCTTGATGGACATGGTGGAAGGACTAATACTATGGACTACTATAATGGACTGATGGGAGCTGTAGTTTGTTGTGGAGCGCTCTGTGGTTTTTTTTCTCTATTAAATGCTTTTTCCTGTGTTTAGGGATGTAAGCATTTTTGTTGGAGCTTTTCTAAGGCTGCTGTGTTTTGAACTATGGTTGAGGGGAAACATGCATTTCTTTGACAAACTAACGTGCAAACCTGACAACCTACCTAACTCCTAAAGATACCCAATTGTGGGCGTCGACCGTTCTTCTGCACTCCTCAAAAATAGAAGCATACTGTTCACTTACAGCAAGATGATGTGTCCCATGTGTTTGTGGAATTCACCCTTCCTTATCTTCGAAACCCCGCAAAGGGTCTGTTGCCAACGCAAAGAGCATGGGGGAAAGGAGATAGCCTTCTAGTCCTAAGGTGGATTCAGTATGGCAGAAAAATCGTTCTTTCAGCCTTGACTTGCCATACGCCTGTTATACAGGAACTTAATCCACCTTACCCATGCTTTCCCTACTGTGATGTATGTGAATTTTATCGAGTTGCACCTTCTCTACTTCTGGGTGAATCCTGTATGCTCTCCTCTGAGATGCCTGCTATAATCTATGGGGTGCCACTTATAACTCCTGATGGTCTCCGCAGTTTTGAATGCTAGTTGCATTATAAAGTCAGGGAAGCCCACCATGAAAATGCTGGCGGTGGGGAAACAAAGGCAGGGGCACCTATTGCCTTTCTGCATGGGGATGCATGCAGGGGGGCACATGTTGTACCCCCTGTGTGCATGCACCCCCTTTTCTGCAAAGCATTGACTGCACAATCCATGCCGTGCATGAACGGCCTTTGTCGCTCCCATCGCGGTGCCTTTCTTATAGGTACCGCTTTGGAACCGCCTCGCCGCCTGCCCACAAGAAAACTTGTAATCGGGCAGACGGGTGGTGGTCGGCTTTGGTAGTATGGAACCGCTGCAGTGGCCCGCTTCTGCAGCGCCAAAGTCGTAATCAGGTCCTTAGTCTCTTAACATGAAATAATGCCTGTTCAGAAAATAGCACTGCAATAAGCTGTGATGTAACAAATATTTTCATGGCAAGTTGAAATAGTTCTATTGGCCAGGTATAGGTTTTGATAGTTAAAGTAAATCCAGAATGACTTACTTTTGAATGTTAAGCCAGTAAGATCAATCACACTCTATTACGGCAGTGCTGCTGGAATATGTATAAAGTGTCTGTCAAGTTAGAGAAACAATGTAGGTGTATGTCTTTCATGGCTAACGTATTTGTCTTTTTCTCTTTAGGTCGCTTATGGGCAGGTCCTTGGAGTAATTGGATATTCTCTGCTTCCACTTATTGTAATTGCGCCACTGCTCGTGGTGGTTGGATCATTTGAAGCTGCGTCTACACTAATAAAAGTATGTTTGTAAATGTTTTATGCCGTTTATTACACTAATTTTGCTAAATATATTTGTTTGTTATCCAAGTGACACATTTTTATGTCAGCTTTTTCTTGGTACTTCAGGCACAGTAGTGTTGGTTTAATTTCTCAGCAAGAGCTAATTAACTTTTGCAAACCTAAATGTAGAAAGATTTATAATTAGTTGCAAAATATTGGTTTAGCATTTTCTTGAGGTAACAAACAGATGAACTCAAAATAGAGATACAAATGTAAATTTAATTACATTTACCTTACCTGTCGCGTATTTATGCCAACATTACATTCGCTAAAACATTCAAAAAGTATTGGTTCTCAAGCTTTTATTTATCTCTCATAGGTTCGCATGGTTAGAGTATTCCTTTCCTTTAAGTATGGTATTTCCTTATTCTTGCTGTGTTATTTCAATTACAGCTTCGGCAGATCATCCTTAGAACACTGCTGTTAGCCATACTTGGGACAGTTGGACTTTGCCTCTATCATTCAATTTTGCTGGAATAGTAGCAAGGACCTTATGCAGCTTCATCTGCTATGAACACACAGATGTGTGAATTGGGGCTCAACTCAACTTAGTGGCATTGTTATATTCTATTTTCTTGATCTAGGAAGGGATACTATGCAGGTATTGTTAAACCTAGACTTTAATACCTTCCACTTGTTGGAATGCCTCTGTAGTGCTAAGGTCCACTAAAACCGACAATCTGGGTTGGACAAAGTCAAAAGAAGATCATCTGCTTATGGAACACACTCGCTGTTTTGCACTTCTGTACGGACCTCATGGTCCTTGTGACACTACTTCACTAGCAGGGAAACAGCTCTATACCAATGGCAGAAAGGGTTGGTGATGATGGGGAACAACCCTGCCAAAACTCGCTGTTTTGCACTTCTGTACGGACCTCATGGTCTTTGTGACACTACTTCACTAGCAGTGAAACAGCTCTATACCAATGGCAGAAAGGGTTGGTGATGATGGGGAACAACCCTGCCAGTTACCCCTGTATAATCAGAATGCATGTAGTACGGTATTCTTCATAACAACCTTACCTGCTGGTGAATTGTATAACAATTGTGCCCAAATTATTATACCTTGCCTAGCCACTTTTTCACTATTGCAAGGTATAACTAAACCCAGCTCAGTAATTTGAATATTTTTTTCACTGTCTAGCATCCAATAGCTTTTGCTTCAGGATTTTCTTTACCTTTCTTGTATCCCCATGTATGGTCAGTGGAGAGGACCACTTACTTAGCTAAGATATATCATGGTAATGTATGTTATCATGTACCGTTGCTTATAACTCTGCTTTTCAGTAGTGAAAATTATCTACTAGATCATCAGTTTGTGTGACCATTACCACACACTGGGATCAATAGCACTTATTGGGTTGGTCGGGGCAGCATGCATCATATGAAGAAATATTTTGTTTAGTAAGTGTTGATAGCTATGACTTTCCTTCTTTTCTTTAAGAAGGATTGCATGTTTCTAATGATGCAACTTTTTTTTTTGTTGAAAACTTTTTATTGTTATTAACAGACACATCGAGTAGAGCAGTACATCATCTTGACTGATGCGGTCATTTACAGACAGAACATACCATGCATTCTAATGATGCAACTTGAAGTGAAACTAAGGGAAGTTCAGTCAGTCCTTAGGCAGACTTTTGTTCCTACATCTTGTCTCCAACGTTTCTATCTAGTAGTCCGCCCATATCTGAAAATTTGCTTTTGAAGAGTAAGTGCATTTTAGATGCAGATGCTGGACCTCATCCTGTCATCAAGTGAATACGCTTAAAGAAGCTTTTTTGAATAAAGTTGTATGGACATCAACCATTGGCGTAGTCCTTATGACTCAGCATGATGTCACCCCGAAATGCAAAATGTCCCACACTGTAGATAATAGGAGTTTTCCTACCATGGAGTTTGGTATCATGTGCGCTGACAGGACCAAAGAAAACAAAATGCAGATCATTGTAAACGAGTGGCTTCCACAATTGGGGATTCTGGGTGTCAAAAATCTGCGCTTCTCACGCCAAGAAGAAAATATTGCCATTTATGTTTTGCCTAAGTTGTCCTCATTTATACCACTGTGCAGATCAAAACAAGATGTGTGATTAGCTTACTGGCACAAGATTACAATGACAGCTCTGTTAATTTTGCATAAAGTTCCTGTACAAGGCAATACAACCAGAGAAGGAACAAGCATTGGCATAGGCAATAGGTCTCGCCTTTGGGACCTTATACGTGTTTAGTTATCCAGCACAATATTCTTGATGCAACAACATCAACTGTTGCATGGCTAAACACTTATAAGGTCCCAAAGGCGAGACATATTGGCTATGCCAGTGCTAGTTTAGGAGGACGTGTCGGACTGTGACCTACTTTAGTTCAAGAGGGTTCACCAAAATATGACTGGAATAGGTAATTTAGTAACTGGATGAGCAGTTAACTTGTTTGTGAACTGCCTTCATCTGTCATTCAGAGGAGAGTCCCAAATGCAAGAGATTTGTTTTATAAATAATTCAAGTTTCTGACAATATTTATTTTGCTCAAAGAAATCTATATAAAAGTGGAAGTACCAGTAAGCATGAACATAAATTCACACTTTTCAACTGCACATGTGCTTATATTAAGAGTGGCCAGGATCTTAACAAGAATTTAGGAAGCTGGCCACAACCTTTATTGGAGTCAAAACACATTAAAGTGAAACAATACTCAAGGTCACACAGGATCTTAAAACCAGAGCACAGGACCAACTCTTACAGCTGGGTGAGTAAAACATACTGCATTAGTCTTATAATTGGGTTATTGTACATTGTAAAAAGGAATGTTGCAAATGATATGGTGTTAATACCCAACGTGAAATATGTTGTGGTAGATCTCCCAACCCATGCGTTGTAATATTTTATTGAATTCTGTACACTTGTGCAGGCGGTTGTTGCCCATAGGTCACACAATAATTTGTAATGAACATTTTTCTTTTTCCATAAATACAGTTGTTTGAAAAAGCAGAGCACTGATGAATGCACTTACTAGGCAACATCAAAAGTTGTATTTTAATCTATGGCCCTCACACCTAGATGTTAGCTTAAGACCGAATATTGATACTGTAGTAGGTTAGTTTCCCCGCATTGTTGTCATGTGCTCAGGCCATCTTGGCAGCAGATATAATCCTCAATCTTATCCATTCCATGATATTGAGAGCCTATCTCACAAAACGGGTTCAAAAAGAGAATCACGCAAAAATCTACAGAGTCCTGCCACAATCGCAAAGCAGATACTGAAATTAGAGAAATGTGATCCCAATGTTTTATGTGTGTTTCTTATTGGAAATGTGTACATGGATAAAACGATTAGGGCATTGTGCAGGGTAAGCACTAACAGGACAGCTCCCAAAAATCAATGGATGCCTCTTCACATCAGTTAGAAGCACGAGATGGGTTTTTCTAAAAGCAGAAGAAACACCAGCTCTGCCATCAGAGACAGCTTTCTGCTAGATAATCATACTATATAACCATTAACTACAGCGGATGCCCTGCTCATAGCAACCCTTCCAATACCATGCTTGTCCTGGAACAATGTACTCAACTACTGGGAGAAAACATTCAGTTCACCAGTGACATGCTTGGTTTGCCGATGTCTGTTTGGAAAACTAAAATGGCTTCTGGTGTACCATGCCACCATGCACTGGGTTACATGGTACACTTTCACTTGCCAAGTCAATGGCAGCAGTTTTGGTGAGAAAAAAATGCTATCCTCAAAGGCTTCCAGCAATGTTTGCACAAACATCTTTACATCAATGTCTTACTGTCAGGAGTTTTTAGCAGCGCACAACTCATACAAATCTGAATGGCTATACAGTAACCATGATTCAGACCTTAAAAATGTCTAAAGTGGCATTGTAGTAAGACACTTTACATATTTTTAGAATAATATTAATTCTTTAAAGCCGGGGTGCTAGACCAAGATTCTATGGGATATTCGGTGCCCAAGCGTGCATGTGCTACCTGTGTGCGTATTCTGACAGGAACTTGTGGTGTGCCATTACCTTTGCTATTTAAGTGTAACAAGGCATTCCCTTATGAGATAATGCTGGCCTAATAACCCATTTCAGGCTTTGAGAGTACTGGTATGTCTTCTGAGATTCTAGTCAACAAAACGCTGTAAAACCCCTGCCAGACACCTGGATGTACATCATTCACATGAATATGGGCACCCAGATCATGTATATACAAAGCACAGAATGCACTGTATGCCTTTGCTGCATCTTCCCCAGCTTCCTTCGTGGGTAGGTCGGGATTGATCTGACTTCTAATACTAGATCCTACTTCAAGTACTACACCTTGGTTACTCTGCGACCGCTTCAGCATCCTGCAATAGTAGCTCCTACCACAGACTTGCACATCTGATCCCCTTCTGACCTCTCCCCTCAGTGTGTCCAGATAAAGGGTGGAAAGGTTAAGAGTGGCTTGGCTTTGGGCCTTTCTGTTTGGGCACATGAAAATCAGGAAGGGCCATGAGCCAGAAGCCATGCTCATTGAAACTTCTTCATCCCCTTTCCTAGCTAAGACCCAAATCAACTTTCTTCTTCTTCTTGCAAATAACCCAAAGCTGCTGGGTTGCCCCTCTACAGTATCTATACGTCAATCAGCGCGCAACCTGTAATTACTGTCTCTGTAAATGGCTGTGCCACGCCAATCCCTGAGCCGCTTTCAATAATTGGAAAAGTGAAATTAGTGCCTCATTTACACACAACGGTTGATATTGTTGCACCAAGGATATTGTGCTGCATAACTAAATACTGATAAGGTCCCAAAAGCGAGACCTATTGGCCATGCCAATGCTTGTTTAATTTCTATCTGTCCTTCTGAGGAAGGACCACAGGGTCCGAAATGCATTGGGGGTTGATGTGAAGCTCACGGTTACAGCGAGATTGTTAGAGGAAAGTACTCCATAGATTCCACTAAACAAGTGTTTCTTTGAGATCATACTCTATATCGCTTGGATCTGAGCTAAGGTTTTTCAATCGCTTCTAGAACAAATTCTAGAATTGTTCATCAAAATTAATTCAAGAATCAACTAGCCGTGTACTAGTGACCTATATAAAAAATAATAATAATAAAAGTAAGATTAAGGACTGAATATACAGGCGTCTAGTGGAAATAATGTGCACCATGGTACTACTCCCAATATGAGGAGCAGCTACATTTAATAACAAGCTGGCCATGCTTATATATAATCCTTTGATTTAATGTTTGCCTCCAGACAGTGCATACCGGACAGGGACCGAATACCTACCTGTATCATAGTAGGGTGTCGCCATAACAATCTGCCAAAGTTCTTGAGAAGGGTGAGAACTTGAATTCTACTTCAGACTAGCTACGTAGCTGTTAGAGAAGTTCACAAGACCCTACCTTAACTAATTGCTCCATTTTCCCAGAGTTACCCCACCTGCCCAAATCCACATAAGAATTTATTTCATAGGCAACGCTAACTTAAAAGGAAAAATTCTCAAGCTGAAACCAAATAGAAAAAACAAAAACCTCTAACATTGATTGCCCCATTGCAATAAGTAGTTTCTTTTCTTTCTGTTCTCTCAAAATTAAGGTGTAACCACAAACTGGTGAAAAGAAACTGAACTTGTTAAATAATTATGGCTTCTACTTCTGAATTTAAATAGCGTCTAAGATGGCTGCCTGAAAGGAGATCTTTCAACAACTCTTTCAGACCTCTCATTAGTGTATTGAGCATGGCCTTTCATTTGGTGCTTTCAACATCACCTTATAATCTGCACCACTACTTCTAGGAGGTATAATTGTACTTCTACGCCATATGAAAATTGAATAAACTAGTTAGATGGGCGTCCTTCCTGGGACCCAATCTGATGACTAGATCTCAAACTCAAGAGTGTGCACACACTCCCCTATCTAACAACACGAATTCTAGCTTAACACAGTCCTGCTTGGGGAGTGTAAGGACACAGGTACCAGCTGCTTTACATACCCTGGGAGGACCTGAGCACCGAACAGGATCCTCCTTTCGATGCTTGGTGACACAAAGATAGCCAGCTGGTCAAGCTACGCTGCCAGCAGAGTTGTCCGCTCCGGATAAAACTCTGGAGCTCAAATCAACACAGAGGACTCCAGGAATCTCGACCACATCTGAAGCACTTCTTTCTCCTAAGTAAGATCCTGCATGTGCCAACCTGTCCATCGAACCATGGTCAGTGCCTGACATCATCAGAAGGCATCTGAAGAAGCTCTGTCCGGAAGAACCCTTCCTTATCTGGATCCAGTTGGCACGACGCTGTTCCTCTAAGTGGTCCTTGAGAGAAACTGGCCACGAAGTCTGCTGTGCCCTGAAATGCAAGGGTGTTGAAGCACACGCATAGCCATTTTGAATTGAAATATACTACCAGCTAGCTGTTCTCCTTCGGTATCTAGAGCGCTTGATGACTGATTGAGTATCTGAGGATGCCTAAAATGCAGCGGCCGTCCTGGAATAATAGAAACATTTCACCACAGAGTGAAATGAAATGATCTCTGAATTCCCGTTTCCCCCAAATAGCAAACACGCTTAAACACAAAGAAAGCTATCTTCTTGCTAAGACTGCAACACAGTTTTGCATTGGCCTCTTTAGTGTGGACATTGATTCCGCTTCTTCTGAACAATGACTTTGGTGCCATCTATTGGTTTGAATAATTATCTCAACTTCTCTAGTAATTTAACAATTAACCCTCCAATTATAAATAAATAAAAACAAACCAGCACAGTTATCACAAGACCCTCTGCCTTCATCAAGGCAAAAGCCTATTGAAATGGTTATCAGTAAGATATTACTTTTATGGATTGCATCTCGCATCACCTTCTGCCACCCATCGCCTGCCAATACTGGCTGCAACATATTATTCAATCGAGGACCTTTCTGTTATCAGGCTCACGTTAGTGGAGGTCTGGTCGAGCCGTCCCGTCTGCTTGCATCCGCTGCGTTGCGGGTCCGTGAGCTGCGTGGGTGAGCTGTAAAGTTGACGCTTCCATTTGGCTGTCGGTTCTCCCATATTACCGATCCCTGTACGGCATTCTTCACACGCTCCCACCTGTCCTTAGAGACCATTGCCTGGCATCCTGCTCATTGCTACCAGAGATGAGCCTGGTGGCTTAGCAGAACAGTTTTGCAGTGTGAGGAAGCAGAGGTGACCAGCTGGGATATTCTAAGGGAGGCCTAGGCATGTGGCAGCACAATGGTGAGTGAGGGTGGAGGCAGTAGGATGGTAGGATGTATTGTATTGTAATTGCATTTATATAGCGCTTACTACCCCTGACTAGGCGTCAAAGCACTTTTTCGGTGAGTAGCACACTTCTCCGGTACCCATAGAGGATTAGTGTTGAATTAGTATAGTCAAACATGCAAGTAACATTTTAAGTGGTGGATAGGTTAGTCAGTTTTTTGGGTTTGGAATGATAGCAGAAGGCTAGAGTAGGTTTGTATTTATATAGCGCTTGTTACCCCTGATGGGGTGTTGAAGCACGCTACTCCGGAAGCCCATAAAGGATTAGTGGTGAATTAATATGGTGAAATATGAAAGTAATCTCAGTGGTGGATATTAGTCAGTTATTTGGAGTGAGAAGGATAGCGGAAGGCTAAAAGTGGAAGAAAGGTTTGCATTCATATAGCACTTGTTACCCCTCATGGGGTGTTGAAGCACGCCACTCCATAACCTATAAAGGATTAGTGGTGAATTAGTATAGTTGAATATGGGATTTGAGAAGTGAACATGTTAGTCTGTTAATTTTGATTAAAAAGGATAGTAGAGGGATAAAAAAGAGTGAATGATTTTTTTTTTTTTTTGCTCTTAGCAGTAGGGGGAGGCTTTTGGATGAGTAAAAAGGAGTTTTGTAGGGGAGGAGTCAGATGGAAGATTTTAGTACGGTTTGTATTGGGGATAGGTATAGTAGAAAGAGGTGTCAGATGATACAAGGAGGGGTAGAATATGAGATAGTCAATAAAGGGTTATTTTGGGGATCATAGTAGTGGCATGGGGTTTGGATACATGAGAGTGGATCTAGAGGATATATTGATAGATGTATATTCTGAGAAATAGGATAATGCTAAATTAGAAGAAAGTGATAAATATATAGATCCAAAAGGACCTTAGGTTTGTGGATGTGGATAGTGTGGGCTGGGTATTCCTAAATGGGAAAATGGGCAGCATTTCTGGCCCTGACCCTGGTCAATCTCGAACCGGCTGAAACAGGCAGCAGCCCTTGTCCTCTCCGCCCTTAGCCTCGATGCCCGGGCTAAGACGCCCTAACCATGGCCTTTTATAGCCCTAGTAATCAGGTGGTCCCTTCAGCCAATGGGAACTCTAGCCCTAACACTATCCAATCACAACACTAGCCCTAAAATCTAAAACCAATAGGAGACCAGGTCCTTACAGCCAATCTTAGCGCTAGTCCGAACACCCAATCAGTTTAAAAATGCTGATCTCCACATCCAATAGAGGCCGTAGCCCTACCAGTAGTCCCAACACAAGTCCAAGCAACCAATGGTACAGGAAGCCCTAGTCCCTACTTCCAATAGAAAGCCTAATCTTACTCTTAGTCCCACAACTAGTCCAGCAACCAATCACACCAGAAGCCCTAATCGCTACTTCCAATTAAAGGTCTAACCCTAGCCCTAGCCCCACCATACTCCCAACAACCAATATCATAGGAAGCCCTAGTCCCTACTTCCAGTAGAAATCCTAAACCTAGCCCTAGTCCCAACCCTACATTGATTGAATTACAGACCCAGAAACCAATCAAAACCCTCAAACACCCAACCAATTAGTGCTCTGGATCATGGACCAGGCCTAGTGCCTGAAGACACGCTGGGGACAACATAGCCTGTCCTTGGGTCCTGCAAGCTCATTGTATACAGTAGTGCTCAGTCCAAAGGTACTTTAATCTGATATTGTAGAGGAGGGCCTCCTTCACCCCACTTACATTTGTGTAAATTAGACGAACATCACCCCTTACCATGTTAGATTCTCCCTAAAAGTGCTTCGTGCAGGCCCTAAGGCTGTATGCGTGTGTTCTTCTGGATGTCTATTTGGGAATAACTGCCTTACTCCGGCTTCTTGCTGCATTATACAAGTTCAATAATTACTTAACTTTAAAACACTCTAAGCCTGCATTGAAGAGAGAGGCACTTTGGTGGTTAGTGTGCTGCAGATTGTCCTGTGTCCCCTGTAGTGGGTATGTATACCTTTCAAAAGAGACTTATGACTGGACCAAAGCTTAGTCACCACAGTGAAACAGCAGAGACCTGGCTGCTCGTGCCCCCTCCAATGGTCTACTAAGGATGTAGCTCCTAGTTGGATCCTGATGGAGGTAGGTGGGCTGAGTTGGGCTGATCATTTACTCCACCTTTCTGTACTAGTTTGTCCGCCTGCAGTATTACACCAGACTGTCCTCATTGCTCTGGTGCACCAGACACTCCACCAGAGCACAGTGGACAAGCATTCATGAAGCAACTTATCACTATGTCAGCTGTTACCTTTCTCATTCATCTCTCTTCCCCTTGGGAAAGCCAAAGGGCCTGAAAACAAAATCTCTTCCCTGGGACAGGAATTCTGCGATCCGACCAGAACTGAAATGTTGTATGATCTTGATTAGCCGAACCTCTCGGAATGTTCATCGTTGGCTGACAAACTGGACTACATATTGGAAGCTATAGAAACATTGCATTGGAAAGCAAAAGAGAATAACTGGCCATTGACCTCGTCCTTCTCCATGAAGATCAGTGGAAATTAGATGGAAAAGTCAGCAACAATGAACCACTAAAAGATGTGTGTCTCCCCCCCCAAAAAAATAAGAACAGCTGCATGAACCTAAAGAGCGAATCAGATTTCTCAAGGGCAGGACTGAAAATACAGAGGGCCAGTATCCGCATATTAATAATTGGATAGTGTACATGGCCTAAGGAATTGAGGTTACAGCGTAGCTCTCTTTTATTCAAAATGCAGCTATCTGAGGAGGTTGTGCCGAATGGACTATCAAAGCTGAGAACAGTACAGGGCTCCAGTTTCCGGCACACTGTCCTCCTCCATGTGCACCTCCAAATCCAGTAGTTGCTCAACTAATAAATTGTCTGGCAAGAGTCTCTATGCTACAGTGCTCCAGAACAGCTGGTCGCTTCTTGGTTGATGGCAACAAGATAATGCTCTTCCCAGACTTCACTCTTCCTCGCCAGCACCAGTGTGCCTCCCTCAGTGTTTAAGATTATGGTGAATCAACAAAGTCACTTTATCTGAAAGAAACACTTTGTTATTGATTCCTTACCTTAGAATTACCCCCAGGCGTCAGACTGGATCCAGAAGATTTCTCGTCAGCAGTACCTCTGCTCATCGGAAGTTGGTGTCGGTCTGGTCCACGTTTGTCGTTGGCGTCGTGTCACCTGGATGACATAGCGGTAGCTACATAGACGCCGCCCTCACGCACTGACGTCGGTTCTTTCTTTTTCCGCACCAGCCAGCTCAGATCCGGAGAGAGCAGTGCCTCCAGTCACTTTTTGACTGACTTTTTCTCGAATGTTGTCGACTTCTTTAAGTCCTTTGACTCCTGGTGCACGAGGGATGCCCAGCTTCAAGGCGTGCAGTTCCTGTACACGACTGATGTCGGTTACGGATCTGCACCGCATGTGCCTCTTTTGCCTGGAGTGCTCCGACTGCCAGTCGATGGTGCCAAAGGCTTTGTAGGAGCAGTTCCGAAAGCTGCTTGAGCGCCGGCAGTCGGCTCTGCGCCGTTTGAGGTCCCGGTCGTGGAGCCATCACCACCCATCAAAGTTATCGAAGTATTCGCACTCGGGCTCAGGTAAGTCGCAGCACAAAAAGAAGTCAAAGAAGAATCGTCGCTCTTCGACTTCTCGCCGTAGGTCGGCTGACGCGAGAAGGTGTGCTGGCGGCGCCCCTCCTGTGTCTCCACGCGCCGAGCCCGAAGAGTCGACGCCGGGCTTACCTCCCTTCCCGGGTTCCGGAGCGACTCCCGCCCAGCTTCGTATGTTCTACAAGGCGATGCGTGCCATCTTTGGGCGGCCCAAACCCGCCGCCGTACCTTTGGGCCCCGCGGACTCGTTTGGGGGGCCTAGACCTTCTCCGCCATCAGCTCCGACCACAACGCCGGATGCCCCCCTTGGACCCAGGCCTGGATCCGGATCGGCACCGGTTGACCTCATTAAACCCTCCACCGGCGCCGCTTCCCCTGGAACCGCAACCAACGCCAGTCGTGTCCCCAGCCGCGGTCGACCCCGGCCTCCATTTTGGTACCCCCGTTAACTCCTGGGGTCCCTTTTTGGCCAGATTGGCAACCTGAGGAGGACTGGGAGGGGTCAGGTGACTCTTTATCTGATCAGATGGAATCTGAGCAGGACTGGAGAGAGGAACTGGGGGATGCCAGTTGTCTTGATACATCTCCTGACCTTGGCATGTTGTCTTCTCCTACATTGGCTACGGAGGAGGGAGCACCATACCCAGTGGTATTGTGCAGGGCGGCCGAGGCCTTCAACCTCGAGCTTCATACTGTGACACTCTGGACTAACCTCCTGACAGGTGCTTCAGCCGGCGGCAAGCTCTTCGGAGCCCCTGCTGCTGTTCAATGATGCCTTTAACAATATCTTTTTGGGCACATAGTCCAGGCCCAACACGGGGGCACCCATGGATGGGATGATTTCCCGACGCCACCACCCGGCTCCAGACGACCCTACTTTCCTCTCCCAACACCCCACCCCGGAGAGCTTGTTGGTCCAAGCCTCCACTTCCAAGAGCGCATTCCCTACCTCTCCACCAGAAAGGGAATCCAAGAAGCTGGACCATCTTAGGAAGTAGATTATCTTTTCCATCAGCTTGGGACTACAGTCGGTAAACACCGCATGTCTACTGGGCCGTTATTCCCACTCTTTGTGGGATACGGTTGCGCAGGTATTGCCTCAGTGTCCGCAGGAGGCCTGGATAGTGCTCTCCCAGGCTGTCGCCGCCAGGAGGGATGCAGCTTAGTTTACCATCCGTTGTAGGCTGGATACCGCCGAGACTCTAGGCAGGACAATTTCCACGTCTGTAGCCCTTCGTCGCTACACCTGGATGAGATCGACTGGCTTATTGGGGGATGTCCAGAATACCTTGATAGGCATGCCCTTTGATGGCCGTAGCCTTTTTGTCGACAAAGCGGACATCGCTCTAGAGCGTTTCAAGGACTCACGGGCTACGGCCAAGTCCTTGGGCCTCTCTAGCCGCTCAGTTCATTCTGCTTTTCGCCCCTTTCGTGGCTACGCAAGGGGTACCCCACTACGTCCCAACCTTCGTGCGGCCTGGGACGTGGGAACCAACGCCGTGGTTCAGGGGGCCAGTGGGTGGGCCAGTCCACCAGCCCCCCCCCCCCCTCAGCAGCAGCCTCCAAACCCTCCTAGTCAGACCTTTCAGGCCCATCAAACGCCAGTGGGCGACAGGAATCGCCATCACCTCCCCCAGTTGCGCATTATCACGTCGGACAGGTGGGTTTTGCAAATAGTCCCAAGGGGCTACTCCCCGGCTAGCCCTCCAGCCATACCACCTCAATACCACCGCATGTCAGTGGATCACCTGGGCCTTCTTGAACAGGAAGTTATGGCTCTATTGGCCAAGGGGGCCATCGAGCGCGTTAATGTCCCAGAAGTAGGTACTGGTTGTTACTCCCACTACTTTCTGGTACCCAAGAAGGACAAGGGCCTACGTCCTATCTTGGATCTCAGGAACGTCAACCGCTTCCTCCGGAACGAGAAGTTCAAAATGTTGACGTTTGCTCGGGTCTTGTCTACCCTCGACCCGGGAGACTGGATGGTGGCGTTGGACTTGCAGGACTCTTATTTCCACATCCCCGTCCTGCCGGCCCACTGGCATTACCTGTGGTTTACGGTAGGCCACGAGCATTTTCAGGTTACTGTGCTCCTCTTTGGCCTTACCAGCGCCCCTCGGGTGTTCACAAAAGTGATGGCGGTGGTCGCAGCTTATCTGGGCAGATCAGGGGTCCCAGTCTTCCCCTATATGTCTGGCTGTTGAAGGCGAGCTCGCCCCAGGCTGTTGTTTCCCACCTCCAGACTAAGGCCGACCTCCTGCATTCGGTGGGGTTCTCCATCTATGTGCCGAAGTCACACCTGATTTCCTTTCAGAAGCTCCTCTTCATCGGAACGGTTCTGGACAGGACGCTGTTTCGGGTTTATCCTCCCGAACAACGAGTCCGGGATAGTCTGGCTATGATTCTGATCTTTCAGCCTCTATCCTGGGTTTCGGTCAGGATGACCCTGAAGCTACTGAGCCTCATGGCCTCCTGCATCCTGCTGGTCGATCAAGCCAGGTGGCATATTTGGGCTCTGCAGTGGGGCCTGAAGTTCCACTGGGTGCAGCATCAGGGGGATCTGTCCGATTACGTCCAGATCTCGGAGAGCACTGCACAACAATTGCAGTGGTGGCTCGTGAACCAGGATTGGGTGAACGGCAGATCCCTCTCCCTTCCCCAACCCGAACACACAGTGGTGACAGACTCATCCCTTCTGGGATGGGGCGGCCACATGGGAGAGGCAGAGATCAGAGGCCTCTGGTCCCCGGCGGAGTCCGGGCTCCACATCAACGTTCTGGAGCTACCGGCGATTCGTCTTGCACTGAAGCCATTCCTTCCCTCTGTCCAGGGAAGAGTAGTGCAGGTGTTCACAGACAACACCACCGCCATGTGGTACTGCAACAAACAGGGCGGGGTGGGGTCGTGGACCCTATGTCAGGAGGCCCTGCGCCTCTGAACATGGCTGGAACATCAGGCATATCCCAAGTTGTTCAACACCTGGCAGGTTCCCTGAACGTCAGGGCGGATGAACTCGGCTGCAGGCGCGTGATGGATCACGAATGGCGTCTTCACTCGGAGATGGTGCAAGCTCTCTTTCAGCAGTGGGGAGAGCCTTGGTTAGATCTATTCGCCATCAAAGATAACGCGCAATGTCAGCAATTCTGCGCATTGGAGTTTCCAAGGCAGCACTCGCTAAGCGTCGCTTTTCGTCGCGAGTGGAGTTGCGGTCTGTTGTACGCCTTTCCGCCTATACCACTTCTGCCCAGAGTGCTGAAGAAGATCAGGCACGACAGGGCCCAAGTCATTCTTGTGGCTCTGGGTTGGGCACAAAGAGTCTGGTATCCCGAGCTGCTCAACATGGCCATCGATCCTCCGATCTGACTGCCTCTTTTTGTGTCATGATGCACAGCAAAGGCTGTGGATCCCCTTTCTGCCACTCTTTCTGAGGTTCTTTTGTTCCTCCTTTCTTTGGCCCAGCAGGGCTCTGCTCTGGGCACTATCAAGGGCTATCTCTCTGCCATCTCTGCCTTCCTTCGGCTTCCAGATCAGCCTTCTCTTTTTAAGTCCCTGGTTGTAAATCTTTTCCTAAATGGCATAACTCATCTCTTTCCTCCTATTCCTTTCATTATGCCTCAGTGGGGCTTGAATCTGGTCTTGACTTATTTAATGTGCGCACCCTTTGAGCCGCTTCACAACTGTCCTTTGAGACTTCTGACACTTAAAACTGTATTCCTGGTTGCCATCACATTTGCCAGAAGAGTGAGTGAGTGCCAGGCTCTTTCATCTAAGCCTCCTTTCCTGTCTGTCCATCCGGACAAGGTAGTTCTCAAGACTCATCCATCCCTCCTGTCCATGGTTGTCACTGCCTTTCACATTGGGCAGACCATCACTTTGTCCACCTTCTTTCCACCTCCACATCCTTATAAAAAGGAAGAGAGGCTCCACCGTCTGGACCCAAAACGTGCGCTTTCCTTTTATCTGGATCGCACCAAACAGTTCCGGGTGGATGACCAGCTCTTTGTTGGGTATGTGGGTGCCAAAAAAGGTCAGGCCGTATACAAGCAAACTATCTCCCGATGGGTCGTTTTGTGTATCAAAGCCTGCTATTCTCTGGCGGAGAAGGAGCCTCTAGTGGGGCTGCACGCCCATTCCACCAGGGCGACTGCAGCAACCACTGCCCTGGGCCGAGGCGATCCTCTGAATGACATCTGTCAGGCAGCTACGTGGGCTTTGTATCACACTTTTACGAAACACTACTGTCTTGACAGTCATGTCCGGAGAGATGGCTTCTTTGGCTATTCTGTTCTCCAGGACTTTCTGGTGTGATCTTGGTTCGCTGACCCACCTCCGAGGTTGGTATTGCTGGAGTATCAATTCTAAGGTAAGGAATCTATAACTAACGTGTTTCTTTCAGATGAACAAGTTACTTACCTTCGGTAATGATATATCTGTAAAAAACATTAGTTAGTTACAGATTCCTTACTGCCCCACCCATCCTCCCCGATCTGCAAACATATTTCTGGGGTTAAGGATATTCTTTCAGGGTCCTAGGTTTGTACACCAGTGGTCAGTGTCTTGCATGGCTCTGCGTTTCTGGCGCGGAAAGTCGTGTACAGAACTGACGTCAGCGTGCGGTCTAAGTAGCTACTGCAATGTCATCATGATGACACAACGCCGAACACGGAGCCGACCGACGCCACCTTCCGATGCGCAGAGGTACTGCTGATGGAAAACTTTCCGGATCCAGTCTAACGCCTAGGGGTAATTCTAAGGTAAGGAATCTATAACCAACTGATGTTTCTTACAGATATATTGTTACCGAATGTAAGTAACTTGTTCTTTTGCATCTGTGCACTTCTTGCTGGCTCGCAAATCCATGTCTTATTTGTATAGTAGCTATCACAAAATGGCAGGCACAAGAGCCAGACTCACTAGCAAGCAACTACATTGGTTGCAATTAATTTACAGAAAAAAAACTGCTACAAATATTGATAAACTCGAGACATTGAGTAGTAAATTCACTATGAAAATGGCCCGTCAAGCAAATGAGCAATACATTGTTGATATCGAAGTTGCTCAAAAATAGAAATGTCTATTTACAGTAAATAAAAATGATTAAGATTGTTGACTGGTCAAATTTCTATGTCAATTGGCAGTCGGGTAATGTTTTTTTTTTTTTTTTTTTTTTACCAGCTTTTTGGTGTGTTTTGGGCTGCGTACAGTGCTGCTTCGCTTCTAGCTGGAGAAGAATTCAAGACTAAGAAGCCTTTGCTGATTTATCCCATCTTTTTGTTATATATATACTTTCTATCATTATACACCGGTGTCTGATGCATTGGTGGGAATGTGCTGTACTGTTACTTTCCATTCATGTTTAGAATGATACGGAGTTTAACTCAAAGGGCTGTGGGGGATAATGTTTTGTACAGTCCCCTCTTTATGCCTGTGGTCTGTATTAAGCATATATATGTATATAATTTAAGCAAATATAGCAAATAAATTTGTATCAAATACGTTTCTAGGTTTTGTTTTAAGACTTTTCAATTGTAACATTTTAAATGTGAGAAGTATGGTGTTCATGACATTGTGTGTGTTTTAAATGACCTTTTCTTAAACTTACTGGGCTAAGGCCTATGCATAAAGTGTGCAAGTTAAGCATTTACTGAATAAATTGAGCAAGCTAAGCACTCCCCCCCCCAACATGTATATAAATGAAGTAATAACTATTATGTGAAAGGGATAGAAATAGAAGTGCTAACCACAAGAAGGCCTTGCACTTTAATGCATTATGATGTGAACTACCAGACATCTGTAGATGCCACATTTCTTGTGGTAATTTTATGGTTGTCCTCTAAATTTGTTCCTATGCTAGTTAATTCTGCTTCAAATTAGCCAAACCTCTTGTGCGATTTAAATGCAAGATTTTTTTCTCCTTAACAAAACCTTTTTCAATAAAATGGCTACGGGTAGATTTCCTAGGTGATGGTTCTTAGGCAAAAATGTCTTGGACAGCAGTATGTGAAACCGCTGAGATTAGCACAGCCTGAAAGTGCAATTGTTTTCTTCTTCGTTCTCTGTCAATATATTTGGAAGGTGTTACTTGTATTTTCTGTATAGATACCTACATACGTATTTATGAAGCGAACCTCCGGTTTTCCGCAAGCATGAACATTGCTGCATATTCTTTTTGGTGCCGAAGATAATCTTGATGCAGTTGTTACATTAAGAAATTTTATAGATATTAACTTTGTTAAAAAAAGGAAATAAATGATAAATAATGATTGTTTACAGTATTATTTATTTTTCCTCTGCTGTGCAGCACAGCTGAATGCTTCAGTCCTTTCTCTGGGTTCCTCAGATGTGCATGGTAGTGAAGATTGATGCCCTTCTTTTGAAACTCTTGAGTACCGTTCATGGGGAGACTGAGTATTTTGAAAAAACATGAATTCTATCCGAATCCAATTTTCTCTGAATAGACTTTGCATTGCCTCATATCTGATTTAAATACTTTGTCTTATTGTGCTCTGTACAATTTTAATAATTTATTTGGATATACTTTTTGAGTTAAAAAAGGTTTTACAAATTTACAATTAAGTTTCTATTGATCAAGAAGGAGGTCCTTGAATAATGAAGCTATAAGCTAGGGTGGTTTAATGAGGTTGAAAGAATTTTGTTGACAGGTAATACAAAATTGACATTTTGTACGAAACTGTGATTGATTCTTCTACCTTTTCTCATCAGCACACAATGTCAAACACGTTTACTGCTCTAGTCCCGCCTTGATTATGGTGACTTTGCTTTGCCGAAGCCTGACTAATTGACTACACCTTAGGCAGTTACATGAAAACTATATATTAGGGTTCAAAGCCAGAAGAGCATTTATACAGTTTTAGTGATGTCAGTATGTGAGAGTTAAATCCCTGATTCCAGCATGTTGCATTGTGCAGGGAGATTGGACCCATTGTTGCCCCTTCTGCTGTCTCCTAGCCAAAAGGCTTGTCAAAGTCAAACCTCTTTGCGCTTATCTGAGCCATGCCAGGGTACTTTGAACCCCTCCTTCTGTTACACGCAGCCCAACCTTTCCCTTCCATATAATTGAGTCCATCCCGTTGATGTTACTCATAACGACCCAGAACACTAGTAGAAGTCACATTGGACCTTACAGAATCTTTCATCAAACACCGACAGTGAGCCTCCCTATGAATCATGCACATGCACTCTCCGCTTCTGACACACTTGGGAGGCTATTAGGTAGTCATGATTCACCCCATTAATACACATCTCACACTACAACATCCCTCTCCACTCAAAGCAACCTGTTGAACCCGACCAGTGAATTCAGATCTCATCATGCAAGAAAAGCACACAATTACATTTTCTCAACACAAGGCACCCACTACCGCGACCCCATCATACCACAACCTCATATACCCAGCCAACACGAATATAAACACCCCATCATACAATTCTACACTTTAGACCTTCTACAATTCCACATTTAAAACCTTACATTTCCTCCATGTTGCCTTCTCCTGACAGTTTCCCACATTCTGAACATCAGACAGATCAGCTCAAGTCTGCTGCCCCTGTAATAAACCAGGGACACACTAGTATGCACCCTTACTCCTCCTAGCAAACCGGTATTGCCTACCAAATCATATATCCAAGCTTGTACACCTTTGTTTTTTTTCATCAATCAGGCTAGCAGCCCTTCTTACCGACACATTGCCTCCCAAACAGGGAAACCTACCTGGGAGCCACTTGCCTTGCCCACAGCCATTGCCTGTGCAAAACACACCACCACATATTATTCAGTATACACAGATCATACAGTTGCTACAGAAAATATAAATAGATCAGGTGGTACTCTGTGCAGCAAAACACTGTGAAATGCCTGCATCTCAACCACAAAATAATTATTCATACTTATAAATGAAAGTTCATACTTATAAATGAAAGTTCACTGAAACTTCCAACGCAGCCCTTCCATCACAAGAACTCTCTTAACAAAGTACAATAGCAGACTTCTTCCACATAGTGTGGTCAAGACTCACCAAAGACTAGCAAATCGAGCACCCCTCTCTTATGACACTGAACTACCTAACTCTTTCCATTTCCACAACGTTCAGTCCCCCTTACAATGTCACTACATTGAACCACCTGTTGCAAGTAACATCCAGTAGAAAAATCAGATTTTTCTCTGATCCTTTGATTCATTATTTTTTAAAAATCACATTGCAACTTTTCCCACTCACCCGCTTCACATTTTTCAAAGTTTTTCTAGTTTCTTGCATTGCTTCTCACCTTTCCTTACCATCATGCGCATGTTTAAAAAATCTTCAGTCAACCCCATTTTAAGAAATTGGGTTATTATTTGAAATGGGTGGAAGCTCCACTCCAGCAACTACCACAATCCTTATCAGGATGAACCACAAGCAGGCACAAGGAAATAAGCCAATTTAGAAAAATAGAGTACATTTTTATAAATAAAGTGGTACCTTTTTATTAGTGGTACCAGAACAACACAAATCCTATCAGTAGAACTGGAGATATTCAGTTTTAAAGTTTTAAGTGAAAATTGCTCCTAAAGGCACAAAGTGCCTCTTGCGGTCATCTGGTCATGCTAAACTGGTAGAAAGTCAGTAGTTCAGACTGACCATAACAAGCACGGGCCAAATACAGTTACCAGGTTAGTCCCACTGAAAAATTACCCTATTAAGTCCGGCGTTGGAGGAGGTGGGAGAGCGTCCGCTACAGTCATCGCTGTTGTGCGAAGAGCAGGTCGAGCTTCATGGACAGCCGTTGCTGTAGCTTTGCGTTGGGAATCGTAGTGGGCTGTTGTTGCTGTAGCGCAAAGTTCAATTCTCGTGGTGCTGGCAGTCACCAGCACTCATAGTGTGAGGCCGAGTCTTGGTGTAAATGGGCCTAGTCACAAGCAGCTCCAACATCAGGATTTTCACCTTTTCTTTAGGAGGAGAAAACTCTGATACCAGCCAAGAATCTAGGACCTGAGGGCATCTCTTGGGAATCAGAAACTCTCTCCAGCAGAAGCCAGCAGCAGGACCTAGGCAGGTCCAGTTGCAGCAGGTCAGATGGCCAGTTGCAGGGAGGCATCTGAAGCTTGTGGGGTCAATGTAGCTCATAGAGGAGGTTTGCCAATTGACACTTGGAGTCACTCTGGGTAGCTTGAGATGAAGGTAAGAAGGCAACCAGATACAGTCTTCCTTCTCAGACAGCAAGGCAATCCATTAAAAGCAGGACATCCCTCTGGAAGCAGGGCAGTCTTTTTGTAACTCCCACAGGCCTAGGAGTGTTCTGATAAGTGGCTCTGAGGTCTAATATTTATAACTGGGGCCAGCCTTCAGGTGTGGGGGACTCCTTGTCCTACTCTCACATCTGGTTCTGGAAAGTGTTTCCGCTTCCCTCATTTAGGCTCCAAACTGGGCTGACAAAAGGCAGGGGAGACCTGGTGTCATTCTTTTTTGTGTGCAGCAGGCAAAGCCCTTTGAAGTTCAAGTGGGGCTGGGTACAGCCCCTCCCCAGTCATCCTGTCAGGTTGGCCCATTTTGTCCACACCTAAGCCTCCTTTGTGTCACTGCCTAGAAGCAAAACACAAACCCCAGCAGTAGAGCCTTTCATATTCACGTGACCCAGGACACTGGCAGAAGCACAGTTGGTTAAGACCTGAAAATGCCAACTTTCTAAAAGTGCAATTTTAAGATTTTATCTTAGATTTCATTAGTGTGAACAGCATATCTCTATCTGCAGCCCAATCCATAATAAGTTAAGCCAGTGTTAATCAATGAGGGGATTTATCCATTACAACTGTGAAAACGACTTTAGGAGTTTTTAACTGCTAAGTCATGAAACTTAAGTACACATGTCCTACTTTTAAATACAATGCACCCTGCGCCATAAGCCTTAAACGCCTACCTTAGAAGTGACTATAAAGTATACTAAATTAAAAGAAGGTTTAGGCCTGGCAAATGGTTTATTTTGCCATGTCGAAAAGGCGGTTTTAAACTGCTCTGCGAGCTGCTGTGGCAGGCCTCAGACCTGTTTTAAATTGCTATTTTAGAGGGTGGCACAATGAGCGCTGCAGTCCCTTATAGCATTTAATTTGCAGGCCACGTGAACCCGTAGTACCATTTACAAGGGACTTAAAAGTAAACTAAGTGTACCAATTATGGGTAGGCCAATTTTGCCATGTTTAAGGAGAGACCACAATCATTTCAGCACTGGTTAGCAGTGGCAAAGTGCACAGTCTTAAAGCCAACCAATACAAATTCAGCAAACCGGAGGAGAGCCTGCAAAAAGTGTGGGGGAATACCACACGAAGGATGTCCACTCTATCTCCCTTCATCCCTGAAAGTGACAGATTTGTTTAAAATTTTACCTTCTCTGCTAGACTGCTGGAGTATACTGTCTGCGATCAACTGCCTTAGCATATCGAAAATCACAACTTACTCGACCCTGACCAAGTAGGGTTGAGACCCATCTGTGAAACAGAAACTGAAACTGCACTGGTCTCTGTTTTTAATGAACTAATGATTGGAGCCCCTTGCACATGATTACTCTTACCATTTTTAGGTCTCGCCTAGCGATGCAGCGTATGCGCTGATCACCTTGGCGAGACCTATTGTTGTCGGTTTGGTGGGCGAAGGGGGACATGACATGTGCACGCTTACGGGCGGACAGGAGATGTGTACTCGTACGAGAGTACAGGTCAAGTGTACGAGTGCACATTGTGAGAAGTTGGCCTGGCATATGCTGTCCATTATTCTAGTGGGCACCTTGCACCCGTCCAAATGACCCTTATTGTTGGTAGGTTTAAGACAACCTTTATAGAAAGCTATCCTAGTGGTAGCTGTGGAGAGCAGCCTTCAGGCTAAGTCTTGAAGGAATGTAAAGCAGCTTGTTTTACCAGTCTATAATCTCATGAATGACCAAATGAGTATAAGAACCACGACTGACATAGAGACCAGGCCTAGAGCCTGTAAAACCGCTGGGGCCACCAGGAACCACCTAAGGTAGTGACACAGGGGACCCACGGGGGACGCGTGCAGTGTCTGCACACAGCCGCGAATCACCATTAACTTCAATGGGGAAAGTCACAGTTGGAATTTTAAAGATAAAGGACACTTAGAAGAGGACTTGGAGCAAACCCCTTTAGAACTAGGGAGTTCTAGAGTCAATACCCACGGGAGCACCGGAGTACTCGAGTTACCTCACCCAGGGAAGCCGGGTGCATAGGTGTCTTTTGGTGTCGGGTTTCGTCGTTGATTTCAATGGCGATCTGCTGCAAAGTGCTGCTGGGGTCCAAGTGGAAAGTGTCTGGGTGGATCCAAGGCTGGATCAGAGATGTGAAGAACCTAAAAGCAGAGGGGGCAGAGTCTGGGTCACTTGCCAGTGACCAGTAAGGCAATGAGCGGATGCCCACGATGTCGCATGACTGCAGGTGAAGAAGGTGAAGCTTGACTCTTCAGCCACGAGGACTCGACGATGACCAGGTGCTGGATTCAAGCTGTCCCACGAAGGATGTCGAGTGCTGCGGTGTCGGTTTCCGGATTGGACCCAACAAGCCTTGGCAACAGCAACTCATGCAGAAAGCAGGGATTGGCTTTGATTCAGACCAGCAAGGTCTGAGGGACTCCCCACTCGGTGGGGAGTCAGGGCACGTCTGGAGCAGCCAGGGAAGCCCAAAGGAAAGTAGAGTTACTTTTGTGGGGACCCACCAGTCGACGGACGAGGGATCGCAAAGGGGCCTCTAGCAGAAATGCTAGAAGCGGGCTCACGGAACACTCGTGGAGTGTAGGCCCACAATCTTCGGTGCAGATGGTGCTCAGGGCGTGGACTACAAGTAGCCTGATGCACAACTTCAGGAAAGCTCGGGAAGTCGATGCACTAGCAAATGTGCATGGTGTCCAGGAGTTCCGGTCCCACTTCACTTGTGAGGGCTGCAGGTCTCAGCTTTGCTGGGATCTCGTGTCGGGCTCTGAGAAGTCTGGAAGTCTGTGTACTGAGTCGCAAATACTTCGGAGTCCGGCGGGAGCTTCGTAAATGCAGACCGGCAAGATGCTTCTTTGGTGCCTGTTTGAACAGGGGAGTCAGTCCTTGACCCCAATGGAGATTCTTCAGTTCTCTAGTCGTTAGTAGTATGTCGAAGTTCCAGGATTCAGTTTGAGTTTCGTCCAGGTATAATCCAAAGTCCTGTTGCCAGGGGTCCCTTATTTATACTGAAGAAAGGGGTTGGACATACTCTGGGGACCCACCTATGGGAGGGTCTAGGAAGAGGGGTTGCTACACCCCTTTCCCTTTGTCCAGTTTCGTGCCAGAGGAGGGGCTGAGCGCCCCTGCAACCGGTTTGAACTGGGGTATGCACAGGGACACCAAGTGTGCCCCCAGCTCTGTCTGAAAAGCACTCTCTGAGTGCCCCCACCCAGCCCCAATACACTAAAGACTTGTATCTGTGGCTGCAGCATCCATTTTGTGATGCTAGGGTTCTTTTAAACTATTAAGGGTGGAATTCTACCCCTGCTGCCAGGACTGGCGGGGGGTAGGATTCCAAAGTGTTTAACACCAAACACGACATGTTTCCATGCAGCCATTCCAAAGTTAGCATTTACCGCAAGGTTATAATGCACTTAAGAGTATATGGTCTTGCTGCATCACAGAACAGCCTCAGAGAATTGACCCCGAAAGCTGCAGAGGGATCCTGCTCATGCATGGGCACCCTCTCACACAAAACCAAGCACTCAGCCTTCAGGATTGATAAGGCCTGCCATAGGAGTGACTTGTAGGTTTACATGTGTCAGTGATTAAAGGTAGATATAGGTAACCTGTATCTTAGTAAGGGGTGCATACACCCCCTTTTACCCAGGCTGCAGTAGCAGACCTGTGGTGCCATTTTGGAAGGCTTCCGAGGGGTGACATAATACATGCTTCAGCCCCTGGTAGGCCTCTCGGGTACCTATGCCCTTAGTACCTAAGGTACCATATACTAGGGACTCACAAGGGTAACCCAGTAACCAATCTGGAGTGTACCTAAAGTACAAGTAATCATTTTAGAGAGGAAGCAGCTAGGCAGGAGTCCTGGTTAGCAGGGCCCCAGCCAGGCTAAAGTCAAGAAACAGTGAAACACCAGCAAAAAATGGGGGTAACCATAGTAAGCAGATCCTACTCTCCTACACACATCTCCTGTCGCTCCCTGTCTCTTCCCGCTGTGCATGCGGAGACAGCTTGTTAAGTCTCTGCGTGGCGAGGCTTATTGTTGTCGGGTTGGTGGGCGAAGGTGGACAGGACGTGCATGCGTAAGAGCGTACAGGAGATGTGAACATGTACAGGTCATGTGTACGCGTGCACCTCTCCTGTCCCGTACGGGTCATGTGTTCACATGCACATCTCCTGTCTCCTGCTCGCTGTGCATGCGGAGACAGCTTGTTAGGTCTCTGCATGGACAGGAGATGCGCACGCAGAGACAGCTTGTCATTCCCCTTTGGCAAGGGTGGCGGCAGCATGTTAATTTTTGCATCGCGCTTTCACTTAAAGTGAAATCGCGATGCAAATGTAAACAAGCAGCTAGAGCTTGTGCTGCTTTAGCCTCTGCTGTATGGTTGCCCCCCAGCCGGTTCGATCAGCAGCAGGCACCACGGGCAAGCGCAGCGCCACCTCACTCAAGCCACGGCCCCCAACCTCCTTCTCTGCCTTAATCACGGTCGCCGCCGTCCCAGACTGTCCCAGGCTAGCTGCTCTCTGGTATTCGCTTCCATTCTTTCTAGCGGCTAGACACTTCACACGTTTGAAATGTGCCTTTGAAAGGCAGCTCACGGGTCAGTCGCTCAAAACATCGTGATCTGCCACTCAAGGATACAGATTGTCAGGTACAAAGAATGCTGCCGCCTTCAAGTTCCGAACAACCTGATTGGATGAAGAGAACATAAACACTAAGGTCTAACCAATCCGAATTCAGGCATTCGAGAATAATGACTGTCGGAAAGAGCAACTGTCATTTTGTGAGATCTTTGAGCTGTCTGCTGGTGAAGATTGTGGCACCCCTGTAGGTAAAGGAGAAACCGTGGACATCCTGTCCGGTAGACCGAGGGTTTAGAAAGTTGTTGAAGGATTCGTTTGAAAAGGGGGCTTCAAAAAACTTAAAGTGTTCAATAGGGCATGACTTGTAAACGGAAGCACAATTCCATCCGTCTGAAAGTCACTGCCTGCCAAAGAAAGAGTAGTCTTTGAGAGGGCTCTCTCTAGGAGATCTCGCACAAGGACATCTCTCGCCAAGAGACGCCTTATCAGATCTTCCATCAGAAGACATAGAGAGAGAAGGTGCAGCTTGAGGGCTGACAACAATGATGGCATCCGAGAGCCTTACAGCAGCAAGTGTACATGTGAATGCACATTGGCGGATGACAGTAGCGGGTGGACTGATAACATACACTGCAGCATGGTGACTGACGCAGGGACTGTAGTCCGAGGTTTGACAATATTGACTCTACCGAGAGGCCTGAAGCAGTTAGGTAGAACAGTGGTGAGCGCAGCATGGGGCATGACAGTAGGGTCTTGTGTGTGGCTCCTAACAGCGAGCTCAGCAAGGGTGCTGACAACAATGGTTGTAGCACGAGGCATGGTGGCCATCCCAGTGTCATCAGGCCTTACAACACTATCTTTGTCAATAGGACTGAATTTGGTGCCATTATCTTAAGTGGTGGTAGGAAGAGGCCTGACAACAGTGTCAACAACTTCATCTCTGATAAAATCTAAATGCCTGGCAATAGTAAATTTAGCTACAGTGGCCCTCGTAGGACACTTGACGACACTACTCGAGGAGGGAGGTCTTACAACACGTATTCTATCGGGAGCCCTGCCAATATCGGCTGTGTCTAGAAGCCTGGGAAAAACGAAGCCATACAGTGGTCTGAATGCAACATGTGCAGCGAGAGCAGCAACAGCCCTGGCAGGTGTGAGCTCAGCGCGAGGCCTTACAGGAGCGAGTACCCTAATGGGACTGAGCACCGTGAACATTTTGAGAAGGCAGCCAGCATTGAGTGCAACGCGAGACTCAGCCATAATGATTATAGAGGTAAAACTGACACCAAGGACACTGAGGGGAGTCTCAATACCAGCGACCACAAGGAATGTGCTGATAACAGTAACTCTAGCGGACAATGTGACAACCGCAGCGCTATAGAGGGGGCGAAGAAGGGGTGTTCTAGCAGGAGGGCTCACATTAATGATCACAGCCAGAGGCCTGGCACCACTGACTGCAGTGAGAGTGGGGGCAGTAAATATCATTGCCAGAGACCTAACGCCGCTGCCTGTATCGAAAGGCCGGACTGCAATGTCTTATACTAAAGACCTGAAAGCATTGTCTGTGCCAGGTGTCACGATGACAGTTGCTCCAGTAGGAACCACAACAATGACTCTACTGGTTGGGCTGATGGACTCCAGCTATAAACAGGACAAGAATGGCACTAGTGGTAGACCTAATGATAGGAGCTGTAGCACAATACAGGATAAGAATGACTCCAGCTGTAGACCGGGCAATGATGACTCCAGTGAGGAACTATAACTGTAGGCCGAACAACAGTTACTCCAGCAACAAAGATGACAAGAATGACTCTATTAGTAGGCTTAATGACAGAGGATCTATTGAAATGCAGGATAACAATGACTAGTGGTAGGCGAAAAAACAAGGGCTGCAAATGAAAATTGTAAATGAGACTCAATTAAACATAGTTGTTGCAAATTGCAAAGGCTCATAAATCAGTGGGAGTCTGGTCACGTGGTTAAAGACATTGCCATTTCCAATCCTAATATCTCTAATTCAAGTAAACGCGAAACCTATTGCATTTCCAATGCTTGTTCAATCTGGTCACGTGGTTGAAGGGTCTGTCTTTACTGTAGGCCTCTCAATATAGAGGGCATTTTATACAGAGCTTGTGCAAGGCAAAGATATCCTCTTGAGTGCCGCGGTGTACCTGCACCTGTGTCAGGCCCTCAGCTGGGTTGACCGCTGTAGCAACAACATGTAAAAGATAAGTCATTCGTCTAAGGACCAATGAGCTAATGACCCTGGCATGGTTTTTCCACCTTGGACTGCTGTTTGAATACACCAGAAAATCATGCTTTGCTCTGCTTAGTGCCATTTTGCACCACTTTGTGTCATGAGGGTGTTACTTGGGCCAGTTAGTGCATGCATCCTTTGTTTTTGATGTAAATCGCGATTCACACATTGTGCATGTTTTGCACTGTACAGCATACAATGTGTGCAATGATTCAGATTTTGGGTAGGTATAGGAGAAGGGTATGCTTCCAGTACAAATCTATGGTAGATAGCAAGCACACACCTCTAGAACATGATGCAAAGATTGTGCATGGTGCTAGGCTGACTGTTGGTGTGCCTGCTCAGGGGCTACTGTAAGCAGCAGCAGGCCATTAATATATATATAAAGCTCTGCATTGTTTTCACCCTCTTGCACATTTTTCACTCTCAGGCAGTTGGCACAAATAAATTGAACAATAAAGTGTGTAATTTCTCTCACCTTACTTAATAACTTCACCTGACCGCTTCTTATTTGACCTTCGCTCTTAACGCCTCTACGTCTGTATGTACCTTCAATCTTTCTCTCTACGTTATCTTCTTCTCCTCTCCCTCAATATACCCACCATACCTCACTTGGATTCAACTATTTCTACCCATCTCTCATGACCATGCCCCTCGCAATCACTCGCTGGGCCTACTTGCATATCTATCACTGTTGATACCCTCGTTCCTTTCTATCTCAACGCTCTCTCTACATCATCGTGCTTCTGACCTCATGGCAACTGTTTCCATCTGACCTTCATGTATCTCTCCTCAATCTATTTCACTTCTCACATCACATCTCTAGTCTTGCCTCACCTCTTTATCCTTCGCTTCATGTCTCTACAACTGTACCTGTTTCTCAGTCCTTTCTTTACCTTACCACTCCCCTTGCTTCTCTAGATCATTTATCTCTCTACCTCACACATACATCACCTCTCTCTACCCGTCTGCTCTCTATCTCGCTACCTAACCTCTGAATTTACCTCTTCATTGGTTCATAACATGACCTGACCTCTCCACCTCCTGTTTCCCTTGTTCTACCTCCATTTCCTTTCCGTGGCCTCTCTAAATAGCTTCTTTCTGGCTACCACTATTTCTCTCCCTTTACCTCCTTTTATGTTGTTCATCTCCCTTGTGTCTCTTTCTCCCTCTCTGACACAAACGCATCTCTCTGGAACGCTTTCTTGATTTTAACAAACACATTCCATCTCAATTAGCTCGCTAAACTTCTTTGTTTATGGATCGCTGTATCCCATCATCTCTTCCTCTTTTTCTACCTCACAACTATCTATCATGGTATGAATCCCATACCAATTTCTCTATTTCACATATACCTCTCAGCTTTTTCTTTCTGCTCTACATCATATTTCTCTTTCTACCCTTTCACCCCTCTCTACCACATTTCTCTTTCTACCCTTTCATCCCTCTCACCCCTCTCTACCTTTCGCTCTTTCTCTCCCTGACTCTGTCTGACCCATTTTTAGGTTGAGCCTAGCGCAGCACACAAGCGCTGCTCTAAGAGATGACCTTTTGGAATCGGTCTGCACTTTTGAAACACTCGTCCTTGTGGCAGCATCCACCTTGCGGGAGCCAGCAGAGGTGCGCAGGGGCCATCTGTTTCCAATTAGCGTGGCCATGCACGCTTATTTACATTTGCCTGCTCGCGGTCTCGCTCACTTTCTTGCCGGCTGTTATTCCTTTCTTCTTATACAATCAACATAATACAAACCATTTTCCATTTGCATTTGACAAACTCCTATTGACTGGCAAGTACTTTTTCCCCATATGAAAACAAAGAAAGATCACGATTAAGCTCCGTGTACATGTATGTTATGGTTCAAACGTGGTTCTTCGTGGCTGTGACTGCCCTTGGCCAACGTATGGCCGCCAATGTCACCGACAGCGCATGCTTTGATTTAGTGGCACATTTTGTTTGTTAATCTCATTAGTGTTCTCCATAATGTAGCAAAGCTAGTTATTCACGGTTGGTTGTGGAAACAGCATTGCCATGGTAACAGTGACACTTCTCCGTTCGGGAGCTCTGTATCGTCCTGCCTCACTAAACCATCCCCACGTGTCCTGGATCTGAGCCCAGTGCTTGGTAGAGCCTATTATTGGCTTCCTGCGAGATGTACAAATAGACACATTTGTTTATCTGAACACAGCTCCCTGGGTCATTCTGAGGCACTCAGAGCTGCCTCAGCCTCTGTCCCTTCCCTGTCCGTGCTGCTCTGCTGATCTTTACACACTGCATCAATCTCGTGCACAGTCAAGTGACCTGCAGTGTGAAACAGCAGGTGACGTATTCTGCCACCCGGAAGTGAACTACCGGGATCTGCAGCGGCATTAGTACTGGGGAGACCAGAAGGTGACAAGCAGTGCCACAAAGCTGTGCATTCATTCTTCAATATTTGGCATCAGGGGAGGCAAATATATGTGTGAAGTTGGCACTCACCTGTGCCCTGGTGGACTCGCATCCCAAGTCAAGACTGCTTGCGATTCCCAGTTTTCTGCCGATTTTTCCGCCGCTACCGCTACTGCTGCCTTGGGTCCCTCTGGCACGGTGGGAGAGACGTCCATCCAAGCCCACCCCCGCCCTCCCCCCCCCCCGCCCCCCCGGCCGTGTGCGGGACCGGTGGCGGGCGACGCAGTGCGACAAGCTGTCTGTGCAGTCTGTGGACCGCGGCCGCACCAGAACCAGAGGCCGAAGGACACACCAACCTGCGAAAGAGCCAGTGAGGAGCCGGAGCCCCTCCCCGTGGAGTGCGGTGCAGTGCAGTGACCGGTGGCGTACGGTGCGGCATGGCGTGCGGTCAGTGCAGTCTGTGGATTGCGGCCGCACCAGCAGCAGAGGCCGAGGGACGTATCGGTCTGCCCCAAGCCACCGAGGAGCCTCTAAGGAGCCGATGAACCTCCGGGACACTCCCAGAGCTTAAACCTGGTCTCCCCGGGCAGGCAACTGGAGCTGCGAGCCGAGTGTCTCCCCAGCGGGTCTAGCGAGACTCCAGTCTCGGCTCTTGCGTCCCAATGCTGAAGAAGCCGATCTCCAGAATATACCTACTGACCCCCCCCACTAGCCTCCGGGTCAGAGCGAGCAGACGTAGCACAGTGTCAACCCAGTGCTAACCCAGCAGTGGAAACGGGGGAGGAATTCGCCCCTCGATAAAACGGATGGTGCTCAAGGACAAAGTCGGAGGGCAAAGTTGACAGCAGTGGGAAAGTGGCGCAAGGGTCAGTAAGCCAACGTCATACCTCTAGGGCAGGGTTCTCCAAAGTCGGTCCTGGAGGGCCGGATCCATTCCAGATTTTTACCATATCCCCATTTAGATAAATAGAGTTATCTTAAAAATCTGGCATGGATCCGGCCCTCCAGGACCGACTTTGGAGAACCATGCTCTAGGGTAACAAAAGACATCAGCCCACCTACTGACCCTCACCCGGCAGGAGCCGCGTGAGTCTTCCAGAACACGGCTGAACCGCTGGAGCTTGCCGGTGCAGCAGGAGCTGCGAGAGACCCCCAGAGACCTCAAGGACGCGGCTGAGCTGAGCGGGTGCTAGCCTGCGCGGGAGGAGCATCTGAGCCCTGCTGCCATCAATCATCAAGAACCAAGCATCGAGTGGAGTCTGGACAGAGCTGACCAGGTAAAGAACAGAATTGAACAGTACCTGGCCCTGCGTATGATTACACACGGCAGGCGTAAGCAAACTGTGGAGATAAAGGAGAGCGCCAGAACTCACCCAGAGCCATCGAGCATAGCACAGCATAACGCATTTGAAGACAGAGCAGCTTCTAGCGCACCAGCGTTCGCCTGCCAGTCCACAAGCCAGCTCAAACAACCCCCTCCCACGTCTCTCCACACAAGCAGCAAGCAGCAGGAGCAACTTGCAGCAAGGCAAGGCAGAGGCAGAAGAGGCGAGGAAGCGAGAATAGCTGTCGTGCCAGAAGCAGCAGCATAGTAGACACCTGGAGAGAGACAGGGAAAGGGACCAAGTGGGGTCGCTATGAGATCAGGAAGAGAAAGAAGACCCTTAATAAGGCCACCGCCCAAACAAAATAGAATTGAAGCTGCAACAAGCCTAGTGACCCCGGAAAAAGACAACCTGAGAACAATCCGCATCAAGGACAGTTATAATATCATCTCTCAAAAAGGTAACCTCATTGACACAAAAAACTGCTCAAACTAAAGCCTGCCAACAGGCAAAGGACAAAGCCAAACACAGACAATAGAGCAAAGCAACACAAAAGAGCAAAAACACCCTCCTACCAGCGACAAAAGGAAAAATTCCCACAAGCTAATCAACATAAAAGGCCAGCCTCCAAGAAAAATAAAAAATTACTACCAACCAAAAATCTACACTAACTTTACTTTTTTTTTTAAAGATCCAGGTAAAGCAATCTACTCAACCAATGACTTCATAACTGGCTTACAATCCCCACTGCGCCTGGCTGGCGCAAACAGCTCTTTACCTCAAACATCAAATTTCACAGTTGCAGAAATACACACGTTCCCAATCCCAACGGAGACTTTGGACCATACAAGAAGCACAATTTGGGCTGGATTACAACAGGGGCAAGCAGCAGGAAGTCCAGAACCAAAAGTGGGGGATACTAGCCAAATTACCCCATCAACAGGTGCAGGCGATCAGGAAACAAACTCAAGGGGGCCTGCACCCGTCACGGTCAAACTGAGCAAACTGGTCCTTGAACCAGAAGGGCTCCCGGAGCACCATAATGCAAACACCACAAGAGGCCAGCCATCACTCACCCATACCCCCACGCCCAATCAGTACGCACAGGTCAAAAATGACCAAGAGACCACACCACCTTATACATACATTAGACCAGAGAAGCGATCCTTTCCTGCAAATCTGGATCCCCCTCCGACCCCTGTCCCCCTAAGATTCTCCATCTCATCATTGATGAGATCAACCCTATCGTCAATGACATTATCAACCTGTCTCTCAGTTCTGGCTCTGTTCCCCTCTCATGGAAAAAAGGCGTGGTCAAGCCACTTATGAAAAAAGCTAACAAATCCCCAACTGACTTGACCAACCTTCGTCCTATCACCCTCCTCCCCGCCCTGGGCAAAATAACAGAACAGCTAGTCCACAAAGAACTCAAAACCTTTCTGGAATCCTACAACATACTCCACCCCCAACAATCTGGGTTCCGGTCTAAACATTCAACCGAAACTGCCTTAATCGAACTGACCGACACCATTAAAACACTGCAAGACCAAAGGAAGAAGGCCATTCTGATCCTTCTTGACCTTACGGCAGCTTTCGATACCATATCCCACTCCATCTTGATCAATAGACTTATGGACATCGGCATCACCAACTCAGCCCTATCATGGATCAGATCTTTTCTTAGCGATAGGTCCCAAACTGTCACCCTGGGCTCCTTTCAATCCAATGAGAAAAAGGTGTCCTCCGGAGTCCCCCAAGGGTCCATCCTAAGCCCCCTCCTTTTTAACATTTATCTTATCCCTCTTCTCACCCTGATAGAATCATTCGGCATAACTGTCACTTCATATGCCGATGATACTCAGTTGATCATCCCCCTAGACGACAATTCCAACAAGGCTGAGCTCAATCTTAAACACTGCCTAACTGCAGTATTCCAATGGATGGACGTTAACCACCTCCGTTGCAACTCAAATAAAACTGAGATCCTCCCCATTGGAAAGAACGCCTCTTTCTGTCCTGCCCTGTGGTGGCCTGACAACTCTGTTGCTCCCCCCCAGACCGTCACCTCTGCCCGGAACCTCGGGGTTCTTTTTGACTCTGACCTTTCATTTGATCACCACGTCACGTCCGTAACAGGAAAATGCTTCGGCATAATCAAATCCCTGAGAAAGTTCTTTGATTTTCTCCCCCTCGACTCTAGAAAAACAGTAACAGTAGCCCTCATACTCTCACGTGTAGACTACTGTAACGGCCTCCTGGCAGGGACCAAGAAGTCCACTCTCTCTAAACTTCAAAGTGTTTTACACACTGCCGCCCGCCTTGTCCTAAAACTTCCACGCAAATCCTCAATCTCCTCAGCCCTAAAGACCTTACATTGGCTCCCCTTGCACAAGAGAATACTCTTTAAGATCCTCACCGTTGCCTTCCGAGCCTTTAACAACACAGGTCCCTCTTACCTTACCAGACGCTTCCGACACTACAATCCGAGTCGTTCCCTCCGATCTTCACAAGAAAACTTCATGATCTCCACCAAATTCAACCTGAAGTCTAAAGGCGGAAAAACCCTTAGCACCCTGGCTATTAGAGCCTGGAACAGCATGCCCAGACATCTCAGACTTCAGACCCTTGAGAAACCCTTTAGGAAACTTCTCAAAACTTGGATTTTTAATCTCTCCGACGACTGGACTAAAGCCTCCATCTAGCCTCCCCCCTATCACTCTGTGACCTGGTTTCAAGGATTTTCAGCGCCATGATGCTCCTTCCGGAGCGAACGCCGCGCTCTATAAATACCCCTCCAAATATCTAAATATCCAAATCCAAATACATAACCCACCGACATGAGGAACCGACAACCCAAGGCGACACTCCGGTAGCTGAGAAGCAGGAAATGCAAATCGACCCTATAAATCTCTCCCCATACTTGGCACAGGGGGATTCATGCTCTTCAGGGAGGGACATGACCTTCTTGGCATCACAAGAATGGGATGACTTAGTGGCATCGTACAACGTTAAGTCATTCACAAACAGCACCAGAGAAGAGCATTCTCATCAGCCCACCGAGGGACCAGAGGCCCCACTGAAACCTTTTGGGCAACCCTACTTAACACAATTCAGCTGTCATCAACAGCTCTACAGTACCAATCTGACAAATTAGACCTACAGCTGACTGTCCTGGAAATGCTAGCAGAAGCCACCTCGGGGATAGAAAGAAAACTTGCCGACCTTAATGGCCTCATACAAAGAGGACAAGAGGCAGCAAAATTATCTCAAATAGAAAGAATAGACTGCGTCTGCTCTCCAATAATCGACAAATTATATACACTCCCCACGATGTTGGGAAACCTCCTGGGGGACTTAAAATTAAATACAACTACACCTCCCACAATAGAGGCTAGGTTCGGCAGATCAACCCCCAGTAAAAGGCCTCTAGGAACCTTCAACGACAACCATGCGGCTATCAAGCTAGGGGACAAAGCACCAAAACCCAAAATGTTACTAGAAGAGCCCCCTAAGAACTTCTCAATCAAAGATAGGGTTGACCCACCAAGCGCAACGAACGCGCGTGCGCGCCGTAAGCAAAAAAAGAAAAGGCAGGAACAGGAAGTCAGCAGGAGCTGACTGTACTGATGCGAACCAGCAAACAATCACACTATGGGCCAAGGAGCAGTCAGGAGCCACTTTGAACAACACGAAAGGCACAAAGACATCACCTCAACACACAAACTCAACAGAAGTAAAGACAACAATCGAAGCAGAGACAGCCACACCGTCACCATCCAAAGAGAAAACAAGCAAACAGACAGAGCAGAGGACCCTCGTCGAAGCTAACAACCCACCACACAGCAACTTACCCGAACTGGGAAATGATAGACAAAGCAAAAATTGTTCTCCTGTAGGCAACTCACCGACAGTAACGACTCAGCCTGCCACGGACGCCGCAGTGCAGGCGCCTGCAGAGTCTGCCAAAACCAACATACCGGTCACAACCACCGACCCCCACCCCCCAAAAAAAAACGTCAGCCACAGTACAGAGGCCATCACTCAAGAACCAATGACGAAGGCTAGGAAGCTAAGTACCACCAAATCAGCTAGTGCACATGCCAAAGAGCATCCCTAGGGAGCGAGTATAAAATGCTGTGCCTCAACAACTAAAATCCAACCCCCACATGGGGCCCAACAAAACGAGTTAAACATACACCAGCAAAAACTGTCCCCTGGGAAAAATGAGTCAGATATTATTCTCTTTATTCCAGAATTTAAATCTAGAGGACGAGTGGACACCCTAAATAGGGGCAACATTCTTAGGCTTATCCACTCAATCGAAAAATTAAAAAACATTAATACAACAGACTTGCTCGCAATCAAATTTCATCCCTCGCCTGACTTACTAGGCCATGAAACAACAAAACTGTATGGAAAACAAACGACCTAGCAAATTTAATCCTGGGAGAAAAACTCAGATTCTCCCAGTGGGGAATAAAGCTCGAAGCAGGAAAAAGGCCACTTTATCCCACACCGCTACTAGAAGAAAGAAAACAAGAACGCTCCCAAACAGCTAAATCAATACTGAAAGGAGCACGTAGTTACTCTCCAGGACCCGACAGCAATCCATCACATCTACAACACTTAATAACTCAGCAACCTGACTTAAATAGTGCAACAATACGGCGGACAATCACCGTAGGAGGCACTAATTGACAAAGAGCAACAGTGCTAGGCACTAATTGACAAAGAGCAACAGCCCTGACCCTCACGTCAGCTGAAACACCCAAAATCAAAATGTGCATTTGGAACATCAACGCCCTCTCTGACAAACTGGAGGACCCAGAAACCTCAAACTACCTAAAATCATTTGATTTGATTTTACTCCAGGAAACCTGGGAAGAGGACGAAATACCCCTACAAGGCTACACAACTCAAACCCACCCAGCGATCAGAGGTTCTTCCTATGGCCACAGCTCAGGAGGCCTGGCGTCATTCGCCTCCAATATCAACCATCGGCACAATAGAAGAAATTAACGTAAAAATGACCTCTCCTAGTGCGATACAGGCACTAGGCATAACAACCAAGTCAATGAGTGCTTCCTCACAACAGTCACAAACCATGGTCTTATAACACATATGATTCACATTCTCACATTTTTGTGTGAGGCTTCCCCACATCAATCACAATCCGTGACAATATAACGCACATGTATCACAGCTTCACTTTTTGCTTGTGCTTCCTCACATCAATCACAAACCGTGACATTCAAACATATGAATCACATCATCACCATGTGCGTGTGCTTACTCACTTCAATCACAAACTGTGACCGTAAAACACATAAATCACAATGTCACCTTATGCATGTGCTTACAACGCAAAGATGGGGTCCTTGTTATGTGGCCTCGAAAAAATGAGGAAATTATTATGCAAGAACTCGGAAAATATAGCACAAACATTCAGGTGCAAAATAAAACAAGCATTGGCATAGCCAATAAGTCTCACTTTTGGGACCTTATAAGTAATTCCTTATGCAGCACAATATCCTTGGTGCAACAACATCAACTGTTGCCTGGCTAAACACTTATAAGGTCCCAAAGGCGAGACCTATTGGCTATGACAATGCTTGTTTTCTTTTCTTCTAATTTAGCTGTGTCTCTATCTTACATCTCTTGGTTTTCCTCAATTCTCTCCTGTCTACGTCTATCTCTCGCTAGCCTTACCTCCCTACAACGAACCTCTTTTTATACATGTACAACACAAATGACTTTAGAACTATTTTTTACTTTGGATTTAAATAAAAAAAACATGAACTCTCAATGCCCATGCACGCTAAACATTTAAAACCACATGTTCTACACTGTTGCAATAAGAGATTACAACTCACTCATAATATTTCTACATGAAAACAATACATTTGTTTAATAAGACTATTTTTGCAGAACATTCCATGGATCAAACAGGTATGAAACTGCGGCTTACTTTAAAATGGGTATCCCGAACTACCTGGTTCATCTGTGGATGATCTAAGAGAGAAGATTGAAAACTTGGGTGCTTTGAAGAAATTCACACATTACATTTTTTCTGAAAACAGTTGCTACTGCCAAGCTCATAAAAAGTACATATAATACTTATGTTATGGGCTACGACAGGTCTGGAATTGTTGAACGTCTTCCACAGCCGTGAATCCTGGATATGCCATAGGGTTCTGGATTTCTTGGACTGCGCACTAGAGAAGAAAATTGCTTCTGGCACCGATGAAAGATGAAAGACACAATCGCTGGTTGCTTACTTGTTACTTCTGAAATAAAGAACTTAACCTACTTACCTGCTTCCTGGGGCTAAGGCATGTCTTGAATTCTCAGCTGTGGAAGCAACGCAACAATTCCAGCCATATCATAGTAGCCCATAGCAACTTAGAAAGTAATTGTTCAGATATCTGTCGAACTGTGAAAAGTGCCATCAAAGCAGTTGAGTCTCATCTAAGTGGCTTTTACCAACAGATTTAGCGAATAAAGCCAATTACCCATTAAAACTGTATGTAAGTGCAAAGAGTTTCAGAAGTGCCTACGGGTGGATTTTCACTGCTGCCTTTCTTACACAACACAACACAGAGCCAGGGCTCCCGATTGTTATCTCAACTCAAAGTTATGCTGTTTGTGCTTGTCCACTACCCAGTGGCTGTTCACTTGTTTATATCAAATTTGTGTAAGAAGCTAATATCATAATTTAGGAGGTTTCCTTACAATATGGTAAGAATATGTAGAAATGTATAAACAAAATGCCAGATTAAAAAAGCTGACTGCTCGAATAGCTGAAGGCCCGATCAAATACGTGATTATTGAGAGAATGCACTCCTTCCCTTTAATCATTAAACTTTTTATCCAACTCAATATGTGAAGTGCGTGCGAACAGGTGGTTAGGTAAAAAGGAAGATGTAGGACACAAAGTTTTGGATTATGATTGACGAACTGGAATAAATTATGCAAGTTTGGCGGAAGTTTTTCATTCAGGAATGATTTCCCTTTCAGCAGTGCGAAAGTTGGGCGCAGGAGGAAAGCGCCCTTTGGGTGAAGTCCCATTCAATCACCGGACTAGGTGTGAACTTGATTAGAACATGTTGAGCATTTGGGCAATTTAATATGTTTTTGAACCGATTAAAACATTGGTGAGAGCTATTAGGAAGTCTAAATTATTTGAATTTTTTACAAGCATGCTACAGTCTATGGAGGAGCTACTAAACCAGGTGGTGTTTGAATGGAATGAGTGGTTTGAGGATGCTAAGAAGGAAATGGAAACAAAAACACCCCAATGGCAAGAGTATGGGGTTTTGGCTCTGCTGTTAGCTGCAGAAGTAGCAATGCTCATATAATTTAAGCCTCCTTTGAAGTATGAAAAGCAAATATTGATCATTTTCTAAAATATCTGCAGACGTAGCGGTCTTTTTAAGTAAATTGGTAGTGAATTCCATTGCTTTGCTATGACTACATGAAAGACTTTCCCTCCTGCACTGGTTAAACTGTTAGGCTGATGGAAGGCCAGTCACCTCACTGCTGAAGCTTTCTAGCCTGAAAATAATGAGTACCTACATACCTTGTAGAGCTTGTAGATTTATATAGTGCAGCTTATCACCCATAACAGTATTCGGGCGCTGTCCCTGGGCACGGGGAGATTAAGTAATTTCCCCAGAATTACATGATGTTGCGCCGACATCGAGACGCGAACCTGGATCCCCAGCGCCTGAGTCTGCGGCTCTAGTTGTTGCTCCACATTCCCAAAAGTTGTATGCAACAAGCACAGACGCTGTTGAATAGCTCCCTGTACCAGTGCATAGTTAGCAGAGATGGTAGATGTGGTTACATTAATGCAACCTCCATCACAAACTGCCAGGGGCGTTTTGTAGCAACTGGCGACACAGAATCGCTCTTGAAGGGTCTCTTAATACACACTATTTCTGTAGCTCAGGTGGGACAGTTTGAAAGCATTAACTAGCGTTACAAACAGTCCACAGGAAAAACATTTCAATATTTTAAACCGATAAAAACAGCTGCTCAAGATGATGTTACTTACTTTTCCAATGTTAGTTTTAAATGAATAACCATCCTAAGGTTTGTTTTGAGCCAACGGTAGCTAAGGTTGTATCTAGTGAACTAGTCTACAATATAGCTTCCCAGAGAGGACACTTCCATGTAGTTAGTTGAACCTCTGTCTTACTAGGAGTAAGCCTCAAAAACATTGTGGACCCCCTTCTTGATATAATAATAATCAAGCAATGAGGGAAAGGTTTCTAACCGAGAAGGGAGGTGACAAGAGTCCAGACATATCTTTGAAGCTGATGAATATACCGCTTTGTAACTGAAGTCAGATAGCCCCCACAGAATTCTGGTCTGTTGAAACAAACAGTAATCATGACTCCCATGTTTGCAGTATGAAATATACCCAGGAGAAACCAGAGTATCAAACTAGTCACCTAAGGGACAGAGTTAGGACTTGTGCTCCAACTGCTCTGCCTTCTCCCTATATATCTCTTCAGATCAGTGGCATAACGAGACTTGAGGGGGCCCCCTTCCATGTACATGGAGGGGACCCTGCTCTGGATTTGATCAGGAGTTCTTGGGCAAGCAATACTGAGCTGAGGAGGCCCCCTGTGGCTTGGACCCCCCACACCGCAGGGGCTGCGGAGGCCTGTGTTACGCCACTGCTCCGAATCACTGACCATAAAAAAAGAGAAAGGCAGTGAAGACCCCCAGGGAACAGGTTTTGCCTGAGATGTTCCCCAATACCAACTGAGAAGGCTGGGGTGCAGCTGGAAATGCACCTGGAAGTGGAGAAGCTCCTGTGGGACTGCTTGTGACTGGAGCACTTTGAGGTAATGCACAACTGAGCCTACAATGCCCCTGACAGCAAAGCATTTGGAAGAGTAGTGCAAGTGACTAGACAAGATTCTGTTTCCACTACTTTGGATCGATCTAGAGTGCAAGTGCAATCTATCGCATTGGGGGTACAGAGACCTCCCAAGAGCGCAACCCCACTATTACTAGAGAAAGCTGAAGATGGACAGCAGACCACTTGTCTATTAGTCACTTTCCCTCTCCCAATTCTAATGCCCCAGACACCCTTCTTCCTTTGAAGACTATCCTACAGCCAGAAATAGAATTACATTCCATGTTCCCAAGACCCCCTATGACCTAAGGAGTGTTTAGAAGCAATTTCCTGAGGGGAAAACACAATCCAGTTTCAAGAGGAGTAGCAAAGTCTGTTTGAAAAGTGCGGACCCAACGGGGCATATGTGAACCAGTTATTGTGACTGGTGGTGCCGTGTGAAGTGAGAGACCTATTGATGGAAAAGTCAGCATTGCCAAGGGTTGATGCTGACAGCGATGGAGCGTTGAATGTCTTGTTGAATGTGGTTGTGGATGTATGCCTGCTGGAAACTAATTGGACTAAGATCTTGACCTGAATAAAGAAGAATAAAGGTGAAGCACCTCCAGATTACTTAGGCAGACTTAAGGATGTGTCTGAAAGATATTTGGGCATAGCCCAAATATCTGCAGAGATGGTGCAGGGAGCTGTAGATGGAGCTTTTGTAGAGGGATTGCTACCAACTGTGAGAAGCTAACTGATGACAGTATCTATTGAACTGAAAATTAAGAAGTTGTCAGAATTAGGAAGGATTGCAAACCACAACGTGGCTTCGCAAGAAAGAAAGAGAATGCTGATTAAAAACTGATGTACCTGGCATTGCAGAATATGCAACAAACTGTAAAGGGAAAACCTGCATAGGGGAGTGGGAGGGAGGACAGGGTGGTAGAGAGCAGGGTAAGGAAACAGAGGGGAAGCCCATGAGCCTGAGGATCTTGTTTTGCTTGTGGTCTGTTAGGATTTTGCCAGCGGGATTTTCCTTTCACTGCGTTTTACGTGCCAGTTCTCACCAACCAAACTTGGTTTCCCCAGATGACTCTATATTCCTATAATGAATTTTAGGACAACCCACAAGGTTCTGACTATGCCATGAATACCTAAATTCCAGTAGACCACAAAAGCCCTTTTGTAAACACACCACTTGCCTCATTGACACTGGCGCTAGTCGCTCTTCCCTAAAAACCTCTTAGTTTCCCTCACTGCCTCTCTCAGGCTTATCTATATACACAACTGGCAGGGTGCATCCCACAACGGCGGGTGCAGGAGCTGAATGTGCACACCGATTATCAACTTATACATAAAGTATTACTTGGGGATCACACTGAGAAAAGTGCGGCATTTGGAGTCCGCCGTTGGTTCTTTGTTTACATTATCTATGTACACAGTCAGTATTTCTAACCAATGAGATCCTCAACATTTTTCCGATCCGGTCCCTATCGCCCTGGGACCTATAAATGACAAACATTCCTGCTTACTCAGCCTGACCTAACACACTAATTTGTTAGGGCAGGTTGTCTTGTATAAGCCAAAGTGCTTCGTGTTTTGTACCCCATATGAGGTGTATCTCAATATACCCCAACAACATGAAAATGAGGTTCTTGCCCTCCTTTGTGGAATCACTAACCATCTAGTCTAATATGAACAATACAGCCATGGTTTCAAATTTAACTGATTTGTTTTCTCGGGTCCTGCCCACATTGTGGTCCACGGAAGTTCATATCATCAATGGATTTCTATCTTTAACAGTCTTTGGAAAGAGAGGAGAGGATGTAGCCTAACGGTTAGCAAGGTCTACTTCGAGTCTAAGGAACCGGGTTCGAGTCTTCAACGGCGCTCAACATCCTGTGATTCTGGGCAAACCACTTAATCTCCCCGTGCCTAACAAAAATGAATGTGTCCTCATGTACCGCAACTGGTGCTCATGTAAAGCGTCCTGATGCCTGATTTCGGGTCCGCTTTACGCCATATAAAACTTCAGGGAAAAAAAACTTTAAATCAATTTATTTTAATGGCAGGTTGAAGATTATTCCATCTGCAAAAAGAGACCCATTCAAAGTAGAGCGCATGCTATACGTTTTTCACGGGTGTGGTTCACACTGTACTATTGTTGCACCATTCTTCCCAAAGCATTATATTTTTATAGCGCTTACAACCCCTGATGAGGCATTGAAGAGCTTTATGGCGATTAGCATGCTAATCTGGAACTCAAGGTTAGTGGTAATCCAATGGTTATTGTTCATATTTAGGTTTCACCTAGCATTGCAGCGGGCATGCGCAGCTCGCTCTGTGAGGCATATTGTAGTAGGGTATGTTTTGGAAGTGGAGTTGAAGCCCTGCCCATCTTTTTCATTAGCTGGCGTCATCGTTTGTGGTAAACGCTGGCTTCCGATAGATAATGAGGCTTCTTAGTCCCTCCTTGTTACCACCCTGTCTCCTTTTGGTACTGTCCATCAGGACTGGATCGTTTACTTGCAGCATTATACTCTCTTCAATTAGTGGGTAAGCACTTTTTTGCTATCATTCGGGCAATGGCGACAGCTTTTTTAACATTGAGGCAGCCGCAGCACTAATAATGGCTGCCATGCTATTCTTATGTAACTTGTGAACGCCTAACGCAGCCGCATGCCTTTTTTTGTATTTATTTACTTTTCCTGTGAGTGCAAGGAAACTATTGGTATTTCAATAAATATATAGCTGACTGAACACACAGTGCGCGCTGCAGCTTAAGTTGCAAAACTTCTCACCGAAAGCAAAACTACCTACTGCGAAATGCACAATTATGGCAACCCATCCGTATTACATAGTATATATTGCTTAAATGAACATGTACACAGCAATGCAGTTATCCGCTGGGCTACGACAGTGGACTGAATATTTTTGTCTTGCGGTGTTATAGAGGGACGGTTAGCCAATCGTTGAACATGTATTCTTGGTGCCGCACAGACTGCAGTGATCGGTCGTAAGTGTTGTTGTAGAGGGCTATAAGTGCACGGCTGCTGGAGCACAGCTCAGTCCTTCAAAGGAAGGTGGCTGTTTATATGTATACTCTATATTTTAGAGTCAGTAATGGCGACTGTTTAGTTATGGCTGTAAACAGAGGCGCGACTAGAGCCAAATTTCGGGGGGGTTGATTCTTCCAGTGATAGTTAGAGTGGAGATGCAGGGGCTCTAAGAAGAGGTGAAAAAACAAAGCCTTGTTAGCAAGTAAATGGTCTTTTAAAGACCTGTGAAGTACTCGGGTGCGGCCGTGTGTGTGCCCGGGAAGCTGTCTCAGCCTGGGCTGCCACACACGACAGGGAGAACTGAAGCCCGGGCTGCTTTGCGATGCGCGCCTAGCTGTAAGCATCCATTACAAAGGCATTTAGGATGTGCTTATAACTTTGTCGCCGACTGGGGTCTTGAGCGAAACTTGGTATTTGCTTAGCACATTAGTTATATTAGATGGTGATGATGTCACGGATTAGGTCATATGTGACATGATGGGTACGACTGTGCATGAGCAACGTAAAGGGGTTTTGAGTTACATTTATTTAGGGAAACATAACTGTCAGATTCGTGGGGGGTTACGTTTCGTTACCATTACATTACTTAAATTGCTTTTTTCATGCTAGATTCTATACATTAAACTATATTTGCAGGGATAGGCCATTAAACCTCCAAATGTAGCCAGATGAGCAGGGTTCAAACACCACACCGCAATGCTGGCTGTGCAGTAGTCGGGAAGGTTTACCGAAGACGAATAGCGAGCTGGTCCTCGATGGGAAGCGTCGCAATCTCAAACCTGGCAGAAGATCCCAGAACCTGGAGGATGTGGGTCTAGTTAGTGATTTTTTCTGTGTATTGCGTGGTGAGTGAGGTCACAATGTAGCTGTCAATGAAGAGCAGGAAGGCAGGAGCTGACCACGGAATCTCACCTGCCAGTACCTTCCCCCTCAGCTAAAACAGACAAGCATTTACAATGCAATAGGTCTCGCATTTAAGCGAGTTTAAGCTACTGGCATTTGTTGCAAAGTCATCCTATGCCCTGGGCACCCTTACAACTTTTTGCTGACTGGAACTGGTGGTAACTGACTCTGACTGACCCTGGGCTCTGTTTAACCAGGCCCAGGGCCAAGCTGAAAGGAACACATTAGAATACAGTTAAGACACCAAACATACACTAGGGTGCACTATGGTATGGTGGGTTACCCTTGTAATTGGCATGACCTATCCCATAAGCCCCTAGTATATAATAGGCAGGGGATTGAACCTACCTAGAAGTCCTCAGTATCCTGGGGCATGGCAGTTTAGAGGCCAGCAGATTTTATGCACTAGCATGTGTGGAGTGCTGAAGCCTGAGGTCAGTTTAAAAGCAGCACTGGGTGCCAGGACTGCTTTTAAATGGTAAATTGTGCCCAAACTCGACTTTGGTGGTAGGGGCACTTAAAAATGGAAAACCTACAATGTTTTAGTATATTAAGGATCCCCAGGATCTTCCCTAGGTATCCCAGGGGTGGGGGGTCAGTTATCTATAAGGTACACCCTTATAAAATGAGTTTTTATATGCCTGGATAAAGTGAAATTTCACATTTCACTCCCCACATTGTTTTACAGTGCTGCTCAATTCGACTTTGATGGTAGGAGCACTGGGTAAGGAGGATCTGCAATATTTCAGCAGATTCAGAACCCCTCCCCTAGTTGCACAGGGGGTGGGGGTCCTGTAGAAATTAGGGAAATACTTATAAAATATGTTTTTATAAGCCCTGGTGCTAGAAAACTGGCCAAAGTCATTTTCCCCATTGCAAACCCCATGGCCCATAGGTTAACATTGTAAGAAGTTATTGATTAATAAATATTGATAGGAGAGGACCAGCCGGACCATTCAAAGACTTCCCAGAATGGTAGTAATAAATCCAATTTATATTTAAGGCTATCTGTTTTCCGTTTTTACTGTTTTTTACGGATAAATACAGGGAGAAAACATTTATTTTCTTGTCTGTTTTTATTTTTGAATGTGGATAATAACAGAAATTGGGTTGCTTTTTGAGTAATTCTAAATGCTGTCCGCCATGACTGCTAGGCCAATAGATTTGTGGATTATTAGGTAAGGGGGCTAGAAATGAAAGGAATTTTAGTAAAAATGCTTTAACAGCAGAAGATATGCACAAGGTTGATATTAAAATTTGCATATTTTCTTATAAGTGCATTGATTTATCTTCTGTGGGTGTTTACAACACTGAAACCTAGTAGGCATTCAAGCATGAGTGCATATTTACTGGTTAAATAAATGTGGAAATATACTAATTTCAGCTTCATTTTTCCACAAACCGAAAATAAATATGGATAAATACCGATAAAATTAGCAATAAATAAATATGGATAAATACAGATGGAAATGTAAAAAAAATAATTACCGTAAAAACTTTATATTGTTACATTTCTCCTAAAGTGTACATACAAGAAGTTATAAGACTTTCTTGTTTGTAAGTCCAAATTCAGCCATCCAGTGGTCTGCCCTGATTGGTCAAAGTTAAGTGGATTAGTCAGGCTGCTTTGAAGTGGTGATAAGGAACCCCTAGGGTTAACAACTCTGCTGGGAGGGCAGTGTGCTGGTCTATAGGAACATAACAAAAGAGAGTACACGGTTCCCAAGAGAGAAAAAACACTATCGAAAGTTGAAATCAAAGTGAGTGAAGGCACGCAGGAGGGGAATCCTCCTTGTTGGAACTAGAGTCCTCACACACCCAGCAAGCGGGGAACAACCTTTACAACAAAGGTTTTACAACGCGGTACTGTTACCACGCAACTTTTACAACACAAGTCGTTACAACGACTTGAGCTGGGGAGCGCTCCAGGGTAGTAAATAGTTTAATTTACTATCCAACTCCTTCCCTACTATCCATGGGGACTGGAGTTGGAAGAGTAAATTAAAATATTTACTATCCAGCACCCCCAACGCAAGTCGTTGTAACGACTTGCGTTGTAAAAGTTGCATAGTAACGGCACGCATTGTAAAAGTACGCGTTGTAACGTCGTACATCCCCAGCAAGCTAGGTGTCATGCTTCATCATATGGGCTTGCTCCTCGTCGGGTCGGCGGTGCAATACACGATGGGCACCCGTAAAGGGGCTCTTTAGCGGAGATCTTTTGTTCCTGCCGTATGGTTCCGTGGGTGTGAGGGCCCTAGGGAAGGAAGTGAAGAGTGTAGATGTGTATAAGTGGTTAAAAAAGGTTGGATTATCCACACCGGACTTTAATGAAGTGGTGACCCACCTCACTAAAAACAAAGAGAGTGGCTGTTTTCTGGCTTAAGGGTCCAGGGAAGCAGTAACTTACTCTATATAGCAATGGTCGACATGTTTCATGCAATAATGTTCAAAGCGATACAGTGCATTTCTTCAGGACCAAACCAAACTATCTACACTAAAGGGTTTAAGGTGAGTAGTGTTCACACCCTACTGTTCAAAGGATGAACACGGGGTCCCACCATGGCTGAAACCCCAGTCAGTGGAAGCGTCTGCTTCAATGGTTTCCCCGGGCGTTGACACCTCACTGTAGATGTCCTGTCCTTGGTGGGACAAACTTCCGAAACCTACCCCAACGCCTTTCTCGGGGAGCCGGAATGCCTGGCTATGGGGTGGCGTCGTAAAACATCCTCTTCAAAGGCAGGGGGGAGGCCAGGGTTTCAGTTTCACTCTAACACTCTTGACCCAGAGTCAGGGCTAGGCTTAGGAAGGTATGTGCAGATGGTAGGGGGAGAGGCCATGGAAATAAGCCATCCCAGGGGGGGTGTTTAGCCAGCTCTAACCTGCTTGCTGGAAAATCAGCCATTATGGATTTGGAAGAATGATGCGCTCTGGGACAAAATAATGCCACACTCTACAGGATGTGGTCATAACTATGAGGAGTTGCCCTGCTCTCATTGGTCAGAAGTGACCTGGTGCTTGACCCAGAGAATTTTGAATAAGTATCTAAGAGGGGCAGAGCCCTCCAGATCTGCTGTTTGAAACTTATTGAAGCAAGAAGTGCCCTGCTGAGAAGTTTTGCTGTGCAAAGATTTCTAAGGCCTGGCTTCTGAAAAGTGCACCAAGTGAAACTGCAGCCCTGTGGATTACCTTGCTGCAAAAGGACTCAGTGGACTCCCTGCAAGCTACAGGTTAACAGAGCTCACCTGGACAGCCCCACTAAGAATTCTCAACCTGTACCAGTGGATTTGTAAGGGTGTTGTTCTTGTGGATTGCGGAATTGAAGTTTCACACTTCCAAGGACCGTCTTGGAGATTCCAGAACCTTGGACTGTGTGTTGGATACTTTGGGACCCCCAAGCAGAACTTCAGGAAGGAGTTCTAACTGGACCCAGCCTGCTGGAGAAGGCTGCACAAGAGTGGTGAGAAATTCTCCAGAACAAGTTCTAAAGGCGTATCCCTGTCAGAGAAAACAAAATGACTAAAAGGGGCACTGTTGGTCTCTAAGCACTAGAAAGTGACTAATCTTTAAAACTTCATATCTCTGGTTCCCTATAGTGGATTTTTTTTGTTTTGATGTCACTTAAAAGATACAAATATTACCTATTTTTATAAATTGGTGTTGGATTTTTATTTTGTGTTGTGTCTTACATATTTACTGATATTGTGTTTTTAAATGCTTTACATACCTGTCTTTGAAATTAAGCCTGTCTGCTCGCAGCCACGTTACCAAGGGTTGAGCATAGGAATAATTTTCTAAGACCTATGCTGAGTCCTATCATGTGTTAGTGGCCTTATTGCCAGTGGCAGACCTATATTTGCCCCTACCAATGACCCACTTTCCAACAGCATTGTATATACCAATGCCTTTTATTTATGTTTTGAAAACGAAAACAAAAAAAAGGCATTGTTATTTGCAATGTCAATAGCTAAAACTTGCATAAATGCGAGACCTATTGCATTGCAAATTCTTTTTGAAATTAGTCATGTGTCTCTGGGAACCATTCCATGCATTTGCTCCGGTTTCTTTGTGATAGAATAATTTTTTTTAATTGTTTTAATTTCGTTTGAGCAAGTTATACAACACATCAAGATTAACAGTGTTATTTTCAAGCAAGATTAATTCTATCGCCTTCCCACCCTCCCCAGAATTCTAACCTATGTTCACTGTAGATATCCGTTGGCCACCCAGATTGTTTGAAGTGGTGGAACACCAATCGTCCTTACACTATTTTTCTTCTCCATGAGCAAGAAAGTGGTCTATCATTGCCACCCACACCTCCAGGAGCTTAGAATTAACCCTGGGCGGTGAACTATGCTCCGCTCGAGGAGCTTGCAACGTTTCGGTAACTTCGCGGTTCGCCTAGAGCGCGAAGTTGTCGAATACTACGCAATCTACTGCATAGCATAGTGTTTTTCTTCCTCGTGCGCTCAATATGCGTTATCGCGGGCGCGGTAACGTCTTACCATAATTCTGCGATCGCCGACTTGATTTTCCATCCCTGTCACGTGCGACATGAGGTTTGGAATCCGGCCGCATGATCCTGCAAGACTGTGCATTCGGACGTGCTATCTCCTTCCGGCGGCAGTGTTGATAAGATCGCGTTCCCAAACACGCAGAAACTACAATCTGGCAAAGAACATCTCTCGAGCACGATAAAACCTTCTCGAAAATTATCATTTTGCTCAGAAAAACTCCTCAGATTGTGATTTGGATGTAGTCTTTTGTGCAAGGAGTCCTTTTTTTTCTACTCATTTTTTCAAGAGGAAGGAAGTGCCCCTGAGTCTCCAACTTCCTGTTCCTGTCCAGCAGGCTCCTCCCAGTGCTTTGTCCATGTGCTGTTCACTTTCATTTGGATTTGGAGCTGGAAGGATCACTTTTTGTGTATGTCTGCTGCATCATGTCATTGGAATGGATTTATTGAGGACTTTTGGATTTGAGATTTTATTTTACAATTTGGAGAATTGGTGTACATGTTTGTTTGATTGGGGCTTTTTTTTACCTACAGTTTTCTGGACTTTTCATTGTTTTAAAAAAATTATTGTTGTGGGTGGTCTGTACTTTCAGTGGGGGCCAAGTTGTATTTCTTTGAAACGTCCGCCAGTAGGCCCATAGGTAGCCATGAGTCCAACCATGTGTCTGTGGTGTCTGTTGAATTTCAAGTTTTAAATATCATGGATGGCATTGGATTTAATTGCAAAATATGGTTTTTGGAGTGGAATTTCAGTTTGTGGGTGTGTGTTAATTAAATAAGGGCTTTTCAGCCAATAGGTAACCCTAGGAGTTCATATAGTTAGTGATATAGTCCTGCTTGAGTTCATTGTATGTACTTTCTTTATTGTGGGTGGGCTGGCCATGTGGTGGTGGCCATTTTGTGGGACCAGCCACTGTGCTTTTGCCATAGGCCTCCAAGCTTGTGGCCTACTCTGCCAGTAGGCCCAGAGGTACTACTCAGTCATCATCAGTCATCATGGGTGCATGAAAGTTGAACAACTGTTTTTGTGTTGTTTGTAGAATTTGTAACATCATGTATGGCATGGATGGCTTTGGATTGAATTTCAAAATGTGTTTTTTTGGGGTGGAATTTCAGTTTTTGGATGTGTGTTAAATAAATAGGGCTTTTCTGCCAGTAGGTAACCCTAGGAGTTCAGCTCGCATAGTTTTGGTAACTCTGCACAGCGCGACAACGCGGACTTACAGTTTTTGTCTTCTTCGCGCGCTCAATCTGCGATAATGACTTTTTGTACAGTTTGCCATGCCGAACACGCCGAATTTGCAATCTGACGAACAATATCTGTCAAGCTGCAGAAACCCTTCTCGAAGATGATGATTTTATTCATTTTGCTAAAAAAAACTCCTCCGATTGTCATTGGGTTGTAGTTTTTGGAGCATGGAGTCATTTTTCTGTTCTTAATTTTTTTTTAAAAGAGGAAGAAAGTTCCCCAGAGACTCCGACTTCCTGTTCCTGTCCTTTGTATGTACTTTCTTGTTATTTTGGGTGGGCTGACCATGTGGGTGGCAGCCATTTTGTCAAGTCAAGCATTGTGCTTTTGCCATAGGATTGCATTTTCTATCTTCTCTTTCTGTTCATGTTGTTATGGGTGATCAGGCCATGTGGTGGGGGCCATATTGTGAGACCATCCAATGTGCTTTTACCATAGGCCTCCAAACTTGTGGCCTATTCTGCCACTAGGCCCAGACTCCCAGAGGTACTCATCAGGGGTGCTTGATGCAACTGTTTTCTATGTTGTCTGTTGAATGCAAACATCATGTAGGGCATGGATGGCATTGGATTGAATTCCATTATGTGGTTTTTGTGGTGTAGTTAACTTTTTGGATGTGTGATAATGAATGACTTTGTTGCATGTGTATGTGTTGTTGTGTAACTTTCCAACCCTTTTAGCCATGCGGATTTTCTTTTTTACATTAGAGCTGTGTTGTGTAACAGGCATCCTTTGTCTGGCCATATAATGAGATAGGCCTGCTTGACTTCTTTGTTTTCCGGGCCATGTGCCTGTGATGATGAGTGACCATGTGGCTGGGAGCCATTTTGTGGTGGTAGTAGTAGTGTGCTGTTTTTGCCACATAGCGGTACAAAAGGGGGTGGTGATGGACGGAGCATCTGAACCAATCAAACACTCAAACCCAGTCAACAGATCTGGGTTTAATCCATCACCGTTCTTTAGCCCACTCTGCCACCCCAGTTCACGCATGGCCATATGCAAATCAGTCTGACCCTGTGCCTCATGGGAACAGTCCAGCCCGAACTGCCAAGCCATGCTTACCCTGGACCGGAAACAAGCTTCCTAGGACCGGTTTCTGGCATTACAGTCGCCTTCAGCCAGGCTTGCTTGAATCCAGGGGCAAAGTGAGCAAGGGACTCACGTCTGAGCATATCCTGCCAACTTATGGCGAACGAACAAAGCGGTACAAAAGGGGGTGGTGATGGACGGAGCATCTGAACCAGTCAAACACTCACACCCAGTCAACAGATCTGGGTTTAATCCATCACCGTTCTTTAGCCCACTCTGCCACCCCAGTTCAGACATGGCCATATGCAAATCAGTCTGAACCTGTGCCTCATGGGAACAGTCCAGCCCGAACTGCCAAGCCATGCCTTCCCTGGACCGGAATCAAGCTTCCTAGGACTGGTTTCTGGCATTACAGCTATCTTCAGCCAGGCTTGCTTGAATCCAGTGGCAATGTGAGCAAGGGACTCACATCTGAGCATACTCTGCCAACTTATGGCGAACAAAGCGGTACAAAAGTGGGTGGTGATGGACGGAGCATCTGAACCAATCAAACACTCACACACAGTCAACAGATCTGGGTTTAATCCATCACCATTCTTTAGCCCACTCTGCCACCCTAGTTCAGACATGGCCATATGCAAATCAGTCTGACCCTGTGCCTCATGGGAACAGTCCAGCCCGAACTCCCAAGCCATGCCTTCCCTGGACCGGAAACTGAGGTGGCAGAGTGGGTGTGAGTGTTTGATTGGTTCAGATGCTTCGTCCATCACCACCCCCTTTTGTACCGTTTTTGCCACATAGGCCTGTGTGTATTTCCATTGTTCTTCTTGGCTTACTGCTTCCATCCCCATTGCCAGCTGCAGGTCCCTGATGCTGCATTCATCCCACATGACGCACAAATTAAGGCCAAACAGGTTCCACTTCTACATTTGTATTTTTGTTCTTTGCTATTCTTACTCTTCCTGAGTGTACACAGTACACTAGTAGTAATTAAATTTAAAGCACAACAAATTCCAAGATTTTTTTTTTTTTTTTTTATTGGTTCATTTCAAAGCCACACAAAACAAACAGATTTATGGTGCAAGTACACAATCAAAAATAATCAAAGAATAAAAACAATACTGCATGTGCTGGAGGGAGTGGGGGGCAATCTGTACAAGAGACATTTGTTACTTTTGGGACTAACAATAGCCAAGCGCGACATAGCTAGGGCCTGGAAGGACCAGCAGCCCCCATCACTTCTCGCTTGGAAGAGAGGCCTGGACTTCTGTATGGGGATGGGGAGGCCCATATTTCTGGCCCGCAGCCGCCCCAGCAAACACTACAAGATATGGAAGAGGTGGGCTGAATACAGGGGTCTTTGGCTAGAGCCCCCGATAGAGCAGGATCCGGATCCAGACGTATGAGTGAGCTCGATGATCGGATGGGTGTGTGTGAGTGGCTTGATCGACCGAATGCCGTGCGGGGGGAGGGATCTGGGTGGGATGGTAGGGGCGCTAGTTGGGGGAGGGGTTAGGGGGAACGGGTGGGGGGACTTGTTCTTTGTGATAGTTCCCATTGTTTTGACTACGAAAGTAATGACGGATTGCGTTATTGTACAAATTTATTGATACCTGGCAGATACCTCTGGGGTACAGAGATCTGTGGCCACTTATATGATCTGTCAATAAAATCTGTTTTGAAAAAAAAAAGAATAAAAACTATCAAACATGCTATATAAGAAGCGATATCATCATATTTAACCAAAAAAAAAGAAAAACGGTCATTTTTATGGATCCAAATGGTCTATCATTGCCTGCCAAATTTTATACCCTTTTGCATTTTCCTAACTGATTTAATCCGATAGAGATTAAATTCTAAATAAAAAACATTATAAAACTTTGCCCGCCACATTTCATATATAGGTGCTTCGGGCTTCAACCACATTGAAGATATACATAGGCGAGCTACCGCCATAGCCATAAATAAAACATATCTGTTATTTTGATACCCTGGAAATGGATTATTATCATTAGATAACCCAAACATAATCATCTCTCTTGGGATTGTCACATCACACTTTGTAATATAAGCCAGAAATGTTTCTATAGATATAAAGAAAGGTTTTAACACTGGGCAGTCTGAGAATATATGTACAATATCTGCCTGGTCAGATTGGCACCTATAACATTTCCCGTTATTCCAAGTTTGACTGATGTTCTTTTGTTTTTTTTGCACAAAAGACTGAGGAGGAGGTGTCTGTCATCATCGCCCGTTGTACTGCCAGACAGACGTCCTGCTGTTGTACATGACGTGTGGTGTGACCTGAGCAAACATCTCTGCAACTTGTGCAACTGAATGCTGCTGAATCTGAAGAAGATGGGCCCAAAGAAAGCAAGTACCAGGTCCTCCAAGACCAAGAAAGTTGCTGAGAAGAAGGAAGAACAGAAGAAGGAAGTGACACTTTAGTCTGGTGTTGACCCTAAAACCTTTTTTAGGAAAACAAAAATTACGCCTGCAGCAGCGTTGTCCGGGGGGCAAGCTGCGGGCAGCACCTCCGCATAAGTGGGCCCAGACCATCAAACCCAGGCCCAAGCAGATGAGTGTGGAAGAGGTAGCCAACCTAATGGTGGAAAGCAGTGATGCTGAGCCTGACTTATCTCAAAGTAGTACACAATTAACACAGGAGGGAACACAGCAGATAAGTGGTGAACAACAACAGCCGCAACCACAGCTCGCAATAGTAGTTGTTGTTCCTCCCGAAGTAGGGGCAGTTCAGGAAACTGAGCCTCATGCAGAGGAAGAAGAAGAGGAAGCCACTCATTCAGGAGCTCCATTGTCTCCCAAATCCCCAGCAAGGAAAATAAGGGTTAGTCCATTGAGGTCTTCGCAAAGCATCCCTTCTGATGATCTAGATCTCACTTAGGAGCCACAACAATCTGAGCATGAGAGGGAGACACATCCCAAGACTAGGCTAGGAAAAAGAAGGTTCCAGAAAGCCTTAGACTTATGGAGGTCGATGTAGAAGATCAAGATAATGATGATGAAGAGCTAGTCATCATGAAGATCACTCCCGGCCCCGAGGACATGGAGACCAACATCATTAACCTATTCAGAATGGCTGCGACTAGTAGGGATGTAGCACGCATACCTCCAACAAAGGTAATACCAACACTACCTCCAGCTTCCATATTTACATTAGCAAAGGGCCGGCAGCGTCCAATATCCAGCACAAGGACCACCTCAGCAGAAGTAGGTAGTGGTACTGCACAGCCACAGAGTCAAATTCAACACACACCCTCCTGCTCATCCGGCATTGGACGTGGCACCTCCAGCAGGAGACAAAAGTTAACCTTCCCAGAGTGGGACTTCTTTGCGTTAGCGTAAAGGAGGAGAACATTGCTATATGCTCCATTTGTCATACCTTTTTTAGTCGTGGTAAGCTTAGTACAAATTATGGTACCGGAGGCCAAATTACCCATCTGAAAAAACAACACACAAGCAACTGGAGGACCACCTTCATCGCATAAAAACTGGAACCATTACTGTTGGTGGGGATAAAGGAGTAGAAGGTCCGCTCACGGTGGAACAGGACTAAGAAGAAGAGGGAAACATTCTCTCTGGTAGTGGTACACAAAGTAGCCCTGTCCCCAGCACTGCAGTGGTACCGCCCACATCCTCAGCATCAGCAACATCTCACTGGCACCAGAGTAAGAGTCAGCCTGAGACACCAAGGAGTACTGCAATGCAAAAAAGTGCTGCGTCGAGCCGTACAGAAAGGAATACCAAGCAGCGTACCATTCTTAGCATGTTTACTAGGCAGGAGGGACAGTACGAACGCAACCACCCAATAGCACGTTTGTATAATGCGAAGCTGGCTAAAATGTCAGCACTGGACCTTCTCCCCTTTTCTTTTGTTGAAGGGGTGGGTCTTCTGGAATTTGTGACAACCATCTGCCCAAAATGGTAGGTTCCCAGTTGCTACTATTTCGCCAGAGTTGCTGTACCAGCACTACATCATGATGTGCTGGAATTGCTTGGAAAAGCCTTAAAACAGAAGCCTGTTCAGAGTATCCACCTGACAACAGACATGTGGACCAGTTGCCAAGCCACTGATTACATGTGCATCACTGCACACTGGATCTCTTTTTTGGGTGTTAAAGAAATGATATCTGCAGGCGTTGACACTGCTGAGATTTTTAATGACACTCGCAAACATGCAACTGTAGCCATGTTTGCTATGGAGAAATCTAATACTGCTGCAAACATTTTGGATGAGTTTAACAGCAAGGCTGCTGCGACCAAGAGGGCTTAACATTGGTTTTGTTGCCACGGACAATGGCAGTAATGTAGTTAAGGCCATGAAAGATGGTGGCTATTTCAGGGTCTGTGTTTGGCACACTGCATTAACAGCAACTTACTGACCCCCTGCAGAAGAATATACACAAATTTCAACCATTCTTTTAAGCCTGGAAGCAGCTGAGGGTCATTCAATGTGAGCATAAAATGCCAGTCAAAGCCCTCATCCAGGAGGTGCCAACACGTTGGAACTCAAGATATTACATGCTTGATCGTCTGTTTGAGCAGTACATACCCCTTATGGTTATGTCATGACAAGAAGATTAGGGGATCCTACTATGAAAGCCATGACCATTGAGATGGGCCAATGGGACCTCGTTAAATGAATGACAGAGATGCGACTTCCTTTTGAGGTCTTCACACGTGCAGTCAGCAGGGAGGACTGTACTATGGGCTAAGCTATCCCATTGTTGTACATGCTAGAGTATAAAACAAGAGAGGTACCCCTTAAAAAGCTCAAGGGAATTGAGGTAAAACTACCTGGCTAAGAGAAAAGATACCCTTGATGTCAATTCACAGTATAACAATATACTCAAAATATAAAATCACAGTATAACAATATACTCAAAATACAAAAGACATGTAAAAAAAACTTTTATGTGTTGTTTGTTATAAATTCAATTTATTCATATATAGTTAAAAAATATAATGTATATCATAAAATCAAAACAAAAATACACAATATTAAAGACTCATACACAATCAATTATGACCTGCATAATTAAAACAACAGACAGAAATGTGTACAACATAACATTTGTTTGATACTAGATGTACATTCCAAATCCTATTTCGCCACTTAATTATATACAGAGAGAAAATCAGTATTATAAATTCAGTGCTTGATTCTTGAATTGTACAGGATAAAAAGTGTTGACGCGTTTCGATGGGACCTGTGGTTTACACCATCTTTATCAAGACTTGTAGATATTCTGTCATGTCAGAGGGGTCAAATGTTAATTCACAGCCCTTATAGTTTCTTAAAAGAAGACTTCAATCAGTCACGATAGACCTCAAATGCTCACAAATATCACTCGGTATAGAGAAAAGCTCAAAAAACAACATTTCATACGTAAATACAGCCCCGTGTTCCAATGCAGAAAAGTGCTACTTTGGTCCACTTCGATCTGGTCTCGACAAGGTATTCAATATATACTTCAATCTGTTCGAGAATTATCTTAAAAGCGACAGGAGGCTGAAATGCATTACCCGTATAATATGTGGTAAAGAGAACCAAGTACGAGGTCTCAGAACGGGTAAATCCTGACCGGCGAGCTGTCAGAGTGTGGTCTCCTGCACGGGTGTGTGCAAACAATAGATCTCATCATCTGGGTTGTGGATCCGCAACCCGGATGATGCTCGCCGGTCAGGATTTACCCGTCCTGAGACGTGCACTTTCACCACGTACGGCTCGCCGAACTGAAGCTTGCCCGGACACTACCAGACCCTGATCCTCTTCCTTTACTGGCGCGCCGTTTACACCATTAGATGCCACATTAGCATATGCAGCCCTGAAGAGTCACAGCCGCAACACGGTGTGATGAAACACGTGTCGGCTATTTATTATTTTTTCTTGGTTGTACTGATCGACATTTCACCATTAAATATACATACCTCATGATGATGGACTCTGAGATCATATATTGAACGCTTACCGAATTCTGGGTTCTCACTTGGGAACCATTTAGATAATCGTGTGCACGGGACACTCTTTGCATCCAAAAATAAACATCACTTTCAGAAGGCTCGGCATCTGATCTGATCTGACAACCAAAGAGAAGAGCAAGACCGGTATGATTAATGAATGATGCCATGCATTGCATTGGATGCTTGCTGACTCTGGGCAAATGTGCACGAAGTCGAACTATACTAGTTAATCCACAAAGTAAAAGTGACTCAAGTGACAGTCAATGTTTCCTTGTTGTTTAATAACCACATTATTTGTACTCCTACTACTGCAGGTGCATTCTTGACTTAATCGGAGTCACTCACTACAGACTGAGTTGGTGTTGGACAACATGTACACGTACCACACCATGATGATGATGACCATACTATCTTTGCATGCAGTCAGTCAGTTGGATCGGAGATGATTGATGGAATAACTGCGTTTCATGAACTGGCATAAAAGGTAAACATAACAATTCAACATGAACCACAGCAGACCTAGGCTACATGTCCATGTAGTCGAATAATGGTATGACTGACAGTGGCGCATTAATTTAGTCACTTGATGTGGAAAATGCTAGGTTTCTGTATATGCCTTTTGTCTGGCTCTGTCAAAATTTAAGGTAAATGGAGGTTGGGTCATGGGCCGGCCTGGTGCCTAGGGCCTGTTCTGTGCTTGCTCCTGTCCTGTTGTTGTTGTAACTTAAGGCTGTGTAAATACTAGAGTAGACACGATGTATCCAAGCCGCCTACGTCTGAAAGTGTTCTCACTCAAGAGTCTTGTCTTCTTGCACTACACCGTAATACCCCTTTTGTTTTTCCATCTACACTTATATGCTGACCTGTACCCAGTGCTATTATACTGGAAGCAACAACTCACACTTACCTGACCCATCCGCATCAGGCAGGCAGTGGCACCGAAGAATGATGTGCTGAGTTTCCATGAAAGGGAGAACCAAGATGAATGACGAGATGTAGCTCCACAATTGGACCTGGATAATACAGTAACTTTAGTATCATATTCCTCATTCGTCTTTTAAATAATTTGATTCCTTTTTTTTCTTCAATCCTTACGACTGTGTGTTGTTGAATTGTTGTTTGTTTGCTAATTGATCCCTACAACAATTTTTTTAATTTTCTTTGCTAGCTTTAAAAGTAAGCCCAGTACAGTCTCTCTGACCGCATACAGCCAAGGCAAATTTATATATTGAGGTGTGATGTGATTTCATTAAATGTACACCAACAATTGATCATACGCTTGGTGGGGCAGATGTGGTGAAAGCAACACTAATTCAATTTCAAGACAGGACGAGGATCTTCTCTGCTTGCCCACCCATGCTCAGTCCAGTATGTACAAGCCATTTTTTTTCCAAAGGGACCCACCTAATACATCATAATTATTTGCCGGCATTGATTGTATTCATCATCCAATTCAAACCCTACCACACAGCAGTAAAGTGTACGAATTATGATTGTGTTAAGTCACTCACTTGACCCAACTACAGTTTATTATATCTTCTTGTACTAGGCTGTCCCCTCCACCATTAAGTTTTATTTTACTTTAGCAGTTGCAATACTGTTTGTTTGGCAGTCTTCTCCTGTACTGTACTTTACATCGTTCTACTACTCACACAGTCTCTCTCAGGCAAGTGACTGTCCCTTTTTTTTGTTTGCAAATGCTAGTGCCAGTGTCTACTACCACCATAACCATGGCATCTTCTCCATTCTCTTGGGAAACCATACAACCATTGCTGTGCCGAACTTAATCATCATCAATCACAGGTAAGATAAGTTTGCTGGGAGGTATAATGGACTAGGAGGAGCGACTGACAATACTAGTAGGACAAATATAACTCAGTGAGGGGTACCGCATCTATCTGTTTGCGTGTTACAAAATTGGCAGATTATTTAAATCCAACACTGGATGCTGCCGTGCAGCAGCAAAGAATCCATGTGACGTAAATAAATTCGTACAACAGTAACCCCCCCACAAAACATTAACATTGTATGTGTAAGTATAAATGAATAAAATGTATTTCCCTATCAAAAATAAACTATCCCATACCTGACCCAACCCTCTCTCTAACCCCAACCAATGTCCAAATCGATAAAAGTCCAAATGTCCAGAAAGTCCAAAGAAACCCCAACACCCAATTCCCACCCACCAACAAAAGTAATAACAAGCATTTACAATGCAATGGTCTCGTCCTTGTTAAAGTTAGAGCTATTGGCATTGCTCGTGACATTATTTTTGTTTTTAAAACATATAAATAAATGGCATTGTAATTTACAATGCTAATAGCTTAATCTCTCACAAATGCGAGACCTATTGCATTTGCACCCCCACACACACAGAGCCACACGCACCAACACACAGAGCCACACACACAGAGCCACATATACACAGAGCCACACACACACAGACAGAGCCACACACACACAGACAGAGCCACACACACACACAGACAGAGCCACACACACACACAGACAGAGCCACACACACACACAGACAGAGCCACACACACACACACAGAGCCACACACACACACACAGAGCCACACACACACACAGAGCCACACACACACAGAGCCACACACACACAGAGCCACACACACGCACACAGACAGAGCCACACACAGACAGAGCCACACACACACACAGAGCCACACACAGACAGAGCCACACACATACACAGAGCCACACACACACACAGAGCCACACACACACAGAGCCATACACACCCACACACAGACAGAGCCACAGACACACACACACACACACACACACACAGACAGAGCCACACACAGACAGAGCCACACACACACAGACAGAGCCACAAACACACAGACAGAGCCACACACACACAGACAGAGCCACACACACAAAGACAGAGCCACACACACACAGAGTCACACACACAGACAGAGCCACACACACAGCTCTCTGCCCAGTAACACCCTAGGGAACAGAGGCATGAAAAACCGGATCACAAGCAGGGAACAGAGGCACAAGCAGGGAACAGATGCATAAGCAGGGAACAGAGGCACGAGCAGGGAACAGAGGCACGAGCAGGGAACAGAGGCACAAGCAGGGAATAGAGGCACAAGCAGGGACCAGAGGCACGAACAGGGCACAGAGGCACGAACAGGGCACAGAGGCACGAACAGGGATCACAAGCAGGGAACAGAGGCACAAGCAGGGAACAGAGGCACAAGCAGGGAATGGAGGCACAAGAAGCAAACAGAGGCACAAACAGGGCACAGAGGCACGAACAGGGCACAGAGGCACGAACAGGGATCACAAGCAGGGAACAGAGGCACAAGCAGGAAACAGAGGCACAAGCAGGGAACAGAGGCACAAGCAGGGAACAGAGGCACAAGCAGGGAACAGAGGCATAAGCAGGGAACAGAGACACGAGCAGGGAACAGAGGCACAAGCAGGGAACAGAGGCACAAGCAGGGAATAGAGGAACAAGCAGGGAACTGAGGCACGGACAGGGCACAGAGGCACGAACAGGGATCACAAGCAGGGAACAGAGAAACAAGCAGGGAACACAAGCAGGGAACAGAGGCACAAGCAGGGAACAGAAACTGGATCACTAGCAGGGCACAGAGGCAAGAAAACCGGATCACAAGCAGGGCACAGAGGCACAAGCAGGGAACAGAGGCACAAGCAGGGGACAGAGGCACAAGCACGGAACAGAGGCACGAGCAGGGAACAGAGACACGAGCAGGGAACAGAGGCACAAGCAGGGAATAGAGGAACAAGCAGGGAACAGAGGCACGGACAGGGCACAGAGGCACGAACAGGGATCACAAGCAGGGAACAGAGGCACAAGCAGGGAACAGAGGCATAAGCATGGAATAGAGGCACAAGCAGGGAACAGAGGCACGAACAGGGCACAGAGGCACAAAAACCGGATCACAAGCAGGGCACAGAGACACGAGCAGGGAACAGAGGCACAAGCAGGGAACAGAGGCACAAGCAGGGAACAGAGGCACAAGCAGGGAATAGAGGCACAAGAAGGGAACAGAGGCACGAACAGGGCACAGGGCACGAACAGGGATCACAAGCAGGGAACAGAGGCACAAGCAGGGAACAGAGGCACAAGCAGGGAACAGAGTCACAAGCAAGGAACAGAGGTACAAGCAGGGAACAGAGGCACAAGCAGGGAACAGAGGCACAAGCAGGGAACAGAGGCACAAACAGGGCACAGAGGCATGAACAGGTATCACAAGCAGGGAACAGAGGCACAAGCAGGGAACAGAGGCACAAGCAGGGAACGGAGGCACGAACAGGGCACAGAAGCACGAACAGGGATCACAAGCAAGGAACTGAGGCACAAGCAGGGAACAGAGACACGAGCAGGGAACAGAGGCACGGGCAGGGAACAGAGGCACAAGCAGAGAACAGAGGCACAAGCAGGGAATAGATGCATAAGCAGGGAACAGAGACACAAACAGGGCACAGAGGCACAAACAGGGCACAGAGGCACGAACAGAAATCACAAGCAAGGAACAGAGGCACGAGCAGGGAACAGAGGCACGAGCAGGGAACTGAGGCACAAGCAGGGAACAGAGGCACAAGCAGGGAACAGAGGCACAAGCAGGGAACAGAGGTACAAGCAGGGAACAGAGGCACAAGCAGGGAACAGAGGCACAAACAGGGCACAGAGGCACGAACAGGTATCACAAGCAGGGAACAGAGGCACAAGCAGGGAACAGAGGTACAAGCAGGGAACGGAGGCACGAACAGGGCACAGAAGCACGAACAGGGATCACAAGCAAGGAACTGAGGCACAAGTAGGGAACAGAGACACGAGCAGGGAACAGAGGCACGAGCAGGGAACAGAGGCACAAGCAGGGAACAGAGGCACAAGCAGAGAACAGAGGCACAAGCAGAGAACAGAGGCACAAGCATGGAACAGAGGCACGAACAGGGCACAGAGGCACAAACAGGGCACAGAGGCACGAATAGGGATCACAAGCAGGGAACAGAGGCACAAGCAGGGAACAGAGGCACGAGCAGGGAACTGAGGCACAAGCAGGGAACAGAGGCACAAGCAGGGAACAGAGGCACAAACAGGGCACAGAGGCACGAACAGGTATCACAAGCAGGGAACAGAGGCACAAGCAGGGAACAGAGGCAAAAGCAGGGAACGGAGGCAAAAGCAGGGAATAGAGGCACAAGCAGGGAACAGAGGCACGAACAGGGCACTGAGGCATGAACAGGGCACAGAGGCACGTACAGGGCACAGAGGCACGAACAGGGATGACAAGCAGGGAACAGAGGCAAAAGCAGGGAACACAGGCACAAGCAGAGAACAGAGGCACGAGCAGGGAACAGAGGCACGAGCAGGGAACAGAGGCACAAAAAGGGAATAGAGGCACAAGCAGGGAATAGAGGCACACGCAGGGTACAGAGGCACGAACAGGGCACAGAGGCACGGACAGGGATCACAAGCAGGGAACAGAGGCACAAGCAGGGAACAGAGGCACAAGCAGGGAACAGAGGGACAAGCAGGGAACAGAGGCACAAACAGGGCACAGAGGCACGAACAGGGCACAGAGGCACGAACAGGGATGACAAGCAGGGAACAGAGGCACAAGCAGGGAACAGAGGCACGAGCAAGGAACAGAGACACGAGCAGGGAACAGAGGCACAAGCAGGGAACAGAAGCACAAGCAGGGAATAGAGGCATGAACAGGGCACAGAGGCATGAACAGGGATCACAAGCAGGGAACAGAGGCACAAGCTGGGAACAGAGGCACAAGCAGAGAATAGAGGCACAAGCAGGGAACAGAGGCACGAACAGGGCACAGAGGCACAAACAGGGATCACAAGCAGGGAACAGAGGCACAAGCAGGGAACAGAGGCACAAGCAGGGAACAGAGGCACAAGCAGGGAACAGAGGCACAAGCAGGGAACAGAGGCACAAGCAGGGAACAGAGGCACAAACAGGGCACATAGGCACGAAAACTGGATCACAAGCAGGGCACAGAGGCACAAGCAGGGCACAGAGGCACGAACAGGGAACAGAGGCACAAGCAGGGAACAGGGGCACAAGCAGGGAACAGAGGCACAAGCAGGGAACAGAGGCACAAACAGGGCACATAGGGCACAAACACGGATCACAAGCAGGGAACAGAGGCACAAGCAGGGAACAGAGGCACAAGCAGGGAATAGAGGCACAAGCAGGGAATAGAGGCACAAGGAGGGAACAGAGGCACAAACAGGGCCCGAGGCACGAACAAGAATCACAAGCAGGGAACAGAGGCACAAGCAGGGAACAGAGGCACAAGCAGGGAATAGAGGCACAAGCAGGGAACAGAGACACGAAAACCGGATCACAAGCAGGGCACAGAGGCACGAAAACTGGATCACGAGCAGGGCACAGAGGCACAAAAACCAGATCACAAGCAGGGCACAGAGGCATGAAAACCGTATCACAAGCAGGGCACAAAAACCGGATCACAAACAGAGCACAGAGGCACAAAAACCAGATCACAAGCAGGGCACAGAGGCACAAAAACCAGATGACAAGCAGGGCAGGCCACAGAGGCACAAAAACCGGATCACAAGTAGGGCACAGAGGCACAAAAACCGGATCACAAGCAGGGCAGGGAACAGAGGTACAAAAACTAGATCACAAGCAGGGCACAGAGGCACAAAAACCGGATCACAAGCAGGGCATAGAGGCACAAAAACCGGATCACAAGCAGGGCACAGAGGCTCAAAAACCGGATGACAAGCAGGGCAGGCCACAGAGGCACAAAAACCGGATCATAAGTAGGGCACAGAGGCACAAAAACCGGATCACAAGCAGGGCAGGGAACAGAGGTACAAAAACTAGATCACAAGCAGGGCATAGAGGCACAAAAACCGGATCACAAGCAGGGCATAGAGGCACAAAAACCGGATCACAAGCAGGGCACAGAGGCTCAAAAACCGGATCACAAGCAGGGCACAGAGGCACAAAAACCGGATCACAAGCAGGGCACAGAGGCTCAAAAACCGAATCACAAGCAGGGCATGGAACAGAGGCAGGAGCAGGGCACAGAGGTAGAAAAACTGGATCACAAGCAGAGCACAGAGGCACAACAGGCAACGAAGGGGTAGGGGCAGGAGAGCAAGCACAAGCAACGAGGGGGCAGCAAGCACAAGCAACGATGGGGCAGGGGGGCACAGAGGCACAAAAACCGGATCACAAGCAGGGCACAGAATCACAAAAATCGGAGCACAACCAGGGCAGGGAACAGAGGCACTAGCAGGGCAGAGAGGCACAAAAAATGGATCACAAGCAGGGCACAGAGGCACAAAAACCGGATCACAAGCAGGGCACAGAGACGCAATGAGGGGGCAGGAGAGCAAGCACAAGCAACGAGGGGGCAGCAAGCAAAAGCAACAAGGGGGCAGGGGGCCACAGAGGCACAAAAACCGGATCACAAGCAGGGCACAGAGGCACAAAAACCAGATCACAAGCAGGGCACAGAGGCACAACAAGCAACGAGGGGGCAGGGGCAGGGGCAGGAGAGCAAGCACAAGCAACGAGGGGGCAGGGGGGTACAGAGGCACAAAAACCGGATCACAAGCAGGGCACAGAAGCACAACAAGCAACGAGGGGGCAGGGACAGGAGAGCAAGCACAGGCAACGAGGGGGCAGCAAGTGCAAGCAACGAGGGGGCAGCGGGGCACAGAGGCACAAAAACCGGATCACAAGCAGGGCACAGAGGCACAAAAACCGGATCACAAGCAGGGCACAGAGGCACAACAAGCAACGAGGGGGCAGGGGCAGGAGAGCAAGCACAAGCAACGAGGGGGCAGCAAGCACAAGCAACAAGGGGGCAGGGGGGCACAGAGGCACAAAAACCGGATCACAAGCAGAGCACAGAGGCACAAAAAACGGATCACAAGCACGGCACAGAGGCACAAAAACCGGATCACAAGCAGGGCACAGAGGTATGAAAACCAGATCACAAGCAGGGCAGGGCACAGAGGCACAACAACTGGATCACAAGCAGGGCAGGGCACAGAGGCACAAAAACCGGATCACAAGCAGGGCACAGAGGCACAAAAACCGGATCACAAGCAGGGCACAGAGGCACAACAAGCAAGTAGGGGGCAGGGGCAGGAGAGCAAGCACAAGCAACAAGGGGGCAGCAAGCACAAGCAACGAGGGGGCAGGGGGGCACAGAGGCACAAAAACTGGATCACAAGTAGGGCACAGAAGCACAAAAACCGGATCACAAGCAGGGCACAGAGGCACAACAAGCATCGAGGGGCAGGGGCAGGAGAGCAAGCACAAACAACGAGGGGGCAGCAAGCACATGCAACAGGGGCAGGGGGGCACAGAGGCACAAAAACCGGATCACAAGCAGAGCACAGAGGCACAAAACCAGAGGCACAAAAACCGGATCACAAGCAGGGCACAGAGGCACAAAAACCGGATCACAAGCAGGACACAGAGGCGCAACGAGGGGGCAGGGGCAGAAGAGCAAGCACAAGGAACGAGGGGGCAGCAAGCACAAGCAATGAGGGGGCAGGGGGCACAGAGGCACAAAAATTGGATCACAAGTAGGGCACAGAGGCACAAAAACCAGATCACAAGCAGGGCATAGAGGCACAAAAACCGGATCACAAGCAGGGCACAGAGGCTCAAAGACCGGATCACAAGCAGGGCACAGAGGCACAAAAACCGAATCACAAGCAGGGCACAGAGGCTCAAAAACCGAATCACAAGCAGGGCATGGAACAGAGGCACGAGCAGGGCACAGAGGTAGAAAAACTGGATCACAAGCAGAGCACAGAGGCACAACAGGCAACGAAGGCGTAGGGGCAGGAGAGCAAGCACAAGCAACGAGGGGGCAGCAAGCACAAGCAACGATGGGGCAGGGGGGCACAGAGGCACAAAAACTGGATCACAAGCAGGGCACAGAATCACAAAAATCGGAGCACAACCAGGGCAGGGAACAGAGGCACTAGCAGGGCAGAGAGGCACAAAAAATGGATCACAAGCAGGGCACAGAGGCACAAAAACCGGATCACAAGCAGGGCACAGAGACGCAATGAGGGGGCAGGAGAGCAAGCACAAGCAACGAGGGGGCAGCAAGCAAAAGCAACGAGGGGGCAGGGGGCCACAGAGGCACAAAAACCGGATCACAAGCAGGGCACAGAGGCACAAAAACCAGATCACAAGCAGGGCACAGAGGCACAACAAGCAACGAGGGAGCAGGGGCAGGGGCAGGAGAGCAAGCACAAGCAACGATAGGGCAGGGGGGCACAGAGGCACAAAAACCGGATCACAAGCAGGGCACAGAAGCACAAAAAACGGATCACAAGCAGGGCAGGGAACAAAGGCACAAGCAGGGCACAGAGGCACAAAAACTGGATCTCAAGCTGGGCACAGAGGCACAACAAGCAACGAGGGGGCAGGGACAGGAGAGCAAGCACAGGCAACGAGGGGGCAGCAAGTGCAAGCAACGAGGGGGCAGCGGGGCACAGAGGCACAAAAACCGGATCACAAGCAGGGCACAGAGGCACAAAAACCGGATCACAAGCAGGGCACAGAGGCACAACAAGCAACGAGGGGGCAGGGGCAGGAGAGCAAGCACAAGCAACGAGGGGGCAGCAAGCACAAGCAACAAGGGGGCATGGGGGCACAGAGGCACAAAAACCGGATCACAAGCAGAGCACAGAGGCACAAAAAACGGATCACAAGCACGGCACAGAGGCACAAAAACCGGATCACAAGCAGGGCACAGAGGCATGAAAACCAGATCACAAGCAGGGCAGGGCACAGAGGCACAACAACTGGATCACAAGCAGGGCAGGGCACAGAGGCACAAAAACCGGATCACAAGCAGGGCACAGAGGCACAACAAGCAAGTAGGGGGCAGGGGCAGGAGAGCAAGCACAAGCAACGAGGGGGCAGCAAGCACAAGCAACGAGGGGGCAGGGGGGCACAGAGGCACAAAAACTGGATCACAAGTAGGGCACAGAAGCACAAAAACCGGATCACAAGCAGGGCACAGAGGCACAACAAGCATCGAGGGGCAGGGGCAGGAGAGCAAGCACAAACAACGAGGGGGCAGCAAGCACATGCAACAGGGGCAGGGGGGCACAGAGGCACAAAAACCGGATCACAAGCAGAGCACAGAGGCACAAAAACCGGATCACAAGCAGGGCACAGAGGCACAAAAACCGGATCACAAGCAGGACACAGAGGCGCAACGAGGGGGCAGGGGCAGAAGAGCAAGCACAAGGAACGAGGGGGCAGCAAGCACAAGCAATGAGGGGGCAGGGGGCACAGAGGCACAAAAACTGGATCACAAGTAGGGCACAGAGGCACAAAAACCAGATCACAAGCAGGGCACAGAGGCACAACAAGCAACGAGGGGGCAGGAGAGCAAGCACAAGCAACGAGGGGTCAGGGGAGCAAGCACAACGCGGGGGCAGACGCACAACAGAGGGGACAGAGGCAATAACACGCGCACAATCAGGGAAGAGAGGCAAGAAAAGCGAGCACTCACTGGAGGACTCAGCAGCGTCTTGACTTCTTCCGGCGGCAGTTGGGCAGAAATGGCGTCAGAAAAGCACCACCATTTTCGCATTCGGAGGCGTGGTTTTTGCTGTTGGGTGACGGATGACGTCACGGAGTTAAAAACTGCAAAAAACACGCCCCGAATCCGAAAAAGACAGGGCTTGAACAGAATGACGCCCCTCTGCTCTAATGGCTGGCCTCCGTTTAGGAAGCCAGCCAATGGAGAAGAGGGGCGGGTTCAAGCCCCCATACTTGTAAACATAAAATCTCGGCTGCGCGACACTGCTGCGCAGTGTACGCTAGGCCGAGACCTAAAAAAGGGGCAATTGAATGGGGTCCTACATTCGGCCGGCTTTTAGGTGTTTGTCCCCCATGATCTTCACTCGCTCCTCTAACTGGTCCTCGAGCTGTGCCACCCGAAGGAGAATTTGGCGTAGAAATGCCCGGCACTTGCATTTGTATCCATGGGGGGCAGCAGTTGTTGGAAATGTGCGGTGGTGGATGGCTGCCTGACCGCGGCGCCGTACCACTGGAGGCGGGGCCTGGCTAGGGCCCGGGGCATTGGAAGAGGCTGCAGCTGCCGCCGCCTCCTCCTCATCCTCCTCTGCCTGAGCCACCAGCCGGCGGTATTCTTCACAGATAGCCTCCAGTTTAGGGCGTTGGGCCCTGGCTGCCAACTCCTTCTGCGTTGGTTTTTCATGGGAAGGAGTATCTATAAAGAAAGAAACAGAATTGTAACCAATACTCTAAGCAAAACAGTAACACAAAATTAATTCAACATATAGTGGCACAGTAGCACTAGCAAGCGAAGTACATAACATTTGTAGTAAGTATCTATCCTCCCACTTCCTCGGCCTCTAACATTTGTTTTTTTCAAGCATTATACTTGCCCTAGTACTATGGACTCCACTACACAGAACATCAGTCTTTTTCTTATCTCTAGTTTAGCTAAATTACATAACCTTGTTGTAGCCGGCATGCCAGTTCAGTCAGCTAAGCTTGCATCCAAGACCAACATACGATAAGAGTAATACGCGGGGAACAACCTTTACAACGAAGGTTTTACAACGCGGCACTGTTACCACGCAACTTTTACAACGCAAGTCATTACAACGACTTGCGCTGGGGGGCGCTCCAGGATAGTAAATAGTTTAATTTACTATCCAACTCCTTCCCTACTATCCACGGGGATTGGAGTTGGAATAGTAAATTAAAATATTTACTATCCAGCACCCCTCAACGCAAGTCGTTGTAACGACTTGCGTTGTAAAAGTTGCGTAGTAACGGCACGCGTTGTAACGTCGTACATCCGTAATACGCAGACTCCCTTCACTTTTATTTACTACTGTCTGCAGGTGGGGAAGCGCGTATTTTTTTCGATTAGGGGTGGCACTGGCCATAACCTCTCTGTTACATGAAGGGCAAGTGCTCAATTTCACTTTCACTCTGCCCTGGCTACTACAAAAAGGCAGATTAAAATTATATATCTGATCCAATGATCATTGCTTATATATAGAACAACGACATATCAGTACAGTAGCGATCAGGGGTGGGAGTGCTCGCGGGTGGTGACGTGGAGAGGGGGAGGGGCAGGGTGGTAAGTAGTAAACTATGGATTGTAGACAATTACTGGTAAGTAAACATAAATAAATTAAAAAAAATTGTTGCGCTCACTGCATTCATAATCCATAGTTTACTACCCCCCACCCTGCCCCTCTCGCCCTCCCCAAATCACCGGCCGCCAGCACTCCCACCACCGACCGCTACTGCATAAGGTACTTTGTTCATTGATTGTGTAACCAACAGATAGTCCACATTTTGGCTGACACAATCAAAAATAAATTAACATAGGTAGGAAGTGGTCCTCGGAATCAGAGGAAGGCGCTTGATAATTTATATGATGTGCTTGCAAACTACTGAGTCAACTTTATTCTAAAAATACAACTTTTATATTCCCATCTGCTTTGCTGCTCTAGCGCAGTTTCTTTTACATTCTCTTCAAAGTAAGACTCTGCATCCAGTGACAGTCTCCACCTATGCTGTCTATGATAAATACATCCAGGCATCCATCCATTAAAAGTAAATGTCTATCATTCTTTTTAATATATCGCTTACCAAACCTTAGCTAGTTTCACCAACAACCACCCATGCGTCCAATCCTTCCTTCCTTGCCTTGGCTTGGCTTTGAGTTTGACCCAAACACCGCTGATGATTCTTGCTATTCAGTATCCACCCATAGGCCACCCAGGCAGGAACCTTCCACCCATCCTTCAACAACCCATGCATCTGATTCCTATCAGCCACCTGCATGCTGCTTCCAAATTATCCTTCTCTGCTAGTCGTATAATTACATCTCGCCCGTCCTTCCTCCTTCCACCCTTCTTTCCCTTTTTGTTCAACACATCCATCAAGGTAATCTGACTTTTAGTCTTCTCCATAAAGCTTTCAGAGCTGAGTTGGAGTCAGATAGAAGAGGCCATTGGTTACGCAACTCACGCTGGTAATGCTAATGCATTGGTAATGCTAAGTAAAGGGTGTTTACTCTTCTTCAACAGTTGTATATTGTTCACTACAACTTCAAGTTCATACTTAATTAATAAATCTCACAGGACAGTGAGTGAAGTGTTCACCTTCCAGCTAGTAGTAATGCCAATAAGTAATGAATATAACTTACCACCGCCCATCACTGCTGCTGGCTCCCCCCTTGGAGCTCCTGCAGGTGCCGCATCTCCTGACCCCCCCCCGGAATGGCAGCATCGCCGCTGGCTCCGCCGGCACTGGCGGTTGGTACTGGTAGTACGCCTAGAACAAAAATTACACATTTTTAGATGCCTGTACACCTCCCTCTATTTTGTTTTCTAGGAAGATTGAAAAAACAGTTAAAGTACAACATACATCATTACTAGTCCAAATTGCATACTAGAGTAGAGTCAGTAGACAGATATTAGTAGTATTATGGTCCCTAGGGTCATCTCTACTCCTTATCTACTCTTTGGAAAGTTAGCCTGAGCCATGTAACCATTTTAGATTCAGGTCTTCTCTTTTGCGCATGTTACCTCGCAGCTTGTTGTGCAGTAAGACGCCTTTGAGGCCACATGAGTGTTGCGTACTGGTGAAGAGGTCGAAAAGCAATCCATTTTTTTTTAATGGAGTTCAGTTAGTCCCTATTGCTTAGCAATAATGTTACACTTTTTGGCATGACTGCGAAATGCTTGCATAATTGCATTATACTGTCTTACGTGCACCATTTTTCTCATAATAGGCAGAAGATTCCCTTCTACAAAGTAAACCAGAGATTTGCAGAGCTTACGCGACAATGCATGTAACCAGTATTTCTACGTTCCATGGTGAGGGGTCTCCCAGAATTCACACAGATCTTGTCTTCTATCATGTACTTGTAACAAATGTTTACTGTTTTAATCTTACGCATTTTCGCATGTTGGAGCTGGCTGTAGTAATTGCATAGAACAACGTACAAAGCTTGTTGTTTGAAAATAAATAAACCTTTTGAACTTACACATAGACTCTAGTATTTGGTGTGGTGTTGTGGACTTACACGAGTGAGTGAGCGAAAGGGTGTTATGTTCTGGGTTATGTAATCATTGGGTATCTTCGTGTGGGGGTTCGGGACCTAATGTAACACTATAGCTAGTCGGTCAGGGGATTGTGGGTTCTGAGTTCTGATTGAGGTGTGAGTAAGGTCCAACCTCCCATCACCAACATCCTACTTTCTTTTTTTTTTTATAAACATTTTTATTTGCATTTTATCATATATCAACTTAAACATCACATCATGTTCGGACCACATTTCCTCCCGCTCCACCCTCCGCCCCCCCAGCAATACCTCATCATGATTAACCTATTCATGTCGTTCCATCTTCTCGTGTACCGCATTGTGATAGCCTGGTGTGTCCCACCCCCCCCCCATATCCGGTGGTTGCCTTCCCTTGTTCCTACCCCTCTTGACGTCTTTTCGCCCCTGGTTACAGCCCCCCATCCAACCCATGGTACCTCCTCCATTTACCCCAGACTTTCCTAAACTTCCTAGGGCAGCCTCCCGCTTTATATGTGACCCTTTCCGCCGCCATATAGAGATCCAAACCTCTCCTCCATTCTTCCGGCCCAGGTGGTTTGGCCGCTCCCCAGTACTTAGCTATATCTCTTTTTGCAACTACTAGGGCCAGCACCAGGAAACTCAATAAAGGGCGGGTCAAATCCACGTCGTTAGTCATACCCAGGAGGGCTAACTTGGGGTCCATCTGGAGGGGTGTCTCTAGAACTTCACTCAGCTCAGCGAACACTGCCTTCCAGTAATTCGGAATTACTGGGCATAACCAGATGATGTGGTAGAAATTTCCCCCTACGTCTCGGCACCTGAGGCATCTCGTGTCGTCCAACCTGTCCATCTTGTGTAACCTTTCTCCGTCATAGTATGTTCGATGAAGCACGTTAAATTGGATTAATCTCAGTCTGGATTTTATGGCCACCTCCCTAGGGTGCATTAGAACCGTATCCCAGTCTACGTCGTCCATGGATCCTACGTCACTTTCCCATTGTTCCCTAAGTTTGACCAGGCAATCTGTCAAGTTATTCAGCAGCGTTTTATGTGTGAGTGAGACTGCCTTTTCTTGTATCCGCTCCTGTAACAGCCTGCCCTCCAGTGGTGCATATTCTGGGAGTGTGTCCGCGTCTATCCGCTCGGCTCTCCACGCATGTCTTAACTGCACATATTTAAAGAGCTGCGTATGGTGCAGGCCAAATTCCGCTCTCAGGGCCGCAAATGACTTGAGCTCCCCCTTCGCCACGATGTCTCCCAGGGTCGAGATCCCTATGTCATCCCACCTTCGGAAGCCCCGCAGTTTGTTCAAGCCTATCAGCCACGCACAATGCCATATCGGCGTTTGACGAGTGGCCTTTCTCCCCCATCCGACATGCTTTGTTGCCTTGTCCCACAGCCCTAGTGTGAGCGTTGTGGCCGGAAGCAGTTTCCTGTCTCTCTTCCCACCGTATAAATAGTTCATCATCTTCTGCGTGGGCATACGGGATCTCTCGAGGGCATATGTTGGATGGTCCGCCGGAGCATGCAGCCAATTGTTAATCGAGGCTATTTGTTCTGCCCAGTAGTACGCCTCCAAATTTGGTAATGATATCCCCCAGCTGTACTGATGGCGCTGCAACGTTTTCAGCGCCACCCTTGGCTGTTTGCCCAGCCACAGGTAGGACCGAAGTTCCGCGTTAATCCTGTCAAACACCTTTCTAGGTAAGGGGTAGTATTCATTTTGCATTGCGTATAAAAATTTAGGTAGCGTGATCATTTTGAATAGCGCCGCTCTCCCTAATAAGGTGAGGGGCAACTGTCTCCATCGGGCAGCGTCCTCAGTGAAATTCCGAATTATTCTATCTATGTTAAGCTCAAACAATTGTTTTCGGTCTAATGTAATATAAATTCCGAGGTATGTAAACCCTTCTGTGGTCTTCAGCAGTTGCCTCGGTAGCGCCGACCATAGCTCTCGCTCCTGTGGGTCATAGATGACCGACTTGTGCCAATTTATCTGATAATCCGCATACTGTCCATATTTTTCCAATTCTTCAAAAAGTTCTGGGACCGTGGTCTCCGGCTTTGTAATGTACAACAGGACATCGTCTGCGTACAGGGATATCTTCTCCTCTGACCGGTCATCCTTCCCCCTAGTAAATCCCCGGATCACCTCATTCTGGCATATCTTGGCCGCCAGGACTTCTATCGTAAGTGCGAAGAGGAGAGGGGACAGTGGGCATCCCTGTCTAGTCCCCCTCTGTATCGGGAAGTCCCTGGAGACTACCCCGTTCACCCTTACCGTGGCCCTAGGCTCCGTGTAGAGCAGTCAGACCCAGTTTTGGAATTTTCGGCCAAAACCAAATTTAAGCAGTACTCCCTCTAGGAATGGCCAATGGACCGCATCGAAGGCCTTCTCGGCATCGAGGGATATGAACCAATGGGGCTCCTCTCTCCCTTGGACCTCCTGTAGCCAATTGTGTGTGCGTCTGAGATTGAATCTGGAGGCTCTATCAGGGAGGAAGCCCGTTTGGTCCAGGTGGACCAGGTCACCTATTACCGTCCGCAGCCGTAGAGCCAGTACAGTACAGCTTCCCCTCGATGGTCAGAAGGGAGATGGGGCGATATGAGTTGCAGTCCTCTGGCGGTTTCCCTTCTTTATGAATCGGAATGATGGTTGCCATACGTAGATCCGGTGGGAGTCTACCCTCCAAAGTCGCCTCCTCGAACAGCCCTTAGAGGTGGCGCAGCAGGATATCTGCCGTCCGTTTAAAAAATGCCATTCGGGCCCGGTGACTTCCCTGGCTGCAGTTTAGCCAGGGGACGCTTTTATTTCATCTAGAGAGAAGTCTGCCTCCAGAGCCTGTTGGGCTTCCGTGAACAAAGCCGGCAACTCAATTGCCTCCATATAATGCATGACCCTCTCACATGTTCCAAGATCTCTAGCCTTATAGAATGATTCGTAGTGGGCCGCAAACGCCTCCGCTATCTGAGCATCCGATCGGTGGAGCACCCCAAGGGGGTCTCTAATGTGCTCCACCCACCTAGCCGCTCGCTCCTTTCTGCTGAGCCATGCCATCAGTTGACCTGACTTGTCCCCCACATCGTACAGTTTGTGTAGTGTCACTATCGCCTGTGTTTTGGCCTCACCGGTCACCGCCTCCCGGTACTGTTTCTGCACATCCGTAAGCATCCTAAGGGACCTCAACTCCCCCGATTCCAGTTATATCCGCTCTCTAAGTCTAGGATTCGCACCTCCAGCGCCTCTATCTCCGCAGTGAGCTTCCGCCTTTCCCCCGCCAACCTATTCTGCACTTTGTCTCTGAGGACTGCTTTCATCGCCTCCCAGAAAACTGTCCTGGATTGTACCGTCCTCTCATTGTCCGCTATATAGACTTTTACGTCCGCTCTGATACCCTTCAAAGTAGTTGCATTCTGTAGGTCCCATGCCGTCAATCTCCAGGTTCCCCTATTGCCGCGCCTCCCTCCCCCCACCGTCGCCAGGAGTGGAGAGTGGTCCGATATCCCCCTTGCTTTGTATTTGGCTGTGTTCGCTGCTGTCAAGATCTCTCTGGGCAGGAAGAGATAGTCAAGTATACTCTATGAGCGCCCGAAAAGAAGGAAAAGTCCCTACTGTCTGGGTGTAGCCATCTCCATACATCTATCAGCCCCATAGAGGACAGAGTTTTAAATAATGCAGTTTGCATCAGGTCTCTGGAGCCTACCCCTGTCCTGTCAAGCGCCGGATCCATGACATCATTGAAGTCCCCACCTAGTACCTGTATTGTGTCTGCAGTGTCTAACAATACCGCCGCTACCCCTCTAAGGGTGGCCGCCTGCAGCTTCGGGGGGCATATACCGAAATGATTGTGTGCTCTTGTCTCCTCCACATTCCCTTCACCCCCACGTACGTCCCCAGAGGGTCCTTCCAAGTCTAAGCCACGTTGAATGGTGTGGTCTTCTTGATGAGTATGGCCACCCCGGTGAGCCCATCGTGTATCCTGCATGGGCCAGCACACAGTACTGACCTCTAGCCAGGAAGGCACAGTGAGTGCCCTTAAGGTGCGTCTCCTGTAGGAGTACGATATCAGGGTTCAGCCTTTTTATATATGCAGTCACTAAACCTCTTTTGACCTTGCTACCAAGGCCGTTCACATTCCATGTCAATACAGTAAAACTCTCCCCCTCAAGAACCTGCCCTCTCGTATCACCAGTCATCTTGCAGTAGTGCTTGGGTTGTGCCTCCAGTCTCTCGCGTGTGGATGGTGTCTATAGTGGTAGTGAATGCGTCCTCCATGATGTGATTCCCCTTCCCCTCACCCCCCAACTCCCCCCAACTCCCACACCCTCCCCCCCTTTGCTACATATTGCCCGTCTTTTCCAATTCAGTGAACTGCCCCAACTTGTCCCCGCTCCCCCACCCCACCTTCCTCCCCATCAGTCCCATCATCTGCCTCCCTCTTTGATAGGACTTGTTGGCAGGAAAAGGTCTGTCGCCCACCCTGGTATCTCTCTTCCCTACCAAACTACCCCAACTTGTCAATCAAACAAATAGCTAAAAGGGCTGTATTCCACAGAGTCCACAGTCCTGCGCGGTAGTTCATTATGAGAAAGGAAATATACAAGAACAAACAAAGAACACTATATCAAATAAAAATTAGGTGGCGTGTGAGTCACTTGCGTGCTGCCATGTGGTCTAGCTGACATCTCGTCCATCCAGCATTTCTTCTGCTCAGGTATTCAGGTTACTGCTCTCTCCCTGTGACGGGGCCTTGTCTTTGGCGGGTTCGCTCTCCAGCTCATGGATGGCCGCTACCAGCGGGTGGAGTGACTGTTCCTCTCCCTCCTCGCCCCCGTCGTGTCCCCGCCTGTCTCACTCTCCCTCTCGGTGTGTTCCTCGACAGCAAGGGCACGAAACCTAGATCCCGCTTGATTGTCGCGTTGTGGAGAGCCAGGGTCCTGTTGCCTCCTTGGGGTCCTGTTCTGTGAGGGGTACAGTGTTGTCTGTGTCTTCCTTGCTCTCCGTAGTCTGCGTCTCTTCTGTGACTGGACCCTCTCCCAGAGGTTTCCTGCGGCTGAACCCTCCATTGTCTTGTTTCGCTCACCCTCCTCCCGTCTCCTGGGCGGTGGACGTTCCTCCAGCCATTGCCATGCGTCGTCCGGGTGTATGAAAAAAAGAGTCTTTTCCTTGTATATTACTTTAAGTTTAGCTGGGAAGAGGAGCATATATTGAATCTTTAGTTCTCTGAGTTTAGCCTTTACAGTGTCTAATGAACGTCTCTTCTTCCGCACCTCCTGGCTGTAATCATGAAAGATCATTATTTGCGAGTTTTCGACCCTTATCTCGCCCAGTTTTCTGGCTTCTCTCAGAATTAGGTCCCTGTAGGCAAAGTTGAGGAACATCGCGATAATCAATCGCGGCCGTCCCCCCACCAGAGGCTTGGCCAGAAGTGCCCTGTGCTCCCTCTCAATGATGAAGCAGTTGGAGAATGTCGCCTGAGGCAATGTTTCAATCAGCCAGGAGTGCAGAAACTCCGCCATATTGGTCCCTTCAATTCCTTCCCTAAATCCCACAAAACGGAGGTTGTTGCGTCGCGCCCTGTTTTCTGCGTCATCCACCTTCCACTGCAATTGTTTGTGGGCATCCTGCAGGGCTTTGACATCCTTCCGTAGGTCAAGTATGACGTCCTCCGCCTCTCCCAACCTCGTCTCCGCAGTGGTGACTCTCTCAGTGAGGTTTCGGACGTCCTGTCGCAGCAAGTTGACCTCCACTCCTACTTCTCCTATCTTCACCTCTAGGGCCGCTCTAGAGGCCTGGATATCTTCCCTAGACACCTGTATCGCGCTCATCAGGAGGGCTGTGTCCGAGCTCAGCCCAGCTCCTTCCATACATCCGATTTGTGGTGGCACCGCAAATTTATAAATTGGGCCGTGTTTCGGGGCCTTCAGGACCATATCCTTCTTCCCCATGTTGGTCTGGCTCCTCCGTTGCGGGGGGGAGGACAGGGTCCACGGGCCTTGCAGCGGTCTGACGACCACTCCGGCCCTCCACGGCGTCGCCTCGCTGCTGGCCTGCCCGGTGACACTAAGTCGGATGCTGTCCGCTGGTAGGTGCGGGCCTGGGTGGCAAGGGTTGTAGGCCTCAGCGGGCTCCCCCCGGGTGGTTAGGTACGGCGCTGAGACTAGGCCGCAATGGCCGGTGTGGCTGTTTCGCGGTCAGTGCCACCCGGTGCAGGGAAGGCATGCTACGTATGCACAATAGTTTCACAGCCGCTCCGGGGCGGGTCCGCAATTCTCGGTGATCCAGATGGCAATGCGGCCCACCCTCGGTCTCCTCCGGGCCCAGCGCCGGCTCCGTAGTGGTCTAATTCCACAGGACCTGTCCCCAGCTTCGCAGGCCCCCCAGGGTTGCCGACCTCTCCTGTGGCAGCAGATGGCGTATGGGGGAGCGCCCTCACTGCGCAGCCTTTTCGCGCCTCCTCCTCTCCCACGCCCAGGACGTTATTGGGCCTAGCCGCCACCCATGTGCTGCCGCTTCTAGAGATCGTGCTTCTCCACGGGCCGCCTTCCACTCGCACTGTCTATCAGCTGCGGGGTATAGCTCAAGGGCCTCTTCTCAGTACCCCCCGGCTTCAGATCAACCCCGGAGGCAGAGGCAAGAGTCGTCCTGTGTCCCCTCTCAGCCCACTGGCATCTTCTGACCGCCTTATCCTCGAGGCCAGTGCGTGTTGCAGGGCAGGGGGAGGGGGGTCCTGCTCGCGTCGCCTCCGGTCTGCTGCTTCTCGGACCCTGCACCCGACCCGGCTCCCCAGCCAGTCACCCCGGAACATCCTACTTTCTTGTGCATAGCTCTGTATGTGGCTGTGCAGAATCCCCATAACAGTAGTAGTATGTACTACTATCCTAACCAAAATACTAGTCAAACATCTTGTTGGGCATTTTGTTGGTGGGAATTGTCAAAGCCTCGAGATTAAAGAGGATAACCCAAAGGACAAGAATGGAACCAGTTGCTGGAGCTATTGGTCTATCTGAGCTTTATTCAAAAGAAAACCTTAAATAAAGAGTGGCCAACTGGGCAAGCTTAGCTACAGACAGACTAATAGTAGTAGTACAGAGAGTCATAGCAGAGGAAGTTATAAGGAACTTAAAGGCAGGGATAACCAGAATTTGGAAACAGATAGTCAGGGTCAAAGAAGCATTTGTAAAAAATTGAATTAGGAAGTGGAACTGTAATAATTAATAGTTCGAAAAAATAAGGTGCAGTAAAAATTAGGGAAATATAATTGCTAATATAACCACTGGAGGGCTTACTGGGGCCAGCAGCAGGGCCCTTGGTAGAGGACCGGTCCTCTGGTGGTTGTCCCGCTGACTCAGACCCCGTCTTCTTGCCCCTGGGTGCTGATCATGTAAGAAATAATAAAGAAACAAACAAACATTAATGAGTGCTGTGAAACAAATAAATCATTTAAAAAAACGCTCCAAAAACATTTTAGGAAACAATTGCAATAAAATTGACCTATCTAATCCGATCGACTACTGGCTTGCAGGATTCACGAACTGTCTACTTATTTATGAACACTAATCAAATGTTCCATAATCATTCTGAATCCAGAATACTAACGAAGCCTAAGTACCACCTGACCTAGACCACCTACTCCAGACGGGCCAATTGTTCAGTAAGTCTGCATTTCCATTATATTTTTGCCTTCAAAAATTCATAGATGAGATGGAGGACACATGCATAAATTTGTGCATACACCCAATTGTTGGTTTGTTGCATCTGATGTTGTTCTGCTACTGACTGACAATGCTAAGCCTACCACTCACTAAGCAAATTACAAAAGGTTCTACGCAGGACGGGGGTAAACAGCACTCAGTGACAGAGGAGGTGTCACACAGACCGTAAAAACAATATGAACCAATACTAAGTAAACCTAGTATCCATCCACCACTATTTCACAGAAGGACAATGGAAGGACTAGACTCTCTCTCTAGCAATAGCATTAACTAACTTCAGTTCTCTAAAGTAAACTTTTACATTAATCAGCCCAAGCTAGCGCAAAGTTGCAAACAAGTAAGAGTAGCGCCGAGCACCTGTGTCCTACAATCACAGAAGATTTTGAAACGTAATTTACCTGCAATGTAAGCACCAGTAATCGCGTTATTCGTCAAAAATTATACACAATACTTATACTACTATATATTAGCTACTCACCAAGCCCCATGACGTACACACCCAGCAAGTCCAACAGGTCCTACTCCCAGTCCAGGATGTTGGACCACCGGTGGGCCAGCTGGTTGTGGGTGCTCCGGATGCCTCAGCAGCGAAACACCGCCCGGCGCACCTTCACCCACCGGCGATGACACTCCTGGGTAGGGTACCCAGAGCCTAGCCTGCTGCCTGCTGCCAAGGTCAAGGGGAGGTGGCGCTGGATGAAAAAACAAGGGCGCCCACCTCCGCCTCTCCAAAAAGCTGCCGGTCCGCAAGGCAGCCAGGTCTTGGGCGCATGCGCCTTGACCTTGGAGCCGGTACTGCTGCCCTTGGCCATGGTTCTGGGGTGGAGGCAGAAAAGAAAAGTTAGAACAGAAGGAAAAAATAAAGTTAGGGGGAAGAAGTAGGACCTTAAAGAAAGAAGTAAAATAAAACAGTTGAAAAGTAAAAAAAACACAGTAAAAGTAGAAATAAAATGCAAAATATAAACTTAAAGTCAGAAAAACAGTGTCAAAAACTGAGGGTTGCAAAGATAAAGTATGGATAGAAAACTAGGCCCAGAACCATAGCATAGAGTGAAAAAACAAGAAGGCCGCGTCCATCGGAACCGCGTGGGAAAGTTTACGCGATATTTCTCGCGAGCATGCCCTAGTCATCACGAACATGTAAATAGCATTCCCGAACATGACATGTGCATCGCAAACACGCTATACGCGACCCGGAACGGGAAATAAGGCATCGCGAGCGGGCAGGACAATTGAAAAAACAAGATGGCCACGCCCATAGGCAACCGCATGGGTACGTTCGCGAGCTACTATCCCCCGAGCACGCAAACAGCGCCCTGAACATGCACCACGCGCTCCCGAAAAAGAAAAATGCATCGCGAACGGGCGCAACAAGCAGCTGCTCGCGAAGCTACGCGCAGCTTGCATAGTGCAAGAACATATTTGCGAAGCGTGACTATCCGCACTACGCCCAGGCCTACTTAAAATCCCTTCTGCAATGTCTATGATGTAGCTCCCCTGCCAAAGCCCATTCCATAATGCCCTGCACCAACAGCTTCCCGCTTGGGTCTCTCACCTCCATCCAGTTTATGGCCACACAATGCTTTGCTAGTACCAGTACTAAGCATGGGCGGAAAATCCGTTTCGCTCGCGGATTTTGCGGATATTCAGTAAATTCGCAATCCGCGAGATTCGCGAATCTCCCGCAAAATCCGCAAATCCGCGAGCAGCGGATTTTGTTCGCACTGCTCGCACTGTTCGCGTGAGTTCGCGGCTTCCCAGTACAACTTCGCGCCCCGCGAATAAGTGCAAAATTGCAGAAATACGATCTTAGCAAAACTGAAACTACTTACCAGGTTCAAAAGTTCAGGCTCATCATTAGTAGCCATTTCCTGTAGTGCTTCCTGAGGGGCCCCTCCAGAGTTCAGTTGCCAGTTGCAACTATTATGTGACCCTGCTCTGAACCTCAGAATAGTTACACATATGCCACAAAGGTCCTGAATTACAGCTAAGGGAGACAAGCAGGAGCCAGGCTGGAAGTTCAAATCCATTAATCAGCCCCTAATTCATTATTGTCAGTTGGGGCAGGGCAGGTGTTGTAACTAATTTTGCAACAATGAAAGCACTTAGCAAGTGCAAAAGATCACTAATCAGGAAGCACTAAGGAAGCAGGTGCCAGCTAAAAAAATATTCTGTGACACATTAATCAGCCCCAAATTAATTCAGGTCACTTGAGGCAGGGAAGGTGTGCTTGCGTTGCCACAATAATGTACACTGACTGGACAACCAGAGGGTGCTGTGATGAAACAGAGGGTGGCATGGGTGGGCCAGAGGGTGGCATGAGTAGTCAGAGAGTGGCAGTGGTGACAGAGAGTGGCAGTGATGAAGAAGAGTGTCCCAAACAGGCTGGACACGTAGAAACAACAAGTTCGCGAAACTTGCGACCCGACAGGTAAGTTCGCAATTTGCGAAATTGTACAAAACCCTCGCGAACTGGCAGAAACCCGCGCAAACACACAAAAAAAAAAATCCGCAAATTCGCGAGAATTCGCGGATTTTGCGGATTGCGTGTTCGCAAATCCGCAAAATTCGCGAACGCGAGATTCGCAAAATTCGCCCATGCTTAACCAGTACGAATCGGAGGGAACTTATATTCCATCTTTTTTTCCTTCGGGTTTAGCTATTATATGAAGTAGACAGTGTTGTATGGAATGATCCAGCTGTACCCTATTAGCCTCCTTCAGTTCGCTCAAACTGTCTCCCAGAAGCACGCCACTGCCGACAAGACCAGGCTAATTGTAGGAAGGAGGCCCCTGCACAGTGACATCTGGGGTAGTCGCTGATTTTGTTGGGTATATTTTAGTGGGATTGATTGAGGTGTGGTATGCACAATGAGGAAAGTTAAAATGGACCAATTTGAATCTCTCAAGAGCTCTTTCACTGCCTGTGACCAGCCATTGTCTGAAAGTTGTTCCCCCAATTCTGCCTCCCATGTGTTCCTAACACTCAGTAATTGTTGTTTTGTATCACTTTTCAGTGCTTTGTACATCAACGTAACCATGGGTCTACTCACTCCCAAATGTATGATATTGCCCCATATGCTAGACGGAGTGAGTGCATTTGGAAACATGTCCAGATATATCTTGCTGTGTGTAGTAAATGTCCACTTCACAGTTTTTGTGACTATTCAATGTTTGAACACTTCAAGTCTTCAGTGTGTTCCAGTCCTTTATTACATCGCACTCCGCTTTTGGTGTTTGTCACTATCAAGAGGAGATGTCGATGGGAATCCGGGTGAGAGATCGCTCACCGGAGCTAATATTATTAATGTATTTGTGTAGCAGTTATCACTGCATATTATTTAACACAGTTTTGTTCTGTATAGGAGTGTGTGTTTTTAGCATGGGAAATTCCTGGTGCTTCTTTAGAGAGTGTGTCGTAGTTTGGTCTTGTGGGGTAGTCAATGCCCATCCATATTGTCAGGGTTGGTATCCTGAAGTGTACCCTATCTAGGCGAGGTGGTGTCTGTGTGGGTAGTCCATGCCCTGTGTAGTGGTGTTTGCGGGTAGTCCATGCTCCATGTAGTGGTGATTGTGGGTAGTCCATGCCCCATTTTTTTCTTCCCAGGGTTTTGTCCTTACCCTGCGGTGTACCCTTTTCAGGGGAGGTTGGGTATTTGCGGGTAGTCCATGTCCCATTTTTTGTTCCCAGGGTTTGTCCTGCGGTGTACCCTTTTGACGGGAGGTTGAGTGTTTGCGGGTAGTCCATGCCCCATCTTTTGTCCCAGGGTTACTGTCCTTACCCTGCGGTGTACCCTTTTCAAGGGAGGTTGGGTGTTTGTGGGTAGTCCATGCCCCATTTTTGTTACCAGGATTACTGTCCTGCGGTGTACCCTTTTTTAAGCGAGGTGGAGTGTTTGCGGGTAGTCCATGCCCCATTTTGTTCCCAGGGTTTTTGTTTTATCGTTGGATCTTTGCGGGTAGTCCATGCCCGATTTTAGCTCCCACGGTTTTGTCCTTATACTGCGGTGTACCCTTTTCAGGGGAGGTTGAGTGTTTGTTGGTAGTCAATGCTCCATTTTTTTCCCAGGGTTTTGTTCTTATCCTGCGGTGTACCCTTTTCAGAGGAGGTTGAGTGTTTGTGGGTAGTCCATGCCCCATTTTTGTTCCCAGGGTTTTGTTCTTATCCTGCGGTGTACCCTTTTCAGGGGAGGTGGAGTGTTTGCGGGTAGTCTGTGCCCATGTTGACTTGTAGTGAACCCTACTCTGAGTGTGTACTCTGCGTTGTTCCCTGCTTTTGGTGGAGTTTGTTTTGTTCGAAGTCTACCTTCATGCAACTCGTGTCCAGGGTTTCATGTTCGTAAAACTTTGAGGTCGACATGTATTGTTAGGGGGAAGTTGTTTTTTGGTGCATTCTTGTAAATGGGGTTTGCTCTCTTGATGTTATCTTGTGTGAATCTCACTTCTTTTGTGTCTCTCCCAAGCGTTTCAGTCTACACTCACTTTTAGTTCTAGGGTGTGTACCCTGTGGTGTACCCATGTGTGGGGAGGTTGTGAGTGTGACCACTTAGCTTAGCTGTCTTGGTCTTGTTTTTTTTTCGAAACCATGTTGTTTCGTTAAGGGAGGGGGATGAGGCATATAGTTTTAAAATTTAGTTTTCTTGGTTCATATTTTTCTGCAAATGATACCTCATGCTAATGTTGTCTCTGAACATCTCCTTTTTGTACTTTCCTGCTGATGTTGCATTTGAGGTATTTTGCCTTTTGTATTCTCTCTTCTGTTCTTATTCCATAAGGGAAGAGGATGTGTAGTAAATGTCCTCTTCACTGTTCTAGGTATTTTGCCTATTGTGTTCTCTATTCTGTTCTTATTCCATAAGGGAAGAGGATGTGTAGTAAATGTCCTCTCCACTGTTCTTCACTAGATAGACTGTACTATGACATCTGTGACATCATAGAATGCCTGGGTGACTCTCTGGCTCACAGTGTCTCTCTCTACCTGTCTGTGGCAGTTGGTCAACTCAGGCTGAGCTGCTAACAGCTGGCTCCTGGTGGGGTTTTACTTCTGTACTTCTTATCTATTTGACTTGGAAGGAACTTACAATAAAGGATCTTAACTTACACAGTGGACTGTGCATCTTTGTTTACCACACTGTGCTTGCCAATTTTGTCTACTAGAGGAATTGTCCAGCACCAAGTCCGAACATTTCCCTCGCCTCCTTGTATGTAAAAAAAAGACCTCTCCAGGATAGCAGTCACCTACCAATGTATATAGGCCATCCCTTCATTGCGCCATGGACATTGTTGAATCAATGTCCTGGAATGGTGACAAGTCCATATTTTATGTTCTCTATCAAAGGGAAGGCTATGTAGTACTCTAGTCACTATTTCTCCCACATTATCTCAGTTTGTCAATGTATGGAATCCCTGCAGCCAGGCCACCTCGCTCCATGAGTAGTGTTGCCAGAGTGGCATTGCCATAAATTCCATCCAGAAGTCGCTTCTCCCAATTATCGTCCTCTTCCTGCCAGCCGGCTGCATGCTGGATATGAGTTGCATAGTAGTAGAGTTCCAGGTTTGGGACCGCTTGTCCCTCCTCCCTCTAGTCTCTCATCAGGGCATCAGGAGACACTCGACTGCACCTGCCAGCCCTCACCAGAGAAGTTAATAGACTATTAAGGTGTTTGAACACAGTGGGATTCCACTGACATAGTGAGATCTGAACCGAGTATAGGTAATAGAGTTTTTGCAATTGCCACTCCCCATCGCTGAGAGAGGGAGCATGTTCTAAAACTTTGTGGATGCTCTGAATCCCTCTAGGACTCTTCCACTTGTAGTTATAGTGTTCATCCTCCATGGCTTCCACCATGATTCCCAAACACCGAAACCTATGTACTTCCCATCAAAGGCCCAAGTCGGGCAGTAATCCAACAGAGTGCTGGTCAGTGTTCCCGTTGGGAAAAGTATGGTTTTGTACCTATTCATCCTCAACTCTGAGAGATTTCAATATTTCCGGAAGGTTGCCAGAGACTTCCGGGGAGACCGCATAGAGTGAGATTCAATATGTGCTCTGCCCCCCTGTGAATCCCCACTTTCCTACCACTTGTCCCTCACCAGTGGTTTGTGTGCTACAGTGAAAAGCAGCAGCAAAAGGGGCCCCCTACCTGGTGCCCCAGCCTGTGGTGCAGACATCCAAGACCACTCTCCTGCCGTGACCCTCACAGTAGGGGCTGTGAACAGTAGGCGGACCCAGCCGCAGAACTTTGGGCCAGCGCCCACAAAACCTCCAGAAAATAGAGCCAGCTCAAGGTGTCAAAAACCTTTTTCAAGTCAACCAAGCGCAACACTAGTTCCTCCTCCCCCCCCCCCCTCGCATAACAAGTATGTGAGTTTGCTTATATTCTTAGGCGTGCTGCATCCTGGGATAAACCCACACTTGCCTTTATGGACCAGGTGACACACCACATTTTTCAGTATTTTGGCCAACTCCTTGCAAAGTATCTTAGTATCAGAAATTATCATAGTCAGGAGGAGGGGTCTGATGGATCGCCAGCTGGTTTTCTCAGCATGCTGATGATCTCCGCCCTCATTGTAGGGGAAAGTTCTCCCTTTCACCTGGCCTCCTCGAAGACCTCTTGCAGGTGCTGCATGAGTTGCGGATTGTATATTTGATAATACACCATAGGGAAGCCATCACACCCCAGAGATTTACCCCTTGGCAGAGACTGTAAGCCCCCCTCAACTCTTCTAAAGTGATCTGGGCCTCCAACTCATTGCTCAGCTCTGCCATGACCTGAGGGAGTGTCATGTGTGCTAAGAAAGACCTCATATTGTTTCCCAAGGCTGCACCCTTACCACAGTAAATATGTTCTAGATGTACACTGAATGTCTCCATTATCTCCACTTGTGAGTGTGTAGTTGTGCCATCCGTCTGGGTAAGGTGCAAGATGGGAGGGAACTCAATTGCCTCCATAGTATTAATGCTAATAACTTGCCAACTTGGCTCCCTCCCTATGTAAAGCTGTCTTTATTTCCTGATTGACAGTTTGTCCAGCCTATCCCATATCGATTTCACCTCTCTTATTGTTTCGACTGCTTCTAGGGATTCATTTTCACTCCTCTGTTGTGCTGCCATTACCCCCTCCTGTGCTGTCAGCTACCTCCGTAGTTGCCGTTTTACCTCATAAGAGGTACTTATGTATTCTCCTCTGATTACAGCCTTCATAGATTTCCATTCAGTCTACCTGGAGTTCGTCATGCTTTAGTTATGTTCCATATAGTCTATGAGGGCGGTCATCAAAGCGACCCTACATAGCACATCGGATAAAACCTCTGGAGAAATCCTGCTAGTGCGGCCAGTCCCCCGGGTTGCCACCCATGCAAATTCCAACACTAGATGGGATTGGCCAGAGAGGAATCGACCCAGATGAGTTGTAGTCTTTTATCTGTCCGGGGACATGCCTGCCACCAGTAAACAGTTAATTCAATTGTATGTGTTATGTGTTTGCGAGGGCCGGGTGTATCCTGACAGTACTGATGTACTGTTCTCTAGCTGTCCAGGAATCCTATAGTAGCCATCATGTCCCTAAGTGTGCACATCATCCACGGCTTTGTCTCCTATCTCTGCTGGTGTCTGTCAAGGGGGCCATTAAGTATACAGTTTGAATCCCCTGCCCAGAGTATAGGTGCATCCACATACCCCACCAAGAGATCTTGCATCTGGTGGAAGAAGAGACTATTGTCTATGTTTGGGGCATACATATTCATGATATGCACCTCCGGGCAATCCAATGTGCCATGTAGGAGTAGGAATCGTCCCTCTACATACACTTCCATATACGTAAGTGTGAAAGTCACCCCAGGTGCTAACCATGTTGAGACCCCCTAGCGTACTCTGAGATGGTGGCAGAGTACAACTACCCCCTCCATTTTGTAGCCACCCTCTCCACCATTGGGTCCGTGAGGTACGTCTCCTTTAGGCTGGGAATGTCTACCTTATTGTGCCTCTAGAAGGACATCACTGTGTCTCTTGGTGTATCCCCCTAATCCTCTGATTCTGAGTCCAGGGCTCACTTTGTCACTGAAACCAAGTTATACCCAGCTGAAGAGCTCATACCAAGGGAAAAAACGCTTCTGGGTTGCTTGAGTTCCATTTCAGGGAGGACCCAGCCTGGCAGTTTGGGCTAGACTGGTACCCGAGGAATAGGGTCAAGATTAATTTGCAGATGGCTGAGTTCAAACTGAGGTGGCATGGTCGGCGAAAAACAATGGATTGGGATACGGCCCGAGTGATTGCCAGTGACTGAGATTAGGTCAAGCATTCCATCCATCACCTTGTTTTTTTGCGTTTGACGCCCTAAGTGCACCAGTATCCCTAGGCGTGGGTCCCAGGCTCACTGTACCACTGGAACCAAGCTATACACAGCTGAAGGGTCCCTAACAAGGGAGAAACCACTCTTAGGTTGCTTGTTTTTTGGTCCAGTGAGGACGTGGCCTGGCAGTTTGGGCTGGACTGTCCTTATGAGGAACAGGGTTCAGACTGATTTGCATATGGCTGGGTCCAAACTGAGGTGGCATGGTGGGAGAAAAACAATGGATTGGAATGTTGCTCAAGCGATTGCCTGGGCTGGATTAATTCAAGCATTCCAACCATCTTCCAGTTGTTTTGTAGGCCCACTAGTGGCATTTAATGTACTGGCACTGGGTGCAGGTTGTACCACTTTACTGGGGACTTACAATTAAATGAAATATGCCAATTGAGGATAAGCCAATATTACCATGTTTTAAAAGTGAGCAAAGCACTGGTTAGCAGTGGTAAAGTGAGTAGAGTCCTAAGGCCAGCCAAAAGATCAGCAAAAATAAAGGAAGGAAGGCAAAACATTTGGGGGATGACCACCCTAGGGCTGATAGATCTAACAATACTTGTGAGGTTTCCCTTTCAATACCTGGGTATCCTATGTAGGTAAAAAACAAGCTATTTTTGGATTTTTGATGAAAAGAATGAATCATCCATCCAGCTGTGGTAAATAAAAAACTAGTTATTTACGCCGTTCGGAATTTCTATAATTACCCAAGAAAATGGTAATGCATAAAATGAGGAGCAGAGTCCGTGGTCTTCGAGTAGAAAGGGTTTTATTCCAGAACTCGAGTTAAGAGAGAGCTCCTTCACCAAGCGGGTTCAGGAGTAGTCTACTTTGCTTGGAACATGTCAGCCCTTTTATACAATACGAGTACAATCAAAAAGAAGGAGTTTCCCTTAGACTTGATTCAATCATTTCATGACGTAGTCATACAGAAGACATAGCATACTTGTTCTCGTTTAAAGAATAACCTGAATAGCATTTACACATAGACAAACATATTGCATCGGGGTGATTGAGGTAACAAGTTACAAAGTTGTTAATATCTGAGGACAGAGAATCGAGGCATTGTCACAGGGTCATTTCTGTCGGAAAGGTAAAGAGGACGAGGCATTGTGCGTTCTTTACTTCGTACACAAGGGCGGGGATGTCTCACAATGGTATGTGTGTGCAGCGGGGAAGAGGGAGAATGGGCTGTAGTAAACTATTCTTCTTCGTGGCTGTCTCGTGTGCTTGATTAGGTCTCCCCTTGGTTGTTAACCCAACCCGTGGCTGTCCTCGCAAACTAAGAAATCATTGACGAGCAAGAGCTGCTCGTTCGGTGACAGGGTTAGGGAGGGGGTTTTCCGAGTCAACCATCCGACTGACTCTGTTCTGGTCTAAAGGAAAATATCGAACGGAACGGAAACCCATAGGATACATGATGGCTGGTCATTATTCTTTGCATGTGCCAGTACTATGAGAAAGAGAGCAGGCAAGAGGGGGTATAACGGGATTTGTGCTTGAAGTAGGAGAATCGGCTTGCCTGGTCGATGTCAGGGTGGATAGGGTGCATGATGGGACACCAGGGGAAAAGGGAGCTTTTTAGTCAAGTTCCACATTCCCTCCTTGTCCCATAGAAACCCTATTACAGAAATTCTTAATCAATTTCTATATTCATCAGGTCGTATACTTGCTCCTGTAACATGATCATTTCATTTTTCTTTCCTCTATTTCGTGGACGAGGAGTACAGGAAGTGGCACACAGTCCACAAAGGGCGGGGCCACACTGGACACAGAGGCAACAGGTGAAGATAGTGGCGAAAACGAGGCCCAGGACTGTTAGTGCCTTCCACCCCCAGGTGGACAGGAGATCCCACAACCAGCCGGTCAGGGACCATGTGCCGGTGTCCATATCCAATTTGTCGGATAGAACATGAAGGCGGGAGATGGCAGAATAAACTGATGGGGCGTTGTCTGGAATAAATACACAACAACTGGACCCTATTACCTTACACGCACCACCACGGTCGGCTAACAGGACATCTAAAACTATACGGTGCTATAGTGTCATGAGCCTGTCTGCAGCTACCTCAGCTGTAATGTTATTTAGGGCGCCAGTTGTTTCGTCTATGGCGGCCTGAACTACACGGGTTAGTTGCCGGATGTGGCGACTATTTGCCATAGGTCCCCAGAAAGGGAGAAAACCTTTAAAGAAGTCTCCAGCTACTTGTCCTGTAGTATCTTCTGCATCTATGACCCCCCTTCGTTGTCTTCTAACTTGGGTCAGAGGGTCAATCAGGTGGTAATTGGCAGGGGCTGTGTAAGTCGGTGGTAAAAGGAATGCGATGTAGCACTTTACAGACCAGCCTTGGGGCAACCAGGTGCGTGCATGGGGTCCACAAATGAAATAGGTGTTTGAGGCAGTTACTATGGTCGGAAAATCGGGAGCAGGCAGTGTGTATGTCCTATCACACTCACTGTTCCCCATTACTTCCCCTTTTCCTTTCCCCCTTATGCAAAACCGGCCGTTTTGCGGTACTACCCAACCCCCTTGATCTGTCCGTCTTTGATCGACGGAAAACATTTCCCTGAAGGAAGCAATGTCATGGAACTGAGAGTAACTGATATTTTCGTGATCTTCGGCCCTCCCCCAGGTAACAGTGAGATCCACCATTTTAGAAACAGCCTTTACTATTTTGGTCTTTACCTCGTTCCAATTACTCTCGTTTTTCAATTTGGTTGGGGGAATGTTTCTGACTGAGGCAGAGAATATCATGGCTAAGGCATAGGCGGATCCTGAATAACCAAACGGGAGGGAGAAAAAGGGCATTCCCTTATGTACGGAATGTGGCATCAAGCCACAAACCCAACAGTTTGTCTTGTTGACTATGAGCTGGTGTTTATGGAGGGTGGAAATGAATGTATTATTTATAAATTCCTTTCTTCTGTCCTCGAGGTGTGGGGGAAGATCAACATAGGAATGCATAGTGGTATTCTTTACAAACGTGGAAGGATGTGGAGGGAAAACTGTACATAAGATCCATCCCAGACAGGCTGCTACACAGTAAACAAGCAACATTGTAAATAGAAAGATCGAGAACCTGCTATGCAGTAATTTTACATAATTAGTCTTTTTCCATTGACGCACTGCGTCATTTCTCCTCATAATGTCTATGGATTTAATATCAAGATGTCTCCTACTTCGGGCTGAGGAGGGGAGCAGGCACACGCACTTTACTTCACCTGCTGCTGGGGCCCTGACGCTGCTCGTTCCCCTGTCGCCGTAGTCACCAGCCCCACGGCCGCAGTTGGGGGGAACTACAGCTCCCAGCAAGCCTTGGGTGAACTTCCGGTCCCGCCCACACAGCCACAGGAACTGCGCGCCCGGAGGCGCTCAAATTGAGGAAGCTCCCACGGAGGAGCGGGGGACATTTTTCACCTACTTCGGGCTGAGGAGGGGAGCAGGCACACGCACTTTACTTCACCTGCTGCTGGGGCCCTGACGCTGCTCGTTCCCCTGTCACCGTAGTCACCAGCCCCACGGCCGCAGTTGGGGGGAACTACAGCTCCCAGCAAGCCTTGGGTGAACTTCCGGTCCCGCCCACACAGCCACAGGAACTGCGCGCCCGGAGGCGCTCAAATTGAGGAAGCTCCCACGGAGGAGCGGGGGACATTTTTCACCTACTTCGGGCTGAGGAGGGGAGCAGGCACACGCACTTTACTTCACCTGCTGCTGGGGCCCTGACGCTGCTCGTTCCCCTGTCGCCGTAGTCACCAGCCCCACGGCCGCAGTTGGGGGGAACTACAGCTCCCAGCAAGCCTTGGGTGAACTTCCGGTCCCGCCCACACAGCCACAGGAACTGCGCGCCCGGAGGCGCTCAAATTGAGGAAGCTCCCTCCGCGTCGCGGACGCGCGCGGACGCCGGGCGAAGCCCGGGCAAAGGGCGGGCCCTCTGTGGCCCTCAGAGGCACGAGGAGGACGGGACGGGCCACCTCTCTTGGCTTCACCGCTAAAGAAGGTATAGTACTGCATACCATCCACAAGATTATTGATGGACTTCTAGGCTACCCCATCACTGTCACAAGTTTTGAATATACTGTATTAACAGTGATACATAACGGGGCATACTAACTTTCTATACTACAGCCAGAGAATGGATAAGCTTATTCTGAGCTATGCATCACCTACCACCATCTGTGACATAGATATTGATGATCATCGTCAAATGCTATCCCCGTCACATACCCCAGTTAGCCTGCCAAACTTGCCCTACTGGGAGGAACTAAATGCACTGTGCGGGTCTAACTTTATCCCAGTATATCCCAGTAACTTCCCCCTCCCCCGTAAAAGGCCTTAGCACTAACACTCCCACTGATAGACCTTGTGAACTTTCCCTACTATCCAATGAGGATAACATCGAGGCAACTGCTCTATCGCTGGGCCAAAGTGTGAAAAGGAAACATGAAGGGGCAATTGATTTTGAACTCCAACCTCAAATACAAAAACGCTGTATTGATCACCCATCGCCTGTTATGAACTCCATTACACCCAGGGGGGCCAGTGAATATTTGGATGTTAAAGTTCTATCGCTTCAATTGCAACTACTGCCCCAGCTCGAACTGTTATTAAATTCTGTATTAGCACCCCTGCTAGAACAAATTTCCGCTTTAGGGGATAGGCTGACAAGTATAGAGTCTACCATTAAAGCCAACTCTTTACCTGTTATAAAGATGACAACACCCAACTGCTCCATTCCACGAACTGTACCTGAAGTGCCTTTGTTAATTGACACAACAAAAAATGTTTCAGTTCCAGCCATGTTACCTCCAACTGCTACTAAAACCGCGCACAAACCTTTGGTTAATACAAAAAATGTCCGGATTGATAGACAGCCTCCTAAGAGTCAACCCCCACCGGTCACTAAAGTTGCCCCCAATCCTTTGTTAACTAATTACCCTGCTATTAGAGCAGAGCCTAACAGAACTGCACATATAGACCTACCTCCGGAAGCCGCCCCCTTTGTGCTTGTTCTTTCGGGAGTTCCAGCTCCCGCTCACAGGAAACCCGAGAGATATCAGGACCTATTATACAAGGTCATTTTTTGGTTAGCTAAAAATAGACCCCTGCCACCCAATATGGATGGTGGTATCCTGAGTGTTAGAAGGGTGGGCTGGTTAGGGTCACTACCGAAGGTCATTCCTGGGGACCTAATCCTTGTTAAATTTAGGAATAGGAACATCGTCCCCTACTTACGATCCTCACAGCCCCACGAAGGTGACGGTCCCATCTCCATTTGGGATTTGTATGATTTTTATCCGTGTACCCCACACATCCCCTTATTAAGATCTACAGCAGCATACAATTATTTGCTAGAAAGGGTTGGTATTAGCTCACCAGCTCCCCATAGTCATAACATACCCTATCAATACTGCAATGGTTGAATAGCTGTTATTAAGGGTCTAGTTTACATTTTAACCCAGTCAGTAATGTGGTTTCATGTAGTATGTTCTTAGAATAGGTACAGGCTCCTATAGATTGGGCATATGTCTCTTTTTAACTTGTATTATATATAATTATGAAGTGCCAATAGCTAAGTGCCACATTTGTTAACCTAATTTTCCAGGGAAGCATTCCTGAATTGACTATTTATATCTGTATTAACATTGACACAAACGTCTTTCTATGCGATTTAATTGTTTTTTTAAACAAGATTCTTGAAGGAATATTTTAATTGTTTGTATAATTCTGTACATAATAGTTGTGTGTTTTGTATATGTATTTTATATGCTTGTCTTTTATGAAGAAGAACTTCGAAATAAAGACGTTAAAAAATAAAAAAATAAAAAAAAAAAGATGTCTCTGGACACGAGATCAAAACGTCTCCCAGCAGCCGCTTCACCAAGAGCTTGTTCCTGGGCTTAATTAGCCACCGGTGCGTTATGATCAGGTGAAATGTCTTTAGTCTGTTTTTGGTGAGATCGCAGCCGCGATCGGTATTCCTGTTGAGGAGTGAGTTCTGGAATTGGTGAAATTATATCCGGGGCGTTTGTAGCTGTTGAACAGGGCACAGGGTCTGTGGGTGTAGGTCCAAAAAATTTCCGACAGTGGCTAGCGTGGAGCCATCCTTTGCGTCCTTCTACTTTGACGGCTGTCCTCGTGGTCAGGAGGACCAGCTTAGGAGCTGTCCATCTCTTCTCCAGGGGGCTGGTACGATCGAAATTCCGCACCAATATCCAGTCGCCGGGCCTGATGGTGTGTTCTCCAGGCGTGGTGTGGTCTGGAAATGCTGCTGTAACCTGTGAACGACAAGATTGGAGTGCAGACATCAAGGAAGCCAGGTAATCTGTTAACATATTAGAATCAATGTCAGTCAGTTTTCTAGGAGAAGGGACACCCCAGATGTTAGGAGGTCTCCCGAATGTTATTTCGAAAGGGGACAGTCCCGTCCGGGAATGTGCCACCATTCGCATATAAAAGAGAGCGACCGGGAGGGCAGTGACCCAGTCTATCCCTTTTTCTGCACATACTTTGGCTAGTTTTGTTTTCAAGGTCTGGTTGTGCCTTTCTACCAAGCCAGCTGCCTGAGGGTGTCGGACACAATGGAATCTCCAGGAATATCCCAATAAAAGAGAAACAGCCTCCATTAATTTGGAGGAGAAAGGCTGTCCATTGTCTGAATAAATGACCCTTGGTAACCCATACCTGGGGAAGAATTCTCTCACTAATTGCTTAGCGGTTGTCTGGGCACCATAGTCTAGGACGGGGTATGCTTCAGTCCATCGTGTCAGTGTACACACTACCACTAGCACATATTTGTACCCTCTGCATCTGTCCATCTGGATATAATCCATTTGGAGGACTTCGAAAGGATGATCAGGAGGCTGGAATCCACCTTGTTCTACTGATACACCTTTACCAGGATTAAATTGGCAACATATCATGCAAGTTTTTACTTTTTGTTTGGCTGCAGATCTCAGATGTTTGTTAAACCAGATGTTCCGTAAACTATCCAGCATACCTTTCGCGCCTAGGTGGGCGGGACTATGGGCCGTGTCAATTATGACTTGTACCATGGAATCAAGGAGAAACCACACTGTTCGGTCTTTGGTCATCCAACCTTGATCTGTCTGGACCCCTCCTTGTTCAGCCCATTTCTTTATTTCATCTGTGGTGGCATGTGTCTGTATGTCTAGCACATCTTTCAAGGGGTCTCTCACTACCATAGTGACAGTCTGTGTTGGTATCTGTGAGTCTGATGTGTTCGCTGGACTCTGGGCTGTCTGTTTAGCAGTCTGGTCCGCTAAGTCATTTCCTTTGGATATGGTGTCTGTAGCTTTGGTATGTGCTTTGCATTTCAGAATAGCTATGGCTATAGGTAGGTGTATGGCATCTAGTAGGGCTTGAATCAGGGGACCATGTTGTATTTTGGCCCCATGTGAGGTAAGGAAACCTCTTTCCTGCCACAACACTCCAAAATTGTGAACTACACCGAATGCGTATTGGGAATCGGTATAGATGTTCACTTTCAAATGTTTTGCCCATATGCAGGCCTGTGTCAGGGCGATGAGCTCTGCTGCTTGAGCTGACAGAATGTCAATTCTTTGGGTCTCTATAACTTTACAGTCTGTTGTTACTGCATAGGCTGCCACTAACTCTCCAGCACTTGTCCTCATGCACGACCCATCCACATAGAGTGTTACATCAGGATCTGGGAGTGCAACATCTGTTAGGTCTTGTCTTGGTTTTGTCACTACGTCGATCATTTCCACACAGTCATGTTGTGTCGTGTCATCTGAGCTTGAGGGCAAAAGGGTAGCAGGATTCAACACGTTGCATCGTCTGATCTCTATGTGTGGCTGAAAGAGCGTTAGTTCGTATCCTGTCAGTCTTGCTACAGTCAGGTGTTGGGTCTGCGTTCTGTTCAGTAGGACTTCCACAGCATGTGGTACTTGTACTATCAGGGGATGTCCTAACACTATTGAATCACTTTGTCTTATGGCCAGGGCTGTAGCCGCAACGGATTTCAGACATGCAGGCAAAGCTTGAGCTACGGGGTCCAATGTGCTAGAAAAATAAGCACAGGGTCTGTTTTTTCCTGCTTGGTCTTGTGTGAGGACGGATAGTGCTGTTCCGTCACGTTCTGTCACAAACAGGGAAAAAGGCTTGCTATAGTTCGGGGTGGCCAGAACTGGTGCTTGACACAGAGCTAGTTTCAGAGCTTCAAATGCTTGGGAGTGTTCCGATGTCCAAGGGAGAGTTGTATGAGTGGCTGCTTCCACTGTGGTTAACTGTATGAGTGGCTTGACTATGTGGGCATACTGAGGGATCCATTGTCTGCAATATGAAGTGAGACCAATGAATGCGTGAACTTCTTTCTGTAACTTTGGCTGTGAAATTGTCGAAATCAGTTGGATTCGTTCTTGTGTTAGTTGCCTACCCTCTTTCGACAGCAAATGTCCTAAGTAAGCTACTTGCTGTGCGCAGAACTGTAATTTTGAGGGAGATACCTTGTGACCTTTGTCTGTCAGGAAATGTAGGACTGTGAGAGATGCTTTTTCACATTCTGGTTCTGTCCTTGCTGTGACGAGGATGTCATCTACATACTGTATCAACGCTGTGTTGGCAGGCATAGTGATACTGTCAAGTTGTCTTTTCAGTGCTTGGCTGTAGATACTTGGACTTTCTGTAAAGCCTTGGGGAGCTCTAGTGAACCTGAAGCTTCGTCCTTTTAAACTGAATCCGAAAAGATATTGACTGTCGGGATGTATAGGAATGCTGAAAAACGCATTCTTCAAGTTGATGACTGAAAAATGCAGCTTCGGGATCTATGGCAGTCAATAGTGAAGAAATATCTGGGACCACCGGATATTGTGGGATTACACATTTGTTCAGTTCTCGGAGATCAACCACCAGTCGGTAGACCGGGGGTGCCTGAGGGTCAGTCCTTTTGAGGACCAGAAGAACTGGAGAATTGCAAACATTTGAATCAGTCTCGATCACCACACCATGCTCTATGAGTTATTTTTAGTAAGGCTTGTTCAGCCTCGGGTGGAATCTTATATTGTCATATACGGGGTAGGACTACACCCTCCTTGAGTGTGACTTGATGTGGGGTGATGTCCATGTAACCGACATCCGTCGAGCTTTTTGCCCACAAATGTTGTGGGATGTCTTTTAGTCTGGGGTCGAATTCTTTGACTGTGAAATGTCCTTTGAAATCTCGTAGGAACAATTTTACTCCTTCCGGTGAACAGCATATTACTGCTCCTAGTTCTTTGAGTGTCTTGATTCCTAGTAAATTCTCTGGGCACGTTTCTGTAAGGACCAGGTCAGTAGTACGTGTCAGAGGACCCACTCCTAAAGAGACTTGTTCAGATACTTTGTTTATGATCGGTTTTCCTGAAAAGCCCAGAGATATATTATGTGAGCCAGAGAGAGGAACCTCTGGGACTTCCTTATGACTTATGGTAGTCCTACTCGCCCCCGTATCTATGAGGAATTTTCTGTCTTGTCCCAGTAAATGAGCTTGTACATATGGACCTTTCTGATCTACTGGAACTGGAATAAGGGGCAAGTCACTTTCTCTCTCAAGGCTGTCTCATGCACATGGTTCAAACTCGGGGTAATCTGACTGTGCGTACTGGTACATCTGTGTGGCAGCAGTAGCGGGCGTCTGAACCTGTGGCGGCGTAATGGTTTGAGGCTGCTGAGTGTTACCTGGTCTAGGAATGTATGGGCGTTCTTTCGTCTTTCCTGTCGCTATGTTGTGTTTCAGAACTGGACATTCTTTCACAAAATGGCCCTGCTGCTTGCAGTAGTTGCAAGTACCTTTATTGGCCCCCACATTACCTTTGGGGCCCGTATTTACTGGTGCCGTCTGCGCAACCAGTACCTTCATTTTTGTGTCTTTTACTCTTTTCTTTTCCTGTTCCTGTTCCTCCCTTATTCTGTTGTGGTGGTACTGTAACATCTGTAATATTTGTGAAGGACTATTTGTTTGCCAGGTACTCTCAATTTTCAACACTCTATTTCTGATGGGGGGTAAGGCGTTGTCCACCAATTTGGACACAAAAAGATGAGGATATGCCTCGCTGCTATGTGCGAGTCCACTATTTATAGAGAAACATTTCTCCAATCTGGTGTAGTAATCACCCGTATCCTCGTCTGGCTTTTGTTTACAGGCAGAAATGGCATCCCAATCTTCCTTTTTCGTTGTCAATAACAGAGGCAAGACCTGTATGAGGAGACTGGGCAGTTCTCTTACGCACTCACCTAGACCTTCACCTGGTTTTCTGTCTGTCTCTTCTTGTTCTAGGGCAGTCCACGTGATCTTCTTACCACCCACCTCCCAATCCTTTTCCTTCAATTTGTCAAATATGCCTGTAGGTAGAATTACTTTAAGGAGTATTATTATATCTGGATATGTAAAACTACCCATTTGGAGGATATCTTTCAACTCTCTATGGAATCCTCCAGGATCTTTTTCGTGAGAGGGCACCATCTTTTTCATTTCCAATATCTCTAATTTGGTGAGGGGAGTATACACATGTATTCGTTGCAGTGTACCATCTGGCTGGGGTATGGGGTGGACTTCTCGTAAGGGATATTGGCCTATACTGTAAGGTTCATGATCTGATGAAGCTAAGGTAAGTTGCAGGAAACGGAGGCGCAGGTCCAGAATGGTGTTGATCAATTCCGGTCCCCGAGACCTTCATCTATCCGTCACTATTTCCTGTAACAATTTGTATAGCTTGTCTGGTCGGTGGGAGTTATTCTCGTATAAGGTAGCCAGGTGTTGGACCATATAAATACCTGCTAGTCGTTGTTCTGCTCGGGGGAGAGCCAAAAACATTTGCGCTACTATGTCTGGGCCGTATACCCGGTACTGTGATATCCAATGGGTGGCAGACCGGGCCAATTCTTTTTCTTGCTGTGTAAGGGGAGGCTCATTGTCCATCCATTCATCTAGGGCTCTTTCCGTGGACTGAAAAAGTTCTTCTGAAGAAGGATCTAATCTTTTAATTTTCTGTGACATTCGTGGGGTTCGCCACTTGGAGCCAGGACATGTCGCGCTACACCCAGGAAATTCATTCTATCTAGTGTCGAACTATCATCTTCCTCTGAGTCGTCCTCCTGTGTGACTTTCTCAGAGTGAATAGTGACAATTTTCTTAACCAGTCTTTTAGTTATTTTGTCGATCTGGTGTCCCAGATCGTGTGCTCCTCGGTGTATCTGATCGCTAAGATCTACTAACTCAGAGTCTACGCTTCCATTACCCGGGTCTAGTTCCCGGATCAGACAATTTATGATGAACCGCAGGAGCAGTCCTCTGATGGGAACTTTTCTGTTTTTCATGACCTGGACCAGAGTATCCGGACCTTCACCTGTCCGTATGAACTCGTAAACTCTATCCAAATGCTTCGTTATATCAGGGACCTTTTGGAGTTGACCCACGGCTAGTCTTAATCTCTCTGATATCGTGGTCATTGGGCCACTACCAGGTTCGGGGTCGTAAGGACACTCAAGAGGCGGGACATCGTCTTTATCCTCAGCCCCATTCCCGGACACTCCTAAATCAGAGGTGGAACCACCGGCTACTAGTTCAGGAGCACGTATGGACGGGCGTGTTCTAGGCATGTTTACATAAGCGGGGGTATTTCGGACAGATAGGCAGGGAGGAAATTTTCGGGAGCAGTGGGAATTACTTTCACTGGGGACTTGGGGGGTTCTTCTACAATTTCTTCAGACAAAACGGGATAAATACCAGTAACAAGGGCGTTTTTCTCTCTCTCTACCTGTTCAGCTAGGACTTTCTCACCTTTTTCCTGTAATTGCTTCTCTTTAGCCTGTTCCGACATTCTCTTACTTTTCTTGACTTTCCCTAGTTCTTTCTGGGCCCTCCTATGCGCTTCCTTACGCCATAACTCAATGGCTTCTGTCTGTGAGGGCCTCGCCTTTCTTTTCCATAACTCTTCCTCCACTTTCATAATGCATTCTATATCCCATGTACCTGTGGCAGGCCACCTATACGCCATCTCTAATTTCTCGGTATAGTCTACCCAAAGGTCTAAAAATAATATGGTACTCAATCCATGCTTGTTGTACATGAAATATCCAGGAGTGTCCCTAGGCGGGACTTTAACTGGTTTTTCTAACAGATTCTTTTTGGTGCCAATTGTACGCAATTTGGAAAACAGAGGCATTCTTAAACTCAACAAATTACAATTTAAAAGACTTGGAATATACAAAAACAAAACGAACACTTTATACACTAGAATATAGTGCAACCGTACCGGTTTCACGAATGAAACACGTCTTTACCGTTTTCCAAAAATGGAACCCGTCTTTATACTATCTCAGTGGTACTCACCAAGAAGCAAAACTTGAAGACCTGGTCATCGGACTCTTGACGCTTGCGCAGGAATTCGGGGCTCCAAAGACCTCGGACTCGGCACTCTCACTGGTCAGGCTCTGGGTTGGGACGCTCCGCTATCTTCTTCACCGCCTCGTGTGGATGATCAGTCGCAGTCTGCCTCCTCCTCGTCTCAAGGGAGTTAGCGGGAACACCCCGCTGTTGTGCACTTGAAGTCCGTCGAAAGTATGGAAGGGACAAGGACCCGACTTACATCGCCGGCGCGTAGGGAAGAGGGAGCGTCCCTGTTCAGGCGCCAATTAATATGGTAAATAAAAAACTAGTTATTTACGCCGTTCGGAATTTCTATAATTACCCAAGAAAATGGTAATGCATAAAATGAGGAGCAGAGTCCGTGGTCTTCGAGTAGAAAGGGTTTTATTCCAGAACTCGAGTTAAGGGAGAGCTCCTTCACCAAGCGGGTTCAGGAGTAGTCTACTTTGCTTGGAACATGTCAGCACTTTTATACAATACGAGTACAATCAAAAAGAAGGAGTTTCCCTTAGACTTGATTCAGTCAAAGGGTTGACAGCCTTCGTCCTTGGGTGCCCTTAGCACTTGTAGTGTGTTACAAGAAAATAACTATCTCAGGCGCACCCCCCCATACAATAAAGCATAACATTGACAGACAGTAAACAAAATATGCACACAAAAAACTAGAAAACTAGAAGAAAAGCCATACCCAGATGCACACATGGATCTGGAAAAGCATCCACATCAAATCAGAACTGCGAGAACCCTTCCCGCCCTTTAGAAACTACAATATCTCTGCATTATATATCATTATGTCACCACATACAACTCTGTCACAATGTAATCAACTTTGAATCATTTCTCCTGGATCCCACCCATCACTCCATTATGCTTTGAACATATCAGCACTGCCTTTTTGATGCTAATGGCTTTTAAGTACAGTGCATGATGATGGTTGTTTTGGACGTGCTATTGTAATATATAATGAAGGGTTTTACTTTGATTTAATATTTTAAGTGATGTGTACGTACCCTTTGCTCTACTGCCTTGCATGGTTCTGGGCATGGTTCCTCAGTTACGAAAAGTTCAGGTGATGCTGATGTGATCCACGCAGCGGATTTACCTGGTGACATGAGAGCCTACAGCGACCGCCTCTAAAATATGCTTGCCCGCTGATGAGGTCTGCCACATTATGTGAAAATGTATTAAATTAATCATGAGACATTGTTGTCTTGGAAAAAACAAAAATAGCCTTGAGAAAGCCATGGCTCTACTCGCCAAACAGGGCGAAACACGTGTCGGCTGTTCTGTCTTATTGCTTCTAAAGAAAATTTCCACAATGAATAACTAACAAATGAGTGAAAATGGATGAAACTTAGTGAAAAACATAAATAAAAAGAACTGTGCTCACTCAAGCTAATGTGTACTGTACTATCTTCCACAATCAAGCAAAATATACTCATTGATGGGAGGTAACTGAAATACTTGGGAAGGAGGAACACATGCTCACAACTTTCTTATTACGGGAAGATTATGTGATTTTCCCAGAATTACAGGATGTGGACGCGAACCTGAGAGTCGAACCCTGGTTTCCAGGACCAAAGTCGTCAATCTACCCGTAAGACCACTGGACATTCAGTGGGCTATCTACCCGAAAAAAAGAAATCGAATCTTCCTGGTCTTCTGACAGTCAGTGTGCCTGGGAAGTTTCTGATGTTTGAACTTTTTAGGGTTTGTGCAGCTTCTTGTGGATCTAGGTAGGCGACTTGCCGCAGATGTAGGAGTCTGTCTTATTTTTGTGACACGCCACATGGGTATTTGATAGCATTTTTGCAGCATTTTATTTACATTCACTAGTAGTGCATTGTTGTCAGCCTTATATGCTCTGTGGTCTTGTTAAGTGCTCAAATGCCCTCAGGCGTCTTGGCGCTGGCTGAGAACAGAAGAAAGAAGATCCAGGAACAATTTTAGCAGGTTATAAAGAGCCAGGTTTTTAAAGATTTCCTGAGTGCAAACAAATTTGGCATTGATTTGATATGCAGAAGAAGATTATTCCAGGCTGTTGAGGCTCCCAACCCAATGCCCAGTAGCGGCTCCTTCACAATGGGGGAGGAGCATCACCCCACTGCCTGGCTCAGGGTCAGCTAATGTAAAATAAAACAATGCTCTTGCATAGTTTTATTTTACATTTGCCGGCTCTGCCAGCGGTGATGGGAGGGACGGGGCTTAGGCATGGGAGGCAGAGTTCTACGTGTACTCCACTTCCTAAGTGTGTATATGTGTTTTGGCCGGCTGTTTCAGTCTGACCAAAACACACATGTGCACTTAGGGTTTCTCCAGCCTAGCTGTTCACCTTTTCCATGCGCCAGGACGCTCCTTCGCTGGAGCAGCTGTGCGCAAAATAAATGTAGCTAACATAACATAACATAACATAGCTGCATTGAGCAGCTGGGCTGGAGAAACTCCAGATTCCCTAATCTGAGCTGGGCATCTTCCCTGCCTGTTCAGACCAATCCCTGCTCTGCTCTGCAGCATGGGGATTGGATGGGAGTCTGGGTCACAGGGGCTGCTGGGACCCAGGAAGAGGAGAGGTGGTGAATGCGACGGAGAGGTAAGTTTTCTATTTTTTTGTAAAGATTATATTCCTCCCGTGCAACACCACCCGCCACACCATCCTTTGTTAAAGGCAGTCCCCGCTACCTCTGCCACCCCAAGAGGAGTGCCTAAACCTGGGTACTGACACCAATTTAGCAGAGGTAGTAAATTATATATGTATAGTGTCCAGCACACACCCTGAGTTGATACAGTTTGGAGTGGAAATAGTTAATTATATATGTTTACTATCCAACGCCTTCCCTGACTTTTTCAAGTTTGGAGTGGGAATAGTAAATTATATATTTTTAGTGTCCAACGCCTTCCATGAGTTAATACAGTTTGGAGTGGGAATAGTAAAAATATATGTTAGTGTCCAGGGCCTTCCCTAAGTTAATACAGTTTGGAGTGGGAATAGTAAATTATATATGTGTAGTGTCCAGCACTTTCCCTGACATTTTCTAGTTTGGCATGGGAATAGTAAATTATATATGTGTAGTGTCCTGCAGTTTCCCTGAGTTGATATAGTGTAGAGTGGAATAGTAAAATATCAGTTCTTTATTTTGTAGTAAGCTTAATGATAAACACCTATGTTTAAGTGGTAATAGCATGTTATCTATGTGTATTAAAAAGAAATATATGTGTGATATATAATTTAAGATAAATATTTTATCGAAATACAGAAAACAACAATTAATGTAGGATTTAAATACAACACAATATTTATATTTTACTAAAGTTTTTATTTTCATTCAAAGAGTCAAGCAAATAAATAATATGCATTTTGTTTGATTAAACATTTTTTTATATATATTGTCATAAAGTGAAATATTAATACATTAGTTTTGCTTACTTTGCATATTTAGTACATATTGTAACAAACATCATTTTAAATTATAGTCAGCATGAAACATTTTTAACTTTTTTATAATGTAGAACTTGGTAAATATGTACCTTTTTTACAAATAAAAGATGTAATTGTACACGGGTTTCTATACATTTTTATAACATACTTTTTTGGTAACGGTTATAGTATATTTATTTACATTGTAAATATGCATTACATAATTACATACCGTGTACATTTTTAATAACGTTATTACAATTCTCTCGTATAACTTTTTTATATTTTTTAATAAATAATATTATATTTTGTATGATATTTAAGTTGTAGGTACAAATAGAATTATTAAGGTAAGAAAACATTTTGAAAAAGAAAATAATTTTTTAACATTAACACGTGCTTTCACATTTTTAGCAAGCATTGTAATTTTTTAAAAATCACATAGGTAAGTTAACATATTTATTTTAATGTATAATAATACATATTTAATTTCTAATATTTACTATTATACTTTAACATTTTTAAACAGTAAAGAAAAAACATTTAGTACATCAGTAATACTAATTATTGTATTGCATTTCTAATGTACATTGACTAATGTAAAAAAGTATTTTTATTATTTCCTTTAGGTAGCCATTTTCTAAACTAAGTTATATTTTGTAGGCCATCTGTGTTGTTTTAGGTCATTTCTAAGGGGAGAAGCTCGAGGTTGAAAGCTGCGGCGCATAGGTTAAGGCAAGTTTAATTTAATTACTTTTAGGCTTAATTTAGGTGTTGGGTGAAGGTAGTGTATAGTGTATGGATAGTTTGTATTTTGGGTGCGGTTTAGTTAGTAGTTTTGCGCTTGTGAAAAGCGGTTAGTTTGTTGCTAGGTAGGTGTTAGGGTATGTATGTTTTGTATGATTAAATATGTTTAGAGTATGGTGTTATTAGTGTGATTATGTGTGTTTTTTTATGATTTTATTGTGTATTTGTGCGGGAGGGTTTGTGTTTTTTCTTTACAGGTTTTTGTCGTTTGGAAGTTGCCGTTGGGAGAAACATCCTTTTTTACAGGAACTGTGTATTAGTTTCTAGTAAGCTAATAATTATTTTACAGTTCCTTTATTTTTCGGGTTTTCCTGGAGCGTTTCTTTTTTTAATTACATTTTTCCGGTTTTTGATGGACTGTGGATATGCGGTCGCCGGATTATATTTTTTACAGTTGTATTTTTCCATTTTTGTGGGGGACTTTTAAGTAAGTTTTGGGAATTTTTACACGTTTGGATTTATTTATGGCAGTTTGAATTCAATTCTTCAGGAATAAAAAAGTAAATCATTTTAAAATATTTACAGTGGGAGGGAGATATAATTTTTGTCATTTTTATTGACGTTTGTAAATATATAATATATATTTATTATGTGAAATAATTTTTTTAAATACGTTAGAATTGACATATTTATATTTTACATGTTTGCAAAGAAATGTTTATTTAAGAATGTAATGAATAGTTACGGTTTTCCAATGTTTTTGTAGTATTGTTCTAAAGTAGGGATTTAGCTATTGTTACTAGATATTATAACCCTTTAGTGTTCTTACTTTGTATTGTAGGTGCTCGACCATTGTTTTAGTCTGTTTAGTTAGTTTTGGACCTAGTTTTGTTACAGACTGTTCAAGTCTTAGTTGTTGGTAGCTTTGTTCTTTTTGCAATGATTTTAGTAATTTATGTAGCGTTGGTTGGGTTCTGTCTGTTGTGGCTTGGAAAGCATTATGCCATCCTTCCACAGTGTTATTAGTTTTTGCTTCTTTGTTTAGGATACTGTTATATACATTCCACAATGGAAAGTGGGATTTAGGCTGTCTCCTGTGTCCATATCTGTGTAGCCTTCCACCCAGGTGTTCTGGAAATAGTCGAGTTGGGGACTTAGTTTATGTTCATTTGTTTGATAGTAGGGGCTTTATATTAAGAGATTGTAGTGTTCTGCTACATCAGTTATTGGGACATATGCTAGTGCAATGCTGCTTTTTAATTTCATTTGCAAAATTGATATTAGTTGCATTTTCTACAGTGAGCGTAGATTTTTTAAGGTGTCTCCAAATGCACTGATTAAAGTGGTAATAGCACCCTTGTATTGCTGTGTGAGGGTAGTTTTTCAGGATGGCTTGTATCATTGACTGTTCAAAGTCTATGATTTTTTTAGGATAGTAATTATTAGTTTCTTGCTTTACTTGCGTAAAGAGTTCTACATAGGAAGTTGTTTTTTTGTTTGGTAACAGGGCATATATAAAGGGGATGTTGGTATTGTGAAACAGTCCATGGATTGTATATAATTGGTAAAATGGTTTGGGACTATCATCCATGTCTCATAATTCTGAAGTTTAAGTTTGTGGGAGTTGCATATATAATAATTCTTTTATCCTTAGATTTATTGTCATAAAGTAGAAATTGCTCTTCATTGTGACTTACAGTGAGTTTAGGAGGTATTGGTATTTCACTGAATATTTTTGGGGAAGGTAGGGTGGTAGCAGTTGCTTTTTTGCTCTAGGTATTAGCCTTTTCAACGTAGAGACAGAGGGTAATTGGCCAGTTACATGTCTGGAACTCTGGGAGTACATATTTTAATATTTCAGTAGTGGGTTTTTGAGAGCTAGTGCTAGCTTCTTTCAGAGTGTCTAACGCATCTCTCACTTCTATTTTAACTATGTTAGCAGGGTGGTTATGTTCCTTAACATGTGACACAGTAGTTTATTTTGCTGTAGCCTTCCCATGCATGCATTTGAATAATATTTGCTGCATTTCCAATTATCTTTGTTGCTTGTCTGTTTCTCCTGAGTGTAGACATATCCCATATAACATAATAAACATTTTCCTTTCTGGGAAGTTATGGATTTGGCACCTTCAGTAAATTCTGATGTTTCGAATGCTATGAAAAATGTATATAAAAAATATTAAATGTATTGTAATTGTTTTATTTTTAATACAGGTTTTTATATACAACATTATACTTACATGTTTGAATATGTTGAACTTTTTTTGATGCTGAGGTGTTTCTGTTGGTGCTTGCCTTTAGTGTTTCTTTTGTTTTCCTGTAGAAAAAAAATGTAAATTCTAATAAACGTGTTTAACAGCATTTATTTCATTTTGGGATTTGTGAGGTTAGTGGGCGATTTGGTTTGGAATTTTACTTGTTTTAATAGTTTAATTGAGATTTATACTTACTTTTTTGGCAAGGTAGTTTTTAGATGATGTCTGAAGGTAGTGGAGTATGTGTTGAAGTTTCTGTAGAGGAGATATAATAAAAAATATATATATACACATTAATTATTTAGTTAATATAAATAAAGTGCTTTACGATTATTTTATGCAGTTGTAACATAAAACAGATATTGTACTTACTTTTTGAAGTTGTACTCAGAGCTTTCAATGATGAAGTCCAGTGTTGCAGAAGCAATCCAGCAGAGATTCCCCTTATTCTTGGTTTTGTTGTTGGAGTATAAAATAATGTTACATTTTCTTTTGTTTATATAGTGTTTTTTAATTGTGCTTTCAATCTTATTGGGTTATTTTAGTTATAGGTACTTTTCATTGGTTGTTACTAATGTTTTCAATCAATTTGGCAGATTTTTCCTTATATGGGAAACGCTAATTAATGTTCAGTTGAACTTTTTTTTATTCTAACTTTATTTAAAAGTGTAATAGTATATTATTTTTATTTCAAATCAAATGAAATCAAAAATACTTTATTCGGCATAAAACAATACCATAAAAAGTACAATGTTAAAATAATAGCTAATACATTTTTTTTAAAAGCCACACTAAAAAATCTGTATACAGACCATACATACAAAGAATGAATAATTCATCACAAGGATCATCTCAAAGAGCTAGCATAAAATATCCTGGATTAAAATAGTTCATCCCTAAATGTAGTAAAATATTGCATTAGATTATTGTAGAGTCAATACACAAATAAGTAATTCATATATGCCCGAAAGATACCATCCCTATTTCTAAAGAACAGATAGTAAACACAGAAACATTTATCCCTCCCCTCTACTAGTTCTAAGTTTCGTCGCCAGTCTTAGAAAATTTACTGTGCAAAAAAGCGTTAGGGGCTCTGCAGACAATTTCAAAAACAATAAGGCCACCCTAGCTTGTTTAAACTTAGCGTTTCTTTAAAAGGAATGGAATGGAAGAGGATTTATAAAGCGCATGGTTACCCGTAGGCGTCCCAACGCTAAAGAGTAGAGATTACTGTGGGGAAAGCAATATTTTATGGAACCTTAGGGAAGAGAAAAGTTTTAAGAAGCTTACGAAACTTCTGAAGACCGGGTTCAGTTCGGATCTTGAGTGGAAGGGAATTCCACAGTGTCGTGGTATTGACGGAGAAACGATGTCCTCCTGTTCGTGCCTTCTTTATTCTGGGTACAATAGCAAGGTACAGATGGTCAGATCGGAGTGCCCTGTTGGCTTTATAGGTACTCACCAAACTCCTCAAGATAGGGGGGGCCCTTGCCCTGTAAAGATTTATGCATAATGCACAGAGATTTAAATGTAATTCTCTCGCGTATTGGCAGCCTTTTAAAAACAATTGCCTAGGGTAAGTATAGAGAGGGCATAATAAAACAAAGTGAAGCGTGTCCTGCGGAGACCGTTGTTCGCAGCCTCATGGACCCTTCATCTCTAACTGAGTTATATACCCTGCCGGAACTGCAAATATGTGGTGAAACAGATTTAGCCTGAAACGGGTCATAAGAAATCTGTCCCGGGGGTTATAAATGTGGGACAGATAAGGTTCCAATCCCAAACAAGACTTTGTTAGCTGATGAGTTCTCACCGATAGTTTTGTCAGCTCCCTATCTTCCCTATTTGATATTGCTCTATTTAAAAATTCTGTCTTAATGGGGCCCTTGTCCCGGGATGACAATTTTGTTGGGTGGATAAAATATTCAGCATGACCCAAGGCCGACATATTTGAGCCAGGGTATAATGTGGCCCTGATCCGGAGCCAATCAATCCTGCATTATCTGCTTACTTAGCGCCGCCTCTAAATGTGTCTATATTTTAATCCAGCATGCAAGGGGTTTCCATTGCAGCCTATCACTAATATGGACCAGGCCCAGTTCCTCGTGAACAATGTGAGAAGGTGTGCTCTGGGGGACTTTTAGTACCCGTCTCAAATGTTTATTTTCCTCAATTTGTAGCTTATGTGGCTCTATATACCCCCAGACCTCACTACCATATAGGACTTTGGCACAACTTACAGAACTATATAGATTCAATATTTGCTCCGGGGACCAACGGCCTAGCCTTTTAGCAAAATTCATTGTTGCCCCTGTGGAGTTAATTAAAGTAGTACATTTCTCATCTACAAGGGCTTTGAAACTAAGGAGGCTATCAAATAGGATCCCCAGGTAGGAAAATGACTTAACCTTATCCAGTCCATGAGTACCTATTGTATACTTAGTTGTCCTGGTTGGTGTTTTCCCTATCTCCATGACATGATTTGGTAAGGTTCGGTGTCAGATCTAAGCTATCCATAAAACGGACAAAGCCATCTATAAGGTGCTGGAGTCCACTTAGGATGTAAGGCAGCCTCCCGCACCCCCTCCCCTGACCTCATGGGTCTGGAAGACACAATGCTGCCCTGCTCACATAGCAGGGCGAAGTTTTTCCTCAATCATCTTAATTTTCTCAAGCACAGGCCCTAGGTGGGTGATTAGAAATAGTTCCAGCTTAGGCAATAATACACTTTCCACTCCCTGATCTGCCTCCACATTCCCACAATTTTGACACTGTGAGCTGTCTATGTCCCGCCGGAGTTTTGGCCCTACTCACCTTTGCCACACCCCTCTGTTTTGGCTTTGATCTCGGTGGGTGCTGCCCCCTACCCCCGATCGAGTACCTCGTGTTCTGGTGTAGGCTAAAGGCTGTCTGTAAAAAACCTGTGCCTTTTATGGCTCCTTTCGATCGTGTCACCACCTCTCCACCCTCCCGAGCTGTGGTTCCTGCTCCTGATTTAACACTGGGTACTACCGGCTCTGCCTCCCCTAGTTCAGTTCCATCCATCACCGATGGAATTGGGTCCGAGTACCCCTCTGCCTTTCCAATGATAATCTGCGATTGATCTAAGTTAGTAATGGACACATCAGTAGGATGGGTAGGTGAGCCAACCACCTGTGTAAGATGGGATGCATGAACTAGGGCACTAGTACTATGGCTGGTACTATGGCTGAGATTTAGTTTTGACTGGCTTTAAGGAATGCCTTTGTTTGGCCATTTACACCTAGCTATGGGTCCCATAGATGATCGCTTGTGGTCAAGGAGGGTATCTAGGGATAATCTCTTTTCTGTAAGTTGAATTTCATGAACTAACAACGACTCTGCTCTCAAATGAAAGGCGTCAAGAGTCCCCTTTACCCCACTCCCTACCCCAACCGATGTCCCCTTACGCTTGCTCATACTGGTAGGTATTTGATATAGAATACAGTTGTGAGTATGTTTTGACACTTAAATTAGCCTTATACTACACACAGAATAGGGATCTAAAGGCTGGAGTAGAATCTGCAAAAGCTATACCTCAGGGGCAACTACTAAACCAGTCAGTTTTGTCTCTTTACCGCAAAATGTCTTGCTGCCTTAGCAACGTCCGACAGCCCACTTGACTCTTAGTCCCACAATGCTCGCAGATTAGTGATATATGCAGACCAGTCCACGTGTTACCTCTTATAGTCTTCCAGTACAGGCGTGAGTAGTCGCCCCAGCTGAAAACACAAGGGGGGTGGCCCAGCCCGGCCTCCTCCGGCCTTTGACGGGCACGGATGGGCTCGCCCTTGGCCGGGGCTTCGCCTGGGATCGCCCGTGCTGCAGGAGCCCTGATCTGCTTAAGTGCGCCTCCTGGCGCGCTGGCGTGGCGTTGTAGGCGTGACCCCGGTGGTGCCGCTGGGGACTCTGGGTGTTGTGGTGCCGTGCGGCACGATGTAACGGCCCCGATGACTCTCCCGGCGGTGGACGGCGTAAAACAGCGTCTCCGTTCCAGCAGAAGACACAATGACCCCAAGTTCAGCCCAGATTCTGCCTCCGGTAGGTTAAAGCTGCACAGCCGATTTGTATTTGATTTGCATTGCATGTATATTAAAAAAATATGCATTTTATACATAGTGTTTGTAAGTATAATACAGTCGGTGAGTTAATATGTTAAAGTTATTTTATTGAATTATAATGTACTTAATGTTATATTTATTTATTTAATATGTTGTGTGTTTGTGATATTGTTTATATTGTTATATATTGTTATTAAAAATATTTTTAAGGTGTCGATATTTTTTGGGGCTATAAGTGATCTATATTTTTGTTCTCGATATTTGTGTCATTTTGTATGTTTATTTAATGTTTTCGATGTTACTTATGCTAATATTTTTTTGATCGATAATAGTGATGTCTATGTTAATGTTGTCAATTTTGTGTCAATATTTGTGCATTTTTTAAAATAAGTACAGAGTATCGATATTTATGTTATCGGTATTTGTGTTGATAATTTTGTAGGTCGATATTTTGAGTGTCGATGTTATGTCAGTGATCCGTCTAAGGAGTGCTCCAGTCCTCTGTCAGTATTAACCAGCCACTCCAAGCCAGCGCCAGTACAAATATAAATATATACTGTAAGCAGTTTCTGTTCCCCAAAAGAGCTGTGGCTGGCCTTTGTACTTAAAACTATCTAGAGGTATAGGTGCTCACAGCAGGAAAACCTTCAGCTTCTATGGCTCCGTGACCTCGAAGTCGCCATCTTGTGCACTTTGATATTGGCGCTAACTTCGCATGGATGTCATCAAAGACAACAGGAAGGACCAAGAGAAGCCTCCAACTTCTGCAACAGATCTTCAGTAAATGCAGGTCAAAACATCAGTACAGCTCAGCATGGTCAATGCAGGTTGGAAGCACACGGGAGCTACTTTATTTTCTAAAAAGGAGTGCCGGGCTCTAGTGGGTTGCTGCCGTTGCAACTAGGGTGACCAACCGTCCGTAAATTTCACGGACAGTCCGTAATTTCGGCCGTCTGTCCGTTGTCCGTGAAGGATTCTTTAACGGACGCCATTTGTCCGTAATTTTAACCGGGCACAGCTTGCCCCCACCTCCCTTCTCTACTCCGATGCTGTATGAAAGCTCAGACCCCCAGCAGCACTGTAGAGGCACAGCGGGATGGCAACCCTCACACCTCCAGCCCTTGATGAGCTGTTAAGAGGTGCTTGAAGGTGACAGAGGGAGGGGCTGCAGGTTCAGGAGCAGGGGCATCCATTCACATGCAAACAGCCCTGAATGCGTCTTGTATCAGCTATTTAGAGGGGGGCTCACACATTCCATTTCTACCCAGGGCCCCAAACATCCTAGACTCGGCCAGATTACACCCCTGATTACACCGAGGCAGCACCGGCTTCTCTTCACCGAGCTTAATTACTGTCACTAATATGTAAGCAAACCTCGGTTCTTCAAACATGCATAATGTAATACAATAAAGAAATGGCACAATCGCACCCACACTGATTAACAAAGTATGGAGGACAATCAGTTCTCTTAGAGTATCTCCTGTAAGTACTGTATATCACAGTGGGGGATGGCATTTTGGACAGAGAGCCTGTCTTCTCGTTGTCTTGTGCAGGAGAGGAACCCAAGATGATACTAGAATACTGCATGCCCACCCCTGTGCCCACCCTGGTGGATCACGTTCCCTCTCCTGTGATGACTCCTGCCCTCCCCTCAGTGATGGCTCCTGTCCCCCCATATGGTGGCTCCAGTCCACCCCCCCCCGCCTGTGATGGCTCCTGTCCCCCATGATGTGGCTCCAGTCCACCCCCGCCTGTGATTGCTCCTGTCCCCCCCTGTGGTGACTCCTGTCTCCCCCGCCCCCCACCCACCCACCCACCCCCGCCTGTGATGGCTCTTGTCCCCCCTGTGGTGGATCCTGTCTCTGCCCTGGGTGGCTTCTGTCCCAGTCTTGGAATGTCTCCTGCAGCGAGGGTGAAGTTCTTGATGGGCCTCTTCTCAAAAGGGCTCAGCTCAAAATTAATATGGAAAGGTGGGCGAGTAAGTAAGTGAAGGGATGTGTGAATGGCTGGATGAATTAGTGAAAGGGTGAATGGATGAATGAATGAATGAAAGATTGAATAAATGGATAATGAGAGAGGATAGATGAATTGATGAGTGAGGGGAAGGATGGAGAGAAAATGTAAATAGCTAGATGTATGCGTGGAAGGGTAGCTGGATGATTGATGAGGGGAAAGATGGATGAGGGGAAGGATGATGGATGGAGGGGAAGGATGGATGGATGAGGGGCAGGATAAATGGATGGGATGGATGGATGGGTGAGGGGAAGGATGGATGGATGGATGAAGGGGAAGGATGGATGGATGGATGAAGGGGAAGGATAAATGGATGGGATGGATGGGTGAGGGGAAGGATGGATGGATGAAGGGGAAGGATGGATGGATGAAGGGGAAGGATGGATGGATGGGATGGATGGATGGGTGAGGGGAAGGATGATGGATGAGGAGAAGGATGGATGGATGGAGGGGAAGGATGGATGGATGGAGGGGAAGGATGGATGGATGAGGGGAAGGATGGATGGATGAGGGGCAGGATAAATGGATGGGATGGATGGGTGAGGGGAAGGATGGATGGATGGAGGGGAAGGATGGATGAGGGGCAGGATAAATGGATGGGATGGATGGATGGGTGAGGGGAAGGATGATGGATGAGGAGAAGGATGGATGGATGGATGGATGGATGGGAAGGATGGATGGATGGAGGGGAAGGATGGATGGATAAGGGGCAGGATAAATGGATGGGATGGATGGGTGAGGGGAAGGATGGGTGAAAGGATTGATGGATGAGGGGAAGGATGGATGGATGACGGGAAAGGATGGATGATGAGGGGAAGGATGGATGGATGATGAGGGGAAGGATGGATGGATGGATGATGAGGGGTGGGTGAAAGGATGGATGATGAGGGGAAGGGTGGATGGATGGATGATGAGGGGGTGGGTGAAAGGATGGATGGATGGATGATGAGGGAATGGATGGATGATGAGGGGGTGGGTGAAAGGATGGATGGATGATGAGGGGAAGGATGGATGGATGGATGGATGATGAGGGGGAAAAGGATGGATGGATGATGAGGGGGTGGGTGAAAGGATGGATGATGAGGGGAAGGGTGGATGGATGGATGATGAGGGGGTGGGTGAAAGGATGGATGGATGGATGATGAGGGAATGGATGGATGATGAGGGGGTGGGTGAAAGGATGGATGGATGATGAGGGGAAGGATGGATGGATGATGAGGGAAAAGGATGGATGGATGATGAGGGGAAAGGATGGATGGATGATGAGGGGAAAGGATGGATGGATGATGAGGGGAAAGGATGGATGGATGATGAGGGGAAGGATGGATGGATGATGAGGGAAAAGGATGGATGGATGATGAGGGGAAGGATGGATGGATGATGAGGGGAAGGATGGATGGATGATGAGGGGAAGGACAGATGGATGGATGGATGGATGGATGGATGATGGGTGGGTGAAAGGATGGATGGATGATGGGTGGGTGAAAGGATGGATGGATGGAGAGTGGGTGAAAGGATGGATGGATGGATGATGAGTGGGTGGGTGAAAGGATAGATGGATGGATGAGTGGGTGGGTGGATGAGTGGGTGGGTGGATGGTGGGTGGGTGGGTGAAAGGATGGATCAGTGGATTGGATGGTGGGTGGGTGAAAGGATGGATGAGTGGGTGGGTGGATGGTGGGTGGGTGGATGGTGGGTGGGTGGGTGGATGATGGGGGTAGGTGGATGAGTGAAATGATGGATGGATTGATGGATTGATAAGTGCAAGGGTGAATGAATGGACATATGAGTGAAAGGGTGGGTGTAAGGATGGATGAGTGAGTGAAAGGGAGGGTAGATGGACAAAAGGATGAATAGATGTGTGAAGGAGTGAAATGATAGATGGATGAGTGATAGGGGCAATGGGTGGATTCATGAGTGGATGAGTAGATGGATGGATGGGTGGATGGATGGATGGAAGGAAGGCTAAGTGAAAGGGTCGATGGAGAGAGAAAGGGAGGATGGATGACTAAAAGAGTGGATGGGTGGAAGGATTAGTAAGTGAAAGGATGGCTGGATTGGTGAAAGGGTAAATGGCTGAATGGATTAGTGAATGGATGGATGGATGGATGGGATGAAGAGTGGATGGATAAGTGTACAGATGGATAGGGTGGATGGATGGATAATGGAGGATGAGTGAAAGGATGGATGAGGGGATGGATGAAGGGATGGATGAGTGAAATGATAGACGGAAGGATACATGATGGATAGGTTTGCAAATGGTTGAATATGTTTGGAAATGGCTGGGCTTACTTATATACTATTGCGTGACCTCTGATGTGTCTGTAAAACGTACCTATTGTCCTGAAGTTTTGTCCTGAATTTTGACCTCCTGTCCTGAATTTTGACCCTTTGTCCTGAATTTTTACACTCACTGTCCTGAATTTGCACCAATGCCAGTTGGTCACCCTAGTTGCAACTACAATGTCACATCTTCGAAATGGCCGGTGCTGTACCCATGGAACCATGTAAATGCCAGGCCCCTGTGTCCTCCTCTGTTTAACAATGAAAGGGGTTATTGGTCTCTTAAGGAATTTTTTGCTCCGACTGCATCTTGCTATTTAAGCACTTTTCTTTTTACTGGCCTACCGCCTGAACAGACCAGCACTCTGTATTCAATTTGATGTCCTCACTCTGACCTTTGCATACTGTATCCAATCTCAACATCGTGCTGTACTTCAAAAGAGAAGTCTGCAGGGCTCTGATCTATCATCTCGGGCATGTCACATTCATCTTGCCGATCCCTTTCTTAAATGCCTTCTGTGACCAGCAGATGAAGCCCCTGCTTTCTGCATCTGATCTACACTTGAAAACACATCAAAATGGTATCAAGAGATGCCCTGGGGCCGCTATTTTTCCTGAGGGGGTGCCGGGCGGTGATGAGCTCTAACAGGAAGCGACCATTTGTGCTCAACCAACATCCACACCCTGATGCTTAATTCACAGAAATTAAACCTGAACGGGAAGCACTTGCAAATATAAATATGGCAGGTGCAACAATTGAAGCTCCACTTCCTCATTGAAAAATGATCTGAAATCCTAAATGGAGGTGATTGGATGGTCAATCTATCAGAGCACAATCTGTAGTGACTGAGAAGTGGGTTCATTCTTGTCCTCTCCTGAAAGAGCAGAGGACATGGTTCTCCCCTTAAGTTATTATCAGTATCCAAATGTGTAAAATCACCTGGAAGCCTCTGCCGTTTGGCCCTGTCCACCTCAGTGGTATGTAAAGGTATTCCTGCCTTTTGTCAGTATGATGGGCAGCTTAGCAAAAGGTACCCCAGCGTGTTTCCTGCCAAATTTGGTGACGCCTTCTTGATTAGATGAGTATGAGGACATCTCCACCAAACAAAGAACCACTTACTTTATATAGTTAAGTGGAAGTACCCTTGTTTGGTGGAGATTCACCTCTTTGTAGTCTGGTCATCTTCTTTATGAGAAAATTCATGTTATCACAGATTTTGGGACGAAAACGCATGAGGAAGAGTCACACTGCTGAAATTAAAGGAACAGAAGGGCACTTGTGACATTTCCTTCAGGTCCATTACACAGCTGTACTGTAGAATATGCACTAGACATTTACCCAACGAACTAGCACTTACTAATTATCCAGTAGAAAGTACTCCAGTTAAGTACAAATTTTGTGCAAAACTGTGTACTCTTTTTGGATAAAGGGGCAGGTTAGCTTCAGTTCTGGCCCAGTCACTCACACAGATACTGACATAACCACACACTCAGACACCCACTCACACACCCATTCAGCCACTCCCACATCCACTCACAGACCCATACAGCAACTCACATACCCATACAGTCACTCACACGCCCACTCACAGACCCATATAGCCACTCACACACCCACAAAACCACTCTCACACCCCCTTATAGATCCATACAGCCACTCGTACACCCACTCACAGACCCATACAGCTACTCATGCAGCTACTCACACTCACATACAGCCACTCACACACCCACTCACTCACAGACCCATACAGCCACTCACACACCCACTCACAGACCCATACAGCCACTCACACACCCACTTATAGATCCATACAGCCACTCGCCCATCCACTCACACACCCACTCACAGACCCATGCAGCTACTCACACACCCACTCACAGACCCATACAGCTACTCACACACCCACTCAGACCCATACAGCCACTCAAAAAACAGTCACACACCCACTGACAGATCCATACAGCCACTAGCACACCCACTCACAGACCCATACAACCACTCACAGACCGACTCACAAATCCACCCACTCACACACCCTCAAAACTACTCCCACTCTCACTTCTACACCCTTACACAAGAGGTCTTCAAACTTTTGTAGGTTGAGCTCCCCCAGCTCAATTGTTTTAGCTGTTGGGTCCCCCCCCCCCCCCCCCCCCCCCCCCACCACCCGACAGAAATTTCTCGAATCTGGCACACTACATAATCGACCTTCGCGCGCATATCCCGGGCCATATCCAGCAAATAATGTTCTACACAATAAGAGTGTTTAGTAAAGTGCAGGTTTGTGAGTGGGTGTGCTGAAATGACAGAGGCTTATTAACACAGCTCAAACCACCATTTATTTTCTTAGATAAAATGTGCACATATTGTTTTTAATAGGATGCTTTGTTTTACACATAAGGTTGATTGATAATAACACCACCAACATAAATGTGACAGGTGTGCCTGTTTTTCGCCACAGACGGTCAATCTGTGGATGGATTTTGCTACTGCCATCCTCAGGTTGTGCTCCACATCCAGGGGCAGATCTACAAGGAAGTGCAGCAGTGTGGCACCGCAAACCTCTTGGTTGGGCCACGCTGCAACACTTCTGAAGCACAGAGATGCAACATATTTACAAGAATATGACGCTTCTCTATGCTTCCCCCTGCGCTGGCACACAACCTGCAGCCATGCGCTGGCGCAGGCATCCTTGCACCATGGTGCAAGGATGCTAGACCCGAACTTCGGGATGGTGCTAACACTCCCAGCCAGGGCTGGCCCTAGCACTTGTCGCACACTATGCAACAGTCTTTTTTGGCGCCCCTCCCACATTTCCTCCTTCTCCATGAATTCCCTCACTACCACTCACCAATGATGCACCTCATCTCTCTTCGTTTTTTTATAGGACTAGTCATTGTTTACTCACACTCAGTTCTCTGATTTGCATGGTACACATTCTATGGAGCAGGCACATTAACCCTCTGCGCTGTGTGGGTGGCAGGAGTGCTCATGCGAGTGCACGGTGAGCGCAATACGACAGTTTGAGAGTGGGGTAAGAGGAGTGACTGCAGGGTGAGTGAGGTGACCATTTGGATTTGGGTGCAGATATAAGTGCATAGTGGGACGAACAAATGTATGGTTAGTTGTGGGCTTATTTGAGTCAGATAGAGCAATGAGGGGGACAGGTGAGTGAAGTGTCACATGAGCGCAGGTTGAGTAGTGTGTTCGTGTGATTGCAGGGTGTGGTACAGGGTGAACAGCGCAAGTGCATTGTGAGTGCAGAGTGATCACTGTGAGTGCAGGGTAAGTAGGTGAATGGTGCGAGTACATGGGGATCAGTGTGAGTGCAGGGTGAGAGTGAAAGTGAAGGTAGAGAATGAGGAGCGAGTTTTCTGAATGCAAGGTGCATTCCCAGACACTTGAAGTAACTCAGAATGTTATTTACAGCAATGTAGGGTTTTAAATGTGTTAAACTATTGCTAATATGGCAGTGATCAGGGTGGAGGAAATAAATAATGTGGTGATCCTGCAACAAACTCCCAGTCTTGTGATTAGGGTTGCCAGCTCATTATTTTGATGTCCCAGGCTGTACAAAAATACTCAGTCACCTAAAGCTGTATTGTCAGTACATGTCTGTGCATACTTTGAACAGCAACTATAAATAGAAATAAGTTTTACATGTGTTCTAGGGCTGCCTGAATAATCTATGGCTGATAATAAAAGGGAACATGCTTATTGATTTATAACCATTTTTAGTGTCAAGACAAGCATTTTGAAGTCTGCTCAAACAACACATGGCTGGCTGGCATTTTGCACGCCTGCCTGTGTAGTTTTAAAAGAAACTTTGTCTCTTTTCTGGGAAGAGCTAACCCTCCCAGGAGGGGGTTAATTTAAGGAGCTGAAATGCTTCAGCTGCAGTGAGAGGCAGGATGTGTCCACTGCTTAAACTGAAAGCAAACGAACAGACAGGCATTTCAGCTGCAGTGCGAAGCTAGGAGTCTCCTCTACTATAATATCGAATGCGAAGGAACAGGCCTGTCTGTTCGTTTTCCTTCGGTATTAGCAGAGGAGACTTCCTGCCTCCTCACTGCAGCTGAAACATTTCAGTTCTATTAATTAACCCCCTCCTGGGACGTTTAACATAACAAAAGACTGGGCACTTCGTGCCCCATCGATTTCCCCTCCCTCCTCCCTCCTCCCTCCAACAATACCGGAGTTATCTAAGGCTTGCGACGCTGGAAACAAAGGTAAAATTAGAGTGCAGTGCGCGCTCCCCCTAGAATGGTGTCACGCTCCCCTGGGGGGCTCGCCCCACAGATTGAATAACTCTGCCTTACACTCACACACCCACTCACAAACCCTTACAGCCACTCACACACCCAGCCACGAACCTATATAGCTACTCACACACCCATCACAGAACTATAGAGCCACTTACACATCCACTCACTGACCCATACAGCCACTCACACACCCACTTACACACCCTTACAGTCTCACACACCCACTCACTGACCTATACAGCCACTTACACACCCACTCTCAAAGGTTAGAGTTAGGAAATAAAATAAAAAACCTTCGAAATTCACACAAAAAACAAAGGTCACAGGAACATTATAGTTTGAATATAACATTAAAAAACCTTAGAAATTCACCGAAAAATACAAATGTTACAGGGACGTTATAGTTTGCCTCAGATTTCAGATGCACAAAACCACAGAAATTCAGTAGTTATAGTTACCTGAGCTAACTATAATTTACGCCCCGCAGTGCACTACTTATGATCTCACATATTACATCACTCATGACATGATCAGTGACATCATTGATGCCATCATGCAATGATTGTAAGTGTTTTCTAAGAGTTTGAGTGTTAAACATCAATCAATCAATCAGAAGGTACTTATATAGCGCTGTTTATCAACCAAGAGGGTATTCAAGTGCTGTGCTGCTCTGTCAGTCGAAGAAAGCGGTACAAAAGGGGGTGGTGATGGACGGAGCATCTGAATCAATCAAACACTCACACCCAGTCAACAGATCTGGGTTTAATCCATCACCGTTCTTTAGCCCACTCTGCCACCCCAGTTCAGACATGGCCATATGCAAATCAGTCTGACCCTGTGCCTCATGGGAACAGTCCAGCCCGAACTGCCAAGCCATGTCTTCCCTGGACCGGAAACAAGCTTCCGAGGACCGGTTTCTGGCATTGCAGCCGTCTTCAGCCGGGCTTGCTTGAATCCAGTGGCAAAGTGAGCAAGTGACTCACGTCTGAGAATACCCTGCCAACTTATGGTGAACAAAGCGGTACAAAAGGGGGTGGTGATGGACGGAGCATCTGAACCAATCAAACACTCACACCCAGTCAACAGATCTGGGTTTAATCCATCACCGGACCATCACCGGTCTTGTTTCCGGTCCAGATAAGGGGCAGGGCTCTATACTACCAACGGACGGGAGATTCACTGACAGGTGTTGCCTGACACCTAACACTGACCTAATTAAACATAACAGGGTAGAGAAGGAGAGGAAACATCTCCAAGTTTTTCTTCTCTTTGAAAAGGTCATAGGTTCCTTTGGGGGCGCAGGAATTTTACCAGGTGTGTCCCGAATAATTTGGGGGTAACAAGACAAGTTTGAGGTTACCATATTTTTAGAAGGTAAATCTGGGACGCCCAACGTCTTGGCCATTATTTAGAGTTTAAATATAAATTTGGCATTAAAACCATGAGGCAAATTTTTATTGCGCTAAGCTTAAACACCTGGGGGCTTATTTACAAGCCCCTGGCACCGCCGGTACGTCACTTTTTCCTATGTTAAAAGTGATGCACCGGCGGTGCAAGGGGCTTGTAAATAAGCCTCCTGATTACGCATTTTAAGAACTACAGGGGCAAACCATGCCTGCACTATTTTAGGGCTGGTTTTTCCTCCAGAATATAGTAGTGTCGGAGGAAAGGTGGTGAAAAGGACCATTGTAAAACTAATTTGCAGACTATTTTGATAAGACGTGTGAAGGGGAAGGCTAAAGGTTTCACTTTCACTTTTGGATATTTCTTACATCACTCCAGAGGTCGTATTTGGGTGCAAAAGCTAAGGATGATCATGCTCGAGTGATTTGTGTGCCCAAGTCTGAGGAATTCATCTAGATGAAAAGTAGAAAATAATAATTGAAAACATTTTAATAAAAATGCAGCTTCAGGTGGCCCTTTACTTCAGGAGGAATCATTTTTGCTTCTACTAAGAAGCCTCTCGGGGCAGTGTGGGTGGGCAGGGCTGTTGGTTATAATGTGGTGATCGCTACAAGCTGTGGACATTTCTTGCTCCAGGATGTCCAGCCACAGGATATTGTAGAGCAGAAAGTGGTTACCAAGAGATGGAGGATTTTCCACTTCATCTGCAGTAAATGAGGCCAAACCTGGAAACCTCAGCCAAGCTAAGGAAGGCGAATTGTACTCGTTTCAAACCACCACAATGGTGTAAATATGGTGATGAGCGATATAGTCTCACTCTGAATAATGCGTCAGACAGCTGTTCAAAATGCCACTCTACGATATATACACGGGATAATTTGTTCATTTTTTTAATGTCAAGTAGCTAAATGACTTTGCATCATATGCACAGAAGTTAGGGATTTGAGTTCCTAATTGCAATTCTGTGCAAATTTCAATCAGGAAATCGCAACTGCCAATTCACAAAAATGTACAAGTTAGTAATAGTGATTCCTAATGGGGCCGCAATAGACCTACTTCATGAATATTAATGAGGTAGGTTGCAATTTGTGACCCATTAGGAATTGCTACCCTCACAGGGATGGTGGCCCACTGGTGTTAGGAGACCACCATGTCTGTAATTGATTTTTAATAAAGCACTTTTAAAAAAAATGCAGCCTGCTTTCCTTATAGGAAAATGAGAGGTGCTTCAAGAAATACAATGAAACGTTTTAAGTTTCATCTGTTAAGAGTAGGAAGTGGTCCCTCGGGCCACTCCTTGCTCTTAAAAAATATTTGTTAAAACATTCACAAAAGGGATGGGGTCCCATAGGTACCTGGCCCGGACCTCTTCCTATTTGCAAATGGTTACCATCACCATTGAGGTGTCAGTAAAAAAGGAATATTTTCTGACCGTTATTCAGTCGCCAAATATTTACATAGCACCGCAATTCGGTATTTGGAAGGTAAACCCTAAACATTCCCCTTCCAAATACTGAATCGCAAAACACAAATTACGAATTAGTAACATTACTTAATTGAAATTTTTGCTGTGTACATTTGGAAAATCGTTTTTGCAGTTGGTAACAGCCCAATTCAGTCATTCAGGCTGTTTCCGACCACAAAAATGCTTTTGTACATACGTCCCTAGAAAAGTCAACAGTTGACTGGCTTTGTGACCACACTGAAGACCTCACCAACACGAGACCTGTGTCTCAGGTTGTTTCCCCCCGAAACAAAAGATGATCCAAGGGAAATCTTACTGACTATCTTTTTGGGATTGTCTACTTACATTTTTTAGGTCTCGTGACCTATCAATGCGCATGCGCATTGAGAGAAGCGAGACTATAGGGCTTCAAACACACTTTAACTAACTGGCGATTTGGTGCTGTGCCCGTGCGATTTTAGGTCAATGCGCAAGCGCATTGACCTAAAATGCGCGTGCACAGCATCAAATCGCCAGCCATCTGTTGCCCAGCTTGGTGCCGCTCCACCCCCTGCCGGATCAAAGGCTTTCACGGCCGGCCGGCCGTGCTTTCAGTTTCGGCCGTGTCGCATTTCTCCTCCCCCCTCCCCACAGCAATGCCCTCCGTTTTGTTTCTCTCTCTCTCTTCAGCTCAGGTACCTGACAATGACGAGCAGTTTGTGCCAGATTATCAGGCTGAAAATTGTAAGTACCCCATGACTCATCTCTCGTGTGTGTGCCTTTGTGAAATGTTTTATTTAGACTTGAACTCGGCCCTTCGTCTGGCGTCCTGGGAGAGAGTGCTGCGCTTGTTTTTTTATGCGGCTCGTCATATTCACTATGTTGAAGCTGCTTGCACAACAGAGCACCGCCCTTTAACACACGGGTCTTTACTTCTGCTCGGCGATGTGCAACTCCTCCCTTGTTATCGGTTGCTTTTCATTTCCCACTTTGCCACCACACTGTAGCAGGGCTCCGTATCTCTTCACGTTGGATGGGTGGACTTTCACAGCCCTGTACAACCTAACGTGCAATGCATGATATAATTTACAGTGCTGTATGTACATCAGAGTGCACTGCACACTCTTTATTTTAGAACACTTAATTTCAAGTATTTCTGGGTATTCCCCCTCCTGCTTCACGTTTGGGGCCCTTCCCCTACCCTCTGAGAACAAACGCAGCATTGCCCTCCCCAAACCCCTCCTTTGCCGTGTGCTTCGAGTGAGGCAGAAAGAGGCACTGCCCTCCGCCCAGACCTGTTGCTTTCACGGCGCTCAGCCACCCACTGAGATGAGCTTCTTGGCCTCTCTTGTCTGCTGCACCATTACCAATACCCTGTCCTTCCTTACTATCCTCCAGTAAAAATATTGCGATCTTTACTTTCACCCTTCTGCTCCTCATCTATAGCTAGTGCAGTTCCTCTTACGTTACCTGGATACTCAACTCAGTGTTTGGTTTACCTTATTTACTGTTATGTTTTGTTTATTTCCTGTTAGCATTTCCTTTTTAGTCCGAGCAAAGCTTGTTTTTGTTCCATTGGCCTCTTCCTATGCTCACTCCTCAATTGTGCTGCGGCATCATTATTTAGCCTTTCTCATGCTTGTCTGGAACAATTACCACCCACACCCTTTATTGTATTTATTACTCAATTGTGTTTATTATACAAATGTTCCATGTAATGAACTTGAAAGAGCTATACTGCAGCGCTATGCTGTATCGTTTTACACCATTTCACAATGGCGGTGAATGTTCTTTGACACAGAGTCCTAAGTTAATGTTCCTGACCATTAGCCTATATACGCACGATACTAACATCTGTAAATGTATTAGTCTACCATGCCGGCAAACTTGAACTTCTGAATAAACATCGATACACCTACATTATATGCATACGCACGGTAAGGGTAACTTTTTTTTTTAATAACATCTCGTTTCTTGCTGAACTCTGGCACAGTAATGTACAACAATGCTTGGCACTCAGGGATGTAATGTTAGATATGCCACCCCTTGCCCCGGATCTATCCCCACCCGCTGTCCTTCTCCATCCTCCGTCTGCCCCTGGGATTCCTCACCAGGATTCTGCCTATTCCATCACCACCGCTCCTTCAGCAGCGTTTCAGCGGCGTCCGTTACCAGGGCAACAATCAGGTTGAAGGGCCGTGTATGTTATTGAAATGAGATCATCTTTTCTCTGTCACAAACCCTTATGGAACCCACAGGACCACCACACCCACCACCACTACATCCACCACCACATCCACTACAACCACCACCCCATCCACCACCACCCCATCCACCACCACCAACGCATCCACCACCACCACCACCACATCCACCACATCCACTGCATCCACCACATCCACCGCATCCACCACCACCACATCCACCGCATCCACCACCACCACATCCACCATCACATCCACCACCACAACCACCACATCCACCACCACCACCACATCCACCACCACATCCACCACCACTTCACCACCGCATCCACCACCACCGCATCCACCACCACCACATCCACCATCCACATCCACCATGACATCCACCGCCACATCCACCACCGCATCCACCACCACATCCACCACCGCCACATCCACCACCGCCACATCCACCACCGCCACATCCACCACCGCCACATCCACCACCACATCCACCACCACCGCATCCACCACCACCGCATCCACCACCACCGCATCCACCACCACCGCATCCACCACCGCCACATCCACCACCGCCACATCCACCACCGCCACATCCACCACCGCCACATCCACCACCGCCACATCCACCACCACATCCACCACCGCATCCACCACCACCGCATCCACCACCACCGCATCCACCACCACCACCACCACCACCACCGCATCCACCACCACCACCGCATCCACCACATCCACTGCATCCACCACATCCACCGCATCCACCACCACATCCACCATCACATCCACCATCACATCCACCACCACCACCACCACCACCACCACCACATCCACCACCACATCCACCATCACCTCCACATCCACCATGAAATCCACCACCACATCCACCACCACTTCCACCTTATCCACCACCACCACATCCACCACCACCACATCCACCACCACATCCACCACCGCATCCACCACCACCACATCCACCAGCACATCCACCACCTCATCCGCCATCTCATCCACCACTGCATCCACCACCACCACATCCACCACACCCACCACCATCACTTCCACCACCACATCCACCACCACATCCACCACCACCACATCCACCACATCACCACCACATCCACCACCTCCACCACCACATCCACCACCACATCCACCCCACACCCACCACCATCACCACCACATCCACCATTACCACCACCACAACATCCACCACCACCATATCCCCAAGATCCACCACCACCACATCTATATGTGTGTGGCTCTGTGTGTGTGAAGGTGCAAATGCAATGTTCTTGGATTTTCGTCACAATAAAATACACTGAACATAATCTTCACAAAAGTTATTTACAAACGTTTAAGCTATTGCCATTATAAATTACAATAACTTTTAGTTAAGTATTAATTATTTACAAAATTAAAAGCCATTGTTATTTGTAATATCGAGACATCTAAGTCACGTAAATACAACACACATTGCATTACAAATGCTATAGGTGTCACATTTGCAAAAGTTAAAACTATTGACATTGTAACTGACAAAGCTATTAATTTTGCTACTTTCAAAACCAACACATAAATAAAAAAAGTGTCATTTACAATACCAATAGCTCAAACTTTCCTAATGCGAGACCTATTGCATTTCCAATGCTTGTTTTAGCAGTGCATGCTGTATGAGAAAATTCATTAGTAGCTAGCAGCCTGCTAGCTAAGCATTACTCACAAGCTAGGAGAGCAAGAAAGTGACTAATGTGTCAAATTATGATTGGTTTTAAATGTTCTTTTGGCTGAAAGGCTCTTCTTTTGCCTTATATAATTCATATATTTTAAAGCTTAATTCATATTAGAGTGAAAAAGAGACAAATTTGTTTGCCCTGTATGGATTGCATGTCAATTATTGTACCTTTTATTTTAATTGGAACAATACTGACCGGAAGTATTTGTTGCTTACGCCTGTGCTACTATTGTTAATTCCAATTGTTTTGCCTCACAATAAATGAAGTAGATTTTCAAGATTCAGCAGAGTACGAGGAACTACTCTGTTTTTACAAGAATCACAATCATTCCAAAATGCTGGATTACAGAGAAGGCGCTGTGGGATTTACAGCAACATCCAGTGACCTGTGTCACTCCGACATCATCTGCAAGGTGTCCTTTCCTTGAATAGTCAATGTCTTGACAATTGCTAGGATGGTATTCTCAGCTAAATGTGTAAAGGAAAATTACCACTCACTTGGAGCTCCCCTCAAAATTCCTTATGTGTATTCCCTAAGTCACAGTCTCAGAAGCATGGTGCACACAAGCCAATTCACTAGGAGAGCTTCCAGTAGAAGCATCCAGCAGGTTATAAAAACAGGTACAGCTACTAACAATGGTCCCCAGAGGAGGATACAAAGGTCATGTATCCTTTTAGTAAGCTGTGCTAGGCCTTCTTACCAGCTGGCCCAAAACTGAGGAGTCCTTTTAGTAGGAATGATTATTCACCCCGTTAATATCACCATCATTAGTATGGTCATCAGGCGGCCACAGATGAAGAGTCTGAACCTTTGGCACGCTGAGTAGGTGGACAACTCATCCAGAGACGAGGACTAAAAAACAGATTCTTTCTGGAATGTCTATCAGACCTACATGAAGGAGAATGGAGGAGAGGATGTATAAAACATTGCTCCCCTGGAAAAGAAGCCAGCCCAGGCGGCGCCGAAACTGGACCCAGATGAGACAAACAAGCCAAGTCATCCAAATGGGTGCCATCGCCAAGGATAAATTATGTTAAAAAAATAAAAATGTAAAATTATGTTTTAAATAAAAAAAAATTTTTTAAAAGAGACTGCAGTGACCTCAGGATAACAAAGAGCCTTATAGTCTCTGGGTGAAATGTCCCTGTCCAACGGCAAAGTAACAAATATATCAAACTACAAAATGGAGATACCTTACCTTTGAGGGGATTACAGGCATCCTTATTGAATTTAGTTGGAGGGCGTCATGGGGTTTCTCGATTCGCTTTTGAAGATAAAGTTTGGTTCAGCATGGAAATGTTAGCTCACAATCAGACCATGATAAAATCATGAAGTCTTATGGATGGGAACAGACTGGAACAATACTTTAGATATCCAGACTGTACAGCCTCGAGAAAGAATCGGTTTAATCCGTGAAATAGGTGTTAGCTATTGGGCTGTTGTACGTCCAAATTTAGCTACTGAATGGCCATTGAAGTTTGTGAAGACTATCATAATTACTTGAAAGACAGGTAACACTGATGATCAAGCCCACAGAGGCACAGTAAAGAACATATATAACTCTTAAGATGCACGCTGTATTTTAGGTGTCTCCAAAGAGTTATCAAACAATTTATTAATGCACTTTTTTGGGGGTTAAAAGTTTGAACGAGAGAGAGGACCGACAGTGCCAGGCATTATCCTTTGCTGAATTTTTCCCAGTTATTACATATTCCACTTTGGGTTTTTTTTTGGGGGGGGGGGGCCAGTCACCTCATTCCTGACCATTGTTATAATGGTCACTTGCGTGATGTTGGAAGCTGGTAAATATTTTGTTTCCATATTTTACTACTTGGTTCACGTCTTCCCAAACTTCCTTGCTGGTGCTAGATCAGAAAATATTTTTAGGATGCTTGATTGGATGGGAGATTCAGTTTTAAAGGGCTTTTACTTTGAGCCCATTTCTCATGCTGCATCATCGGTGGTGAGTAACCATTAAATTGGGATGTGTTTATTTCTTGGCCTGCCACAGAGTGTACATTTTCATAGCTATCTTTAAGCAAATTCTGTATTCTATTAAGGGCAGTCTTAGACTATATTTCTATTCAGCTTCTATCATGATGTATTCTGTTTTCAATAGTAAACAGTATTAGTTTATGGTGGTTCTATCATATATTCTTTTCAGGTTATAATGCTCACTAATTATCCACTCTTAAGTTGGTTATTTTATTTCAGACACGAAGCCTGTGTAGATTTTTGGGGACTGGAGGTATGGTTGGAATTAAACACCATCGGCATCACAAAGAAATTAATGGGGTTAATAGGTACAAATGATAATATAAAATTAGATATTTTTCTGTTGGTTAATATGATAATTTAATTTTAGTTTTAAGTCATCTTTTCAAGGGTGGATGGGACAGTTACCATTTCATTGTTGCGGTCAATAGAAAAAGAAATAGAAAAATACATTGTGGGCTTCTTGTAATACGTACCAGTGTTCTTTTCCCAGTTTGCTTATTCTCATTCTAAGGACATCCTTAACCTATCTTTAGCTGACAAGTCTTAAGAAGATAGCATCTTATCGGAGAGTTATTTCCATCTGCTGTGGATAAGCACATTCAAATTTCCCTCTTTTTTGTTTTTCTGTCTTATTCAGCCCATCTCTGATCTTTACTCTGCATTAACATGCCTCGTTGAGAAACGTCTTGCTCTCCATACATTATAGCTGCACCTGGTTTCAGTGACAATTTTATCGTTAAGAAGGAAGGCCATATTCACCAGGATAACTTGTGACCATTTGTAACTTTCCATTATTGGTAACCCAAATGAATTACATCTGCGCCAGTTTTGTTTAAGATGATAACCCTCTCTGTATTTCAGGCAGTACTCACATCACTAGCCTCCGAAATGATGGTCCATTAGAACAATGTTCTAGCTCACAATAAGGTGATTTGGATTTTAACCTAGTCATGGTTTGCTGTGTTAATATATGCACAATGTTGATAGGTGGAAAATGTTAAGGCTGTAGCGGATGTCCACCACATTCTTGTGGTATTATTGCCGGTGGCTTGTTTTTAGGTTTCGCGCCTAGCGATGGACTGCACTGCACAGCAGTGCACGCACAGCGAGTGTCCTTTTGTCTGGGGTTCTGAAATGGACCCTGGAATAGTACATGCTTGTGCGTGTGTTTTTAGTTTGCTCTTCTGTTATTGGGCTTTCGGTGCGTGTATTTTTTAAACAGAGCACGCAATAGGCTAAAGGTGGACGCATTGCTCCGCCCACATCCTATTGGTGTCTGTTACGTGCACCAAAGCACTTATGTTTTCAATTATCGTGCCCAGACATGATAATTGAAGACATATGGCTCGCAGTGGCGTGCGCGCACCACTCGCGGGCGTGTTTTTTTTTTTTTACAATAACAATCGTTTTTGCGATCACTTTCAGTGCCGCTTGTTAGGGAAGTATTCAAGTGACGTGGAGTACAGCACGTTTCCTACAGTAAGATGAATCACCAGCAGGGAAAAAAAGGCCTCCGCAGTGCATTCTGTGCTTGGAAATAGCTGAAATGCTCGAGAGAGACGCCGTTTCACTGCGGGCACGGCGATGCCAGAGTAGACCGTCAGAGGTGGCGGTGTTCACAGTACGCTCTGCATCCCTGCCTAAGAGCCCTTCCTCCGGGCTGCTAGATACACAGACTACGCCGAAGAAGGCTTCGAGGAGAGGTGTACTGCTACCACGTTGCTTTCCCAGTGCCGTTGTTCATAGGCTTGGAGCTGTCTGTGTGTGAGCTGGCATGCAGAAAAAAACTAACGAGGAAGACGCTTTTGCTAAAGAAGTTTTTCATCCTGAGAAGTAATACAGTTTTTGCGGGCAGGTAAGATGCTAACAATCTTGCATCCATCGTATAAACATTTGCTAGCTGCAAAGTTAGTTAACCACGCTTATCTCTTTGTTTTCTTCTGTTTGTTAATCTCTGCTACTAAAAGCTATGCGGCGGTAGTTGCAGGTTTGTTTTCATCAGTTGAAACCCTTTAGAAGTTGATAATCGGTGTGATAGATTACTTGGCCTCACTTACAGGTACACTGTAGGGGGGACCATATGTGTGCCACGATAGTTAAAAAGAACAGAGGATGCAAATCTGGTTTTTCCAGGGGGCAGACAAAAGGCAGAGTTGTTATGTTCTTTTTGTACTTCAGTTTAGCATAGCTGATGGTGTTACGACAAAAGTAAGTTGCCTTTACAGGAGAGTTTCCATATCAGAAGCCGCAATGCGTTTATAGCAGTAGTATTATTATTGCAGCAGTTATAATGCCACAACAGGAATGATCCTCCCATTTGTACCGCAGCGGTCTGTCCGTGTCTGCATTGGGATGTGATGTGGTGTAACGGCCACAGCTGCAGACTGTGGAACTGGGGAACCAGGTTACAGTCTCGGCATTGGCTCAACTTCCTGTGATGCTGGACATATCACATGCATAAAAAAAGTATTTGCATAATGTAACTGGTGCTCGTGTAAATTGCTCCAATACCACTGGCTCGAGTTCGCACAATAGAAACCCGCAAACAAATGGCCCTGTTCATGCCACTGTGCAGTTATCGCAGTGGAAGATGAATGGCAGCATCGATTGCCGTGGCGCCGTCCCATCACAGCGCTGACAGTTCATTATGGCTGAGGCAGGTCCATCGCAGAGCAGCCTTCTGTTGAATCACTCAAGCGGCAGTTGGCTGAACAGTCAGAACTCTTGATCTGTTGGGGGTTCAGTGGATTCTTGACTGCTGAACCACAGATGAAGGGAGGTCGGTCCAGTGATTGAGTTAAAGGATATTTGCTTCAGTGTGGGCCTTGTGCCGTGAGTTCTGTTTTCCGTGTCTACTTTAAGTTTAAAGCACCGGCATTACCAAGTCCTGTAAAAAAATTATTTTAGAGCTATTAAAAGCTTTTTGGGGGAGTAATCTACAGTTGGTGTAATCCGCAGGCGCGTTCGCAGGAAAATCACAACTAAAGTAAAGTGAGTGCGTCTTGATATTGAGCACCTCGCGGCTCACCTGGCAGACGTCATCCAGTAACTACCGTGCAATGCGGCTGCGACGCTGCGGCTGCGTAGTACGTGGTTGTTACGAGGGTTCAATCCAGCGACAGAGAAGAACTATAGAAAATCGCGAGATTAAAGTGTTGTACTTCCTTTCAAGGCAAAGCATGCTGATTACAAACAAGGTGACAGGAACGTGCTTCGTGTGTAGTTACGCCTTGCTCTCGTGCCAAGGTCACGGTGCCCCACCAGAACCCTCAGATAAACATGTCGGTGCTTGGGTGCAGCGTGGGATTATGCAGGGCAAACGGGAGTGTGGTGAAACTACAATAACAAAGGATGCACACCGCAATCGGACAGGGAAAGAAAGGTTAGTTGGAGGGGATGAGAACTGATTATTTGAAAGGGTGGCAAACTCTACTGTTAGCACGCTGCTTTTGGTTTCCCACAGCTATTCGCTTTGTATTTGTTTTATTTCTCAATGCACTGAAAAAGAGGCTGCACGACTGATGGGAGAGGTTTGTGTATTTCCAAAACCTCGTGTTATTATCCTGTTTTACATATGACCACAGTTGACTTATTTCACTAGAGCACTTTTATTAAATAGCGATATGACTGCACTGTACAGTATGAAGAGGTACACATAATAAATTTCAAAATTATGCGTACTGGGGTTGCAGCGATGACTGCAAGGCACAGCATCCAGGTGTATGCAAATTATGTGGGGGCAGCCAGTACACCATGTCTGCTGAGCCAAGCGTGCAGAACTGTTTTTTGGGTAAATGAGCGCGAGTTGTTTTTGTTAACTGCTAGGAGTTATACAACTAATGACATAGGTTGACATGTTTGCAAGATGATCTTTTTATGTTTGCATTCCTACGCCTGTAATCTACAGCATGCCAACTTATGTTATGTCATGTCATGTTATTTTATCAGCGTTTCTGTAGCACTTTCCTGTCGTGTGCAAGGCCTCCCACTACTCAAGAAAAATACCAGTGACTAGTTGATTGTTTCTGATGAGCTAGCTACTTGAATGCTAAATGACAACAAATCCCTTTTTTTTTTTTTTGCAGTTTTACATAGTTCGAACTTATTTGCAATGCAATAGGTCTCGCATTATTAAAGTTTGAGCTATTGGTGTTGCGTTATTAGGAAAGCCAATAGCTCAAACTTTAATAATGCGAGACCTATTGCACTGCAAATGCTTGTTCTTTTCTTGTACTATTCAGAAAACATTTTTTTTTTAAAGGCAATGTTCTTGGTTCTCACACGTATGCTATAGTGCTAAAGATTGTTGTTACTTGTGTATATGCTGCATGTGTTTCTGGTCATCCATGCAATTCAACTGCAGTCTGTTTCGTCTATGACTTATCCTCGGTGTGGTTTCTTACGCATTTCCACAATACTGTTTCCCACGTGTGATTGGAGGTGTATTTCTCCTTGAAAATGCTTTCCTCACTCTGTGGGGTATTTACTGAGGTAGCATATCTTTCATTCCCTCATGAGTGCTCGAAGGTCTTTCTTACCAACCATAATCTGCTTTCACAAAAAAGATTGTTTGCTTGCATTCCTGGTTTCCTTTGTGTTTTTATCCCCCTCTACTGATGTTTGGCGTGTGACCATGTCAGGGCTTGGGGGAACTGCATTACCACTATGTCTGGTCATTCACAGGGATCCTGAATTTAAACTATGTGGTCCTCACAGATGCTGCAGTAATGCACTCTTAAGACCACAATGAAAGCGAAGGGCAGCATATCTACTTACTCAACACTGCAACACTCTCGGAGTGTATCCATTACTGTTAGCTGAAACAGGCATGAGAGGGATTGGGGTTAAAAGACTCTCAATCAATAAATCAATCCGGTGCATTGTAAGCGTGCTACTCAACCTTGACTTTCTCAAGGCGGTGGGGGAGTAGGTAGCTTGAGTGTCTTCCTGAAGATGTCCAGGGAGTGGGCGTGCCGGATGTCGATCGGGAGTTCGTTCCAGGCCTTGGCCCCGATGTAGGAGAAGGCCCTTCCACCTCTGGCTTTGCGGGTCCATGGGGTTTTGGCGAGGTTGGCGGATCGGAGGTTTCTCTTGGGTACGTGGAAGGAGATTTTTTTGTTGAGGTATTGGGGTCCGGTGTTGTAGAGGCATTTGTAGGCGTGTGAGAATCTTGGAATGATTCTCTTCTCAACGGGGAGCCAGTGGAGGTTACGCAGGTGCTGGGTGATGTGTTCGTGTCGGGGGATGCCAGAGACGAGTCTGGTTGTGATGTTTGGTATGGTCTGGAGTTTGTGGAGCAGTGACTTGTTGATTCCGACGTAGAGGGCGTGGCCGTAGTCCAGTCTGCTGATTATGAGGGTGTGGATAATGGTTTTCCTTGATTCAGGGAGGATCCATTTGAAGGTCTGTTGGAGGATGCGGAGCGTGTTGAAACAGCTGGTGGCAACGGCTTTGACCTGTAAGGTTATGGAGAGGGAGGAGTTAGGTACGATGCCAAGGTTTCAGGTGTGGTCAGTGGGGGCGGGGGATGGCTGCTGAGGGCTGTGGGCCACCAGGTGTTGTCCCATGCGGAAGGGGGGGGTCCGAGGACGAGGACCTCTGTCTTCTCAGAGTTGAGCTTCAGGCAGCTGCTGCTCATCCAGGATGCAACATCCTTCATTTCTTCCTGTAAGTCGAGTCTGGTGGTGATGGGGTCCTTGGTGAGGGAGAAGATGAGCTGGGTGTCGTCTGCGTAGGATACTATGCGGAGTCCGTGCTGTCTGACGATGGTGGCGAGTAGAGCCATGTAGATTTTGAAGAGCGTGGGTGATCCTTGGGGTACTCCGCAGTTGATTTCTGTGGGTGTGGAGAGGAAAGGTGGCAGTTTGATTCTTTGGATTCTGCCGGTGAGGAAGGGCTGTATCCAGTCGAGGGCCCTTCCCTGTATGCCAGCGTCGTGGAGTCTGGCGAGGAGTGTGCGGTCGAACGCTGCGGAGAGGTGGAGTAGGATCAGGGCTGCGGTGTGTCCTTGGTCGAGGAGGTTGTGGATGTTGTCTGTGGCGGCGAGTAGAGCAGTCTCAGTGCTGTGGTTGCTGCGGAACCCGGATTGGGAGGGGTTGAGGATGGAGTTTTCTTCGATTCATTTTGTTAGCTCGGCATTGACTTCCTTCTCAGTGACTTTGGCCGTGAAAGGGAGGAGGGAGATGGGTCAGTAGTTCTTGAGGCCCGTGGGGTCTGCTGTGGGTTTCTTTAGCAGGGGTCTCACTTCTGCGCGTTTCCAGCCAGGAGGGAATGGTAGGCTGGCTGGCATTACAGAGGGGGTGGGGGTGGTGGGGCAGTGATGGTTTCAACGTCAGTAGTCTGGTCATTGAAATGGTTGTCAAGGTCCATGATTTTCAGGTGGAAGAAGGATCCGAGCTTGTCGCAGAGGTCCTGGGAGGGGGGCAATTGTCAGTGGTTTCGCCAATGGGCTTGGTGAGTTCCTGGATGACGTTGGAGAGTTCTTTGGAGTTGCTGGAGTTGGCGAGGATCTTGTTTTGGACGAAAGTCCTTTTGGTGGATCTGACGCGTTGGTGGTATTCAGTCATGGCATTCTTGTAGGTGGTGCGGGCTATTTTTGTTTTGCTGTTTCTCCAGTTCTCCTCAAGATGTCTGCAGGTGCGTCTGGATTCTTGGAGGTCAGCGGGGAACCAGGTGGCTTTCCTGGGGCGCTGTCGGTCGGGGTTGCGTAGGGGTACAAGCATGTCTGCGCAGTTGGAGATCCATCTGCAGAGTTCTTTGGCTGCGTTGTTGGGGTCCGTCGAGGTGGTGGGGGGGATGAGGTTGAGGGGGGAGTTGAGCTGCTCCTCCCTGATTTTGCTCCAATTCTTTCATTGGGGTTGCGGTGCCAGTTTGGGGCGGTGGGTTTGTTGACGTTGAAGTGTGTGCAGTGGTGATCTGTTCAGAGGGGTTGCGTGGTGAGGCTGCAGTGGATGCTGTTACCTCCTGCGAAGATGGGATTGAGGGTGTGTCTGGCTTGTGGGTGGGCGCAGTAAAGAGCTGTTTCAGGCCAAGGTTGGTGACGTTTTCCAGCAGGGTGGTGGAGTTGGGGGTCACTAAGGTTGTCGAAGTGAAAGTTCAGGTCTCCGATGAGTATGTAGTCCATATAGGCGATGGTGTGGGTTGCGATGATATTGGCGATGGTCGTGATGAACGGGGCGCAGGGTCCGGGGGGTCTGTAGGGCAGGGAAGGTGGAGATGCAGTCGGAGGGAGCTTTTGTGTACGATGGCAAGTCCTCCACCAAGGCAGTTTGGGCGGTCTTTCCTCTGGATCTTGTATCTGTCTGGGATGGAGGTGGCGATGTCGGGTGCGGATGAGGCGTTGGTCCAGGTTTCTGTGAATAAGGTGACGATTCCAGATCTCAACAGCGTGTTTGTACAGGGAGCGCACGTTGAGGAGGATGCACCTCAGGGCTCAGTCCTGGGTTGCTGGCCGTGGTAGTGCTGATGGTGTTGAAAGTCTGGCGGCAGTGGTGGCAGGAGAACTGTCTGTGGGCGTAGCTCGGCACGGACAGCTGGCGGGTGGTGTTTCTCCAGCGTTGAGTGCGAAGAGGGTAGCTGAATCATAGTGGTGGATAGTGGGGGGTCCAGGGTCCCTGGCACTGGTCGCGGTCATGTCACGGATGGGCGTAGATGGGCTTGCCTTTGGGGAGTAGGGTAGAAAGCTCAGCTGGGAGGTTGGAGCGTGAGGCAGGGGAAGGGGCCGCGGGGAGCAACGGCAGATTAACGGGCAGGACGTGACAACAGAGGCGGTGCCAATTGTGAACAATACTTACCCCTGGCACCTAGAAATAAAACACACAATATAAAACACACACTATGAAACACACTATAATATAAAGCAATATAACAGCACAGGAAAAAACAAAGGAAAAAACGGGCACGGCGAAGCAAGGTGGCGGCAGGCGGGCTCAAACCCTGCCAGATCTATGTCAGTGGCAACAGCACAATGGTGGAGCTACTGGGGGAGACAGCTGGTCCCTGGCCGGAGTCAGAGGTCTCCTTGGCTCCCTAGTGTCCAATTACCTCCATAGCAAATACAGGCCCTGCCCCAGCTATAGCAGAAAGAAAGATGTCCAGAAGAGAGTCACAGAGGATGTCAGCCTACTGCTTGAGGCGTTAAGAAACAATGCACAAACGCCAGTTCAAGTAGAAACGTAGAAAACACAACCTTCTCCTAAAAACCTACTCTGAATGTCCAGCAGAGGTCCAAATTGCACTTAATGGGGACTCCAGACTCCAGATGGAGACAGTTAAAACAGGCTGTTGTGGGCCTAGGAGGGGGGTTTTAGGAGCCCAGGGAAAAAAACAGAACATGAGCTATGCCTAAGCTTTTAAGAAAGCAAAATCTGTTTGGCACAGGTTCAGGGCAATAGTATTGTCCACTTCACAGGTAAAAGCTCACCCTCACACAAGAAGGAAAGTGACCTGAAGAGACTGATTTAGAGTAATGAAAATTACTAGTAAGTAGATATGCTCCTGTCCCAGTGTTTTTCCTATGATTTCAGATGTTTTCCAATGCTTCTTTTGTTGGTGCCCCTCTTGTGCCTGAAACATGTAGACTGAGTCATATTTGAGGATAGTGGGGCAATGCAAACTCACTACCATCCCGCAGAGTAGCACTTTTAAATCGGTCAAGGCAGGCAACAATTAACCTATTGTGTGTGCTTATACCCTAGGCAGGTTTAATCTAACACATTCGTAAAATAATCTGATCTCTAATTATAATATCCTGAGCTCCAACTACATGGTTGAGCCCATCCAAACACAAGAATGTGCCTTGGATGTTGGAAAAGCCCAGTGATTAAGTATACCACAAGATGTGGGTGAGAGCTTTTTTCCTAAAAAAGAGGGATCACCTTCGTAATAGTATAGAATGTAGCACTACCTGGTGCTCACTACACCATTTTGTGTAATGTCTTTTCTTGTGCTTAAGGCACCTGCAACCCACAAAGAGTTATCCTCTGAATCCACAGGATACTGTTCTGTTTTGTTTTGCCTGTTGGTGAGCATGCATGGTGACCAGAGGGTCAAAATTTTCTTTTTGCGTCAGAGTAGGCTGAACAGAATCTCTACAGAACCTAAAAGTGCAAGTGATTCCTCACCAAGGCCCTGGTGTGGTCTCTTTGTTCTAAGAACCCTACATAAGGCCTACTAATGACTTCAGACCCACTCCTTTAGTTATGTTATTTTTAAATTCATCATAGTCCTCTGCTTCATATTGATATTCTTTTTTCTCCATCAGCCTTTTAAGCGGACATCTTGAACATTAATACATATTGTATAGTATCTCAATTTAGCCCCATCATCATTCTACCCTATGCTATGCAACAATTTTAGACCAGCTTTCTTTGAACCAGTTGAACATTTCCGCAAAGGCTTTAGAGCAACCCTGGCTTGAATTAATGACTAGAGAATCAAGCTAGAACGCAGAAATCCATCCCAGAAATCCTCACCTGTGTACCATTCTGGGAGAGAGGGGATCATTCTGAAGTGCCTCTTTGACAATATTTCACATACACTGGATCTAGCTTGTTCTTTTCCAGGAGAGCAACCATAAATACCTGTCAAAATTAGCCAACAAATGTTTCTTCAAACAGACACATCACCAGAAAGAACGGGCCACAAACTAGAACATGTGTACAAATCTCTACCCAAGACAGGCAGGGTCTGCTACAAAATCCACAAAATGATGATAGTATAAAGCCAATATAGGATCCAAGAAAAGTTACTATGCTAAGCAGATCAGTGGGACATTTAAACCCGGACTAAAGTAAGATCTGCAGTAAATTCATTCACCAAAGTGTTTATGATGAATGTAACAACTAGATTGGTGCTTCATGTCATTGTTTGAGTCAAAGATTAGATAGAAAACAGCCACAGACACCCAAGCTTTAACCATTGCGTTAAAGATGAATTTAATGAAATTACTCAATGACCAGAACTAATATTATCAAACCAAAATCAAAACTTCAAACACTAATGCTTATCAAAGCGACTCAAGAACAATGTGCTTCTTCTTTGGGGATCTATTATCAATGACCTAAAACATGCAGTAAAAGCATCCCCTGTGAAAGTCCTCAGTAAATCCCAAGGACCTCTCCAATAACCATCACTGAAAACTGAACTTTACATTCACCAGAAAAGTCTTGAAAAGAAAGGCCATGAAAGCATCTGTGAGGGAGTCTTGAGAGCCATAAGATACATTTATGATTGCCTAATAGTGATTTAGAATTGGTAGAGCCACACAGTTTGTACAAATTGAAGAGAAACTAGACGGAAACCACAGTAACCGTCGTCCTTCTAGGTCTATCCACCTCCATTGACAGTCAGCAGGACTGGTTTATGTTGCCCTCACACGTCCCCTAGAGGAGGTCATGCTTCATCATAGGGCAGTGCTCCTCGTTGGGCTGGCGCTGCAATGCCCTATGGGTCCCCCAAAGGGTCACTTTGGCGGAGATCTTTTTAGATGCTTCTGATGAGGAGTGCAAGTGAGGTGATTCGTGAAGTGGTGGGGTGTGAAAGGTTAAAACTGGCAAGGGAAATCTTGCACTGTACTTTAATGAGGGGAATGCTCTTCCAGGGATTAAAAAAACAATGGCAGGGGAGTGCTACCACAGTGGTTTAAAGGAATCCTGGTAGTCTGAGTGTTGAGACTTAATAGGAGAAGTATCCTACCGCCTCAAGGGGGGACCGGACTACGGTCACGCCTTCACAAGTGTGTTGATGTTTCGCGCCTGTTCTGGTCTTTTAAATATCAAGATCGGGTTCTGAGCTGGCCAGCAACCTGCAGTAATGGAGTTCTTCCCCACATGTTGTAGGCTGTGTTCCACTCAGCATAGCTTCTCACCTATGGGAATATCCAATTTGGACATTCCCAGTTAGTCTGTTGAAGCCCCTTTTTCACACTTTCAATCTCAACTCCCCCCTTTATGTTTTTCCTGGCTCCTGCACATCACCTCTCAAGAGTATCTTTTTCACTGGAGCTTTGCTCCAGTCAACTCTTTCTTCCTCTGGGGCTATTGCTCTCTAATGGGAACTGGGAGTTGGCAAAGGTTTGCAAGCTGAGTTAAGGGTCTTCTTTCGTTATCAGGGTCAGCCCGCTAACTCAAAATGTAGCAACTGGTTTTCCTTCTGCCTCAGTGGGAGCCAGTACCTCGCTTCTCAATTCCTTATCACAGAGATGCCGCTCACTAATCCCATCTGAGAGATTACAGGTGATAGAGTGAAAGTTGCTCATTTTGCAAATTAAACGTATTTCATTGTAAAGTGCAAACTTCAACGTAAAATAACACACACATTTAACATAAGATTTGTAGTAGGTAATTACATAGCCATCATGAGGAAAACCCCAGTTAACATATAATTAAGTTAGGCTAAATACTGATGCCATTTTGAATCCAGATGTTATATGTTTGAGGCTGGTAAGCCTGTTTAAGCATTCATGATGTGGCTTTGAACAAGGTGTTTTTCTTCCCTCCGCAGATGCTGCATTTTTCCAGAAACCCTCTGTTAGCTAATGAATAGGCACTGGTTAAGTATTATACAACTGATAGCAATGGCTGCAACATATGACATACTGTAAATACCTCATCCACTACCTCTTATGCTTTTAACAGTCTTTGTTTGGCAAACGCATAGCACCTTCACATTGCTGTTCTGAGGTGATCCACGCTGAACTTGTCAAATCCTGGAGCCACGGAGTGGTTGTTGATCCAATGGGGTTGAGGTGAAGCAAGTCTGCCAGAGCTTTTGGGGCGATCACATGCCTGTGTTTTAATGTTGTTAACTCATCCCTCCTCCGGCCTTTAGTTTTATTGAAGATACTCACAAGCAGGCAACCACACAGGATGCAATTAACCATTCCCCAAGAATGGAGGTATAGGGATGATGATGATGATAATGATAAGGCTCCCCTTCGCCGTCAATGTTTACGATAGAGTTTAGCTTTTTTATTTGGGGTATACATAGAGCTCAACACCCTCAAACCCATCAGCTAGGCTGGGAATAAGGAGGGCCTCCACACACACTGAACTCTTCTCTGGTCTTTTGTGGGGGCCTGCAGTGCAAGAAAAGGTCCCAACCACTAAAATCATTTGTCACGAACACACCTGCACAAAGTCTGACATGTGGGGAGAGGAGCTGGCCTAATGGCTAGGGCGGTCGTTCTCGAATCTGGTGAACTGGGTTAAAGTCTCAGCAAAAACGCTGAACATCCGGAGATTCTGGGAAAATCCGGTCATCTCCCCGTGCCTAACAAAAAATAAATGTGTCCTAATGTAACGAAACTGGTGCTATGTAAAGCACTCTGATAACAGATACCTTCAGGTCAAGTTCGCACTATATAAAACTCCGTAAAATAAAATAATAAATTCTCCTGGCGTTTGTGTGCTATACCAACATGATCTGATAAAGATGCTAACACCACTTGTAGAACATCCTACAACTCTACTGCCTGCTGTCATGTCAGGGTCGAACCCCTGCAGACAAATGGTTTTTCAGAGGTGTTGGGGAGAAGCAAATCACGATCATAGCCTGGAAGCCATATTGAAAGGTTGTCAGCAATAGGCTTATGGCTGGGAATTGACCGCAGAGGTGAAATCTGGAAGGTCTGATATAGCCATCACCAGCACACTGGATACAATGGGGAAAAAGGTAGAAGCCCTGGAACTCCGCTTTTACATTACAGAGGATTGGGGATCCACCCTATGGCACCTAAAGTAGAAGATGGGGAATGCTAGGTCAATATACACTTTTGGGGGTGTCAGAAGAATATAAACAGAACAGCATGAAAAGACTGGAAGACAAATTGCCTCATCTCTTGATCCAGACGTTTGATCCCCTCGGTTTGTCGCTCTCCCTATCAATGTGGATGCATTTGCTGAGGCCTTCACCAGTTGTGGCTTTTCGTCACTATCTGTACATAGCACTTCGCTTGGGTCCATCTTTCAGCACGCTACCAGAAGTGCTTAGACACCCCATGAGGCCCAATTGCTGAGGTCTTTTTCAAGGAGCAGGACGACTGAGTGGAGGATTCCACTACTATTACAGCCAATCAGTATAACAGCAATACCCCTCACAAACATATCTACACATGTGAATGGCCTTTCACATTGTGTTAGAAGAAAAAAGGTCTTATCCTCCTTGGCATCAAAACAGATGGACATTGCGTTGTTGAAAACAACAGCTTTCCTACAAAATCTGAAAAACTGAAGCATGATTGATTTAGCAGGGTGTATTTCAGCAGCTATACTTCAACCTCGGAGCCTTCTACACCCAGCCCAACCACCAGGAAATGAAGGATGGCTCTATTAGTTAGGCAAACACTACCATGCAAGATTCTGAAAAGTTTGTCAACCCCCTAAGGAGGATTTGTATGTGTGAAGCTTGCTATATGGACTACATGTTTGGAGGAGGGGTCTTTGTCCGCACCCAACTTGAAGAGACTTATCTATCCAGTTTGTCTAGAATATCTAATGAATTTCATGAAATGCACACTTCGGTTAGCGGGCGACTAGAATCTGGACTCTGACATTAACCTCGCAAGGACCTACCTGACTGATTGATTCACTCAGTGCTACAATATGGCTGTGTTGGACAACGTGATAGAGGATCATGCTTTGATTGATATCTGTAGACCAGGGGTCTCCAAACCGGTCCTGCAGAGCCGGATCCATGCCAGATTTTTGGGATATCCCCATTGAGATACATGTAGTAATTTTAAAAATCTGGCATGGATCCGGCCCTCCAGGACCGGTTTGGAGACCCCTGCTGTAGACTCATCCACCAGAATGATACAGTGCACCTTGCTGTCCTGTGCTCCTGGCTCACAATCGAGAACTACTTACCCCCCCCCCCCCTTTGCATCAGTAAATGCTATATTTTGGTAGTGGCCCTGTGTTACCATGCACCTGCAATGGTCCAAATGGAATGGGCCTTGACCAGGCTATTTCACAAAAGGTGGTGCATGAACACTTCAAGCTACATGCTACTGATAAAGAAGTAATTGCTGAGGAATTATATCAAGAAGGAGTTGTCAGACAATGGGCGACTCAGTTACATTACAGTCTCCACTAGAGGAACTGTTTGGAAGGTAATAATCTCAGTATGGTAGAAGGGAATATACACCTGTCTTGAGTGACTCAACTGCATGCAAATCTGGTGTCCTGACTTTTTACCGGTCCATCTAACACTAATCAGGTGTGCGTGCCAAGGACCAAGCCTTTTCCTGTTAGTGCCAATGTCCAAAAATACTTCTGTGACATTAAAGGTCCGGGGGGGGGGGGGGAGGAGGGGGGGGGAAAGAATAACGCATGTCCTCTTTTATCCACATGGGACTAGTGTCCTTCTCCTGGATTGTTGACCTAAAGCAGTGGTGGCAGCATACCAATTTTGCTAATAAATAGTCATAAACCAGCCTTTTTTGCATATGTCCTAAAGGAGTGTGGCCTACTGGCCCTGCTCGGATAAACCTTTTGCTTCAATAGGGCACTGAGGCCCTTGACATTCAGTTTGTGTGTAGAGTGTGTGGGTGGTCAGTGTGTATGTGTGACATATGCAAGGGAGAGTTACTGTGTCCAATAGGAGAATGTTTGCTAGGACCAGTGGGAAGATACATGATGGATACAGCTTCCCCCCAAACATTGGAAGAATAGGTCTTGCAGTCCTGAAGCTATAAGGGGAGACCTAATCACTGATGAGAGGGGGGTGGCTATCCTTAAAATTCTGTGAGGACCTTTTAGGGAGAGATTGCCAATGATATATTCCTGTACACTGCCACTTGGTAGGCAGTCAAGTAGAAGTGAGTTAGCAAATTCTGTTGATAAAAAGTGGGTGGAAGTGCCCTTTGTCTGTACCGGTTTGCTACTACACCCTCGCTGATGACAGCCAGGTGCAGTATCTGCATACTCCATTGCGCTCATATTGTGGATACTCCTGAATGAAGCCCCATCAGCGCTACCTGCTGTGAGAACCATCACATTGCACAAAGACTGATTCTGCGCTAGAGTCACAAAATTATATTTGAAGGTGAAACTCCTCAAACCGATTCCATAGCCTTGGACAGTGGTTCAACATTCTCGGTCTGGAAAATGAATATAAAAAAAACAGACCCAAACCATCCCAATATTTTCCAATGTCATGTTCTTCTCGATCAAGTAAAGGAGTGTTACGCAGAATACTCAAAAGCTGCTGTGAGACCAGGGCTGGTGTCTGCTTAACAGTCTCCTAGAGGTGAGAGGACATCACCAGAAGAGTACTCCACTGGCAAGAAAAAGCTGTGGGTATCCCTTATGCCTAGAAGTCGGCTGGCCTACTCACATAAGTGAGGAGAGTACATGTCCCTGCAGGAAGATAGACTGTCCAGGGGAAACCAATCCATGTTCCTGGTGTGTGGGGGGCACTGAAGAAGCAGGCTGCCAAGTGGGAGTCCCACAGGATCAACGTTTTTTGGGAGTTGTTCTTCGGTTTCCCAGAGTGTGGTTTTTGTGGATGACTGCACAATTTTTTTTAAACAAACAATGTAACATCCAGCATCCCTGAAGCCCGAAGGACTTGTGCTGCCTGTGCCAACATGAGGTGCAACCTCAGCGGGACTGTCACTGCCGAAGCAAGAGAACTGCCCCAGCCCAGAGACCACAACAGCCAAAGGCATGCATTCACCAGTTTGGTGTGCCCGGTTATACCCGCAGCAGTCCATAGGAGAGACACAAGATTGAATGCAAGGCACCACCATCAGAGACTGAAATACGAACAAGAACAAGTTGCAACAGGGATTGGTTCTTTTGGGTAAGACTCTTTGCGCTAAGAACTGTTCAAAGTGACCTACAAGTTACCGAGGTGGCAACAGCTTCCAGAAACCTGCACATGTCCCTAATCTTTCCTCACAAGGACACGGAGGGAGGTCACCACAGACATTGAGACATAATATGTGGAGGAAAGTCTGTGGTGCATGGCTTCTTTAAGTTTCTTTAGGTGAGATACACCTTGTTGTCATAACCCCTATCGAACTGTGTAGTATTGTGTAACAAAAGTCAAGCTCTGTGGTGGAAAGTGATATATATTGTGTTTGTTGACTTTGGTCTCTGCCACTAAAGTATCTCTCTGAGAAGCCTTGGTCTGCTCACTTTCTGTACTCAGAGGACCCAATGCAGAAAGGGTATATATTGGCCTCATTTGAATAATCATACAAGTGCAGACGCCAGTAGCAAACTATCTCAACCACCATGATTATAGCCCAATAGAGCCAGTCTTTTAAATGGGCCCCTAAATGGGGTTGACAAGAACGCTGGTGGTGCTGTTGGTGTTTGGCATGAGCACTTGAGAAAGCAAAGCTGTCTCAGCTCCCTATTCACTTCAATAGCTGAATAAGTCTTCTATCACCTAAACAGCCATCACTATGAACATGGAAAGAAAGCCAATAGACTACTAGGAGTTCACCTCAACCAAAGGAAGGCAGCATCTGTGATACTGGCCACATAAGATGAACAATGGGCACTCAGTGTGATCCCACAGGCAATCTTGAACATGTTTGCCTACTACCATAGGAGCCAATACAGCTCAGAGGCAACACCAACCCAACATTAAGCAAGGTTCTTCATGGGGCTCTGTAGCAGGAAGTTTGTGATCTCCTGGAGATGAGAAATTAAAGATGAATTATCAGCTGCCACTGTGGATCTGCACTTCAACACAGCATGTGGGTTGGGTTTTTTTTGGTGAAGGTTTTTTTTTGCTTTCTAGGGGAATTTTACAAATGGAACAAGGTGCTTCTGGTAGACTTCCTACATAATGCTCACCAGGAAGCAAAGGACACTGGCACATTGTCATTGCTGTAAATAGGGCCATGATCTTGGTCCTTCCCAAGCCTGGTGAGGATCCACACTACACAACTCCATCTACTTGTATATTTTGATAACAAATGTGGGCCAGAATATACTGGTAAAAACAAAAAAATCACCAGAAAAAGGAATTGTCCAGAGCTGCATGTGTAAGGATAATCTACAGATGTATTCCAGCCTTTTTGGCTCACCAAGAACTCACTGGAGAAATGAAAACTGACTGTCTCTTGATGCTGGAAAAGCGTTTGACAGGACAGAGTGTGGATACCTGAACCATGATCTTGATAGAGCAGGCGTGGATCATGGCTTTACTGCTAAAGTGAATTGGCTGTACTAATAACTGAAGGGCCAGTTGAACTGTGGTGGTGGAATCCAAAATTCTATGTGTGATTTACATTCTTCTTACTTTGACAGACCTCCGACTGCTTACTACTGATGCTCATTATGCCTTTTCTTACTTTGCTGGGAACAGAATAAACTGGAACAAAACTGAGGCGCTCCCCACATCGAGAGGTACTATGCAGACATCCATTGCAGGCTACAATTTCCAGTGCAAAAGAGAGGAGCTGAAGTATCTGGGGAGCTTCCTCAACAACACATTGAACGAATGGTGGATGAAAGCCTAAGCCCACTGCTTGCAATCCATCTTTGGAGATGATCATGCCAGGTGCTCTTAATTGTCGCTATAGGACGAGGTGCTCATAATTAAGATGGCACTGCATTTCAATGACACACTGGGGACGCGACCATCCATGATGCCAAAACTATGCAAAATAGACTAAGGCATCAAATTAATGTGAGGGATTACGCAATATCGCCTGAAAATGTCAAAAATCATAGCTGATAAGTACCATGGTGGAATGGCCTTGAAACACACAGAATCTTACTACCAGGCGTTACACCCATCTCAAATTGAGTACATGTTCCCACACTCCAAAACACACAAGGAGTATTACTGGAGACACAGACTGCCGATGACTTGACAATCCTCTCTACTGTGAGATCACTACACGTCATCCCAGCAGGGAGTTAACCTAATAGCTAGAGTGACGTAGTGAATATGGAAACCCGCCTACAAGTACTTGAAAGTGGATCTAGGTCTCATAAAAAAAAAGCTCCATTATGGAACAACTCCGCTAAATGCGTCAGAATATACCATACGCTGGAAGGCCTAGGATGAAGCCAGAATACAAAACATTATGTATGGTGAAATGAGAAGTTTTGTGGTTCCATCAAGACAAATCAAGTTACCAAAGACAAAGCTACTGCAACATACACATTGTCTTAGGAACAGGCGAGGGACTCCCCCATCGGACCTGCCAACGTCTCCAATATTGAGTTACCTGGAGAAATTAGGTCGGTACAGGGGAGTGTGGGATGGCCCGACTGTATAAAGGCATGCGGACAACATTTTTTTCAAAAAAACAGTGGGAGACGACCTACACTTTGCTTGGCAAATTGCCCCTGACAAGGACTTTAGTATGGATGACTTGTCCAGAATCCTAGAATCACCTGGGATGAGATTTTGGCAAGCTTGCCTAAAAATTATACACTACAAAATGCGGCATAAATGGTACTAGACCCCTAAAAACGTAGAAGCCAATGTATTGGGGATTCACAGTCTTGGAGACACGGGTTTACTAACTACGATCAAAAATGCACATGGTGGCCCTGACCAGACCTTCAACAGTATTTGGAAGCAACATGGGGCACATTATCCGGCTCTCCCATGATCACCATGGTACAGTCTGATAGATGAGCCCTGCTGCAGGATACTCCGGACATGCCAGAGACACCTCAATGCCAAGGAAGGTGGATGGTCACACTACAGTGAAGTACTGAGATACTGGCGCCTGCACCACACATTCAATATGACAGAATAGATGATGAAGGTGGTGTAGATGGCGTCTGACAAGCACAATACATTTAGACTGAAAAATCAAATGCCCACTTTCTAAAGAACATGGTTGACATTCTTTGGATCAGACTAAATTGGACCCAGTTTAGAGGTTTGTGCAGAGTAGGAACTCTCATATACTGGCACCTATCCCTTACCATTCAGTACTTTACCTCTAAATGCCATTTTTCACGCAAAATGCATACCTACCTAAATCCATCCCAGCACTGTGGTTACTTCATGCTCTATAGGTGAGTCCCTAAAGTGATGAGTCAACTTCTGGGAACCCACGTTGATGAAGGTTAGAGGCTTACCATGCTAGGCTGGGGTTGGTGTGGGTAGGACTTCGACTTGGGTGGAAGTGTCATTGGGGGCTTATGACAACATATGGAATTTAACATTTTGCTCACTTTAAATTATGCCGAGATCAGGAACTCCGTGTGCATTGTACCGGTTAATACACCATCTAGAGAATACTCAATTTCCTAGTCATTCTTTTTTGCTCCAGCCTTAGAATTCCATGGGACAATCCTTTCTCCATTGCTACTCAGAATCGAATACACAGTTTGTTAAATGAGGGATCTTTGTTCACTGGGGTTATTTCCTTCTCTCTCCCGCCCCCACCACCTCTTGAACTCCTTGATAAAGTAACTGCATTCCAGAGTGCAGTGGAGACAACTGCACTTCAATTTGCTTGAGGAGACCGCACTACTACTGCATAGTCTATATATCTTTTCGTGCAAATACTAAGAACGAATTGTTAGAATAAATATTTAGGAGTTATACAATGTTACATGGTTCAAGCTTTCATCCGTTCTGAAACAGTTTGCCTAACTGGAAGAGTTTAAACTGTTTGTTTACATATAAGGTATTCTTCAAATTGCATTGCAAAATCATAAATATATCTTTACACTCCAAAATGTATTTAGTAATTACAGAACACATATAGGAGAACTTGTATAGATGAACATTAAAGTTGCTTAATAATTTGGCCATTCATGAAATTCAAATGAGTGACGTCTTGCTGTTTTTTTTGTTACTTTTTTTTATTTAACGCAAGTATTATTTTACTTAAAAAAATACAAAATTCATTGTGGAAAAAAAGACTAAACAGGCTGTTTCTGCTCCGAGTTACCAACTATAAAGCAAGGGAAGTTCTTGCACATCGTTTGGGGGGAAAAAACGAGATAACTAAGGCAAAAGTTCAAACCATCTTTTCTGGGATTAAAGAGTCCGATTAAAAACGTTTCCAAAATACTAAAAGTGCAGCCAAACTCATATTTCCTCGTATGGTTTCGAACTCTACTGCAAGGACAGCCCATTTCCCCATTAAACAATAAGAAATAACAGGAATTGACATTTAGTACCAAGACTGAAATACTGTAAACCTCAAAGCAAGTATACACATCTCTCAAAACAACAACACAATAAGAGGTTTAAACACTCCATATAAATCCATTCAAAGCATATGATGTTAGCACGCTGTCAGCATTAGATAATTGGCTTATTAATGCCGCATTTATTTTATTTTTGTAAAACAAAACCATTTAAACAAGGAAAATTCATTAGGTATCAAAAGTACAAATCATCTTACACAACAGCTCATCGAATGAGTCATAAAACCTCCTTTTACCCTGAAGCAGTTTAATACTTTTGACTCTTTAGGACGGAAATAATTCACTGGTCTTTATGTAATAACTGTCAGCTTGCATTTGCTACATATCAGTGCTTTACAGTATTATTTTTCTTATCTATAGAAAAATGCTGGTGTAAATCCCTTCTCATGGCCGAAACAGCAGAGTTACTTTTATTTCAAAAGACTAAAGAAGACATTGTAAAAACCTGAAAGCAGCATTCTATAGAATTTTGTTGGATGCATAATAGAATGGAGCATTGTGGATTTGAGCTTTATTCTTAACTACAGGTCGTAAAATACCGTTACCAGCAGTACAGTTACAGAGCGCCAGATAATCAAACATTGTTGTACTTTTTATGCAGCTGTTAGTACCGAGGCTCAGAATAAACAAATTGGAACTAGTCACCACCAGATAATGTGTGAAGTAAATCTATACCAAAGGCAAGTGCTAAAGAAGGGCAGTTATTTTCCTGTTTCAGATAGGCTTTGAATAAACTTTATTTAAAAGGGATCGCCAACATCAGTTTACATATGTAAGGAAATTTATAGTTTGAAGTTGATGCTAACCAGGGTATTTGGCAAAGAAGATACAAATATGACAACTAGAACTGCTATGCCATCAACCATTCTACTGAAAAATCAGGTCAAACCGATTAGTTTTAGTGCCCAACTTCTAGTTAACTGACTAACTAAAATGTCACCTTAGTGTCTTGAGTTCTAAGAAAGGGTTTAGGTATGGCTAAAATAAAATCCCCAAATCATTAACTAGTCAAAAAAGCCTTCAGTTCTCAGCAGTCTTAAGATAGAAGAAAGTGTAATTTCCTGCTGAGGTTGGTCTCTTCACCAGGCAACATCTGTGCATATCATTCTGTAGTACTGCAAGCCACAATTCTTTAGACAAGCGTGATCTATCAAGGTAAAGAGAACATCCTCCACGCTTTGTATGTTTTTGAAGAATCACAATTCAGTCACTGTGACTTTTCACTTGTTCAAGCAAAGATATTTCACTTGACCTACGCCGGATATGTGAAACAGAGTAATCGGTCATACAGGACATTAGTAGCACACTTTGTAATCAAGCTGCTCCACACATTTTGTACAACTTCTAACAGTAGCTACAGGGCAAACAGAATATATATATTACCAAGTTAAAGGACTACCTGGCAGATTTGATTCAAATCACATAGCTAAAGAAGGTTTTCGAAGGCCCTAAAAGCAAAATGGAAAAAAGACAGTGGAGCACGAATTTTAACTAGGCTCTAGATTTGGTACCCTCTACAGACTGAAATGTAATCATAGCTCCATTGCACTACAATGGAAAGATGTGGGAGGTTCTAGATAAATGTACTATATTCATCTCAGTATATTATGCAGAGAAACATCACAAAGATTACTTGCATATTCATTGGTAACCCTGTTAACTAATGGGGCTCGTCAACAAGTGCATAGTGTTTGCACACTTTCACAGTCCCCTCTGAGTATAATACATCGGCCGATCAGAAAGGGGTACAATGAAAATTACACTGTCATGCCCATCACTTCGACAAAGCAATACAATTATATGGCTTGCTCATCTAGCTAGGTGTCGTAAACAGTCTTCTCCTGAACTAGAAAAAGAATACTTAAGATTAAAATAACACCTATGAATACATTAAAACATTCACTGAGAACAATGTTCCAGGGCACATTCAGGCATTTTATACATGTGAAAGAACCCATTCGTTTTTTACAGCCACTAACCTATCATAAGTTTGCAAGGCAACAAAAAGTACAGTGCTGAGAAACAAATCCCATTGGATAACAACTGGTAGTGGTATGTTAGTAAGCCCTATGGAAATATATGTGTGAGTGTGTGTGTGTGTGAGAGAGATTGTATATAAAAAAAGAAATATATACACACACACACCATACAGTGAGGCACCAAGGATTTACAGAGGACCAGTCACTTTAAGGATTATTGAGGGCAGTGAACATACTTATCCTTTTCAAAGACATAAATCTACTTTTGTAAGTTCAACACACCAGGTCTAAAACCATCTAGGATTGTCTTAGAAGGCCTGGGTGTAGTCCCTCACATCAATTGTAGGCAGACCTATATATCACAAATGTGAAGTGCTGTTGTAACTTATGGCTCCCCTAGGTCTGCAAGTACTGATCAGGTTTATAGAATACATTAAGTGTATGGCTAACTGGAATACCACTGACTAACACATGTGAGGCCATGTACTACATCTGCCGAAAGCAGTGCACCAATTTATCATACTTGGCATACAGTGATTTACTGATCACAGATGCAATGTCTTGGATCAAAACCTTTAATAAAAATAAAATCCATTAACTTTGTCTAAGATGCTACTGAAATTTAGACAAAAAAATCAGTTACTTGAAATGGATGGTCCATCTAAATAGCTACCTAGCACGGTATAACACTACAATCATGATCTGCCAAAAAGTATCTTTTAAGCGAAGGACAAAACAGAAGGATCATCCTAGGGAATTTAGGAGAACTACCCATCAGCATAACCTATAAACACCCAAAGGCACCAACACTGTTTGGCTAATCGCTCCATGAACTGGCTTGGTTTTGAAGTAATACAGATGCCTCACTTACCCACTACCAACGTTTACACTTTAAAAAGCTAGCATGTCAAATACAAATGTATAATGTCTTTGTTGACAATAGTAGGAAATGGTAAACCAGAAGAGAAAGAACACAAGGAGTAACAGAAATACCTCAACAAATTTCACAAACGTGATGAAAGTAAAGCTATGCTTCCGAAAAGACGATTCCTAAGAACGTAATGACTAAATGGTGCATCAAAGATGCAGCCACCATTGTAGAAAGGAGAGTTTTTGGAAGCGGAGCAAATAATCCTGCAGTCACATAGCCGTCCTGCAGGATAAATGTCAGGATGGAGCCTATTAGGTACGGTCTCAATGCTCTGAATAAAGCTCTGCAGAAGGTAAAGAGAGTTACAGTTTTGGTTCTCAAAGCCCAGATGGATACCAAAGGAGGAGATTCTTAAACTTCTTTATTACGGTAAGGTTTTAAAATAAAAAATCCATCTCTGCTTAATAATGCTGACCCATATTTTTTCAGGTTTCATGCTTCTTTGGAAATAGATAAGTCACAAAAAGGTTACAGAATAAAAGTACTGAGGAAATCTTGCAGCCATGAGTAGGCCTGCACAGAAGGATAAAGCTCAGCATAAAGAAGAAAATACTTCCACACAAGCTGCCTAAAGAACTTTAAAATACTTGCATCATTCCTCGAGTAGCCCTGAATAGCAGAACCTGAAATTATAATTTGCCATAAACTCTATGGAGGGTGGTACAGATCTTGCTAAGATGGTTTTACCAATACGAGACACATTAAACACATCGGCATGATGAAGGAGGTGCTCCACTTATGAAAATTAGCATGGTAAATTAGCAAGTAAGGCATTGGTTTCATCATTACATTGTTCAATGTGTGTACACCCAAGCCCTTCTTAAATCGAAATCTCTAACTGGACTATTGTGTTGACGGTGGCTTTCTGTAACAAAGCATCCTTTGGTAGGAAACCGAAAAAGATAGGATCATGTTCTCTAGTGTTTTGGATAAAGGATACCAACGAATGAGGTCATTTCCATTGCTGTGTAGAGTAACAAGAGCAGGGAAAAAAATTAATTAGCTGGACCAGGTGACCTGGGCACTGGATGAAAAAGAGGATTAATGAAACACAGCAGCACAATATGTTTCATTTAGAGCAAAATTACAGGAAGAATTCGAAACATTGGATACACTGTAAAACCCTCTAGCCTCGGACAATAGTACTACCAAATACACAATTTTGCCAACAGCAAAACCTTGTGCTGTGCCCAAAACGTATGAAAAATGTAGACCTTTGACCATCTCAGATATGACTGTCCCTTTCAGAGCACTGAACTAGCAACAAAAAAGGCGGGCGTCATTGCTGCTACTTGTGCTAGTACACAGTGGAAACTAATTGGGCGGAGACTTGGGGATGGCTGTGAATTCATCTTTACTTATGGTGGGGTGCTCAATTTATCCAAGGGACTATAATAAGAACAAAGGCAGTGACTTGAATATACAGCTCAAGTAGTAGAAAAGATGTACATCTTCCGTTTGGTGCTACTACACTAATGCAGTTTTGGAAAAGGCACCATCTTTGTTTAAGTAACTCAATGGCAAAGTACCACTGACCCATTCTGTGCGCTGCTGAAACATATTCGTATGAAAGACATGGCAACAAAAGGTAACTATGAGAATCACTATGGGCCAACCACATGCCCAAAGCAGAAGTCTGCACTTGGGGGCAGGAAAAGAGGGGTGAAACTCAAAATAACTTCGACAAATTCTCAGACTGTTAAATAGTAGACTCTTGCATCAAAAATATATTTAAAAAAAGAGTAGAAGTAAACATCCTGCTAGTAGTTTAAAGTGCAGAAACCTGCAGTTTAGAGACTGAACATTTTTCACATACTTAGTGGAATTAGTTGTTTTGATACTATAAACATTTGGTATACCTTGTAAAAATGTCATGCTTACTAGTAAAATTGTTTTTACGCAGTTAGCCAATATTGTTTTTCAATTATGAAGTATGCTATGCCTTAGTTTAAAGATGACAAGACTTAAAATGTATTTTTAAAACCATCTCCTTTAAAACTACTGCGCTGAAATGTCTTTGTTAAAAGATTTTAAGCTGTACCAGCAATATCTTCACATGAATGGAGGTAAGATGACTTCATTCAAGTCAGATCATAGAAATTAACTTAGTGTCTTGTTGCAGAGGCATAAAAATATATATCTTTCATGCAGTGGAAGAAAATTGTAAGGCCACAAATGCCTAACATCTTGCACTTAAGTGACCTAGTTACTCTGTGTGAGCACTGATCTTCCTGAAACCCATTATATGACATGTCAGCATATTAACAACACTAACTTATTTCGATAAAACCAAAATGCTAGCGGGGTTGTTACTATGAGCAAGTGAGACACCCCTCAGCAACCAAATAGGTTGCAAGCAAAGTAAGCAAAAGTGGAGTCAACATTCTCACTGTGCTTCTATTTATGCCAATATATGTCGCTGGGAACTGAGGCTCCAAACCCACTGCCATACATGCATAAGGCCTTAGTAACTTTTAGAAGTAACTACTGCTTGGTCATTACCACCTTGCGACATGCACTTTTTAAACATTTCAAGTGGTTCAATTAAGGGAAGATTATCTTAAGTATATTATTAACAGTATACCTCGTTGCTAGCACAGCAGCAGTCACAAACTCCATCTCTTCCCAATCATTATGATAGATCAGACAATCATAGGCTGCAAAAACTATAGGCAGTGTTTGAGAATTGGCCTACGTCCGCCGCAAGCCAATGCTGTTGACAAGTAAATTCAGAGGGTTAAAATGACGTTGTAGTGATGTTCTATATTTGTATTAACCTTGACTCAGTCACCGAGTGTGGTGACGAAATTAGCAATTTTGCAACTAATGGTGAACTTCAAATGTATAACAACAGTGTGAAATAAAATCGTTATTTCCAGGATGGGTACATTCTTGACAGTACGGGGCATGGAAGTAGAATAGTCTTAGTCCCTTAAAATCACTCATTACGATGTTTGACGACCTTTCCTGTTAGCACAAACATGTTAGAGAGGTCCAGGAATAAAAAAATCAACAATTTAATGTAAAAAAAAAAAGACTTGCAGTTTAATAACCATTTCTGAAACAAGGCTATGCATTAAGTTTCAGAGAGCTAAAACCAATGCACCAGAAATGCACATTGTATTAGTGGTATGCTCGTGGGCTCTCAATGTTCTAATGTTAAGGGAGAGGAGTGAGATTTTTAGGGGCGTCGATAAACTCTCAGACTGAACACACAAAAAAAAGTATCATTAAAGACTGTCAAATGCTGGAAACTTTTGTAACCTGACAGAACCTGTCGGAACCCACCACACCCCTATTGTGAATACACAAGAGGATAAATAAAAATACGTCCTTACTATAAACTACTTTTAATATAAAGATTGTGCACAGAACCTGAACTGGTGATTTTTTTATGACAAATAAAAGCAAATCAACTGCTCGCATATTCGCAGTCGACAACAAACAGGGCTGCGTAGCCAAAAATAAATTTAGTATGTGCAAAAAAAAAAAGTCAGTTTGCAGCAAAAAGAACCTTAAAATGTCAGTGCACATGGCCTCCAGATTGTGTCGCCTGTGTTATTTGCGTAGGTGATATTTGCAGTTTACCAGTTCAAATAAAGCACTGAATTTCTTTCATAAAAAGAATGATAGTTCCTCCCCACACTGCTGCAAAAATGATTCCCTTACATCAATAAGCCACCATACTAAATACAAACTCACACAGCCTGTAGCATATGACTATTATGGTGGTTGTAGTACGTCTTCCATATTGGCCGGGAAGGGACAGTCTAAGTTCTGCTGTTGCTTTCAAACGATAATCATAGGAACCTAAAGCGTCTTCTGGAGGTGGCTAACAAAAAAAATATATCAAGGATGCAAAAAATCCTGGCAAAATATTAAACATTTATATAAGTTAGAACTACATGATTTCACAAATAAAAGGTAGAAGTACACAGTTTTAACTTAGCAGTGGACTAAAATAACATAACTGAAACTACTTAGAAAACAAGCATTTAAAATGCAATAGGACTCGTATGTATGCGATACCTATTGCATTTTAAAACGGAAGTGTGAGCGTTAAAAAGGCACACACGGGAGGGGGTGGGTGGGTACTGCTGCCGTGAGAAGTCACGTACTGCGGGAGGGAATGGGGGGGGGGGGGGGGGGGGGGAGGGAAACTAAACTGTTTTGAAAGTAAAGGGGCCGATAGGAGGCAGGATTAAGTTTACAAAAACCAATCAGAATGCAGCATTTACGATTGCGGCCAATCAGAAAGATAGGCGCAAAGTGAGCGGAGCTTCCCCTACTATACTGAATACAACATCTCTTGAGGAGACAGCGCATGTGCTGCCTAGCCGAGACCTAAAAAAGGATTCCCTGCAAACAGTAGAGGAATAACTACGTAGATCAGTTTTGATTTTAGCACAGATCAGCTTTTCATATGTAAACCTTAAGCACCTGTAATTGCCAACTGAGAGCCTTGCCAAAATTCTATGATTCTTCAAAGACTTCTTCCTTGACATTAGAAACAAGTGGGACATCAGCCTCAAAACAAGGACAAATGAACAGAAAATCAGAAAAGTGAAAATATAAGGCCATGGATGGAATCTCTGGTCTTAATGACATGCATAACACAAAAGTGCAAGATACTCCAATACTCACTACGGGCAACAGAAGACAGAACCCGAGCCACAGTGCGGCCTTGCCATTCATCGGTCGTCAAATATTTCTTCTGATACTGAACTACAATCTCTCCCTGTAGTCTCTTAAATACCCTGTCCTTATGCTTAATCGGCATTCTCTGGTTTCTTTCTGTGATAGAGATTGCAGAAATGTGTTACGGTGTACCTTCACGATAGGCAGGGTACTGTCAATTCAGCCATGACCAAGATGGCTTCTTGAGGTAAACAACCTGTATCCTGCTTTTTCAGTAAAGATACTTAATGTTTCCCCACCTTCTAATAGTAGAAGGTTGTGGTGCATGGCTTGTAAACAATCCAAAATACTACAAACTTTAAAGATCTCGCACACAACTGAACAAAGGTAAACAATTTACTGAATAAGTGTATGGTGAAAAGGGTGCTTCCTTGAAATTCCCCAATCTCTTCCACCGATTCCACCAATAAGAAATATAATCCTGAGCGCGAGATTCCAGGTGGGGGTAGAGTTCTTATTACATCAAAAGGGAACACTGGAATGTTTCTCCCTTTTGATGGTGTGTACTGCAGCCATATGTTGAGGACAACTCTAAAAACTTGAGTTCTGAATATTTAACACTACTGCGATATTTAGAGCTTGGTATGGCGTCCCGGTCTGGGCAGTGCTGTGGTGTTTGAGGTAGACGAGGAAGCCGATGCAGCTGCATCCTCCGCTTCCTCAAGTCCATCGTGGAGCTCCTGGCTGATACTGGACTGAAGCGCTGCAGGAGTCAGCCATTCCTTGGGCAGGCAGCTCTGGAGAAAGGGTACACAGGAACTGAAGTATGCAAGGCGGTTCACCCAACGAGGGATTTCTTTTCCACAAAGGATCTGCAGAAGAAAAAAGTAATTAAATTGCAGCCACACTTATGATGCACCGATAAAGCACACAATTTACAATGAAAAATGTTTTGCCTTATAAGATGGTCACTACGTATTAGCAATATGAGTACATAAACTATTCAGGACGCAAGATGAAAAAAACTTTTAATAATACATGTCTGCAACTGATTTTCTCAGATACAAAGCAGACAACCACTCAGAGGCTGGGTTTTAAATGTGGGCTTGATACATGGGCAGTAAAAAATGACAAACAACAGAGTTTGCTTTACCACGTCACATACTACCCTCTATTGGTCATTTTCTTGTTGCTGGAGTTTTTATATAGCGCTTGATCCGAAGGTATTGGAACGCTTTACATGAGCACCAGTTACAATACACAAGGTCACACTTACTTTTGGTAGGCATGGGGAAATGGAGTGATTTGCCCAGAATCCCAGGATATTGAGCCAACGCAGAGGCTCGAACCTGGTTCACCAGCTCTAAAACCGGTAGTTCTGGCCTTTGGTTGAACCATAATCCTGTTCTGCACCCGTGCTATATTAGAGACACTGTAATTGAATAAAAAATGGGGCATGATCACTCCCCTTCCCCATTTGCACCTGTGCAATGAATGGTGAAGAGTGAAATCATGATAGGGACTTTGCTCTCCTCCAGTGTGGGTCTACCCAACTACTGCATGCTAGTTTCTACCTCACGATTTGGGTAAATGTCTGGCCGTGACCACGTCAAACAGTGCCTACCCCAATTGAAAGCCTCTATGCAGGAGACTGTTTGAGGGTGTCTCCGACCTCACTTGCTGTGCCTCTAAGCACAGCCTTCATGGAGGGCCCATATGTGGAGGCCAGGCAGTCTCTCTAGTGAGTGGTTCCTTTGCTAAACTATGCTTGCCCTTCGATCACACATACTACAGCTGAAACTCTAGAAGTTCATGCGAGAGTAGCGGCTAGTGCAGCTTGAAAACAGATATGCACAATAGACTGCAATTACGTTAAGAATGTGCACTCAGCGCCTCCTCTGTTTCCAAACCGAGCTTTGCAGGCACTCTGCACTTGTTTCTACCTCCCAACATGCACATAGTTCAATGGTGCTAAGTGCGAGGGAGCGCCACAGATGTCGCCCTCTAAGTGAACAATGTATTTGCTGGAGGTCAGGTGCTGCTTCCTTTGCATTGCTTGCCTCTCCTCAAGTAGACTAATGATTCTAAAGAGGAAGTACTACATACATAAAGGCTGAATTAAAATCAAGCTAACATGACACATCTGACCCCACTCCCTGCTATTAATTTTTTGAAACTTATAAAGCACTCAGCTACCCCCGACGGGGGTGTCCCGGCGCCAAGACAGGCGGCAGTTGCAGGTACCAATAAAGGGCAAAGGGTTGGAAAAAAGACAGGTCTTATGGTTTCAGATTCAGTCATATGCAGGGACAGTGCCAGGCTATTCCAGGTTTTGGCAGTAATCAATGCGAAATCTCTGCCACCCATTCTGGAACGGCGTAAACAGGGAGTCATTAAGAGGCGGAGATGGTTCGATTTAAGTGAGCGGTTGGACTGAGAATGCTTAACCTCTTCAGCGCGGCGTGAATTTTCGCGCTGTGCTGAACATTCGAAAAACAGGTGTGGTCATGACGGAACGGTTCCGTCATCAGCACAGCCCAACCGACACTGATGACGGAACCGTTCCGTCATAAGCATCGAAGGGGTTAAGTCGAACTCTAAGGTAGGCTGCACCCCGACCCTGAATTGCTCTAAAAGCCAAAACCAGCGACTTGAACTGGATACGTTTAATCACTGGAAGCCAGTGGAGCTTCTTCAGGTGGGGTGAGATCGAGTAGCGAAATGGGATGGTACAAATTAGTCTTGCAGGCGCATTCTGAACAATCTGCAAGGGTTTGATTAGGTAGGCTGGAGCATCTACGTACAGACTATTTGCATAGTATAGATGCGAGGTGATCGGGGCATGAATAATGGTCCGGCGAAACTCCAGAGGGAGAGAATGGGGAATTTTACGGACCATGTGCAATTTTCCAAAACAAGCTGAGGAAACCTGGTTTATTTGAGATTTGCAGGATAACTCCTTATCAAACCGGAATCCAAGATTCCTAGCTGAGTTCACATGTTCCGTAGGGGGAATCAACTCAGATGGCCACCACAGTAGTGTCAAATGTTTTTTTTAAATTAAAGAACACCTCGGTTTTGTGGGAGTTGAGCCTAAGCGTGTTTAATTACATCCAGGTGGTGATGTTACACAGACAGCGTCTGAAATTAGAAAAAGCTGCTTCAGAGAGATCTTTAAATGAAAGCACCAATTGTGTGTCGTCAGCATAAGAGATCACTCAGACTCCACAGGATTCTACCAATGTGGCCAGAGGAGAGAGATCTACATTAAAAACCAACATTTCCAATGCAATAGGTCTCGCATTAGGAAAGTGTGAGCTATTGGTATTGTAAATGACAATTTTTTTTAATGTGTTGGCTTTGAAAGTATAAAAATTAATAGCATTGTTATACAGTTTCCTAATGTGAGTCTTATTGACTATGGCAATGCTTATTGGTAGCAAGCAAGGACAGTGCTGTTGTGGTGCTGAGTGATTATGTGGTTGGGCTGAGTGATGTGGCCGTGCCCCCCCCCACCCCGAGTGATGTGGCCGTGCCCCCCCGAGTGATGTGGCCGTCCCCCCACCCCCCGAGTGATGTGGCCCCCCCCGAGTGATGTGGCCGTTCCCCCCCCCCCCCCCCCGAGTGTTGTGGCCGTGCCGCCCCCCGAGTGATGTGGCTGTTCCCCCCCCCCCCCCCGAGTGATGTTTATCCGTCCCCCCCCCCCCCCGAGTGATGTGGCCCGTGCCCCCCCCCCCGAGTGATGTGCCCCCCCCCCTAGTGAATATCCCTCCCCCCCCCCCCCGAGTGATGTGGCCGTTCCCCCCCCCCCGAGTGATGTGGCCGTTCCCCACCCCCCCCCCCCCGAGTGATGTGGCCGTTCCCCCCCCCCCCCCCCCGAGTGATGTGGCCGTTCCCCCCCCCCCGAGTGATGTGGCCGTGCCCCCCCCCCGAGTGATGTGCCCCCCCCCCGAGTGATGTGGCCGTTCCCCCCCCCCCCGAGTGATGTGGCCGTTCCCCCCCCCTCCCCCCGAGTGATGTGGCCGTTCCCCCCCCCCCCGAGTGATGTGGCCGTTCCCCCCCCCCCCGAGTGATGTGGCCGTCCCCCCCCCCCCCCGAGTGATGTGGCCGTTCCCCCCCCCCCCCCCCCGAGTGATGTGGCCGTGCCCCCCCCCCGAGTGATGTGCCCCCCCCCCGAGTGATGTGGCCGTTCCCCCCCCCCCCCCCCGAGTGATGTGGCCGTGCCCCCCCGAGTGATGTGGCCGTGCCCCCCCCGAGTGATGTGGCCGTGCCCCCCCCGAGTGATGTGGCCGTGCCCCCCCCGAGTGATGTGGCCGGGCCCCCGAGTGATGTGGCCGTGCCCCCGAGTGATGTGGCCGTGCCCCCGAGTGATGTGGCCGTGCCCCCCCCGAGTGATGTGGCCGTGCCCCCCCCGAGTGATGTGGCCGTGCCCCCCCGAGTGATGTGGCCTTGTACCCCCCTCCCCCGAATGAGGTGGCCGTGCCCCCCCCCCGAGTGATGTGGCCGTGCCACCCCGAGTGATGTGGCCGTGCCCCCGAGTGATGTGGCCGTGCCCCCGAGTGATGTGGCCGTGCCCCCCCCCCCGAGTGATGTGGCCGTGCCCCCCCCCCCCCCGAGTGATGTGGCCGTGCCCCCCCCCGAGTGATGTGGCCGTCCCCCCCCCCCCCGAGTGATGTGGCTGTGCCCCCGCCCCCCGAGTGATGTGGCCGTCCCCCCTCCCCCCCGAGTGATGTGGCCGTGCCCCCCCCCCGAGTGATGTGGCCGTCCCCCCCCCCCCCCCCGAGTGATGTGGCTGTGCCCCCCGCCCCCCGAGTGATGTGGCCGTGCCCCCCCGAGTGATGTGGCCGTGCCCCCCCAAGTGATGTGGCCGTGCCCCCCAAGTGATGTGGCCGTGCCCCCCCCCCCCGAGTGATGTGGCCATGCCCCCCCCCCGAGTGATGTGGTCATGCCCCCCCCCCGAGTGATGTGGTCGTGCCCCCCCCCCCCGAGTGATGTGGTCGTGCCCCCCCCCGAGTGATGTGGTCGTGCCCCCCCCCCCCCCGAGTGATGTGGTCGTGCCCCCCCCGAGTGATGTGGTCGTGCCCCCCCCGAGTGATGTGGTCGTGCCCCCCCCCGAGTGATGTGGTCGTAACCCCCCCCGAGTGATGTGGTCGTAACCCCCCGTGATGTGGCCGGCCCCCCTCGAGTGATGTGGCCGTGCCCCCCTCCGAGTGATGTGGCCGTGCCCCCCTCCGAGTGATGTGGCCGGCCCCCCCCCCCCCGAGTGATGTGGCCGTGCCCCCCTCCGAGTGATGTGGCCGTGCCCCCCCCCCGAGTGATGTGGCCGTGCCCCCCGAGTGATGTGGCCGTGCCCCCCCCCGAGTGATGTGGCCGTTCCCCCCGAGTGATGTGGCCGTGCCCCCCCCCCCCGAGTGATGTGGCCGTCCCCCCCCCCCCCGAGTGATGTGGCCGTCCCCCCCCCCCCCCGAGTGATGTGGCCGTCCCCCCCCCCCCCGAGTGATGTGTCCGTGCCCCCCCCGAGTGATGAGGCCGTGCCCCCCCCCCGAGTGATGTGGCCGTGCCCCCCCCCCCGAGTGATGTGGCCATGCCCCCCCCCCCCGAGTGATGTGGCCGTGCCCCCCCGAGTGATGTGGCCGTGCCCCCGAGTGATGTGGCCGTGCCCCCCCCCCCGAGTGATGTGGCCGTGCCCCCCCCGAGTGATGTGGCCGTGCCCCCCCCCCCGAGTGATGTGGCGGTGCCCCCCCCCCGAGTGATGTGGCCGTGCCCCCCCCCCCGAGTGATGTGGCCGTGCCCCCCCCCCCCCCGAGTGATGTGGCCGTTCCCCCCTGAGTGATGTGGCCGTCCCCCCCCCCCCCCGAGTGATGTGGCTGTGCCCCCCCCCGCGTGATGTGGCTGTGCCCCCCGCCCCCCGAGTGATGTGGCCGTCCCCCCTCCCCCCGAGTGATGTGGCCGTGCCCCCCCTCCGAGTGATGTGGCCGTGCCCCCCCCCTCCGAGTGATGTGGCCGTGCCCCCCCCCCGAGTGATGTGGCCGTGCCCCCCCCGAGTGATGTGGCTGTGCCCCCCGCCCCCCGAGTGATGTGGCCGTGCCCCCTGAGTGATGTGGCCGTGCCCCCCCAAGTGATGTGGCCGTGCCCCCCCCCCCGAGTGATGTGGCCGTGCCCCCCCCCCCGAGTGATGTGGCGGTGCCCCCAAGTGATGTGGCCGTGCCCCCCCCCCGAGTGATGTGGCCGTGCCCCCCCCGAGTGATGTGGCCGTGCCCCCCCCGAGTGATGTGGCCGTGCCCCCC